>NC_054371.1:126926400-128313067 GCF_017654675.1 Xenopus laevis
CGGCTCCAACAAGTTACCTAACTGGCAGGCGAAAGAAATAACATCTAGCCATACAGGATACCGTAAGCTGATCCTCAACGATCTCTCCTTTGCGCATTCTCCCACGAATCTGGGGTAAGTGCGGTTAGAATTTTTCATCCTGAGCAAACACGTCGGTACTGCACTATATAAGTTTTTTCCCTACAGACGTAATTATCCTAAGAATCAGACATCGCCGGCAATACTTTAAAGGCACCTATGATATATTCTGTCTGTGAGTAGATCCGATTCACCTAAACATCTTTATATCACCAAAGGACTATTACACTATTTGGGATTACTATGTCTTTTTAGGTCAACGAGTGAAACCACGTTCTTTCAGCGCACCCTCCCCCCCTTTCTCTTCACATATAAGTGGACCAGTGGATCCATTCCTTTTTTGGGTGCTGCTTCTATCTTCACGGAAGCGCGACTTCACCTTTGTAAATAGAGTCCACACAGCGTTTACCAGTGCAGAACAATAGTAAATTCTATTTTAATTACTTTGATATACTTTCAGTTTTTGGTGTTACTGGTCAGTAAACCCTTTAACAAATTAAAGGCGCATACTACTTCTTATTCAAATTATTTTTTGACTACATATGGCTGTGATTTTGTATCAATTGTTTCTCTGTATCAGATTTTTTCCACAGCTCTCTCAACCACTGTTTTCTAGGTGACCACTTTACCTTAACAAACAGAATTGATGGGGAGTGGAATAAAGCACCACATGGATCCTCTCTAAAATGATCCAAAATGATATACAGCACTACACAATTTACCACCCACGGTTTGCACTGATTCACAGACAATTTATTTTGGAACAAGTTTGCTTGTTTTTAGCAGATGATTGTAGACTTGGATATTGTAAGAAAATTACTGTTTTTAAATACCATTAATGACTTCTAAAGGGGTGGTTCACCTTAAAATGCAGACGACCTTATTCTAAAACAATTAACAATGACTTTTTATTTTATATTTTTGATATTTTTGTTGTATTTGTTCTGCAGCTCTCACGCTTTTCAATTTTTATCTTGTAGCTAGGGTTTAATTAATCTAGTGCCTAAGCAGTTTGGAAATTAGAATAGAAGATACCTATTCACAATTCATGCTTGTGAAAAAATAGAGTTTTTTAGGAGTCTCCTCCCAGTTGTAAGAAATGTGGGGAGTTTGCAACACATGGTCAATTTTTGGCCACATATTTGTGCTGTTGCCTTATTGGTATAAGATCTAATTGAAGTAGGATAGGTGGAACATACCAGAAACAGTGCCCCCCTTGAAATAATGAAGGATCCAGAGCATAAAAATTATTTCAATTGGGAAAGGTTTCTTACTCTATTCCATTTACAGAAATGTTAATCTTAACCTTTACAATAACTTTTCCACATCTTCCTAAAATGCATGTTATCTTGTGACATTAATATATTTCAGTGTCATCAAATAATTGGGGAAAGAATGTTATTTTATTAATTAAAGTGGCAGCTTTCATAAGAAGTAATTTGATTGTTCCAGTTCTGTGCTGGTATCATACCAGGTCTAAAAATGCTAATATCATATCAATTCATCAAAGAAGCAGGTCACATGCTCATTCTTTCCTATCCCAGGTTTATGAAGGCAACGGCAAAATAGCAGGAACTGCCAAACAGTGAAAACCTAATAAAGTGAAAGATGGTTCTCTTCATGTAAATCAAACACCTGACTTTGAAAGCAATCAGACAAAGCTGGCAGTATGAGCTAGGAGAGCTTCAGGAGCAGGGGAAAGCTTTGCTGTGCATTCAAATGCTTTGAGAGATTTATGCAGAGAAAGAAGTAGTTTTACTGAACAGAATATTCTATGTCAGCATTTAATTAATTGTTCTCCATCAATTGCAATGAGCAATGCCAGTAAAAAATAGTCGGCCGTTTTAAAGCTAGAATAAATCAATCCAACAAAAAGTCCTTCAGCTTTACCTGAAACTCATCTCTACTGTTTTAAGAATTTCCTTATTATAAATGTCTGTCATCTTTTATCTGTGGTCTTCTTCTTCTTCAGTACATAATTCATTAAAAAATTAAAAGGGGGATTTTGTCAATCTTAAGTCATCGCCATTGGTAGCATGGGAACCATCTTTTTCTATGAAGCATTGGAAGGAAGCTTCTCTAACAATGCTATAGTAGGGCTAAAACTGCCATAACCTCAATTCATTTCTGCAAAGTTTTGCAGGTTTTACATGAAGCAAAATGCCACAGGTTCAATCATCACTACTGACCAACAAAGACAGAAGAGTAGTAATCTGCTAAATGACCGTGTTAAACATGTCCCCACATGAGAAGTCTCCATATTATATGGACAAGGGGCTGATGGTTGGCACTACATTTAGGTTCAGTTTTCCGACCATAAAAAAGCACAGAGATGACAACCTTCTTACAGTGGTCCCAATATAATTGGGGAAAATGAAAGAGCAAGTACCCTATATATCTAATAAATATATAAGGATTTCAATGTTGTTATTAATTCTCAATAAAGTCACTATGAGTCTATGAAAGTGCTGAAAGGTCTAATTTCATCCAAGGTAAAAAAAAATCCTTGATTAAAAATGTGATTAGAAAAGGAGGTGGAGATTTCTCAAAGTAAACTGCTAACTGAACTTATTAATAACAAGTCCTTAGTGATACCAGTTGGAGAAGGCAGATTCCAAGGGCTGTAGGCTAAATGATTACCTTTTCTATAATTGCATATGGGGAGGGGCTACATATCTCAAAAATCACACAAACCTAAGAGCCCTTAAAAATTTAATATAGATAAGTAAAAGGTCACAACAAACCAGACATCTACTATTACCAAACAGATTCCTTAGTGTCTGTAAAATTAACTTTTTAAAAATTTGAACAATGAGAATTATCCCAAACTCTTGCCCTGACAAGCGAAAGCTGATGAAATGCTATAAATTTCCTTTTCTAATCAGATATTTTTTAATGAAAAGATTTTTTTTAAATTATTGGAATGCACGGCCATCTTTAATTTCTTTTAACAGAAATTAGTACAGCTACACAATGTAGAGGAGGCAGAGAGAGAAGTAGTGTTGCTAAAGAAGAAACATTTGTGGTATTCTGCTTGGGTGAGGTTAATGCTTTCAGTCTGTCCATTATAACAGTGATATTTAAGTCTGGGGTTAATAGAGTTATCATCATGGTCATTTCTGCAGTGATCTTACTGGCAAGCCTGGGATTAATAGAGTTCTCATGGCCATTTCTGCAGTGATGTTACAGACACGTTTGGGGTTAATGGAGTTCTCATGGCCATTTCTGCAGTGATCTTACTGTCAGGTCTGGGGTTAATGGAGTTCTCAGGGCCATTTCTGCAGTGATCTTTCTGGCAAGTCTGGGGTTAATGGAGTTCTCATGACCATTTCTACAGTGATTTTACTGCCATGAAATGTAAGTACCACGGTGTTTCATGGAATGCTTTGGACCACCTTATGTCATTAAACGGTGAGGCTACAGTGCCTGCCTTCTGGTGCACTTTGTGCTTCTCATACTGCCATTGCTCGGTGTGGCCACAAATATTTTGCCACACGTAGCAAAGCAGATCAACATTTATTTATTGCTGTTTGTGTTGGGAGATAGACATCATCACTGATGAAGGGCCATGCGGTCCCGAAATGTCTGATCTGTTGATCTGTGTCAAGAGCACCATGGAATAAAGCTTGGGATCATCCCGTATGTTGCATAAAAAGGTATCGGCTTTTCATTTATTGTTGGGAGATAGGCATCTGCCAGTCAAATTACTGCTTCTTTAGTCTACTGAGGAGGAGTTCCTAAGAATAAAAATTACCAACACAAAATAAATGCAATTTGAAGAGCATGTTGTCACAACTAATTTAAGCATACACAATATACCAAACATCACCCCTCTGTTTGCTTTTAATATACTATTTCTAAAGGGAATGACTGCAGAACTCAGCTTTGCTTATTATATCCATAATCAGAGTCACTCTCCACTGCAAATCCTTGTTATAGCAAGAAAATATAGCCGATCAGTTGCATTTAATAACCTTAGCAAACAATGATAATCTGTCTTTTGGAACCTATAAAGATCAGTACCAGCTCATTATATATCTAAGGTAATTGAAAAAGTGAAGTATTTGAAATGTCTTTATGGCTAACTGAGCTTAGTGATAATGCAAACATTCAATACAAAACAAAATAAAGCTGATCGGTGAACTGCTACTTGTAAAAAAACAATATTTTATTAAATTAGCAAATTTGTGGGGCAAAGGCATAATTTAAACGATATAAGGAAGTGGGGTCAATCCCACTGATTCTAAACTAGCAAGGGTGGGATCATCCTGGTTTTAAATTCTGTGACTGATGTGATACTACCAAAGACAGCTATGACTAAGTACCAGAGGGTACGAAATGCGTAAGGTGGGCCCTTGTTGAGATATGTACTATCTTTTATATATATGCTAATGTAATCAAATAATTTTTTTTACAAAAAGCAGTTCACAGGATTCCTTTACATAATGATTATTTGAGAGTGCCCCTGGAACTGGGATACAATCCTGGATGTTTATTGCCCTGTGTGGACTGGTAAATTAGACCCCCCTTACAGTCTTCTTTATATCATGTACAAACATAACACACTAAAATAGAAGCAAAATTGAGTGCCATATTGATGCCATTCATACAAAGGTTCTAGTGTCGGTACATGCTCCTAGCAATTGCAAGTTCTTAAAGGGAGAGCAAGTAAGCCCACATGGCTAGTAAATTGTGTGCAAGTGCATGCATTGATGCTTGGGAACACAACAGTAAATTACTGCCTGACTTAACTTTGTGGTAATTCTGGGGTTTCACTAGTGGGCTGCAAATGACATCAATTCATGATACATGATACGCTACTTTTACAGTGGACTTCTGGGAAAGTGCTGCATTGTGGGTAAAATAGAGATTTATGTCTAAATGGCACTTGGCACTAGGCGCCTCGTTGATAAATGAGTCGTATTGTTTCTATTAGTAATTAATGTTTTTTTTAGAATAAACATTAATTGAGCTAGAACACTGTGACATATAGCTGATTAAATCTGTACTATTTATGCATCTGTACTATCAAACATGAAAAGATTGGTCCGTGCCAACTTCGGAAATGTGATTTTTTTTTTGGAGGTGCAGAGTGTGTTGTGTTTTGGTAGCCGAGTATGAGTAGAGTATAACAGTGCTTTATTAGAAGGTTCATGCAGCCATTACACATCAACAGTAGCTTCACTCTAACACCCCAAACTATATAGAAAGTACTGTGCATGCACTGCACAACTCATGTGCACAATGACACCTACAGGCCATTTGTATAAACACCACCAAGTGCAACAATTCTCCTGACAAAGGTGCTTACTGAATGAGCAGTAAGCAAATATTTTTTATTGATCTAGTCACCCTTGGCTACCAATTAGTAGGTAGCATATACTGGTCAGTTGTTTTATGTTCCCTATCTGTATGAATTAATGAGACATTAATGCATGTTGTAAAGTCTACAGTTTTTGACTGTGATCAGTTGTAAGGCATTTCCTAGCTGCAATTCATTTATGGAAGTAAGAACGTGCAAGCATTGAGGTTTTCAGGCTTAATGAAACAGAACATTGATTGACATCTGTTTCTTCATAAAGGTTATTCAGGTTTCACAGGCTTTGCTTGTTATGTTGCTAATAGATTTCTGTTAGCCCTGCAACAAAATTGTGTTATTAGGTTTTGTAGTTCAGATCCCAGGGCTTCACCTTGTTTTCAGTTGTGCATTAACAGCATAGTATATACCAGTTTTCACCAAGGCTTGTTTGGTACAGGAACAGGACTAGTATATTTTTATAGTATATCTCTGAAAAAGAGAATGAACAAATTTATGATGTTGATAATGCTAATGTTCTACCTAGATTTTTCCATCACCTGTCCATCACCCTTTATGCCTAGTTCTTTAAGACAGTCTAACATGTCTAACAAGACAGGAGAGGGCCAAACCTTGTGCCTAGTTCTTGGGGATTAGAACAATACAGAAGGGCTCTGTACACCCATTGATTTCAAAGTATGTTATGTGGTAAAAAGTCACAGTAAAAAAACAGACATTGACTTCTATGTATTTTGCACAGAAAAAGTTGCAGCAAAAAAGAACAAAACATTTCCTCCAGACTATTTTGTTGTGCAGAACAACGTATCTTGTACAAAAACCTGGATCATAGGGTTTAGTATTTTTAAATTAACAGTGATAAATAGGGTTGCCACCCAGCTGGAGTTTTACCGGCCTACAGTAGCTGGTAAAATACCAGCCAAGATTGGGGCAAGTATTCCATACTTACCAGCAATGTACAGTAGTTCTCCTTTCTGCCCATGGCTCACCCCAATTCCTATCTAACTTGCCTTCTTTGGCCCTTCCGACTACCCCCTCAGTTTCTGATCCTACCCGCCATGTAGTTCATTTGCCGCAATACGTCATTGTCCCACTTCTCATGTCATAGACAATCTACTACAGGTCATCGATCTGCCCCCAGCACAGTATTTTACTTTGAAAGAGGTGCCTATCCTAGTCATATGTAATAATAGTAAACTGAATAAAAATGTTTATGGCATTGCATATTTTAATTGTGAATTTTCATTGTGTTGCACATTGTTTTCACTCATTTGGTTCTCATATGGCATCCCATATTTTTCACACTGAAGGTATAATTAGCAAATCTCATGCTTTAGGGAACCAACACCTATTTGTGGCCTATGAACGTGTGATGTAACATGCAGTTACAATAAACTGATCACACTGTTTATTTTCTTCTGCTTCTTTGTTTTTATAAGCAGTATTATGTGGATACTGGTCTAATCAGGAATTTTCCACTGCAGTTTAATGTGTTTTATTACTTTCTCTATTCTCTATGCTTGTATGTTGTCTTAGAATGGTTTTTAGTGTGTGCTTTAATAAAGACTTGATTGTCAAGGCAAGCTTTACGACAGGTCTCACCTATATGCATAAATAAAAATATGTATAAAAATAATATTCTGTGCTCATAATAGGCAGATTTTCTTTCTGTTTTTTTTTTTATAAAGAGCATATTTGCTTCTGTATTTTCATGTGTATGTAGGGGAAATAGGGATCCATACAGATTCTGCCTTGACTCCTCTTGGCTTAGCCATTGTACCATTGTAATTTGTAATGTACATATTATAAAATAAAAAATAACATTTATATATATTTGTTAAATATATGCTTCCTTTGGAGAAAAATCTAGGATGATATATGGCAAAAAAGAATGTATTTTTATTTCTGAAAACAGATATTTGTTCTTATACTACTGTGTATGAAAACTGTACTTGTGTTATGAAAATAAAAACGAAAAGCCCAATGAATTCAATGACCATTAAAGGTTTTTTTTTTTTTTTGCTCTTTTTTTTTTAGCTCAGTGGAATAAAATGTGATTTTATATTCTTTTAGTAATGAATTTTGTGGCCATATGCAATTTTAAACATTTATAATCTCTGTTTAATGTGATCATTGGACTGCAGAGAAAGCTTTAAGATGGCTAGCCTTTTTTATTTAACGGCTGTAAATGTGAACGCTTTGTGAAAGGAATGCCGTAATGATGTTTAATAAAAGTCACTTGTCTTTCATAAACGGCTTCTTTGGGATAGGTGTATAATGCCATCTATTGATCATATTAAAGCAAGCCGAGTGGGAACAGATCTGTTTCGGAGTCAGTGCAGGAAAAATATGCACTTGTAGTTTATGGCATACTTAAGCAAACTATGGCTTATATTAGTAACAAAATCCCCAAAGAATTCAAGAAAATGTACTTTAATGAAAGTTTAATTAACTGCCTTGAAATATTGCTGCTTCTCATTTATACAAAAATTAAATAAAGTTACTTTACATTACCATTGCTGTTTAAAATGGAACATCTGTTTGCGCCATTATTTCAGTCATAATAGGTGGCCAGTAGCAGACAGAATGCCTTATACTGGCAAACCTTTGTTCTGGATGACCTGATAAAGAACAACCTGCACATTTGTCCAAGAGTGCAAGGTCACACTGAGACCCCTGCATGGGAGTATGAGCTGCCGACTCAGAATTATTCGCTTAAATCTGCCCATTTGTGGCCAGCTTACCACCTACAAGTAAACACAAGTTAGATCCCTACACTACATTAAAAGAATTGACATGTTAGGAAAAAAGAACACTCATACTGTAGGAATTTGTCCCGTTTTGGTTCGCCAAAAAATGTGAGAATTTCTCTTCAACCCACGGGCATCAAAATCTATGCTGGGGACAGTTCAGACGCCAGCGACAATTTGACATGCGCCTATTTTATCCAATTGCATTAAAGTCAATGAGTGTGATGTAAATTGTTGCCGGTGAATTTTCGCTGCAATTTCATGAATTTATTCGCCGCCGTCAAAACACGGAGGTTCGTCGCTAATTCTTGCCTGCCGAATATATTTGCCCATCACTAACAGTAGGTCATAATAAACAGGATAATGTAGTGGGTGAATGTTTTGGTCTTCCCTGGTACCTTAACCAACTTCCCAACTTTGTTCGCCCAGAGAAAGGTCCCAGCAAAGACTCAAAGTCCACCTAAAAAATCTTGGAGCCCAAGAAGTACTTGGAGATAAACTGAGGAATACTTGTGAATAAATGTTGATTAATAGAGACCCAAGTGCTGAGGCATACAGTCTACCCAAAAAAAAAATTGATGAATTGATTTTAATCCATCGATCAAAGGATTTTCCTTCGATCATAAAAAACGTAGAAAAGTAATGGGGAAGGTCCCCATAGGCTAACATTGTACCTCGGTAGATTTAAATTACCGAAGTATGTAGTCGAAGTTGACAGTACTTCGACTATCGAATGGTCGAATAGTCAAACGATTTTTAGTTTGAATCAAAGTCGAAGTCGTAGTCGAAGTTCGTAGTAGCCTATTCGATGGTCGAACTACCCAAAAAAAACCTTCAAAATTCGAAGTTTTTTTACTTGAATCCTTCACTCGAGCTTAGTTGTTACTAAAAGGTATTGCCTCCTATTGGGAGTAAATTCCCACACGACACCCACGCACCTATTGTATATGTTCTATAGGGCCCAGATAAGATTCTATTGCAAATATCACAGGTTATACAAATTATATAGCTATACTGTTTTAAGACTGTCATAACGAATTACAAATGTGGAGGCTTTTGTTTTCATGTAAATTATGAATTACAGTTGTGCACTAAAGAAACTAGGGAAAATCTACATATTTAATTAATTTGAGGATTTGGCCCCCAGATGCAAGTCTCCTCTGCCTCTGGACCCCAGCTGCAAAACCTCCCCCTGCTTACCTTCTTTTATGTTGCTGTGGACACGTTCAGGGCCGGGGTGGATATGAGGATGCAGCACCCAGGGCAGAAAGCAGGTCTGGTTGGCGGGGCCCATGAGGCCCGACCCTGGTTCTGACCACCAGTCAGTATGAAAGCAGTGGATGTTTTGGTGCCTTACAGCAGGTAGAAGCCGCCCCACCCATATGTAATAAAAGACAAAAGTTCGACAGGTACAATAAGCTGTAACTACCAATAAAATGTTTGCTTTCAAGCAGGTGACCAGTAAATACTACTACTGATTACGGATCAGCGAATTTGGGCGTTTAGCTTTGCTGAAAAATTTGTGAATTTCCAGCAAAATTCGCGAAACGGCGAAAAATTTACAAAATGGCTGGCGAAAATGCGCCGGCGTCCAAAAAAACGGCGACGCCTCCCGAATAAATTCGCCCATCACTACTACTGATTGGTTGCAATTAGGGTTGCCACCCGGCCGGTATTTTACTGGCCTAGCCGGTAAAATACCTGCCAAGGCCGGGGCTGATATTACAAATTTACCGGCAATGTAGCTGCCGGTAAATTTGTAATATGATCAAAAGGAGCCTCGGCCTGCCCCCAATCCCCTGCAACTTACCTTTTCTTTTGCCTCTTCTAGCGTCCGCGGGTCTCCGTTGTGTGGCCCCGCCCCTTTTGACATCACGCCCCACCCCTTTTGACGACACACCCCACCGATTTGAGGCCCCGCCCCCAGCAGCCGGTAAAATTTTTTAAAAGGTGGCAACCATAGTTGCAATGCAATAGATGACATAATCTCCTCCATAAAATTTAATTTTCAGATAAACATATATTTTAAAATCCATTTTATTAATACTATAGCTTTAAAAATCTTCAATCACAAAAAAAAAGTACAAGGGTTTTTTTCAAGATTAGTATGTTCATTTATTTTAAAAATTGTTAAATTGCTCTAGAGGATATGTAGAGGATAACAATCATTAGTCCCATACAGATAAGAAGATCATAGGGCCAGGAGGCTAATTAGTGTGCCTCCTGCAGACAAAATCATCCACTTTCAGCAGTCAGCACAGGAAGACGCAATGTACTAAAATTCAGCTAAAATTATTATTTAACAAAATAAATTAGAGACTCAGCCACAGAAGAAGTAATGGTGTATCCTGATGTAATAAGTAATACTGACAAAATGATGTACAAGAGCTTTGGCAAGTAATTGCTATATTTCACTACATGATGGAATGCCCCATTATTTTATCTAAAAATGATGGTTATCATTTTGTTGTCTGATGGCATCACTGAAATTGTGCTGGTTGGAGCAGAGAATTAAATATAGAGAGTCAGTATTGGTGACATTCATAGGTAAACCCTGCTTGACTAAATATTGGGCACTGCATGGGTGCTTGGTGGACCTATACAAAGGGAAAACACTCTGGGCAGATTTACTAAGGGTGCAGTGACTAACGTTAGCGAAAATTCACCAGTGTGACGTCATTTCGTTACTTCACCGATTCTCTCCCTTACGCCTGGTGAAGTTGCGCTCTGGCGAATGGACGTAGCGACGCAAATTTACTAAGATGTGGATTTTACTGAACGTTACCTCTTGCGCCAGACTTGCCTTCGCTACCTCAGACCAGGCGAAGTGCAATAGTGTAGATAGGAGTTCCTCCAAAAATAGTTGGAAATTTTTCTAAGTCCCAAAAAACGCTGGCGACTTTTCATTTTTCAGGGTGACAGGCTGCAAAAGATCGTAAATTTATGCTGGGGTACCCGGCTTTCCCCCTACATTTCCTAACATATGGCACATAAACTATACCCTGGGTTCATTTATTATTTTATTAAGGTTTTATTAAGGTTTCCAACAACATATACGTCCATTCAACTTTAACTTCCGTATGCAAATGAGACAACACTAGCACAAGTTCGCTTCCCGCAGTAACGCTATCGCTACTTGTCAGCGTTCGGCGCCCTGGACGCAACTTCAGATTTTAGTGAATTAGCATTGTCCTAGCGAATCTACGCTAGTAGGAGAAAACAGACAACTGCCCAAGTAAAACACACTCCTGCAGGACCACAATGCCATTAGGGTACATTGATATCTTGGGAATGGTGGAAAGCATGGGAAGGATGGCAGAAAATGTAGGATGTTATCGTTTTGAGAACAAATTAAATTCTAACAGCGTAACAAAAAAGAGACTGCTATAATGAATTTGAGTGCAAAAATATAGCTGGCCTAGTTGTTTCATAACAATGCACAGTTTCATGGCAGATCATCTTTACAAACAGAATGTTATACAGATCTAACTGCAACTGAAGGGATGTGTCCCTTATTAAAGTTATCAACAGCATGCTGTAATATACTGTAAATTTGGCCCTGGCCTGAATCCCATCAAATGAACAGGAGCTATAATTTAAAGACATTTTTGAGAACCTACATACATTTATAGTTTATTATTAATTAGCTGTTTACTAGTTTGAAGAGCTATGACAAAAGACACTTGAAAAGGTCTCCCAAATCATTGGTAGTGCTGCCAACATTGGACTATAAGGTAGCAGCAGGACAAACACAGCAATAGTAGGAAACAAGTTTGCTTAGGAAAGATGGAGATGGGTTTTTATGAAACTTTATACATTTCCTTCTCAAAAAGGTTCATACAAATAAAAATATCACTAGTTTTCACTTTTACCTCTGTCTACTTGAGGATAGCTACAACATTAAAATAAGAGACTTGTCACTATTTTAATATAAATCATAATGTACTGTGAATGATTTGGCTCCAGTTTGGAAGCTTTTTTATTTTTGTACATCTGTGCTGTGATAAATCAGGAAGGCTAACTACTGTGAATGCCAGATTTAAATGTTAGTCATGTGGCAGATAAGGCCATAAATCTATTCACAGACTACAGCTGCCACTAGGGCAACATTGACTGGTTAATAGTCTTCCTCCAAATGTTTTATATAGTGTAGATGGAATCTGTATGAAAAATACATACTTAAAGGCAATGACAGACAGGGCGTTTTATCACCTGTGGGAAATTTCCCCAGAATTACCTTCCGCTCTGCATTCTTTTGAATCGCTGTATGTGGCGAGATCCCTGCTAATTGCCCTAAAATGCAGAAGGAGGCATTTTTGTGCAATTACCTAGAATTGTTGCATGTTAAGTATTTTACATGATGTGGCCATTCAAATGAATACAGAGGCCAGGTATTTTTGAACATTTTATAGCCCAAGTGAGAGGAGATTTCCCACGAGCGATAAAATGCCTGTCTGACTGCCCTAAAGGACAATAAAGCCTAAACTCACTGGAGGCTGCCCATTCCCCACTGACTACATAATTTCATCTTTTTTTACCTGGGTCATTTTTTCATGAAAAATTAACCAGCCCAGGGTACCATACCACAGAGTACTATACCACCATATTTTGACTTACTAGTAGCAATGTGTGGGTCAGGAAACATTTAACCTTAACCCACACCCTAACCTGCAAAATATTGCCACTGTAGAACCCGTGGCCAACAAGTACCTGTATCTTCTCACTCTTTAAGATACTTCTGTGCGTGCCACTGTCAATGGTTGGGTAATTTCAACCTAAACCAATCCAACCGATGGTTAACCCATGGGCTTCAGGTCAACCCGCACATCACTATATATTTTGTATCACTCCTGCCTACTGAGATTGGTCATGCTGTATTTGTAGTATGTGATGCTCCCAAGAAGGACTATACTGTACATGTGCCCCACCCCAAGGTTGCACAGGGAATACTTGGGTTCAATCAAAACATGGGGTCTGGTTTAAGAGGTGATGACTTTAGTCACCCAGGGTGACTAAAATATGCATGCAGTTTGCTAGATACAGCATATGCTACATGTGTGATAAAGGGCTGCTGCAATTTGTATAATGTTGATACTTTTTGAGGGTGATCAGATGAGATGCTGTTTTTGTATATAGAATAACATTATTGCAAAGCAACCTTATTACACCGACCTTTATGAACCTGGGATCTGATCAGAATGACACTAGCTATGCTTCCTAAATTAAGTGCATGGGCATTATCTAAAGGGATTTTCAAATCGAAGTGAAATAAATAAAAGCAAAATCTCTCTGTTTTGCATACCAAAAAGCAGTGGATTTGTGGTCACACTTCTTGATTCCATTACATAAAAGCACTGTTTATGAATGTTATTAATTACCTTTGCATTAAAATGATAGCACAGGCAAGAATGTATTTTCTAAGATTTGTGTTTTGCATACAAAATAGGCATGGCACTTTGTTTACAGTTATTGCTTTTTCCAAGATCAGGTTGTCTGTGTACTGACTGTAGTGTATGTCCAAGCGTTCAAATGTAGGTGCCAACCAAGTACTAGATCTTTGCCTGTGTGATCAGTGATCCCTAATACTTCAAAGGCAGTGTGCATCTTCATAAGTCTGTTTTGTAGTGTATTTAGTATTGGAAATATTGGCATCTTAGAACTCCATGCAACAAACCAAGGGAAGATTAAGAGAAGGAAGCACTTTCCTGTATTCAACTATTTCTACCCTATGCCAAGAGCCTAGCATAGAACAGAACCAGAAATTGGGTCAGGAAGGTACTAACAAAAAGCAGGCAAGCATTTCAATGTGCTTTGTATCATGTAGTTCATTTCTAGGTGGGTATCTAATATGAGCTAATGAAGAGTAATGATAATAATAATTAACTTTGTTTTGGCTGGGATTGTTCACACATGTCTGATATCCATTGTAGCCTTTCTTTTAAGCTTTCTTTTAAAGAATGTAACAGTCGCACTTTAAAGTATAACGAATGCAGCCTGACCTTTTTGATTGATTTAGGTCAAGAAACTCTCTTAAACGTAGGACATGTTTCAAAATGTCTGTTTTATAAAGCAAGTGTGACCTTTTTAATGCATTAGTTCTTTGTTTTTTTTTCACTAATGGCAGTTGAAATCTATGTCTACAATTCTTCAATTTACTGAATAAACCTCAGCTAGACATTAAGACCTAATATCACTCCTACTGTGTTGCTTCATACAGTAATTCATCATTACAATAATCTACAGTATAAATGGGTTTCAATTCTTCTTTTCTTTGTGATTCATTATCAGTTGCTACTTCTAATATTTTCTAGCATAAATTACATCATGTACTTCCATTTAATATGATATTTAATCAGTTTTCTGTGTACTCGGCCTAAGGAAGTTTGGCAAGGGATAGAAACCACCGCACTAAGCAATATTATATTATTATATCACAAGCAAGATTTTTTATTGTGTGGATAAATTATTAGATTTACAGGAGTCCAATACTCTTTTCTATACTGCTTATTTGCCCCCGTTCTAAAAAGAATATTTAGTGTATTTAATTGATAGAGGGACACATTATTGTTACCATTAAAATCTAGAAGTCTATAGATTCAACCTTTCATCATGTTTCTATATTGGTTACTTCTCTCACCTTCTCTCTAAGAATGGGTGAAATTCATGAATGGAAAGCTTTATAAACTTTTCCAAATTACAAAATGGCCAAAACCTCCTGCCCGAGAAAAGATTTTATACTGTATATTTCTCTGGTATTTGTTAGTAAATATAATTTATACATTTTAAAAAGGTATTTACTGTATAATGGTTATTTAAACAGCATCTGTTTGTCCCTTTTTGTGCTGCTGGTTCTGAGTTTTGAAACATTGTAGAAGAAGGTAGTTGTTCTCCAGCAATACCTTGCTTCCAAAGTCTGTTTTAGAAGGTGACTGCTAATATGTTTCAAGCGTCAGAACCAGCGGTGCAGAGAACACAGAGGGGCAGACAAACACTGGATTTGGTAGCAGCTATATATATTATTATTATTATTATTATCTTTGCTTTATAATCTTTCCAAAATGATCATTGACACTTTTAAATTAATAAAAGTGCTATACTGTAGACAAAAACTATTTTTAAACATAGTAACATAGTAAGTTAGGTTGAAAAAAAAGACACACGTCCATCAAGTTCAACCTTTTAACTATTTTTTTAACCTGCCGAACTACTAGTTGATCGAAAAAAAAACCCCATATGAATCTTTTCCAATTTTCCTCAGAGGGGGAACAAATTCCCTGACTCCAAAATGACAATCGGACTAGTCCCTGGATCAACTTGTACTATGAGCTATCTTTCATAACCCTGTATTCCCTCACTTGCTAAAAAGCCACCCAACCTCTTTTTAAACTCCTCATAATGTATATACCACTTTTACTGCACCATGCCTGTTCTTTTCTGTTTTTTAATGTCTAAAAAAATAATAATTGCAAGCAAGCAAAGTCATTGGATTTCAAATGATAAAGTGACTTTCATGTTACTTTAAGGAGAAATCAGACATCTAGAGCATAAATATTGCATGTAGCGTCTCTCGATTTCAAGGGATGCACTATCTTTCATGTTACTTTAAGCATAAATCAGACATTTAGAGCAATTAAAAGTAAAATAGGCCCTTCTATTTTGACATAAAACAAACTTACAAAAATATGTATATAACTACTGTGTCAAACACCAAAATTGCTCCGTTGTTAGCAACATGAATCATATGAATAAGCCTTGGTACTTTACTAAGATATATATATATATATATATGAGGTCCTCTGCACTCAACCCATTATCAATATATTTAGGACATTGAAACATTTTGTGCCTTAAGCTACTAAAAATGCCTTACCCTTTAAACAAAACAGGGATTGTTTGTCCATATATTGCAATATATTTAAGCTGGCCAACTGAGTCAAAATCATCCCATATCTGACCAGTCCTACACTCAATTTGCATCTGATTCATTAAGAATTCTATTGCTTCATTATATATTTTATGAAGGGACTAAGTTTTAGCCGCAACTTACTTGCTGCTTTCATAGTAAAATTCCAGCTAAAGACAGTTGATCCCACTGGTGGCCAATACAATGGCAACCACGTTTGGAAGTTTTACTTTGAAAGCAGCAAGTAAGTTGTGGGTAAAACATAGTCCCTTTATAAAGTGTTGTTTAAAAGATAAGGCATTTTTAGAACAGTAGCTTAAGGCACAAAATGTTTCAACGACCTTAATATATCGATAATAATGTGAATTTTGTGGTCACAGCCTCATTGCACCCCCGCCTAATATTTTTAAAAATTAGTGGTGAGCACAACTTTCCCTTGTTTGTTAATATATATATATATATATATTGCTGCTGCATTGCACGTTTACACCTACAAATCCCCATATGTCAAGCACCTTTTCATCAATAGCAATTATATAATAAAAAAACCTTCATCAATATAAAACAGTGGCCTACATCTTTGAGGTCAAGTGATTTCTGTAGTTCTTAATGTACTTTATTCAGACTAAGTACAATTCCCATTTTAATGTTAAGAAGAACATAACAGTTTTATTATCATCTCATTATATCAGTGTGCAATTTTATACTTGTACTTTTAATAAGCAGCTTCCTCTGCTTCATTGTAGGTTCAGGCTTTATAAAGCAAATAGCATCTTCATAAACACAATGCATCTTTATTTCCCAAAAAAGGAGTTAATCCCCGTTAAAGAATTTGCATTTAATTAAAATTGCATAGCGTGAAAATTAAAATACACTATCAAACATAATGAGAATGCATAAACCATCTTTACTATTTGTGTCCTATGGTATAAAGATGATGTATGCACCTATGAAACATAAGATGATAACATAGTATAGATCGGAATTTTTTTTTCTATATTATAATTGTGCTGGTTCTTTATTATTTTAATACCCTGTTACATTTTATTTTACTTATTTAATAAATAATCTGAAAGAATTTAAACATGTATAATACAATCAGAAAAAGCACAATAGAATGTCAATGAATGCACTGTATAGTGGTCATTTTAAGGTCATGCATTACGGACCATATAGATACACAGACATGGAATTACTGAAAGCTAGATGAGGAGATCAAGTATCAATTTCATTTGGTTGCAGTTTGCTCTCTAACAGAATTGGTGTAAAATGTTACGATGGTAGAGGTGTTGGTAAGAAAAGATTGTTTTCAAGAATTTTGAAAAAAATAACATTTTGGAGTTTTGAACTGTGGGAAATACTATTTTCAACAGCAGTTACTTTTTACAAATTACCGTAAAACCATTGTAATTAATATATGTTGAAAAGTTGTTCAGAGTTAAACATTTTTATTATGTAGAAAACAGTCCAGCAACCTCAGGGATGGATTCCTATAGCAACACTGTTGAAAGAAAAAATCCCCCAGCTATTCATTGTTCTGCAAATTTTTTAGCTTTTAAGAACACAGAGACAAGCAGAAAATGGGAACAGCAACTTTTTTGAAAGTAGAATACTTGTGATGAAAAGCCCAGTGTCATAAAAAGTGGAGGAATAGTTATCAAAGGTCAGATGTTTGTGGTTTTTGAGGTTTTTGAAACCACAACTGAACTCACAAATGATGATGTCATGCCATTTATGAGAAATTCCAAATAAAAAAAATTACACTGAACGGTTCGCTAAAAGATATGAATATCATGAAAAAAAAATTTACATTTTCCGGACAATTCCTAGCAAAAAAAAATCAGAAAACCTATTTGATTTGATTTAAAGCAGTCCAATAGAATCAGTGCAGCTCCCATTGACTTCTATAGGACCTTGACAACTTATACTTGTCAAAGTTTGGTATTTAAGGTTTTTGTGGTTTTTTCACAGAGCTTTTTAAAAAAAAAAGAAAAACCAAACATTTTTAGAGATTCGTGGAAAAAAAATCATATTCGATTGTTAGTAAATGGGGGCCCCTTAGATCTGGACAGAACCAAATGTAGTAAATGTAAATATAAATGTAGACGTAATTATAGAACTATGGTGGAAATAAAAAAAAGATGAGAATTGTGCTTGGGTGGGGCCTGCCAGGAGACCAGTGGTACTCTGGCAGGCCAATATGACTTTGTCCATCAAGAACCTCAAAGGCACCATCCATTGACTCATTGGTTAGAGAGAGCATGGCATGTTCCATAAAGCTTGTCATGATGGAAGGAATTCAGTATAAGAGTGCACAACAAAAAGAATTACATATTGCAAAAACTGTTTATGAAAATTATAAGGTCATGACATATAGTGGGACATTCACTACGATTCGTAGTTGCGCCAGGCGTAACTTCGCAGCACTTCGCCAGGCGTAGTTTCGCCAGCGCTTGCCAAATTCACTAAAATCCGAAGTTGCGCTCAGGGGTAGCAAAAGGTTGCGAAGTTGCACTAGCGTTGATTCGCTAAGCGAAGCGAAGTTATGCTAGCGATGGTTAATTTGCATACGGCGCCAAATTTCAATGGAGGAATATGTAGCAGCACTACAAATGCCTGGGAAACCTTCAAAACATCAAATAAAATGTTTATTTCGCCCTACACATTTGCCCACTGTATAGTTAAGTTGCCATGAGCTAGGAAATGTATGGGGGAAGGAGGGGAGCCCCAAAAAAATTTCCGATCTTTTTCAGCCTATCACCCATAATATAGAAAAAACGCCAGCGTTTTTTTGGATCTGAGGTGGTGAAGGAAGTCTAGCGTAAAAGGTAGCGTTCAGAACAATGCGCGCGTTAGTGAATTTGCGTAGTTACGTCCGTTGCGCAAATTCGCCAGGCGTAAGGGTGCGAAGTTACACTAGCGAAGTTACGCCAGCGTCCGTTAGTGAATTTGTGAAGTAACGAAAATGGCCAATGCTAGCCCCATAAAGTGCTGCATGGAGATTAATAATATGTGATGTCTGCAAATGTGTCACTTACTTTCTTTACTCCCCTTCTACATATGATATTCCCTTATTTTCGCTTCCTACAATTCCTCTTCCAATATTCTCCATCTCCCCTTCAATTATCTCACATTAATATCTTCTGGACTCCCACTTTCTGCTTTGCTTTATTTTTTCTACCTCTTTCCGTTTCTGTTGTCTTCTTTGCATTTGCCTTTTATCCCTTTGCTCTTTATATGTTCTCTTAATCTGTAGTTCCAACCTACTCCTCTTCTCCTCTCTTCTCCCTTTCTCTTATGATCTGACCTTCACTCCCACCTCCATTCAGTTCATTTACTTTTCTCTTCTGCTTTCCCTTACATTTCCCATATTGCTCTCCACTTTTTATCTCTTCTCTATTCTGCTTTAGCTGCTCCTATTTTTTTCAACCAGATCAATTGAAATCCCAAAACAATGTACACAATTTAAGACTGTGAGATACTATTGCTACAGTCATATACTTGTACACCATTACATTCTTTTAATCCTCAATCTGTGAACTCTGGGTGATCACTAACAGCATGAAGCTGCTTGGAGATGCCACAGAAGGTTCAAAGTACCTGTGCCAGTCGTAACAATCTCATTTCAGCTTGATAATGCAGAATAAATACTATGAGACCTGTTATCCAGAATACTCAAGACCTGGTGTTATTCAAATAGGGATCTTCCCAATATTTGAAACAACAGTCTTCTAAAAATAATTTAAAATTAAATAAACCCAATAGGATTGTTTTGCTAATAAGGATTAATTATATCTTAGTTTGGATCAAGTACAAGGTACTGTTTTATTATTACAGAGAAAAAAATTAATGCTTGCTATCCATCATTTAGTGAAAAATCAATCACCTTCCAAACACTTGGATCAGTTCAGTTGTTTTTAGATTGTTCCCCAGAAATAAAGACTTTTTTTTTCAATTACTTTCCATCTTTTATTTCTTACCGTTTTTCCAAAATTGAAGTTTAAAGTTTAATGTCCCTGTCTCTGGTGTTTCAGTCTAGCAACTCAGTAACTGAGGAGCAGATTCAGAAGTGTTACAATTTGCTACAAAGTCGATACATTTAGTTGATACATTTTCAGCAGTAATATTAGGAACTATTGTATCAATTCTAACAGCTGCCTTTAATAAAACACATGGAGCTCAGCAGGGCCAAAGATAAGAAATGTATCAACTAAATGTATAAATTTGTTTACAGAGTCGGAGACCCCCCCCCCCGAGCTGCATTAGAAAGACATAAGAAGGTGAAAAATGAAGAAAAACAGTCACAAATAGAAAATAGAAAGTAATTGGAAAAATGATTTATTTTGTCTGAAAACAACTGAATTGAATGCGAACAACCCCTTTCACAATATATCAATGTTTTATAAGAAACAACTATGCTAAAACATGCCCTATGCTCAGTATTAACTTGGTTTTCTGGACCTTTTCCTTTTACACCAAATAGGTCATTTACTCATCTAGTTGTTCAATCTGCAGAGCTATTGTGAATAAAAAAAACACACACAGTAAGATTAATTCCAAATTACTTATAGACGGAATCCCATACAGTCTTGAAATGATTGCACTGGTACAAAAGATTGAAATTACATACAGGGTCTGATTATTATACAGTGTTTTAATGAAAGGCACAGATTGGATAATGCAAGTTTTGACAGCCTCAAATAGCTCCCAAAGCAATCACGATTTTAGCTGACTTCTATTGTGTTCTCAGCATAGCTATTTTTTACTTTCATTTTCTGCTGGGGATGGGAAAACTGGAAATAAAACATTGTTTTACTGAGTAGAAAGAATCATACAAGTTGTAGGTCTTTTGCAGGTACATCATCTAAGTTCACTGTGTCTATTTAAGGACATATTCCTCAGGTTTAGTAGTAAAAACTTGTGCCAAATGGGCACATTACAAAATTTTGCTGTGAGCTCATTATCCTTCCTCTGCCTATTAGTGCTTCACATTCACTCCGTTGGAAATTGTTGTTAAAAAGCACTGCAATCAGAATGTAGAAGGGTCAGGCCCTTATCAGCAATCCACCCATTGTTCCATCCCAAAGTGTCAAGTGTCTAACTGAATGTAACACCTTAGTTGTTAGATATCCATGTATGACAGAAGTCTCATGCACATATAAGATGGTTTTATAATACTGGAAGGGTTCTCCTCTCATTTAATCCACTAAGTGCATTCAGTTTATCTTTTGTCAATTTTGTGGCTTTATAAATCACTTCCTACTTTACAGTGTTAATAAAAGTATCAGTAATGGTGAATGAGCCTTGGTTAACTAAATACACTGTGCACTTTCTGAAGCATGTATTGCATATGCCTTGCATGTCCATACTTAAATAGGATCAGTATGTTAAATTTAATGGTGGAGCGTTGTTTATTATTATTTTCTAGTGTCAATAATCACTACATTTAATCTATAGCCAAAAGTATTCAGCCGAAGAATTTGTATAGGATAAAATCTGTGTGTAGTGGATACAAGCATAGGGTGGACCTTTAGGCAAAACTAGGACAAGCAAATAGCAATTATATGACAAGATAAGGACCACTGCACATGTATCAACATAACAATAACATTGTTATCCAGTACATGGCTGCAGGCAAAATCTTATTCTATGTGATTCTTAGAATAGTGTTAGTTTCCCGATGGGATAAAACCTGTGTAGACCTATTGCTATATATGTAACTTTGGGAATCAGTACTACGTTGACCTTCGGAAGAGAGTGATTTTTCTCCAAGGCATACTCAGAAAAGGAAATGTCACCTAGCCTTTTGAGGCTAGGGTTTTTCCTACTCTTCTCTATTCACTGTAGAGTTTATATAACCTACTATATATCTTAGGTTGAAATAAGATTACACATTTTAACTTTTGCTCAAACATTTCTTACCTAGGTTATGTCTAACGACTATGTGTCAAATTTGCCTCAGAAAAGGCAGAATGCTTTTCTGACAGTGCCATATGCCTATTAAAGAGTCACTAGAATTGTATATTTATTTCCTTATAGACTTATTGAAATCTAGTCTAGTCGAAATCTCAGCTATATATATATATATATATATATATATTTCTCTTACCTAATATGTTTCACTGGTTTAAATGTTACTAAAATTGCTGTCTGGCTGCAAGCATCAAAATTGCACCCTAAATTGGTCATGAACAATGATAGGCTGGTGGGGTACCTGGAATCAACTGGAAAAACACCAGGTTAACCCAGATCTGTTCCCCATGGCTGACAGAGCTGCTTCTTTCCTGCGCTCCTTCCTGACCTCCCCAGCCACGAATCCCCCTCTGTCCTCCTTCCCACCCCCTGCAGTGTTATTGAGTGGGGGGTCAGGAACGAGAGCAGCAAGAAGCAGCTCTTTCAGCTGTGGGGAGCGGGTCTGGGCCAGCGGGGCCCATGATGGCAAAAAGCCACCTCCAGTAACTTTAAAGGACCAGTAACATCAATTTTTTCCACATTGTTTTTCATTACTTGTTTTGTGAATATTGTGCAGCAAACTGCAGAAGACCCCTGGTGCTGTTGCACTCTCTGCACTAGCAGAGCTGAATTTCCATTTTAAAAAATGGAAATTGGGCTCTTAAAGTACCAGTTTTTTTTAAATTTGTTAGTATACAATGAAAGACAAAGGAAACTTTGAAATCGCTATGTCTTTATTAGGAAATTACTTACCGAAAATCCGCTTGCGCTCCTCTTGCAATCCGGCGATTTCTCCCCCCTGCCTTCCTTATACTGTAAGTCACATTTTCTGAAGACGAGCGCAAGCGGAGTTTTGGTAAGTTATTTCTTAATAAAGACTTAGCGATTTAGAGTTTTATTTGTCTTTGTGGTTTTTTGTTCCATTGTATAATAACACATTTAAAAAAAAATATGTTACTGGTCCTTTAAGAGCCCAATTTCCATTTTTTTAAATGGAAATTCAGCTCTGCTAGTGCAGAGAGAGCACCAGCACCAGATCTTCTGCAGTTTGCTGCATAATATTCACAAAACAAGTAATTAAAAACAATGTGGAATGCAATAGAATCACAAATAATCCAATAAAGTCAATCAATTGTGAGTGAACATTTCAGTAGTCATGTTTTATGTGTAAGACCAAGTGAATATGCAAAAAAATTGGTTAAAATAAAATACAATCACAAAAAATACATTAATATCACAAAAAAATTAAAAAGTTACTATGCAGTGGGATTAGCTTTTTACGCTGATTACATTGGGCAATAAAACATTTTTATGGCAAATAAACCAATACTTTAAAAAAAATTTAAAAAAACATGATGCTGTAAAAAAAACCAAGCAAACAACTAAACGTTCATCATGTTGCAGAAGATTGCTAGAGGTCAAGATGCAGAGATGAAAGCAGACAGGTTTTCCACTCATTTTTTTTATTTTTTGAGGTCTCTGGGGTGATTGTTTTGAGAGCCATCTTTCCCCTACCCAAAAATGGCTGCATAATGTAAAATCTACAGTGGAATTTCATTACTTCTATCAACATATTATATAGTCTGTGGCATTTAAAGGGATAAAGAACCCCCCAAAATAAAAAATTGCCTAATGAAAGAAAACGTAATTCTAAGCAACCTTCCGATACATATTTATTAAAAATGTTCAGTGCTTTTAAAGTTATTTGTAAGAACAATTGCAATTGAAATCAGCATTTGCTTAACTCCTGTTTTTTGCGTTTTAAACAATGTTGCAAAAGTCTTGGTTTCAGCAGAGCCAAGCCTGTTAATCAACAGTCTGAGCCACCAGTGCAGAGAGTAGAAAGGGACAGGCAAACACTGCTGTCAATAGCAATACATATACAAATAACTTTGAAATCGTGTAATGAATGTATATTGCAAAGTTAGGTTTTCTTTAATTAGGCAAACAACATTTTTTTGGGTTGAGACTCCCTTTAAAGAAAAACAATTTTACTGTAAAAAAAAGTTCCCTCCTTTTCCCTACAGTATCTTTTTTATTTCCATGTGCCAGTCTGTTCTGTTTATTTTCTCTCATTAGTCGTTCTTTTAGTATTTTCCCCTCTGCTTTTCCCTTTTCGATGCTGTGTTTTTTCCCTTTTCCCTTTTCTCTTATTTTATCATATGCCATTCATTCCTTCTTTCCTTTACCTTCCCTTGTAATATTATCAGCTTTGAAACTTGCAGTATGCTCCCTTTAAATCTGTCAGCTGTAATATACAGTAGGATGTTTGTTGGCCAGCACTGAAGGCTGCATTATGGTCTCTATTACCCTTTCTCTGTATATTTTTTACATTTTCGGTGTGAAGAGCTTAACATGCTAAATTGCTCCTTTTCTTCATGGAGCCTGTAATACTTCATAGATAATATACTTATGAAGCAAACCTGCAAACACGTTTTTGAAGTTTGGCCTTGCTTTTATTATCAAAAAATTTCTATTTAACTAATAACCCCCATGGCTGAGCTCCACTGTAAAAGATTTTGTTTGTTGTTCTGTTGAGGTCATGTAGAAGTCAATGGCAGATGTCCCTGAATTTGTTTCTTGACATCATGATCTGCGCTGGATAATCCGAAAATGAAGTGTTTTTGCAGCAAAAACTCAATAAAAACAAGTTTTTATCATCCATTACATATTGATGCTCAATTTTGTCATGATGCTTTGTTGCTCTGATTTATTTGATAACAATTATTGATAAATTAGATAAAATTATGAAAGGGAGTTTGGTTGGATTTGTTTCTTAGATATTTTGGTAAATAAGCTCCTTAATTTCTAGACGTTATATCATGTTGGAAATACTCCAATATAAGAAAAGAACAAAAGAGTTCAGTACAGTGTTGCACACATAAGTATATGTAGGATTCTCAATTTTTGCACAGACAGTGAAACTGTAGATATATATAATGCTATAAAATGATTTATTGCTTGCTACAGGCAATATGCTCTATGTAAGCCATTCTTTATTTCATTTAAAATCATTTTAGTTAATCAGTTGTTCAATGATATAAAATTCTTTTTAATGTGAAAATTGCTTGAGTTATTTGATTGTGTTCTTCATTTGGAAATTTCTATCTAGGTAGAGAATTAGTTCTATTCAAGTTTTAAAATACTTTTTTAATATGGTTTCATTATCCATTCTTACAGAAAATATAGTTCAAGGTAGTAACTTTAGAAATAAATTTCCATACGTTATATTATTTATCATCTTGGTTTATCAGTAATGCAGATTTGGTTATTGTCTTTGTTCTTGAATGCTGCCATGGCACATTTAAATGACAACAAAGCTTTAAACAATAGCTTTATGCATTCACTGTTTTAGACTATGCATCTGCAATTACACACTTTTTTCTGTTTGTTCACTGAACAAAAAATGGAAAACTAAAAATATAATTTTGTGTAATGTATACAGTACACAGTATTACTGCATACATATTATTAATTGAATTTTTAACATTTATATTATGTTTAGTCTTTTTTTTAAGAAATAAGGACCTTAAAAAGAAAAACCTTACCTCTGTGCCATCTAATGTTCAAGGCTCTTACTAAAGAATGTTGTTCGGTATCTGCAAATGACCTGCTGCAATTGATCTGTTATTTGCAAACTTACATAATGCTTGTTCAGAGGACTCTTTAGAAATATGTAATGTTAATTCTGTTGATTCTCACAAGGTATTTCTCTCTCAAATAGGTACCGCTTTCATCTACGAAAAAAAAAAAATATGTTAGCAAGATTTTTCTATGAACAAAAATATTAGAATATTATATTATTATAGAGTGTTGTATTATATATCTGGCTAGAGAAAATGCATAAACATAAGTTTATCCTTTATATCCTCAATAACAGTCATAAATTAATACTTCTCCAGCATAAACTTTAGCATACTGATATATGCTTTTATATCTTATGTCTCACTTTTACACTCCCCTTTTTGATTGGAAGTTCTTTTCGTCAGGTCCCTCATTACATCTACCATATTGTTTTCCTGTATGAAATTAGTTTTGAACAACTTTACAAAATAAGTTTGATCTTTGTAAACAATTAAAATATTAATAATCTCTCTTTTAATCTCTTACCCAGATAATCTTTTGTTTTCTACAATACATGGCAAACTCTAGACTAAATACATTAGAGTTGCCATAGAGAAAATGGGGCTAAAAGTCCTGATAAACTTGCCAGAAACTGAGATTCGGTATTTCTTGAGAGATGTTTACAAAGTGCATTTGCAAAATTGGATTTGATGCTTTCACTTACACTTGTAACATCGATTTTTTTTAAGTTATTTGAAGCAATGTAACAAAGAATGGCAGTTATAGACAGACTTTCCAACTATATGCAATTTTGTCAATTTAATGTTCAAGATTAAAGCTGTCTTGCTATAATCGGATGCAATTTGTACATCGTTTTTCATATTGAGGATAGCAAGGACTTCAAAACTTCAAGTTAAGTTTGAGACTAATGTTTATGCCTCTTCCATCAGTATTGACAAACTGTCGGCACTAAATGGAAACTTGCTGCGAATATAAAATAACCCTTCCGATATTTAAACGGAAGAAGAACAGGAATACTGTATGTGAGAACAAACAATAATGGATTTTTATTGTGTTCACGAAGGGTTCATCTTTATCTTTAAGGTGTAGGGCTTCTAATGTGAACTAGAATGAGTCATAATGCAATTCATGTGGGGTCTTTGACTTTATGAGGCTAATAGATAATCTGTAAATTACACTGAATTAGTCACATATATATCTAGGGGCATATTTATCAAGGGTCGAATTTCGAATTGAAAAAACGTTGAAATTTGAATTCAAAAAGAAAAACCCAAATTAAGTTGAAGTTCTTTTTTGGTTAAATAGGTCAGTTTTCTATTGAAAAGGTCCGTATTCGGCTGAATTAGAATCTTACGAATTGAAGGAATAGCGCATTCGATCGAATTTGATTCAAAGTTTTACCCAAAAACTTTTTTCAAAGTCCACCAATTGACTCCAAATGGTTCTAGGAGGCCCCCCATAGGCTAAAACAGCAATTTGGCAGGTTTTAGATGGTGAATGGTTGAAGTCGAATTTTTAAAGAGACAGTACTTGATAAATTTCAATATTCTTTTTTAATTTTTTTCAAATCAAATCAAATTTGGACTATTCCCTAGTTGAAGTACACAAAAAATAGCTTGAAATTCTAATTTTTTTCATTAAAAAATTCACCTTGAGCTTTGATAAATCTGCCCCTTAGTAATAACAGTAAATTACAGATATTGCATTTACATAAGTAGGAAGTTGCCCTTTCTTTACTTCGAATCTGTTGCTGGATCTGTGAGATATTAGGATATGAAAGGGGCCTGTCCTATACATATAAGGCCTTGTGGGAGGTGGGAGTTGTCTATAGGCCCAGATGGTTAGAGGGAGATGACACCTGTATTTGGCTTATTTGGACTCCACCCAGTGTAAGAGGGTGGATTGTGCCAAGGAGCCTTAATAATTATGAATCCTTACTAAAACAAAAGGAAGAATATGGAAGCAAGGACTAAGTTGTGTGAGGGTTAGTTCCTATACTAGTTCACTCCCTAATGTGATCTAGGCAGACATTAGCTATTAGAGCAGCCAGAAGCTCCAACGAGAAGAACAGAAAGGTTAGTACCAAATGCCCCATCTGCCAATTTAGGGATTCAAACAGATTGAAAGTGTAAAGGTCTTGTATTCTGGGGTTGGATTTCTGTAACCACTGCACTGCCTGTGTGCGTAAGATCTCATAACTATTAAGTGTACTGTCTGTGAAATCTCTCAACAAACAAACAAACAAACATATCTTTGCCAATATGCCTACCTTAAGTGGGAGATATCAGGCCAGGAATGCAGGTGGTCGGAGCAAGGACTGTATCAAAAGAAATTAAAGCCAGCAAAGATATTCACAGATATTCTCCAGTAGGCTCAAAAAAAATGAAATGAGGTAAAATGGAGGTGGCAGAGGTGGTTTGGGGCATTGCAGAAAACTGAGAAAATGCTTCCTGCGTGGCATTAGCCCAAGGATTCATTTAGCCTCTCTGGAGAACCACATCAAGCATCAAGTCATTTGTTTATTCTGTGCTGCACGACATGTTTTGGACACAACAATCCTGGATACATCAGATGAAAATGAAGGATTGTTGTATCTGAAATATGGTGTACATTACAGAAAAGACAAATGACTTGATACTCGATGTGGTTCTCCAGAGTGAAATTTGTCTTGACTTATGAAGTTTGGATGGTTTGGCGATACCATTTCTTTGTTGGGAAGAACCCTCTAACAAGTTAAATGATGGGAGTGCATCACCAGATTTGTAATATTACCTCATATAGACTCTTCGTATTAGTTTATCAGTATTAACTGTAGGAATTTTCATTGTTTTATTGCATTCTCAAATGCATTCCTGATTCTATTTAGCAGTAAATTGCTTAACCTGGTCAAGCAGAGGCAAACTTAACACAAATAACCCTTGCAAATTTGGTTCAGTTGGTTTCTATACAAATGGCAGGGTAATATGCAAAGCTCAAACAAATTCATATTTTTTTACCTGTTTGTACAGGGCTAGCACTTTGCATCATGGCTGTTAATCTTTTGCACATTTTACTTTCCTTAAGCAATTGTTTCCAAAGCCTTCATGATTGTAATTGTCTTCCATGGTACAGATCACTCCAGAGCTTGATTGGCTAAAGGTCAGAAATGACTGAATTATATTCATTAATCGTTGCTTTTGTTCCCAGTTTTAATTGCACGAAAGCCTGTGGCTTCCATATTGGCATGGAGTTTACATTGCATTGGTCTTGTCCTTAGTCTGTTTATATTGTAGCAGTAATTTATATGATTATTTCTTTAAAGAGAAAAAAAGAAGAAAAAAAATCTGTGTGGCAAGGCAACTAGCCGCTAATGTAATTCTGCATTATATAAAACTGGCAGCACAATTAGTCTGACATTTATTAGCTGAAAAAGGGCTCATCTCATTAAAAGATTCTAGAGGAATATTTGACCTACAAAGTAGAAAGAGCAGAATAGGTATATAAATGATGTATGAGAGATATGACACTGTTGTATTTTCATGAAGACTTTAATATTAATCAATTAAAGGATAATCTAATTTAGATTGCTACATAGTACTTCAAAATTAATGACATGCATACAGTTGATCTATTTTGACACCATAATGCTTGTTGCATTTAAGGTTAATATAATTTACAGGTGTCACACTAACAAGAAAGGCCATTGGCACACTGAAAACATTGTGGTCAATGGTCTATGGCACCTGCACATTTTAGTAGCTTTGGGTGGTTGTTCAAAATCACCCTATTGTCTGCAATGACAATTTGCTGAAAGCACTCCTTCATACTGTAACGATCGCCGCCCGGAGCAGGCCCAGGAGCTCCGGGCGGCGCGTCCATCTTCGCCGGCGTCGCTCCCAAAATGGCGGCGCCCATGGCCGCCACGTGGGTAGCGGCGCCGGGCGATGACGTCGGCGCAAGAGCGTCAATGACGTCAGAATGGCGCCAAATTTGAAAATAAAAACGCCAACTAGACGCCAGAATGGCGCCCAAGAATAGGATTACTTTCCTGAAGCATATCCTGGGTTTCCTGTGTGCCTTATTGCCTAATCTTGTTCCTGCCTTGTATCCTGACCCTTTGCCTGGACTTTGGACTTTGTTTGTATTCTGCCTGCCTGTGAACTCTTGCCTGATCCTGACTATTCTCCGTTTAACCCTTTGGATACCGCGACCTTGTTCCCTCAAGAGGGCTTCCTCCTTGATCCAGACAACCTCCCTGGAGGGAGCTCCCGGCTCCCTGACATTATTCTTGGGCCATGGATCCTTCTGAGGAAGCCACACCTCATGTCGGACGAGCGCTCCGCGGACTGGCATCCCGCATGGAGGACTACGAAAACCAGCAGGTTCGCATTGGGCAAGCACTCGATGTCCTGCTGGCTCAAGTGCCTTCTGCGTCCTCCACTGCTCCACCTACTGGGGATCCCCCCATGGCGGCAGCCCCCACGAACACAAGCTACTCGACAGGTGAGCCTCGCATTCCACCTCCCCCTCGTTTCAGTGGGGACCCACAAGCTTGCAGGGGATTTGCCACGCAATGCCAAATTCAATTTGAGTTCCAACCCACACAGTTTCCAAGCGAGCGTTCCAAGGTGGGGTATGTGATGTCTCGATTGGAAGGCAAGCCACTGGAGTGGGCAACGTCTCTTTGGGAGAAGAATTCCCCGCTGACTTTTGATGTTAAAGACTTTCTCCAAGCTTTTCGTATAGTCTTTGATGCTCCAGGTCGGGTTACGAACGCCCCTGCCCGTCTCTTGCAGCTCCGGCAAGGAAGCCGCAGTGTCAATGAGTATGCTATAGACTTCCGAACACTGATGGCGGAGACTTCCTGGTGTGATGACGCTTACAAGGCTGTATACTACCAAGGCCTATCCATCCGCATCAAAGATGATCTCGTCTCCAGAGAGACTCCTGACACCCTGGAAGGGTTGATCGCTCTATCCATTAAGGTGGACACTCGTCTCAGAGAGCACCTGGTGGAGAGAGAGCGCAGTAGACGATTTTCTCCCATGTTGGCCCCTCGCTTTCAAAGGCCGATTCTGCAAACACCCGCTGTTCCTGTGACCCATGTGTCGACATCTCCCTTGGAGGAACCCATGCAAGTAGGAAAGACTCGCCTCTCCGAGCAGGAAAGACTCCGAAGACGTATGGCAGGTCTCTGTTTATACTGTGGTGGGCATTCCCATTTTGCCAACGCCTGTCCTGCCAAAGCCAAGAGTTTTGTACCCCGAGGTATGTCTCAGGTTTCTCATGTAAGGGGCATCACTCGAGGTTCTCTGGAGAAGTATCAAGAAAATTCACGCAGGCTTCTCCTTCCTTTGCAGATTCACCTGGCAAGTAAGTCTATCTTCGAAAGGGCCTTCCTCGACTCCGGAGCGGATGGCAATTTCATGGATGCCTTTTTTGCCGAACGCATGAAGATTCCTCTGCTTCCATTGTCTTCTCCCCTGCGAATTACTGCCATAGATGACAAACCCCTGGAGTTTGAATTCGTCACAAAGTTCACGGCGGAACTATCTGTACAAGTTGGGGCGCTGCATCAAGAAAAACTTTCATTCTTCATCATCCCCTGTCCTTCTACTCCAGTGATATTGGGTCTTCCATGGTTACGTCTGCATAACCCCACCATAGACTGGTCCACTGGGCAGATCTCTCGTTGGAGTTTATTTTGCCTGCAACATTGCCTTCCGCCAAAACCCCTCGAGAAGGTGAATGTCTCCTCTGCGGAATTAAAGACTTTGCCCTCCACTTACAAGGGATTTTCCGATGTGTTTTGTAAAAAGTCTGCAGAGTTCCTTCCCCCACATCGCTCCTACGACTGTCCGGTTGAACTCCTGCCTGGAGCTATGCCCCCCAGAGGGCGCACCTACCCTCTCTCTCCTGCAGAGACTACCGCTATGAAGGAGTACATCCAAGAAAATCTCCAGCGGGGGTTTATCCGCCCTTCTACCTCTCCTGCAGGGGCTGGGTTCTTCTTCGTGGAGAAGAAGGACGGAGGCCTTCGGCCTTGTATAGACTATCGGGGTCTGAATAAGATCACCGTGAAAAACAGATACCCTCTGCCCCTGATTGCCGAGCTCTTTGACCAGCTGAAAGGGGCAAAGATTTTCTCCAAGTTGGATCTCCGGGGGGCCTACAACCTCATTCGCATCCGGGAGGGTGACGAATGGAAGACGGCATTCAACACTCGGGATGGGCACTATGAATATCTCGTTATGCCCTTCGGCCTATGCAATGCCCCTGCCGTCTTCCAGGAGTTTGTGAATGATGTGTTCCGAGATCTCCTAGGAAGGTTCGTAGTCGTATACTTGGACGACATCCTGATCTTTTCCAAGGACCTTGAAAGTCATCGCTCCCAGGTGAAGGAGGTACTCTCTCGTCTGAGGAAGAACTCTCTCTTCGCCAAGTTGGAGAAGTGTGTTTTCGAGGTATCCAAGATCCCCTTCCTAGGATACATTATCTCTCCAGAGGGATTTGAGATGGACCCCGTGAAAGTGTCGGCCATCCAGGAGTGGCCTCTCCCACTGAGTACCAAAGCAATCCAGAGATTCATCGGATTTGCTAATTATTATCGACAGTTCATCCGGGGGTTCTCTTCCCGCATTGCACCTATCCTGGCCCTCATCCGAAAAGGGGGTAAACCCAGCCTGTGGCCTCCATCTGCTATAGAAGCCTTTCAGTCCTTGAAAGAGGCCTTCACGTCCGCTCCTGTTCTTCGACATCCCAATCCTGCACTACCCTTCTGCATCGAAGTTGATGCTTCTGAAGTCGGAGCCGGAGCTATCCTGTCTCAGAGACATTCCTCTGATGGAAAATTGCACCCCTGTGCGTTTTTCTCCAAGAAGTTCTCATCCGCAGAGCAGAACTATGACGTCGGGAATCGAGAACTCTTGGCAGTCAAGCTTGCCCTTGAAGAATGGCGTCACCTCCTGGAGGGTTCTGAAATTCCTGTCCAGATTTTCACCGATCACAAGAATCTGGAGTTCATACAGTCCCTCAAGAGGCTAAATCCCAGACAAGCCAGGTGGGCCCTTTTCTTTTCCCGATTTAACTTTGTTTTGACTTATCGCCCAGGTTCCAAAAATCTGAAGGCCGACGCCTTGTCTCGTAGCTTCACTCCGGTGGACCGTGACCCTGAGAGACAGGAACCAATCATTCCACCAGTCAAGATCATTGCCTCTCTGTATCCCCAATTTGCCGACCAGATTCTGGCTGGGCAGTCCTCGGCTCCTCAAGATACTCCGATTGGCATGGCCTTCGTCCCTCCAGAACTTCGCCTGGCCATCCTGCAACAAACCCACTGCTCCAGGCAAGCTGGACATCCTGGTTCGGCTAAGACCCTTGAACTCTTGAGGCGCCTAGTCTGGTGGCCTGATATCCGCAAGGATGTAAAGGACTTTGTGGCTGCTTGTAATGTCTGCGCCACTTCTAAGCCTAGCCATTCCCGCCCCAGTGGGTTGTTACAGCCTTTGCCGGTACCCTCTCGTCCATGGACGCACCTCTCTATGGACTTTATTGTCGAACTTCCTCCCTCCGGTGGGAATACTGTGATCTGGGTTGTTATTGACCGCTTCTCCAAAATGGCCCATTTCATCCCTCTGAAGAAGTTGCCCTCTGCGGTGGAGTTGTCCCAGCTATTTATCCAGTACATCTTCCGCCTGCATGGTTTCCCGGTGGAGATCGTCTCCGATAGAGGCACCCAGTTTACTGCCAAGTTCTGGCGTTCCTTATGCAAAGACCTGGGAATTGTTCTTCAGTTTTCATCTGCATACCACCCGCAAACGAATGGGGCAGCTGAACGTGTCAACCAAGCCCTGGAGCAGTTCCTGAGGAACCACGTATCCCTCTGCCAGGATGACTGGTCTGATCTCCTCCCATGGGCGGAATTCGCTCATAATAATGCTTGTCATTCCTCTACAGGAAGGTCTCCGTTCATGTCGGTGTATGGTCAGCATCCTCAAGCTTTTCCCCAAGACTTTGTGCTATCTGACGTCCCGGCTGCTGACGACTCCGCAGCCCATATGTCTGCTATTTGGGCTGCGACCAAGTTGAACCTAGAGAAGAGTGCTCTTGTTCATAAGACTTTCGCGGATCGTCGTCGAAGATCCTCTCCTCTCTACAAGGTGGGTGATAATGTCTGGCTCTCTTCCAGGAATATCCGGTTGAAGATACCATCTCCCAAGTTGGGTCCAAAATTCGTGGGACCATTTCCCATCTTGGAGATAATCAACCCTGTGGCTGTCAGACTCCAGCTTCCACCAGAGATGAGAATCCCCAACATGTTCCACGTGTCTCTGGTGAAACCCGCCATCACCAACCGGTTCTCTGGCGGTCAGTCTCCTCCTCCTGCCATCTCAGTGGAGGGTCAACTCGAGTACGAGGTGGAGAAAATCCTAGACTCCAGAATCTCCAGAGGGTCCCTTCAGTACCTCATTCAGTGGAAGGGCTTTGGCCCTGAAGAATGCTCCTGGGAAGGACACCGTGATGTTCACGCTCCTCGTCTGGTGAGGGAGTTCCATTCCAAGTTTCCCCAGAAGCCAAGTCCTGGTGGTCCAGAGGCCCCCCGTGAGGGGGGGGGTACTGTAACGATCGCCGCCCGGAGCAGGCCCAGGAGCTCCGGGCGGCGCGTCCATCTTCGCCGGCGTCGCTCCCAAAATGGCGGCGCCCATGGCCGCCACGTGGGTAGCGGCGCCGGGCGATGACGTCGGCGCAAGAGCGTCAATGACGTCAGAATGGCGCCAAATTTGAAAATAAAAACGCCAACTAGACGCCAGAATGGCGCCCAAGAATAGGATTACTTTCCTGAAGCATATCCTGGGTTTCCTGTGTGCCTTATTGCCTAATCTTGTTCCTGCCTTGTATCCTGACCCTTTGCCTGGACTTTGGACTTTGTTTGTATTCTGCCTGCCTGTGAACTCTTGCCTGATCCTGACTATTCTCCGTTTAACCCTTTGGATACCGCGACCTTGTTCCCTCAAGAGGGCTTCCTCCTTGATCCAGACAACCTCCCTGGAGGGAGCTCCCGGCTCCCTGACACATACTCTTGTCTGGGAGATTGTTGCTCTGTGATTGCCACTTTCAGAGCTGTTGAGCTGCAATCACATTGATTATTAAGGGACAATGAAGGTTCACGAAATACAGGATACCCCATGTGACCTGGCTTACTGTCTTTTGCAGCCTGGGCTCCATATCTTTAAGAAACTCAGTCTACTCTGTTTCAAAAATAAGCATCCGCTTTGAGGCCACTGAGAGCAACATCCAAAAGGTTGGTGAACAACACATTATTCACGAGCCACTGGTTGGGAATCACTGCTATATAGCACACACTAGCCTGTTATGCAGTCCAGTACACAGTCAAGGACCTCATGTTTCAACACTACCCAACCAGCTTGCATGGCATTACAGGAGGGTACAAGAGTAGGGAAGGAGATTTTTTTTTACAGAAGATTTTGGCAAGTTGACACCTAAGGGCTCATTTACCCCAGACACAACTGCAAAAGCACTAAGGGATGCAAAAGCTCACCCCATAGTACTGATTTAATAAGGAGTTGTGCCCATTGTCTGGCTGTGTTCTTCTGAAAAAAATAAAAATCCAGCAAAAGTCATAGATAGTCAATAGCATCCATGACCTGTGAGTCTGAACAACATGCAGGTTAGGGGTTGGGGCAAATGGATGTATTTATAGTTAGAATACAGGTTTCTGTGCTCTATTTTGATGTGCAGAGGCCCACCACTAGTGATGGGCGAATTTATTCGGCAGGCGTGAATTCGCGCGATTCGCCGCCAGTGAATAAATTCGCGTCAAAAACAGGCGCCAGCGTCAAAAACGAGACGCCAGCGCCGTTTCGAGAATTTTTCACCCATCACTACCCACCACAATTCATCTATGTGCCAGACAGGGTGCAAAGTGCAAATGCTGTGCATTTTATAACTTTTCACCCTGTCTTGCACATAGTAAATTACCCCCCTAGACTGCATTCAATAATGCGTTGAAATTATATTACTGACAATCTGTCCACTTTGACCAGTTCTCTCTGATAAAAGAGTAACAATTTGCAGATGCAGTGTGCATCTGCCGTGTATAATTCTGATTCTGTGCTTTCAAGAATCCTTATATATAGCATATATATATTGTTTAATTGGATAAATCCCTCTGTTCCATTGATCAAACAACTCTCTTTCTCTCTAAAACACTTTGTCAGACAAAAGGAAAACAGACCTTTAGAGTGACTTGAGTGCAAAATCAGATTTCAAGGGCAGCTTTATTAAACCTAACCCCTTGTGACTCAGGCTCCCGTTGTAAAGCTAGTTTAATTTTCTTGTTGTATGAAACTGACCAGAATCCCTAATATTTGGACAAGAACACATATCACTCTGCCTGCTTGGGGATATGAATGGAATATTGAATAAAGTGTGTGCGTGTGTTATTAGACGATTCATTTTATTGTACTATTTCATTGTACTTAGAAAAACAAATTAATTTAGCTAGTTGCTGCAGTTATAACCTGAAAAGTAGATCATGTCATCATGTTCTTTAACTGTTTTTCAACTGGTGCAGGGGTTTGAGTCTAAAGTAACACAGACAAATTAAATGTGAACATATACAATATAGAATTATGTTAGCCAGCTGACTTTAATCAATGCACCAGAGGCCACCCCTTTAGACTAGAAGAAAAGAACTTTCATTTGAAGCAACGTAGGGGGTTCTTCACAGTCAGGACAGTGAGGTTGTGGAATGCACTGCCGGGTGATGCTTTTAAGAGGGGCTTGGATGATTTCTCATGCATGCATAATACCAAATGTCTATATAATCTACAAATAGTACAGGTATGGGATCTGTTATCTGGAAACCTGTTATCCAGAAAATCCGAATTACAGAACACCTGTCTCCCATACTCTATTTTTATCCAAATAATCCAAATTTTTAAAAATTATTTCTTTTTTCTCTGTAAAAACAAAACAGTACCTTGTACTTGACCCAAACTAAGATATAATTAATTCTTATAGTGAGCAAAACCAGCCTATTTAATGTTTATATGATTTTCTAGTAGACTTAAGGTATGAAATTCCAAATTACAGAAAGATCCATTATCTGGAAAGCCCCAGGTCTCGAACATTCGGATAACATGTCCCATACCTGTTTAGATATTGGCATGTATAGTTTTTATGTATGTTCATGTGTATGAGTGTCTCTCTCTCCCTATATATATATATATATATATATATATATATATATATATATATATATATATATATATATATATATATATATATATATATATATATATATATATATATATATATATATGCAGTAAGGTTCATTTGGAGAGGTTGAACTTGATGGACCCTGGTCTTTTTTTCAACCCAATTTAACTGTGTAATGTTAGTTTAGCTTGGTTGATGCCAATAATATATTTACTTATGTGCATATGACAGTAAAACAGTAAATATGGTCACTGTGACCACAATTATAATAAAAAACATATAATTATATATGTTGCAGATATATAATCTGTTAAATGTTATCCTCATCTACAGGAATAAACTGCCATCACATTTATTCAGCCAGATACTATGGTCTGTAATGTCATGGAAACGTGGTATCTCATCACTTTAGAGGAATTCTTGGCTGTTAAATGAACTTCAGTAAAAAAAAAAAATATTGTGGAATTTTCATTAGTGTCCTTTAAATAAGGGCGGAAAAGAATTGTTAGCTAATCACATACAGCAGCTTTAAAATTCAGCTTGTTCCTTAATTGTGGTTCTAAATTGTGGGGGAAGTCTGCCTATGGAGGGATCTTGATATGTGCTATATGATTATATAAAGCAGTGTATGTGCAGAGAACACATCAAGAGTCACAAGTATCTGCATATTGACTTGGATTGCTAAAAGCAAGATATTGTCATTATGGTTTTTAACCAAAGTTTGTGTCTTCTGTGTAATGTATAAATATGAATTGCGGGAACACTTATTATCTTCAGCTCTTAGCATGTAGATATAATTTTGACATAAAAATTCGGATAACATTTTTTTAACAGTTTTATTCTCAAACATATTATAAAAAGCTTTTATAATTTAAAATGTGCTTGTGCAGGTACTGCATTTTTCAATTAATGTTTATTAGCGCATGCTTTTGCTGTAGCTGCTGCTTAAATTACAGATCCAAGCATATCTTGGGTTATATACATATATACATAGAGGGACTGAGTACTGCACACACTGGGACTTAATGAAAAAAAATACGTTTTAGTACAAAAAAATCCAACGTTTTGACAGTGATCTTCCTCAGGGACAAACCAACAGACAAACAAAACACACGCACAGACAGAATTGGCATCAAAAGCAGTCCTTGGTAATCAAGGCAACTAATGTAAGATAAGTGCAGTAATCAAGGGGTGGAATTTTCATCTGATTCATTAAGAATTCTATTGCTTCATTTTACATTTTACAAAGGGACTAAGTTTCACCTGCAACTTACTAGCTGCTTTCAAAGTAAAACTCCCAAACTTGGTTGCCCTTTTATTAGACACCAGTGGGATCACCTGACTATAGCTGGGAAGGGTGGGAGCTACAACATGGAGCTGGTCACTGCTACTGTATAACTATAACAAACAAGGGAAAGTTGTGCTCACCACTAATTTTTAAAACCATTAGGCGGGGGTGCAATGAGGCTGTGACCACAAAATACATATAGACAAATACAAGAGTCCTCTGCACTCACTTTGCCTATATGTATTTTGTGGTCACAGCCTCATTTCACCCCTGCCTAATGGTTTTAAAAATTAGTGGTGAGCACAACTTTCCCTTGTTTGTTATAGTTATACAGTAGCAGTGACCAGCTCCATGTTGTAGCTCCCACCCTTCCCAGCTATAGTCAGGTGATCCCACTGGTGTCTAATAAAAGGGCAGCCAAGTTTGGGAGTTTTACTTTGAAAGCATATATATATATATATAATGTTCAAAGTGGACCAGCACACCAAAATCTTCAATCAAGATTGGTGTGCTGGTCCACTTTGAATACTCTGATTGACCAAGCACCCACGTTCGACCAACAAGGAAGGAGTGCAGGTACTTTGTGAATGTTTATATATATATATATATATATAATGTTCAAAGTGGACCAGCACACCGAAGTTTTCAATCAAAAGAGTTTTATTTCAACATCACTCATGCTTTTTATATATATATATATATATATATATATATATATATATATATATATATATATATATATATATATATATACAGTATATATGACAGTATATATGACAGAAAAAGGCTTGCACTAACAGGTCTTATGAAAAATCTAAATTCGACTAATGTTTCAGCTAGCACTCTATCCTTTCTCAAAGTGCAAACACAAACAAGCTGCAACCATTTTAAACCCCCAGTGGCGGGATAACATGTAATTTGATCTGTCCACATACTGTAGTGGCAAGTGAACTGATACTTTGTACTCTAATTAATGATCTTGCTACACATTATATTTTCTGTTCTAGCGACTTTGTAGTTAAATATATTTTATTTTTTGGTTGTGTATTTTTCATTTGTGTTTGTACTCTATATTTAAATATTTTGTTTTTTTCATCAGTACTGCACTGTTACGTCACTGGGGGTTTAAAATGGTTGCAGCTTGTTTGTGTTTGCACTTTGAGAAAGACCTGTGCGAACCTTTTTCGGTCCTGCATTTATTGTTTCAGGCTACATGCACCCAGGCACTATTCACTCTTATACGAGTTGTGCCGACATCCAGCTGTGTGTGTGTGTATATATATATATACATTTACACACACACACACACACACAAACACAAACACACACACACATATATAAAGAAATATCCATGACAGTGACCTACATGTTTTTTGAACAAAGAACTTAAATATAGGCTTAATCATGAATATTTTATTCAGTTGTTATTGTTAGTCACAGTCACCAGTTGGCAATGCAAGGCAGGGAATATCCCTTTGAAGGTTCTGGGAGCAGATACCCCTCATTGTCAGTTAGTATAGAGGGGTGATTGCCCCAGGATTTCTATATAAGGGAGATAGTAGTGTGCCTTATTCTCTTTTGGCTTATGAAGAAGATAAAGTAAATGACACCAAGGGGCCTCAGAAAGGTGCCAAAGTGAGCCAATGACAACCCTACATAGTTAGGTTAGTTACTGGTAGGCCAGATCCTATGAAAATGTAGATATTAAGAGACCAACACAGGACGGCTAGCTAAGCAGCTTAGGCTCCACTGAGGACAAAGGACTCAGTACCCTGGCAGTACCTAGCTAGTAAGGGATACAGTGACAGAGAAAGTAGGATCTTGTATTACATAACATGGTCCCTTTGGTGTGTTACATAATGGATCAGAGACCTGTTTGCCAAGAGGGCCCCCTGAGTAAAGGAAAAGTTACAGGAAGGCGGACAATGAAGAGTTAAACACCCTGTGCTCTTACTTTATTTATTCATATTTAGTGATGGGCGAATTTTCGCCGTTTCGCTTCGCCGAAATTCGCGAAACGGCGAAAAATTCGCGAAACGGCGCCGGCGTCTCGTTTTTGACGCCGGTGCCCGTTTTTCCGACGCCCATTTTTGGCGCCGGCGCCCGTTTTTTGCGCCGGCGACCGTTTTTCGGGAAATTTTTTTTTGACGCCGGCGAATTTTTGCCGCGAATTTTCGCGGGCGTTTCGCGAATTTATTCGCTCGCGGCGAAACGCGCGAATTCGCGCCTGGCGAATAAATTCGCCCATCACTATTCATATTGTTTGAAGCTGTGTGAAATACTAAGAGAACTCTGAGACAGAATTGTGCTAGTGACTGAATAAAGCTGCTACTGAGTTCGTCTTTAAGATTATTATTCGTCTTTTATGTTTATTATTCTCAGTGTTAAATGTGCTATTAGTGTCTCTTCTTTTGTCTGTGACAGTGGTCTATACAGTAAAGGGTTCATTTGGCCAAAATGTCCTTGGTTACTACAGCTAATGGTACACCCTGTTACATGTGTTCTTGAAGGTTCATCATTTAACATGCCTGTGCCTCAACTCTCAACCTCTGTTCAGTGATTATTCACATAGTATGTGTTCCTCTTATGCATACAGGGGAATCTATCTGCTTTCGAGTTTTTCAGTCTTTTTAGCAAGAGATTACATTTGTCAGAAATAATGTTTATGCTTTTGCAGTGGGAATGCTTATTAAGAAAAACTTTCATCATTTTGTACCTTTTGACTACTTTAGAATCCATCAACATTCATAAACTGTTACTGTTTCACTGCTAAAAGTGTTCTTTTATGAGTTTAATTTATTTTAATTTTCCATATCTTATGTGTTCTGGGCTGAATTTATGGTAGTCAGCTTTAGCTTGATTCTGTGAACAATAATATCTTTTCTGAAGCAACCTCAGTCGGTAAATTGTGAGGCTCCTATTTGCAGCATTCAATTTAGGAAATTAGTAACAGGCTGCTAACAAAATCACATATTTATCAATACTACCTCATGAACAGATACGTTTGCATGTTGTTTAAATATGGATGGTTTGAAAAACTGCCAAATTTAGAGATTACCAAAATGTAGCACAATAAAAAAGAATGTAACGTAAATACCCATGAGACATGCATGGTTATATTTAATTCATAAGTATATTTCCAGTCACTTTAATGATCATTAATGTTTAATGATGGAGCAGATTTAAAGTGCCAGAGACACCAAAAATTGAATGGGTTTTGTAAGTGTTTGAATGCAATGTACTGTTACTGCACTGGTAAAAATGGTTTGTTTACTTCAGAATCTCCATTTCTTTAAATGTATTACTCAAGCTCCAGTAGGGCCCACATTTGCTTGACAGATAATGGATAAGCTTTTTATAAATAGATAGTAGTAAAACTAGTGAAAATACAGTGGTTTCAGAACAGAAGTTAAATGTCAATCATTGCTTTTTAGACACAAGTAGGATGGAAATCTTTTCATGTACTTAAGCACTGTTGCTGTCAAGAAATGGTATTAGGGCAATGGAACACAAGGAGCTTTTTCTACTTTTTGCCAACTGCATTTTCAATATGTTGTCTTTTACATAAGTAAGTTGTGTTGAAAAAGATCTAAGTCAACCTCAGCACATATACATAACTATGAAGACCTATAGATCTATACTCTCACAGTTAGAAACTATATACAGTTTATAGCAATATCTACACAAACTGTAGATCTTAAGCTCACAATTGCATTTGGTATTATGCTTGTTCAAAAAGTCATCCAAGTCACTCTTAAAGGAGTTAATAGAATCAGCCATCACAAAATCATCTGGCAGGGCATTCCACAACCTCACTGTCCTGACTGTGAAGAACCACCTATGTTGCTTCAAATGAAAGTTCTGTTCATTTAGCCTAAAGAGGTGGTCTCTGGTACGGTGATCCTTTTTATGGGAAAAATCCCCTGCTATTTGTCTATAATGTTTTTTCTAGAGACAACAACCCGACCGTAACAGTCTACCCTAATAATTTAAATTTTCATCGTCTTTACCAGATTATTTGCACGTTTCTCACTCTCTCAAGCTCATTTATATCCTTCTTAAAGGAACAGTAACACTAAGGGGCAGATTTACTAAGCTCGAGGGAACAATTCGAATTGAAAAAAATGTGAATTTCGAAGTATTCTTTTCGGTACTTCGACCATCGAATGGGTCAAATTCGATCGAATTTGATCGAATCAAATGTTTCGAAGGATTCAAAGTAAAAATCATTAGACTATTCGACCATTCGATAGTCAAAGTACTGTCTCTTTAAAAATACTTAGACTTCATACTTCAGCACTTTAAACCTACCGAGGTTCATTGTTAGCCTATGGGGACCTTCTCCAGCACTTTCCTAAGTTTTTTTGATTAAATAAAAATCCTTTGATCGACTTAATCGTTCGATCGAACGATTTTTATTTGATTGTACGATCGATGTATTTGCGGTAAATCCTTCAAATTCGATATTCGAATTAGAAGGATTTTTACTTCGAGGGTCGAATTAGAGGGTTTGATAACCCTCGAAATTCGACCCTTGATAAATATGCCCCTAAAAAATTAAAGTGTTCCAAAGTAATTAAAATACAATTGGTGTGTTTTCTTCAGAAAGCTTATTATAGTTTATGTAAGCAATGTGTTGTGTAGCCATGGAGGCAGCCAATTAAGGCTCAGGTTACATAGCAGATAACGGATGCATACTGTAGAATACCATTGTATTCTATTACAGAGCTTATCGGTTATCTGTTAAGTAACCTGTGCCTTTAATCCTTTTTCAGCTTAAATGGCTGCCCCCATGACTACACAGCAGCTTGTTTATATAAGCTATAGTTGTTAAAGGGATACAACTATGGGAAAAAAAATTTTTTTCAAAATGAATCAGTTAATAGTGCTGCTCCAGCAGAATTCTGCACTGAAATCCATTTCTCAAAACAGCAAACAGATTTTTTATATTCAATTTTAAAATCTGACATGGGGCTAGACATTTTGTTAATTTCCCAGCTGCCCCCAGTCATGTGACTCGTGCCTGCACTTTAGGAGAGAAATGCTCTCTGGCAGGCTGCTGTTTTTCCTTCTCAATGTAACTGAATGTGTCTCAGTGGGACATGGGTTTTTACTATTGAGTGTAGTTCTTAGATCTACCAGGCAGCTGTTATCTTGTGTTAGGGAGCTGTTATCTGGTTACATTCCCATTGTTCTTTTGTTTGGCTGCTGGGGGGGGGGAAGGGAGGGGGTGATATCACTCTAACTTGCAGTACAGCAGTAAAGAGTGATTGAAGTTCATCAGAGCACAAGTCACATGACTTGGGGCAGCTGGAAAATTGACAATATGTCTAGCCACATATCAGATTTCAAAATTGAATATAAAAAATCTGTTTGCTCTTTTGAGAAATGGATTTCAGTGCAGAATTCTGCTGGAGCAGCACTATTAACTGATTCATTTTGGAAAAAAATTTTTTCCCATGACAGTATCCCTTTAAGCAAACACATAACTTTTACCAATGCAGTACATTACATTTTAATTATTTTAAAATAAAATGCTTTACTATTTTGGTGTTACTGTTCTTTTAAGGACTGGAGCCCAAAATTGCAGTGCAAACTCCAGATGAGGGCTTACCAGGGACCTATAAAGAGGCAAAATTATGTTTTCATTCTTCAAGTGAATGCCCTTTTTTATTTTCAAGAGTTGCAACATTTGTCAGACATTTGTATGGTTATGATGCTTAAACAAAGAAACAAGGCTGATATTTAAATTGGATGCACATATAGTTCTTCATAAGTATAAATTGACTACATATTATATGCAAATACTACAGTTTGATCAAATAAGCTCCATCGTCTATGACACCAATAAATGTTGGTTGTGACAAATGTAAACTGCCATAAACATAAAACCAGGAAACTGACATTTTGTATTGAAGTTGACAGTAAGACATAAGAGCTGTAAAGACAAGGGAGAAGTGTACTGAGGTGGAAATGCCTATTACCATAGTATAAGCTCTGTCAGCTCATATAGGAAGACACTGCTGACATATAGTACAACATCAAAAGATCATAAAATCACTGTTGGAAAAACACAATCAAGAATAAACCCCCACGGACATTTCATGAAACAACTCTAGTAAGAAGAAAGCAACACTTCAATCACCTGGAATATATATATATATATATATAAACACCAGGGTACACCATAATACTTTTTAATAACATTCTCATTCAACATTAAGCATGTCTTATTAAAAGCAATATATTATTTTAACAAATCAGGGTTCCTAGTGGGTAACAAAATATGTTTTAGAGACAGAGAACCCCTCTATGACATTCACTGCAGTGCACTATCAATAAGGAAGCATTACGGTGTCACTTATGAGTCAAGCTTACAGTTCCATCCACCCACTATGTTCAATGACATGTCACATGTGGTTTTATGAGCTGACAAGAGACGTGGAGCTAAAAGAAAAGAAATGCTATTTGTACAATATATAGATTGCTGTATACTTGATACCATTACAGGACAGAATTGGTACATTAAAGGACAGCATAAAATTATAATACAAATAAAATATTTAACCTACTTTCACATGCATTATTCATTAAGTGCTTAGGTGCAATTGATTTCTGAACAAATACATAAATATGCTATTTCCAATGTGTTTTGTTTTTCTTTTATGAATATATTGGGCTGGTGCCTATAATTGAAACAAATTCATTCTGTTGAATTCTTAAGCAGTCTTTTACACAACTCTATCTAGGACCACTTTAAATCAAATATTTAGGGGGTTATTTACTAAAACCTGAATTCATCTAAATTTTTTCTAAAAACAAACCTGACCCAACTCCCATCCACGAATTGAACTCATTTATCAATACTTTTATCGAAAAAATTGGAGCTGCAAACCGTAGCAACAAAATCAAGCGTCAATTCGTATCGTACCATTGATGCTCTGAAAACTCACATTTTCACTGCGGAAACTCGACTTTTTCCGATCATCGTATGATAACCCTGACTTTATTGGATTGTCCAGCGCAGATCACAATTTCAAGAAACAACTTCAGGGACATCTGCCCTTAATTTCTACATGACCTTGACAAGTTTGAGAAGGAGTATTTTCGGAATTGGATTTTTAGCAGCTTTGGGGTTTAATAAATCCTCAAAAAACCCTTATGTATTTACAGTGGGTGTTCCATTCATTGTATTTCTGTCACATGTAAATCAGTAGTCCACAATAAGTAATGTAATAATGGAAATGCAGAAAGTGTTGGCAAAAATACACAGACAAATCAAACACCAGCTGCAGGAGAAAGATTAACAGGCTAACACCATGAAATGGAAAAGACATAGAGAGTGATCATTCATATTTAACTGCCATAGAGAAAGAGGAAGAAATTGGACAATATTAGATGCCAAAGTGACAGAGAGCAGTCATACACCATTAAATGCCATTAAGACAGAGAACCATCATAAACAATTTTTAAAGCTACAGGAAATATTTAACATTGCCAGGGACTGATAGAGTGATACAGCATCATAACAGGGACAGGCCATGATATTCAATAGCTGGTTTGTTCCAGTAAGATTTAACTCATTCAATGTGCCTTTTACCTGCTTCTGCTGCCATACCTGTATGTCTTGGTTGCAGTGTCTCTATATTGTACTTGGTTGCAGTGTCTCTATATTCTCTATATACTATACAATACTTCAAGTTATTTCTAGTTTGGATAGAATGATAAATATATGAAGGGAACAATGGCTTTATTGACAGAATGCACGCTATGAAATATTTAATAATATATATTGATTTGCAATAGTGACATTCTTGCTTTTAAAAATCTTTTGCTTCTTAATTTTATCACTCTCATTTGCTGAATAATCTGCTGTTGAACTCTGCTGACTGGTAAGATACTTAAATGTTTCTTAAATCAGTAAATACAAGTGTAATATTTATATTTTCCTCCCCCTAAACTATAGAGAGAGATCAGGATTTTTGTGCAGCCATACTGTTCTGCATCACAGCAAACAAACAAATATCAAAAGCAAACATCTATGAACAAACGGTCTTTAGTAAAAACAAAAAAAAAGTCATGAAAAATGTTTGAAGAATGTTTACATGGCCTTAGCAAATGATTAATACCAAAAATGTTTGAGACATATAGTAGGAGTGATATTGTTATATTATATATTATGTGTACAGAAAACCATTGAAGTATACTGTGTTCTGCTCATGTTTAAAGTAATTTGTTCACTACCTGGGAAAGGAGAACTCATTTCTCCCGTTTCTCTTTTTTTTAAACTGTTTTCTTGTTGCTAGTTTTCTCTCTTTTCTCTCTTTTCTTTTCCTTTTTATATACAGATAAATGCACAGTAATGGCAGTCGTTTATGTACCATTTTGCTGCTGAGATCTGAAAAAATGATTGATGCATTTTTAGTCATTAAGTGAACTAAAGCATACTGTATTGGTAGATATGAACTACCTTCTACTTTGCCATGATATGCCGTTTCAATGTATAGTCTATGGAAAATTACAAGGCAACAATATTTCTTTTCACACATGTTAGAGATACACAAAACAAAACCATTATAGATATGGCTTGTTTGATATAACAGATCATACAAAACAAATTCTTTCTAGAGATGTATGGACCCATACAGAGGTCAGAAACCTTTCCAAGAAGCTATTTCATTGCGACTTTTCCTTTCTTCCAGATATTGCTAGGAACACTGAAGGTTGTCAGTAAAAACTCAGCACACACAGTACCAATTACATGGTGCAGATGACTAATCAGTGTACTGATGTTTAAGTTAACAAAAGTATGAGAACAATTCAGGTGTGGCCAAAGAGCACAATATACAGTATATAACATAGATAGATTGAGAGATATTTTATGCAGAAAAATAAGTAAAAAACTTATGGAAAAGGATTTGTGCAGGAAGCAGGTAGTGACTGGCTCTGTAGAAGGAAGAGGAGAGCAGGGAGCAGGTCTGGGCCGGATGTGCCCTTGAGAGCCCACCAGGTTTTTTCCCAGTGTCCCACTGGCCCAGTCCGACTCTGTCCCCACATAAGAGCTTATTTACAAGCTTTTTTTATTTACTGTACTTGCTTTGTGGAAAATTCCACACTGGTAAATCACTTGCAAGTTGTGGTGTGCGGAGCTGTCAACTTTTGCTAATGCTCACCCAGGGCATTCTTCGCGGAGCACCAAAAATTTTCCATAGACCCGAGTGACATCATGGCACCTCCCAACCCCCGGAAGTGACGTCACACACAGGTGCAAAATCAATCTGCTTAAGCTGCAGATCTCTAATCATGCATGCGCACTTTACCCAAATGACATCTGAATACTTACTGCATGTGCAAAGTTGGATTTTAAACCTGCAGAAAAATATGGGGGAATGCTTAAAATTTGGGGGAATGTGGTAGGATGATACCGAAGTGAGGGCCAGACTTGGGTACTGAAAAAATAGGGGTTGGGGATAGGGTTGCTATCTTTTCTTGAAAAAAATACCGGCCTTCCTATATTTTTATGTATTTCTCCTATTAATAACATTTGGATCAAGCTTAATTTTTACCGGCCGGGCTGGTAAAATACCAGGCAGGTGGCAACCCTAGTTGGGGATGTGTGCAAATGTCATCATTTCATTGTCAATGTTAGCGTGCTATTTATTTAGTGCAAGTCAGTTATCTAGGCAGATGTATTATGCAGAGAGAACATGTCTGAAGCAACTCAACAGAGGTGTTAATATCATTCCTATGTTTACAGTAATTTGTACTGCATTCAGCAAACGGCAATTAAGTGCAAGTCATAGTATAGAGGTTTGTGTATTGATTTTAAAAACCTATGTTAACTGCATTTGGATTTTTTTTGCACAGCACCTTGTGTTTGGCAATGGGCACCATGGTGTACCAAATGCAGATGTTATTTTATGTCCAGTGGGAAGAAGTGAATACGTGTTTTGCACAACATTTTGGAAGTGATGGGTTGGAGCAACCATATTTGCTCTGATAAGGTCACTTCAATCATAAAAATGGCGGAATGCTTGCTGTACCTTAGAAAGGATCACTTTCAAAGCACGGACAGGATAAAATATCCTGTTTTATATGGCCATAGTTTGTTAGTACACTGTCCCTTTAAAGAGCAGAGGGCTTTTATTCATGAGCATTCAACACAGTTGAAGTCATTGAAACTTTGCTGCTGTTGTTGCACAAATGCCATTCATTAACGTGCTAAAGCTGCTCCACACAGTGCTCACACTGTTTCCACCATGCTTTATCTTTGAAATTGCAGTGTGCCCATTGACGCAGGGGAACCTGGAGCCACCGTCAGTAGTATCAGTGTAACCACAGTGACCTGTGTCAGTTGATGCAGCAAACTTGTGTCTAAAAAGATTGAATGCAGATGTCATGTTGACAGCAAGTGCTAGAAATAATGATCTGAATGTAGATTTTCAGAGCATTTGTGTCCAAATTTGAACACATGTGAACAAAAAGGCTATAGTTGCATCAGGTGCCACCTCATGGCCTCAATAATGCTGGAATTGTGGGGGAAAATGCTGCACTGTGAGTAAGAAACAGGAAAACTTGTACCCAAACTTGCACTGGAATACCAGCAATAAACAATTTTATTGAATCATTTTCATGAGCTATCTTCAAAGAAAAAAAAACATATGTTATTAACTAATCTTTTAGATATAATTCTCCACATTCTTGCTAAATGGTTTTCTATTCTGGGTATTTTGAAAATTATACTTATATTCCTGATTTGATGAATAATGTGGTGCTTAATGGAGCGATAAAAATCCCTTTAAAGTACTGATCATTTTCTCAATCTACCTTTCACAAATTTTATTCCTTTAAAGTGAAGTTTAACCTTCCCCCACTGTGGAAAAAAATAACTTCAGGTCCATCACCTCTGTCACAGCTTTAAATAAATGAGAGTTTTCTCTTTCATGCAACCCTGGAACACATCTGGTAGTGACAATTAGCAGCTTATATAATAGAAAAGCAAGACCACACATTCTATGCTAATTTACTGAGATTCTGTGTGCCACAGTCATAAAAACATCTTGCAAACCTTTAAGTAATGTCTGATAGGGATACCTGACTAATAAAAACTTGAACATGCAGCCAACATAGCCAAGATAAGTGGAGTATGAAAAAACGTCTTTTATCTCTTATGCAGGAGTGGGACAACATGTATTTTGGCACCACATGTAAAAATGTTTTTTTAAAGACCTAACTTACTTAAATGAATGAATGAATAGGAGTAAAAAAGTGAGAATGCATTAAGTTGATGACTGATAACTACGCGAGTCAAATGTGGACCATGTGTTGCTAAGGAAACACACAGTCTGCATTAGATTTGCTGAAAGCCAGACAAAATTCTACAGTTCCTAAGGGACAGATTTATCAAGGTTCGAGTGAATTTTCAAAGTTAAAAAAGTTTGAATTTCAAAGTAATTTTTTGGATACTTCGACCATCGAATAGGCTATTATGACTTCGACTTCTAATTCGATTCGAAGTAAAATCGTTCGAATATTCGACCATTCGATAATCGAAGTACTGTCTCTTTAAAAAAACTTCCACTTCAATAATTCGCCAAATTAAACCTGCCAAAGTGCTATGTTAGCCTATGGGGACCTTCTAGACAGTTTTTCGAAGTCTTTACACATCGAAGTAAAATCGTTAGATCGTAAGCTAAAATCGTTCGAATCGTTCGATCATACGATGGCCAAATTCTGTGAAAAATACTTTGACTTCGATATTCAAAGTCGAAGTATTTCAATTTGAGGGTCGAATTTCGAAGAATTTATCACTTCGAAATTCGACCCTTGATAAAGTGTCAGTACATAAAAATACAGTCTACGGCATGAAAAAGGTTAATACTACTCCAACTAAAATATAGAATTATATTGCTATTTTTATTTGGTATTCATGAAACTACAACACATAAATATGAAAAATGTGCATATACATATATAGATAATATATGAATATAAAAATCCTCCCATACTTAAAAAATTAACCGAGATAACATTATTCGGTAATAAGACACCTGATGTTGTAGACTTATACAGAAGTGCTCTATATATAATACCTAGGACATATCTCAACAAAAAGTACAATATAAAAAGACATCCCAATCTAAAAAAAACATGAAAGCATCAGAGTGTAGCTGGTCAGCATTCAAATCAAGTATTACTGCATTGTGTTGTTAATACATAGCAATACACCATAAACATACAGTATGTATATGAACTGGATGACTACTGTCCATTGTCCTGTTATGTTTAATAACTAAGCACAAGATGGATAAAAATAGACCATAAATGTACAATGCCCTGTAGCCATTATTATTATTATAATTAATAATAATAACATGTATTTTTACAGCGTTAACATATTGCACATGGCTGTAAAATAAATAGAAATCACATGAATTACATATATAGAACATACAGAGTTAAAACATAATGACCAGTACCAGTACAAAAGATGAGGAAGGCCCTGTGCAAAAGAGCTTACAATCTAAAGGGGAAGGGAATGAGACACAAGGTGTGGCAGTGGGCAAGATCAGAAATAAGCAGGTGAGAGATGTAATCTGGTAGCTAAACTGAGTGAGTGAAGGCTTCTCAAAATAAATGTGTTTTAAGAGATCTTTTGAAAGCAAAAAGGCTGGTAGAAAGTCAGACAGACTGCAGCAGAGAATTCCAGAGGAGTGGTGCAGCCCTGGCAAAGTCTTGTATGGTATTGTAAAAAGTGTCAGCTCAAAGTATCTATAAGTGTATTTTAAATACTTTACAGGGATAGTATGGTCGTCTCTTTGGTCAGTGGTCAGCCCTGCTGCCTTAGTATGTGAGGGTTCTAAGTTTATTTCTTTTGATACAATCTGAAAATAATTTGTATTTTGAATTTGTATTTTGTCCCCATTTCTGTTGATTGTAGGGGTGGGGACTGGATTGAATAATGAACGTCATGTTCTCTGTTAAACATAACAGTACTATGTAATGTACTATATAAATAAAACTTCTTAAAAATACTGGCTTGGCAAACATAAGTGAAAAAGTAAACAAGAATGCTGATCACATTGCTCATCTCAACACTTCAGTGATATGATATCAATGGGTAGATGGAAAACAATGAAACTCTCCAAGTCTGACAGCAGCAAGAACCTTAATTCATGTTCAAAATGTAGGTATATAATAGTCCAAATTCTATTCCATACCATTTTGCTTTTAAAATGCACAGGAATTCTTTGGTGAAAATTAATTTTTATCAAGAGGAAGTAATTAATTTGTTATCGTGTACTATGGGAAATCAATTCTGTTTGCAACTAGCCTGTTTTGTATAATGTTATGTTAAAAATAATAGCTTTGCTCACTAGGAAATAAACTTGATGACCATCAGTGTAATGGTTTTTGACAATAACATAACATAACAATCCAAGAGTATTAATTTTAAACTAAATGTGTAGAAAAAAAACAAGTTTTGTTAACTGATGGCACATTCATCCAAGCCCTATCTCATTGTTGCTTTCTAATATGAACCATGTATGTCAAGCACAAAAAATTGTAATCATTATACTTGCGGAACAATATTGACATGGGTTTAGTGTTTTCATTGGATAAAAAAATGTAGGCCACATACTGTAGGCCTAATTACTCAAGTAACACAAGAGTAACCCATGTCTTCCACCTTTAGTAATGACTATTACTTCTGAACAGTGCAGTCTGACTGGTGTAAAGATTATCCTTTATGTGGAATAAATAAATAGTCCTAGTTGTGTATAAACAGGAACATCGTATAGTATGCAGTTGTGTAGAAAGAGTACTGTTTTGCAATTCATCTTTCAGATTACATAGGTATCTGAAATATAATTCATATTCTTCTTTAGACTACTAAGGCCAATTTTAACAGGTTGCTGACCATTTATATAAAATCAGGAAGGCATTATTATAATTATATAAATGGTGCCACGATTTATATATACATTAAGGTAAGCCATGCATTATGTTCTTGTAATAATCATGTTCTGATATAACAGTATAGCATAGTATATATGTAATGGTATGGGACATCTTTATTTTATAAACAACATACATTTATCAGAAGCCATATTTGAGCAGTTCAGAAGCTGCCTTCCATCCTAGTGCCAGTAGTCACTGTTGAAACCTGCAGCCAATGTAATATTTCTTGCTGACATCTACTGTATAAGAGATAAAGTTCAGAAATTGAAGGCTTGGAGAAGTAAAATTGTTGATCGCTATCCTAGTGCTCAATTCTTTTCATGTGTAACCTTAATCATGTTTGCAACTCAAAATCATGAAGACAGACATTGGGGAATGGATTGCTAGGGCCTGTTTCATTTTAGATGAAGCATAGTTCATCTAATTGTGTTTAGTGGTTGATCATAATGTCAAGTGGTTGATCATCTTGGAGGTTGGGCCATCTTAAACTGAAATAAAACCTTTTTATAGTACACTGGTATATATATTTCAAAATGAATCAGTTAATAGTGCTGCTCCAGCAGAATTCTGCACTGAAATCCATTTCTCAAAAGAGCAAACAGATTTTTTTATATTCAATTTTGAAATCTGACATGGGGCTAGACATATTGTCAATTTCCCAGCGTCCCTAAGTCATGTGACTTATGCTCTGATAAACTTCAATCACTCTTTACTGCTGTACTGCAAGGTGGAGTGATATCACCCCCTCCCTTTTGCCCCCCAGCAGCCAAACAAAAGAACAATGGGAAGGTAACCAGATAGCAGCTCCCTAACACAAGATAACAGCTGCCTGGTAGATCTAAGAACAACACTCAGTAGTAAAAACCCATGTCCCACTGAGAGACATTCAGTTACAACTGAGAAGGAAAAACAGCAGCCTGCCAGAAAGCATTTCTCTCCTAAAGTGCAGGCACAAGTCACATGACCAGGGGCAGCTGAGAAATTGACAAAATGTTATATTGAATATTGAATATTGAAAATTGAATATAAAAAAAAATCTGTTTGCTCTTTTGAGAAATGGATTTCAGTGCAGAATTCTGCTGGAGTAGCACTATTAACGGATGCGTTTTGAAAAAAAACATGTTTTCCGATGGCAGTATGCCTTTAAGGTCAGTAGTCACAGATAATTGCACTCCTATTTAAATAAAATACGTGTAGTGCTATGCACAACTTTCAGTTATGTTAAAAACAGATTCTTTGCAACACAATCTAGAGATACATACCATAACTGAATATATTACAACTACTCTAGTGAAACAGTAAGCAGATTTACTCATTATTTTGCTTTATTGTGCTAAATGAACAATAACATAGCATTTTGGTATACTCTCCATTTACAAACACAAAATAATGAATCCTGTGTTATAATAACAAAAAAGCAAATAGATATGCAAACAATCACAGGCTGCTCTGTAATTTTCACACCATGAAAATATAGGAAAATATTAACTGTTATATTTATTAAGCACTGAACTTAATTTCAGTTGTCTTCTCCTGGTTTAAAGATATGTACGTATATGAATGTCTTATTAAAACATTTCTGTGCCCTAGAAAGAATTGAAAATAAAAATACTTAACTACAATGTCTCTTCTTTTACTACAGAACCCGCTTCACCTACAGCTTAGCATTGAAAATGCATTAACTTCAAACGCCGAAGTGACTTTTTCAATCTTAACCATGAACAGCTGGTACAATTATAGCATACTGTTATGTCAAGAAGATTGGAACATAACAGATTTTCTCACGCTAACCCAAAACAATTCAAAATTTCATCTTGGGCTGATTATAAACATTACAGTTAATTTGACATTAAGCAACTATGTGATTAGTTACCTCCAGCTAAACTTGGATAGTATCAAGGATACCACATCTACCATTGTTATGTTTGGATGTGACATGGAAGACACTAGAAAAATTTTTGAAATGGCCACACAGTATGGGATCATGTTGCCAGATTTTCATTGGATATTTGGAGATTCCCAAAATGTGGAAGAGCTACGAACTGAAGGTTTGCCTTTGGGTCTTATTGCTCATGGAAAAACAACGGAATCCTACTTTGAACATTATGTCCAAGATGCAATGGAATTAATTGCCAGAGCTGTTGCAACAGCTACAATGGACAGGCCAGAGCTTGCGCTTATTCCAAGCACAATGAATTGCATGAGCGCAAGCAGTACAAATCTAACATCTGGACAGTACTTATCAAGGTAAGACTGGAAATGTACCTAAAAATCTGAAGCAATGGTTTATTGTTTATATACTATTATATATATATATATATATATATATATATATATATATATATATATATATATATATATATATATATATATATTTCATATGTAAGCAAGGATATCAACAGCATATAAGTAATGCTACTGGCTTTCAACATATTTTTTAATGTTAAAGTGCTAATATGTTTTCATAATATTTATCTTTATATTTGTCTAATGGAAATGGCTAATATGGCTAGTCATACATTTGATTTTTCACTGTAATAATAAAGCAGTACCTTCTACTTGATCTCAGCTAAGTTATAATTAATTCTTATTTGAGGCAAAACAATCCAGTTGGGCTTAAAGGAAAACTATACCCCCAAAATGAAAACTTAAGCAACAGATAGTTTATATCAAATTGAATGACATATTAAAGAATCTTACCAAACTGTAATATATATTTACATAAATATTGCCCTTTTACATCTCTTGCCTTGAACCACCATTTCGTGACTCTATCTGTGCTGCCTCAGAGATCACCTGACCAGAAATACTACAACACTAAGGGGCAGATTCACTAACTTCGAGTGAAGGATTCGAATGAAAAAAATTCGAATTTCGAAGTATTTTTTGGGTACTTCGACCATCGAATTGGTTAAATTCGTTCGAATTCGAACGATTCGAAGTAAAAATCGTTCGACTATTCGACCATTCGATAGTCGAAGTACTTTCCCTTAAAAAAAACTTCGACCCCCTACTTCGGCAGATAAAACCTACCGAAGTCAATGTTAGCCTATGGGGAAGGTCCCCATAGGTTTGCTAACCTTTTTTTGATCGAAGCATTTTCCTTCGATCGTTGGATTAAAATCGTTCGAATCGTTCGATTTAACGAAAAATCCTTAGATCGATCGATCGCAGGATTAGCGCTAAATCCTTCGACTTCGATATTCGAAGTCGAAGGATTTCAATTCGAGGGTCGAATTTCGAAGTATTTTTAACTTCGAAATTCGACCCTTAGTGAATCTGCCCCTAACTGTAACAGGAAGAAGTGTTGAAGCAAAAGGCAGAACTCTGTCTGTTAATTGGCTCATGTGACCTTACATTTGGTTTGTATGTGTACACAGTGAATCTTACGATCTCAGGGGGCAGCCCTTATTTTTTAAAATGGCAATTTTCTATTTATGATTACCCAATGGCACATACTACTAAAAAAGTATATTATTATTATAATGGTTCATTTACATGAAGCAGGGTTTTACACATGAGCTGTTTTACTCAGTATCTTTTAATAGAGACCTACATTGTTTGGGGGGTATAGTTTTCCTTTAATTCATGGTTAAATGATTTTTTAGTAGACAGTAAGACACCTTATACAGAAAACCCTAGAAAATTCTGGATAACAGGTCCCATACCTGTATTTCTTAAAAGCCAGCTTGAAGTATTCTCTGTAAAATAACATTTTGAAATCAGGCCAAGTAGTCTCAGTATATGCTGAGTATTCATTTCTTTTAGGTAGTTTCAGGCCCACTTTGGACCCCCGTCTTAATACTGATACTGACAAAATTCTGATTTCTGATGCCTTGCCTGTGTAAAGGTGGAGAGAGAAAAAAAAAGCAATGCTATATTTCATAAATCAAGGTGTGATTTTAAATATCCCATCCATATGTGCTGTAGAAACTTTTTAGACAATAATAGGTACCATAGAAGTCAGAGGTGCAAAATTTGCTCTAAATCTAGTAACTCATAGCAACAAACTGGCAGGTAATATTTCCAGTATACAGGGATGCAAACCTTTGACAAAACACACCTTATAGACTATCCATAGCCCCCTAGGCAGTCCAGCAGTTGTTTCCAGTTAAAATGACTACAACTGTATTCTAGCTGTTTGTCAATATAGATGATGTGGGGCTGGTGCTGTATACCACTGTGTGTAATCATTTGGGGTGCTTGATGAGAGCAAATGATAATATTGCATACAGTTTTATTACTCGTATACAGGCTTAGGAACACAGTATGCAGGACCCAGGACTCAAAAGCAGACTGAGGTTCAGAACCCAAGGTATTAGCTGACTAAGACACAGAGAAAATAATCCAGCATAGGGAAGATGTAGGGGCGAAACGGCGCCGGCGTCTCGTTTTTGACGCCGGCGCCCATTTTTTTTACGCCGGCGCCCGTTTTTGACGCGAATTTTCGCGGGCGTTTCATGAATTTATTCGCTGGCGGCGAATCGTGCAAATTCGCCACGAATTCGTGCCTGGCGAATAAATTTGCCCATCACTAATAACAAGTGTAAGCCAAGGAAAGCAAAGACAGGAAATAGAATCATCATCAATATTTAATATTGAACCCAAACAGTCTCCTGTGGCTTATCATTATAGGACAGTGGCTCATAGCAATGTTTTAACTATAAGGTGTCTTCAAGGAATTCTTTAGAAGACACCCTTGCAATGTTACCAAAATAACTTATGCAAGGCTGCCAGTACTAGATTAGTTCGCAATTTATTTTCTCCTTTAAAATAACGTTTAAAAGTCCACAAAGTTAACTAGAATTTAAATCATTTACAACTTACACGTATCTTTGTTTTTCCTGGCACTACTTATGTTAATTGATTCTGTTATTTACAGAAGTCTGCATCTAGAAAAACCTCTTGAAACAGCAGTCTTTCAATACTGCCTAAAAACAAAGAAAATGCAAGCCAAATACACAACCTAAAATGTTACAGAGATGGGGCGCTATAAAAAAAAATCTTATGATTTGCAGCTTGAAATTGCCAAATTGTTAGAAAAAAAGCATAATTTCCTGCACAAGGTATGATAAGTTGTGGGGAAGAAAATCCTGACCACTGAAAATCAATGTTGTGCAGAAATTCTGCTGATCTGCAAATGTACCATCATTATAAAAAAATCTATTGAACGACACTGTCAAACTTAAATGATTGGTAAAGTATTATGTTAAACAGCGAATTATAAATCCTTAGCTGTTGTCGAAATTGTCATATTTCAGACCACTTATCCAAATTAAAGTATGCAATGCATTTAGGTTTAAGCAGCTTAATTTAAAGATACAGCAGTCATATACAATGATAAAGAGTCTTTAAGACTTCTCCTGGACCACAGCATTGGCAGAAATTAAACGCTTTATTGAATAAACAAACACATCTGCAACAAAATCTTGGGCACTGGTGTGAGCATCTCAACTATTAGGGCAGTGAGGTCTACACGTTACCTTTATATGGAAACCAGAGAATGGTAAAGAGGGAACCTCTTTTGGCTTCTAAGTGTGCACTCTATAACCCTACTGAGCTAAATTTGGACTCTATAACAAAAAATTGTGTGTTATAAATTCACTCTACATGCTTTATTGCTTTCTTTATTGCTTTAAGCCTACCCTGTCCCTCCCTTAACATCATTTGCTTTAGTTTATACATTACCAGGAAAAATGGGGCTTACACCACCACTATCACCTTCTTCAGAGGGTGGGGGGGAAGATATAATAAAAAAATGGTTGCTGTTTTTTTGTAAGGTATTTTTGAAATGTCATCTTACCCTCCGCCTCCTCCTACCTGTGGTATAATCAGCTGCAAGAATTGGGAGCTGAAGAAGTATATGCTTACCTGAGATTAAAAAAAATAATATAAATACCACAAACAAACAAATGCCAAAAACATAAAAACTAACCTTGCAACATATTGAATATGCAACTTAAAAAACGCTGTAACATGGGAAAAAAGCTTTCAGATGTTAGATTCCCATTAAAACATTTTTGTTAAACTCACTATGCCATACACAATAATAGCACAATGTCACATACCAGAAATCCATTATTGAACTTGAGTCCTTAAAATACAATTATTCAAATGTCATTATTATAAACTCTTGGGTTATTTATTAAGGTCCGAATTTATCTCAATATCGGCTGCTACAAACTCCGATCTAACCCGCACAGGTTTTTAACGCTTATTTATTATTACATTTTCCTGAAAATTTGCTTTGCAGGAAAAGCTTGGATTTTCGCGATTTTTTCATGAATTTTCTCCGAAATCTCCGAATTTTTTGGAGTTTTCACCCGAAAGCTCTGAAAACATTCTAAAATTGCCCGAAACCCCCGACACAACCAAAAATCTATGGGACTGTTCCCATTGACTTGCATGCAACCTTGACAGGTTTGAGATGCCGTGTTTTTATATTCGGGCTTTTTAGTCCTTGGGGTTTAATAAATTCTGAAAAATTCATGATTTTTTTAAAAGTCCAATTTTATAAAAAAAATAATTTTTCAGATTTCAGGGAATTTCGGGTATTCGGAGCTTAGTAAATAACCCCCTTAGTAAATCATCAACAACAACTTCTTGTATAACCCGAGATATCAACCAAGCTTCTAGTTACCGTAGTCACCCTGTGACATGTTGTTACAATCTGCCCCTCCCATTTAGACCTTATGTAAATCCATCACTCTGTAAAGCCACACCAAAACCCTTTTCAGAGCTTCATCATTAAAATTCTTATATAAGTCATTACATTGTCATCTTCTTTTCAGTTCTAACCATTTGTGTAAAATAAAGCTCTTATTTATACAGGGTCAGGGCTCCTCTTTTACAGTTATCTAAATACATGCCTTGACACAGGGAGGACCATTTATCAACAATTTAATTTTAAAGGTTGTATAGTTTTTTTAATACTAAGTTTAAACTCTATTTCTCTAAAATCACAAATGACTTGTAATTTAGTAAAAGAACAGAATATAAGTATGAACAGAAAAATATGAAAAGTCGAGTTTCTTGGACAGTTACTAGCAAAAAAAAATCTTAAAACCTCTAAAAATCTGAATGCACAAAAAAGGTCCAATAGTATTGGTGCAGCTCCCAATGACTTCTATTGGACATTGGCTTTTACTTGCCAAAGTTTAGTACAGGTATGGGACTCGTTATTCAGAATGCTTGGGACCTCAAGTTTCCTGGATAAAGAATCTTTCCATAATTTGGAACTTCATACCTTAATTTTGCTAAAAATCATTTAAACATAAAATAAACCCAGTAGGATTGTTTTCCCACCAAGAGGGATTCATTTTATCTTAGCTGGGATCAAGTACAAGGTTCTGTTTTGTTATTATAGAGAAAAGAGAAATAGGTTTTAAATTAATTTAAATTTAAATTATTTAATTATATTGGAGGCTATGGGAGATGACCTTCCTGTAATTTGGAGCTTTCTAGGTTTCCGAATAACGGATCCTATACCTGTATTAGCGTTTACTATGATTTTTACACTTTATGGGGCATATTTATCAAGGGTCGAATTTGAAAAACTTCGAAATTCAAATTCAAAAAGACCAACTGAAATTGAGTTGAAGGGTTTTTTTCACCCGAATAGGTCAGTTTTCAATCAAATAGGTCAGTATTCAGCCGAATTCGAAACATACAAATCGAAGTAATAGGGCATTCGATCGATTTTTTCCCCCCAAAAAACTTTGATTTTTCAAAGTCCATTAATTGACTCCAAATAAGGTCTAGGAGGGCCCCCCATAGGGTAAAACAGTAATTCAGCAGGTTTTAAATGGCGAATAAGAAGTCAAATTTTTAAAGAGACAGTACATGATAAATTTCGATATTGAAATTTTCATTTTTTTTTCAAATTCGAATTGAATTTGGACTATTCCCTAGTCGAAGTACACAAATAGTGGCTCAAAACTCTAATTTTTTTTCATTAAAAATTTACCTCGACCTTTAATAAATCTGCCCCTTAAAGTTTTAAGACAATTTAAAAAAAATTAATTTTAGAGGAAAAATTTTGATTTGTGAAAAAACTTGAAATTTAAATGTTAGTAAATAGGCCCTAAAGTACTGTGAGGGGCCTATGGTGAAGCATAGGCATCCAGTTGTGCATCATGTTAACACAGTCATAGAATTATATATTCTTTAATTTTAGACAAGATGTCTTGGTGAATACACTTTTGTATTATTATTTCATAACCTTATGGAAATTGTTCAATCCTTAGACCTGTAGTTCAATTAATTATAATGGGACATAACACTTTTGGAATAATTAGATAATAAAATAATAATAAATACATTTTTATCAAGAAACTTATTGCAGCTTCTGAGCCAAGTCATCTAATAAATTATACGTGGTCCAGTAAAAAAAAAATGTTATTAACATTGCCAATTTTATACATATTAAAATATCAGAATTTCCACAAATACATTAATAAAAGTGTTACACGCTGTAATGCTTTCAGAGCAATTTTCTCTAATTAAAACAAGCTGAAACCAATTGTACAGAAGCCTTAACTTCACACATTTGTTATATGAGAAGGTTTAAAATTTTATTATTTGGAAATGGGACAATAAATGCTTTAAAGGGAAACTATCGAACTATCGGAGAAGCTAAAATATTTGTATCTATTTTATGAATTGTTTCTTATAGTTTTTAAGGTATATGTATACATTATTTGTTAATTAGTGTGCCCACATACCAGGGCAGTTTCTTCCTGGATCTGAATAGTGTGCCATTACTCTTAAAATTTAGGTGCACTTACATACACAAGTACACAGTGATCTGTAAGCAGCAGACTTGGTGAAACTTATGTAGCTCTGTTTCACTGCCCTACCATAAATTACAGATCAGTAAGGGGGCGTATTTATAAAGGTACATTATACTGTATATTTTCTTTCCTTTCAGCTGTTAAAGATGATGCACTTTACTTAATACCATGCATCACATAACAGAAATAAAATGCAAATAGTGTTTGGAATCTCTTACCCCAATGAATTTTCAGGGAGGAAAGCTGTTGATTGTGTTGTAATAACATTACTGTATTTTTATTTCTTTCTATTCCTTATTTTTTATATACTGTAAATTTCTATTTGCTGTTCACTATAGTCAGCCTTATATTTGACATCTTAATGTATTAACAAGATATCCATTAGTTGATACTTGGATTCAATACTGTGAGAAAGTCATGCTTGAATTAAAGAAAAAATGGGAACTCACTTTTATCATTTTCCGTAAACAGGTTTTTAAACAACACAACATTTAGTGGCATCAGCGGGCACATCAAAGTGAAAGAGTTCTCCATAATAAACTCAGAAAACCATTACTTTATTTGGAATTTACAGCATGATCCTGTAGGAAATCCAATGTGGACAAGGCTTGGCAGCTGGCAAGATGGAAAAATCATCATGGATTATCCATTGTGGCCTGATCAAGCTCAGAGACACAAGAGTCATTATCAGCAGCCTGCAAGATTACATCTTAGGGTTGTGACGCTAATTGAACACCCATTTGTGTTTACAAGAAATGTTGATGATGATGGACAATGCCCAGCTGGGCAGTTGTGTTTAGATCCAATGACCAACGATTCCAAGGTACTTGATAGTCTCTTTGAAAGTCTGCAAGGTGGTAATGATTCAGTGCCAATTGAGTACAAAAAATGCTGCTATGGATACTGCATTGATCTGTTAGAGAAGTTGGCCGAAGATATGAATTTTGACTTTGACTTATATATTGTTGGTGATGGAAAATATGGGGCATGGAAAAATGGCCACTGGACAGGTCTTGTGGGTGATCTTCTTAGTGGAACAGCCAACTTAGCAGTGACATCATTTAGTATTAATACAGCTAGAAGCCAAGTAATTGATTTCACTAGTCCATTCTTTTCAACTAGTTTGGGTATTTTGGTAAGAACTAAGGATACTGCTGCTCCAATTGGAGCATTTATGTGGCCACTTCACTGGACAATGTGGCTGGGAATATTTGTATCTCTTCATATCACTGCAATATTTCTAACTCTGTATGAATGGAAAAGCCCTTTTGGGATGACACCAAATGGAAGAAACAGAAACAAAGTTTTTTCTTTCTCCTCTGCTTTAAATGTATGTTATGCAATATTATTTGGCAGGATTGCAGCTATCAAAACTCCAAAATGCTGGACAGGGCGATTCCTAATGAACCTGTGGGCCATTTTTTGCTTGTTCTGCTTGTCAACATACACTGCTAACTTAGCAGCTGTCATGGTTGGGGAGAAAATTTACGAGGAACTTTCTGGCATACATGATCCAAAGGTAAGTAAACTGCACTTTTTTACTATTATATTATGTTATAAACATTTTGAAAAATAAAACACTCAAGCTGAGGCAAGTTGAGCAGAGAGCATGAAATAATATCAGTGTTAAATATTAAGGGGTTATTTACTACATTTTTTTCTGTTCGAGGCAAAAACATGAATTTTTAGATAATAAAAACTTGATTTATTATATTGCTAAAAGTCTGAATCCAAAAATACTCCCATCTCAAACCTGTCAAGGTCCTGTAGAAATCAATGGCAGATGTCCCTTTTCCAGTTTTAAGATATCATGGTCAGTGCTGGGTTTCGTTCGATAATCTGACATTTTTGGGGTTATCAGGTGATAACTAGAAAAAATTAATAGTTTCGGGATTCAAATCCAAAAAATTCATACAATTCGAGTTTGTTCATGATTTTATCGAGACTTATCCCAAACAGAATTTAGGAGTTATTTTATAAATAAAGTAAAATCTTGGATGGGAGTCTGGTAAGGCTTTTTTATTGAAATTACAAGATAAATTAGAGTTTTAGTAAATGACCCCCTAAATGTTGATCCATATTTTGTATATTAAATCTTAGTTGTTATACCTTTAAGTATCATAGATGTATTTTAAATGTTTTTACAAAAAAACATAATCAGCACAAGGCCACTATATGAAATATATATATATATATTAGTTGACAGAGGTGCAATATTATTATAGTGTATCTTAAATCTATTTCCCAAGTATGGTTGACCCCTCTGACTGGACATCTTAATTGTGCTCAAGCACAGCCCATTTTCTTAATGCATTCCAGAAAAGAAAAGAGCTTATGTGTTTGTAGCCCAAGTGATATTACATTGTTGCTGGCAGCAGTGGCTTTATGCAAATATATAATCAATATCAATACACTCTCTAGTCTTTAGATGTCCAAGAAGTCATCCAAGTAATTAGAATCTACTAAAATAACATCACCTGGCAGGGTATTCCACAACCACATTGTCCTCACTGTGAAGAAACATTTGAGCTACTTCAAGTGAAAGTTCTGCTCTTTAAGTCTAAAAGGATGGCCAATGTGGTATGTTATAGTTTTGTATAGACAAAAGACATAAGACTCTAATTTTGGGTTAATTTTAAGATAAAAAGACAAATTTATGCAAAAAAAACATCTTCAGAGGGGCCAAGCGCCACTTAAACTACAACCTGCCTGCACTCCGAGCTGCCCTCCCTCTCGCTCTTCCCTGATTCGAGATGCGGCTGGGGAGAGGAGGTATTTTTTAAAACTACTATATAGAGGAAGCAGACCCCGTGGTCCAGGTCCCACACAACTGCAGGGTCTGCTTCCTACATCTCTGAGTAAACAGCAGGGTCTACTTCCTACACCTCTGAGTAAAAGCAAGGGGGTACCTTTCCTGTTTTAGCAGGATAATAAACCTATGTAAAAATGACGTGCCCCTGTAGCATTGATTTGCAGAGATGGGAAAGGAGGAACTTGGCAGGCTTCCACAGAGAACGAACCTTAACTCAACTGAACACCTGTTTGATGAATTAAAAAACTAAAGCAAGCCAGGCCTGATTGCCCAACATTGCCCTCGCCAAAAATGTTGCAACATGTAGTGGAAAGTAGGGATGGGCGTATTTTACCCGTTTCATTTCGACAAAAATTCACTGCCGGTGAAATGTCGCCGACGCCCATTAAAGTCTATGGGTGTCGTAAAAAATTTTTCGCGCATCGAAATTTTTTGGACATGCGTCAGTTTATTTTTGACGCATGACGCCATACAAGTCTATGGGCGTCATTTCTTCGGTGAAACAAGGCGAAAAATGTGCCCATCCCTAGTGGAAAGCCTTCCCAGAAAAGAAGAGGGTTAAGGCTATAATAGCTGCAAAGAGAGAACCAACTTCACATTTATAAATTAGGTGGGCAAGGGCTACAGCATCCACCATGAAAACTGTATACAACTTTTCAAATTTGAAGGTTTCCACATTCACATAGATTAAATATACTAGGTATAGTTTTTCCAGTTAAAGTTTTAATTACCATTTTGAGTCTTCAGAAGTCACATGTTTTGGTATATGTGATAATATTTTATTTAGAAGATGTCAGTCATAGAACATTTTGGTTTTTGAAACTGAGAGCTAGTGGAAGAAAAAACTAGTCGAAGAAAATACTGTATATTGCAACTTTGAGTGAATATTTGAAAATTTTGACAAAATCTCAAGCTCAATAAAAGTTTTCAGCTCTGACAAGTTTGATTTTAAGAAAACAAAACATCCAGATAATCTACAATAAATATGTTTGGGTCTATAGAAGTCATCTTTGGAAGGGTTTTGGAAAGCACATTCAAAAAATGATGTAAAAAAAACTTTAAACTCAAAAAAAATGTTTACCAATTATTTGTTAGCAAAATCATATTTACCAATTTCAAATTCTCCAGGATCTCTGGTTTAGAAAAAAATATGACATTGTGGAGTAGGGGGTTAGATGACAGAGAAATTCTAGACATAAATAGTTATACATTAATTAGAACATCTTTAGCATTCGTAGGTAGATACATTATGAATTCTTCAGAATTGTAGACCCCAAAAAACATATGCTTGGTTTTCTTAACTTGCTCTATTCTGTTAACACATAACACAAACTTATTGGGAGCAAATTTCTAAAAAAAAATCTATGATTTGGAGGGTGGGTTTTGTGACACACCAACACAGACAAAATGTATTTTTTACCATTGTTCAATGGTATGCAACTGCTCAGGCAAAGGAAGCGCAGGCGTCGGATGCGTTGAATCTAACCTAAGTAATACAAATGTCTCACATATAAGCTTGTAAGGACTATGTCACCACCAAATATTCTTTACTTCTTTGTCAAACGTATTAGCCTTATATTGTCTTTTATATGTTGCTTCTCCTTATAGCAAATATGGAGTTGGAAGAATCCCTGTTAGGTTCACAGTTGCTGATTTACCAAATGATTGGTGATTCCAAAAATAAAGAGCAACACTGGAAGCTTAACTGCAGTTTACTGGTTTACAAAGAAAATAATTACCTTTTTACTGATGTAGCCAACAGACATAACCTCCACTGTTAACATTCACAGCAGTGTCTGAACAGTCTGCATATAATATTACTTGATATAGTCACATACTATATAGACACAATACATAACATGCTTAATAACTCACGGAATAGCAGTTAGCTTCTATTTCTTATTTCACTTAGGAAGAATTATAGATAAACCCTTTCCTTTCATTAACATATAACAATGTTCAACACAACAATAATACAAAGTAATCCTAAAATATCTTAACAGAAAATGTGCCTACAACTTTAATATGAGAGGATAAACTTTATTAAATACTGGATTATATATTTGCCTCATCACCCAGGAGCTCACTTAGTACAGTCACTTGGGTTGCGGGACCTGAATCGAATGGTTGTAAGAGGTTCCGGTTATGAGATGAGAACAGCAGGGGTTTGTAGCAGTCTTTGTGACAGAAGGAGGCACTTAATAAGTGTGGTGTCCACAATGAGTTCTTAAACCTAGTGCCTAGGAAACTTTAGTGTTCATTGAAGACTTTGGCAAAAGAATTGCTAAACTTGTCTCTGGGTAATTGGCACATTAACTGGTTCCAAGATGGGGCCATCTGAGAAGAAAAGGAAAGGATGCTGCTGGGAGGGCAGTTCAAAATTCTGGCCAGAACTGACTAAAATGCATGCATGCAAAAGAGACTAGAAGAAACCTTTATCTCATTGGACAGCAAGGGTTAATGATTCCTTGATAATGTGAAGACTTGGGGTACAAGTTGGTACAGTTGCTCACCTATTATCTGGACCCATCAGGATTAGTATTCCACAGCTGCCTGAAATAATCCTCTGTCCATTGCCTGCTTCTGGTGCTGGAGGCCTCTCAGCTCTTTTACCAATGCAGTTCAATTCTGCTGCTCAGCTGTTTCGGCTCTTCTCCTTTCCCTGCACAGAAACTTGTTTGCTTGTCTTTGCACTGCTGCAGTCCTGCTACCTGGTCCAGACAGTCACTCTCCCAGGTACCTGTAACTCCTTTTATACCCTCTCAGGTCTCCAGTCACTGCTGAATCACTTCCTTTGCATGTGCTGGTCCTCAGTATGTCCATGTGCCTCTCATCTGCTGATCACATGCAGCCTCCACAGCACTAATACTGCTCTTCCCAATGTTCAGTTTGCATTTTATAGGATGGCATGTTATACAGTGCATTATTCAGTACATTTCCTGGATTAAGGCTCTGAAATATATCTGCCATTACCCCACTGCTGTTCTTTACTAGGCATTAGAAAATGAAAATATGTCACAAATAACTTATAATGTCTGCTTAACATTGCATGTTAAAATATACACCATTTCTGACTACAATACTGACATTTTCCTTATGTACAGTAGCTTTATCAAACAGATTTAAAAGGTAAATACACAATGGTTGCATACAGATACATACTATTTGCTTTATGTTTGGCGTGAGTAGCACACCTAGCCCTTACAAGCTGATTGCATCCAACACGACTGCCGGATGAAGACGCAACATGCATCGTTCGCATCCGACAGTCGTGCCGGATGCAATCAGCTTATACATGAGACATTTGTATTACTTTCTTTAGATTCAGCGCATCCGACGTGACGCCTGTGCTTCCTCGCATCACGGTGGAACCCATGGACGCGCACAGAAAGTCATCTGTGTAGTTCTACCCTTAGGCTCATTAACCTACAGTTGGCAAATTTTCACCTAGAGTGCAAACTATGTTCAGCAAGGCACCAGAAGAATAACGACAGCACTTTGATTGATTGTTGTAGGTTACTGCCAAAGAACAACTTTGCCCAATGTAAATGAGCACCAGTGACGGTGTGAATAATAAGTGAATAGCTATTGTTCCTGGGAAATGCATGTACATTTTTTATAGTGATATACTTACGAACATGAGTTTTATTTGGAGGATATGCTACTCAAAATAAAGATTTATTTGCAATGACTTGCCCTTGTATATTTTTCCGTACCTCAAGGTCAGAGATGAGAGAATTGATTTAACCAAATATCTGATTCAGTCAGTTCACATTGATTCACACATGTAATTATTTGAAACGAGTCTGAGTAGTACAATTTAAATCAATCAAACATAAGCTGTAAATCAAATCAAAGCTTATGCACTAATCTTGTCTCACACACTTTGTTTGTTATATCAACCAACTTCAATTTAGTTATATCTTGCTGGAATTAAATGAGTATAAAAATGTACATTGTATCTGTCAGTTATGTATGTTATTCTTGAGAGCAGATTGCAGCCTCTGCTGGGACAGGGACTGAATTTAATGATGAACAACATCTGTGAAGTGATGTGTAACATGTTGGCACTATGTAAAGGGGGAGTAATACTTGAAATAATGTGCCTAATATATAAGGATATTAGTTTTATTACTATATTTTTACATAGATCATTAAACCCACACTGACTTGTAATGGTCTCATATTATATATGGTGCTATGTCATTCCATTGTTTTAACTGGTAAGTTAGGCTTAGATATGGCTTCCCCCCTGTCAACTTTTAGTTTCTTCCTCTGATCTTAGTGATTGTGTGTACTTTCCATTTTTGTAGTACCTGCTGCCATTGCATTCTCCCTGTGCAAGCCTCGCCTAATTGTGACATCACTGTGTTAAATTATGCCTGTTCAAAGGCAATAATGGAATATATTAAAGAAAATGAAAATGAAAGAGTCAGAAACAAAATATATTAATTTAAACATAGGTCTTATGCCTTTTTATTTTCATTTTTTTTAAAGGTTTTAGGCCTCATTTATGATCTTCAGTTCAATGTGTGTAGTGAAAAAAGTGGCATGTTTTTGCAGTTTGGCATCTATAGTCGCTATATACATTTGTCATGAATACAGCACTAGCCAGTGTTGGGCAGAGCTGTGTTAATGACTAGGAAGCTGAGTTCTGTAGCCGAGTAATAAGAGGCATGCTTTTGCACCCCTCAGAGCTCCAGTACTTATGTCTGAGATTTTAATAAATTAAAGTTTATACTACTTTTATTTTGGAACCTGATCTGTAGTCTTTTTCAACGTTATATTTATGCACAAATAAGCATACTATATCAAAATAATACAAACATATACATGTATATAGATGAGATAGATGAGAATTGGTTCATGCTTTTCTGTAATTCAGTACTTTTAAGTGTGGATATGGAAAAAGTAAGTTTTGCAAGAATTCTTTCTTTACTTTCTTTATATAATGTTAGGTCTGCTGCTTTTATAAAATCTGTGCTATTAAGGAAATATGCTGTTGCTTTACTGCTGTTTGACATTACAAAATGTCTCTATTTCTTTTGGTTATAGGCACAGAATGTATGATGTTACAAAGTAACATCCATTTAAATTCTTGAAAATGGCTCCTTAAGTGTACTTGGGAGATATGCGGCTGTCATACTTGCTACTGACAAAAAAAATAATCAGTATATTTATAAGAAGTTGTCACTTAATAGCTTTGTTTTATATGATGGCTTAGCCAGTTATGATTTCTTCAGCATGCATTTCTTTTTTTTTTTGTTAGGGTTATGGTTGGCATTTTGTAGGGAAAATTGAAGGATTTGTAGGGAATGATTCGAAGGATTTTAATCCAACGATCGAAGGATTATCCTTCGACCAAAAAAACTTAGCCAAGCCTATGGGGACCTTCCCCATAGGCTAACATTGGGTTCGGTAGCTTTTAGGTGGCGAACTAGGGGGTCAAAGTTTTTTCTTAAAGAGACAGTACTTCGACTATCAAATGGTTGAATAGTCTAACGATTTTTAGTTTGAATGCTTCGATTCGAAGTCGAAGTCGTAGGTCGAAGTAGCCCATTCGATGGTCGAAGTAGCCAACAAAAACAAGTTTTTTTTCTTCTATTCCTTCACTCTAAGTTAATGAATTGGCCCCTAAGGGGTAATAGTCAAAGTACTGTCTCTTTAAGAAAAAACTTCGACCCCCTAGTTCGTCACCTAAAAGCTACCGAACCTAATGTTAGCCTATGGGGAAGGTCCCCATAGGCTTGGCTAAGTTTTTTTGGTCGAAGGATAATCCTTCGATCGTTGGATTAAAATCCTTTGAATCGTTCGATTCGAAGGATTTAATCGCTCGATCGAACGATTATTCCTTCGATCATTCGATCACAGTATTTAATTAACCCTCGATATTCGACCCTTGATGGATTTGCCCCTAAATTTACAATTAGCTGTCTTGAAATGGGCTATTTTTGCTGTTTACTACTGCATACATATTAGGAAAAAAAGGACACCTTTCAAATACAAGGCATCATGTTCAGCACAGGTTCATTTCTGGTTGAAGCAACTGAAATTCCAGTGTGGAGCAAGCTTTACTTTATGCATGGTGATTGGCGAAGCAGACAATACACAGGAAACCAGATAATTTATAAAAGAGAGAGGACTGCATACATGGTTGGGTGGTCTGCACACAGCAGGATATTCCTTCCTGATCTTCAGTATATCTGATTGAGCTCTGATCAGTTCGTGATAAGGTTTCAATGTTTCACACAGGAGAATACAAAGCTAGCCCAGAATATTTGCTATGATGACAAACCTGTTGGTAGCCAGAAGTAAACAGCAGCTGCAGACCTTTATGTGTTACATTGTTTCTGTCTTTCCTGCTCATGCGGTGCTATCTTTAAAAGGATAAACTGTATGTTTGGAATTGCAGCCCATGGCCTGGGGTTTAACTAATGAAATGGCATAAAAGGTTTTATTGCTTTATTCTAAAACAGTCTAGCTCCATGTATAGAAGTACTGTTGAGTATTTCTATGTGATTCTAAACATGCCTAATAATTATTTATTCATCTCTAATCAATAACATGTCTTGGCAGCAACTGCCCCTATTGCTTAGGCTATAGCAAAAACAATGGGCTTAGTTGGGTGGTCAGAAAGAGTGCAAAATGCGATGGCCATAATGAATGACAATTGAAACATAATTGCTTCTCTGCTATTCATAAAGTATGACAGGTAAGGTTTAGTGGTGGGCGAATCTGTTTCTAAACAGCAAAAAAGTCAATGGGCGTCTGAATAATATCGCCCATCAATAGTAAGGTTGAGTAGGACGTAAATAAAGTGTAAGCAGTAATTCCAATTGTATTTGAATGTTGTGCCACTAACTATCTTTTAGTAGGTACATTTTTAATTTTGGGTTGACTTGCCCTTTAAAGACTTTTTGGTACTTTTCAGACAAGATTTAAAAGACTTTTAACAATCTAGAAAAAAAACACTCTTCTTTCAATCAGTTACTGCAGTGCTTGTTCTTTATTGTGTCAGTTTTGTTTCTTTAGCCCCTGGACACAAAGCATTAATAATACAGTAAGCGAGGAGGGTACCAAAAGACCTTCACTTCACAGCCTGTCTGTGACTATATGTATAAATCACAGAAATGTTTTGCATTTAATAATTATGTTTACCTATTGGAGGCAAATTTAGATGCAGTTATTGTTGGATCAAACCTTTCTGAAGCTTTTAATGTTGCTTGCACAACATCACATAAACTTGCACATAAACATCGGATAACGTTACATGTTACTGTTAGGTCCACTATTCCTTTTTCTTTGCATTTGTTAAAATTGAAGTGCTAGGAAATCAGGATTAATGATGGGCGAATAAATTTGCAGGGCACGAATTTGTGGCAAATTTCCATGTTTCGCCTCCGGCAAATAAATTCGCAAAACTGCAGTGAGAATTCATGGACGAAAAATCCTCTGCATTGAAAAAATTTGGTTGTCGGTCAAAATTATTCGGACGCCCATTGACTTTTATGCATTTGGCCAAAGTAGGCACATGGATAACAATTGTCACGGGAGTCAAAATTGACGGGTATCAAAATAATTTTGACGCCCATTGACTTCAATGGGTTTTGTGAATTTTTCTAAAATTGACAAATTTGCCCATCATTATTCAGGATATGATTTCTTTTCTTTTTGCTTTAAGATGTTCAGTAACGTAACTAGTGGGGGACGGGCCCTGGCGCGGGACGTGCAGCCAGGCCCCCCGCCCCCCTCCATACGCCAGAATCAGTGGGAGTCAGTGGCGCGCGAGCTGCTGGGGGACCCTGAGGGGGTGTGGGCCCTGGCCCAATCGCACCCCCTGCTCCCCCGGTATTTACGCCACTGAAGATGCAATTAATTTTACATTTTTAGTTTTGCCTATGCTACCACTGTATTTGGCTGCTTGGCCACCCCCTTCCTTAGTGCTACCCATAGCCCTCCTGTTGCGTTCTAATACCCTTACAGGAATCTTTTAGATGGGATACTGGTTAATCCTATACAGAGATATAAAACTAAACATAATTGGGGGTATTTAATAAAAGCCGGTAACTGAAAAAATATTCGCAATGCGAAAAGTTACATCTCTGTTCGAACAAATTTGCCTTTGTACAAATTTAATATAGCTTTTGCGAACCCAGAAACTGTATAGGGACAGTGGAAGAAGGTTTGTGAATTTTATAGTTAGCGCCAGTGCGCAGTGAATGTAATAAAACTTCTTACTGAGAAAGTTGTTACGTTTGCTCCAAAAGATTACGACACCTTCAAGCACTTCTTAAAAGTGGGCAATGCACAATTAAAATCCGCAATGCGCAATTAAAATTCGCAATCTAATAACACTTTAAGGAAGAGTATTACATTGCAAAATGAGACTTTTTATTCTTATTTGTGCTAATTGATTTGCTCTTTGCGACTTTTATTACATTCCCCCAAATATATTCCCATATTCACATGCAATGGTAGCCTGAAAATATAAGGGAGGGACAAGCCAAAAACCGAGATTTAACTTAGTGTCAAATGTGCAGTTGTTACAAGGAAGTTGCTGGGGTTGGAGACAGATTAATAATAAAGTGATTATATAATACACAAACTCTCATGTTGACTCTGTTCTTCTAAAATATATGGATTTTCATAAGTGCAGCAGTTGCCTCGCAAAGTTCAAATGTTTACCTGAGACATGTTTCATCTAAATGCTTCAACAACAAGACCTTTGACCTTCATCAGAAGGTCTTATTTGTTTTGGTCTAAGAATAAAGCCAGCTTGCTGTTTTGTATTGCTCATGGTTTCTTCCAGTCTCATCAGCTTCACACATACACATCAAATTGTATATTTTTAACCCAAAGGCAAAGACATCACCAATATAAATTGCTAACTATAACAATGAAATGTGAGCTAACACATCTCTCATATCACAGTCTATTACTGTGCAGTTCTGCATGAAATTCACCACCTGGTCCTCTATTCATCAAGTCTCAGTGGTATTTCGTATTTGGGCTGTGATGCAGGCATGAATTATAAAATAATGTTTTTTTCATAAATATATGTTCTTCATTTTGTCAATCAGGACGGAGACTTGGATATAAAAGCAAATCTTAGTATGAAGTAAAGCTGTTTGCACTGGCAATATTCTATCCCAGTTGCAGTATCCCATAACAACCAATAAGATGTTTGCTTTTAAACAGGTGACCAGTAAATACTACCTGCTTTACCCAGATGTTGCTGGACAACAATGCCCAACATGTGCATTCAACATTTTGTCTGACATGCATAAACCTGGCTTTAGTTTACAGTTTCTCTATCACAAAGCAACTGCACAGCTGATTATACTTCCTTCTACATTAGAGAGTTAGTAGGTGCAGTGGGACATATTTATGTAAGGTTTACAACTAGTGATGGGTGAAACTTCGCTGTTTCGAGATTTATTCGGCAAAGCGAAATGGCAAAGTTCACGAAATGCATTGAAGTCAAGGGGCGTCAAAATAATTTTGACGAATGACAATTTTTGACACAAGCAATAATTTTTATATGCGCGACTATTTTGTCCAAATGCTTAAAGTCAATGTGCATCCGATTAATTTTGACGCGCAACAATTTTTATGTATGCGCCAATTTTGACGCAGACAATTTTTGTGGCAGATTTTTTCCCAGCGAACTTTCACCACAGTTTCGCGAAAACAATTGCGGGCAGCGAAATGTGGAAATTCGCAGCCTGGCGAATTTATTCGTCCATCACTATTTACAACCCCGTTTAATCTTATAGGGGAAAATGCACAAAGTGGACCTCCAAGAATTTTGTTAGAATTTGCATATTTGTTCTTTGAAAAGTTTGCCTATAAACAAGTGCTCTGATATTAGGGATACATCAATATAGTTAGCAGCAAACTGCAGTATGACAAAAAATGTATGCAGGGCCTTGCAAAAAAAAAAAAAAATGCCAAGAACTGTTTAGCAATTAAGGGATTTTCAGGTTTTTTTAAATACAATTCAAACACTTTGTAGGGTAATTGGAAGGTTAGTTAAATTCAGTTTCTTACATCTGCCTGCAAACTGGCTCCTCATTAATCATTGGTAAACACCAGTTTTATAGAGAAGAACATCTTTTTAATTATGAACCAGTCTGTAGGCAAAGGCATTACATTAATGACTTTTTTACTTAATTGAGATTGTATGCAGTGCCATCACCCCCCTATATTAGTAGCATTTTGAAATCTCCCACAATCACCTCTAATATACTACTTCTAGCCCACAGCATTTATTCTTTATTTGCAGTTATTCTTTATGCAACTGGGAGCTGAACAATTGGATAGAGACTTATTAAACAGGGGGACTCAAACATGATTTATACAATTGTGTTGCTCTATTGCCCATGTCTGTGTTCTTCTAGTTAGGGAAGATGTATTACCATGAAGGGAGAAAGGCTACTTTACAGCACTCAACAGTATTTTATTGGAATATATATATATAGAGCATTCTTTGCATTTTATTGATAATGGCTAATTAATACAGCTCTTATCATAGCAGTGTTTATTTCTAGATTTCCAAACTTGTACATTTTTTCTTCTATAAAAGGTTCAAAGCATGTATAAAAAGATAATGCTATAAAATAGCATTATATAATATACTATTTTACATAATATCACAAACTTCAGCCTAGCTAATAAAAGCAATGTATATTTTACTGGCAGAGTGAGGTCTTTTTTATCCATAGTTAATGCAATAGGTATGACAAGCACTGAGCATGGAGCTTTCAGAAGGTCTTTACACTAGATGCTATCCAGCAGCTTACAATTTGTGATAGTGTTGGAAGTATGACAGATCCAGCAGAGATTTGACCAAAAGAAATGTGCTGGGGATATATGGTGGAGAGTAATTCTTAAGCTGTATTAATGGCTTTCAGGTTGCCGATGTATACTTACAGTACATACTCTTTTTTTTCAAAGCAAGGACATGGATAGGTGTAATACATTAATGTCAGAACCTGCCATTTTATTAGGACATTATGTACAGTTTTTCCTTTAGGAAAATGGCAAACTGTAGATTATATAATGTATAATACACAAAAGCCATGAATAGCTTGTAAATGATATCCTTAAAAACGGTGACTAGTGAAGTCATCAGTTATAAATGGTGAGTAGTGATGTCATTTTTGTGACATCATTTACTAAAACTTGTGTATTATAATAAACAAAGTACCCCTTGTTGGAAAATATGAGGATATTAATAGTAACCTCGGAGTTCCATGACCTGTAGGCCGTCAGCCTTGTCCTTTTATATGCTCATGGAACTCTTCCATGACTTATGATATCTTTATATTTTACAAAATGGGTACTTTATTCAATGTACCCCCTATTGTAAAATCTAAAAAAAAATTACACAAGAAATAGCTTGAAATTCAATTTTTTTGCATTCAAAAATTCACCTCGACCTTTGATAAATCTGCCCCCTAAATAAACCTGAAATTTGAATTTAAAAATACAAATTTTCAATTTGACCATTGATAAATCTGCCCCTTAAGGTATGACGATCCAATTTAAAGAATGATCCCTTATCTGGAAAACACCAGGTCCCAAGCATTTTATAATTTAGACAAGGGGAAGAGACAAAGAAAAGCAACATTTAGCTGGCAGATTTATCTAAGGTCGAATTTAAATTTTTACATTTGAATTTCAAGTTTGTTTTAGTGTAATTTGACTAGGGAATAGTCCAAATTCGATTTGAGTTTAAAAAAAAAATTGAAATTTGAATTTCAACATTTATCATATACTGTGCCCTTAAGAATTTGTATTCGACTATTCACCATCTAAAACCTGCCGAATTGGTATTTTAGCCAATGGGGGACCTCTTACAAGTTGGAGTAGTTTGGTGGACTTTTGAAAATGTAAAACCTATTTGGAGTCAATTGGTGGACTTTGAAAAATCAAAGGTTTTTTTGGGAAAAATTTGGCAGAATACGGACCTACAGGTATTAGATCGGAAACGAACCTATTCGACCAAAAAATTTTTTGAATTTGAGTTCATAAAGGGCCAGAGTATGATATATCTCGAAAATCTAATTCTATTTTTTTTTTAAAAAAAACTCTAATAATATTTGAATAACTCCCTAGTCAAATTTGACAGTTTTGACCATAAAAAATTCGAAACTTCAAATACAAAGTTTCAATTTGACCCAGTTTTACTGACTACAGTCTCATAGCAGATGCAGACCAAAAACATCTGCCACTGCACAAACAGTAGGGGGGCTTGGTGTTGCTGGGAGGGGCCCATCAGTCTGTCATGTACTTGATGCTTACTAAGCTGCATGGATCCATATTGGTGGCAAAAAAATCCTATTGGGTTTAGTTAATGTTTAAACATTTTTAGGTAGACTTAAGGTATGGAGATGCAAATTACAGAAATGCCCTATATCTGGAAAACCTTTCAAGCATTACAGATAATATATCCCATACCTGGAATTGAAAGAGACAGATCTTGCCAATACTGCAATTCAAAAAATAACAGGTTTTGAGTGGCAATAACCTCCTAATGATTTATTAAGCTCTATATCTAATGAAATTTCTAGTCATATACAGTAGTTTGTCAGGCTTAAGTTGTCAGAAAAAGAGTAAAAGATTTAAATAAAAAGATTTTCCTTTATGCAGAGCATACAACAGTACATATAAATACTATATCATTTTATAACTGTAGCATATTGTAACAGAAAATGGTGCAACATTAGTTCAGATTCTGCAAAAAAAAATGTATTCTGTTTTTGTATTACTTTTATTATCATCCCTCTTTTCAAAATATTTGCAGTACAATCTCTGTGGACTTTTAATTGTTGGTCATTTTCCTGTTACTTTTGCCTTTCCATACATTATTATGTCAATCGGCCTGCTAATTAATCTTGTTGAAGGCTCAAATTCCTGCAGTGATATAAACACAAAAACAGTGAATTTCCAATAAAATCTGTAATCACTGCAGTCTTAATGATCTGTTATAAAAGCACATGCTTGCTAATGTAATAAAAGTTGCAACTTTGTACCATGCCTAGAACCGCAGCAGGAAATATTTATGGCCCAGTGAGACCCTGCAAAGAAGAGATCATATGTAAAACTTAAATACCTTGCTTTTCATTACATATTATTTTCAGCCACAAAAACATTGTTTTTTTTTATTATATGTGGAATAATTTTGTGTCCAGTGCTGTGCTCAAAACAAGGGTTATTTGTGGATGCAAATTCAGTGCTCAAAATGCAATTTCAGGAGCAAATCCCCATGACTTAAGTATGACTCGATGTTGTTCACAAAATCTTTATTAACCCCACCAAATAATCAAACCATAAGACTTTTTTGGGTGAAAAGGCCGCAGCTAGTTTTATTCCATAACCTTATTCAAAACTTGGTAAAATTATCCACCAACAAACCATTGTTATTATTATAATAAAACCAAAGAGTAACAAGTTGACATGTGAAAATTACAAGCCACTGAAGGCTGCATATAACATTTAACAATATCTTTGCAATAACTTAACAGTATTCCTGGTAACCTATTTGTTTTCCAGCCTAAGGCTAAGCCACCATCACTTGTTTTCATACCTGCAGTGCCTCCTTGCCACTAGGCCTAGCCCCGGGCCAACTCACCTTGGCACTACCACCCCCTTTTGGCTACCCAGTAGGGGAGCCCCACTATGCCACTGGCTGACAGTGTAAACCCCATTATGCTGGCTGCGCCACCCCACTCAACAACTGAAAGGCTATTTTCACCCCATCTGCCATATCCAGGATAAATATGTCCAGGCCTACCTACGCCAAATGGACGCCAACCCGCCTGTAAAAACCAGGCCAGGCCCTCTCTAAAATCTTGTGTCTAATCACCCCCCACCCCAGACCTTCTAACAAAAGCACTAAGCAGTTTGTTCAATTTTATCCTGCTCCTTTCCATTGCCGAGTGATCCTGTGCCCACCGCCATACCAGCCTGGGCACCATTTCTGACCACACAACCATCACACCAGGGAATAATAAACAAATTTTGTCAACATCCAGCTTCATTAACCTCACCGGATCCATCTGGCTCATAACTTCCATGTCATTACCACCCGCGTGCAACACCAGAACATGGGGGTGTTCCTCACTTGATGCCTTTTCCATAAGTCTGTCAAATAAACCAGGCCACTGGAACCCAAACCATTGAACTGTAACTTGACGTTCCAGAAAACCCAACTCACGAAGGAGTGTCCAACAATACATACTTGCCGGCCTCCACCTTGAACAAGATAATCAGTCACAGCCTTCTGTCAAATAATTCAAAAAGTCTTGCCTCTACCCCGCTGTCCCTCGGAGTAACTGCCCTCATTGTAACTCTGAAATCTCTTCTACTCCCATTGGCCAATCTTTTTTACCACTGTATCACTCAGGCCCAAGCGCGCTGCCTCCTTAGCCGCCCCGATCTGAAAAGAATGTGACCCATACTCAAGTGGAGCCTTCCCAAATTTTTCCCAGCCCAACCGGAATACCCTCACAAACTGAAACCTAGTGAGCGGCGTCCTATTTTCATGTATTAACAAGGGGCCCTCAGCGATAGACCAGGCAGCTAATTATTTTAATACGTTAACATATGGGCAAATAATCCCTTCTTTAATGGCATATAACATGACCCTGCGACCCCTGCCTACTTGGCCAGTCTTTGATCATCTAAGCCACATGAACACCCTCCCCTCGCTCAACTCCACATTCATCCTCTGAAGTCCACCAGGCGCCCGTTTGCTAGTGCTCATCAGCTCCCCCACCCCGAAAGCGCCAAAACAAACGCCACCTGAAATAGTATCACTTCATATTCAGAGAAACATATTTCCCCTATTACTTGAACCAAACTGTTTAACGTGTTGACCGATAAAGGTCTCCTAGAGTCCTGTCGGGTGCGGCCCCTTCGTCAACCCTTTTATCGCCTGTCTAACGACAAAACCCTTAGTCAAATCTTCCCAGCCTCTTACCTTAAACTAGAAAGAAAGAGCTGCCTTACCCTTCACAATCTGTGCCACCAACCTGCCCTGCTCCGCCATTCAATACACACACAAAACATAAGCTCCTGCCTGTCCTGTGGGGAATGTGTATGGCCTGCCCAATTGCCCAACTGTTCCCACTCGGCCCAGACCTTACCATACGATGCCTATGTTGACTCGGCCACAGACAATCTCACTAACCCGCAAATTTGGACGTCCCGAGCTGCCACAGATGTTCCGGGAAATGATGGCCTTTCTTGTCTGCTGTCGGTGCCAGCTGCCGAAAACACTCCCACTGAAACCGAGATAAATAGTCAGCAATCTCACTGCCCGGAAACCCACATTGGGTTGCAAGCAGCGTAATACGAAGACCCTCAAAAGTCGCACTACCTCAGCCGAGGAAGCCGACTGCTTGTTTATAGCCTGCACCACCCCCATGTTGTCAGTTATGAATATCACCCTTCTGTTGCTCAATTGGTCACCCCAAATGAACAAGGCAATTATAATGGGAAACATTTCCAAAAAGCAAAGGTTCCTTGTCAACCCTACTTCCATCCACTGTTCCGGCCACTCCTCTGCGCACCGCCTACCCTCCAAATATGCGCCAAAACCTTGACTTCCAGCTGCATCTGTGAAAAGTCGGATTTCCTTATTAGTGACCTCACTCTCTAGGAATATTAGCTTCCCGTTAAATGTGTCAAGGAACCGACGCCAAATTGACAAGTCATCTCTCACCTCCTTTGGCAAACGCACATGGTGGTGGGGTGTTACAGCCCCAGACAGCAATTTACCCAACCTTCGACAGAATACCCTGCCCATTACAATCACTCTGCAAGTGAAATTTAGCCGGCCCAGTAGCGACTGCACCTCTCACTGTGGCCTTGCGCCGTTTTTCCAATCTAACCTCCAACTTCTCAACTCGCTCAACTTGTCCAATGGCAGACAGCATTTGACTGCCCTTGTATCAGTTTACAACCCCAGAAAACAGAGGCAAGTTACCGGTCCCACCGTCTTTTCCGGTGCTAAAGGGACCCCAAATTCGCCCGCTACCTCCTGTAACATCTCCAACACGTGCAGGCACTCATCCGAGATTGCGGGGCCCACGCATAGAAAATCGTCAAGATAGTGCACCAGACCCCCCGGATTAGGTTTCTTTCATACTACCCACTCCAAAGAGGAGCTAAACTTCTCAAAGTACAAAAATGAGATGGAACAACCCATCGGTAAACACAGGTCCACATAAAAGAAACCATCTAAAGCACATCCTAGAAATTGGTGACAGTCTGGATGAATGGGTAGTAAGCGAAATGCTGACTCTTTGTCTGCCTTGGCCAACCAAGCTCCCACTCCAGCCTTCTTGACTACTGCCAATGCTTGGTCAAAAGACGTGTATGATACTGAACAAAGTTCCGGGTCAATGTCATCATTCACTGATGTGCCTTTTGAGTAGGAGAGATGTTGAATGAGGCAGAAACTTCCCGGGCTCCTTCTTTGGAACCACCCCCAATGGAGATACTCTCAAGTCCCCAATGGAGGGGCCTTGGCGGGCGGTCCGCTCACCATGTGGCCGATTCCCACCTGTGGAACCGGAACACTGGTCACCCCCTTGTACCCAAGTCCTGGCCACTCCCTCCAGGGGGTCTGTGCTTCCGACCTCTCTAATAGTTCCCTCAGTACTTACAGTAATCCCTGTGTTCCATGTGGTATTCCTGGAGCACTCACCACCTGGCCCACGCAAAGCATCTTCCTGTTGTGCTGTTGACCTGCCGGCCGTAGCCCCGCCTGTGTCCCGATCTCTCGACCAACCATGCTGGCGACTCCTTGACCCTGACTCCCGTGTTGCTATACTACTATATATGTAGTTTGATTAAACGTGTTTAAGGTTGTACTGGTCAGATATTAATATGTGTTTGATTTTGGCTGTGATAGATGCCCTTTAAGGTATATAATAATGGGGTTCAGTGTGATGGTTTAAGTGAAGGGTCAAATTGAGGAGTCCCCTTGTTAAGCCCTCTGGATTCTACAGCTCTACTGTATATTATGTTCATCTGCCCCATGTATATGTTCCTGCAACCAGCAATCTTCCAGCACACCATTTATTATTTTTTTTAATGCAGAAATATTTTGTTTTTTCTCTCCAAAACATAACATACATTAGTAGTGTAAATAATTTGCAAAATATTTCCCAGCAACCACTAAAATAATAATTTTAGTTGGCTTGGCTATCATATTTTTCTTATAAAATGAAGCATTTTGCCCCTTTACAGTGTACAAATTTTTCCATTTTACAATTGATTTGAATTGACCATGAACTATTTATGCCAATTGAACATTGTGCATAGCCAGCACGAGAAGCTATAACCCTGAAATATGTTTGTCAGATTCACATTTCTACCAATCATTACAGCAATCCTAGAAAAGGCTTGTTGGTTGCAGTCTGTGGTATCTTTTGCTGGATCGGCTAAATTTATTTTTACGTGGGCTCATTTATTTTACAAGCATTTATTATTTTACACATCAACAGAAACTACCTTGTGAACTGCTGTATAATAAAGAAGTTAAAAAAAAAAATAAATAAAAGGCCCATTGCAGATAAAAACACATAAAAATAAGGGAGCAGTAATAAAACATGTGTTCACTGGAGTCACATCTTTCTGTGTAGTTGTATTGTTTCTTCTGCATTGTAGAGCAATGGATTCACCAGCCTGAAGCTGGCATAATTATTCAAACGTTTGTCAGTACTGCTGTACCTTATCTTTCAGTAAATAAGTACATTATATCATCCGTTTGGGGAGATGGAAACATTTCTATAAATGGACATTGTTAAATCTGCAATTTTTGAGAGTGGGAAAAGTGGAAAAGCTGTATTCGAGATGATATCATGATTCCCCTCTATTTAAAATGAAAAAATATTTCCAAGAAATGTATGTATTGCATGTTGTTGCCCAATACTGCCTTATTAAACCAATGATTTTCAATAATTTACAACTCATCTGTTTGCTTATGTTCAAGCTTCTAGAGATTTTAAGGGGCAAATTCACTAAGATTCGTAGTTGCGCCAGGTGTAACTTTGCGGCACTTTGCCAGGCGTAGTTTCGCCAGCGCTTCGCAAATTCACTCAGGGGTAGCGTAAGGTTGCGAAGTTGCGCTAGCGTTGATTCGCTAAGCAAAGCGAAGTTACGCTAGTGATGGTTAATTTGCATACGGCGCCAAATTCAAATTTCAATGGAGGAATATTTAGCAGCACTACAATTGCCTGGGAAACCTTCAAAACATCAAATAAAATTTTTATTTTGCCCTACACATGTGCCCACTGTATAGTTAATTTGCCATGAGTTAGGAAATGTAGGGGGGGAAGAAGGGGAGCCCCAAAAAAAATTTCGATCTTTTTCAGCCTATCACCCATAATATAGAAAAAACGCCAGCGTTTTTTGGGACTTAGAAAATTTTTTAACTTTTTTTGAAGAAATCCCTATCTACTCTATTGCGCTTCGCCTGGTCTGAGGTGGCGAAGGAAGTCTAGCGTAAAAGGTAGCGTTCAGAAAAATGCGCGCGTTAGTGAATTTGCATAGTTACGTCCGTAAGGGTGTGAAGTTACGCTAGCGAAGTTACGCCAGCGTCCGTTAGTGAATTTGCGAAGTAACGAAAATGGTCAACGCTAGCGAATTGACGCTAGCGTTAGGCGCTTCGGCGCATAGTGAATTTGCCCCAATGCCTCTGCTCATTCTCTTACGGAGCTAAGCGTTTGGTTTAAATGGATTGCTGCAAGTTTGACCTTCCAAGTATTTTCTTTTTAAATGATAAAATTGATCAGTTAATAAATACATTTTCATCTCAACCTTTGAAAGATGTTATTGGTCAAAACTCACTTGGGGGCCATCCATACAAACTAACCTTTTCTACCTGTTCTACTGTAACAGCTTACTGCTTCTAGACTGGCAGATACAATTATTTGGATAACAGCATAGGCAGGCTTTTATTTTATTTTATATACGGGTGATTACTGTCCAAATGGTTATACTTACCAAGATTATAAATGGTATATCACTATTACTGGTAAAGGAAAAACATTTGAGCACATTTTTTTTTGTGGACCGAGATTCCTTCATATGAGCCAGTAGTGTGTTTGTGAATGTTTTAGCAGACCTTTTCATACACATACATACACAGGACACAACAAATGATATTTTCCCTGTTATTGTGACACCTCATCATTTAAAATTCTGTGCTTTGATTTGCAGAAGTGCCAAGTGCCTTTTAGTAAATTGAGTTTGCTAACAGGTTGAGATGCCATATTATCTTTGCTTGCAGCTTGAAATAATCTTACCAGGAAGCCTATATCTGTCATCTGTTAGGTTGACAAGGCATCCATTATTTCTCTTTGATTCTATCTTATAGTTGGAGCCTAATGGTTTTAGTTCTTAGTACTTTAGGAAATAAATGAGATCTCTAAGGGTGTTTAGAGCAGAAGCTTCTTCCTAGAGTGTCTGACTTGGCAGTGCAGGTTAGTGGGCATCTTATGTCTTAACACTGGAGTTTATTAAAGTTTCTGTAACTGCTTAAAGCTAATCTTGTACAGCTATAATGCTGCTTGATTTCTTCATATCTTAACATAGCCTGCAATACAATTTACCACACCACTTTACAGGGTTTCATATATTTATGAACAGAGATAATCTGTGCTCCCCTGACAACCTAAATTAAATAATACAATAAACTACCTAGAGGTGGTGAATCATAAGCTGTGCCTGGACATATGGCATATGTACTACTCTATGAACACCGATGGAAAGGGGATATTGGATGAACAGAATGCCTCTAGAGACATTCCAAGTATATCTAGATAATTCAATTCAGATTTGTACTGTAAATAAGAGTACAATAATTCAATTAATGTTTAAATTGCAGATGTTCATGTAATGATTTAAATTGCTCAGATATTTCTTCAGTGGTTTAACATTAGGCAGCTTATCTTAGCTTTGGGAGAACTATCACAGTTTGTTGTCACTCGTCATGAGTAATTTTCTTTGATATTGGGTTGCTTATATTTTACAAAAGGCTTTTTCCCTTTTTGCAAGTTTGGAGATTTTTGACTTCCATATTTAACAAGTATGCAAATTTTCCCCTGAGTGCTGTATATTAACTCTTGAATACTATGTACAGTATGACATACATTTTCCCTTTCCATATAATAAACATGGGCATCCTGATTCATGGCACATTATAGTAACATTGGACTACTGATTTTGGGAGGTTAGAAGAAAAGTAAACCTCTGATAGATAAGTAAGAGTTAAAGTATTCAGGAAACAGCGTTAGTAGTTAACAATGTAAGGGTTGCCTGTGTTATCAGTTCCCATTTTCTGCTTTTATTTAACTCGTACAATTTTGTCGACCAATTTCCACTGTTTGCTATGAGCATCTTTTTTAAAATCATTCACGGTCTTTACTGTCATTTTTTTACATTTGAGTTTTGAGTTTGCCCAGCACTTCCCTCTTTCATTTCTCAGCAGTTCATTATCCCAATGTCTCAGGCAGTTGCAGTTCTTTAAAATTTAAGTGGCCTTTAAAACTGTCATTTTGTAAACCTCTCCATACTAAAAACATTATTCTACATAATAACTATTCACTAAGCTTATACAATTATATGTGAACCATCCATCTCTTTTAATAGTTTCCAATCATTTTAATCATTTGCAAGCCTTATCCTTGCATTTATTCATAGCTTACTTTAGCATAATAATGCTTTGTATTAACTATTTCCTTACCTATTTCTGTGTTTGATTCAACTAGCCATTTCATCACAGTAGTAACTAAAATGTTCAATTAATTTTCTGCTTCATACTTATATTTTATGACATTATCACAATGCTTTCAGTGTCATTATTAATATTATTATTAGAATTATTAATACATCACTGTTGAAGGGGGACATGAGGTCCCTGAAACTCTTGGGTTTTGTACAAATAAATATTTGGAGGTTCTTTTGGTAAACTTCATTATGTTGTAAGCATGCATCTTTTTTTCTCTATTGTTTATTAATAGGGATGGGCGAATTTGACCCGTTTCATTTCGCTAAAAATTCGGCGCTCACAAAATGTCGCCGACGCCCATTAAATTCTATAGGCGTCAAAAACAAAAAAACAAAAACGCGGTGAAATTTTTTTGATGCGCGTCTTTTTATTTTGACGCATAACGCCATACAAGTCTATGGGCGTCAATTCTTTAGGTGAAAAAATTTGCCCATCCCTATTTTTTAATATTCTGGCCCAGCAAATGTTTTTGTAACATCTCACAACAATCATGAAACAATTTAATGTATCACTTCACTAGCATCATAAATGTCAAAAATGTTAGTATACAAATTAAATTTGCAAACTTGACCCTTCATTATCGTTTTAAATTAAACCAATAATGGTATCTGTGTGATGTGTTGGCTATCCATATTTACTTATCTTTCTTTCGTTAGTGAGAGATGTGTATAAGTGGAAGAATGAGAAGGAGACAAGTGGTACCTGGCAGGTTCACAATCACATGTTACGTTTACAGTTCAATGCTGTCCACATGAATGCATGGCCTATCTCACCATACCATCCAAACTCCACCAGACAATAATGTTGGGTCTGAATTGAAACCCTTTGAGTCTGAAAGCCAAAGTTAGGCTTAAAATCCAATAAACCTTCTTCTCCATTACTTCTTTTTTTTCTCCAAAGACATGGCTTTGATTGCTTGTTTTATAGTTGCACAGATAAGAATATAAAGAGTAACTTCCAAGATTCTACAAATAAGGCTTGTCATTCCTACATTTTTTCAACATCAAGCTGTTTATTTTCCAGAAGTGAAAAATCTGGAATTCACTACAGAGAGAAGTGTTTTTACAGACTAAGTCAATACCTTCAAGAGATAATTAGACATGTTTCCCAGTACACAAAGGGCATAATAGTTAAAACCATTAGTCTAATTATAGGATAATGTGGATTCAAAGAGAAATCAGATTACTGATTTCCCCCCCCCCCACTAATTATTTAAATCTTTGCAAGTGTTTCCCTTTCCATAGCATCGCTTGCAAATCTCCGCTATAAAACTACCTCAGTTTTTTTTCCATGTTATATAATGTGTTATTGGAAAGGAACTTCATTTAAAAATGACTAACCTTAGCAGCTGGCATTTTGTGCAAATGTTGGTGAACAATTTCTTTAAGAAAATTATTAAAAAATGTTAATCAAGGTATTTTGCTTTGAGGGTAAAATTAAACCATATGTATATTATTTTGTTATGAAAAGCTCATCAGCAATTGCAAGCTCTTTGGCACAGAGACCTCCTTCCAGCTGTGTCATACATTTTTGGCATTAGTTTAATTTAAATTTGCATACTTGGGGGGTATTTACTGTACTAAAACACTAATTTACTCTGGGCATGAGCGGCATGGAGTAAGAGCAGACATACCTATACAGAGCTCTGTAACCCAGCATTGCTCACAAAAAAGCCACTAAACACTTTCATTTCTCTGCACCGAGCACAATAGCAGGCGTGGGATACTAGCCGCAACATAGGGAGACACAGAACCAGAGAGCAGGCAGGCACAATGTTGCAGTTTTTGCAAAAAACAGCAAGAGATCCAAGATGTCGCCGAAGACTCGATAATGAGTGCCACCTAAACTTACAGGCCTCTTCACCCAGCTACCAAAGTTCAGATGGGGGAACAGCCGGAGACCCCACAATTTCCAGCGAAATTCGCGAAACAATTTGCGAACCGGAACCGACGTCTACTTTTTTTGGACGCTGGCCGGGCGAATTTTCTCAGTGGTTTCGTGAATTTATTCGCCGGCGGCGAATCGCGGGAATTCCCCGTGAATTTGCGCCTGCCAAATAAATTCGCCCATCACTACCCAGACCCATGACCTCTGGCAAAGACAGGTTCAAAGATACAGAGGTCTGCTGAGTATGAATCACTTTATCACTTTATCTAACCCCATTACCCATATTAGTAATTCATAAGTAGAATCTCAGGGGTTTTCTTTTCTCCTTGTACTTCAAAAGTATTTGGTTTACTTTAGCTGGTTTACATAAATGTTGTTTTTTTCAATGTTTCATAGTTCACATATAGGATACATATAAATAAAGAAAATACCTACCCTCCCTCTCACCATAGATATTCCCATCAGGAAAACTCCAGGGCTAGATCAGAGCCTGGAGGCAATGCAGCTATGATTTTAGATATTAACCATGGATAAGCTGCTTACGATAAATGTGAATGGCCTTAATAGTGTACTTAAAAGATATTTGGTTATAAAAATTCACAGGCTCAAGCCAGACTTAGCACTAGTCCAAGGGACACATTTCAAGTGCTCAGATGTTTCAGCTTTGAAATCCAACCTATACCCTAAGGTTTATCAAGCCTCTGCAGAGGCAAAAAATGTTGGATTACTAATTATGATTCATAAAGATTGCCCTTTACAGGTCTCTAAAGTTGATGCAGACTCTGCAGGCCGGTACTTAATCCTTATGGGATCCCTGGGAGGAAACCCCATAATAATTATGAACCTCTATGCTCCAATCAAGGGCCAGATAAAATTCCTCTACTCCATATTGACAAAAGCCAGAGGAAATTATGAAACCCCTATCATAATGGGTTGAGATTTCAATCTAGTGCTCTCAGAGTTAAGGCATCGATCCACCCACCCCTGAATAGAGACACCTCTGAGCAATCCAAAAAACTATGCCAGTTAATTCGAAAACTGGACCTTAGGGATGCCTGGAGGGTATATCATCCCAATGAGAGGGGTTAAACTTTTTACTCAGCAAGACACAACTTCTCTACCAGAATAGACTACTTCTACCCCGATCAGGTGGGATTCATCCACGGCAGACAAGCTGAACATAACACCCGAAGGGCCATTAATACTATAAATCTGATAAATAAAACTCCTGTGGTCATACTCAGTTTGGAGGCTGAGAATGTGTTTGATCGCTTAGATTGGCGCTTCATGCTGGACTTGCTGCAACAAATAGGGTTTGAAGGCCCTTTTCTAACAGCCATAAAAGCACTATACTGTATTCCACCCCTACAGCTACTCTCAAACTCCCAGGAGCTTCTAGCAGGCCCATCAATATCTCAAATGGGATCAGATGGGGCTGCCCACTTTCCCCTCTCCTATATGTCCTAAGTATAGAGCCATTAGATACAGTTACTTTCCCAATATGGTAACCATTCAGGCTACAAACTGAACCTCCAGAAGTCAGAGGCACTCACCCTAAATATCTTGTGAGCGGAAAGCACCGAGAACTAATTTTAAATACAAATGGAAATACTGCTCCTTGCGCTATATGGGGATCCAGCTTACAATATCTTACTTCCAGCTCTATAGATACAACTATATCCCACTCATAAAATCCATTACTCCACTTTTAGAAAAATGGAGTACATGCACATTGTTCCTAAACATAAATACATGTTACAGTGGGAGTGGTAGCTCTCAAATATGCTAACTCTAGAGCAGTGGGAAGATATAATGCGTGTAGGAGCGTCAGGAGGCGAATTTGTGCCATTTCACTTAACCGAAAAATTTGCAAATTTCGTGCGAAATTCGCGAAACGGCAAAAAATTCCCGAAACGGTGTCTCGTTTTTGATGCCGGCGCACATTCGCTGGCGAATTTTTTTTTGACGCCGGTGAATTTTTGCAAATTTATTCGCCGCCGGCGAATCGCGCAGATTCGTGCCTGCCAAATAAATTCGCCCATCACTAGTCACATGTGTAACACAGAAAGAAAATGTCTATAAGACAATATTCTCTTGGTATTACACCCCAGAAACAGCAATGTGCTGTTGAGCAATGTGGTTGTGGCAATGTGCCCTCTTGGGCCTACCTCACTTGGATATTCCTACTCCTGAACAGAAGCTGTTAAACTATATATATATATATATATATATATATTTATATATATATATATATATATATATATATATATATATATATATATATATATATATATATATATATATATATATATACAGCAGCTAGGCTCTCACTTACTTCTAAGTGGCTCTTACAAAAGCGAGGTAATGACTCAAATCGGTGCAATGAAACTAATGGAGGAAATGACAGCTAGACTTAGAGGGAAGATTTCCCAGCATTAGAAAATTTGGTCGAAATGGGACTACTTTGTTTCTCGTAACCGTAAGGAAAGGGATAGGAAAAGTCAATGTATCCACCCTCTATTGTAATAGCTTACTTTTTACTTGTTTTCTTTTCTTTTCTTTTTGTTTTAATCCTATTTTCCTCTTTGATATATGATTATTGTCTATGTAAACGTTTGACAACAAAATGCTGTAAAATCTTCATATCTCTGATGTCAGAGAAAAGTTGCATTGTCTTGAAACCTATATGACAGAATCAAATAAAATTTAAGTTACAAAAAAAACCCTTCTAATTTACTGTATATTATTGTTTCATTAAAACAAAATTGACCTAACTCCCATCCACAAATTTAACTAATTTATCAAATAATCTGCTCGAAAAAGTCGATGCGGGAAAAGTTTTTTTTCAGATTATCCGGTACAGATCACAATGACAAGAAATATCTTCAGGGACATCTGTAATTGACTTCTACATGACCTCAACATTTTTAAAAATTAGAGATTTTTTTCCTCTTAAAATTAGAGTTTTCCCCTTTTAAAAACTCGACCAGAAAAAAACTGAGGCTTCATAAATAGAACCCTTTGCCTTTTCTTAAAAGTGATAGTGTATACATAGCCAGTGCACTCATTAAGCCTCTGATGCAAGGGAAATGGCTTGTGCTGGTATTGATGCCATCCTCCTGAAGTGAAACTATTCACACAAATACAATAAAAATTGTATTTGAAAATGGTACCACAACTTGGCCTGATTTGCCAAAAAGGATGCTAATTTACATCCATATTGATGAGCTACAGTTGCAGCAGCAAATGCTATTTAGTGGGTGTCTTCAGTTTTGGTGTTCTGGAGAAAACCGCTGCTTACTGGGAAAAAAACAACAATTTAAACCCACATTTTGCACTTTCTATTGCATGAAAAGTCAGTTTGGTAATTTAGCTCTTATATATTCAATTTTTTTATGTACACTAGTGGCAATATAAAAACAGAAAGAACTATATACATGTACAACCAATGCAGTAAAATATAAATCTATTCATACACAATCATTCCAGTTCCCACACATCTGCTCCCTTCTCTTGCTTTTCATATTTCTGTTGCACTCTGAGTGCTTCAGATGTAAGCATCTGCCACAGTAGATTTTTCTGTCCATCTGTGCAGAAGTATGATGTATTCATGGCAATTAGCTTTCAAGTTGCTATGCATAATAACATGGATTACTAGGAATGGCTGATGTAGAGGTGATTGCATCTAGCACAATCCTCAATCTGTGCCATACTCTGTTATCCAGAAAGGTTTGATGCGAGCTTTTAAACAGACACTTTGACTATAGGGTCAAGGTAATTACTTCTGCTTTCATTATCATATATTATTTAAAAAAAGCTAAATAGGAATTTGATATATAAAGCATGATACAGAACATACAAACAAATGTAAAGGAGTCATCCATCAATACATACATTCAAGGTTGAATATTTTTCAAAAGTCACATGCTAATGTAGCATATTGGGCCAGATTCAATTCAGTGAGAAAATGGTCTATCAAGTGAATGAACATGATTCAATATGAGATACAATTAAATTCAGAAAAACTTATCTCAAGGTTTATTAAGCGAAAACGCTACTGAAGTCTATGGGAAAAAAACTGGAATTTAATTTTGAGAAAAGTTTTTATCTTCTCAATTTGACTCGTCTATACTGTAAGTTTTTACGTGATAAACCATGAGATAACTTTTTCTCACTGAATTGAATCTGGTCCATTATATGTTAAGTGTTGATGCTATTAGATTAAGTGCAGCATTATGGGGCACATTTACAAAGCTCGAGTGAAGGATTCAAATTAAAAAAATTTCGAAGTGTTTTTTGGGCTACTTCGACCATCGAATGGGCTACTTCGACCTTCGACTACTACTTCGACTTCGAATCGAACGATTCGAACTAAAAATCGTTCGACTATTCGACCATTCGATAGTCGACGTACTGTCTCTTTAAGAAAAACTTCGACCCCCTACTTCGGCAGCTAAAAGCTACCGAAGTCAATGTTAGCCTATGGGGAAGGTCCCCATAGGCTTGCCTGAGATTTTTTGATCGAAGGATATTCCTTCGATCGTTGTATTAAAATCCTTCGAATCGTTCGATTCGAAGGATTTAATCGTTCGATCGCAGGATTTGCGCTAAATCGTTCGACTTCGATATTCGAAGTCGAACGATTTTAGTTCCTAGTCGAATATCGAGGGTAACCCTCGATATTCGACCCTTCATACATCTGCCCCTAAGTGTTTTTTTGATTAGCTTCTCAGTTACTAAATATGGAGACATAAGATGTACTTTTTTACTGAATATGGAATTTATGCATTTCTAGGTTATATTGCTGTTGAAGGGTAATATGATTGTGGTCCATGTTTGTAGCTAATGCCTCTTTTGAAGGGTTGTTTGCCTTTCACTGTATCAATATAAAGTAGGATACTTCAGACTAGAGGAACAGAACTTTCATCTGAAGACTGCTTTAGGTGGTTCTTCACGGTGAGAGCAGTAAGGTTGTGGAGTGCCCTGCCTGGTGATGTTGTGATGGCTGATTCTATTAATGCCTTTAGTGGAACTGTTCCGTGTGAAAATATAAACTGGGTAAACAGATGTGTGCAAAATAAAAAAAATTTCTATTATAGTTAGTTAGTCTGTAATGTAAAATGTAAAATGTATAAAGGCTGGAGTAACTGGATGTGTAACATAATAGCCGCAACACTACTTCCTGCTTTTCAGCTTTATAACTCTGAGTTAGTGAGCGACTTGAAGGGGGGCCACATGGTATATATCTGTTCAGTGAGTTTGTAATTGATCCTCAGCGTTCAGCTCAGATTCAAAAGCAACAGATATGACCCATGTGGCCGCCCTTCAAGCATCTGATTAGTTACTGCCTGGTAACCAGGGTAACCAATCAGTGGAAACCAAGAGAGCTGAAAAGCAGGAAGTAGTGTTCTGGCTATTATGTTAGACATCCAGTCACTCCAGCCTTTATACATTACATATTTACATATAACTAACTATATTAGAAACATTTTTTTATCTTGCACAGCCTATTCTCTATTTACTTTGTTTTTATTTTTACACTGAACAATTCCTTTAAGGATGGCTTGAATGATTTCTTGAACAAGCATAATATATATATATATATATATATATATATATATATATATATATATATATATATATATATATATATATATATATATATATATATATATATATATATATATATATATATATATAAAATCAAAATTAAATATGTAACTTTTATTATGTTGAAATTGATATGAATGTCTACTACAGTAGGTAACTATGTTACTATGTTATGTCTTCATTTTTTTGCAAATTCATAATGGAGAAGTTTTTTTTTCATAATGGAGAATGTTTTTTCCCTTTGGGCAAATAAACCTTAAATTCTTCACGATTTATTATACCAGGATGCTGGTAAAAGTCAGAATATGAAAATCTGCCATCTCACACCTGCCGAGGTCATGGAGAAGTCAATGGCAGATGTCTATTTTACAATTTAAAGATATCTGATAATACAAAAAATAATACAAAATAATACAAAAAATCTGGGTTTTTGGGTGATAACCCGAAAAAATCTAGCAATTAGAGCGGCAAACATTCATACGATTTTAGTTTTCTCTCAAGTTTGACGGGTCTTTTCCCAAGTTATTTTATTGATAAAGTTTGGTCAAGCTTAGTTTAATAAAAATATTAGCTCACATGTAGCTCACATGGTATTAATAGTATGGGTACTTTGATCCTCAAGAAAAGTTGTAGGTACAGTAATGAGTGACAAGGACCTTCAGTAAGTACAGTCATTACTATACATAAGGTATGTTTACAAGTGTACCAATGTCTGCATGCCAAGTTGTAGCCAGCGGAAGCAGCTGCTTAGCTTTTTCTAGATCTATATGTCATCTGTTTGCCAAAATACAGTTGTACAGAGATGTGTAAAGTAAATATTTTTTTATATGTATTTTTTAAGCTGCACCATCCTTCCCAGGGATTTCGGTTTGGTACAGTAAGAGAAAGTAGTGCTGAAGGTTATGTGAAGAAAAGCTTTCCTGAGATGCATGAATATATGAGAAGATATAATGCACCCTCAACGTCTGAAGGAGTAAAATTTTTAAAGTAGGTTCAAGTTTCTTTCTCACTCTCTTTTTTGCCAGCACACAGTATTATGTTATGTGAAATTAATAAGGTCTAATTTGCTATAAAGCATAATGCTTAATTCACCATTATGTGAGTGAATGATATTCTGAGTCAATTTGCAATTGGTTTTCATGTTTTATTATTTGTGGCTTTTGAGTTATTTAGCTTTTTATTCAGCAGCTTCAGCTATTTGTTTACTGGGATCCAAATAATCCTAGCAATCATACCTTGATTTAAATAACTGGAATAAGAATAGGAGAAGCCTAAATAGAAAGATGAGTGATAAAAAAGTATTAGGGGCCAATTCATTAACTTCGAGTGAAGGATTCGAAGTAAAAAAACTTTTTTTGGCTACTTCGACCATCGAATGGGCTACTTCGACCTTCGACTACGACTTCGACTCGAATGATTTGAACTAAAAATCGTTCGACTATTCGACCATTCGATAGTCGAAGTACTGTTTCTTTAAGAAAAAACTTCGACCCCCTAGTTCGCCACCTAAAAGCTACCGAACCCAATGTTAGCCTATGGGGAAGGTCCCCATAGGCTTGGCTAATTTTTTTGGTCGTAGGATAATCCTTCGATCGTTGGATTGAAATCCTTCGAATCATTCGATTCGAAGGATTTAATCGTTCGATCGAATGATTATTCCTTCGATCGTACGATCACAGTATTTGCACAAAATCCTTCGACTTCGATATTCGAAGTCGAAGGATTTTCATTCCCAGTCGAATATTGAGGGTTAATTAACCCTTGATATTCGACCCTTGATGAATTTGCCTTTCAGAGCATTTCTTGTTTAAATGGGGTCAGTGGCCCCCATTTAAAAGCTAGAGAGAGTCAGAAGAAGAAGGCAATTCTTTCAAGCGATATAAATAATAAATAATGAAGACCAATTGAACATTTGCTTGGAATTGGCCATTCTATAACAAACTTAAAGTTAACTTGAAGGTGAACCGCCACTGCATTAGAAGTAATTTTGATCACTCTGCTGCAAGTTACAAAATGAGAACACAAATCAGATTGGCACCTATGGATAATTGAACTTGTCCAGTTTACAGCATGTTAGTAAGTTAGCCCCATACCTTCTTTTTGACCGTTTTAGATCTTTATGAGGGAAATCAATGTAATACCTGCAATCATTTCAGGATGTCTGAATAACGCCATTGCAGTTTGAGAGCTGGAAATGTAAGCTGCTTACAGGAAATACTGTACTTAAAGATAAATAGGCCAGGTTGTCATTTTAATGCACACATACATGCAATTTGCTCATTTATGCTGGTGACAAGGTAATTGGTTCATTATGATGACTAAGTGGAGAAATCTTGAAAACCTTTGCTGTTGCTAGATGTTTGCAGCTGAACTTTAACACCATTATTTAACTGTTTTTCATAATTTGCCACACAGCCCTTTTTCATCCATTAGTTTAATGTGTTTGAATTAAAAGTTTCCCTGTGTTCTAGAGATTAGTTTGGGATAATCAGTCATATTATTTTTGCCCAATCTGACTCTGAGCTATTAGGCAGTACCTGTGCTATAAAACCAGTGGTTCTGGATGCATAGTTGGCCAAAGGGACATAAAGGTGTGATTTGCATGTCTCTGCCCATAATGCCTTATGGGAGAATTAAACTCAAATTTTTGGTATTAAGCCAGTGCTAGGTATATGACACGAGACAAGTAAAAACCTTCTGTTTTCAGAATGCCTCATGCTGCATGTTGCGCATGTGCAGAGCTTTTGGCTCCTTTTAGCCCATCTCACCCTAACCAGGCTAGGTTCTTTGCTATGTGTATTTGAATATTGTTGAATACTTAAAAATCTTGAATGTGCTCTAATTTATTAAAAAAAAATCTTGAATCTTTAAAATTTGATCATGCAAACACGTGAAAAAACAACTGGAACGCAGTACAACCTCTTTGCCAAGGTTTGAATTAATCTCAGAAACTCAAAATTGAAAAATAGCTTGAATTTGCTAATGCAACAAATATAATACTATACCAGTTTTTAGATGATGAATTTTAATATTTGAGTTTTCAAGGGTTTTTTTCCCTCAAAAATTTGGAAACTCAATTTTTTGCTGCAAATAACTCAAATCATGGTAAAAAGTCAAATCCTATTATTGATGAATCTGCCCTTTAAAGGAGAACTCAACCCAAGAATTAAAAAAATCCCCTGCCTAGTAAGCAAAATAATCCCCACTCCCTGCTTCCCCTCGCAGAGGTCAATAGGTCTGAAAATGTCTGTAAAATGTTCCTACCTAACAGTGTAAAGTAAGCGCAGCGCAGCTTGTGGGTGCCATCTTCTGAATCTTTCAAATTTTTTGGTTCCTCCGGATTTCTTCGGGTCCTCTTCGGCAATTCGGGTCCTTTTCGGCATTTGGAAGATGCCCCCACAAGCTCTGCTGCGCTTACTCTGCACTGTTAAGTGGGAAAAATGTTATGGACATTTTTAGTCCTTTTGAAATCTGCTAGGGGAAGCAGGGAGGGGACCATCTTGCTTACTAGACTGGGCTTTTTTTAATTCTTGGATTGAGTTCTCCTTTAATGTATCTTCAAGCTTACAGAGCTGCACAACAGAGGTTCATGCATGTAAGTAATACGTATTGCTCGCTTTGGCTGTTAATTAAGCGTTTGTTAATTAAAACACTACACTAAGGGGCATATTTATCAAGGGTCGAATTTCAAATTGAAAAAACTTCGAAATTCGAATATAAAAAGACCAACCGAAATGAAGCCGAAGATTTTCTTTGGTGGAATAGTTCTGTTTTTGATCGAAATGGTCCGTATTCCGAATCCGAATTCGAATCGTACGAATCGAACGAATATCGAATTCAATTAAATTAGATTCAAAGATTTTCCCCAAAAAAACTTAGATTTTTCAAAGTGCACCAATTGACTCCAAATGGATTCTAGGAAGTCCCCAATAAGCTAAAACAGCAATTCACCAGGTTTTAGATGGCAAATGGTGGTCGAATTTTTAAAGAGACAGTACAAATTTGTTTCAAATTGAAATTGAATTTGGACTATTCCCTAGTCGAAGTACACAAAAAATAGCTTGAGATTCGAATTGTTTTCATTTGAGAAATTCAATTCTCGAGCTTTGATAAATCTGCCCCTAAGACAATAACTGGAATATAAATATATTCGACTGATGGAAAAATACAGCACTGTTTCAATTATGTATCATATGTTTCTGTTTTCCCACAAATTGCTCAATTTTTATATGACCTAAGAACCCTTAATCCCAAAATTTACACAATCCTGGATTTTGCATTAGATTTACACTGGTCCATTGAAAACATATTATCATGTTTATTTTGTATTACCAAAATGATATATACCCTAGTAACATCAACATGTTACTACAACAAGTTATTTACATTGTTTTTGGTTTTGTGGACAGAAATGATCCAGAGGCATTGGATGCCTTCATTATGGATAAAGCCCTCCTGGATTATGAGGTATCTATAGATGCCGATTGCAAGTTACTGACGGTTGGCAAGCCATTTGCAATTGAAGGTATTCATTTTTAAATTGTTAATTGCAAATATTTATGTTTAGGCACATTGTCAGAGATATAATTCATAAATTATCTATAATGTTACATAATATTAATTATAACACATACATTTTTTTATATGCAATAAACATGGTAAAAAAAATTTCAACAAATTAGAACAAGTTAAATATTTATGATATGCTAGTAAATTCTTCCTTTGAATAGACACAGACCTTTTCTTATGGTTGAAAATGTTAGGGAAATTGTATGAAAATCACATAACTACCTGTTAACCTCTGAAATCATTGTTATATAACTAGTCCTTTGCTGAGGGCAACATGTTGTTTTATTCAAATTTAAAATTTATGACATTATGTGACATGCTAGTTGCTGATTTATTATCCTTTTTTCAGTTTTTTCTCTCTTTGTTTAGGATATTTTTCCATGATCGTCACTTAAAACCTGACAAGCTTTTTCTTTTTTGATAAAGGACGATCATAAAAAAATACTGCACCTGGGAGAAATAAGCAATCGATGCAGTTACATCAAACTACCAGATCCTGCCACTCAAAATATAATAAATCATCCCCTAGAACTAGAACTTTGGAATTATGGGAAAGTAGTAGTATGGTGTGCAAAACACAAAGTAAAAACAAATATAGATAAAGCACTGTATTTAATGAACAGTTATATATAATTATACATTTTTTTTTGAAAAATATTATTTATATTTACATAGCATATTTAGAGACACACACACACACACACAGTATATATGGAACATATGGAACACGGAAGAACACTCAACAAACAAAACCACAGCATGCCTGGGTGCAGGTAAAACATGTACAAAATAGCAAAAAAATACCGGACTCAATATGCTCAGTTAGAATAACTGATTTTAAAAGACAAACAAAAGAAATTCCAACATTTCGATCACATCATAGTGATCTTCCTCAGGGAAAAAACTAATATATATACCTACTCCTAGGGGCACATTTGCTAAGGGTCGAATATCGAGGGTTGATTAATATTCGACCCTCGAAGTAAAATCCTTCGGCTTCGAATATCGAAGTCGAAGGATTTACCACAAATACTTTGGTCAAATGATCGAAGGAAAAATCGTTCGATCAAACGATGAAATCCTTCGAATTGAACGATTCGAAGGATTTTAATCCATCGATCAAAGGATTTTCCTTCGATCAAAAAAAAGCTTAGAAAGCTTATGGGGAAGGTTCCCATAGGCTAACATTGTAGCTCGGTAGGTTTAAACTACCGAAGTATGTAGTCAAAGTTTTTTTTAAAGAGACAGTACTTCGACTATCGAATGGTCGAACGATTTTTAGTTTGAATCGTTCGAATCGAAGTCGAAGGTCGTAGAAGCCTATTCAATGGTCGAAGTACACAAAAAAAAACTTCGAAATTCGAAGTTTTTTTACTTCGAATCCTTTACTCGAGCTTAGTAAATGTGCCCCTTAGACTAAACTAACTAGATCTTAAGATCACAGTAGTTTTGGATATTATGTTTATCCAAGAAATTATCCAAGCCACTCTTAAAGGCATCAATAGAATCTGTTATCGGCAGGACATTCCACAACCTCACTGACCTCACCATGAAGAACCATCTACGCCATGGCCAGAACTAAGCGTAGGCAGAAGATGCAAATGTAGAGGAGTGCCAGGCAAGTACATCTTCTGCTGCCTTCTCCTAGTTTGGATACTTGCGTCCCCCCACCTGAGGCAGCAATTCTTGTATAATCAGAGTGTGCGTTCGTCTGTACATGCACACGAGCGTTTCCTCGAAGGTTGAGCTCTTGTTCACGTGAACACAATGAGGAATGATGTCGTTGGCTGGGTTGCATAGGGCCCAGCACTGATCTACGCTTCTAAATAGATGTTCTGTTCCTCTAGTCTAAAATGGTGGCCTCTGGTGCCTTCGACTTTTCTATGGGAAAAATGATCCCCATTATTCTGTCTGTAATGTCCTCTGATGTAAAAAGTAATCAAGTCCCCACACACGTGCATTTTCCCCAGAGAAAACAACTCCAACATAGTCATAGTCTTTCCTGATAGTTTAAAGGGATACTGTCATGGGATTCATTCATGTCATTTTTTTTCCAAAATGAATCAGTTAATAGCGCTACTCCAGCAGAATTCTGCACTGAAATCCATTTCTCAAAAGAGCAAACAGATTTTTTTATATTCAATTTTGAAATCTGACATGGGGCTAGACATTTTGTCAATTTCCCAGCTGCCCCTGGTCATGTGACTTGTTTTTTCCCATGACAGTATCCCTTTAATATTCCAATCCTTTTACCGCCCTAGTTGCATGCACTATTGCCAGCTCATTAATATCCTTCTTATGGACTGGAGCCCAAAGCTGCACTGCATACTCAACCTGAGGCCTTACCAGAGACCTATAAAGAGTCAAAATGATGTTTATATCTCTCAAAGTTAATGACCTTTTTATGCAAGATCTGCTTAAAAATAAATAACATGAATAAAAGTGGACAAATAGTATAATAAATTATATTTAAAGAGAGAGAAACTGTATACTTCCAACCATATAAGTAGTAATAATAGTTATCAGCCTATAGGTTTCCTCAAAATAGCACGAGACACTTAGGAGAATGATCTTGGAGTACTGTACTTTAATCATGGTCATTCTGAGATTAAAATGCAGAAACTCTCATATATAAAATAGAGGAACATATTGGAGTTTAAGAGCATTCTCTGACTGCAGGGTCTACTCCCACATTATTATTTTTCTAAATCTAGTCTATGTTGCAATCATTCTCTATTCATTGCCTTTTTTATGTTTATGCCTATCATTCTCGGCTGTTGTGAATCACTAAACACACCGGCTTGTTAGTGATTCTATCTGTTTTCATACCTTTCCTGTATCAGAGAGGAATCAATACCTAGCAATACCTAGCAATACCTAGCATAGCATGCTTTAGCCATCTGCCATAAATTAACTAAAATATTTAGAATATATATTTTAAAATATATAAAATATTGCAACAAACCTACAGTTTGCAACATTGACAGTCATGCATATCTGATAAAATCTCACCTACTGCACTGCCAGCTAAACCATTCTATTTACTGACTGCTTACTATTGTCTGTACTTGTAAATCCTGTGTTCTGACAGTAAAAATAGGATTATATCATGATAAAACTAATGTTTAACTATTTATTTGTAACAAAAGTTTGGAGAAGGACGATTTCAAAGGCGGTGATATACTGTAATGAAGTTAGTATTTGGAAACCCGTTATCCAGAAATCTCTGAATTGCGTAAGGGCATTTCTCACCTAGACTCCATTGTATCCAAATAATCCACATTTTTAAAAATGATTTCCTTTTTTCTATGTAGTAATAAAACAGTACTTTGTACTTGATCCAAAGCTATTTGTAAAAACAATTGCTATTGAAAGCAGCATTTGCTGCTTGTTACTTTTTAACACATGTTGCAAAAGTCTTAGTTCCCCAGCAAAGACAGGTCTGATAATCTGCTGCCTTGTTTTATAACAAACACTGTTATCAATAGCAATACACATACAAACACCATAGAAAATGTGTACTGAATGTATATTGCAAAGTGCTTAGAGTTAGGTTTTGTTTTATTAGGCAAGCAATAGTGATGGGCGAATTTGCGCCGTTTCACTTCGCGGGAAAATTCGTGAATTTCGCGTGAAATTCGCGTGAAATTGTTGAAACTGCGGAAAATTCGCGAAACGCCGCCGTCTCGTTTTTGACGCCGGCGTCCGTTTTTTCGAAAAAAAAATTTTGACGCCGGTGAATTTTTGCCGAAAATTTTCGCAGGCGTTTGCCGAATTTATTCACTGGCGGCGAATCGCGCAAATTCGCCGCAAATTCGTGCCTGGCGAATAAATTCGCCCATCACTAGCAAACAACTATTTTTTGTGTTGACGTTGCTTTTAAGGAGACTTGCTTGCTTTTATGCACATTGTATTTATTGGAGTAGTTCACTGTTGATTTTGAGGTATGTTTTTCCGGTGCAGTACATGATTTTTTAAATTCCTGGTTGATATATGACAGTGCCCTAATCAGAAATTTCTTAGGTTATGGTTTTGGAAACATACAAGGGCCAATAAGATGATGATTTAGTCAAGAGTGGCTGAATCAGCAGACAGGATTGGCATGTTCATGTCAGCTTAAAGTTATTTCAGTTCTATGCTGTACAAAATAGCAGTGCATTATCCGAATGCTGAAAACCTGCATCCACAGTGCCACATATTCTTCCAGAAAATATGCAAGTTCTTTTTTAGAGATCAGCCGTTATTATTTTAGCTGCTTTTCTCCGTGTGCAGAATAGTAAACGGCTTTAAAAGAACAATCCCTCTTGATAATGCATCACCTTCTATTTCAAATATTTCATACATGTATTTTTTTTCTTAAAGTTCAAGAATGTTAGTAGAGAATTTAGCAAGAAGAATTCCCTTTGTATCCCTTTTCTGCTAATTAATGTTCTACTTACTTCATTTTACGGACATAAAACCCACCATTAATTTTATGCATAATGTGTTATTCTCTTGGTTTAGTGGTAACATTTCTTAGGAAGGTTCCCTCAAAGTTTCGCTTCTCTGTACAGAGAAGGGGAAAACACTAAGCAACAGAGGTCATAAAGTAAATGGGAACATTGATCAAGGAAGCTGCAAAGGCAATTTCTATTAACACTTTTATTAATATCTGAAACAAAATACATCAAGGCACCTCGTTAGCTGAACCTGATAAAGCTATTGATTTTGCTAAAAAGCAATTACTTCATATTATTTCAAAGCCATTTATCTTTTGCCTTTTCAACATAATATCGTTGACAACATTATCATCTGAAAACAGAGTTAAGGTTTATTATGACTTCCTGTTTACTGTTTATTGTACAGTAATGCTAATGGTGTCATGTTGTAACACTTAAAATAATCTTATAGTCTGCAATGTGCCTGAGGCCAATGCATAATAAGGGAAGTGATCCAAGCTGTATATAAAACGATATCTTCGTAGCAAGGAACACTTTTTTCTGTATATTTTTGGCAACATTCACTGTCCATTACCTAGAAAAAATGAGGAACCATTGCAGCTTGCCCTCAAGAAAACAACTACAGGTATGGGCCCCATTATATAGAAACCCATTATCCAGAAAGCTCCTAATTGAGGAGGGCCATATCCCATAGACTTATTTTTCCAAATAATCCAAAATTATTGCTTTTTCTCTGTAATAATAAAACAGTACTTTGTACTTGAGCCAAACTAAGATATAATTAATCCTTACTGGAAACAACCAGTCTATTGGGTTTATTTAACGTTTACATGATTTCTAGTAGACATGGTATGAGATTTAAATTAAAGATCCGTTATCCAGAAAACCCCAGGTCCCCAGCATTCTGGATAATACCTGTACTAATAAATACAGAATACTTGCTGCTGGCCCATCCCCAGCAACAGATAAATATAGTCTTTAGACCATACTTAAAGGGGACCCGTCACCCAAAAAAATATACAAATTCCTACTTTATCAGATTAGTCAAGCAAAATGAACTTTAATTACACGCTATAAATTATTTGAATCTTGTTTCCTTCTGTCTGGGAATTCAAAATGATAGCAAGCAGGCAGCAGCCATTTTGTGTACACTGTTTTTAAGGCAAGCCTTGAATCATCTCAGAATCTTGTTTGTGCACCAGAATGGGGGACCCGATGTCCATCCCCATGCCCTGGCTACACAATTAAATGCTAAAAAGAACGGGGGAATTTGGGGAGAGTAGTGACATCTAGGAAGTGCTGAATGGAAAGTGAAAGTAATTGTCTGCCCCGCCTCTATGCCCATGGCATAGAGGAGGGGCAGACAATATTTGATTGACAGCTGAAATTTTTAAATGAGCTTACAACAGCTATGAATGCTTTAATAAACTAAAATAAAATAAAAATTAAATTGGATTTCAAAAGGACTTTTATTATACAGATTTTTGTGTCTGGTTGACAGGTCCACTTTAAGGTAAATACAGATTTCCTAATTTTAAAGGATAACTGTAAGACCCTCTATTGTGCAGAAACTATGAGCTCTTAGAGTAAACTACCCTATCCCTCCAGAGTAAATAGTTATAAGAAGACATGATAATCCTTTACAATTTTAGTGCCCATTGTAAGCAGTGATTAAGTACTCTATTTTAACCTGCTTAACTGCTAGTTGATCCAGAGGAAGGCACAAACCCATCTGAAGCCTCTCCAATTTGCCTCAGAGGAGGAAAAATTTCCTTCCTGACTCCAAAATGGCAATTGGACTAGTCCCTGTATCAACTTGTACTATGAGCTATCTTCCATAACCCTGTGTTCCCTCACTTGCTAAAAAGCTATCCAACCCCTTCTTAAATCTATCTAATGTATCAGCCTGTACAACTGATTCAGGGAGAGAATTCCACATCTTCACAGCTCTCACTGTAAAAAACCCCTTCCGAATATTTTGGCGGAACCTCTTTTTTTCTAATCGGAATGGGTGACCTCGTGTCAGCTGGAAAGACCTACTGGTAAATAAAGCATTAGAGAGATTATTATATGATCCCCTTATATATTTATACATAGTTATCATTTCACCCCTTAAGCGCCTCTTCTCCAGTGTGAACATCCCCAACTTGGCCAGTCTTTCCTCATAGCTAAGATTTTCCATTCCCTTTACCAGCTTAGTTGCCCTTCTCTGTACCCTCTCTAATACAATAATGTCCTGTTTGAGTGATGGAAACCAAAACTGTACGGCATATTCAAGATGGGGCCTTACCAGTGTTCTATAAAGTGGAAGAATGACCCTCTCCTCCCGTGAATATATGCCCCTTTTAATACAGCTCAAGACTCCAAGGTCCTTTTCCATAATGGATTTGCCTAGTGCAGTCCCATTAAGGGTATAAGTGGCTTGGATATTTTTACATCCCAGGTGCATGACTTTACATTTATCAACATTGAATCTCATTTGCCACTTAGATGCCCAGATTGCCAGTTTGTCAAGATCCTGTTGCAAGGATGCCACATCCTGGATGGAATTTGTTGGGCTGGATAGTTTTGTGTCATCTGCAAACACTGATACATTACTTACAATACCCTCCTCTAAGTCATTAATGAACAAGTTAAATTTTGCAGCAGAAATAATACATACATCTCATTTGTGACAGAACTGCAGTGTTCAAAGTGCAGTTGTCAGCCACATATTACAGTGTTTTTTCACCCACAATGCAGCATTTTTTCCCCAGAATTCTAGTGGCCATGTGTCAGATTGCATGCCAAAACACACTCTATTGCACGTGGGAGTTTTTGTGAATTACACACAAGTTAGTCCTAGCATTTTGAGAGTGGGGATGGTGTCAATTCTGTACTGCGTTAGCATGCATTTTGCTTGCCGCATGTAGCATCTACTGAGCAATCTAAGGTTGCCACCTGTCCTATTTTTTGAAGAGGTGTCCGGGTCAAAACTGACTGCCTGATTTTCCAAATTAGGAAAACTGGTTAGGATTCTCTATGTTTGACTGATTAATCCCTGTCATAACTCCGTCCCGTACATAATGACCCCATTGCATCACTACCCCACCACCATTATTCACAACCCCACCCCGCTGCCCGGCGTTAGAGGGGCCAAAAGGTGGCAACCCTAATGCAAACCCCTGTGGGAATTACCACCATTTTCAGAGCAAGAGTAAGCCAGGGTCTCCATAGCATCAGCACAATTACACGGCAGGGCAAAGAGTATGTTTGTACTTTTTATGAACGGCATTAGTACAAGCACAAATTTGCATTCATTTTAGTACACCACACCTATAGTGGTAAATGAGGCTGGTAGTCTATAAAATAGACTACTAATATATATAAAAAAATACAACAGCCCCCCCTCATTCACCCTTCCCCTCCCCCCCTTTTTTTTTTTGTTTTTTTGTTTTCCTCCCCACTGTATGATTTCTGTTATTGTTAATGCAAAAATAAAAGCTTTAAAAAAAAAATTACAACAGCAGTAAAACCTGGATTATCCTGATATTTAGTAAATGACTAATGGTTTGCTGCATATAAATGGAATTATGTATTGTTCAGACCGGAACCTTGTGACAGTGGAGGCATACACAGCAACTATGTCTTGCAGTAATGAACACGAGAGAGAGATAAGAGGGTGGGGAATATGAACTTTGTCCTGAAGTGTTTTTAATAACAGAGAAGTGCTACTTTCTTCTCGCTCTCTTTTTCATTATTTTTCAGTATTGTTGTAGCATAACACAGCGAAAATGCATCTCAGTAAGATGAGGTTCAGTATCATAATTCCACCAGAAGATGAATTAGTTGAATGGTATAATATATATATTCATCTTTCTCTTGACATTTGCAGCTGATACATCAGTTGTTTTGGAAGCTCCTTGACCTTCATACTTTAATCTATTGTTGAAATTCACATCTGAGTGGGGTACCTTACAACTGTATTTATTCTAAAATCATTTTAAATACAGTGCATTCTGTCTTCGTTCAATCAACTGTACCATTTCTCAAGGTAATTTTTTTTTCTGCAACTATACAAGATTGATTTTACTCAACCCACACAAAACACTGATGCACTTCAAATTATGTAACTCCAAGGGTAGAACTACACAAGCGTTTTTACTTGCGATAGCATGTGTTCTGATGTGCTGAGATAAATTGCAGCCATTGCGTCCGATGTGCCGAATCTAAGGTAAGTAATAAAAATGTCGGAAGTTGTCGCTGTGCGTATCCAACACAACTGTTGGATGCGAACGCTGCATGTTGCGTCTTCATCCGACAGTCGTGTCGTGCTGGATGCACAAATCGACAACATCTGACATTCCTATTACTTGCCTTATATTCGGCATCCGACGTGATGCCTGCGATTCATCTCAGCGCGTCAGAGCGCATGCTATTGCAGGTAAAAGTGTTTGTGTAGTTCTAACCTTCGGGGCACATCGAAATGTGAGTTTAGTAAATAAAAATTCACCCACATTCTTTTCATTCCTATTGGATTTTTAGAACCGTATTAATCAATGGGTGAAAGTTATAACTTGCCATTTGATAAATACAGTTCTAAAAATCCCATAGGAATGAATAGAATGTGGGTGAATTTTAGCTTTTTAAGCTGTAAACTCACATGTTGATAAATCTGCTCCTTAAAGTATACATGTATCACTTGTGGTGACAGATCACCATGTATGTTTTGTTGTTTTTTCTTGTTTTCCCCTTAGTTTCCTCTATTCATTAATGTGATCAGATTTTTAATATACAGAAGGTTCCTGAGAATTCATTTGTTGACTTGCATATAAATACGCACAAGACACCTGAGTTTAGGTTCAGGCTACGTATGACTTTGAGGCAGTCATTTTCTGGTTGCATTATGGTGCACAAATTATTATTATTTATTATTGTTAACATGTATTTTAGAGCGCCAACATATTGCGCAGCACTGTAAAATAAATTATCTCCCTTAGTCAAAGTAGGGCTATAATAATCCAGGAGTAGAGATGTCGCGAACTGTTCGCCGGCGAACTTGTTCGCGCGAACATCGGGTGTTCGCGCTCGCCGGAAGTTCGCGAACGTCGCGCGACGTTCGCCATTTTGGGTTCGCCATTGTTGGCGCTTTTTTTTGCCCTCTCACCCCAGACCAGCAGGTACATGGCAGCCAATCAGGAAGCTCTCCCCTGGACCACTCCCCTTCCCTATAAAAACCGAAGCCCTGCAGCGTTTTTTCACTCTGCCTGTGTGTGCTGAAGAGATAGTGTAGGGAGAGAGCTGCTGCCTGTTAGTGATTTCAGGGACAGTTGAAAGTTTGCTGGCTAGTAATCGTTTTGATACTGCTCTGTTATTGGAGGGACAGAAGTCTGCAGGGGTTTGAGGGACATTTAAGCTTAGGTAGCTTTGCTGGCTAGTAATCTACCTTCTACTGCAGTGCTCTGTATGTAGCTGCAGTGGGCAGCTGTCCTGCTTCTGATCTCATCTGCTGACTGCTGCAATAACAGTAGTCCTTGTAAGGACTGCTTTTATTTATTTTTTTGTTGTTTTACTACTACTACTACTACTACTACTATAAGAGCCCAGTGCTATTAGTCTAGCAGTGTTGGGGAGTGGGACTGGTGTGCTAATCTGCTGCTCCTAGTAGTTCAGCAGCACCAACTTTAATTTTTTTTTTTTAATATTCATTTTTTTTTATTTTACTTTTTTTTATTTTACTACCGCTGTAGTAGTGTATAAGTTGACCTTTTAGGCATTATTTGCCCTGTAGGCATTATTTGCACACTGTTTTCTTCAACCCGCCATCGAGCTGTGTGACCTTGTTCACATTCTGTCTAAATATCCATAATATTACCGTCTCCAGAAAAAACACCGGAGTCACTTTTTTCAAGCAGCCATAATATATTTTACGTAATCCGTATCCACCGCTGTAGTAGTGTATACGTTGGCCTTGTAGGCATTATTTGCACACTGTTTTCTTCAACCCGCCATCGAGCTGTGTGACCTTGTTCACATTCTGTCTAAATATCCATAATATTACCGTCTCCAGAAAAAACACCGGAGTCACTTTTTTCAAGCAGCCATAATATATTTTACGTAATCCGTATCCACCGCTGTAGTAGTGTATACGTTGGCCTTGTAGGCATTATTTGCACACTGTTTTCTTCAACCCGCCATCGAGCTGTGTGACCTTGTTCCCATTCTGTCTAAATATCCATAATATTACCGTCTCCAGAAAAAACACCGGAGTCACTTTTTTCAAGCAGCATTCATATATTTTACGTAATCCGTATCCACCGCTGTAGTAGTGTATACGTTGGCCTTGTAGGCATTATTTGCACACTGTTTTCTTCAACCCGCCATCGAGCTGTGTGACCTTGTTCACATTCTGTCTAAATATCCATAATATTACCGTCTCCAGAAAAAACACCGGAGTCACTTTTTTCAAGCAGCCATAATATATTTTACGTAATCCGTATCCACCGCTGTAGTAGTGTATACGTTGGCCTTGTAGGCATTATTTGCACACTGTTTTCTTCAACCCGCCATCGAGCTGTGTGACCTTGTTCCCATTCTGTCTAAATATCCATAATATTACCGTCTCCAGAAAAAACACCGGAGTCACTTTTTTCAAGCAGCATTCATATATTTTACGTAATCCGTATCCACCGCTGTAGTAGTGTATACGTTGGCCTTGTAGGCATTATTTGCACACTGTTTTCTTCAACCCGCCATCGAGCTGTGTGACCTTGTTCACATTCTGTCTAAATATCCATAATATTACCGTCTCCAGAAAAAACACCGGAGTCACTTTTTTCAAGCAGCATTCATATATTTTACGTAATCCGTATCCACCGCTGTAGTAGTGTATACGTTGGCCTTGTAGGCATTATTTGCACACTGTTTTCTTCAACCCGCCATCGAGCTGTGTGACCTTGTTCACATTCTGTCTAAATATCCATAATATTACCGTCTCCAGAAAAAACACCGGAGTCACTTTTTTCAAGCAGCATTCATATATTTTACGTAATCCGTATCCACCGCTGTAGTAGTGTATACGTTGGCCTTGTAGGCATTATTTGCACACTGTTTTCTTCAACCCGCCATCGAGCTGTGTGACCTTGTTCACATTCTGTCTAAATATCCATAATATTACCGTCTCCAGAAAAAACACCGGAGTCACTTTTTTCAAGCAGCATTCATATATTTTACGTAATCCGTATCCACCGCTGTAGTAGTGTATACGTTGGCCTTGTAGGCATTATTTGCACACTGTTTTCTTCAACCCGCCATCGAGCTGTGTGACCTTGTTCACATTCTGTCTAAATATCCATAATATTACCGTCTCCAGAAAAAACACCGGAGTCACTTTTTTCAAGCAGCATTCATATATTTTACGTAATCCGTATCCACCGCTGTAGTAGTGTATACGTTGGCCTTGTAGGCATTATTTGCACACTGTTTTCTTCAACCCGCCATCGAGCTGTGTGAGCTTGTTCACATTTTGTCTAAATATTGATAATATTATCGTCTCTAGAAAAACCACTTGAGTTACTTTTTTTCAAGCAGCATTCATATATTTTACGTAATCCGTATCCACCGCTGTAGTAGTGTATACGTTGACCTTGTAGGCATTATTTGCACAGTGTTTTCTTCAACCCGCCATCGAGCTGTGTGAGCTTGTTCACATTTTGTCTAAATATTGATAATATTATCGTCTCTAGAAAAACCACTTGAGTTACTTTTTTTCAAGCAGCATTCATATATTTTACGTAATCCGTATCCACCGCTGTAGTAGTGTATACGTTGACCTTGTAGGCATTATTTGCACACTGTTTTCTTCAACCCGCCATCGAGCTGTGTGAGCTTGTTCACATTTTGTCTAAATATTGATAATATTATCGTCTCTAGAAAAACCACTTGAGTTACTTTTTTTCAAGCAGCATTCATATATTTTACGTAATCCGTATCCACCGCTGTAGTAGTGTATACGTTGACCTTGTAGGCATTATTTGCACACTGTTTTCTTCAACCCGCCATCGAGCTGTGTGAGCTTGTTCACATTTTGTCTAAATATTGATAATATTATCGTCTCTAGAAAAAACCACTTGAGTTACTTTTTTTCAAGCAGCATTCATATATTTTACGTAATCCGTATCCACCGCTGTAGTAGTGTATACGTTGACCTTGTAGGCATTATTTGCACAGTGTTTTCTTCAACCCGCCATCGAGCTGTGTGAGCTTGTTCACATTTTGTCTAAATATTGATAATATTATCGTCTCTAGAAAAACCACTTGAGTTACTTTTTTTCAAGCAGCATTCATATATTTTACGTAATCCGTATCCACCGCTGTAGTAGTGTATACGTTGACCTTGTAGGCATTATTTGCACACTGTTTTCTTCAACCCGCCATCGAGCTGTGTGACCTTGTTCACATTTTGTCTAAATATTGATAATATTATCGTCTCTAGAAAAACCACTTGAGTTACTTTTTTTCAAGCAGCATTCATATATTTTACGTAATCCGTATCCACCGCTGTAGTAGTGTATACGTTGACTTTGTAGGCATTATTTGCACAGTGTTTTCTTCAACCCGCCATCTAGCTGTGTGTATTATCGTTTCCAGAAAAACCAACTGAGTTTTTGTTGTTGTTGTTGTTTTTTTAAAAATAATGCCAGGCAAAGGCAGGCCGCCACGCAGAGGCCGTGCTAGGGCCGTGCTGCTATGCAATCCTGTGGCCCTAGCAAATTGCCCAGTTTTAAAAAGCCAATGACCCTGAACTCCCAAAATGCTGAAGAGGTAGTTGACTGGCTTACACAGCACACCCCATCCTCTACCGTTTCTAACTTTACCACAACATCCTCCTCATCCTCCACTGCTATGGCCACCCCACGTAACACTTCCTCCACCACCGGTGCCCCTTCTTCACTGGGGTCAGAGGAGTTATTTTCCCATGAGTTTCTTGAACTGAGTAATGCGCAACCATTATTGCCAGAAGAAGATGAAGGAGATGAGGACCTTACACCAGATTTAATTCTGGCAGAGAACACGATAGAGATGGACATAATGAGTGATGAGGAGGAGGTCCCCGCTGCTGCTTCCTTCTGTGATGTGTCAGAAGAAATTGATGCATCTGAGGAGAATGATGATGAGGAGATTGATGTTTTGTGGTGCCTAGTAGAAGAGAGCAAGAGGAGGGTAGTTCAGATGGAGAGACGGAGAGTCAGAGAGGCAGTAGGAGAATAAGACTTAGAAGAAGCAGGGAGGACAGCCCGCAGGGATCAGTAGGGCAACAACATGTATCGGCACCTGTGTTCAGCCGGCCAACGCACCCGCCATTGCCGCCAATACCGCCAACTCCGCCAACTTCTACTGTTACCGCCAGATCGCACACTTCCAAAAAGTCAGCAGTGTGGGATTTTTTTAATGTGTGTGCCTCTGACAAAAGCATTGTAATTTGCAATGAGTGCAGTCAGAAACTGAGCCTTGGTAAGCCCAACAGCCACATAGGTACAACTTCTATGCGAAGGCACATGAGCGGCAAGCACAAAGCACTTTGGGAGCAACACCTCAAAGGCAACAGGCAAACTAAAAGCCACACTCCTTCTGGTCCAGCATCTTACTGCTCTACCTCTGCTCTCCTTGACCCGTCTGAACCACCCTCCACTCCGCCTTCCACCTTGACCACCTGTTCCCATTCCCAGTCATCTGCCACCAGCCAAGTTTCTGTGAAGGCCATGTTTGAGCGTAAGAAGCCAATGTCTGACTGTCACCCCCTTGCCCGGCGTCTGACAGCTGGCTTGTCTGCACTCTTAGCCCGCCAGCTTTTACCATACCAGCTGGTGGACTCTGAGGCCTTCCGCAAATTTGTAGCAATTGGGACACCGCAGTGGAAGGTACCCAGCCGCAATTTTTTTTCTAAAAAGGGAATACCACACCTGTACCAACATGTGCAGAGCCAAGTTACCGCATCTCTGTCACTTAGTGTTGGGCCAAAGGTCCATATGACTACTGACGCATGGTCCTCCAAGCATGGTCAGGGCAGGTATGTCACCTACACTGCCCACTGGGTGAACTTGGTAATGGCTGGGAAGCAGGGAATGGGTAGCTCAACAACAACAGTGGAGTTGGTGTCACCGCCACGGATTGCACGCGGTTCTGCCACCACCTCTACTCCTCCATCGCTCTCTACCTCGTCTTCTTCTTCTTCTTACTCTGCTGCTGGGTCCTCCTTCTCCTCCTCCACACCTGTGCACCCCCAGCTCCCCCTAGGCTATTCGACGTGCCAGGTACGCCGTTGTCACGCTGTCTTGGGGATGACGTGCCTGGAAAGCAAAAACCATACCGGATCTGTACTCCTGTCATCTCTGCAGTCACAGGCCGATCGGTGGCTGACCCCACACCAACTGCAGATCGGAAAAGTGGTGTGTGACAATGGAAGCAATCTGTTGGCAGCGTTGAGACTAGGCAATTTAACACATGTGCCCTGCATGGCACATGTGTTAAATTTAATAGTCCAACGTTTTGTCTCCAAGTACCCAGGATTCCAGGACGTTCTCACCCAGTCCAGAAAGGTGTCGGCCCATTTCAGACGTTCCTACACAGCCATGGCACGCCTTGCTGACATTCAGCAGCGCTACAACATGCCAGTCAGGCGTTTGATTTCTGACAGCCAGACTCGCTGGAATTCAACGCTCCTTATGTTGGAACGTCTGCTGCAACAACAAAGGGCCGTCAACGAGTACCTTTTTGAACTGGGTGGTAGGACTGGATCTGCACAGCTGGGGATTTTTTCCCCCGTTACTGGGTGCTTATGCGCGATGCCTGCAGGCTCATGCGACCTTTTGAAGAGGTGACAAATATGGTCAGTCGCACCGAAGGCACCATCAGCGACCTAATACCCTTCGCTTTATTCCTGGAGCGTGCCGTGCGACGAGTGACAGATGAGGCTGTAGACCAGCGTGACGAGGAGCTGGAAGCGCACGATTTCTGGTCGGAATCACCAGAACGAACCCAGGCACATGCTGCAACGCAGGGAGAGGTGCCAGAAGTGGAGTCAGAGGAGGAAGGTGGCTTTGTGGAGGAGGAGGAGGAGGACCAACAGGAGCAGGCTTCCCAGGGGCTAGTGGTGACCTTTTGGGGACCCCTGGTCTTGTACGTGGCTGGGGGGAGGAGACCGTGGATGATGCAGTCCTTGATAATGAGGAAGCGGAGATGGATAGCTCTGCATCCAACCTTGTGAGAATGGGGTCTTTCATGCTGTCATGCCTGTTGAAGGACCCCCGTATCAAGAGGCTTAAGGAGAAGGACCTGTACTGGGTCGCAACGCTACTAGACCCTCGGTACAAGCATAAAGTGTCAGAAATGTTACCAACATACCACAAGTCCGAAAAGATGCGGCATTTACAAACCAGCCTGCAAAACATGTTGTACAATGCTTTTAAGGGTGATGTCACTTCAGGAACTCATCAACATTCCAGGGGCAGAGGTGCCAGTAATCCTGCCACGAGCACACCTGCAAGGACAAAGCCCTTTGGCCAGTCTGTAACGTCAGACATGCAAATGTTTTTCTGTCCAAGGCAGCGCCACAACCCTTCTGGATCCACCCTCAAAGAACGCCTCGACCGGCAGGTAGCGGACTACCTGGCATTAACTGCAGATATCGACACTCTGAGGAGCGATGAACCCCTGGACTACTGGGTGCGCAGGCTTGATCTGTGGCCAGAGCTGTCACAATTTGCCATGAACCTCTTGTCTTGCCCAGCCTCAAGTGTGCTCTCAGAAAGGACCTTCAGTGCAGCAGGAGGGATTGTAACTGAGAAGAGAACTCGCCTAGGTCACAAAAGTGTCGATTACCTGACCTTTATTAAAATGAATGAGGGGTGGATCTCGGAGGGTTACTGCACGCCGGAAGACTTGTTCTGACTTCTATGCAGCTGTCCTTCTCTTCAAGCCTCATGACTCCACACACAGCTGTCCTTTAGCGTCCTCCTCCTCCCTCCGCCACCGTTACAAACTAGGGTGCAAACCCTACTGGTTTAATTTTTTCTGGCCTCTGTGCTTCAGTGGCTGCAACCAAAAAAATTTATATTTTCAGCATTTATATGGCATAATTTTTCTGTCAACTGTGCTTCAGTGGCTGCGACCAAAAAAATGCATATTTTCTGCATTTATATGGCATAATTTTTCTGGCCTCTGTGCTTCAGTGGCTGCAACCAAAAAAATTACTATTTTCAGCATTTATATGGCATAATTTTTCTGGCAACTGTGCTTCAGTGGCTGCGACCAAAAAAATGCATATTTTCTGCATTTATATGGCATAATTTTTCTGGCCTCTGTGCTTCAGTGGCTGCAACCAAAAAATTTTATATTTTCAGCATTTATATGGCATAATTTTTCTGTCAACTGTGCTTCAGTGGCTGCGACCAAAAAAATGCATATTTTCTGCATTTATATGGCATAATTTTTCTGGCCTCTGTGCTTCAGTGGCTGCAACCAAAAAAATTACTATTTTCAGCATTTATATGGCATAATTTTTCTGGCAACTGTGCTTCAGTGGCTGCGACCAAAAAAATGCATATTTTCTGCATTTATATGGCATAATTTTTCTGGCCTCTGTGCTTCAGTGGCTGCAACCAAAAAAATTTATATTTTCAGCATTTATATGGCATAATTTTTCTGTCAACTGTGCTTCAGTGGCTGCGACCAAAAAAATGCATATTTTCTGCATTTATATGGCATAATTTTTCTGGCCTCTGTGCTTCAGTGGCTGCAACCAAAAAAATTTATATTTTCAGCATTTATATGGCATAATTTTTCTGGCAACTGTGCTTCAGTGGCTGCGACCAAAAAAATGACTATTTTCAGCATTTATATGGCATATTTTTTCTGGCCTCTGTGCTTCAGTGGCTGTGGCCAAAAAAACTGGGCAAACAATGCCTACAAGGTCAACGACGTTGACCTTGTAGGCATTGTTTGCCCAGTTTTTTTGGCCACAGCCACTGAAGCACAGAGGCCAGAAAAAATATGCCATATAAATGCTGAAAATAGTCATTTTTTGCCATACGTTGACTCAACGTATATGGCAAAAAATGACTATTTTCAGCATTTATGTGGCATATTTTTTCTGGCAACTGTGCTTCAGTGGCTGCAACCAAAAAAACTGGGCAAACAATGTCTACAAGGTCAACGTATGGCGAAAAATTACTATTTTCAGCATTTATATGGCATATTTTTTCTGGCAACTGTGCTTCAGTGGCTGCGTCCAAAAAAACTGGGCAAACAATGTCTACAAGGTCAACGTATGGCGAAAAATGACTATTTTCAGCATTTATATGGCATATTTTTTCTGGCAACTGTGCTTCAGTGGCTGCGTCCAAAAAAACTGGGCAAACAATGCCTACAAGGTCAACGTATGGCAGTTGTTTAAAGAGAACAGTAGATTACTAGCCAGCAAAGCTACCTAAGCTAAAATGTCCCTCAAATCCCTGCAGACTTCTGTCCCTCCAATACAGAGCAGTATCAAGCAGATTACTAGCCAGCAAACTTACTATCATCTGTCCCTGAAATCACTAACAGCTCTCCCCCTACACTATCTCTTCCAAGCACACACAGGCAGATTTTTCAGATACATTTTTGCCCTTGATCCCCCTCTGGCATGCCACTGTCCAGGTCGTTGCACCCTTTAAACAACTTTAAAATCATTTTTCTGGCCAGAAATGTCTTTTCTAGATGTTAAAGTTCGCCTTCCCATTGAAGTCTATGGGGTTCGCGAACCGTTCGCGAACCGCTCGCATTTTTGCGCAAGTTCGCGAATATGTTCGCGAACTTTTTTTCCGACGTTCGCTACATCCCTATCCAGGAGTCTTGCAAAGATTCCTAATCAATAAGGATGTCTGATTTTCCTTACTCATACTTGCTTATACTTGCTTAGTTACTTGTATACAACTAAAATCTTTCATGTTTGTTTAAACTCCTGTGCATCAAGTTAAACTAGCAAGAGCTCTTGGGACATACATAAGTTTATGGAAAATTGTGCATAGTTATAGTGGTTGGTATAGTTGGTGTAGTTATAGGTGGGTCACCAAACAAGTGGATCTATTTTTGGTAATACAAATGCTATCATATTGTGAGACTAGTTTGTGCCCATATCCTGGTCAGACAAGGTTTCAAAAGATATCAATATTGTCTTTAAAATGTGCTGTAGTGGAATTTCAGGTGCATGTTTTGGATCTTCCCAATCTAAAAGAAATACTGTTGTCAAATAATTATCAACATTTGGCAGTACTTAATTGTGTTGTTCATTACACCAAGAAGGGACATTAGATCAGTCTATGTTTCTTGTGAGACGCATATTATGGGGCACATTTACTATGGGTCGAATATCGATGGTTAATTAACCCTTGATATTCGACCTTCGAAGTAAAATCCTTCGACTTCGTATATCGAAGATGAAGGATTTGCCGCATTTCCATCGATTGAATGATCGAAGGAAAAATCGTTGGATCGAACAATTAAATCCTTCGATTCGAACGATTCGAACGATTTTAATCCATCGATCGAACAAAATGGGGACCTTCCCCATAGGCTAAGGGGGTCGAAGTTTTTTTTAAAGAGACAGTACTTCGACTACCGAATGGTCGAATAGTCGAACGATTTTTAGTTCGAATCGTTCGATTCAAAGTCGTATTCGAAGGTCGAAGTAGCCAATTCGATGGTTGAAGTAGCCAAAAAAACACTTCGAAATTGGAAGTATTTTTCATTCTATTCCTTCACTCGAGCTAAGTAAATGTGCCCCTATGTGTATTGTATACAGTATATAGAATCCGTGCTATAAGCAATTAACGTGCCAAAAAGAAAAACCTTAAAGACATATTACTGTTTGCAAGTTGAAAAAGAGACTTTTTTTTTTTTTAAACAAAATTCAGTTTATTGTTTCATTCCAAACAGCTACACAAATCTACATAATTTAAAACATTATTTTCAGGTTTTATTTAACACCTTTAAGTGTCAGTGGGGCTCATTTATAAACACGGGGCAAAGTAACCCATAGCAACAAATCAGTGATTAGCTTTTTTTCAGCCAGCTGGAGGTTAAACGCTGAAAGCAATCATCTGATTGATTGCCATGGGTTACTGCCCAGGTGCAAATTTGCCCAGTGTTTATAAATAACTCCCAGTATCTATTTAGTTGCAGTGATGACCTTTTACTGTTGAACACATTTTAATATTGGAAAACAGAATTATTCTGCATGCACATTTATATGAATTAAGATAAGAGCTGTTCAACATTTTCTGTGCAGTGGGTATATATTATCTTGCCTACAACTGGTTTACATGCTGAATTCATGTTTATTATAATGATTATAATATCATACATAGACATATATTAAAGATATCAATATCTTGGAGAGCCACATCTGGATTGATGGCCTTGTATGGAAAGCTGTCATTTACTGTAGGTTATGAATATTTACGAATTTAGCTTTTACAAAATATAAACATTCATATGTAACAAAAGATGCACAAAGCCCAGGTGCAGTAACCCATATCAACCAATGAGAGGTTCTGTTTAAATAGGTGACCAGTAAATGTGTTCTGCTAATTGGTTGCTGTTTGTGGTTAGACCTGTAGCATAAATTGCATCTTTTATTACCACAAAAAATCATTTACAAATGCAGTCACAAGTGTAATCGCACAAAATGGATACAAATGTTACTTGTTACTGACTTTTTCATTAAAGGTACTTGTGTATAGTAGTTATGGGCGAGTAAATTCGGTAGGCGCAAATTTGCAGCGAACTGCGCAAAACTGACGCAAAAAAAAATTGTGGACCCACATCGAACAGTCGCTCGCATCAAAACCATCGCAAGCAGGGCCGAAACTAGGGCTAGGCAGAGTAGGCACGTGCCTAGGGCGCAAAGCTGGGGGGGCGCCAGGCAAGTACCTGCTCTGTCGCCCACCCCATTGTCCGGCCCTGTCTCTCCCCGACTGCCGTGGATATTTTTTCTTAATTGCACGTAGTTTTGCGCATGCGCGCCATAGCGCAACTTCGCACATGCGCGCCATAGCGCAGTTTCGGCATGCGTGCCATAGCACAGTTTCGCGCATTCGCGCTATAACGCCGTTACGCGCATGCGCACCACAACACGCACTCAGCCGGCCCAACATTATTCAGACACACATTCAGACTTTAACACCGGCATCAAAGTTGACACAAGCATCAGAATTGCCGCAGGCTTCAAAATTCGCATTTCGCTAATTTTTCCCGTTTCATGAATTTCGCGGGATATTCATGAATTTTTCCGCAAAGTAATAAGGAACAAATGCGCTCATCACTAGTGTATAGCTGCATTAAAGGGGTGCTTTAACTTTAAGTTAATTGTTAGTATGTTATAGGATGGCCAATACTTAGCAATTTTCAAACATGTCTTCATTATTTATAGTTTTTGAATTATTTGCCTTTTTCTTCTGACTCTTTCCAGCTTTCAAATGCAGTCACTGACCCCTTCTGAAAACAAATGCTCTGTAAGGCTACACATTTATTGCTACAGCTATATTTTATAACTCATCTTTCTATTTACATCCTCTCCTGTTCATATTCCACTCACTTATTAAACGCAGTGCATGGTTACTAGGGTAATTTGGATCCTAGAACCAGATTGCTGAAATTGTAAACTGGAGAGCTGCTGAATTAGAAGCTAAATAACTCTAAAACCACAAATAATAAAAAATGAAAACCAATTGCAAAATGTCTCAGAATATCAATCTCTGCATCAGTGGCATAACTAAAGTGCACCGGGCCCCCCTGCAAAAAAACCTTCAGAGGGGCCTGGTACATTCCTATTCCCATCCTCCCGCTCACTTCCCATCCTGCCTGTCTACCACCCATGACCCATCCAACTCCTCCCACAGCCCACACCTGACTCCGCCCACAACCTGCCCGACTTGCATCCCCTTCCTTGCCGGCTGGCAATTTAATTTAGCTATAGAAGAAGCAGACCCCACAGTCAGGTCCCCCCTGTTCCCCGAGCCCCCGCTGCGAGTGCCGAGTCTGCTTCCTCTATAGCTACTCCACTGCTTTACATCATACTAAAAGTTAACTCAAAGGGGAACAACCCCCTTTAAGTGCCATTGTATTTATCCTGACTTTTCTCCTGAATAATGCACAAGTGCATCTGTTGACACTGGTTGAGAGGGGCGTAACTATAGAGGTAGCAGACCCTGCGACTGCAGGGGGCTCAAGGGGGTAGAGGGCCCCATAAGGTCCTAATTCATATAAAATTTAAATAAATATTGGTAAAACTGGTCAGCCTCTAGACATTTTGGGGGCCTGAAAAATAATCTGTTGCAGGACCCAGTAATATCTAGTTATGCCACTGCTGGTGGACCCCTGCAAACAAACTGCATTGTGGGTAAAAATCATATTGATTTGAATTTGGCAATTGTACTTTTTACACTGCACTGTGCAATAACTTTAATAAAAAAAGGGAGAAAGGATTTGGATAAGGTTCTGAGCTAGGTTTCAGATAGCAGTGACTCATTGCAATCTATTTGGTAGCATCTAATTGGTATGTGATTTGGCTGAAACTGTGTTGATTGAGCTACATGGTGATTTAGACACATATCCTGCTGATTTGTTCCATTAGTATTATCAGATCAGAAATAAACTCATTGCTCAGCTGATAAAATGAGTTGGAAAAGGAGATGAAAGAGGATCTCTTTGACTACTTTTCCTAGGAGAAATTCTGAAGATCATCCCTGATTCCATACATGTTGTATATATAGTGATGGGCGAATTTATTCGGCAGGCGAGAATTTCATGCGTTTCGCCACCGGCGAATAAATCCCAAAAAAAATGCCAAAAAAAACGGACGCCGCCATCATAAACCGGACGCCGCATAAAAAAAAAAACGGACACCAGAGTCAAAAACGGACGCCGGCAAATTTTTTGGCGAAGCAAATGGCGCAAAATCACTAGTTATATAATAGATTAGGGGTGGATGTTCTGTGGAGGGATAAAAATGTATATTAATGTGTGTGTGGTTTCATCATGCTTTAAGACATGAAATGGTAGTATATGGAATTACCAGTTAGTCTGCAGTGCATCTGAAATTAGAAAGTAATGTTGAGCCATTGCTACATTTAATAAAAAAAAAAAAAAAGCATTTTCCATTTCACCTAGCAGGTGGTGATGATTTTCTGTGTGAACTCTGAAATAAGTCTATGATATGTAATAGCTTAGCTGGTGCTATTCACAATTTTTCACACCAAATGCAGGAGTGAAAAACTCTCAGTGGAAAATGCCATAGACAGGACAATCCATCAAATAAATTAATACATACTGTATATACAAATCCCAACAAAAGTACAGGCAGCATGGAGTTGATCAGATTTTTTTTCATTTTACATGATGTCTGATGTCACACATACAAATGCAAAATCTAATACTAATTATACTGTATATCAGCTATTTTAAAATATTTGGAACTTATGTATTGCTTGTTACTGACCAAGCAACATTTCCTAATGTATTTTAGGGTGATAAAACTAGAGCTGCTTATAAAACTACAAATAAGTTGGTTATAATAAAACAATTTTTGAAGAACTGAAACCCCCTTGGGATCTAAAGCCAGCCACATGTGCACATACCTTTATATATAATCTGCAATATAATATTCTTGTCAATAACAAGAATACATTCTATGGGTGGCGTGATGAGGGGATTAGTTTGCTTCTTGTGCAGTCTCCCATACCAACCAATTAGCTGGTAGCATTAAATTGTTAGCTGTTTGGTTACTATGGGTTACTTGTAAAGATATGTATTAATATATTCATACAGATCCCATAGTAATCTGATACTGACACACAGTGTTCTGTAGCATGGTCTTTGTCTGGTAATACAGAAGTGTTAATAAAGTTTTGTCTTCTTGAAGCAAGAGAAGCATAGTGTATGTGTGCAGTTTCTCCTCTGTCTAAAGAAAGCTGCAGGCTCCTGTGAAATTGAGCTACCAGTTATCCCATATCTTAAAGGAAAACTATACCCCCAAACAATGTAGGTCTCTATAAAAAGATATCGCATAAAACAGCTCATATGTAAAATCCTGCTTCATGTAAATAAACCATTTTCATAATAATATACTTTTCTAGTAGAATGTGCCATTGGGTAATCATAAATAGAAACTTGCCATTTTAAAAAATAAGGGCCGCCCCCTGGGATCGTTGGATTCACTGTACTCACAAACATACCAACAAACCATACATGTTAGGTCACATGAGCCAATTAACAGACAGAGTTGTGTATTTTGCTTCCACACTTCTTCCTGTTACAGTTAGTGTTGAAGTATTTCTGGTCAGGTGATCTCTGAGGAAGCACAGAGACCATCACAAAATGGTGGCTCAAGGCAAGAGATGTAAAAGGGCAATATTTACTTAAATATATATTCCAATTTGGTAAGATTCTTTAATATGCCAATTAATATGATATGAACTATCTGTTGCTTAAGTGTTCATTTTGGGGGTATAGTTTTCCTTTAAGCAGAATGGCAACATTACTGTATATGGGCAGACGTCAGACTTTTTATTTCATTACTTACCTCTAAGTCCCTATGGAATTCCGATTCTGTATGTTTTTGAGGTGTCTGCCAATCGATTGGAGCAGTGCAACTGGTAGTTCATATGTTCTGCCAAAGTGGACTGATAACTAACCAGTCATCCCATAGTACCACAAATTGTTTAACCGTGTAAACCATACCATGTGATCAATGTTTCATTAAAAGTGACTCAAGTTCTGAGGCAGGGCAGGCAAGATATGATTGACAGCTTTGACTTTTAAACAAGTTTGTAAAAGGTTTAGATGTATTTTTTTTTTTTTAATTCAAACTATGGTATTTTAAAAAGAGTAGAAGTAAGACAACTGACAGGTTATTGTTAGTGCTGCATAAAGGCTACATTATTATTGTTGTTACAACTTTCTGTACATAGATTTGTAATTGCAGCTTATTTTTCTTGAACAAAATCAATCCTGTTCATAACTGTCGAATATAAAACAAAGCAAAGTGGCTCATACAATTGGGAACGATAAAGTGGATAGAGAATATAAAAAGAGAAAAGGAGATAATGTAGGAGGGAAAGAGAGGTGGTAAAGGAGGTTATCAGTTATTACATCATTCATAGGTGCCAGAAAGCACATTACATTATTCCAGGTAAAGGAGGTAGAGGAGGAGGCAAGCTTGTTGTTATAACAATTGGTCTATAGGTAGGTAAGTTCCCTTAGGAGGGATGCTTCTGCCCACCATTTGGTATATCGGAATGGAGCTAGTACCTTATGTTAAACCTTTAGATTCATTGTCTTGTAGTGCCAAGACCCATTGCATTGTGTACAGGAGTTTGCAGTCCCATAGTTGTTTTGGGGTATCTGTGTGACAGTTCAAAATTCCAGGATGGTTTAACTGTGGTTAATACTAGTATGTCCGCTAGTCTAATATTGCCTTTGGTGGTGTTGTGGGTGCTTTTAGGATATACTGTAATCCCAGTAGTATTTGTGGATTTGTCACAGGGATGCCACTTTTTCGCTTCGCCGAAAAATGTATGAATCTGTGAAAAAATTTGCGAAACGCAAGTCAATGGGCGTTTTTAGAGGCAACATTTTGTTTTTTAAGTGCAAGACAATTTTTCTTAATTAAAATCAATTGGCGTTTTTTCTTATGGAGATTTTTTTATCCAAATGCATTGAAGTCAATGGGCGTTTTTTCTTATGGCAACTTTTTTTGTCCTAATGCATTAAAGTCAGTGGGCGTTTTTTTATGAAGACTTTTTTCATCCTAATGCATTAAAGTAAATGGGCGTTTTTTCTTATGGGCATTTTTTCTCTGTCAGTTTCGGGAAAAAATGCACACATGGGGAATTTCGAAATTTCTGCAAATCCATGGCTTGTGAATATTTTTACTCGTCACTACTTGGCCAAAAAAAATCTATTTGGAAACTCAAATTTGGAAAATCATGGAAAAGACAACTTGAACCTTAATAAATAACCCCCTAAAACTAAATAACTTTATCAGAAAGGTCTATATAAATACACAAGTAAAGCCTCAAAATAATGCTGCTCTGAGTCTTATGTCAAAAGAAACACTGCATTTCTTTCCTTTTATTCTGTATACATGGGCTTCATTATCAGACTTTCTTCTTTCATCGTAAACCTTCAGGGCATGGGTTTGAGCATGCTCAGTTTGCTTCTTTCTTTCTCCCTCCCCCTCCCCACTGTAATCTGAGCCCAGAGCTATGAGCGAACAGGGAGAGACTCAGGCAGGAAATTATATCATACCAAGCTAATATGGCAGCTGCTATCCGAAACAAACAGAGCACTTCTAGAGCTGTTTACTGAAGTATCATAAAATATTCTACAGAATAAATATAGCATTCTAGCTTGCACTATTGTGGCTAATCTATTGCCAATAAACTGCCTTGGAAGCTTTCCGTCTCATTCAACTCACTACTAGTGATGGTAATGAAAACAACACTATCCATCTTAGATCACTTCCTATTAAATAAGATGTTCCAAAGGTCGCAGAGCACTTTCAAAGAACACCTGATGTGTGTTAGAAGGTTTTCAAACACAAATTATCATTAACAGTCAACTCATGTGAATGGGGAGCTATCCATGGCAGGTAGATGTGTTTTTTCTTCACTGTCATGTAATTAAAATGTAAACACTGAATGTGTCACAGCTCTAAATTTAAAAACCTAAATAATTTGCAGACCCCTTTTTCAAGGCAGATTTCTAACACATGCAGACATAGGCATATACTGTATACTAGGCAAAATAAATGTTTGACTTTTTTCTATACAATAAGAGTGTAGTGTTGTTGCTAGATCCTGTCCCTTTAACTCTACCGTCTCTTCTAAAAAATGCCTGTTTATTATCCTTCATTACAAATTGTGGGAGTTGGCAATAGTCGATCCCACAGGGCAGTAATGGTTTTATATATGCCAACACATGCCATAATATGGCTTGGATACACGGGAAGTTTATTGCTTTAAGGTCAGCTTCTTTTTGAATATTTCACTAAAATGCTATTTGTCTCTACAGTTTTAGTGCCTACAGGGCTTAGAAACCAGAAAATACAACATGCACGTACACTCGTGGTGAATCCTGCCAAAACAAATTATCAGGTAGTAGGGAAAAATGAAGAGGGTCTGCCAAACCAGTCATCCATTCAGAGCTTAGTTATTGCACGCCAACATCTCAACCAACTGCTTTCAGTAAGAGGATTATAATTAATCAATCAATGTGATGTTTAAATACAGCTGTATGGCTTTTTGGAGGATTTACTTCTATGGTACTTCTCTTGAAAGTGATATTTGTGCGGTGCATTCCAGTAGCATTCAGCTTTGGGCTGAGGAATAGCGAATGCTGGGGTATGCCTGTAACTTGGGTGTCACATACATGTGGGTGTATACATGGATATGGTATGTATTTATTTGTTTGATTGTGGGACCATTCTGGCCACTATTATAATAACCCTAGCACTAATTGGCCTTTTCCATATGGTGGAAGATTGCTGGAAAGCAACAGATTTATCACACACGCAATGGGCCTAATTTTCATGCTGTGTAAAATTTTGAGGAAAATATCACCAGTAATTTTGCTCATAACAACCAATCGGCAATTAGATGTCAACAGTCACCTATAAGTTAGAACACAAAAGCAAAGATCTGGGCAAAAACACCAGTGATCCTCCAATTTTTACAAAGCATGATAAATAGGCCCCTTTAGATGTCTAACCTAAAAGCATGTTCATGTTTTCCAGTAATGCAATTACAGGTGGAAATATAAAATAAATAAATAAATAAATAAAAAGGAATATTTACACATGCTACACATAAGCTGTTCTACACTGTACCTGAAACCATTTCCTCCATATGTAATGAAAGACAGTAAGGGGCAGATTTACTAAAATTCTGATTTTCTTTTTCACTAATCATATTTTCTCTCTAAATGTTAAACAATTTCTCAAAAACTTTTAAAATTTGAGATTTATAAGGGGGGGGGGAAACACTGAAAACTGTAATACAAAACTTTGTCAAGCAAAACCATTCAGACCTTTATAGGTTTTCAGATTTTTTTCTGCTAGTAATTGTCCAAAAAACTCACCTTTTTAGAACTTTTAGAGATATTCATGTTTTCTGGCTCTTCAGAGTTTTTTAATTTGTGATTTTTATATCTTTCATGGCATTCGTAGTATTAGACAAATAAAGTTTAATTGTGGTTACAAAATGCTCTAGTACCACTAAAATGTGACCTTTAATAAATGGGCCTCTAAGTTTTCCCAGGACCAGTAATCCATAGCAACCAATATGATGAAAATGATGTAAACCAGTAAATGTTACCTGCTAATTGGTTGCTATGGGTTAGTGCTCCTGGACAAACTGGAAGGCCTGTTTGTTAGAAATCAAATCTGTTTAATGTTGGAGATTTTTTTCTACTTCAAATAAACTCAAATTTTTATCAAACTCAAATGCTTGCTTATTTATTAAAAATCCAATTATAAAATATTTGTAAAAATAAAATCGTAAAAAAAATAATGAATACCTCAAATTTGTGCTCATTATTTTCAGTGGTAGAAAAATTTGAAAAACTCGCTTTAAATTTGCTATTGATGGCTGCCATTGTTTTCTGCATGAACTCTGCATCTTTTAGATGCCAAAGTTTTACATTTGAGATTTTATTTGCGCTTAATAAATTTTGTACAAACTAGTTTTTAAAAGCATGATTCAAATTCAGGGGTTTTATTGGAAAAAACCTGATTCACAACAAAAATTTGAATTCAAATGTTAATAAATAACACCCTTAGAGGCCTCATTTTCAATTAGGCTAAAAAACCTTGAATGTTTTAATGAAGTGGAAAAATAAATATATAATATTAAAACTGTTAGAGAAATTTCCCATTGACTCCTATTGAACCTAGACAGCCTTTACTTGCCAAGTTTTCTATGGAAACTTTTTCCTGGCTTTATTCTTTAATCAATCCCAGCTATTCAAGTTTCCAAAGAATATTCTCAAATATATTTGCATTTGCGTTTTTTCTCGAATTGTGCAAAAAATTAAACTCGACTTTTGATAAATAAGCCCCCTAGTGTCTTTTATTACATAACCTCTTTTGAGGTGATGAGCTTACAATTAGTACATGGGGGGTGGGGTATACCTTGGTTTTGCTACTGGGACATTGTAAGATACCCACTAAACTCAGACTAGATTTTTCCAAAGATATCTCCCTGGAATAGAAGCTTTAAAATGGAGATTAACTGATAACAAGAAGTTTCAGACACACTGAGCTCATCTATATGACTTCTTCATCATGTTGTTCATGAGTTACTTTTACGTGATCGTATTTTAAGTATTAGCTGCAATGCGGTTTTCTTTTTTACACAATAATGTTTACTGCAGGGTCTAAAAATACAACAAATCTCGTGAAAAGATACATTGTATCAAAGTATAAAAACTATATTTTTATACTCACAGTTTGTGATTACAAACCCTTTCTAAATGCAAAGAATGGACCTATGAGTCCTGGAATCTTGCAGTGATTTAATTTACATTCGTTATCAAATGTTTAAATCTAGATACCATCTGTTGCTATTTTGTTTTGCTACAAAACTTTTTTGTCATTAGACATAGTTAGAATATTAGTATTTGAAATAGACAGAGCAGATCTATACTGAAGTCCTGTTTGCCTATAGTAGATCATAACCAGCTATAACATGTCCAGGGCAGTTCAGCCCAAACATGGCTGAACCCTCATTAACAGTTTGTCGTTGATTTCACTTCTGGCAAAGGATTGGTTCCTGTTACCTAACTATTAAATGTAGGTTCATCTGGTATCTTGTCTTTCACTTAATAATGAATACAACTTGAGATTATTACAGCCCAAAAAATGTTGCAACACTATTTGAATAAAGGTAAATTACACTTTACAAGAGAGATAATAGCATTCATTTTCTTATTTCAAAGGGAATATAATGTGGTGCCCTGAATATGACCAACAATAATAAAAATATGGGTCTCTAGAAAACAGTGAATCAAATATACTTAGAATGTTGTAAAAAGGAGTTATGCCACTCATATTTACTGGAGGTCTTACATCAATAACAGGCAGGGGGACAGAGTACGGAGTTTCAGTTATGTTCATGCTAAGATTAAGTTCAGAGTGAAACAGTTTTATAGCCTATTTACAAGATGAATAACACATCAACCTTTCATTAATGAAATCTAGGAGTTTTTTGGCCATTTCTTAACACCTTGTCACGCTCCATTACACCCTGACAATATTTCTTGCTTAGCCCTTGCTGGGAATATACATAGGGATGACTCAAAAAAGAAACAGTTCTGAATCAGGGCCACTTTGATAAATCCACCTTACTCGTGAACAATATATTCGCAGCGGATTACCAGAGACACTAACTTTCTTAAGCACTGCCTGATCTGCTTCACTGCCCTTACCTGTCCACTTTGTTTAAACTATCCCTAGAGGAGATAGTGGGGGAACAAGCCTCAGGAGGGTGATCGGAGCCCACAAGTTGGATCCTTGTCTAGGGACCACCAAGACCATAAACACTTCCACAGTGAACCCTAAGTTGTAACAGAATTCCAGGCTTTTAGGGAAGGAACATAAAGGAATGATTTAAAGTGCTTCCAGAATCCAGTGGAACTGTACTATATATTTTCAAATTTACTCACAAATGGTTTAACTATTTTTTTTTTTCTCTTCATTATACACATTTATTTTTTTCAATTGCCATCAACGATGGCGATTTGCCAGCCTGAGGGGGTGAGATAGCATTTAGTTTTCTTAATGAAAAAGAAAGCCTACTCACATTGATTTGAATCCTCAAGCAACAGCATTGCCCTGCATATCAATAGGGTTAATGCCGGTTTAATGCAGTGAAACAATTATCTTAAGTCATTTTTTTTTTGTTGAGAAAGGCATAGAGGAAATGTGAATAGAAATTGTTCATTAAAGAGACACTATCACCTGTTTATTATCCTATCTAGAGTTACTTTTGTTCATTTATATATTTTTAACCCAACCAAAAATAATATTACAAGATCTCATGAAAATCCAGGGATAAAATACTTATAAGAAATGCACCTTTGCTGGGCTGTACCATTATGTTAATTCTCAACAAGTGCAGCCCTTCTAGCAGAATTAGCTAGAAGTTTCCTTTATAGTTTACATGATTTGGGAATTGTAATCATCTATAATCATGTACATTAATAGATTCTGCATTATGCTACAAAATTGAGTATGGCGAGAAATTAAGAATGGCGAACACTTTCTGCTAAAATTACCACGTTATAGCATTGATGCAAAGGGTCCAAATAATACTAAAACAAACTTAGTTATATTTCTTATCATTCCCTTATACATTAAGTGCAATATCTTGGAGCAGATTGCTTCGGATACTTCTTAATACTGGTATGGGATCCCTTATCTGGGAAACCATTATACAGACAGCTCTGAATAATGGGAAGGCCATCATCCACTTTAGGCAAATAATTCTATTTTTTAAAATGATTTCCTTTTTTCCTGTATTAATAAAAAAGTACCCTGTACTTGATCCTAACAAAAGTTGCATGAATCCATATTGGTGACAAACAAATTCTATTGGGTTTATTTATTGCATACATAATCTTAAAAAACTTGAGATATGAAGATTTAAATTACAGAAAGGTCTCTTAGAAACTTGTGTTTTTTTTTATATCATAATTTGAGATACCTTCACCAGTAAAAAGTCTGCCCCCGGGGGGAACCTGGAGCAGTGCCAGGGGGCTAAGCCTGAAAACACATGGAGGCCTGTTTATCAAATGTTGGCTTTTATTGGTTTTAGATGTTTTTGAAACCACAACTAAACTCATAAAACTCTAAAACTACAAATGGCATGACATTTAATAAAGTTCCAAACAAAAAAAGTACAAACTGAAAATAATGCTCTAAAAAATACAATATCTCTAATACCTCTTAAAAATATGAGTTTTTCAGACAATTCTTAGTGAAAAAAAATCCGAAAACCTCTAAAAGTCGGAATTGATTAAAAACTGATAATTATTGATAATTATTATGGATAAATACTCTTAAGCAGTCCCCAAAGTATACGCACAAAACAGACAGCCAACTAATCCCTTTAACCTCTCAGTTTCTTTCCTGCCTCCAGTGAAAATAACATCCCATTATTCCCCTCAAAAGAAAATAACTTCACAAACTGTCACAAATAAAAACAAAATGTCAACAAGCTGCAGGAAATGAACCAGTGTGTGTACCTGTGGGTTTATTTTCTACTGTATTACTCTATTTCTATTTAATTTTAAGGACTTACTCACATAATGCGACTACAAGGTATTAATCTTCAGCGTGCTCGCTGCTAGCAGCACAAAATATGTTTTGTAGCTTTGCTTTGTAATAATAATCAGGTTATTTTTTTCCATGTTAGCTGGTTTTGGGCCTTGTCCAAGCTGCTTCAAAGCAGTATATATACTTGTTTTCTAATAAGCGAGAGTACATTTTTTAACCTGAGAATTACTGTGGTAGGTATTGGACCATTAGGCTCCAAAATCATTATTCCCATAGATAGAATAATAGTCTTCATCTTAATACCAAACATTCAAATTATATTAATAAAACAGTGAGGCTGATCACCTGATCACTTTCTCTGGGTACATTAATCCATGTTGAGTTCTCTGAATCCATCCAACCTCCACTAGGACATCAAAGTAAATGAGATGGATTTTATTCCTATCACTCTCATGGTTTAAAAGTTTTATTCCAATCAATATGCAAATGAGTAGCAAATGTGATAAAGTGAAAGAAAATGATAGATATGTAACCTTAGAGATGAAGAGCACATCAATCAGTTGGACAGCAATTCAGATGGAGTATGTGTAAACTCTCAAAGCCTTTCAGATGTAAGAAAAGGAGGAGAGTGTGTAGCTATTTATCAAAAGCTACATTTTCTTTTTTATTCTTCAAATCCACCCTGATTACATCATGTCATGCCAAGTGCATTTTACAAAAAAAGAAAGTGGAGGGGGGAGTCTAGAATATATCTGTCAGGGATATAAAGCTGACAGATGAAATTTTCAATGTGAGAAGAGATGGGGCTATGAAAAATGGCATTAGTAAAATAAAAATATTTGCAGTGTCAACTTTGCATGTGTTCTTATATAATATACAGTAATATACAGTACATTACTGTACCACTAGGTAACTTTGATTTTTCAAAGTCCACCAATTGACTCCAAATAGGTTCTAGGAAGTCCCCCATAGGCTAAAACAACAATTTTGCAGGTTTTAGATGGCAAATTTTTAAAGAGACAGGACAATTTCGAAATTCTAATTTTAAAAAATTAGCTTGAAAATCAAATTTTTTAAATTCTTTGATAAATCTGCCCCATAGTTGTAACAATTTACCACAGCTAGGTACATGGGTACAACCACAGAGTACTTTTCCAGAGTGTGAGACAATTTATTAAAATTGTCCAGCCAAGTAAACAGCTATAAAAGGCCTTTCAAAATGTGCCAACGAGATATATTGTATAGGAAACAGCCTTCAGAAGAGATATATTTAAGGGTAAACATGTTGAATTCAAATTCATTGCTACTGTTTAGGCTTTTAGATGATTTTGCAGAGAACTGAGCTTTCGCCCTTCAAAACATATCCATGAAAATTGCTTTATTTTCTTAAGTATAGTGTTTTTCATTTGAAAATGTTGTGTGTGTAAACAATAGTTTCAGTTGTTATTGGGCATGCATCTGATGAGTGTATGTGTCGATCAAAATGTCTATATTCACAGAAGGAATCAAACAAACACAAACAATAAAATCCTCTTACAATAATTGCTGCATTGACGTAGATTGCTGGCAAGCTGAAATTATTGATTTCATTTTTGTGTTACTTGCATTTAAAATACACCATAACTTGGATTTAGAGTACAAGTGTAATCATACAGAAATGTTCCATTGGTTCACAAATTGCATTTGAATCCTGGGGTCAGTTTAACCTGCTAGGTGCTATAATTTGCTCAAGCAATAGAAGTTATTACCTAAATTAGGGTTGGACTGGCCAGCCAGAATTACAAGAGGATCTTCTGGTTACCCCTATCATCTTCCTCTCATCACCTCCCATTAGCCATTTCTTATTGCCACCATAGGCCAAAATAAAATGTATTACATTTAGTGCTGGCTACATCAAATTGTTGTGAAACAGGGTGCAACATAACAGGTTCCCTAGAGGAGGAGTTAGCCTAGAGGTTAACTGATTAGCCTTTGACGTCGAACCTCATGCTGGAGACCCTTGTTTGAATTTTTGTGGCAACTCATAGTGAACATGAATATGTTATTTAATCTCATAATGTCCTGTCATATGTGTCATATATAGTGGGAAAAAGTGCTTTCCATCTCTGTTTGATTCTAGGAGGTCCAGTCGAACACTGTCTATATTTAATGCAGAAAGAACCATCGTATTATTTTTATTTTTCAGGTTATGGAATTGGGCTTCCCCCAAACTCTCCTTTGACATCTAATATCTCAGAACTGGTCAGCCAGTATAAGTCAAGTGGATTTATGGATAGCCTTCATGACAAGTGGTATAAAGTAGTTCCATGTGGAAAAAGAAGTTTTGCAGTTACAGAGGTAAGCAGGGTTCCATTATATTGAATTTGGGTTGTTATGCTGGATACACCAAAAGCACAAATGCCTTTCGTTATGTTTAGTTGTGAGCGAATCTGCCCCATTTTGCTTTATGGAAAATTTAGCAAAATATCTGAAAAATTCAGGGAATTGTGAAAAAAATTGCAAATTGCATTAAATTCTATAGGCGACTTTTTTTTATAGCAAAATATATTAGAGTCTACGAACTAATTTTTCTCACTCCGGTTTCACAGAAAAATCAGCTAACGGCAAAGCTAAATTTTGCCACGAATCCATGAGTGCCAAAAAAATTCCCTTATCACTAATTATATTATATTATATTATTTTATAGCTCTTCCATGAGCAATGTGCAATAGAACAGTACTGTGCATTAGGTTAGAAATAATGCAGTTGCAATAGTAGAAAGGGAAACATGAAGGTTAAATTGTGGGATCTGACAAATTATCTTATAGTTATCTATAAGGATTTGCAAGATCACTAACTGGATCTGGAAAGCAGAGCTCTGCTAAGGCAATAAAGATAATTTTGCAGTTCCAAAATGCAAGTTTTCTTGATGTGTTATTTTCATGAGGGTTTTGTATTGCTTATAAAATTAAAAATGTGCATAATCATAAACAAGACTGACTTTTATCCACACTGCAAAAGTAGCCCTCATAATTTTATGTCAGGATAGTGCCTCAAACTAAGCTTGGCAAATACTGTACGCTAGTCACAATCCTTGGCTATTTTTATTGTCCTGGGCTTTCAAGCAGAATATAGCAATAACATATCCAAAGTGAAGAATCTCTATAAGGACACTAGCAACAGTAGAAAACCGAAAATGCATATTCCCTTGAGTCATTGGGAAGTCATAGTGTAGAACAAAGAAGAAGTCTGCAAGGTAATCAGCATTAACTCAAAATTCTACAGAATTCATATAAAAATAAAGTTAGAGTAAAAATGAGCCAAAGGTAATTGAAGGTGACGCTATGGTGCCAAGGTCTCATCATTGGCATGTGGATACAATTATATTTTGAATTATTAACTCAACAATATGACAGATATACACCTAGTGACTTGAACAAATAACTACTACTTTTTTGTGCCAAAGTGGTATTACATTGCTCATAGTCAAATGATATAAATTTGTACAAGAAGGGTTGTACTTTTGTATTTGGCTCATAGATAACTATGGAAATAGAGCATTCTCTTGTACACACAGACTAGAGCAGACCAGAGGTACTCATAAACTCAAAATAATGCACAAACACAGCCTCACACAGAAACATATGGACAGACACACATTAAATATACTCTGTGTCTCCCGGTACTCTGCATATGACAAGTAGTCTCTAGAAATGCGTAAAGCAGACATGCACTTATGGCATACATTTTGGAATAAAGTAAATTAAAATACAACATGTAACTGTAATCTTTGATTACTTGAACAATCAACATGGTTCAGAACATTTTGGTAATAGCTAGCTGCAAAGACTAAACAGAGTGTAACTTTTTTCATTGGCACTCAGTTTTTCACTCATTAACTGTCCATTTAGAACTGTAGCAGGCAAACTAGGGTTCTCATCTCTGGCATACATAACTAATAGCATAATGTGTTATATTGGAGACTATCCAAGACTGAATTTATTGATAGGCACCTGAGGGCCTGTGCCTAGTGTGGCAGCTTTTGGTGGGTGGCCCTCATGCGCCATAATAATAAATACATTTTAATGAGAACATTTTAAAAATCCCCCCAGCCTTGTGTGAGACTATCCACATAAATAGTGGAGCTTGGGGGAGTGGGGTATAGGTTCTGATGTGATGCATGCCGAAAGTGACATCACTTCTGTACATTTAGGGGCAGATTTACTAAGGGTCGAATTTCGACGTTTAAAAAACGTCGAAATTCGACCCTCGAATTGAAATCCCTCGACTTCGAATATCGAAGTCGAGGGATTTTTACTGTATTCGATCGATCGAACGATCAAATATAAATCGTTCAAAACAAACGATCGAAGGATTTTTATTCGACCAAAAAAACTTGTGCTCTGGAAGGTCCCCATAGGCTAACATTCACTACGGTAGCTTTAATTTGTGAAGTATGAAGTCTAAGTTTTTTTTAAAGAGACAGTACTTCGATTATCGAATGGTCGAATAGTCGAACAATTTTTACTTCGAATCGTTTGAATCGAAGTCGAATTGTTGAATATAGCCTATTCGATGGTTGAAGTACCCAAAAATTTACTTCGAAATTCGAACTTTTCCAAATTCGAACCATCACTCGAGTTTAGTAAATCTGACCCTGGGGGTTTGCTACTAGGTTGCTAGTGCATTTTTTATAATTCATACATAATGTGTTAAGTAGTGGAGTATCCCCCAAAATACAACTGACATATAATGCATGGTGCTTTTGAAATTGTGAACATTTTGCACACATTTTGTCTTAATTGTGCTTTTTTGTGCAAACTATTTGACCTATTTAATTCTGGGCTACAATTAATAAGAATCGTAAGACTATAATAAAAATAGTTTCATCCCAGAATCATTTTAGTGTTTTAGCCTTTAATGTTGGTTATAATGTTATTATAGAGATGCTACATTACAGCAGATGGTACTTACTATCCATTTAGTTGGCTCAGATTGTTTGTTGTGTACTGATATAGCAGGAAAACAAATGAGAGGAAATAAAACTGCAGTCTATTTTGCACACTCACAGATAAATCTTCTACAGCAGGGGAGTAATATAAGCCCATGATGAATGACTCCTATCATATCAAGAGGATGCCCCCAATTTAAATATGAAAGTGCAGTGTTAAACATGGACCTCACACGCTATTGATTATTATCATTAGAATGTAAGAGCAACTAAACTACAATTTCATGAGATGAGAAATATATTTTAAAAGATAGTGGTGTACAATTAAAAATGTAAGCTGTAACAAAGAAATACTTCATGTGAATGTATTCAGATACAGTTATGGGACCTGTTATCCATGCTTGTGGGTTTTCCGGATAACCGATCTTTCCATAATTTGGATCTTCATACCTTAAGCCTATTAGAAAATCATGTAAGTATTAATTAAACACGGTAGGCTGGTTTTGCTTCCGATAAGAATTAATTATATCTTACTTGGGGTCAAATGCAAGGTACTGTTTTATCATTACAGAGAAAAAGGAAATAATTTTTAAAAATTTGGATCATTCAGATAAAATGGACTCTATGGGAGATGAGCTTTCTGTAATTTGGGGCTTTCTGCATAACAGGTTTTCTTATAACGGACCTCATACCCTTGTTTAGTGTCCCTGCCACCATACTAAGAACATCTCTTAGATGCCACTTACTACGGTAACAAAACCTTAATCACTTATTTAAGTTATTAAGTTATTTGTGGATATCGGAATGACCGGTACAGTTTATACAGAAGATATTTGATCAGTCCCACTAGGTGGCTCATCTCTTGAGATTAATATGAGAAGCAGCAGATTATTGACCACTGCTGTTTTCCACCTGACGGTAGCTGAGGTCAAAACACCCCTAATAGCTAAAGTGTTTTAGAAACAAGGTTAATTTAATGTACAGTAATTAGCAATACGTAAAAGCTGAAAGAATATTAGGGCAACTAACTAGAATTAAATGGTAGATAGAACAAGAAACGTCCATTTGCCCCTATTTTTTTTTATAAAACTATTAACTAATATACATATTTAATCTACTGATCAATACAACTAGATTCATTAGTGTATTTTCTTTGTTTTGATAATTCTTCAACAGTGCTAGACTGCTTCCAATTACTCCTTGAAGAGCTATACTTTAACACCTTGCTTGCTTTAAAATATAACCATCTCATTTCTAGTAAAGCTATACATGAAATGTCTACTAATTAAGACTGTGTAACAAGTGTGTACAGTGAAATATAAAATGATTCCATCGAGGGCTATTATGTTCCTCCCTTAAGTATTTTTTATGTACAGTGTCTGGCACTGAAACTTAAAATTTAAGATATTTTTTTTAAAATGTATATCTTTCAAGAGATTGTTACATTTTACAATGTAAATACCTTTCCCACGAGCGCTTTCCAGATTTTTTTGTTTCAAAGATTATTTATGAACGTGAAAAGATAAATCGAATGGTATTCAGTGATTGAGAGAGTGTTTTTCATCAACTCAGTTAAACTGATATTGATATGTTAAATCTGTAGCAAGATATGTTATAGTTTACAAATCAAAATACCATACAGTAGGCATGCGTATAGCCTTATAATAAAATGCTTTAATATACAAAAGCCAGATTAATGGTTCTCTATACTGCAAAGTGCTTACATTTTTATGAGTATAAAAGTATCAAATGGGCACGCACATTGATTAAAGTAAGTAGTATTTAATATTATTCCCTTTGGTGTTCATTGGCATTAATGCATTTTAAATCATCGTGCTGTAGAAATCGCAAGCACTTAAGGATTATATTTGGTTATTACATGTATTCATTCGGCATTTCACAGCTCTAGAACGAGTCTGTATCTTGTACTGTTGGAACAATGACTTGTATAAGTTTTCAGTTAACTCTTAATAAAAGCCAAAAAAAAGATAAAATCTAAAGGTTATTCACCCAGAAGGAGCTCATTATATTTCTTAAGCATTCAAGTGCTGGTTGGGTTTTTAACATTCTGAAATAAACACATATCATTCCTACATCCTTGTTTTTTGCTTCTCCCATCTGTTTCTATGATTAAGCACACTTTTTCTACCTGCATCTTGCTTTTCATCTCCATACTTTTGCCTCCAATAAGATTATTTCTGTCTTAGATGGGATCAAAAACAAGGTACTGTTGTATTATTTATCATTACAGAGAAAAGGGAAATCATTTTAAAAAATTTAATTTTGTAATTAAAATGGAATCAATGGGAGACGGCCTTAATTCAGAATCTATGGGAGCCGCCCGTAATTCAGAACTTTCTGGATAATGGATTTCCAGATAATGGATTCCATATGCCTTGTCCAGTTATAAAGAGCAGGACTTCCTTTGCCTATTGTGCTTTATTTTGCATCGGCTTAATTGTGTGGCATGACGGGTATGATACAGATGCAAGTTTCCCCATTGAGCCCAATGGGTTAGATTATGAGCCAATGTGTGGCATACCTATTTAAATTGAAATTCTTGTAAGGAATGTTATATTGTGATTAAATATATATTGCAGTTTCCTTGCAATTTGAATTTCCGTAGTAAATGAACCCTATAGGCTTTGACTTAACATGACTGTTTTCTGTATTATAGTCACTCCAATGCTATTTGGGCATGTGTTTGGGATAATTGTCCTACTGAATGATTACGGTTTGACCAAGCTCAGGTTTAACACGGCTGAAACCATTTCTCCAGCAGAATTTTCCTGGATTTCGCACAATAGATTCTTGCTACTGCTTTAAAGGAGAAGGAAAGGTTAACACTAAGTAAGCCTTATCAGAAAGGTCCACCTAAATATACCAGTAACGCCTCAAAGTAGTGCTGCTCTAAGTCCTCTGTCAAAGGAAACACTACATTTCTTTCCTTCTATTGTGTACACATGGTTCTTCTGTATCAGACTTTCTGCCTTCAGCTTAAACCTCATTGCCCCGGGCATGAGCATGCTCAGTTTGCTCCTCTCCCCCCCCCCACTCCGTCCTCTGCTGTAAACTGAGCCCAGAGCTATAAGTGAGCAGGGAGAGACCCAGGCAGGAAGTGATGCCACACCAAGCTAATACTGCAGCTGCTATCCTAAACAAACAGAGAGCTTGTAGAGCTTTTTACTCAGGTATGGTAAAACATTCTACAGAATAAATATAGCATTCTAGCTTGCACTATTGTAGCTAATCTATTGGCAATGAAATGCTTCCATAGCTTTCCTTCTCCTTTAACAAGACAATCAGTCTCTGCTGATGAAAAACAGCCCCAAAGCATGATGCTTATAACCTCACTGTAGGCTATCAATATAAACAGCTCTTCAAAATAGGGATGCACCGAATCCAGGATTTGGTTCGGGATTCGGCCTTTTTCAGCAGGATTCCGATTCAGCCGAATCCTTCTGCCCAGCCGAACCAAATCTGAATCCTAATTTGCATATGCAAATTAGGGGCAGGGGGGAAATCTCGTGACTTTTTGTCAAAAATGTTTTCCTTTTCCCACCCCTAATTTGCATATGCAAATTAGGGCTCGGATTCGGTTCGGCCGAATCTTTCACGAAGGATTCGGGGGTTCAGCCGAATCAAAAATGGTGGATTCTGTGCATCCCTACTTCAAAACAGTCCTACTTTATAGAGATTTGGCACAAAAGTTGTCAATAGTCAAAAAGATCCATGTAAAGACACATTTAGGCTTTGCCAAAACCACAAGAGTTGCTCATTTGCAATGACGGAAAGTATTTTGTCATCATTTAAGACCATAATAAAGCTTTTCATTCACTAAGCAAAGTTCTGTGCTCCCACCAACTTAAACTCCATGGGGCAGATTCACTAAAGGGGGAAGTGGCCAACGCTAGCGTCAATTCGCCAGAAATCCCATCTGCAGGGACATTGCCAATTCAATAACAAGCATAGAGGACAATTCACAGTAAAGTGTGAATTTTACTGAACGTTACCTTTTTGCTAGAGTTTACTTCACCACCTCAGACCAGGCGAACTGATAAAACGAAGCTACATCTTCCTCAATCTTATGTCAGTGGCATCATATATCCTGTATGCCGGAAATGCATTAAAGTTGTCAAAAACACTTTTTTTTCTAAAGCGGGATTGCCTTCAAAAGTCCAAACTATTAAAGACTTATATGTGAACACTTTTTTTAACTAATTTGAGGGCATGCCACATTTATATAAGGGTGGGCTCATATCTAGGGCATTAGAGGATCTCTTCTGTCTTTATTATGGCTCATTGGACATTTGATTTAAAAAGTGGCCACTTCAAATATTTGCACCAACAGTGCTATTCAAGGCACTCGCTCTATTCAAATCAACCTAAGCGCAAGAGTGCTAGCAAAGTTTCGCTAGACAGAAATCAATTTGAGCAAAAATTCGCTATGAAAAGTTTGCAATTGCCGAAGTAACACTAGCTAAAATCTGCCAGCATTCGGCTGCTGAGACCCTACTTTGCATTTCAGTGAATAAGCATAGTGGTAACGAATTTGAGCCTGGCGAAGTGGAGCGGAGAGTGGCAAAGCGGTCATTGGTGAATTTGCCCCCATGTTTGCAATGAAATCTGCTGTTAATAGCATGCTATGGACTACTTTTCATTAGCAGTGGCTGGGCATCTTGCTAAAATATAAGTAAGAACCGATTACCGATACTGCAAGACTGGCAAGAACTTAAGCCTGTTAAAGCAGTATGCCCAAATGATGATGTGTTTTGGTCCTGCTGCTGTTCGTTTGTAGCCTGTTCCGTCAGCAACTTTTTTTGAATTTGGTTGTAAAGAAAAAAGTCTGTAACTATTTCATTGCCTGAAATTACTAAACAAAAGTCATATCCATGTGAAGGGCTCCACTCTGAAAGCTAGTGGATGTATGAGGCAAAGACTGAGGTATCAAGAGAATGAGGCTTGAAAGGTTCTCCAATAGTGATGGGCGAATTTATTCGACAGGCGCAAATTCGCGGCGAATTTGCGCGATTCGCCGCCAGCGAATAAATTCGCGAAAGGCCCGCAAAAATTCGCCGGCGTCAAAAAAAAATTTCCGAAAAAAACGGACACCGGTGTCAAAAACAGGCGCCGGCGTCAAAAACGGGCGCCGGCGTAAAAAAAACGGGTGAATAGTGATGGGCGAATTTGCAAAAAATTCGCGAAACGCCACCGGTGTCTCGTTTTTGACGCCGGCGTCAAAAACGAGACACCGGTGGCGTTTCGCGAATTTTTTGCTGTTTCACGAATTTCGCACAAAATTCGCGAATTTTTCGGCGAAACGGCGCAAATTCGCCCATCACTATTCTCCAATAGTTCTCCAACATATGCTGATCAAAGCTACAGATGCAATAAATAATTCCAGTGAATATGCTATATCTTATCAGCGTTACAGTGGTCATTTTGCTATCAATGATATAATGGGAACTTTTTTTTGGCAGGATTGCACTTCAAAAGTCAAAGCAGCAGAAATAATGTTTCTGGGCATTAGATACTGAACAAAATGTGTTTAATGCCTTAAGTGACAATATTAAGAATAAAGAACGAATGGCAAGCAGGGTCTTGCCATTAACTGAACTGCTGACAATGTAGAGCTGGAAAAAAGCTTTATCAAACAGTTCATAGTGCTGCTGGGCTACAGATTTGAGCTGTGTTAATGTTTAATGTGGGAAAGCAGTTCTTGATGCTGCTGGGCTATAGATTTGAGCAGTGTTAACCTTTAAAATTGGAGTATGCTGGCGGTTGTATTTCAACAATGCTTGGGTATCCCATGATTGAGCAAAACTGTTGTGGACAGTTTACGTCCTGAGTGACAAGTATTAAACCCACATACTGTAGCCTTATAAATCACTAATATACCACACCATGGATCTGTAAAACAATATTTAGACACCTATCACTCCATTGAAGTTACAACATTCTGGCATTCATTTTAATTATAAATTTGCGCTGGCATTGCATATAGACTACCCAACTTAAACAGTTTTGCCTTTAATTATTTTTTTTACATTGAAAAATTTTAACATGCTGTAAATGATATGATGTGTGCATAGCTTTCATGTTAAGGGAATATATATGAAATTGCTGATTGATTGCTATCTACAAAGTCTGTTCATCTGGCATGCACCTACAATATGTTCTAAGCACAATATAATTAGCTTTAGTTTAAGTATTATCAACTTTTATAGCATAGGCAGGTGCGTATTTCCTTCCCAGTGGAATGATTCATTTTGTGAATGTTAAACTTCATTTTCTTTCTTACAATTCATCACACACTTTGAAAGCCTTTGGCTTTAACATTTTAATTTCCCACTTAGATACATTCTGTCCAGCTGCACAAAATATTGCAATGCTAGAATATGTTAATTGCTTTTTATGCATATTATTTTCACAGACTCTGCAAATGGGCATAACACATTTCTCAGGACTGTTTGTAATGCTTTGCATAGGATTCGGCTTATCTATTCTCACAACCATTGGAGAACATATTGTATTCAGATTGGTCCTACCAAGAATTAAAAAGAAATCAAAACTAAAATACTGGCTGCACACTAGTCAGGTATGTATTTGTTTCAAGCTAATGCAGTATGGTATTTTTCATGTGCTGATTAAATGCAGTGTGTACCAAAAGCTTGCCAATTAAATGTAATTTCTTAGATCTCCTTTTTATAGTGAGAAAAGTCCCAAAAACGTTACAGCTACTGTCAATTACTAAGGAAAACCACTACAGGAACTGTAAATGCTACACTAAGGTCTTCTCCATCTCCACTGATCTCTCTGTATAAAGATAATAATAATTGCAATTATGTGATGCAAGTATACATGTACAACATATTACTTACTGAATATAGGTAGAGCTATTCCAAATAGTTTTATTAGCTATTTAACATATCCATAGCCATATTCTAAGTCTAATTAGAGTGCCCTGGGTCACAGTACCCTGAATTAATTTAGGAAAAATGGTAGCTGTTTATGTATGTGTGCACTATGGTTGTATAAAAGAGAATTTCGAAAGATGATTCTGCTTTTGAACTACTGATATTTAAAATATGTAAATGTGGTTTTGTACTGTATGGTAAATCAGAAATTACAATTTAAATTAAAATCAAAATGAAATTGCATTTATAGCCACATATTAGGACACCTCTAATATTATTTTAAATGGCAAAACCTTTTTGTTATACTTTATACATTATATTTATATAGCGCTGACATTTTCCACAGACATTTACAGAAATGATACATTATTCACATCTGTCCCTGCAAGGAAAGTAGCATATAAGGTCCCTACTAACAACAAGCGATGGTCTAAGTCTTGAGGTGTGGGAGGAACCCCCACGCTGACACAGGGAGAACATACAAACTGTTTGCTATAGCATTCTGACTGGCATGGGACCTGGAACCCCAGGGCTGCAGAGCAGCAATGCTAACCACCGCAGAACTGTGCTGCCTATGGACTGTGACGCTTATTGGATTTGTTGAAAGTACAGCTAAGGGGTCTATTTCTGTGTAGAAAGTGGAGTGAAGCATTTTAGACAATATTGCTCATAGCAACCAATCAGATCTTTGTTTTTGTTTTTGAACTGTTGAAATCTAACTGCTGATTGGTTGCTCTGGACAACATCACCATTAATGCTTCACTTCACCTTTTATACAGCATCATATTAGCTCAGTTTGGCATTTAAAAAATGATTGTTATAAATGCCCATTTGTATTAGAAAGGCAATGTAAAAATACATAATTTTTAGTGTAGCATAATTCTTTTGCATGTTGTATGTTCCATCTGTAAGTAATGGCTTACAGTGTGTTATTTAGAATACCTTCACACATGTCTTTATTAGTAGTAGGACAGGACCTTAGAGTGCCCTAGTGCAAGAGAATTAAAAACACATTCATTGAACTAAACTGAAGTTCAGAAGGCCCCTTAAAGTTTCTGTCCCTATTACAACTGCAGATAGTATCTTCCTTGACCTCATCTACCAGTGTCCTCAGATAGCCAATATATTTATATATATATACACACACACACACACACACATACACACACACACAGGGGCAATTTACTTAGCTTGAGTGAAGGAATAGAATAAAAAATACTTCGAATTTCGAAGTATTTTTTTGGCTACTTCGACCTTCGACTACGACTTCTAATCAAACTAAAAAACGTTCAACTATTCGACCATTCCATAGTCGAAATACTGTCTCTGAAAAAAACCTCGACCACCTACTTCGCCACCTAAAACCTACCGAACAGCTTTCTAGGCAATTTCTGATCAAAGGAAAAACGTTCGATCGATGGATTAAAATCTTTCGAATCTTTCGATCCAATGATTAATCCTTCAATCGTTCGAACAGAGCTAAATCCTTTGACTTCGATATTCGAAGTCGAAGGATTTAACTTCGACAGTCGAATATCGAGGGTTAATTAACCCTGGATATTCGACCCTAAGTAAATGTGCCCCACAGTGTTTAAAGTGATACTAACACGTTCCTATATAAATAGGAACATGGTGGTATCAGTAAAAATAAGCTGCATGCGAAATATAAGCAGTTTAAAGCTCCCCAAAGCACCTGAGTTGTTTCAGTCACGCTGGGGGCGGCGCGATCCCTCCTTGGCTGGGGTCCTGTTTTTGTTTGTAATTAGTAGGGATGTACCGAATCTACTATTTTTGATTCATCCGAACCCCAGAATACATATGCAAATTAGGGGTGGGAAGGGGGAAACTTTTTTACTTCCTTATTTTGTGACAAAAGTCACACAATTTACCTCCTGCCCTTAATTTGCATATGCAAGTTAGGATTTGGATTCAGCCAGGCAGAATCCTGGCCGAATTCTGAACCAAATCCTGGATTTGGTGCATTCCTAGTAATTAGCCTTTGGAGGGATCACGCCAGCCCAGTGTGACTGAAACAACTCAGGAAGATGATTTAATGGTGTTGAAGGGTCACCATTACTAAGGTTCGCTGGGCTGAGGGCGACTTTGGGGAGCTTTTAGCTGCTTATATTTCGTGTGCAGCTTCTTTTCACTGATACCAACACGTTACTATTTTTATAGGCATTTGTCAGTATCACTTCAAGTTCCATAAGATAATACTTAGAAGAAAATAGAAAACATTTCAATTAGCTCCTGTACTCTACACTCCTAATTCTCTGGCAATTTACCCTTCCACAAGAAACCAGTATTATTTCTACTTTTTAAATAAATGCTTTAATTCACAGCATGCACATAAAGCTCATATTCACTGTGCTGTTTTATAAAGTTAACACCAAAGATTTTTTCCGTCTGCAATGTGTGCAATGCTCAAAGAATTCTTCCTTTTGTTTGCATTCATTGGCAGCTAATCTAGTACAAAGCATTCGGTTTCATCTTTTCAATGTTTGTAAATGTTCCAGTACTAATGGAATTGCTGTCCAACTATCATTTCTTTTACTCATGTTCATTTATGCAACTCCAACGCCATGACACAAGAAGAAGACAGATATAAATGGTGATCAAGGTCCTGGCATCTCTCTTTTTATGTGGTACTGTTTAGTTCTTCATGAAGTCTTTTGATAACAATAAAGGTAGCAGACTTAAAACATTTACAGTACAAAAGCCATTTAAGTCCAGGACAAATACCGCTGATGAAAAAGGACACAAGAACAGCAGCATGGCTTTTAACTACGGTTGCAGATTGGAAAATACTTTTGACTAGGAACATCACTTTATAGAAATGAAAATTCTATGTGCTGGTCTTACCATACCAATCTAAAATATTAAAATGTGTGAAATAAAAATATAAAAAAACTACCTATTTCCAATTGTGTTAAATATTCATCTGTGGGAATAAGCATCTTTCGTTTTTTTTTATTTTAATAAAACAGCGTCTTCACAGAGCTCTGAACACATCATTCAACGAGGAGAAATTTCAACAGAAATTAAAACGCCAGGAGAAAAGGTAAATTGTTAGGTTTAACACTGCTAGACATTCCATTGTGATGGAGGAGAGCATTTTCCTAGCACAGGTTATGTTTATAGCCCTCAATAATGGATTGTTAAAATGTTGCACAGTGAAAGCTGAAAGCTAACAAGGTCTTTATCTACAAGTTTGTTGCCTTTTTATATAAAACGTAGGAGGCTCAAACAGTATATGCTGTTTTTACATATTATGGCAAACCAGGAACAAAAAGAGCTAAAGGGAAACATATATAAAAGGAACTATGAAGTCATTTTGATACAATATCTTCCCTTCATACTTAAACATTAAAAAGATAATGTAATACAAGTTGCCAAATTTTCCAAGTACTAATAACTCATGTGCAGCCAACTGTTTGCTTTCAAACATACTAATAAATGCTATGGTTATTACACAAGAAGCAAACTTTGAATCTTTTATTACATTAGATCCTTAAGCCTTCCATTGGATTGACTTCAGTTTCTATTATACAGCTCACTGAATGTCTGTTTGAGTTTCCATTTGCTTTGATTACATGATGTTGACATCCCTGTTCATGATGATGAACAATAAATAGTTTTTTTTCACTGCGTTCCAACCTTATCAAAACGTATCGCCTCAGAAAATGTTTGTTCAAATTAGAAGACACTGTATCTGAGCACATTTTGTGTTATTTGAGGTTGATCTGTTGCAGTATTTATGGAAATGTTGTTTGAGCCAATTGTAATTTTTCCAAATTATAAACCGTTTAGAGACAGGTTTTGGGAATTATTAAGAATTATGAGTAAGTTTGGTGAAGCCTATTTTTTTATGAATTAGGACAATCCAGCATTTATTATCCTTTTATCTGTTTTTGAACTACAACTATAGCTAATGTTGAGAGTTTTTGTTGGGTGCTGGGTGCCATACTGCAACAATAGCTGAATATCACAGGTTTACACTCATTAAAAATATTCCTTGCCCTACCACCCCCGTCCATCATTCCTGTTTACAACCAATGCTCTACACAGCCCCTTTATGTGCGATATTTGTTCCTATTTAGATACCAAGAGGTAGCTTGTGTTTTGAAGAAATTAAAATATAATTCCCTGTTGCACTGCACTGGTACAACTGGTGTGTTTGCTTCAGATACTGTACTATAGTTTATAAAAACAAGCTGCTGTGTGGGGACAGCCATTCAAATCTGAAAAATTAGAAAAGGCACAGGATACCATATAAATCTTCTGAATGTATCTTATCAATTGTGTATCGAGTGTTGGAATGGCTGCCCCATGGCTACACAGCAGCTTGTTTACATAAACTATTTAGTAGAATTTATGAAGCAAGCATACCAGTATCACCAGTGCAGGGCATTAGCACATTTTTTTGTTATTCCTTTAAAACATTTTCATTTTTAGTATTACTGTTCCTTTAAGTTTTTCAGAGAAAGGTCTGATACATTTTAGTTGTTACTGTATGTGTTCTATGCTTTCTGCTGCTTTGCACCATGCATGCACAAAGGAGCTGCAGCTGCTCTGATATATATCTAGATTTTGTATCCTAAAAACTGAAAACATATTGTGGTTCTACGTTCAAATACCGAGGGATGCAAAGATTGCATTAAAATGTGAATAGTAGGGTGCAATGTATTACTCCTCTTTGCTCAGAATATGAACATGCTCAAAAAGGGTTGGGCCTTAATGGGCCTTCATGTACCTAAATATACCATATTTTCCATCAATTTTTCCATCTTGAACACTCTGCCTTTCCAGCAAACATTGGGGCAAATTCACTAAGCCGCGAAGCGCCGAACGCTGGCGTAGTTTCGCTAGTGTTAATTCGCAACCTTACGCCAGGCGAATTTTCGCAAATTCACTAACTTGCGCAGTGTACTGAACGCTACCTTTTACGCTAGACTTCCTTCGCCACCTCAGACCTGGCGAAGCGCAATAGAGTAGATAGGGATTGTTTTAAAAAAAGTCAATTTTTTGATGGCTGATAGGCTGAAAAAGATCGAAAATTTTTTGGGGCTCCCCTTCCTCCCCCCTACATTTCCTGACTCATGGCAACTTACCTAGACAGTGGGCACATGTGTAGGGCAAAATAAAATTTTTATTTGCTGATTTGAAGGTTTTCTAGGCATTTGTAGTGCAGATACGTGTTCCTCCATTGAAATTTGAATTTCGTGCTGTATGCAAATTAGCCTTCGCTAGCGTAACTTCGCTTTATATAGCGAATCAACGCTAGCGCAACTTCGCAACCTTACGCTGCCCCTGTGTGCAACTTCGGATTTTAGTGAATTTGCGGAGCCCTGGCGAAACTACGCCTGGCGAAGTGCGGCGAAGTGCGGCGAAGTTGCGCCTGGCGCAACTTCGCATCTTAGTAAATTTGCCCCATTGAGTATTACCTTGCCTTACCCTGTTGTCCTCTTCTATTGTCCACTTCCCCCACAATATACATTTCCCACCACTGTTTTATTTGTAAAGATCTTAATAGTTTGCCAATTGCTGTAACGTTTGACCTCTGTATTCCTTCACATACAAGAGCAGTTGTTATTATTACAACATATGCAAGAGTAAGTCAGCCAATGTCACATATGCACACTTGTCTTGCTCACTCACACATCACTGGTCAGTAATTTTGGTATGATCGTGGTCTCCCTCATATGCATTGTTCTATATTGATACATAACGGTGGGTGTAACATAGCCCTCTAAAAGTGCTCTTGTACTTTGAACACACAGGTAGTTTGAGGTTACACATATTCTAGTAGAGTAGAATTTTAGAGATACACCACCAGAGGACTAAGGCTTACAGATAAAATTCTTTACAAAAAAATGAAACACTTTGTTTAAAGTAAGACATTTTTATTAGGAGAATATTTTAAGGGGGAAATTAAAACATCTAAAATAAGACTAATTCATCCTATGGTATTAAATCCCACAGGGAAGTGTTGTGTTTTGTTTGTAGAGTTTGCTTGATACCAACTTCTTTAATTTTATCCCCTTGTCTGGCCTCCAGATATGCTGAGAATGCACACCCAGACAATATTCATATAAATGACTGGTCTTACTGGCTGATAGATTTGAACTACAATATCATTACCACGGCCACTAACACAGAATGCCTGTTTATTTGTTAACTTTCTCAGGTAGCTCTTCTAAACAACTTACATTCATTTTCTTTTAGCAGTTTATGAGATATTTGGTTTTCTAGACTTCTTTTATAAGGTTGTTGGCTCAACCCCAGGGTTAAATTCAGGAAGTGCATAGACAGTTAAGGTCACTAACACTCTTGGCCTTCAAAGTACTCTGCTGAGGTGAAGCTTGCCTAGCAGTATAAAACTGTCCAAATATCTCAAAAACTGATATAAATCATTATAAATAGCAAAAGTGCTCAGAGAAGTACCTTAAGTAAGTTTATATTGATTTATTTTTTTAAATTCAGACTATATAATACTCATAGCCTTACAATTGTTCCCCTTTTTCTTCATGATACTGGTCATTTCCCTGTGTGCCAAACTGTGTGTCAGTGAACCTCGGGCACATCATGCAGAATAATTCTGGTTGTGAGTAAAGCAATTAAAAGCACCTTCCAACAGTTTTATAACTCATACCTCCTGCTCTAGGGCATGCCACATACTATATTAACCTGACGGAGATACCAAGGGGGAGCCATACAGTTAGGGGAAAGTGACACATCTCTAATGCCAAGTTTCCCCTGCTGTGTAGTAGCCATGGGTCATGATAGAGATAAAGACTAAGACAGATCGTATCACAAGTGAAATTTGTCAGCAAACTTCTAGAGTCAATGAATATTTCTTCACACTAACATTAATCAGAAGACTGCACAGCATTGCAGGGAATATAACAGAAAGGGAGCGGTACAAGGAAAATACACTCGCCAGTTTTGCTGGAAACAAAAGAACATGAAAATGGCAGTATACTATATTTATCTTATTTAGCCGAAAGAACTCTAGTTATATACAAGTTTGTACAAAAGACTTCTGATTCAAACTGTGAGTTATGATTATAAAGTGCATTCAGTCTCTAAAAACTAATACAAGGCATTTAATCTGCATTCACTGAACTACCAATGAGTTCCTACATGCTAAAAAATAGCACTTTTTTTATTTTACTTGCATAGAATAATTGCAAATGGAATAATAAACCCCATTAATTATACTAGCTATAAGACCCTTCTCAAAAACGAGGGAGGGTTTTGAAGGAGAAAAGAAATATGGTCTTATTGGAATACTAAAACTTAAAGGCAAACTGCTGTATGAGGAAGCAAGTTTTAACATTTGCAAAAAATATATGTAAATGATGGCAGTTAACTTGCTTCTACATTGCTGGCTAAAAACAATTGCATTGTTTCTAAAAAGGGCATAACAAACTACTTGCTAAACAGATTTAGACTGACAGTTATTCTTATATATTTTTTTTTACTGATCCTCATTGCACCCTAACGACAAGGGATTTGGTAAATTAAAATCCTCAATACAATGGTAGGAGGGTGGTGAGTCCTACAGGCAAGAAGCAGTTCAGGATCACTAAGGGCAAGAGGAGGAGGAGAGATCTGGAACAGGACAGAATGTTGTGGGTAAAGCAAAACTGAAGAAGGATGGAGCAGGCAAAGGATAATCTGGAGTAGAGCAGAGCAAGTAAAGCAGCAGGATAGACTGGAATGGGATGGAACTGGTGAATAAGCATGAACAGGAACTAGGAAATGGCAGGAAAAGATGTCAGCCATTGACAAGGCTCAGAAGATTCAAGCAAGAATGCCCAGGTCAAAAAGTGATGCAAAAGTTGAAATATGCCACATCCATCTCTGATTAGCCACCATAAATAGCCAATATGGCATAATGGACATAATGAGAAAGGAAGGTGAAAAGGTTCAAAAGGAACCTAACTGCTGACCTTCTGGTGCAGCAGTTCAGAACAGCAGCCAGTAATTCAGAGGTTCCTCTTTGAATCTCAACAGAGACCTAGAAATGACTAGGTCATTAGCAGAGTGCCAAATTTTTAGCTCGTTTCAATAAGTCCGGACCAAAAACATACAATGACAAAGTCTTATCTGTATATTGCATACCTCTGCTAAAACAGCTTCCTGATCACAACTATATATATATTTTTTGTTTCTACATTTTGGGATAACAAACTTTAATCTCTATTAATCTCTATTAACTTTGTTAATAATTGGTTTTTAAGGGTTACTGCCCAGTTGCAAATGTGCCAAGTGTCAGTAAGTGATCCCAAGAGTATTCTAAATATTTTGTATCTTTTGGAGGTAATGTTTTAATCAGACCTTAAACCTCAAACCAAATTGAACATGACATCACCCTTATACAATATGCTAGGCTGTTGCAGACTCAAAGTGAATAATTATCTGACACAGCTTAAAAGAAATGTTAACACTTGTACAAGTTGCCATGCGATTGCTCACAGAAAGGGTCTGCCACTCATTTCATTTTCAAAGAGGCCATCACTGAGAATAGATGATGCACATTTGTAGAAAAATAAACATCTGTGAATTAAATAATGTATTCATGGTTGTTTCTGGCAGAGGCAGCTCATGCAATCCCCCCCCCTCCCTCCACAGGATTTACCTTTCCTGCACTGGAGAGGGTCCGGGGGGCAATGGCGCTGTTTAAAAAACAGTAATTTGTCTCTTAAAGTTACCAGGAGCTGCTTTTTGCCATACCTGGTAACCTGTTCAGCGTTGTTACCAGAGGTGAGTTTTTCAACTTGGCTCATTGGCACAGCAACACGAACTGCACTATATTTTGCTGATAAAAGACATACCTGCCTGGTATATAGCTAGGGTTTTGTGCATAAGAATGAGCTTGTAGTAAGAACAGCCCCTGCAGAAAAACACAAAGGGGCACATTTACTAAAGAGTAAAGTGGCTGTTGCTAGTGAAAATACAAAAGAAATACAATCTACAGGGACACTAACAGGCATAGAGGACATTTCTCTAGCGACAGAGTTCATTGCTAGGGAAATTTCACACTTTTTCGACAGGCAAATTTTCACTCAGACGAACGATCGTTACTCTGCGAATTTTACACTACAGGTTATACCTGGTGAACTGATTAGATGAAGCTACATCCTCAGCAATATTATGTCAGTATCCTGAAAAGTCATTATAAAATTGAAACCGCTGGCGTTTATTAATATTTTAATGTGGGATTATGTTTAAAAGTTGTAACTGTTAAATATATATTAAAAAAAAAAAACATAAATCATCATAACCATTTGAGGGGCATGTCCCATTTGTTTTAGGGTGGGCTCATGTCTAGGGCTTTAGAGGATCTCTTTTGTCTTCACTTTGCTTTGTCTTTATTTTTAATAATAAGTGGCCACTTCAAGCAATTTCACCAACATCTCTAATAAAAACACATATATGACACATATGTATCCGCCCTAATTAAATTGACCTAAGACGTAAATGTGTTAACAAAGTTTCACTAGGAAGAAAGTAATGTTAGCGAAAGTTCGTCATTAAATGCTTGCACTGATGAAGTTTCTCTGGCGAAACGTCGCCATCGTTCTGCCAATCGTACCTTTGCATTTTGATGAATTAGAATATGAGCTGTGAATTAATGTTTGGCGAAGTTGTGTTCTGAGGCAAAAATTTGCCCTTTACTCGATATTACCCCAAAGAAGTATTAAAATTACATGTAAAAGCAGTTCACAAAACCCATTTGTGTTTTTTTAATCTCATATTTGCAAATATATTTGAAACAGGCAGAAGCAACCCGTGATACCCAATAATAATAATAACAACACAGAACTCAATGTGGCCCCTGTGTTTCAAATAAACTATTGGGTTCATCAAACCCACTTAAAACAAACACGTTTCTACCCCTGTAGTTGGCCATGCGTGGTCAAGAGTTGACAGCATTTAGAAAAACTAAAAATATAAACAAGGTTATTTTAACATTATTTTGTTATGATGCCATTTTACATATTCTCCAGGATAGCAGAATTGCTATGTTAATTGACACTAAGGTAAATGCCATATTGGCAAAAACTCCCCATTTGAAAATAATTTAAATTATGTTATTGCCGTTCAGCTGACAGAATAACAATAGTAAAGGCTTAAAGACAAGAAAATTATTATAATATATGAGTTTTCTAGAATTTTGCTTTCATCACAAGGTATAATTTATTGTGTATAGAAAAGGAAAACTGTGCAGTATGTATGACCCCTTATTTTGAAGATGATCATTGGCAGACTGTGTTTTGCTTTAATTACTGTTATACCCTAATGGGTCTTGGGGCTTTTATTCTGCCATTCTGTACTCTCCAAGACACATAATAATGCAGTAAATAATACAAATCAAAATTAAACAAGCATAATATTTGAGAACGTGTATGTATATTTTTATTTATACAGCGCTACTTATGTACGCACTATTGTACAGCAGAATAATAAATATATAGAACAAACAGGGGGTCATTACAATAATAGATACAAAAAAAAAATATAGTTGCATTAAACAGTCCCCAGAGCTAAGGAGACAAGAGGATGGAGGTCCCGTCCCAGTAGAGCTTACAATCTAAATGGGAAGGTAACATACAGATACAAATAGGTGTATCTGTATAAGAATATTAAGTGCTGCAGTTACAGTGGGTGACACTGCCATATAAGTGCTAGTTCCCATTTCAGGTGTTATGCGAGTGCTACAAGAGGTAGTCCTTGAGGTTTTTTTTGGAAGAGACTGAGATTGTTCTTTGGCTGCTTGTGTATATATCTCCATGACAATAGCAAGGACAAATACCTGTCATGCATAACATACATTTCAATAAATAATCCATAAGAATGGATACAAGTATGACATTTAAATGTCTAACCATACGTCCCTGGCAATGGTTCTACATACTGTATGTATACCAATAACTGTACCAGCCACTAGCAGCTTTAACTCCCCAGCATGGTGGGATTTGCAAACTTACCATACATAGCAAATTTCTCCCAGAGGCCCTTTGCGCTTAGAGAGGAACTTAAAGCAAACTGGTATCCTCCAGAATACCAAATCCATGTACTTCCTACCTTTCCAAGGGCCAATACTCTTGCCAAGAACCAACCCCCCCCCACACTGTGACTTTTATACCCTAACCTGGACTTAATATTAGTGATGGGTGATTCAGACCCATTTCGCTTTGCAAAAAAATTGCAAAAGGAGAAAATTTGACAAAATGAATTGAAGTCTTTGTGCGTCAAAATTTTTTGGTTGCGCGAAAACTGAACATCATTTTTGCTGCATTAATATTTAATATGCACCTGCTAAAAACTTATTCTGTGCCCTACCAAACCTGCCCACAAATTGTTACAATTAACACAATCTGGTTTGCCAAAGAAGATTATGGTTAGCGAGTGAACTTGCTTTGCTGTCTCCTTAAAATGGATGCACTTTCTTTCTGTTCCCGATTCAAATTCCCCCTTCCACTATCTTAGCTAACCCCTACTGAGTTAACCCGACAACGTCAGGAGGGTCCTGACACGTTATTCCCCACTTTCTCCTCAATTTGCCACTCAGGGGTCAGCTTTTAAGTTCAATACTGTCAACACACCTTCCAAAAAATATAATAATTCAAATATTTTATTGGGAATTAAATTAAAGAATATATATATATATTGAATAAAAGCTACCTTTTTTGACAATTTGATTGTTGAAAATCCTTGGAGTGCTGTCGCTTTGCATTGTTTATATTTTCTCTTGGACTAGCACCCAGGTTGTTATTTGGCTTAAGGTTGTGCAGATCATATATATATATATATATATATACTGTATATATATTTTTTTCCTCTTATGCTGTACCTTTTTATATTTACATTTTTTCACTCAATGACATTTTAAACGATTTGCTCTGGTTATTTTGGAAGATCTAGAATTCATTTTACATCTGCAGTTATGGGAATTAAGAGGTGAAAATGATCAGATTAGGATTCCTTGTCTGGTTTATTTAAACCTTTAGTATGCCTTCAGCTCAGAAGATGTAGATATTGATTCTTTCATGGGGAAACTTTTATCTTGCAAGCAAATATAATCTTGTGAACTTCAGAAGAAAAGGCCATAAACTGTAAAACTGCATGTTGCATTCAGTCTTATGATATTTAATACATATATACTTATCATGGCCAGGGCTCACCTATCTGAAACATCACTATTAAAGTTACTGACACATTTTCCATTGTATGCACCAAAAATGGGAACAGAAATGCAATAACTGATCTTATTTATTAAAGGAATAGTTCAGTGTGAAAATAAAAACTGGATAAATAGATAGGCTGTGCAAAATAAAAAATGTTTCTAATATAGTCAGTTATCCAAAAATGTAATGTATAAAGGCTGGAGTGAACAGATGTCTAATAAAACAGCCAGAATACAACTTCCTGCTTTTCAGCTCTATAACTCTGAGCTAGTCAGCGACTTGAAGGGGGGCCACATGGTACATTTCTGTTCAGTGAGTTTGTAATTGATCCTCAGCATTCAGCTCAGATTCAAAAGCAACAGATATGACCCATGTGGCCCCCCTTCAAGTCTCTGATTGGTTACTGCCTTGTAGCCAGGGTAACCAGTCAGTGTAAACCAAGAGAGCTGAAAAGAAGGAAATAGTGTCCTGACTGACTTGTTATACATCAGATCACTCCAGCCTTTATACATTACATTTTTGGCTAACTAACTATATTAGAAACATTTTTTATTTTGCACAGCCTATCTATTTACCCAGTTTTTATTTTTACACTGAACAATTCCTTTAAAAAGGAGACTCTTTTAAAATCACCCATTATAAAACTTTGAGCCATGAGACATTTCAGTACTATGTTGTAAGTTAAAGAAACAAGACATACATATATATATATATATATATATATATATATATATATATATATATATATATATATATATATATATATATATATATATATATATATATATATATATATATATATATACATATATACACACACACATCAGTTCAGTTGATTTTAGATATATAATACTTTTCTCTATATATACATATGAAGAAAAACTTGATTTCACCTTGATAAGGTCATCCCTGACAAGTCAAAACATTGCTGTGAAAGAGCAATAAATCATTATTGGTTTCTCAAAGTACAATAAGATTTTTAGGAAACTTTGAAAGGTGTTTCTAGAAGAGCAAGCGCATCAGTCATTGTAGTTGCACGATTATTTAATGTGTCAGGGGCCACTGCCAAACTCATGACAGTATTACACAGACAAGTTAAAACTCCATCAGGAAAGTAGAACTGAGATAGAATGAGAGAACCCACCGACAGGCATAGCTTGTCACTTAGAAAAAGAACTGCTAAATAAAAAATAGCCTAAAAATAACCATCTACCTGAATATAGTCATTGTGACCAAAGCTCAGCATAACCTGTGTTTTGTAAGCTTCACAGCTCAGATACCTGTACCATTTTCTAGGCATCAAGATCAAAATGCAGATTTATAAACTGGTATCAAACGATTATAAGCTGTCACGGCCGGCACCCGATACCAGAACAAATGCCAAGCACCCTGGTCTCGGCTCGGCTTCACCAGTAGTGTGACCACCGTTGGGCTTCGGGAGGAGCCCTCAGCTTACTTGGGTGCCACCTGGACTTAACGAGGGGTGCAAGGCGAGATGTTCTGGCTGGCAAAGGGGCACGGCTGTTTAGCAGAGTCTTTAGGCCGAAGGTCACGGTACAAAAGGACAAGGCAAGCGGATGGTCAGACAGGCTGGATCGAGGCAGGCGGATAACAGAATCGTCAGGAAGGCAAAGGGTCAAAACCAGGTGATCAATCAGATGGGTTGAGGCAGAATCGGAGTCAAATAACAGGCAGAGGTCAAACCGGAACGTCAAACAGGAGGATTTAAGCAGAGTCAAGGTCGGTTTCAGGCAAGGGTCAGGTTCCAGAGATCAGAATAGTCAAACAGGCAGGCAAAGGGTCAAAACAGATAATCAGGAACAGATTCTCACAGAATAGCAACAGCTAAAGCACCAGGAACAAATCCTATCACGGCCAATCTACAATTACAAACTGTCCCTTTAAATACATTCAAAACTCGCGCCATTGCGCGCTGACGTCACACGTCAGCGCGCCTGCGCCTTTAAGACGCGGACGGAAGCGGCGCGCGCGCCCTAGGCGCAAAAGATCGCTGCGGGCGTCCCCGCTTGGAGTGTGACGAGCGTCCCCGTCGAACTCCACAACCCCTACCGGGGTAAGTTATTATATAAGCAAAAGAAGTAGTAGATATGTGGTAGCCAAAGCAGTGTCATAACGGTCCCATATTTGATAAATGTATTGCTATAGAAGTCAATGGAAATGCAGTACTTGTTCCAGCTAATGGGCATATATTTGGTTCTCAGATATCATTGGGACAAATTGCAGCAAAGTTATATCAGTTTATTTTAGATAACCAGACACAGCTATAGCAGACATTAATGTTGCATTCCACTAAGCACCTGTATACCTGTATATATATATTCTATTTATTATATAATAATGAAAGTATTTGTTGTATTGGAGGTTGGCCCTGAAATGAAGAATGGCTTGCTGAAACATTCCTTCTTAGAAATGTTTTTTGTACTCTAATTTTGCTCTAATTTTAAACACAATGAGGTCCTTGGGCACGATCTGCTAGACAACTCTTCTGCTATCTGCAAGAAAATTTACTGATTTTAATACAAATGAATAGCTCCTGGTCTGCTGAAAAATATCAAAGAGAAACAGTAGGGAATATCATGAATTGGTTATGGAGAGGTAATCTTATTACGTTTTATAAATGTGGAAGATGAAAGCATTACATTCTTTACATTCTGCCATTACAAAATAGCTGCTGCAGTAACATGTACCAAATTATCTCTCTTACTGTTCAGTCTAAATGCACTTTTAATGCTTTTTCCTGTGAGGCAAATTATTCAAGTGAAATCTTAAAGCTCTATCATCTATCTTTCTATCTACCTATACATACATACTTACACACACACACACATACACTAACATATCCACAAACATGCAAGGGTCAGTAATGCTTTAAAACCTTGTTTTTAATTTGAAGATCTGAATTCACTGAATAAATGACAGTCTGCTAATATAGCCAGCTTGCAAAATGGGTGCATTGTGTTTGAGTTATTCAAAACTAAATGGCCTATCAGCTTGTTTAGCTGATGAGCTAAAAAGCATACAATATGTAAAGGAGTCATAGCGTTGCCAAAGACAGACTTTTGATAGTGATATAGAAATGACACACATGCATCAAATGCAGGGTCGGACTGGGGTCACCCGGGGACCACTGGGGCTGCTGCTTCAGGGCCCCCCACCCCCGCCCCCATGGCCCTCCATTACAGATGCAAATCCCCTTTCGGCCTCCAGCAACCCCCCTCCAGCCCCTCCATGCATACCTTTCTCCTTCTCCCGGCCATTACCAGGGCCAGGGGGGAAGTCAGGGGGCAGTGGAAATAGCGGGTCTGGGCCAACGGGAAGCACCAGGTTTTTTCCCATTGTCATACCGGCCCAGTCTGACTCTGACCCTGACCACATGGAAGCCCTGAAGCATCAGACTACAATTCCATAGAATCATGCAGTTGTCTATCAAACAGTCCAGTCATACTCCTCCCTTTATGGCCAGTTTGAAATAAGGGGTATGCTGGAATAATCACTTACATACTAGAATGTAATGTAAAAAATTAGTTAGATGAAATTAGTTAAGATGACACTGTATTTAAGGCTAATAAGCATCTCTAACACTCAAACTAGTAATGGTAACTTCAGCTTTATGTCCTCAACTTCAGATATAGTACTATATAGTCTTAAAAAAAGTGTACAGTGTTTTTTTTTTTCCTTTTGCACTTTAACAACACAAAGCATACACTACACACCAACTCTAAGATCAACTACTATAGTAGTCACATGAACATCATGTGAAATCACACACACAAAATGAATGCCTTATGTCAGTCAGATTGATTTGTGCCATAAAAACATAAAAAACACAACATTAAGGTTGTTCCTATAGCCTCCTGAGATAAACCACGTCTTTCACTTTGTGTACTTTTCAATAAATTTTACAGGGTAAAGTTATTGTTAGGGGCTTCTAAGACACACAAACACATGTGTTGTGTTTGCAGTAGCTTAAGGTCCCTACATGCCAGATACTTTGGGTAATCCCATCAAACTGTTAAGAACCCGCCTGGTATTTATACAAGCTATGCTAAAAGCTTTAAAATTATTTAAAAAAATTTCTAAACAACACAATATTAGACTGGGGGGAGCCTTTGGATTTGAGCATTGAGGGTACTTAAACCACGCAAGACTTCCTTAAACTTTTGTGGGGTTTTTTCATTTGAATACTTCAGATTTTTGCCAATAGAGTTTTTAATTCCCTGAATAAATTTGCCAGGCACTAATTCGCGGCAAATTCACACGTTTTGCGAAAAGTTTTGGATGTGCGTCGGAATAGTCATTCTCATCAAATCTGTTGCGCATCAACACTATTCGGACGCCCATTGACTTTAACGCTGGCGCGGGTGTCAAAATTTGAGTTTCGTGGGAGAAATTCGCCCATCACTATATGTATTGCAAAACAGAATAAGTTGTGTAATTGACTCATATCATATGACTCATATCAGTTAAGATTACAACATATATACAAACCCAGCGAAGGGACAGCGTATACCCCTCGAAAAGTTGTTGGGTATTCGCCCTCTTTTTGCAGTATAATGACTATGACTCCTAGCTTTTTTTCTTTTGAAATAAAAATGTTTTTACCCCCAAAATCAGCCTAAATCACCATCAAGTTGGGCTTTCAGTTATATCTAAGAGAGCAAATAGTCATTGCTCCCAAATCTCCCCCTAACTGATCTTCAGACTGAGCACCACCTGCCACTGCACCTTTCCTCCCTTACTGGTGGGCCAATCCCACTACCCCTGCCCTATAGCAAAAGAGAACAACGTGTTTCATTCTGTAAATTTTCACCAAGAACAACAATGTTTTATGCAGAATCAGTTATGGAAATGACTGATAGAAACTCTTTAGCCTTCTAAGCCTGTTTGAACACATTAGCATTATTTTGTTTTTTCGTGTTGTGCTGAATTATCCTTTGGAGCTTGTTTAATCACCAAAAAAGGTAATGATTAAATCTTACTTCATGTCTGTATGCTAGGGACCAATTAATTATCCATGGAGGCAGCACAAAACTATTTTACTTGTTATTTGCTGCAGTCACTAATTTTCTTGGTTATTTAAGTTCCTCTTTTTATTTTCCCTCCTGCATTGACCTTTTTGCCACATTTATCGCACCTGAATAGGTAGCTATTGTTCTAGAGTGATTTATTTCCATTTATTCCCCTGCAGAACACAGCTTAGACAATTGCTCTTTCAAGACAAATATAGGTTAATTATAGCAAAAAGCAAAGCTTTAGATCTCTAACACTCATATGCAATGCATGATTACTTTTCAATTAAATGCACCATTTACTCTCAAAACTTGGTGTTCCTATTTGCCTTTTACACAAAACTTAAATAATGACTACTGAACAGTTTGAAAAAAAAAAAAGCCAAGAAGCTCTTTGGGTAGCTGCAGTGTGACATTCCGAGTAGAACAAGGAAACAGAAAATGTACGTATTCTGCAAAAAACATTTATTCTGTTATTTTTGAAGCTGAAAAATCTATTTGGTCTCTATCACTTTGCTTGTTACATTCAAAATGGTTGTGCTCACTTTCCAGGAAGCCCAAGGGTCACTCCCATTTTGTATCTCACAATACAGTGCTGGGGAGTTAAAGTTGACAGAATAAAAGAATAAGACATTGTGATTTGCTAAAACAAACTTTCTGCATGGAAAGAGTGGAAGTAGAAATAGATATACTCTAAATCAGGGAGTGAGGAGCTTCTCAACAAAGTAAGGGAATAGGGAGTAGGTCTGGAACAAGGGGTAGGTAGAAGAGGCAAATGCATTGTGGCAGTTAGGAGTGGCACAACAGAAGAAGGATTGATTGGTGGGTTGAAGGAGTGAGAAGTTGGGGGACCTGTGTGAACTGAGCACTGGTTTTGGGTGGAGGGTTTGAAGAAGGGGGTGCCAGGTCATGTAGTATTGCTTTGGGCACCAATACCACTTACCTTGGCTCTGAAAACCAGATATATGCCTCTTTGATTAAACTTTAAGAGTTTGAGTGTACATCTTCATGTAAATGCAAATTCATATTATGTAATATGCTTTAATTTGGGCACTAAAATAAGATGCACATTGCATATGGATGTCATTTAACCTTTACTCACTGATAACAAAGACATTCTACTTTAAAGAGGCAGTATACCTCCATTTTCAGCATGAGTTGGTCTTGAATAAATAAGGCTTGTGCTGAACAAACATTTTGCCTATTGTTTTAATTTTAAAAAATATGTTTTTTGTGACTTATTTCACATGGTGACCTTTTCTGTGTAGAATAAACTGTTTGCTGCAGTTTAGCGAAAATATCTGCTGATACCTGGCAAAAAATTCAGCTCATCACCACTCCCATAACAAATCCAGTACATCTAATGTAAAATGGGTTAAAATGTTCAATGATATCATTGTAAATATATCACAAACCTGATTAGCAAACCAATCAAATTCAATCAAATATGTAATATAAGGCACTAAGTTTGCGCAGGAGCAGTAACCCATGAGAATAGTTAGAAATATGCAGTAACTGGGCTTACATAAGTAGAAACAAGAGTATAGGTAGAACAGCTTTTAGTTGGGTGATAACTATGTGGCTGTAGTTATAGAAAGTAGGTTAGATGTAGAGAACATTAAAACACACCTTTAAATATCTACTACTCTTGACTGAAAAGTGTACAAAGTGGTTGACAGCTTTCTTGTGAGATTGTTTTATGTATTTCTTGAAAAGATCAAGTTTTTACAAAGATTTATTTCTAAATTAACTCAAATTATTTATTTGCGTATTTGATAAAGGGAATGTAAATTACAGACAAGAACAGAAAGACAGAAATGTATTTTGTGGATTAATATTTGACTGAAAATCTCATAGTACATTTCGAATTCTAAAGTACAGGTATGGGAAGCCAATCATCCAAAAAGCTCAGAGGCATAGCATCATCATTTTCTTATGCTGCTGTTAGAAAAGTCAGAAATTTTACGATTATCACTGTTGCAGTACTAGTTCCAAAGCTAGGAAGCTGCTTAAAATGTTGGTTCACCATTAAGTTAACTTGGGTTAGTACTTTATAAAATGATCCATTTTTTGCAACTTTTCATTTGGTCTTCATTTAATTTTTTAATTATTTATTTCTTCTGGCTCTTTCCAGCTTTCAAATGGGGGTCACTTTTGCAATTTGAGGCTACAATTTTTTTGTTATTGTTACTTTTTATTAATCAAGCCCCTCTATTCATATTTTTGTCTCACATTCAAATCACTGCCTGGTTGCAAGGGCAATTTGGATCTTAGCAACCAGAAATATTTAAAAAACACAAATAATAAAAAATGAAGACCAACAGCAAATTGTCCCTCCCTACATCATACTCAAATGTAATTTAAAGGTGAACAACCGCTTTAAAAAAAGATATTTATTGCTTATTTAAAGATTGTTTTCTTTGTTCTAGGTGCAATGCAGGAAGCAGTCAGCAGCATGTATGGAACACATCTAACCAAGCCAGCTGTAATAGAAGGAAATATATTTATAAAGATGCACACAATGAATTAAGTTTTAGGCACCAACAAGATTTACCTTTGCCTCAGCTGAGACGAGAACCTCCGAAGCTGCTCACAACAAATGGAAAGGCTGAATCGCTAAACATTTCTCGGAACTTAGTGGTGAAAGAATTAGCAGAGCTGGAAAAACAGATTCAAGTTATTAAGCAAGAATTGCAAATAGCCATGAGCAGAAAACACGAACTGGAAGAGTACCAGAGGACAAACAGGACTTCTGAATCCTAGGAGACTACTACTTATTAAAACAGAACATTTATTATCAGCAGTCATGTTAAGGACAGAAAGTGCGTGGCCATTGGACACGTTAATTTGCAGCATTTCCTACCTTCTGATTCCTAAATAGATTTGTTTGTCTTTTTGTAAAATCTAACCTGTATTTCTCTAGTCTATGTGAGCTGTTAGCAGTATGGAAATGTGACCTTGGACTCTTTTAAAACCCAGAACCACACTTGCCCTCTTATCCCTTTTATGACATTAAATGAAGGTTTTCACTTCTGAGCCCCTTAATGTGCATTAATAAAACTAAAATGATTTTGAATTATCGCTGCTGTGTCCTTTGCTAGTATTTTTAACTTTTATGAAGGGAATTTGCATTTAATGTGTGTCTCTGAAATTGAAATTTCAACGGTTTGAGGCTAGCGAAGAATGAGGATGAGGAATTAATTACTCATTCACACTATAATGGACTACAAGGGGAAGCCGTACAAAGTGTTTGATGAAACCTTAGAACTTATTACTTCTACAGACAGGTCACTGAAAGACTTTAATAGAGGTTTTATGTTTATTGGACGTGGTGGTGTCTACCTGAGGATCTTACCTATCTGAATGATATATGGATGTATGTTACTTCAGTTTTGATGTATAGTGAACTGAAACTTGCTTAAAAAGCAAGACTTTATTATACAAATATCTTTTCTAAAAATCATGCTTGCTGATTTTGTATTGTGGGGTTTGAATAAACTTTTCTCCTACAGGAAGGAACAACAAATTTACAAAATATGCTTGGCAGCGCTGTCATTATAAAGTTTAATATTTTTAATATGTACAGTATTTTTTAATATTTAAAATATATGGGGGGGCACATTTATCAAGGGTCGAATTTCGAATTCATGTGAGATTTTTTAACTCTAATAAATTTGATTTTCCTCAAAAATTTTTTTTATTTATTAAAAAAAAAGAAATATCCCATACTTGGATAAATTTTTACAATCTGAAAACTTGAATCAAATTCGACCAAAGTCAACTGAAGTTTTTTCCTGAAAAAGACTTGAATGTCAGGAATGCTACTAACATCTTTAAATAGGTCACTGGGCCTCTCCCATTGACTTATGCATGAATTTGGCTGGTTTTAGGTAGCAAATAGTCAAATTTTAATTCTTAAAGGCCAGAGTTTGATAAATCTTGAAAATCTAATTCAAATTTTTTTAAAAGATTTCAAATCGAGCTTGGATAATTCACTAGTTGAATTTGACAGTTTAGACCATATAAATAAAATTTTAAAGTCTAATTTTCAATTTGACTCTTAATAAATCTGCCCCTTAAAGGGATACTGTCATGGGGAAAAAAATGTTTTCAATGAATCCGTTAATAGTGCTGCTCCAGCAGAATTCTGCACTGAAATCCACTTCTCAAAAGAGCAAACAGATTTTTTTATATTCAATTTTGAAATCTGACATGGGGCTAGACATATTGTCAATTTCCCAGCTGCCCCAAGTTATGTGACTTGTGCTCTGATAAACTTCAATCACTCTTTACTGCTGTACTGCAAGTTGGAGTGATATCACCCCCTCCCTTTCCCCCCCCCAGCAGCCAAACAAAAAAACAATGGGAAGGTAACCAGATAGCAGCTCTCTAACACAAGATAACAGCTGCCTGGTAGATCTAAGAACAACACTGAATAGTAAAAACCCATGTCCCACTGAGACACATTCAGTTACATTGAGAAGGAAAAACAGCAGCCTGCCAGAAAGCATTTCTCGCCTAAAGTGCAGGCACAAGTCACATGACCAGGGGCAGCTGGGAAATTGACAATATGTCTAGCCCCATGTCAGATTTCAAAATTGAATATAAAAAATTTGGTTTGCTCTTTTGAGAAATGGATTTCAATGCAGAATTCTGCTGTAGCAGCACTATTAACTGATGCGTTTTGAAAAAGAAAATGTTTCCCTTTAATGTATTAAATACATATGTAATACATATTTAATTTAATATGTAATACATATATTAATATTTCTAATATTTAACATATATTTTAATATAGTTAATATTTAAGATGTAGATTAGTAGATTTGAGAAATGGAACCACAATATTCAATATGTATTACTTTTATGTATTTTTAAGACTTATCAGGTAAAGAGGAATGTATACACCTTTATTGAAGGGGCACTTAGTATGAAGTCAGCAGTGGCATTCTAAGCCAATAGGATATTGGGCTTCATTTTGTTTACTCTACATCATTTTTTATTAACTATTCTCTCCAAATTGGATTTATCAATTTGAATCACCATATGGAAGATTGATAGGAATGGATCATGAACATCATGAACATGGTTCATTTAAATAATAAAGGTGGATAATAAAGGCAAATAGTTTCAAAAACAAAATAAAAAAATATAATTATCTATGCCATAGGTAAAATCCCCCTATTAAATAATCAAAGATTTTGGGGACTATTCTAGAAAAATATCACACCAATTCATTTCCATTTTAAGTAAGTTGCCCACTGACCTGAAAAAAATATACTGAAGTATTTTTGATAATAAAATGTATTTTACAGGAGATGGTACAGGAAGCATAAATTTATATCTGTAAAGGGTAGCTAAATAAACAAAAGAATGTTTATTTATTACCACTCTAACTGCTGTGGGTACTGGAACATTTCTGTAAATATGCAATATTACGGTGTAAGCAATCTTACAGCAAGTATATTTGAAAATGCAAATGAAATGTTCAGAGCTGTGTGGTGCTGTGTGGCAAATTTATATTTATAATAAGCACTATTTTATTTTATTGAGACAAAAGAACTAGTAAGAAACAGCTAAGGGGTTAAGCAGGGGGCTTACGGTTGCCTACTGCCTATCCTAAAGTGCTTGGAGATTTGGGACCTCAGAAGGCTAACACTGTATTAATAAAAAAAAAATCATTTTCTCCAAAAACATTGTGTTTATCAGATCAGTATTGTGTATATATGAAGTCTGGCATCAGATTTAAGGGAACAACTCAATTCTGTACTTTATGACAGGTGGTACTTATTCTCAGCTATTTAGTTCAGCGATAAATATGACAATTAAATAAAACAGATTAAATGGCCATTTCTAGAATAGTAAATTCGCACCTTCATCTCTGGTCTGTTTTTAAAGAATGTTGAATGGCTGTAACATCTACAATAGCTCATCACCTCTTATAATATCATCATATTTTACAACATGGGGGCACAAGTTTCAGTAATTCAGATAACACAAATTAGATAACTAAGCATGAATTATAACTAAGCACCTTTTCTAAAGATATATATTTACAGGATATTCATATAGTGTAATATATACAGTATAGGCATGGGATCAGTTAAACCTTTTATCCAGAAAGCTCTAAAATTACAAAAAAGCCATCTCCCATAGACTCGATTTTAACCAAATGATCTAAATTTTGTAAAAAAAAATGTACTTTTTCTCTGTAATAATAAAACAATACCTTATACTTGATCCAGACTAAGATATAATTAAGTAGAAAAGAGTTTTGGCCACTCCAGCCTAACCCACCGTGTGTTCAAATGAGTGCAGCTCCATTTTAATGAACCTGGTGTTCAGCCACTGAAGTCAGATATGTAAAAGGATAGAAAGGTGGCACTCCGGTTAAAAAGAAGGTGGTTTATTGCAAAAGGTCACAGACCAACATCATCTGACGCGTTTTGGGAGCAACTACCTTAATCATATGATTAAGGTAGTTGCTCCCGAAACGGGTCAGGTGATGTTGGTCTGTGGTTAAAAAGAAGGTGGTTTATTGCAACAAGTCAGAGTGCCGTCTTTCTATCATTTTGCATATAAGATATAATTAATCCTTATTGGAAGCAAAGCCAGCCTATTGGGTTTATTTAAAGTTGACATGATTTTCTAGTATACATAAAATATCAAGATCCAAATTACAGAGAGATCCATTATCCAGAAAACCTCCAGAATTCTGGATAACAGGTCCCATATGCAAGGTACTTAGTGATGTCATTACTTACTGTATAATCAGCGTTCAGTGGTGTTAATTTGCATCACACGATTCACTGAAATCACATGATGCATCCCTGTAAAATACAAGGATATTATAAGTCCCCTTGGTGTTTCATGATCTCTATGGTTACATAACTGCTTGGTGTCTTTTAGGGGGTCATTTACTAATTTACAAATATTATGCACTAAATTTAGTTAGGTATATTCAAGTTACATGTATTTACTAACAGCATGTAGCACAAAGAAATATGGAACTGCTTGGATTTTTTGTATTAATTATATTTATTTGCTACTGGTTTTCTCTAAGCATTGCATTTCTGTTAACAAGCAATAATGGCAGCTCAATACCGGTTTTAGTGGTCTGAACATACTTAGTCTTACTTGGATCTTTGTGCTCCGTATAAGAGCAAAAAGACCAGTTCTTCCCAATAAATGCAGTACTGCCTGCTGTATTCATGAGGGGCTTGTTGGGAGAGGGTAACCCCCAACCCCATAATATGCACATCCTTGAGGATGTTATGTTGCAAATATACACCACTTAGAGCTCCAGTAATGAAGCCCATTGACTTTCCCTAATCAGCCAGACTGAATTCTGATAAGCTAAACAACAGTTATAAGATTTTTAGCTGGGCTCTTTAGTTTCTGAGACCTTTCATAGCCTCTGTTAATTATTTGAAAAAAAACGTGAGTCCCAAATACAGCGTGTTCCCAGTCCAGCAATTTTGGGGCTCTCTTCTGCCCCAAAAAATAGTAAATTCCAAAAATAATCGCTGTGCACCTCAAAAAAGTTATTGAGGGGGGAAAAACAGAAAAAAATTAAATAGTGTAGTATTTTTAGTTAATATGTCTCACCAAACACGTGTTTAGTGTTAAATAAAGTAGTGCACCCCACAGATATTTTTTAACTGTGATAAGAGGTGAAATAAGCACATTAATCGTGTCGTTTAAGGTGATGAAGCAGGCTTTCTAATTCAAATATGTGGGCAATAAAGAGGAACAATCCGGAGGAGACGTCACCGCTGTTGGCGGAAGCCTGAACGGCGAAACGCGCCAGTGGTGAAGAGGAAGAATGGAGGCGTGCCCTTTGTGAAGTGGAGACATGCGCAGTGAACTCTGATGAACGCTGTAGAGGCACAAAAGGGACACTGAACCGCTACAAAGCTGCTACCAATTGTTTTTAGCCAGATTTTAATGTGAGTCAAAGCCACATGCTTGTGAGTGCAATTTTATTTATTTATTAAAGGGTATTTTACACTTCTGCACATGTTGCTCTTTATTGCCCACCAAGGAGATATGGGAAGTCGAGACTAGGGACGGAACATCTATATTTTGAGTAGCGCTTTAACTCATTGCTGTCTGTGAGTATAATAGACCACCGGAAATACCACCGATCATAGTGTGGGTATATAATACACCCCATCCTACGTCATCACCTTAAACTACACGATTGATGTGCTTATTTCACCTCTTATCACAGTTAAAAAATATCTGTGGGGTGCGCTACTTTGTTTACCAATAAACACGCGTTTGGTGAGACATATTAACTAAAAATACTACACTAAATTACTTTTTTTCTTTTTTTTCCCCCCTCAATAACTTCTTTGAGGTGGACAGTGATTCATTTTGGAATATCCTCTGTTAACTAAGTTTCTCTTCTTTGGACAATTTCATTAATATATTTTTTTAAGAACTGGAGACTACAACTGCCATGCATATTCAAACTGGGGCATTATTGGGGCAATGTTTGTAGAGGGGAAAAATTACCCTCTCTGTACCATGTATCACAGTGCCTTGGTGTCTTTCCTGCTACCGAGTGGCATATCTTGCTAAATGTAAGTAAATTGAAGTATATTATCTACAATTACCCCAAAGTTTTCCTTTATCACGGATTTGACTAACTCAGTGTCATGAAGTGACTTGCATATTAATATTCCTTAAGCTTTCACTTACCCTCTTCTAATGCTTGTTTTCCTCTTACTTTTTAAATTGCTCATTTAGTGCAGCCCACAATTGGTTCACATCTTATATCTGATGGGGTTTAAGACTGTTTTAGAGCATTTTAAAATGCAAGGTATAAAATGCAATAGAACCCAGGAATTAACACTTGCCCAAAAAAGATTGTACTTCCAGGTTATTGTTGGTGTGCTTCCCCAGCAGTTAATAGTTGCATTGTGTTTAAAACATAGCTGTTTATTTCCTTGTTTGTAAACCCTTCTGTTTCCCTGCCTTATGTGTGATGTCAGTTCCTACCATCATCCTTTTATGTCCCTGCCTTCCATATGAGGAGGTGCTCCAGAGGTTAGGAAAGGAAATATTCCCTTATATATGCCATTTGTGCATCCACCCCAAATAAAGAACCTCCAATTACCATGATTGGAGCTACGAGGTGTTATTAAACCGTCCAGGGAGAGGTGCTAAAACAGCATTGCTTGTGGCAGACAATACATACAATGCCAATTTAGGACCATTCACTGGATGTTCAAAATAAATATGCACGCACTCCTGCGACCATGGCAATGGAGGTTAAAATTCGTAACTTTATTCCATTTTAGTTAAAAGGTATGCGTCCTTGACTAAAAAGGACACATACCTTTTAACTAAAATGGAATAAAGTTACGAATTTTAACCTCCATTGCCATGGTCGCAGGAGTGCGCGCATATTTATTTTGAAGATTGATTTTGCCTATGCTACGGGTTTGGGGCACGGCACCCGGGCCACCCGGCAGATTTGGTGAGTGACAAGTTCTGCTGATTTCTACTTTCTGAAACAATATTCTAGTGACGGGCCTGGGGTTTGGACACCCAGGTCATACCTTTCCACTTGGTAAGGATTACCTTGTGGCTTGCTTTGATTTAATTTATGAAGTGTTTAGGGGGTTTTACCCTGTGTAAGCGAGTTTAGAATTGACTTCGTTCTATTAACATTTAAATAGTCCAGAAGAGATTGGAGCCAGCCGTCTTTCTTGTTTGTATGGACCATTCACTGGATGGTTTAATAACACCTCATAGCTCCAATCATGTTAATTCAATCAACACCTTGCCTCCAAGGTTGAATTCTAGGAAAAACATGCCAAACCGCAAGACTTTCTATTTGCATTCCTAAATGTATAATGTATATCTGTTTTTCCAAAAGTTACGTATGAGTAATTATATTTTGACGTTATAAATTATTTACAATTTCTGAGATTATTGTGGCCAGTCTTTGCTCTTTTCCACAGTTTCTGGACTCTTCCTGGATGAGACCTAAATACAAGGGGATACTTCTGTAACACAGAACAACAGGACAGGGATTTAGGTACTTACATTTAAACCCCTCCCCCCCCCCAAATAAAAGTTGTACTAATGCTTGCCAGGCACAAAATGAAAAAGAGAACTATTTTTGGCATACAAAAAGAAAGAAATACTAGCCCTTTAATTAGGTACAGACTGTGTTCATTTACTCGCAAGGCCTATTATGTTTTGTGTAAACAGTAACGTACTAATATATTATAGAACTACTTACAGATGAATGAACAGATGAATGAATTCAAGCTCTGTGGAAATGGGTGTCTTGTATTACATACATTTAGGGATCTCCCTATATTTTATTTTGGGATCTGCAGAATCCACTATTTTAGATCCGTCCGAATCCTGAACTGAATCTTGACCCTAATTTATATATGCAAATTGGGGCAAGGAAGAGCAAAAAGTGACCTGATATTAAAGGTTTGTGCCAAGCATTTGGATTCAGCTGATTCTTGTTGAAAAAGGCTTTAATTCAGCTGAATCCAGGATTCAGCATATCCCTGGTTTTATTCATCAAGAGAAAGGAGAAGTCAGGGAGAACTACCATGACAATAACCATTATACAGTATATATTATATAATGTATTATAAGCTAATAAGCATCTGTGTGGGCATACATATCAACAGGGAAGAATTCATACTCTGTTTTCTACCATTGTTGCAGCTTCACGTTTTTTTAATTCTAAATTCCCTGTTTTTGGCATAAAAACCAAAAACTGGTCATTTTGGAGCACTACAGAAAGTCAAACTGCTGCCTGTTAGGGATGGGCGAATTTTTTCACCTCATTTCGCCAAAAAAAAGACGCGCGCCAAAACAATTGCGCCGCTCGACAACATTGTTTGACGCCCATAGACTTTAATGGGTGTCTGCGACATTTTGCTGGCGGCGAATTTTTGTCGAAACGAAACGGGTCAAATTCGCCCATCCCTAGGGTCTTGATATGGCATGCCACCAATTAAATATATTCTTTTAATATACATTTGCTCTGTGGTCAAGCTGCACCAGAAAGTACTGTGCACCATCCATGTTTGCCATGTCCAGGTGGACTTATAAAGAAAGAGCACATAAGGGCAACAAAAAAATCCACTCGAAAAAAAGCCTTCATTATTTACAAAATCAGTTACATTCTACCAAACCCTAAAGGTATGAGCAGAAGCCACACAGCATCTAAAGGGGGAATGTTGTGTAGACTGCTTTCTCGTTAATTCATTTTTATCGTGCTGTATATTGGCATTTTAGGAATGCTATTCACTTAATACATAGAAGAGAAAGTAGAAAACATCCTATTTAGGAAGTAAGTTTACAAGTGATCTAGCGATCGGATCAATGCAGAGAACACGATCATTCAGCTGGCAAGATTCTGCTGTGCTATCAAGCACAGAAGTGACACTAATTAAAGTTATTGATGTCCCTGCTGTGCTTTCTTTCCAGTGTATTAAGAACAATCTGGTATCTGGATGTTAATCTACAAAGATGCTCTGTGCCTCTCTAAAACATTACAATGGGAGAAGTGTTAACTTTTCCATCCAGTCTATAAATTGCAAATCACATATTCTAAAATAAAACTGATCTATTGTAATAGAATTTGAGAACGTGCTCGCTTTATGTTTCCTGATATTCATGTTTCATTCGGTCATTTACTTTTCAGTTGTTTGAAGCCCTATGATTTACATTACACCTTAGTAAAATGATGAACTAGCAAATGTTAATACTCTGCAAATAATATTTTCCTACATTTATCAATCAAAATGTAAACCTTCCACGATTCCTCAAGCATGGCCCTCCTTCTGCCATGACTAGGACTTCCTACACACAAGTGTTGCTTGTTGCACAGAGATAACTACATTTAGGAACCATGCACTACACATGCACCTCGCTGGGAGATGGAAGGCCTCAAAAGGTAAGTGCAGCACAAAAAGTACATGAGGAAAATTAGTGAAATTCGCTTGCGTCAATCTTGACGCCATTGTCAAAGGCAATGGGCGTCTGAATAATGTTGACGTGTGACGATTTTGACGCAAGCGTCTTTTCCAATGCGCGTGCAAATTTTCGCACCAGTTTCTTGAATTTATTCGCCGGGTGTGGAAATGCGGAAATTCGGCAAGAATTTGTGTCTGCCGAATTTATTCGCACACAACTATTAAGGGCCCCTAACAAACAGAGCAAAGTATCATCAGTACTCTATATAGTTTTCATTTCTAATAACAGCAAATGGATAATTAATATGAAAATAGTTATTTTCTGGATTTGATTCTTGGCAGAGGTCCAACTCTTTTTTCTAAGGAAATTACCGGGCAGGGTATGTGCCTTGGAAGCCCTCTAATTAACTAAGCAGATTGCCGGGTGTTCAGTTATTGGTGGCCCTATATGGAGCCATAGGTGTACAAGGGAAGCCATGGGAATTTCACATTTTGTTGAACAGTTTCCAGACACTATTTTAAAGGGGGGGGTGCAATGGCCTTAGTCCATCAGAAGCAATGAGAAAGAGGGATAGTTAGTTTCAAAAACAATGCTGAATTTTTAATTGATTGTATTTAAAAATGTTCTTATTTCAGTATGCTGAAGCTTATATTAAATTTTCATTTTCACAATAGTTTCCCTTTAATGATAAATCCTGATGCTGTGTGCAATAAGCTCAGTTCATTGCTTCTGATGGACTAAGGCCATTGCACTCTAGCACAATCTAGAGGCAAAACTGAGCACTAAAAAACTGCGACAAAATATGAAATCCCAAAAGCTTCATCTGTAACTTCATGCTAGAGAGAACATGGAAATGCTTACAAGCCAGCATTACTGTGTTAAGCAGAAGAGGAGCACCTTGGTGGTGGAGCATAACAGGGAAGGTACTGGAAGTTGTACACAATAGTGAAGTCGTTGGTGGATGACTTGCATATCTGAGAAGGGAGTAACGTACTAATATAGTAACATAGTAGATAATATGTTGAAAAAGACACATATTCATCAAGTTCAACCTTTTAGGTTTATATAAAACTTACTGACTGCTAGTTGATCCAGAGGAAGCCAAAAAACCCAGCCTCACAAATTTGGCTCAGAGGGGGAAAATTCTAACTCCAATATGGCAACTGGACCAGTCCCTGGATCAACCTATACTAAAGCTATCTAATGTATCAGCCAGACTGACTGATTCAAGGAGAGAATTCCACATCTTCACAGCTCTCACTGTAAAAAAAGACCCTTCCGAGCATTTAGACTGAACCTTGTTTTTTTCTACTCGGTATGGGTGCCCTCTTGTCAGCTGGAAGGACCTGCTGGTAAATAAAGCATCACAGAAATTATTATACAATCCCCTTATTTATACATAGTTATCATCTTCCCCCTTCAGCTCCTCTTCTCCAGAGTGAACAACCTCAATTTGGCCAGTCTTTCCTCATAGCTAATATTTTCCATACCTTTTACCAGCTTAGTTGCCCTTCTCTGTACCCTCTCTAATACAATAATGTCCTGTTTGAGTGATGGAGACCAAAACTGTATGGCATATTTTAGATGGGACATTACCAGTGCTCTGTATAGTGGACGAATACTGTAACTCCCCCTTTAATACAGGTATACTGTATTATAGCCCATGTAGAGCCAATATTAAATCTCAGGAGGAATAAGGATAGAGTGTCTGATATAATAGCATGTGCTGGTAAGTTCTAACCTCTTAACAAATGTTTTGTCATAAATAAACACTTGTAGATTCTATAGTATAATATTTCTCACCCCATCTAAAATGTAAAAGACTATAAGAAGGCACCTCCTAATTCTGTGACCTTTATAAAAGAATTGCCTTTTATATGATCACTGAACTGCCCTATTACTTTTAATAGCCTTGTAAATTACAGCCGGAGTACATTATCCTCTATATTATCATTTATCATCCTGCAGATCACTACCTGCTGAACAAGTTAGTTTAACAATTCAGAAATGTAGGTGTTTTGTGGTCACATTGAGATCCACCCCTATATCGAGACAAAAAAGCTAATACTGTAAAGTGCAGCTGAGCTCAGTTAAGTGAAACTCAAAAATTACTATAATGTTGCTGCCTGAAGCACAATACTTCCACAAACACAGAACAATATTGCATTTATTTCTTCTCCTCCATCTCTCCCTAGTGAGCTGTCAGACATACACAATTCTTTTTGTTTTCTTGGAAAACAAAAAAAAAACAATTTCAATATATAACAAAGTTTATAGGCATATCCTGAAAATGCTCCTTGTTTCAGACAACCTAATTGTTTTCTTTAAAGGCATTCTGCATTGCCTGATCTTTCTTTTCTTAATATTTTATTTACTACTAGTTAGGGCTGTACTTTTTTTTTTTAACTATATCCAGTTTTAGAAAAAGTGACAGACTTATAAAGTGCTATCGAATTTTTGGCAGGGGCCACAGTGTGACCCAAGGCATACCTTCCAACATTTTTGAAATAGCAAGAGGGACAAAAAGATTTGCCGCACGAATGTGAAATGGTTTGAATACGCCCATTGATATGGCCACATCCCCTAATTACCATGTTCTTTTTACAAAATTTGACAGGTTATAAAAGTTTGAACACATTTCTGTGATGAATTGCCCTTTAAGATGCTAGTCAGTTCCATCAAGAGACCTGCTTATACTTAAAGGGATACTGTCATGGGAAAAAATTTTTTTTTCCAAAATGTATCAGTTAATAGTGCTGCTCCAGCAGATTTCTGCACTGAAATCCATTTCTTGAAAGAGCAAACAGATTTTTTTATATTCAATTTTGAAATCTGACATGGGGCTAGACATTTTGTCAATTTCCCAGCTGCCCCTGGTCATGTGACTTGTGCCTGGACTTTAGGAGAGAAATGCTTTCTGGCAGGCTGCTGTTTTTCCTTCTCAATGTAACTGAATGTGTCTCAATGGGACATGGGTTTTTACTATTGAGTGCTTTTCTTAGATCTACCAGGCAGCTGTTATCTTGTGTTAGGGAGCTGTTATCTGGTTACCTTCCCATTGTTCTTTTGTTTGGCTGCTGGGGGGGAAAAGGGAGGGGGTGATATCACTCCAACTTGCAGTACAGCAGTAAAGAGTGATTGAAGTTTATCAGAGCACAAGTCACATGACCAGGGCCAGCTGGGAAATTGACAATATGTCTAGCCCCATGTCAGACTTTTAAAATTGAATATAAAAAAATCTGTTTGCTCTTTTGAGAAATGGATTTCAGTACATAATTCTGCTGGAGCAGCACTATAAACTGATTAATTTTGAAAAAAAATGTTTTTTCCCATGACAGTATCCCTTTAAAGGGAATCTGTCGTCATTTTAAACTTTTTTTTTTTTTGCATTTTTATAAAAAACACATCCATAAACACTGTCTGGCAAATAAAATGTTAATCCACAAATCCATGCATAAGTTATTTTAGTTTGTATTTTGTCATGGGGGCTTCCATTTCTGCTCATTAGACATTCATCCTGTGCTGCTCTAACAGCAGGCACAGCACTACCTGTGTGCTTGGAAGCAGCCACTCTGTAATGAAAAGTCAAGTACACTCCTCCTCCCCTCTCTGCCCATGCGTGTGATGTTTGGAGGAGAGAGGTCACATGGTTTGCAGGGAAGCAATTACTTTCACTTTCCTACGTCCTGCTCTACAGCTGCACTAGCAGCCCCTCTTCCCACAGACACTATCAAAGCTCCTGCCATTCTGTAAGTTTGATCTCTGCATTCCTTTGGAGGGGGGAACTTTCTCTCCTTGCTGCCTTCCTAGTTAGTTTTACTGGTTACTAGATGAGCTGTGAGTTCCCTCTGCTATCCACCTCACACACACTGCGCTCCTTTCCTGCCTGCAATACTTATTTTTTCATTAACTACTTACTGCCTCCTTTTTCCTGAGCTATTTTAACCCTTCCTAGACTTCCTCCTAAGTTTTCCTGGTTTTCAAGTATGTCCTCCTTATTTTATCCTTTTTTCTATTCCCTGTCATCAGTCCTGGGAGTGTACTCCTGTGTTTCATTTTTGTGTAAACAAATATAAATAAACTATCTATATAAAATATTTTTTCCAGTGCCCAAAATGAATTGTGTGTGTATATATATTTATTTATTTTTGAAACGTAAGTGGGGGCAGTGATCACAGGACTATCTTATTTCAGTCCTTCTGAAGTGGTGTCAGTGAGAGCTTATCTTGATTCCTGCCTATTGTTCAATTGACAGGCTCAGCAGACAAGGCTCTATTTACATTACAGCAGCTTGTAGGAGGGAGGGGTAATGACATCACTCCAACTTGCAGTGCAGCAGTAAAGTGTAATTGTAACAATATAAGATAACAAGTCCCTTGAGAAATGTTAGACTCAAAATATGTTCAAACTTTCATAACCTGCCAAATTTTGTAAAAGTAACATGGTAATTAGGGGGTGTGGCCACAAAAATGGGCGTGGTCAAAAATTGCTACGCTACGTGTGCCAAATTTTTTGTCCCTCTTTTTATTTTCAAAATGTTGGGAGGTATGCAGCATTTTACGTATTCCCATATATGACATATTTTCTTTCTGGTCTGGCACATGTAAAGTCACATTCATTCCATCTGGCATTTTACATTTTCTCAAACTTTACATAGATTTTCTCTGGTCGCCAGGAAGCCATTTGTTTTGAGGGTATATTACTTTAAGCTTAAGCAGAATTTTTAAACCTCCCATTCATGCAATATCCTATTACATGATTTTCTCACCCATGTGACAGATACATTAGGTTGAGAAACTTGCTACACAGTGATCAGATACACTAGCTAATGATGCTTTATGAATAATTAAAACTTCTGTAAGTTTGGAACATTGCTTTAAGCATTGATATTATATAATTTCTGCATCTGTCCCACAGAGCACATTCAGATGACCTCGTCTATTGAAATATATGTCCATAATATAAGAAGATGATAACTCCTGTTATATTGTACTCATTCTAAGAAAAACACTGGGGGTAATTTATTAAGGCTCCATTTTTTTTCTTTATTAAAACAAAGTCGACCTAACTCTCATCCACAACTTTAACTCATTTATAAAAAATCGGAAAAGTGGGTGCAGGATAAAATCATGCGTCAAAACGAATCATGCGACTTTTTCTATTTGATGCTCATAAAACTTGACTTTTTTCAGATTATTGAATGAAAACCTGAAACCCTCCAGGATCATGAAGGCAAGAAAAAGCTTCAAATTGTAAATCCGCCATTGATTTTTACTAGTGATGGGCGAATTTATTTGCCAGGCGTGAATTCGATTCACCGCAAGCTAATAAATTGGCGAAACACCCGCGAAAATTCGTTGCCAAAAATCCGCCGGCGTCAAAAACGAGATGCCGGCACCGTTTCATGAATTTTCGCCGTTTCGCGAATTTCGCGGGAAATTTGCTAATTTTTCGACAAAGCGAAACGGCGCAAATTCGCCCATCACTAATTTTTACATGACTTCGACAGGTTTTAGCTGGAGTATTTTCAGATTCAGGTTTTTAGCAGCTTTGGAGCATAATAAATCTTAAAAAGTTCTAGTTTTTTTCCCTCTAAAAACACTTGACCAGAAAATATTGAGACTTCATAAACAGACACCTGAGTGTTTTTCAGATATGATATATATTCAGCGATACTAAATAAAATTACACTGTTGGAATAAGCTGCACTGAAGTGGCTGCAATATGCTGAAGACTATACTACCCTAGACCTTGTTACTACTCACTAGAAAATTGGTAAAATAAAAACAGTTTTCACTGTACAGCTAGAATGCCATTACAAGAGTAATTCTTTCACTTCACATGGCAAGAAAAATGTGTTGCTTGTTGCTTAGTTTTGAGTTGTATTTTATTGAAAAAATGCATGAAGGGAAGCAAGTTAATTTGCTTATAATAAAAACGACCCTAGTGTGTGTTTGTGTGTAAATCTGATGGAGCCTTATACTATATGCTGTACTGGGGCAGGGTATGATGTGAATGATGAACAATCTCTGTAAAGTGCAGTGGAAATGTGTCAGTGCTGTATACTGTATATGAAGGATAATAAATCAATAATACATAAATCAAAATGAAGGATACAGATCAAATGTTACTTTACTGACAAAATGGGAAGGACAAAAGCATCAGAATTTTAAGTTCTTGTAGTGTGAAAATCAGAGCATAGATGTAAGAGATGAGGTATTAGTAGCAGCAAACTGGGGTATGTTGCTAATTAAAAGATTGCTGGTGAGACTGCATTTTGGACCATAGTTGTCTGGAGTTTCTGAAGTATACGTTCGCCTTCTGATTTGACAGCTGAAGAGTGTGATGTACAATGGCATCTGTATTTTGCAATTCATGTACTGCGCCCTTGGTCTGACATTCACTAAACTTTAATAGAGGACAGTGGGGATTTCTTTGTAACCTGTATGTCTGATGTGTGCATCCTTGTATTGTACGAATATGTTAGTGCTTTATAAATACATAACAAAATATCTACTACTGTTTAATTCAAGGAGTTTACAGTATGGTACGTTGTCCTGACTGCATTTGAAGCATTGATTCTAGCATGAAGAACATTTTGCTATATGCTGCTACCCTCAGTGTTGGACCATATAATGGTATATCGGACTTTTTCAGAAGCTTCCATATGCAGTGTACTCTAAATGAACCCTTCAAACGGCTACTACATGGGGCATAAATATTCAAGTGTGAATTTTCCCCATACAAACCATTTCCATTCCACTACCCCCATACAAACCGTAGTGGAGAAAATTCTCTGTAGAATGCATGCGACAAAACATGATGTATTTAGTAGATAATGAGATGGAAAAGTGCCTTCTCTATCTTTATAATGGTAGCTCACTAGCCTGTCCAAATTCCACTCGGCAATAATTTGTTCTTGTCCTCTTGATAAATTCACAGATATTCAAAGTTTCACAGTGGAGAAATTTCATCTGGCACAAAGATTTAATTGATCGGCAGTGTGAAGTTAAAGGGAAACTGAAGTTTAAAATAGAATAATGCTAGAAATGCTGCATTTTATATACTAAACATAAACATGAACTTACTGCACCAGAATCCTAATTAAACAAATGATTTATGCTTTCAAAGTTGGCCACAGGGGGTCACAATAACAACTTTGTTAAACATCTTTCAAGACCAAGACCATGCACATGCTCAGTGTGGTCTGGGCTGTTAGGGATCATCATAAATTATCAAAACAGTCAAATAATATCTGCCAGAAGCCGATACATCAAGACTGATAACAATCAGAATATGCAGCCTGCACTGGGTCCTGTGTTGTCATACAATCTAATGAGAATTTTATAGTTTTTGTATTGTTTAATACAAACTTTCTCCAACTCTCCAGAACCAGTGACTGCAGCAAAATATTCCCTCAATGAGAATCCTAGTTTATCTGTTTAAATCTGGCTCCACAATCTTTGTCCCTGCCACTGGAGTTGGAAACAGTAAAGGGGATTTAAAGGCAAAAATAAAATCCAATACGAATCTCTACACAGTTGCCGACTGCTCTACAGGGAAACAAACAAAGTTGCTCAGATTCTGGGAAGTAAGGTGGGGGGGGGGGCTCCTGTTTGAAAGCATGATTGTTTCCCTGCAGAGCAATTAGGGACTGTCTGAAGTTTCCTATCTGCAGCAGTCATGCTTCAAGTAAATGAAGGGAGAATTTCACTGCATACAGTCAGGTTTCTTATAAAAACGGTACAAATTTTTAAATTAAAGTATATTGGAGATATATGGAGGTTTCTTTTTCATTAAGGAAAGTAAAAATGGGATTTTATTTTTTTGCCTTTACATCCCCATGACCACAACATCTCCTAGTGAAAAGCTAATTCTATGTGGAATGAACACGTAAACCATTATAGCGTAAGAGTGTGTGGGGGTCATACCTTTGTATATGCACTATATTATATATTATATTTATATATATTATATATATAGTATATATATATATATATATATATATATATATATATATATATATATATATATATATATATATATATAGTGTATATATAGGGAATGTTGCTTGCTAATAAAGCACAAGGAGTACATTACAGAACTGTGCAAACAGTTGTGTTATTGTATTGTCAGGGTCAGGCAGATTCAGGGAGATTAAAATGCCAATCGCCGGCGGGATGGCACTCTGTGTGATTCATTTTCCAATGTCTCCAGAAGTTTCCTTGTGAGGCAACTTCAGAGGACTTCGAAAAATGAATTGTGCCGAGTGCTATCCCGCCTGCGATTTGCATTTTAGCCGGCGGGAAGGCAGGGGAGGCAGTTTGGGGCGATTAGTTGCCCCGAAGAAGAGGTAATTTGTTGCCGTACGACTAATCTGCCTGTGTGCCCTGACTTGCCAGGGGGTTGAATGCCACAGTATTTGTTTATGGGTTAACAATTGGGATATAGAAAAAATGGGGTCGTGAAACATCAAATTAAGGAACACCTCTGTTCTTATCCTGTAAAGACTGGTTACCTTAAACTGTAGATAAAGGGATCATCATTTAATAGTCAAAAGAAGTAAACAGTCAGGTCTTAGGGGAGTAGCGATTAACATCTTATGCTGTCTCCCTGTGTATCTATGGGATTCACCTTAAACCTTTTACCATCTATGCTGTACCTTGTTCATTGAACAAAGCAATAAATATACTCTATTTTTATATAATAATACTACAAGTTGGCACTTGTATTAGTAGCTGCAAGATATTGCTCCAGTTGGTAAACAGTTACCAAAGCGCATTCTGACAGTCTGGATAAGAGGCAAATTCACTAAACGCCGAAGCGCCTAACGCTAGCGTGAATTCGCCAGCGTTGGGCATTTTCATTAATTCGCCGATTCACTAACGAACACTGGCGTAAATTCGCTAGTGTTTATTCCCACCCTTACGCCTGGCGAATTTGCAAAATCTTTCATTTTTCATGGTTGATAGGCTGAAAAAGATCAAAATTTTTTTTGGGGTTACCCTCCTTCCCCCCTACATTTCCTAACTCATGGCAACTTAACTATACAGTGGGCACATGTGTAGGGCAAAATAAAAATTTTATTTGATGTTTTGAAGGTTTCCCAGGCTTGTGTAGTGCTGCTACATATACCTCCATTGTAACTTGAATTTGGCGCAGTATGCAAATTAACTGTCGCTAGCGTAACTTCGCTTCGCTTGGTGAATTAATGCTAGCGCAACTTCGCAAGCTTACGCTACCCCTGAGCGCAACTTCGGATTTTAGTGAATTTGCGAAGCGCTGGCGAAAATACGCCTGGCGAAGCGTGGCGAAGTGGACGCTGGCGCAATAACGAATCTTAGTGAATGTCCCACTCTGGATCAGGCCATGCAAAGCAGATGGGGCTACACTTGATTCTGTGTTCATATTAGACACAATGTACCTGCCTGTCTATGTCTCTGCACAGAATCACTGCTCACTATACTGTAGCTACAGGGGTATGTCTAATAAACTGCAAGATCTCATTTCAAAATCCAACTTGCTTGATTTGGCCACGAATGATAAGTAGGTTCACTTTAATGTTTCTACAGCAGTTCTGTCTCTCCAGAGTGTATGAAACAACAAGCCAAATGTTGGCAGAAGTTACTGTACTTTAGCAGCAACTTTACTCTTGTTTTTCAAAAGACGTAATTGGCTGTTGTTGATATTGATGTAAGTTATCACTTTTCTCTCTCCAGCATAACAAAACTGAAAATGCACATTAATTGTATGCAACATTTATCTTATATAATTCAAAGTAACCTTGTAATTGGTCCAGAGAACAGAAAGAAAGAAATTGCTGACATTTTTATTTGCCTAGAAGGTTAAAAAGTTCCTTCCTGACATTAGAATGTCTGCTAATCTTAGTATCAGCTTCTGTATTACCAGTAGCCTTATGTGTTACAATTTGTCCTTCAACACTTGCAGGAAACCACCTACTGTTCATGTTAGTAGCATCATGGCTGAGCATTAAGCAAAATCTTGCAGTCTGTGTGTGCTGGGCATAAGCAGATTAGTTAAACCCCTACGGCTACATTTTGTAATCAAAAGGTTACGGTTTATTAATCACCTTTTAGCCTGCAGGCAAAAAGCAAGCTCACAAATGTATAAAACAACAGTGATAGGGGGAAATGCTCTTGAGATTTCCAGAAGATGCTTAGATATACACCTGGTACAGTATTGAAATGGAAATCTTCTCTGCTGTGGGGTATGCTAAAGAGTTATTTCCAGCTACCATGATTGTTTTGACAAATAGCGTAAAATAAGCAATGAGCAGTAATACAGTTTACATTCCCAAATTAAAGTTAGTACGGTACTTTAGTTTTATATTTTGTCTTTCGTAATTATAAAATAGGCAAGATACAATGTATGTTGTATCAGTTGTGTTAGAAAACTCCAATGCTTGCTCAGTGCAGCAGCTGGACTTAAATCCACCTCTACCTCACTACTAAAATTGCCCGTGATGATAAGCCATCTTGAAAGAGGAGGCAGCATATGGAAGATAGAGGGGCACACAGTGTGAAATAGAGACAAACAGGGAAGGAACCATGCAGACATCAGTAGAGAGGGAATTAAAAAGAAAACAGCATTATAGTCAGTAGGGTGCAACTCAGAATGGAGCTGATACAGTAAGAGCAGCAATTCATTATTATAGGTAATTGAGATCTGGGAATGCCTGCCGATTATTACTATATATTATGCTGCTTAGTATATATGCCATTAGTACATATTCCATTAGTGCACTGCCATTATCTACTGTATATTATTCTGAACTGGTACTGAGCACCACTGGCACATGACTATCAATCACTGCAAACACCCCTGGCTTTATGTCTATATAATGCAGTTCAATTTCAGTTCATGAGCTACAATTTCCTTTCTTTAAAATGTTTTTGTTAATTTAGTGCCTAAATTAACCCATGTAGGATTAGTAGCACATTGACATAACAGCCATTTTTTTTATCATAGTTCATAATGGTTTCTGCAATTTTATTAGGTTATTTAATAATGGCAGAGGCATGTTTGTGGTCACCTAGAAAAAGAAAACCACATATATGTTTGTTTCATATTAATGTATCATAATAGCATATCGAGGTGCAGGTGCTAGCTGATATCATATGGCATTTAAAGAGTCAAACTGTTTTAATGCAGCTCAACATTCAGCGTAAGCCCATGAGACTGTGATCAGAAACCTGTTTTCTACTAGGATTACCATAACCTCTTGCTATTGCAAAACTGTGCCAATAATTATCAAGTCCATTTCTTCAAAAGAACTACAGAAAACAGAGCGAATGCAGTATTACATTGTTTGGGTTTGTGCAGGGAGGAGAGCCTGTGCTGTCACTGATCATGCCCTGAGAAAGCTCCATTTGGTAGACAGCAATTCAAAATAGGGCATTGACTGTGTAGAACAGTCTGACAGGACAGCGTATCACATATACTTTAAGACTTTAACAGAGGAATGTAATTAAAGTCAAGAGAAAAACAATTCACACCAATAATAATAAAAATCCACATCTCGCAATGTAATATTGTTCCTTAAACTGTTATTGCATTGCACATTTTAATTGTGCATTGCAAATTTTAATTGCACGCTCTTAAGAAGTGCTTGAAGGTGTCGTAATCTTTTGGAGCAAACAAAGACTTTTTCAGTAAGAAGTTTTATTACCAGGGATGGGCGAATTTTTCCGCCTCGTTTCGCCAAAAAAATGACGCCCATAGACTTGTATGGTGGCGTGCGTAAAAAAAAAGACGCGCGTCAAAACAATTTCGCCGCGAGACAACATTTTTTTGACGCCCATAGTGGGCGTCTGCGACATTTCACCGGCAGGAAATTTTTGGCGAAACGAAACTGGTCAAATTCGCCCATCCCTATTTATTACATTTACTGCACATTGGCGCAAACTATAAAACTTACAAATGGTCTTCCACTGTCAGAAGTGATCGCTAAACAGTTTTCGGGTTCGCAAAAGCTATATTAAATTCTCGCAAAGCAAAATTTGTTTGTGCAAAGGCATCAATTTTCACATTGCGAATGGTTTTTCCGTTACCGACTTTTATTACATTCCCCATAACTGTTTAAAGTAATTGGCATTGGGGAGATGCTTCCTAATTACAATCCAATGTTTTAGAATCCACTAGAGATGGTCATAAGGGCGTAATGGTACAGTCACCGCTGCAAGAAACACTTCCATCTCACACCAGCCTTAGAGCGACAGTATTAGTATACATATATGGGACCTGTTATCCAGACTGCTCGGAAATTTGGGTTTTCTGGATAATGCATCTTTGCTTTCATAATTTGGATCTTCATAACTTAAGTCTACTAGAATATCATTTAAACATTACATAAACTCAATAGGCTGAATTTGTCTCCAATTAGGATTAATTTGTTGTTTTTAAAAATTTTAATTACAGATATGGGATCTGTTCCAGAAACCCGTTATCCAGAAAGCTCCAAATTACATGTCTGTCTCCCATAGACTCCATTTTATCCAAAAAAAATCTAAATAGTTAAAAATGATTTCTCTGTAATAATAAAGCAGTAGCTTGAACTTGATCCCAACTAAGATATAATTAATCCTCATTGGAAGCAAAACCAGCCTATTGGGTCTATTTAATGTTTACATGGTTTTCTAGTAGACTTAAGGTATGAAGATCGAAATTATGGAAAGATCTGTTATCTGGAAAAACCCAGGTCCGAAGCATTCTGTATTACATGTCTCATACCTGTATTTTGATAAAATGGAGTCTATAGGAGATGGCCTTCCCGTAATTGGGAGCTTTCTGGATAATTACCGGATACTGTACCTGTACTTCAAAGTATCTTTACTTTCTTTTTAATGATAACTGCACATCAATAGCACTGATCTCTAATAAAACATTCCTGTTATAAATCCTGTGAAACATATACTAATAGTCTTGGCTGCACAACTCTTAAGTATAATATAATGACATGTCATCTGTACAAGTTTACACAGCAGCATGGTGTATATTACATTAGAACTTTATTTTAGAACTGTGTTTATAAAAAAAAAAGTCTGGCAAGACTAGGCGAGCTCAACAGAAATACCTATTAAAATAGCACGGGTTGCATTAGAAACAATTTTCTGCTCTCACCAGTCTAATATGCAGTACTGATCAGACTGGTCACTGCAAATTAAAATGGATTGACATTCTTATTGTGGAAAATCAGCATCTATTTCGGTTTACAAAATGATTCATAAAAATATGGATTTCTGGGCAAGTTCTTCAGCAGATTAATTGGTTTGGGGCCTATAAAAATGCCACGTCTTCCTTCTCCCTATCATTCTATTTTAATAGTTTTCCGAAATTGATATGTTTTTTTTTTTCCCTTCATGCTGCAAACGCAAGAGGCATGATGTACTGTTTCTAGTTTTGTGCAAGTTCACCCGGCAAAACAGAAGGTAAAAAAGCTCCCATGCTACAGAAAATTGGTGGAACATCACCTCCATCTAGTGTTCATTTCATGAAATCTCTGTGTAAGCAACAATACAGTTTAATTGCGCAAAATTTGCAAAGGGAACATCATATCTGATGTTTCAATATGTCTTGAAAATAAAATATTACTATCTGATTTTTGACTTGTCCATGCCTTGACGTTTTAGCACAAACTGTTAATGCAAAGTGTTGTCTTATCTTTAAAGGGATTGTTCATCTTTGAGTTAAATGTAATATGATGTAGAGAGTGATATTATGAGAAAATTTGCAATTGGTTTTCATTTTTATTCAGCAGCTCTCCAGTTTGCAATTTCAGCAATCTTGCTAGGGTCCAAATTACCCGAGTAACCATGCACTGATTTGAATAAGAGACTGGAATAGGAATAGGAGAGGGGCCTGAATAGAAAGACGAGTAATAAAAAGAAACAATAATACATTAATTGCTTACAAAGCATTTGTTTTAGATGGGGCCAGTGAAAGAGTCAAAAGAAGAAGGCAAATAATTAAAAACAATAAAAAAGAAATCATGCAGACCAACTGAAAAGTTGCTTCGCATTGACCATTCTATAACATACTAAAAGTTAACTTAAAGTACTAGATTACAGCATTCAAACAACACCAATCAATACTGCAATTGGCAAGGGCACTGTACACTAGCATTAAAGGTGTAGAAGACCTCTCTGATCTCGGAGGTACCAAATCAATTTGAATTGATAAAGAACTGGAAACATTTAATTCTGGGCCATTAGTGATCCTTGAAATGGTTGCATAGATTCTATTCATAGCAGCTGGTTCTGTTGTCTTTCTACTACTTATTTTGCCTAATTCTTGCAATTGACCCAAACTGACACAAACATCATTGAAAACTTCTAGGTCTAATTTTTGCCTTGCACTGAACCTTTTTTGTTTCCTGATTCTTGTAACTTAATTGCTTAAAGAGATGATTTAATTTTAAGTTAACTTTTGGTTTGTTTTAGAATGGCCAATTCTAAGCAACTTTTCAATGGGCCTTCTCTCCAGCTTTCAAATGGAGGTCACTGACCCCACCTAAAAACAAATTCTCTGTAGGGCTGCACATTTAGGGGCCGATTCATGAAGCTCGAGTGAAGGATTCGAAGTAAAAAAACTTCGAATTTCTAAGTGTTTTTTGGGCTACTTCGACCATCGAATGGGCTACTTCGACCTTCGACTACGACTACGAATCGAAGGACTCGAACTAAAAATCGTTCGACTATTCGACCATTCGATAGTCGAAGTACTGCCTCTTTAAAAAAAACTTTCGACCCCCTACTTCGGCAGCTAAAAGCTACCGAAGTCAATGTTAGCCTATGGGGAAGGTCCCCATAGGCTTGCCTAAGTTTTTTTGATCGAAGGATATTCCTTCGATCGTTGGATTAAAATCAATCGAATCGTTCGATTCGAAAGGATTTAATCGTTCGATCGAAGGAATAATCCTTTGATCGCAGCATTTGCGCTAAATCCTTCGACTTCGATATTCGAAGTCGAAGGATTTTAGTTCCTAGTCGAATATCGAGGGTTAATTAACCCTCGATATTCGACCCTTCATACATCTGCCCCTTATTGTTATTGCTACTTTTTATTACTTATATATTCGAGCCCTCCACTACTCATATTCCAGCCTCTTATTAAAATCAGTGCATGGGTGCTAGGGTAATTTGGACACTAGCAACTAGAAAGTTAAAGTGGTTCCATGTTTCAACTTCCTCTGGTTCTTCTGAGCAACTGTGGGAGCTGGAACTTTTCTTCTGTTATAGGAATAGTTTGTTTTTGCAGAGTTCATTAATATTATTTAAACAACCTGTCCTAATTGCAGGGGAAAAGACAAAAAAACAATGATCTGCAAGTAATTTATAATAAGGAATAAATAAAGTATGAAATACTGTACTTGCCTATTATTATAATTGTTTAATTATTATGGGCAGCAAACATTTTCAGCGCAAGCCTTTTATTAATTGAGCTGAGTAAAAAAGGTGAATATACTGTAGGTGTATATACTCCTCAGCTGTCTGCATTTTACATTAAGAACAGTTTTACTTTCACGGTGATCAATAGCTTGCATATCCTTCATTAAGTTCTGCCTTCAAATAAGAAAGTTGTTATCCTAATTTCATTATTTCAGAATAATGCCACTATGCTTATTATGTACCCATTCACTTGAAAAATCTGTGTTCTTGGGACATTTCCATATCGATTTAGGGATAGAGGCTGCTTGTACTTACTGTATCTGCCAGTTTATTTTTCACACCTCAGCTGATAAATGTCCTTCGTGAAGTGGTGGTTCCCCTTTATGAATGTATAGGAGATGATGCAGGAATCAAAGGAAGCAATAAAAAAAATTTATAGAATGTCCATTTCTAAGCAACTTTTCAATAGGTTTTTTCTATAGCTTTTTCATGATTTGTCTTATTTTCTGACTTTTTCCAACTTTCAAAAAACAAATGTTCTGTAAGGCTACAACTTTATTGTTATCGCTATTTTTTATTACTCATCTTTCTTTTCAGGCCTCTCCTATTCATATTCCAGTCTCTTATTCAAATCAGTGCAAAGTAATCTGGACCCTTGCAACTGGATTGGTGAAATCGCAAACTGGAGAGCTGCCGAATAAAAAGCTAAATAACTCAAAAACCACAAATAATAAAAAATTAAACCAATTGCAAATTGGTTCAGAATAGCACTCTTTATATCATACTAAAGGTTATCTCAAAGGTGAACAACTCCTTTAAGGCCTGGGGCCCAAATTTGCACTACATACTCAAGGTGAGAGTTACATATCAAGAAATAGGTAGGTAACGTACAATGGATCTTTTTGGACTGGCCAAAAACTAAAAATTTACACGTGGCTCATGTGGATTTGGCCCAGCATTCACACATCCGTTGTGGGTGGGTTTACTATCTGCACACCCCTTTTGTGACCTTGATATGCACCACTTCCTCCTCTTGAAGTCTTTATTTAAAAATGGAAACCTGCTCTGTCCCACCCTCTTCTGTGACATCAGAGGTTGGGAGCAGCTCTATAAATGCCAAAGGCTTTCCGGGTTTATGAATGGGTGCAGGTCGATATTTTGTCAACCCACACATCACTACTGGTTAGCTCAGTCAGCTCATCATGCACCTATCATGCACAACATTATGTGCAGAATATATTGATCTCAAAAACATATACCTATTTGAAGAAGAAGAAGAGATGGGAGTCATTTTTGTGAATCAATCATGGGAGCCCTATTTTATCATATGCTTCTATATTGTTGTGTAGCATGAAGGTAAGATTTTCATTGGTTGCTGTGCCTAGAATTTTAGCTTTGAATGTTGTTATATCAGCTATAATAAGTATTTCAGCCATTAGGATGTACTAGCTATTTATGCATACACGTTTTTTCTTGACTTCCGGTATGTAAAATAACGGAAATTCTGGTGTTCACATGGTGTAAAATTATGCACACCTTGATAAATTCACCATTTATTTTACACCCTTTGTTTTGGCGTATTTTGTTTATGCAGCATAATAAATATGCCCCTCTAGAGTTATTTCTTAGTATATAACTAGCAAGAAGCAAAATATTGTTTTTTACAATGATAATAACCAATGAATATAAAATACTATGCAATATCTGTAAAAACAATATTTATTCCACCTGCAGCAAAATATGAAATATTCAGTCGAATTGTTATTATCAGAATATTATTCAGTCTACAGTCGCTCAAATTACGCTTTAAATTGTCTAGCCTCATTAATCATACACAGCTGGTGATTTTATTATGCTTTAGTAAGTACAGTTAAAATACTCTACGTGTTTTTTATGTTAAAGAAGCAGACTTGCCTAGATCATTACACTGAATGGATTGGGGATGATGCAGGAATCAAAGGAAACAATTAAAAAAAAAAAAGATCAGTAAACCTCACTTATTTGTTCTCAGTGCATTCACACTGCAATGTTTCTCATTTGTACATCTCCCTAATTCCTGTCATTATCACAGAGCCACCACCTGATGATATTTTAAAGTTTAATAAGAATGGCATACAAATATCTAGCTCACTTTTTAAAGGCTGTACTAATGACTGATGACTGAACTGTACTAATGATGTATGTATGAATGCATATAATGTCAATTTATATATTATAATTAATATTATAATTAGAGCTGGGTTCTTTGAGTTTTTGAAAAGTCCCTCTGTGTTCATTGAACTTATTCTGGAGCTCAATCATGGCACATTTATCATTGCTCTTGTCATACGGAAGGAGAAGAAAGATCCTGGAAATCATCTCCAACATCATTCACATTATAACTGGAGAGTATAAGGTATGAGAATATTTCAATCTACAGTTTATGGAGGAATGACAGTATTTAACAAAGGAGACAAAGGAGAATCCCCAGCAGCTAAATAGATAAGTGTGATATGGCAGCTAATTTTAAAGCAGTAATAATGTTTAATAATGAACCAAGCATGCTTGTGACACAAGTAGTTTTTATTTATATAGAAATCTCACAAACCCTTAAACTTCTTCAGATAAACAGATGACACTGGTCAATGCTCTTAAAAGCAACATAACAGGTACAGGTAACAGATACACCTACTGCTATCACAGACTACAATCTTGGTCGTAACTTGTCAAAATTAAGTGTATTGACTAATGACTATGGTGATAACTGCAAACATACAGTAGGTCCCATATAAAGCAAGATGCTGTCATTTTTGTAGTAAGAACTTGTTCTGAAAGAAGGAAATGCTGAGTGCCAGGTATGCACCTAACTGTACATAAAATAATTCACATTATAAAGAATGTTTCCGTTGAAAAATCTTTATGCGTCACTCACAGCTTGCATTTCATGAGATGATTCACATGGAAGAGCAAATGTTCTCTTGTTCTGAATGTGGATAATGATTTAAACAGTGAACCCTCCTTAAATAACATCACAGAACTCATGCAGGAGAGAAACCATTTTATTTACTCTGAATAAAAAAATTTCTGTTCTTCTGAGACTTCACATCAGAAAAAGCATAAAGTTATTCTAAGCATCAATTAATTTTAAAGAGTCAATCTACATGGTTATGTAGTTCATGTGGGTTGAGAGGTGACAACATTTTAAATGGACCCAAGTACACATTTATACACATACTGATACAGACCTGTCATTACTGTCACATACAGTATATTTGCGAAAATTCGTCAAGGCGCTGGCTTTGCGCACATCACAACACTTCGCCAGGAGTCTAATTCACGAAGATCCGAAATTGCGCACAGGGTACCGAACGCTTGAGAAGTTGCGCTAGCAAAAATACAATCAGCAGTTCAAAGTTAAGCTAGCGTTGGATAATTTGCAGACGGCATGCAGTGAAAGTACAATGGACGTATATGCTGCAGCAAATACATTACACTACACAAGCCCAGGGAACCTTAATAAAATTATATAGAGTTGTTATAATGCCCTACACGTGCCCACAGTATAGTTTAGGTGCCGTGTGTTATCAAATGTATGGGGGAAGGAGGGTACCCCTAAAGATTTTTGTAAAAAGTAAAAGACTTCAGCATTTTTTGGGACTCAGAAAAAACTTTTTTTGGACCAAGTCCTATCTACTCTATTGCACTTCACCTGGTCTGAGGTGGCGAAGGCAAGTCTGGCAATAGAGGTAAGATTCAGTAAAAGCAAAAAATGCTCTTTCGCCAGAGCGAAAATACGCCTGGCATTAGAGTGCGAAGTTGCACTACAATCTATCTCCTTCATTAGCGTAAATACGCCGGCGCCTGTTAGTAAATTGGCGAAGTGCCGAAATGACATCACGCTGGTGAATTTTGGTCCCAGACATAGTTTAATTTAGTAGTTTAGCACATCTCTGCACTTCTCCAATTCATTAATATCCTTCCTAAGTAGGGTTGTGACCTTTTGTAAAAAATGATACCTGCTTGTGAGGGGGATGGCCAATGATTTGGGATGGGCAGGACAATGACATGAGGGAGCAGAGATATGGCCTCGTTTTTTGGAGAACACGACAAAAAAGTAAAGATTGAGCAAGAAATGGGCAGAACAAGAGGTTATTACAAATATACCAGCAAATACCATAATACCTACCCCAGCCTTATATGGTAGCCCAATAAAATACTGGCTGGGTGGCAACCCTATTCCTCAAGGCTGGAGACCAAAGCTGCACACTCTAGGTGAGGCCTTACCAGGCTTCTATAAAGAGGAGAAATTATGTTTTATTCCTCAAGTTAAAACCCTTTTTGCATTTTAATGAGTTACAGTATAGTTTTTTATCCACAAAAATCCCCAAATCCTTCTCAATTAAAAGGAAACAAAACCCCAAAATACTGGAGGTCTCTATAAAAATATATTGTATCAAGCGAGCTTAATGTAAAATTCTGATTCACTTAAATCAGGTCATCTCCTGGCTCATATAATTCACTGTACTCACACATAGTGGCCCATTTACTTAGCTCGAATGAAGGAATAGAGGAAAAAAATTTCGAATTTTTTTTGGCTACTTCGACCATCGAATGGGCTACTTTGACCTTCAACTTCGATTCAAACGATTCGAACTAAAAATCGTTCGACTATTCTACCATTCGATAGTCGAAGTACTGTCTCTTTAAGAAAAACTTTGACCCCCTAGTTCACCACCTAAAAGCTACCAAAGTCAATGTTAGCCTATGGGGAAGGTCCCCATAGGCTTTCTAATGTTTTTTTAATGTTTTTGAGGTCGAACAAAAATCGGTCGATCGATGGATTAAAATCCTTCGAATCGAACGATTCGAAGCAGGCCTGGATTTGTGGAAAGGCCACCTAGGCCTAGGGCGGCAGGATTTTAGGGGGGCGGCATGCTGCCCAACCACACCCACATTGGTTCAAAAACACTGGGAATGTGCTGGAGATACAATAACTTCCTATGGGCTAATCCCCATTAATGATGAAAATTTGCACAAATAAAGGGGAGGGGACATGGGTGACTAATGGCAGTGGGCCTAGTGGTGCCCACTATGTAAATCTGGCCCTGATTCGAAGGATTTAATCGTTCGACTGTTCGATCGAACGAATAGCGCTAACTCCTTCAACTTCGATATTCGAAGTTGAAGGATTTAACTTCGACAGTCGAATAACAAGGGTTAATTAACCCTCGATATTCGACCTTAAGTAAATTTGCCCCATAGTGTGTGTACAGTGTGTACATACTGTACAATTAAAGGGAAACAATACCCAAAACACTGGAGGTCTCTATAAATATATTGTTATAGTTATAGTTTTTTATCCACAAAAATCCCTAAATCCTTCTCAATTAATGGGAAACAGTACCCAAAACACTGGAGGTTTCTATAAACATATATTGTATCAAGCAAGCCTAATGTAAAATTCTAATTCACTTAAATCAGGTGATTCCCTGGCTTATACAATTCACTGTACTCACACACTGTACACATACTAATTTACACCAGCCAGTTAATAGACAGAGCTCTGTCTTTTACTCCCACACTTCTTCCTGTTACAGTTAGAACTACTTTGTAATAAAAAAATATATGTAAAAAAACATAAGTATTCTTTCTGAAGGTAAAGCGTTCCTTTAACAGACTGCCATTTAGTGAATATCTTGCATTTATATTATTTCAAAGTGCATAACCTTTCATTTATCAATATTGAACCTCGTTTGCCAGTTTGCTGCTCAAGTCTCTAATTTGATCTAAGCTCTATGCAAAGTGGCAGTATCCTGCTTTGCACAATTTTATATCATCAGCAATAAAATATTTCTATGCCCACCTCCAGGTCATTAATAAAAAAGTTAAAAATTAAAGGGCCATGGACCTGTGGTACTCCACTGACAACACTGCTCCAATTAGAAAATGCTACATTTAATACCAACACTCTCAGTAATCTATCCTTCAGCCAGTTCTCTATCCAAGTATAAATATTAGCTTTCAGGTCAATATTCCTTAATTTAATCATTAAAGTTTGTGGTATTATATCAAATGCGTGCTCCTGAGTCAATAGTCAAATTTAAGAATAAAATTTAAAATAAAAGTTACATTATCAGAATAAAAAAAGGCAAAAAAACTGGATTAAATAGTTAAAACCAACATGTAGGTATATGGTGATTTTTGAGAGTGTCAATCTCCATCAGTTACAAATATAATTACAGTTTATATTGCATAAACTGATTTTCTTGAGAAATGCCCTTAAGCCTGGAGGTGATAAAATCTTCACTGCTTGTATAAAATGACCCATGGATTGATGCCATAAATGTAAAATTTTCACTTATGTGTTATGATCTACGCTGTGTGTTTACTGCCAACAAGCAGCATATCAAAAACTGCACTTGCAAATAGCTGAGTACAGGTATCTTTAGCACACAAACGTAATCAGAAAATGGTACAAGGTAGAGAGTGCAGAATTAGTGATGCAGAAGACAATCTCAGGGACTTCATGTTGTTCTCATAGATCATGCATCTGGCCAGTTAGTTGGATTAGTCCAATTTGTCCAATCGCATGAGCAGCTATAGCACCTTGCAAATTACGGTGTGCATTTATTAAACTGGGCTCAGCAACTCACATCTAAAGATTAAATTAATGAACACTATACTGATTTCTACTATACTGACTTCTACTGCAAACACGCATCAACCAAATGGCTCATCAACCCCAATGGGGGGAGGTTAAAGGGTCCATACTCAGGGCAATACATTGAAAAACAATCTAACTTTGAATAAAAATTTGCATTGCTTATTTCAAGAGCCTATACGGAGCATACACACTTCATAGCCAAAAGTATCAGTATGGTAAAGCAAATTTTTACATGTAAGAATCAATCTTAATACATTGCATTGCTCTTAATTTTTGCATTATATTCAGAAGCCTAAACTCCTGTAACTTGTGAATAACTTTTTATTTTGGAAATGAATGCTCCACAGTTCCATTGCAGTGCTGCAAATTAGAAAGGAATATATTGACTTCTGGGTCAATGCCTGGTGTAAGAGTTAGTTTTAAAGGAGAATTCAACCTGTAATAAAAAAAACCCTCCCCCCTTCCCCCAGCCTACTCACCCCTCCGTGCAGATTCTGGCCTCTGAGTTCATGGCAGCCATCTACTTTCTTCTGTCTTTTTCAGAAGTTTCGGCGCATGCGCAGTTGGAAATTATCGTGACTTTCGGTGCATACGCAGTTGTTCGGGACCGTAAATTTACTCCAACTGCGCAGACCTGAGAGATCAGTATCTGTTACAGACCAAGTGCTATATAAAAATTCTGTTCCTTTAACAGACAGAGATCTTCAAGAACAGACGGCAATCTCACAGAATGTGCAGGGAACCTTGATGTGAAAGACTTATTAAAAATAAAGGACTCCTGCACAGGGGCACTGACCCCTTTGGCAGAAACTGTTATAAAGGAACATACCTGGGTGTTGACTTCAGCTGACAACTGCGTGAAGGAGCTGCTGTGTCTCAAAACACAGTTGGTCCAGCCCTACAGCAAATCAAAGTTTGGGTCATGATTTCATGCCCAGAATTCTAATCAGCAGGGATCACTAACCAAGGCAATTATCAATGTAAATAACCTGGTTATTAATATTTCCTCACAAAGAGCTTGGATTTGTACCCACTCATAAAGTACCTGGAGAGGACTGGGAAATTGACTTTCTAAAGTTTACACACAAACTTAAATTGAAAATGTGTTTTTCTGAAGGTGATAACTGTGGGCCAACAAGCAGATTAAAAGACCCAGTAACATGAAAATTGACAAACAAAATGAGTCAGTTCAATCTTTTAAGAACATTGTCCTTTCAGTAATGAGGACATTTTGGGATGCTAATAAGTTGTCCTGCACTAACAACTTAAGCCACAAAGAACGAGCAGAACTGCAATCCCTACAATGTAATAGCAATTTAATTATTTGTAAAGCATAAGGGGGGGGAGTATATAAATGCTTGATAAACAGCAATATACCGCTGAAGCGTTTAGGAAACTCAGTACTCCAGGACACTATACTAAAATTGGTTTTGATTCTACTTCTAATATTAAAAAAACAAGTTAATGGTATGATTGAAGAAGCTTGCCTTAATATGACCATTGATAATATAGAGAAAGAATCCCTAATCACAAGTAATCCAATTGTCCAAGTTCTGTACCTCTTGCCAAAACACTCATTGTACCACTTGGCAAAAGTTCCTAAAACACTTGTTGACTCTCCTGGATGACTGATTGTCTTAGAAATGGGATCAGTATTGGAACCTTTATCAATATTTGTGGATTCCTTCCTACAAAATGAAGTATTAAAAAACAGTGTGTGCCCTAGAGATACAACGGATCTATTATGTAGATTAACTGACATTAGAGCACTTCCACCTGAGCTGGTATTATGCGGGATCCTTTAGAAGGTATGGCATGTATTGAAGAAGTGCTTTAAGAAACTAATTTGCCAAACCAGAAAGTCTTACTTATACTTCACTATTTAAACAAGGTTTTAATGAAAAGCTACTACTGGTAAACTCAGTGTACTTCTATGGGGACTAGGTAGCTCCCTGCTATGACAATTTATATGTACATAATCTTGAAAAATAGCTTACCATCATCATATTTCTGCATAGTTAGATTTGATATTTTTGTGGTATTTTGGGATGCTTCAATTGATTTACTTGAGGAAATGATCCATGAAGCCAACAAGAGCCATAAAACAATTAAGTTCACAAACTAATGTGAGTCTGAAATCAGTTTCTTAGATGTGAGAATTACCTTAGTTACTGGTATACTTCCCTCTGTACAGGAAAAGTGTTGACAAAAACAACCTATTGCATGTAAGTAGTTTCCACAGTCCCAAGGTAAAACATGCAATTCCTAAAGGACAATTTGTGCAGGCTAAGAGGATTACCTCTAGGCCAGAAAGCTATGAAGAAGTTTTCCTTAAATAAACATTTCCTCAAGAGAAAAAAGCAGAAAGTAATAAAATAAGTTATTGAGGAGGATGATGTATGTTATCCCACGAAGCAACTTATTGACAAATAAAAGGAAAGAATGTAGTAACCAAACAAACAAAACAATTAGCAGCTTTCACCAGGCGGCCATTTTCCCTCTGACACATTATCAGTAACATTGACATCTGCAAACAGGACATTTATGCTGTAAAGTTCATGCAATGCAGAATGCAGGTTACACAGGCACAACATACTTTGACAAAAAGTTCTGCTGGGGTTGAGCACTGTAATGGTTAAGCTGAGCTCAGGAGAGGTGGTTAGGAGAAAAAATAGGATCAGACATCTAGAGTTTCTATGGGAACCAGTAATGCTATCATTGGCTGTTAGACTGGAAGGTGTGTTTAGTAATCTGAGCTGAGAAGAACTGAGCATGCTCATAAGTCAACAGCCAAGGGAAATTCCCTAGGGTGGGGGCCAAGTGGGTTAGAGGAGTTGAAGGATTTTTAAGTGATTAAGGGGGTTTTGCAGCCTTACTGTTAACCTTTGTGTTGAGTGGCAGGTATATAAAGATTTTAAAGAGACTGTTATTTTTTTGTGAAAGGGGTTTACATGTCCTTTACATGTAAGAGAGGCTGTACACTCAACAATATACTATGCCCATCTGACACTAGACTAAATAAGTCCTTGTTCCTTGGGAAACCAAAAAAAGGGAACATATCCCTGTCTGGGATGCAATACTTGTTCTTCTATAATTAAAGGTCACAAAATCAACCATTCTACAAAAGCATGAAAAATTAATCTTAACGTATATGCTACTTGCAAATGCTAGCATGTTACGTATTTATTAAAGTGCCCCGGTGGCCTAGTGTATGTACTTCAAGGGAAGTAGGAACCTCAATAAAGACACACAGATTAATACACAAAGGTTTCACATAGAGGTTTCTAGGCACTTTATTGGGTTTAAGCATACCCCACGTGGCTAAGGCTATGTGTCCTGGATGAAGCTGCCCCTGAGAGAAAAGGTCATAATAGATTGAAAAGACTCCTGCAAAAAAAGGTAAATGCATTAAGAAATTAAACACACTAACTCCTGATGGTTTGAATGATGCTTGGAGCCTGAAACTGTATCTATGATTCTAATTTCTATTTCTCATTTTTTTCTCATTATTTCTCTATTTCTTATTTTGCAGGCCTTGCATTTTTGAATAATGAATACAGTATGTGTCTATGAATGTAGAATACAACTCGACAGTTAAAGACATTGGTAAGAATATTTCACTGATGTAAAACGTAATTGAGTAGTTCATTATATGCAGTACCAATGTGCCCTGATGCTGTCTCCTGCTAACTACTGTTTTTTAGCAGGTATAGATACACTTTTACACATTGGCACATTTTTTGATCCTGAACTTTTTTTTTTTACCTCACTTCATTGACTTAACTTCAGAACTTTTTTCTCAACACTTGCTGGGTTTAGTCTTGACAGTGGTATTGTGCATAATAATTACTTTCATGGACTAATTGGACACATGATCATTAGGGGGTGGAGTTGGTGTGCTTAAAAGTTTATTGTGTTTTGTTTTTGGCACAGTTGATAAAAGGGCACCAAGTAGCACGAAACATATTGGGGCAGATTCACTAATGGGGCGAATTGGCCATCACTAGCATCAATTCACCAGAAATCTCATCCGCAAAGACATCTGCCATAGAGAACAATTCGCTAGCAAACGAGACTGTCACTAGCGTTCCTTTGCACCCTGACGCCACTTTCACTCACTAATTCTCACTCGCGAATTCTACCGAATGTCATCTCTTTCATCAGAGTTTACTTCACCACCTCAGACCAGGCAAACTGATAACACAAAGCTTCATCTTCCTCAATCTTATGTCAGTGACATCATATCCTATATGCCTTTTACTTTTTTAAAGCGGGATTGCCTTCAAAAGTCTGAACTACTAAAGATTTTTGTGTGAACATTTATATTCCATACATTTGAGGGGCATGCCACATTTGTTTTAAGATGGGTTCATGTCTAGGGCATTATAGGATTTCTTCTGTATTTATTATGGTTCCTTGGACATTTGTAATAAAAAGTGGCCACTTGAAGCATTTGCACCAATATCACTAATAAAGAGGTTCATACGACTTTAATGTACCCGCCCTATTCAAAGTGACCTAAGTGTAAGAGTGCTAGAGAAGTTTTGCTAGGCATAAATGAACGCTAGCGAAACGTCACAATGAAATTTTTGCACTGCCGAAGTAATGCTAACAAAATTTCACCAGCTTTCGGGCTGCTGAGATGCTACTTTGCATTTTAGTGAATTGGCGTTGTGGTAACAAATTTGCGCCTCATGAAGTGCCACGAAGTGCGGCAAACCGGTCGCTGGAAAAAAAATTCACCCTTTAGTGTATTTGCTCCATTGTGCCTATCACATCCAACTTTTTGAGTGCTCTCCTCCTTCTCAATTAGTATGCTCTACTGCAAACTTTTTTTTTTAAAAAAATGCAAAAATAAGATGTGGAAATGTAATACATCTTTTAACTCCTATTATACAATGGGCCACATTCTATTTGTGGAGAAAATAGCATTTCATGGTTTATAACGTGAAAATTCTGTTGAATTCTATGGAAAGATCGATATCTGAATTAGAGAGATACGTTTTTTAACATTGATTGAATCTGGATTTTTTTTCATAGAGACAATAAAGGAAATATTATTGGATCCTCCTGAATAGCTATAGCCAAATGCTTCACTAGCCGAAGAGCTTCACTGAATAGCTATAGTCAAATGTTCTTTGTTTTATTCCAAGTATGACTTGCAAGAAGGAAAGAGGCAATGGGTACAGGTCTGAACCTCATTTGCTTTGGAGAAAATGTAAAAGATGAGAATATCAATTCCACATATAAACTGAGTACAATAACTTTACAAACAACAGACTTTATTAAATTAAATGGTAACAGGAGAGATGGCTAAATGCAGCTTGAAGTCTTTCAGTCAGTGCTTTTTGAAAGTGGGTACTGAAGCATTGAACTGCACAATATTTATTTAAATTAACACCGAAGACAGCATATCCCATTCAGCAATACAGAAATTGTACAGAACATTTTTTTTTAATCTGCTGCTACCAGTCACTGTTTATTTAATTGTTTTCAAGCCTATATAACAAGCATTCACAACTTTCTTTAGTATCAAGTTGTACAACGGAAAACCTTTTTTTTCCACTCCTGTACACATCAAGTATAAAATTCTCCTGTTCGTTTATGTAATAAAGGTCAAAAGTATATGATTGCATTTAATTTACATTGCAGCTTAACGCATATAAAATAATACAAAAATTGTATACAAACATCACATAACATTAACAATCCAAAAGAGGCGTGTTTCTTTTCCTTTTTTTTTTCTTCTTTTTTTTAGTTCACCATACACAATAGAAGAGGGAGTCCGATAATGGTAGAAATGGTATAAACACATGATGTCAAAGTTGACAATGAAAAAATATTTAGGGCAAGCTACATCAATTCCGTAAACAAAAATGTACAAAGCATCAGCTTCTAACTAGCCATAACATAATACTGGTATTCACCGTTCAAGATTATTTAACTGTGTTCCCCCCCGATCTTGCACTTAAATGAAATATAAAAACAGTTCTTTTTTAATATTAGTCACTTCAGGTAACTTCTGTCATTGATGAGTGATTCTGGAAAAACAGAAATTTTGAAAAATGTCAATAGTGATCGGAACAAGTTGTGACAGTGATACCAATAAAAACTATACAGTAGATTAAATTGTATAATTAAAATGATGAATAATAAGGATCAGGTTTAAACAATTTTATTTTGGTGTTTTTCTTTCTTGTAATTTGTACTGTGTTTCTTTGACCTCTGGGTTACAACCCAAAATAGGTCACAATAATCCGCTTTAAAGAGTTATAGTTATTGCTGTAGAAGAGTGATTAGCGAAAAAAAAAACCTTTGGGTGCAGAATTTTCTATTACCTCTCTGCAGGAAAACGTTTAAGGAGAATTCCATATATTCTCCTGTCTGTCTGGCCACACCCAACTGACTTCACAAAGCAACCACTACTCTGATGGACTACATTCCCATCTGGTCTCTATAATACGGTCTGGTCTCTAAAATAAGAAATGAGCTACAGTGTTTGCTGAACTTTTCCCTTCAGAAGCCACAAAGGATTAAAATTCAGGGACTATACTTGTGTCACCTATATGACACATTTATATATTATGTTCTGATGCTTGCATTTACAAATATTGGCCATTTCTCTATTTATGAATAAATCTGTAACCTTTGAAAATACTATTTATATGTAGCAAAGTATTTTATGTAAAATCCTTATTTTAAAGGGGACCTGTCAAACTAAGGAATAAATTAAAATGCTTTTCTTTTTTTGTGTTAGTCAAGGAAAATAAACGTTACGTACACTATATAAATTATTGAAATCTTGTTTCCTTAAAGTGGACCAGTCACCCAGACATAAAAAGCTGTATAATAAAGTCCTTTTCAAATTAAACATGAAATCCAAATTCTTTTTTTTTTATTAACGCATTCATAGCTGTTGTAGATTCTTAAAAATCTCAGCTGTCAATCAAATATTGCCTGCCCCTCCTCTATGCCTTAGAAATAAAGGCGGGGCAAGCAATTACTTTCACTTTCCATTCAGCACTTCCTAGATCTCTCTGTCTCTGTCACATTCCCCCAGTTTTTTTAACCATTTAATTGTGTAGCCAGTGCATGGGGATGGACATCAGGTCCCCCATTCTGGCACACAAACAAGATTCTGAGATGATGCAAGGCTTGCCTTAATAACAGTGTCCACAAAATGGCTCCTGCCTGCTTGCTATAATTATAGTTCTGATGACTGATGGAAACAAGATTCAAATAATTGATACAGTGTAATTAAAGTTCATTTTGCTTGACTAACATTTGAAATAATTTTTTTGGGTGATGGGTGCCCTTTATGTCTTGGAATTACACAATCACAGCAAGCAGGCAGGAGCCATTTTGTGACAAGCTTTGCATCATCCCAACATCTTGTCTAAGCACCAAAATGGGGCACCTGATGCCCATTCATATGCCCACAATTATAGACGGTGAGAAGGGAGGGGGAATATGAGGAGGGCAGTGCCTTCTAGAAACTGCTAAATGGAAAGTGAAAGTAAGTGCCTTTCTGTCTCCATGCCTAAGTAACAGTAATTAAGATGTGGTTTACTGAGCTGTTTACTGACTTTTAAAACTAACTTTAGATTTTAGAAAAACAATTCAAAAATAAAACATACAAAGCCATTGAAAAAATTTGTTTGCAGTGAACTTTTTTATAATGATACATTTGTGAACTGGCCCTTGAAGCTTCTATGTATCTATAGTACTACTAATTTCATGTAGTATTCAATACATTATTTGTGTTTGTTATTTGTTCTTATCCCTATAGATCATAATCATATTTTAGGGCATTGACATTAGTCTCCCTGAGATTAATCTCCTCCAAATGCTTTCCCAGTGGCTAACATGTAAATTGGCACTGGGGAAATATACGCCACGAGACAACTTTCCAAAGTAGACCGAAGTTTCCTTGTGGCGTGTATGTTTCCCTAGTGGCAATTCTCATTTATTGCCCTTAGTGTCTGAGGATTAGGAAGATAGAGTTACTTGTCGAAACTTATAGTACATTGAATATCCATGGGAATTGACCCAGACACCTGTGCCTTAGAAATCAATACATTTTGTTTTACTTTAGCCTCTTTTATGCTGTGACGGCATTTATATTTACCTCACATTTTTTCGTATCTTTTTAAAATGTTGGTAATTGATTGTCAATGAAAGATTACTTCCTCCTATACAGAAATACCATCTTGCTTATTTGGTAGTAGCCAAACACTGAGGGGCAGATTTATCAAAGGTCGAAGTGAAAATTTGAATTAAAAAAAACTAATTTTGAGCTAATTTTTGTGTACTTTGACTAGGGAATAGTCCAAATTCGATTTGAATTTGAAAAAAAAATTAAAAATCTGAATATTGAAATTTATCATGTACCTGTACTTCAAAAAAAAAAACTCCCATTACTTCAAAATTCAACCCTTGATAAATCTGCGCTTGAGTATTATGCTGGTGTATAATTCTCTAACATCATTAACTCATGTTTATCTCTCATGTTTATCTGCCCATACTGTATCATTCTTCCACTTTACAAAGAACTTCTAAATCAATTTGATAAAATAAAATATAAACTTTATAGTGCATTTTGGCACACCCTATTTCAATTATAGCACTTATCCACCATTAAAGCCTGCTCCCTCTGTACATATTTCATTCTTTTATGTTACCTGTGCACTTAAAGTCTCAAGAGGACTTTCAACTCTTGGAAAAGCCATAAGCGGCACCCCTCTTGGATCTTCAGGCTTAGGTTTAGACGGAGATCCATATAGTCCTTTGAAGTTATGAACAACACATAGCCCCTGCAAAATACAAAAAGATGTAATTTTTCTGAAAGTATGACAAAATATCTCATGCAACTCAACATCATAAATAGCAAAATATATTGTATTTGTTGAATATGTAAATTTTACTTAAATTGGAATGGAAGAAAAAAAACGTGACCTTTGATATCTGCCCCTTAATCTTTAATTGAGGAGCCTATTTACTTGAAATCCATATTTGTATTTTTCTTTCATAAATACAATTTTTCTCTAAAAATGTTTGTTCTTTTAATTCTCTAAATAAAAAGCGTATAAACTACACAAAAAAAAACCTGGAAAAAATACAAAACTTTGGCAAGTAAAAGCAGTCAAGGTCCTATAGAAGTCACTAGGAACTGCACTCATCCTTCTGGAACAATGTTCAGCTCTTTTTTCATTTATGCTTGTTGTATTCAGATCTTTAATAATTTTGTGGTTTTCAAGAAAATGAGTTTCTTCACAGTTTCAAAACCTCTATAATAAGTGTTTTGATAAATGGGCCCCCCATGTTTTAGGATTAGTGTCCCATTAGTTAACAATAGAGGTTTAAAATGTTTTTAACAACAGCATTGTAATATTTTTGGTAGCCAGTGGTGCTCTGAGACTCTAGGGGGCAGATTTACAAAGCTCGAGTGAAGGATTCGAATTAAAAAAACTTTGAATTTCGAAGTGTTTTTTGGGCTACTTCGACCATCGAATGGGCTACTTCGACCTTCGACTACGACTACGAATCGAACGATTCGAACTAAAAATCGTTCGACTATTCGACCATTCGATAGTCGAAGTACTGTCTCTTTAAGAAAAACTTCGACCCCCTACTTCGGCAGCTAAAAGCTACCGAAGTCAATGTTAGCCTATGGGGAAGGTCCCCATAGGCTTGCCTGTGATTTTTTGATCGAAGGATATTCCTTCGATCGTTGTATTAAAATCCTTCGAATCGTTCGATTCGAAGGATTTAATCGTTCGATCGAACGAATAATCCTTCGATCGTTCGATCGCAGGATTTGCGCTAAATCGTTCGACTTCGATATTCGAAGTCGAACGATTTTAGTTCCTGGTCGAATATCGAGGGTTAATTAACCCTCGATATTCGACCCTTCTTACATCTGCCCCTAGTTGTACATATCTATATTAAGGGGGTTATTTATTAAACAATGAATGCTAAAAACTCGAAAATTCAGTTTTACTATAAGATCTAAGGGGCAGATTTACAAAGCTCGAGTGAAGGATTCGAATTAAAAAAACTTCGAATTTCGAAGTGTTTTTTGGGCTACTTCGACCATCGAATGGGCTACTTCGACCTTCGACTACGACTACGAATCGAACGATTCGAACTAAAAATCGTTCGACTATTCGACCATTCGATAGTCGAAGTACTGTCTCTTTAAGAAAAACTTCGACCCCCTACTTCGGCAGCTAAAAGCTACCGAAGTCAATGTTAGCCTATGGGGAAGGTCCCCATAGGCTTGCCTGTGATTTTTTGATCGAAGGATATTCCTTCGATCGTTGTATTAAAATCCTTCGAATCGTTCGATTCGAAGGATTTAATCGTTCGATCGAACGAATAATCCTTCGATCGTTCGATCGCAGGATTTGCGCTAAATCGTTCGACTTCGATATTCGAAGTCGAACGATTTTAGTTCCTGGTCGAATATCGAGGGTTAATTAACCCTCGATATTCGACCCTTCTTACATCTGCCCCTAGTTGTACATATCTATATTAAAGGGGTTATTTATTAAACAATGAATGCTAAAAACTCGAAAATTCAGTTTTACTATAAGATCTAAGGGGCAGATTTACAAAGCTCGAGTGAAGGATTCGAATTAAAAAAACTTCGAAAAATTTCGTTCGATCGCAGGATTTGCGCTAAATCGTTCGACTTCGATATTCGAAGTCGAACGATTTTAGTTCCTGGTCGAATATCGAGGGTTAATTAACCCTCGATATTCGACCCTTCTTACATCTGCCCCTAAATGTTTAGTGGAAAAAAACCTAAAATTATTCGAGATATGTTATACCCTGAGGATACAAAAAGTCTGAATCCGAAAATACTCCATATTCAACCTGTCGAGGTCCTTTAGAAGTCAATGGCAGAGGACCTATTTGCAATTTGGAGATATTATGGTCTGCTCTGGGTTTCGTATGATAATCCAAACATTTCTGGCTTTTTTCGCATGACAATGTGAAAGTTGTGGTTTCCAAGCGACAATCCAAAAAAGACGTGTTTTTTCCCAATCCATTTTTTTTAGTGTTTTTTAATGATAAATAAGGGTAACTCGTGGATTCTAGTCTAGTCTGATTTTATTTATTGAAAACATGAGAAAAATTAGGATTTTGATAAATAGCCCCATTAATGTTAGAACCATCCTGGTGAATTTTGCCTCGGTTGGTGATCTAATTTGGAATTTGTGTAGTAACATGTACACAGTTTGCCCCAGATTAATATGCCACATCAGTATCAATGTTTGCTTTCATTATGCTAACTGCACTAGAGTAGTAAAAATGTACTTATGATTGGTTGGTATAGGTTACTGAACCAGAGTAAAATGAGCCCAAGTTTCTGCATAGCCCTTCACTCACAACAAATGAAAGCAAGCGTCCAAATACATATTGCATATTTACAGGCAATAGGCAAGTTTCCGAAGCATTTGGTGCATTATATATTTTACAACTGCTTATACTTTTTAAACCATGTTCATCTACACTGGCAAGAAAAAACTGTTCAGATTAGATTAGATTTCTTTATTTGTGTGACTTTAATCTAAACGAACTAGGAAAGTTAAAACCAACCTAGATGGGTATGTCTTGCCCAGTCCTTGAATTTTCACATTAGCCCTACATTTTTCATTTTAGTAACTTTGTTTATTGACACAGGTATGGGGCCTGTTATCCAGAATGTTCTTTATCTGAGATTTTCTGGATAACTGATCTTTCTGTAACTTGGATCTTCATACCTTGTCTACTAAAAAATAATTTAAACTTGAAATAAACCCAATAAGCTGATTTAGCATCCCATAGGAATTAATAATATCTTAGTTTGGATCAAGTACAAGCTACTGTTTTATTACTGTTTCTTCTATAGAAGATAGCTTTTCCATAATTCTGAGCGTTCTGGGCAACAGGTTTCCGGACAACTGATCCCATACCTGTATGCCCAAAATGCACTAAGATAAACTGGCTTCTAAACATGGAGTTTTAAAAAGTTAAGGCCAAAAAAAGAATACTTGAAATTTCACAGAAAGTATTTTTCTTTAATTTAAGATGCATTACTATTGTTGTTTAACCAAAATATAACATAACATATGTGTATATATATATATATATATATATATATATATATATATATATATATATATATATATATATATATATATATATATATATATATATATATATATATATATATATATATATATATATATATATTCAGTATACACATTATATTTATTATGTTTCAACCTAGCAATACTTACCAAAAATAAAGCTATAGCTGTTCCTAGAATGAAACCACCTATGACATCTACGCAGTGGTTCCTGTACTCTGAAACACGGTTAAGTCCAGTAAGGAATGCACAGCAAAGAGTGCCAAGACACAGTACCGGCTTCGCTAACCTGCTGCTCTTTGTTTTTATTGTGCTTGTGATGTACATCTGAAAAGGAATAATGCAGTCTCTGTTAACACAGCAAATGGTAAATTGTTCTAAAGTACAGAAAAAAATTGTATATCAGAAAATGACAGGATTGTAGAATAGTTAAAGGGTCTAATAAACATAAGTTATACAGATTTGGAATTGTAATGAATAAAACATGATAGATATTTGCACATATACCCATAGATATACACACACAAATAAATGAAGAGTTATCTGTCTAATTATAAGGGTAGAAAGAAAGAAACAATTCACTAGGCATCACTTTTACTGACACCTATTAAAAAACAAATATAAAAATTGGCAAATTCAAAAATGATCACAGGCAGGGAAATCTAGTTTGCCAGGTTCTTTTTAGTGAATATGTTACAAATGGAAGTATTTACTCCATATAATACAATTACTCCGTACATGGAGCAGCTTAAAGGAAAATTTAAATAATTGGGGGTCATAATTTGTTAGGTTCCTTCTAGAGAGAAAAAAGCTAACCTTCTGCTCCAGCTTACTTGGCTGGGGAGTTTATACATTAATGAAAAACAGGGCTCCAATTATATTAAACAAGATCAAAAAATGGACAATACTGGGAATATTAACAACAATACGAAGTGCAGCTCCTTTATACTAAAATATATGAAGTGGCACCTTCATATTTCTTTAGCACCCAGTTATCCCTATGGCAGATAAATACGATTTTAGCAATATCTAAAGGTTGCCTTAATTACAGTGTTCACAAAATGGCAGCTGCCTGCTTCATGCGATTTTGATCTCCAAGACTAAAAGAAACAAGATTGCAATAATTTATATAGTGCGAGTGAAGTTTATTTTGCTTGACTAACATCGTAAAATATAGTAGGATTGTAAATATAAAAATTTTACATATAAAGGCTGGCAAGTTCATGTAGAAGTCAATTAAGCGTTTTTTTTTTCAAGGTTTTCGATTTTTGAAAATGATGAGTTTAATGCCATTTCACCGGATTCAAGTTTTTTTTTTTTTTTTGCATTTCTAAATTTTTTTCAAATTTAAAAATAATTAGAAATACATAAATTAGAATTTTGATAACTATGCCTCCCCCACTTCTTATACTGCCCATATATCAGCACAAGGAATACCTTGGAGCCACGGAATAATATGAAAGTTACACTCCCCAGCCAAATATCAGTGCATTCTTGAAGAAGAAGTGCACCAGCTCAGGGTAGAAGGTTAGCATTTTTGCTTAATGGGGGAGTAAATTGGTACTCTCTAGTGATTTAACCTTTCTTCTTCTGTGTATTCTAAATAGTCATTTGAATAAATTACATGTTTTTCGAGAAAAAATGTTCTGGCAAGTTTAGCAGCTGTCCACTAGAGAGCAGCCATGCACTATGCCATGGGATAGCGTTATCAAAAAGGTAGCAAAGAGTTATCATCATTTATTTAAAAACAGATATGAAAATGTAACTGTGCAGCAGAGTTGAATTTACTGACATGCTAATGTTTAGTAATATGTGACATCATAAGGGCCTGCATCCATTGGCTCAATATTTCAGAATATGTTGGGCATTGTATAAACATTTGCACATACCGTAATCATCCTTTCATAACATAGAGAATACCATAGCAAATTGCAAGGAAAAAAAGCTCTGCAGACTACATTAGCATCATCATTTTTTATATATAGGAATCTGAGGGCCCTGCAATTTCAGCAGGGCGACCCTCACCCTTTGCAGCTGCACTCCTTACCGTTGTATACAATGCAGAGTAAATACTCAGCGCAGCATGTTTGGATGGAAAAGACCTTCTTGCTTTCTCAATGACTTCAGGGTCCCCAGTGCAGATATTTGCATTGTTAATAAACTGATGGTTAATGAGACAGTCTGATACGGTGTAGTTTGGTTTGCACGCGGTCAAGAAATAGGGAGTCAGGTTTCCTGTTACTACCTGGCCTGCGTTTACGAAAATATCAGTGGCAAAAAGTCCAAATGCAAAAACACCTGTGAAATATAAAAAGATGGCATAAGTTTACCTTGCAGTGACATCTAGTAAGTGTGATGTGGTAAAGCTTTGCTGGAATAGTATGGCAAACACTGGCAGTCTGTGTAGAAATGATGTGTCTATAGCTGGCCATAGACGCAAAGATGAGATGATGATTCATACGATTGGACTTTCCCATCTCCCTATCTGCCACTTCAAATAAAGTACAAAAGAACAGATCAGCCGATGTTCTTCCCCTGACAGCATTTGTATGAAAGTTATGTCCGACAAAAGCTAGTTGCAGTCTCCCACTGAAAATCCTACGATCGGCAATACATGCAGGGAAATTATATCGGCAGGCGAAAGAAATCTTTTAACCTGTCTGACTCTCCACACACGGTCCGAAAATCTCACGAATCCTCGATTCGTACGATCAGATCTTTGCGTCTATGTCCAGCTTAAGGCTAGTACAGCTATGGGATCCATTATCCGGAAACCTGTAATCCAGAAAGCTCTGAATTGCTGAAATGTCGTTTCCCATAGACGTCATTTTATCCAAATAATACAAATTTTTAAAAATGATTTAATTTTTTGTAATAATAAAACAGTACCTTGTACTTGATCCAAACTAAGATATAACTAATCCTTATTGAATCCATTACCCGGAAAACTCCAGGTCCTGAGCATTCTGGATAACAGGTCCCATACCTGTAGAACACAATGTGTTTCTACACAGGCCAAGAGAAAAGGTCAATCCACCCTCTTCTGCTATGTGTGAACTGACAGATAAAGTATGGCATCTCCCTGTCAGCACATATACGGGTGTATTTTGGAAAGGCAATTTCACACCATAATCTGCCCTGTGCGCATGCTGACAGACTGACACCCGTGACAGGGAGCAGAAGAGAGCGGATTGGCCATTTTCCCATCTGCATTCCTATACAGTGTACCTCTAGCCTAAGTAGAACACTTCCATTGTGTATATAGTAGAGATAATCTACTGATGACCCATGTAATTAAAAGGGTGGTTCAACTTTAAGGGTAGTGGCACATGTGCAGATTCCAGGAAGATTAGTCGCCCAGTGACAAAATGCCTTCCTGTCGGCAAGAATGTGAATCTGGCATTCAGATTGATCTGTTTTCCAAATTCGCCAGAAGTTGCCTCACCAGGAAACTTAGGGAGACTTTGGAAAACCAAAGCGATTTGTATGCCATCCAGCCGGCGATTCACATCCTTGCCAGCAGGAAGGCATTTCGGGGAGATGAATCGCCCAAGAAGATGCACTAAAAATATGAAACCCTCTAAAAATTCAAGCAGCTCCCATTGACTTCTATCGGACCTTGATTGCTTTTACTTACCAAAGTTTAGTTTTAGAGGTTTTCATGGGTTTTTACACTTAATAAAATATAAAATTAGTGAAAAAAAAACGAAATCCAAATTTTAGTGAATTGGCACCATAGAGTATATGGTACATATAGCACAAACATGAAAATAGTCTCTAAATGATGCCATGGAATATCTATAACTAAAGAAACATACAACTTCTAGCTTGAACCCAGTTTGGATGAATAAGGGGATGAACTGAAAAAAATATTCAACAAAAAGAGAACTAAAGCCAATGATTGAACAAGTACCATTTATCTCCCTGGTGATCATCGTCCTCACTGTTTGGTCACCACCAACCTTCATTCACCATTTATAAGGACATAATATACAGGATCTTTTTTTAAATATATGTCACAAAAGGGTGTAGTCATATAGTTAAAAGAATCATTTCTAGCTCTGTATCATTGCCCCATCTCAGAAAGTAGGTTTAATTCCAAATCTGTGATACTGTCGAGAGCGGCCGTGAATGTGCAATACTGAATACTTTATTAAATTACATTTCAAGAGCGATCCCAGAAGAAAGTATCTGATTGGGTTAATGTTCATTTCATGCCTAAAGGCATTTCGGTACACTATATCCTGCATTCTATCAATGGCAGCATGCCAGACATCAATTCATGATTAGAGAAAAGCTGCTATTCAAGGACATTTCAAAGTTGCTTCAAGGCACTCTTATATATGTTAATATAAAAGTAAAGTCTTAGAAAATGCAGACAAAAAACAGACAAACTAGTCCTAAAGCAGCCTATCAATATTTAACATCTTTTATACTGTGTCTGTTGGAGTCAAAATACTGTAATAAATATTGGGTTTGAATTTGTTTAAATTTCACAAGCATAAAGTCAATCATATACTGTAATATACTGATCCACTACGCTATTTTTTGGGGACAGTTCTGTGACAGTTCTCCTCACTAAATCCAGAAAGACATTTACTCTGTTTTTCCCTTACTTCTCTAAATCACCATTTGCTGAAAATGTAATTCCACCTATAATTACATCTGGGCTAAATGTTATGTTCTTCCATTTGGGCTTCCGACTAGGTAGTTTAAAAACACTTTGACATATGAGTTATACCTGTATATCTTCCCTTTTAAATAATGCTTCTCTTGGCCCTTTCATAAAGGCACACTCCTACAGCTTCCTATAAATGGTATATTTGTGGTCAATTACACTATTTAACCGCGAAGAAGCAATTTGAAAAGCAATCTTTGAAAATGAAAGTTCTCCAGAGCCTATGACCTTGCTCTACAACCAGATCAGATTGATTCCCTTCCAGTGGCTATTTCAGCACAAAAGTACATTTTGTATAAAACTGTCAATTCTGGACAAAGTAACACAGCGGTGAGGGACTGACTCAGGAGAGGTTTAGAATAAGAGTTCTAGATGTCAGGAACTGAACAATTTGGGGCATATATATTATGCTGTGTAAAATGAAATTCACCAAAAAAAATGGTGTAAAAACTGTAAAAAATAAATGGCGAATTTATCAAGGTGTGTGTAATTTTACACCATGCTAATGCTAGATTTGCCACCATAATTTTCATTGCTTCCTGCAGAAGTACATCTAAGAAGAAACACTTAACAATATCACGCAGTTATTTACACAAGAAGCCTGTTGATGTGCGGTGTATTATCCTGCTGTTTTTTGCACAGTATAATAAATATGCCACTTAAAATTATAGGGGGTTATGTAATAAAAGGCACTATGTTTGCCCGGAAGCAGTAACTCATAGCAACCAACAAGCAGGTAGAGTTTACTGGTCACTAGTGATGGGCGAAAAATTTGCGAAGTGCATTAAAGTCAATGGGAATAATTTTGAACAGTGACAATTTTGACATGCAACAATTTTTTGGTCTTCCCGAATTTTCCACTGCAAATTTTCACTGCAGTTTCGTAAAAATTTGTAGACGGCGAACTGTGGAAATTTGTCGAGAATCCATGCCTGCTGAGTAAATTCGCCCGTTACTACTGAGACCCGAATAAAAGTTAATATTTTATAGGTTAGTATGGATTACTGCTTAGTGCCTTTTATTTCATATGGGGGTATGGCGTTTTTTTTGGAATGTTTAGCTCTGCTCGCAATGCAAAATTATTTGCTGGTGAATATTACATCTCTAAGCAAAGGTTAGCATTAACACCTGCTCTCAAGTTTTGCTAAATATTTTGTCGCAAATTATGCTTTGTGATTGTGAAATTTTATTACATACACAGCGAATGTTCGCAAAAGCTATTTGGTCGCAAACTTTGCAAGGAAGTAGTTGAGGTCTGTAATCAGTCAAAAAGGATGCAAACATGGCCACTAATATTCACAATAACGACACATTACATTCTCACAATAGCATTTTAAAAAGGAAGGCCACGAGGACCATGCCAAAATATAAATATAGGTTTAACAGACACTTTATACTCAGTCCTCATATTTCCCCCCTTACCAATAATAACTCGTTTCACTGGGTTGCCCAGCTGTTCAAACTGAACTTCATGATTCTTAGAGTTAATGATACTTCCAGAATACTGTAGGAAATATCTGCTTGGTGTACCTACAGTAGAGGACTTGTTGGTACATCAAGACAAACATTCTCAAAATAAAAGGGGAAATACTCTAGTATTTGGGTTTTGAGCTACTCTAGACAAATCAAAGTACAATAGGCTGTAAAATGAGAAATACCAGGATAATTACAGGGAAATAAGAAGTAATTCCTAAGCACCAATTAGCATCAATGAATCTGAGTGCCCTTAAGAAGCAACATTTTTTACCTATAAAACGTAAAATCCTCCTGATGAGTGGATTCAGGTAACAGCACTCCCCTGTCAAAATCATTTTTTCTTGAATGATCAGATTTTCTCTAGTAGATTTTATGAAATACGTAGTCACCTCACCAATAAAAATCTAAGAAAAGAAATTTGAAATTGTTAATGACACATCAATTAAAATTATACATGAACTGTACGTGAGATTACCAGATTTTTATTAACTTGGTATACAATACAGCACCATCAGGGCTGTATGCTTAAAGCAATATATGCACACCTAAACATGTTTTGACCAGGTTATACAATAATATAAATAGGATGAACTGCATGCCTCTGTTAAATGTCATTTATTTCATTCAGTTCCATTTATATGTGGCATTTTGTCCATTTTGCCTAAATTTGAAAGCCCATCCAAATCAGAGAAATGCTTGAAATGTAAGTCAAACTAATGTTCTCATTAATACAATAATATTCTCATTTATAATTTTTGAATGTTATAGAACAGTGATCCCCAACAAGCGGCTGGCGAGCAATTTGTTGCTCACCAACCTATTGGATGTTGCTCCCAAAGCATTTGCTTATTTCTTTTCCCTGGCTTTAGGGTAATCTTTAGTTGCATAAAAAAACATATTTTCTGCCATAGAAAGCCTCTTGCAGGCTGCCAGTCCACATAGGGCTACCATTAGCAAATCACATCCCATATTTGGCACCACCAGGAACTTGTTGCTTGCTTGTGTTGCTCTCCATCTGTTTTTTTACATTTGACTGGCTAAAAAAGTTTGTGGACCCCTATTATAAAAGATATCAGGAAAAATGTGGATAAAGTACCTGAACATACAAAACTAAGTTGGGTACAAAAATGTATATTGTGAAATAAACTTCTTTTAAGGCTATTTTCTGTTGCTGTACTTAAAATTCTATTCCCATATAGCAGTGAACCCTAACCTATGGCTTGTAGGCAACATGTTGCTTGCCAGACCCTTTGATGCTTTTTCAAAAACACTCATGGACTCAAAACAAGTCTTCATTTTTTAATTTTCTGGCTTGAAGACAACCAACAAAAAAACTCAAGAGCACGGCTAAAAATAGCCTGCTGGCAGTCCACACAGGACTTAGAAACAACTAATCATAACCCTTATTTTGCAAGTTCTTGAATATTTGGAGAGCTTGTGTGGCTCCCCCACACTTTCTACATTTCACTGTGGCTCACAGGTCAAAAAAGGTTGAGGGTCCTAATTCTCTCTAATAAACTTTAAAATGTGAAAAGGGAATGAAAAAGAAGTAAAATAGCAAAAGGACAACTTGTGCATGCAGAAAGGAACTAGGGTGCTCCAGAAACATCTGTACATGTATACAGATCCATTATAAAGAATTGCTGTAGGACTGCTGCACTTTGATTACGCTGTATAAGCATAAACAGGACCAGTAGTATCAGCAGGTCCAGCAACTCCAGTAGGATCAGCAGGTCCAGCAACCATCTCTCTGTGTTCTATCTGTGGAACTAAGAGTAAAGCTGGCCATGTACGCACATATAAAATCATGCAAAAGTTTGTTTTGTACAATTAATTGTGCATGTATGCTGGCCCATGTACTATGGATATTGGAGGGTCTGGGGATCTGACAGGTTTAAAAATGTAATCTGTTGATGCACCATGTTGACCAGTGCATGGAAGTAAAGAGGAGTTGCAGTTCTCCTAGTAAATGTGGCCATCCACTTGGCATGTAGGCCCATCATTCAGAAAATAGAGAATGGGCCTGTATACGGCCCCTTGCAGATATTCATTCTGTTTTATACAGAATGCGTAATACGTTTAATACATTTTTAAGTCCATTTAGCAGATTAATAACTTACAATTGCTGTTGGTGTTGCTGCCAGCACACAGTACAACACCAGCGGGGAAATAAAACTTTCATCCTCAGTCCCTGGGTACGGTTTCATAAGATTCCCATCTTGGCAGAAAAATCCTTGTATGTGTACTTGGAAAGTATCTGTGCACTCGAAATAGTACGAAAGCAGAACCGTCCCAGCCATGATAACAAGCTGAAAATAAAGCATGGTACATTAAAAACAGATTAACAGAAGTAGCTTCTCTTGAGAACAATTCCCATGGACTGGTACTTTGCCCATCACTCAGTTACTTTCCATGACAGAGGCAGTTGTGTTAATATGTCCACAAATGCCATACGAGATCTGTTGCATAAGCCTTTCAGCAAACAGCTTTAACGAAAGCCTCTAATCGAACTTAGCCCTTACTCTCCCTCACAGATAGATATGTGCATTAATCAACCACTTCATCAAAGGGCATTTGAGTGTCACGCAGGATATCCAGATCAATAGAGCTCCTGGCAATGCATCTGATTTAGACATCAGAAAATAATGCAAAACTCCAGTTCTGCAGCTCGGATAGCATAAATAAAATCCACTTTATAACAAATTTAAACAAATAACCCAATGAAGAAATATCAGAAGTTATGCAAGTATTATTATTATTATTATTATTATTATTAACATGTATTTATATAGCGCCAACATATTGCGTAGCACTGTAGAGTAAATGTGATTATACAACTAAATCACATGAATTGTATACATAAAACATATGGAGTTACAAACATCACAATCAATACAGGCACAAAAAGGTGAGGAAGGCCCTATGCATAGGCATACACTCTAAAGGGTATAGTATATTTACTTATTCAAGTAATTGAATTATCTAAAAATAACATAAAACCATTAAATAAAAACAAACTTTATAATATGGGAAAACTCTAAAACTCAAAGCTGAAACACAATAATCTTTCACTTCAAGAATATACTTGACACATCAAAAAAAGGGGGATAAAACAAGTTTAACACAGTAATGCAATACAAGGGCATTTATGTATATTTTTGTAAAACCAGATAAAGACATGCCTTTATCCTATGTTTTCCCCCCACCCTCAGCATAAATGTGTTTCTATCTATTGCCAACACAAAAAATCTTATAGTTCAACATATTGGTTAGAATTAGCCTGGAATTTTGGGTACAAAGAGAACCAATTACAAGTTAAATAAAGGTGTTAGTAAATGAGGGCCAGACAGTTTCACATGCCTACAAAGATCCCAGGATAGATTTCTTCATAGACTTCTATTGAGTTTTCATAAGATACAGGAATACACTTTGGCAAATAGGCTGATACAGGTATGGGATCTGTTATCCAGAATGCCTGGGGTTTTCCGGATAAGGGATCTTTCTGTAATTTGGATCGGCATAGCTTGACTGCCTTCCATTTTTTCTTTTTTGGCAAAAAAAGAAAAAATAGAAATGCTCAATTTCTGCATGATAAATACATGTTAATTACAGCAAAATGTATGTACTGTATGTATGTATTTTTTTAGTTGACATGATCATGGCATTTAGTGACATTAAAGGCAAAAAAAGACTGTTTGGTTGAAAAGGGCTGCTATGTATAATACAGGTATGGGATACGTTATCAGGAAACCTGTTATCCTGAATTACAGGAAGACCATCTCACATAGACTACATTTTAATCAAATAATTACAATTTAAAAAAAAAAAAAATATTTCCTTTTTCTCTGTAGTTAAACAGTACCTTGTACTTGATCCAACTAAAAATATCCTTAATCATTATTGGAGGCAAAACCAATACTTAAATTATTTTTTTGTAGAATTAAGCTATGGAGATTCAATTTACATAAAGACTCCTTATCCCGAAAACCCCAGATCCCAACTCATGACCATTCTGGATAATACCTGTACTTTTTGTTATTTATATTAGGAACTGATACATTCCCACATTCAGCTTAAGTCACACACACACACAGCAGTTAGTCTTTGTTAGTTATGGATCATTCCCTCTCGCTGTTCTTTGTCAGATTTCAACCTCCTCTCCTTGTGGTTCACTAAATTCATTTGGGAAAAGGTTAGAATGCACTGACCAATCTTTCTTTTGGAAAATGCAATCAGCTTCCACTTTTCTAGTTCATTACTTTCATATTTCATATCAACAAAAAAAATCCACTGACAATTGATATTTCATATAACTTTATTTATTCAATGAAAGGGAGAGAATATGATCACTTTCTGAACTGCTGATTTACTCAGCTCTAGATAAAACCATCTTGTAGATTTAGAAATAAAGGTCCAAAAATTAGTAGAAAATACAAATAACTTATTATGGATTCCACTGATTCACTGCCAGGAATTCTAAACAGTTAAAGTGTATAGCAATGAAGTATTCCTTGTTGAAAACATATCAGCAAAATAAGACAAAAATAATAACAGATCGCAATTGACACACACAACTATATGGCGATGAATCGGCCTGAAATGTAATAACTGCACTCTGGGTGGTGTTATCTGCATGGTGCAGTCATATCATGTAACTACTTATATAACTTGTGCAAAATATGAAAATATATGAAAATCCCATATGCCCAAATTATAACCAGGCCTATTGTGTTGGTTTAATAACATATACCCTCTCAATTCCTAATGTGAAATGTCAGCCTCCATGGTTGACTGATAGGGTTATTGGACCAGAACACACCAGAACACACATTGTGTGGCTTGTGAAAATATTTTGCATGTATACCCCCTTCCTATAGCGTTACTGTATACAGGTATGGGACCTGTTATATCCAGAATGCTCAGGCCTTTTACAGATACGTGTTTTTTCTGTAATTTGTATATTTATTCCATAGGTCTGCTATAAAAATAATTTAAATATTAAACAGAATACGATCGTTTTACTACCAATAAGGGTGTATGTCAGGATCAAGTACAAGGTATTGTTTTATTATTACAGAGAAAAAGCAAATCATTCTTAAAAATGTGCCCTTCCTATAAGTCAGAGCTTTCTAGATAATGGGTTTCCAGATGAAGGATCATCCTATACTTGTCTATTAAATATTAATTATTTGTCATCCCATTCTCCACTGGTGTGTTTGCTTCAGAAAGACTACTATAGTTTATATAAATAAGCCGATGTGTAGCCATGGGGGGGAGGAGATGGAAAAAAGAAGAAAAGGCACAGGTTAATGTATAAATATCCAAATTATGGAAAGAGCAGTTATATGGAAAACCCTAGGTCACGGTATGAATTACAAGACCTGGAGCAAACTTTGTTTTGTATTACCATCTCTGGTTCTAATAAATAAGTCCCATGAGTTTAAACCAGACAGAAATACTTGTATATTATAGGTGTATCTATCTAACCATCACTTGCATAGTACAATTACTAGAACAAAGATTACTAGTGTGAATTTCCACTAGAGGTCAGAAAAGAGCCATTGATGGGTTGTGTGAGTATAATGAAGAAATGGAGGATAATTATAATGTTACACCATATTTTACACAATTTTGGTGTAAAATGAAATGCACCCTTTCAAAATCATGCCTATCAGATAGATGTCAATCTCTCAGATACAGTAAGTAAAAGTTGCAGGGACGATTCCATGATATAAAAGAAAAATACAACTGTAAATAGGAAATTGCAAGATGAGCAGAAATAATGAACTGAACATGATTTGAGAGTTTGGACTGGTTTCCCTGGACACAGTGGGGATATAAATAGGATTACAGTTGTTCAGTATTGGTATTCTTCGGGAAACATTTATTTGTAATAGAGTGCATTGGGGAATTTTCATATTATTTAAACTGACACTGACTCCTATGCATGTATTACAAACTAAAAAGAGTTCTACATATTTCTGTACACTGGATTTTAATTAATAGTCAAAATGGGTCAAAGCATGTTGCTTTTGTGCAGGGTTGTCACGTCAAGGGGACAAGGTTGTGATGTTGTAGGGTGGAGTGATGACTTCACAGGGGATAAACAATGATGTGGTGATCGACGATTGGTCGACCACCTTGTCAATCTTGGGGAGTCTTTGCTGGTTTTCCTCATTTGGAAAATCGGGCAGGAAGTTTTGACCCAGGCAGCCCTTCTGAAAATGGGGCTGTCAGGGTCAGAACCGGACAGGTGGCAAACCCTACTTTTGTGTATTAGAACATATGCGTTATGAGTGGAATATCACACTACCAGCAGATCAATTTGGACACCTCTTTGCTATTTCGAGTCAAGTAAAAAAAAATACTCATTTACCAATACAAACACAAGGGCAGAGCACAACATTTATACATATTTAAATCCTGTTCAGCAGTGATGAGCGAAATTATTATCCAAGTTTCACCGTAAAAGTGACGCCCACTCCATGGGTGAAATAAATATGGTGTGCATCAAAAATTTGTTGCACATCAAAAAAAATGTTGTCACCCATTGACTTTTCTCAGTTTGGAAGAGAAAACAAACACAAAATAGACCAGGAATGAATAACTGCTATGTAGGCTAGAAATATCGTACATTTTGTTTTGGGCTTCTGTACAAGCCCAAGGCAAGCACATCTCTTTAGCAAGGAAGCTCTGTGCCTCCATAGAAGCCAAAGTAGCCCCCCATCTTCTTTTCTGCTGATTCACTGCACATGCTCTGTGCTACTGCCTGGTACTGAGCTTAGGAACAGACTCAAAATATATTGTATACATAAAATAAATGTCTCACTATAAGGCTGATTAATAATCAATACAGATAATTATTACATCTCAGTAGTGATGGGCAAATTTATTCGCCAGATGCAAATCCACAGCGAATTCCAGCGATTCGTCACTGGCGATTAATTTTGTGAAACTGCTGCGAAAATACGCCGTCGTCCGGCATTTCGCGAATTTTTCGCCATTTCACGAATTTCGCTAATTTTTTGGCGAAACGGGACAAATTCTCCCATTACTGCATCTCAGCACAGAAACCAGTGCATCAAGCATCAGAATTTAATAATCAGCCTTGGAGCATCAGCTTATATTACATATTGCTCCTACTTGACATTTTGTGGTTTTTGTTCTTAAAATGCCAATAAAGATGATTGGAGAGAAAAGAATAATAATTGAGCAAATATTGGCCCCAGAAAGCTAACATGTGCTTGATTTGATTTGCTACCACAAGTGCAGTTATTAATACCAAAACATTTTAAATTTGTAGTAGTATGTGGGGCTGGATTTAAATCCATATTATATATTTGACAGTGTTTATTATTACTATTAATTGGCATATGGTATTGTAGGATCTGAGCTTGGACTAGTTTGCAGCCAGTCAGTGAGCTTCTGCAAGTCGCATTACCTGTTGGGTGCAGGGAAATATGGACGGGTTCATAATGCAGCATAATGTCATAACTTGGCTCATTGCCTAAGTTTTTCTCAGAAATCATGAGATATAAATTAATGCATTGCACCACACAGAAAGTAAAACTGTGGGCCAATAAATAAATTCAAATAATTTAAGCAAATCAACGAATAGTAAACCTAGTGTGGGCAGGCACTTTCCCTCACATGTATTTAGATTGCTGCTTATGGGAGGGAAAGGACGATGACTGATAATTGAAGCACACGCACGGGGAAAGAAAAGCTCATTCATTTCCTTATAAACATGAATTAATTTCCTTATACTGTATACATGAATTAATTTCCTTATATATATGAATTAATTTCCTTATATACATCAATTAATGTTCCCCTTTAAAGGAAATCATTATTTACAGCCTTTACGAGTAGAAAGCCTAATGTTGGCAAACACTGACTTATAAATAGCCTATAAAAGAAATTACCCATTTTATGTGCTTTAATTGGGTTCTTTTAAATGTCAAACTGACTTTAAGACGACTATTTTTTACAGCTGGAATAACCTCTAAAACTCCTCCTTATTATGGCACAAGCCAAATGACTTAGTACAGAATTAAATCTTATATTAAGGCTTCTATTAAAAACAGCAACCTCCTCCTCCTTTAGTCCAAAATTGTTTGTGCCAGTTATTTATTAAAGGACCAGTGGCACCAAAATAAAAAAATTATTTTACATACAGTATAATTATTTTTCATTGTGTACATGATGATATTATTTTTCTGATTTCAGTCATTCTTGTCTAAATTAAGCTTTTCTCTACTCAACTACTCCCAAATACCCAAGCACAAAAACTGCAGACATTTTCAAATCAAAATATCTTGCTATGTAGAAATGGTGCCAGATTTGCCTAGGTTCAAACTAAGCAAACATAATCACATGCATGTAAAAGCTTTAGGGGTGATTTTATTTCCTAGTTTTACTGTTCTTGTATTAATGATCATTAGTGAGAGGATTTTCAGTGATCCATGTTTTTAGCCATAAATAATACACAAGAGCCATAAATATCGTGTAAATTATAGCCTTATAAATACCGCTTCGTGATGTCATCAGTTATAATTGGTGCTTAGTTATGTTATTTGTGTCACATGACTCAATGAAACCTCCATTATAATAAATTAATAATGTACTCCTTGTTCTAAAGCCAGAGATATTAGAAGTCACCTCAAAGTTCTATGCCGGGTGTCACAATCAGCACCCAAAATCCAGAACCAATGCTAGGCTCCCTGATCTCAGCTCTTACTTCCGCCTTTAACAGCCGCCTTTCACCTCAGGAGGAGCCCTCAGCTAATTGGATGCCGCCAGGTCTTATAAAAAAGAGGAGCCCAACAAAGGGTTCTGGACGAGCAGAGGGGGACAATTCTTATGCAAAAGTCTTTTGGTCAGAAGGTCACAGACAGAAAGTGTAGTCAAAATCAGGCAGAGTCGGTGCAGGCAGAATACAAGCAGATCCAAACAAGCAGGGGTCAAAGAATGAGATCAATCAAGAATGGTCAGGACAGGCACGGGTCAGAATACAGAAATCAGAATAGTCGAATAACAGGCAGAGGTCAGGATCACAGAAATCAGGAAAGTCAGGCAGGCAGGGGTCAAAACACAAATCAGAATATCAGAATAGCACCCAGGAACTCACTAAGACGAACCAAATAAAGGGCAATGAAAAATGTCCCTTTAAGTACCTTTAAATTTTGCGCCATTGTGCGATGGCGTCATCATGCCAGCGTGAATGCGCCTATAAATAAAGAAGATGTGCGCCGCGTGCGCCCTAAGTTACTGGCACACAGAAAGAAGAGGAGCGGCGTCCACCACTAGACCACTGCGTAATTAAAGAAAGCATATATTTCTGGTAAAGGGTGGAGCTTAGGCAGATGTTGGGTGGGGTTTATTTGAATAGGGAGCAGATAGTGGGAGTGGCCAGGTTTGTATACGTGAGTTACAGTCTTTATTGCTTCCTTGTCATTGAATGATTTGAGGCCTTGTGTTACTATTGTGTGTTAATAGTGTATTAATATAAAATATGTATTATTTCTTGAAAACCAACAGAAAAAAATGCAATACAATGTTTCAAACTGCAGTATAAATTCTGGAGGTGTTTTGCAAATCCTTTCCATTTCAATTCTCTATTATTGAACGTCAATTACATTACAGTTTTCTATTACCCTCCTGCTGAGAGCTCTATGAACCTTATTGTGTAGTCATTCATGATGGTCCCAGTTGCTGCTTTCTGAAAATGTCTCCACAATTTAACCGAGAATGACATTCACTTTGTTAATGTGGTGCAATTGATTTTGCTCAGAGAGTCCAACCAGGAAAAGGTGCTTTGTTGAGGCTATACATTATATTATTAGTATTTAATCATTCATTAATAAGGCAGAGAGGACATTTATGTTTATCTGAACTGCAGGACTGAAATTAGGGCTAGGCAGCATGGCACCTGTTAAGAGCCAACATTTAAGAAAATGGGGAGTGGGTGCAAACTGTAAAACTGTATGAGCGTGGGTTATATAAATATAACCCTTTATCTGCCAGCCGGATTTATGGCTTCGGAAATATAACTCATAATATGTAGAATCTGTAGAATATGTAGAAGTGCAAAGCCCGGTTTTTTTTTAGGGAAAAAAAAAAAGCAAAAATGAAAATCCACAGGGACACAGCTAAAAAGCTCAGTGCTAGAGCAGTTTCGTGCCATTTCGCCAGGCGGAGCATTGTTAATCCGCAAATTTATTAGGGTGGGCTCATGTCTAGATGAATAGATGATCTCTTTTGTATTTATTTTGCTTTCTTGGAAATTTTTAATAATAAGTGGTCATTTCCAGCAATTTCACCAGCATCACTAATAAAGACATTATGGGGCCCATTCACTAAGCTCGAGTGAAGGAATAGAGGAAAATAGAGGAAAAAAAATTCGATTTTCGAATGGTTTTTTTGGTTACTTCGACCATCAAATTGGCTACTTCGACTTTGATCTTCGACTTCGAATCGAACTATTCGAACTAAAAATCGTTCGAATATTCGACCATTCGATAATCAAAGTACTGTCTCTTTAAAAATTTCTCACCTAAAACCTACCGAGGCCAATGTTAGCCTATGGGGAAGGTATTCAAAGTCGAAGGAGTCGAATATCGAGGGTTAATTAAACCTCGATATTTGACCCTTGATACATCTGCCCCTATGTATCCGCCATATTTAAGTATATTAACAAGGTTTTTCAAAGAAGAAAGTAATGCCAGAGAAAATTCGCTAAGAAGCTTTTGGGCTGACTTATTTTTGCTGGCAAAATAGAGCATTCTTTTGCCGAGGCTACATTTTTGCATTTTGATAAATACACATATTTTCCAAAGATAATTTTGCACTATGCCCCAATGTGACTGACACTTTAACATTCCTTTAACTATTGCTCCTGCACCAATTCACTTGTACAGCCAGACTTTTGGAAATACTTTTTTGATTTGGAGTGAATGGTCTGTTGGGTTGATAAAAGACCATCAAGTTCAACCCCTCCAAATGAAACCTAACCCCTACGTGTATTGTTTATAAGGGATAAGCTAACTTTTTTCACCTGGTAAAGCTTAGTGGTGTCATTTGTGATTTTGCCAGTGGCAACATATTGTGTGGCCTGCTATTATTAAATCAACATTGACATATCCATGCTTTAAGATGCAACATCCCTGTGTCAAGTTCAGTGCGTCCAATATCTCTGTGGCAAGATTGACACATCAGAGATATTACGTAGCCATCTGGCATGCATCAAACTGAGGTAAACAGGAAACCTGGGCAACCCGGGGGAACCATCTGGTACACCAAACAAAAATACCTTATTCACAATGTAATTTAACCTTCCTATTAATACAAATTAATTTCAACAAAATCTTGTGGTTTTTGCAAATTTTCCTATTATTTTGTGAAATTTACAGAGAAGTAGTGATGGGCGAATTCCCACGATTCGCCACCGGCGAATAAATTTGTGAAATTGTCACGAAAATTGGCCAGCAAAAAACGGATGCTGGCGGCAAAAACGGACTCCAGCGACAAAAACGAGACGCTGATGCCATTTGGAAGTCAAAAAAGTATATAGGCAATGACAATGACAAAAAAGTTAAGCAGTGGAAATAAGAATAACAATAAAACAGAACCCTCACAGTTGATATGAGGTCAATGACCCTGACAACAAGGTAAGATTTCAGCTGCAGGCTAAAAAATATGTAAATTAGCAACACAATGGGGTAAATTTATAAACTCAATACCAAACAACTAATAGGAGCACAGAACTCAGTGTCTAAAGCACTCCCCACATAGATCAGGTGGTCAAGGTGCACTGGCCCAGACCCTCAGTTTAGGGAGTGGATAAACCAATAGCAGAAAACAGGGGACATCCAGGCACTCAAAAAACTACACAAGGGCCACCAAAAATAGTATAAAAATATATATTTATTGTTATCATATCATATTCATGACAAAATCTTGATCACAATTTTTTTCTATAATCATTTTTTTTTTTTAAAAAAAAAAAAAATCACATCTCGAAAAGGTTTTATGTAGTGATTTTCTAATGAAAAATTTAAATCATGAGGAAGAAACAAAACAATATTTTTGCCATCATTCGTGTGAATTGCAGCAAAATAAAGAAGGATAATTGAAAGTTGCTTAGCAAAGGTCCATCTACAGCTAAAAGTTCATGTTCCTCTTTAATAAATGAAATAATTTAAATCTGATTCTAAAAGGACTATTCGTCCAGGGTCTATGTATAATGTATATTTGGTGGATATAGATAGAAATAAGGCTGTTGGAATTCAAAGTTTTAATTTAGAATGATCACATTAGGTTTTTACACTCCATGTTTGGGATAATTGCAGTAAAAGTGAAGAAGCGGCAAGCTTTTGTTTTGCACATTACAAAGATTTAACTTGTCTCATATAATTTTGTGTCATGTCAAAAAAGTTCAATAGAAGGAAGCCATTTAGCTGTAGCTTTTATTACTTGGGTGATTACAGAACTGAATGTAATCGTTTCCCCTGATATAACTGTACACAGCAAAAGTGCCCTTAAGTGCTAGATTAAATCATAACTCCACACTTTCTCCAGCTTACTCAGAACATGATCTTATTAACAAAGTGAAAGTGTGAAACAAGTTCAATAAAAGTTGAGTCTTCTAACTATGCATAGTAGTGAAAATAAAATGGCTTTTAACTAAATTAAAATATGAGAGTCAGCCAAGCTTTTTTGGCTGAAACCAGGCAGTCATACATCTTCATGTCAAAGCGGCTGCCATCACTTCCAGGAAACAGAGACAAAATTCAATAAACCTTTAATCATAAAATACATCACAAATTTCCAACACCAGAAACTGCTGTGCAAAGAAAAGTAAAAATGATCACAAAGGATGAATGTCCCAGATTTATCATATGCTTGGCTTTGGTAAGAACCGTGTTGACTAGGAGCTTTTAAAAATAAATTGGAGTATTTTCAGAAGATAAATGTATATGCAGGGCACAAGGCTTTAGTGGGATTTATTTATATCATAACTTTAGGGTAAAATTTAAAAAAAAATAGTTTTGGATTTTTAAATAAAGCTTAATTTTATGGGTATGTTGATTATTGCTAATAAACAAATATCATGAGGGTCCGATGAAGTACATTTAGTAGGATAAGATACATCTATTCACCCCATTCACCCTTTAGGAAGATTAAGGCCTACACTGTCTTTAAATGGATGGTGTACATTTTATTTAATTTTTAATATGTTATAGAATGGCTAATACTAAACTACTATTTAATTTTTTTTAGTTTTTTAATTACTTGCCTTCTAATTCTGATTCTTGACAGCTTTCAAATGGGAATCCCTGGCCCCATCTAGAAACAAAAAGCTCTGTAAAGCTACATACAGTTTTTATGGTTAGTGCTACTTTTTATTACTCATTGCTGGGCCAAGTCAGGAATTGGCTTCAATTGTGCATGCTCAAATCGGTGTTGAGCCCAGAAAGAATATGAAGCAACCAGGGTCAGATTGGAACCTTGGGGGCCCACCAGGGCTGTCATAGAAGGGCCCTCCTGGCAGTTCCCGGAGGCCTCCTCTCGACGTGCATGCCTGAACACATTGTGCTGCACACATTCGCGATCACATTGTGCTGTGAGCATGTCTGAACACATTGTGCCATGAGCACGCATGAGCACAGCAGCGCAGGTTCATTCCTTTATGGGGGAGCAGGTCTGGGCTTGCGGGGGCCCATGAGGGTCAGGGCCCACTTTTTTTTTTTCCGGTGTCTAACCGGCCCAGTCTGACACTGGAAGTGGCAGGAGAAGGTGACCAGAAGTTCCAATGGACTGCTCTGCATTTTTGGGTCGGATTCTTTTTTAAGGGGTTGTTTTTTTTACTGTGGGGAGGGATATCACATTTTTCAGGTCTGTCTATGGCTCCTGAGGCAGAATATGAGTAATACCTGCACATGCATTGGCCATGTATTATCAAAATAATTTAACAGATTTACTTCTGTTAATCTACGCAGATGCTTTGATTATGACAGTGTTTAACATCAAACAGTAACAAGTGCTATACTGTCGATTTTGTGGTGCTGTAAAATAGAGTAGAATTGGAAGGGGTCCAGTTCATCACTTATTTTTGGCACTGAAAGAACAGAACCACCTCACATAAAACACACATCTAAAAAATTGGTAATTACAACTTCATAGCATATCCACTGACATTTTAATGCATATAATAAATCATAATTTACTAAGCTATTTTTGCAGTTCTGTTAGAGAAGCAAAGTATACTCTAATTTTGTAACCTTGTGCAGTAACATATCAGTGCTGTCCAACTTCTGTGCTACAGAGGGACGGAATTTTTCTGGCCTACATGGTGGAGGGCCAATAATTGTGGTAGCACACCAGAAAACCAAATGTTTGGTGCTCACTGCAGGAATATCGCTTATCACTCATATGTGAAAAAAAGTTGTCATATGAAATCCTCCCCTGTGGATAACACAGCACCCCATGATTAAACACCTTAAGGGCCCCTAACAACAATTTTCATATGCTAAAAAAAAACAAGAAACAACCCCTACCAGGCTTATGATCCACAGGCAGAGCAGGGCACATATCGTGAGCATATGGAAGGCAGCATATGTCACACACAGGCAGAGCATGGCAAACCCAAGGGCATAGGGCAGGCAGAGTATGGTACACACAGGGAGCATAACGCAAACAGAGTATGGCACACAACGGAAGAGTAGGGCGGGCAAAGTATGACACACACAAGGAGCATAGGGCAGGCAGAGTATGACACACAGGGAGCATAGGGCAGGCAGAGTATGTCACGCACAAGGAGCATAGGGAAAACATAACAGAGCAGGAGACAGAGAAGCCTATAAGGACCACTCTAAGATGTACTACATACAGTGACACAGTGCTGGTGCCCCTTCATATAAGGTGTAAACAGGTAAATGCTGTGGGCAGTTTCAGTCTGGGACTCAGGTGTGAACAGTATAGGGCTTTAGGGTGTGAACAATAGAGGTGTTACAAGTGTGAGTAATGCAGGGGGAACAGGCCCGGATTTGTTGTGAGGCCACAAAGGCCCGAGCCTGGGATGGCAAGATTTGAGGGGCATGCTGCACAGCTGCAACCTACAGAGCTCTGGGGATGCATACTTCTGTTATCCCCAGCACTCCAAAGCATGTGCACGCGCGTGGAAGGAGGGGTGCTGTGCAGGTGCCAAGTGCCAGGACCCAACGGACTATGGATGCCTCAGCCCGGAATCCGGGCCTGTGTGTGAACAATGCAGGAGTTTACCGTATGAATTTGAGGTTTAAACAATGCAGGGGCCAGTTAATCTCTGAAGTGATACCTACTAAAGATTACACATGGCAAGCAGACACAGCAGGCAGACTTTCATTTGGGGGCCACCAAGGGGGGGGGGCGTAGTTGGACAGCACTGTAAAAATCCACCTTGTATGTTGGGAAAGGCTAGAAGTGTGAACTGGAACCTTCTTCCACTGAAGGAGAAAATGCGCCATTAGCCTAAAGTACAAAGATTGTAAAACTGATTCAGTTGACAATTCAGATCCTTCAGGACCAAGTGCAAGCAAACAAGTGTTCCTTTTATTAAATTACCACATAAAACATCAACATACTGAGAACATTTGTCTCTATAACAACTAACACACACTACCCTATCATTACTTTCCCCTCAAGGTTATAGTGACCTCTTTCTCTGCCTAAGTGAGAAAAAATATTGGGCAAAGTAATGTACAGTAGCTATACAACTATGTATGCTGGAATCAACTGATCTAGTGAGTGAAAAAAAACAGTGAATAAAAAAAACTAACCTTATTTGTGTTGAAGTACTGGCTCTTTCTGAAGTGCTTTGCATCCCTTATTAGCTATATCCTACAATTCTAATATACTAACATTATGCAGGTTATTTAAAGGTTGTGTTGTTATTTTACCTGAAAATTCTGAGTTTGCAAGGCTATTTTTCAGTTAAAATGCAACTTTTTTTAAGAAAAAGACTTTTTTTAAATTTATTATACCCCAGACCTGGCTAGAATCTGAAAATACTCCAGCTAAAACCTGTCAATGTCATGTAGAAGTCAAATACAGAGGTACCATCAACCATTTAAAGATGTTTGTAGCCATTAGTTTTTTAGGGAATCATTTGATGCATCAAATACATCTAGTGCAAAAATTAAAATGACATGATATTTTATTTAATAGGTAAGTATTTATTACTTTTACAAGCAAAAGACAAGATTCTGCCTAGCCATGAGCAAAGAGACTACATTGCTAAAACTAAGTATACTGCGTTGGAATCAACGAGATTTATATAAGCATTTGGTATCAATATCCTTGGTAGGGAGTACACATTTTTAATATTATTGCTACACAGCAGCTTGTTTATATGAACTATAGTAGTGTTTCTGAAGCAAACATATCAGTTTTCACAGTGCAGGGCAACATTACATGATATTTTCATTACTTTAAATCACTTTCATATTTTGGTGTTACTGTTACTTTAAGAGGTAGTCTACAACCCCTACAAGACAGGTGAGAGGAGAGACAACATCAGGAAAGAGAAGTCAACCAGAGTTTTGAGGATCTTGGTAATGTCAGGGCATGGCTACATCATATGGTAGAATGTGGCTAACAGTATATTATATTGAGGGACAGGAGTTGTCCGGTCTCCTGCCTATAGCATGGAGTCTTGTTGGGGTGATGTACAATTGATGCATTATCTTATACTGATTTGGCTGGTTTCTGGTAGAGATCAAATAATCATAGCAGTTATCAGTTGCTTTCTCCCAGTCCTCTTGAGTCATTTGGGGAATGTCAACTAGCCAGCAGACTTTGGCCATATCAAAAGGTTTAGAGCCCATAGATAGAACCGTGCTGTACAACCATGATTCTAGTTTTGTAGGGTCTGGTGTAAAGTGGGTTCTATGGAGAGAAAGGTCAGATGTGGTGTTAGGGTAGAGAACTGGGCTTGAAATGCATGCCTAAGTTGGAAGTATTTGTAGAAGTGTGGTTTGTTTGTGCAGCATTTCACAACAGTTGTCCGTAAGAGGGAAAGGTTGAGTCAATAAGTAGGTCTCCCATTTAGAGACCAGAATATGAAATCTTGGAGAAGATGGAGGTGTAAGAGGAGTGAATTTCCTCATAAGGGGAACCTTGGAGATTGGAGTGGGGGTGTAATTTTGTGATGTTTCAGAGTGGATGTTAACGTGGAAATATTTAAACAGTTCTTCTTGATAGATAACATGTAATGTTTTTCAGCTATTATGTAAACATGAATATACATAAGCTCATCAACAACTGCATTTTGCAGTTTGTAGTAATCAGCTCAGAGATCTTCAGTTTTTAAATAATTGTTGATTCCTGGTACATAGTGATCCTACAAACACCAAAATGTGCACCTGGACCAAGAGACATTGGGGAAAATTACCTTAAAGTAAATGTATGAAAAATCATAATACATTTTCCTTATTTTAGCGAGTACATCAGTATGTACGTTTAGTGAGTACATGTTGTATGGTAGACTCTATACTGTACATGATGTCTTAATTCTATTGACGTTTACTGTACAATCACTGTACAATCACTAACATGGCAACAAAGATGTGGGGTCGACTAACCATACTGGACATTTTATACTATTTAAAACAGTTGTTGATGCAGAAAGGTTTGGAAAGAATTATAATTAATGTCAATAATTTGGAATCTTATATAATTCTGTCCATTTTGTTATGGTTAGACTGCCAAGCTCTTGAGGCCTGACCATCATTTTCTCATCTTGTGTTGTGGTCATGTCAAAAATAAACAAGAAAATATAGCACTATGGAATGCGAGTTGCTATAATCATACATGTATGTGCCAGATATGTGTACATTGCAATCATCCCATTTATTGAGTGATTTACTTATTCACCTATATGAATTAATTGCAGCAAGACTTTTCAGAAAATACAGTTGGAATTTGACTGACCACCACTCTGCCCATGTGCTCTATGAAGCCTCTTGGTAAATTTGATTCCTAAAGTAACATTCATACATGTAGGGGCACATTTACTATGGGTCGAATATCGAGGGTTAATTAACCCTTAATATTCGACCATCAAAGTTAAATCCTTTGACTTCGGATATTGAAGTCGAAGGATTTACCGCAATTTGTTCGATCGAAGGTAAAATCGTTCGATCGAACAATTAAATCCTTCGAATTGAATGATTTGAAGGATTTTAATCTATCGATCGAACGATTTTCCTTCGATCACAAATTGCCTAGAAAGCCTATGGGGACCTTCCCCATAGGCTAACATTGGTGCTCGGTAGGTTTTAGGTGGTGAAGTAGGGGGTTGAAGTTTTTTTTAAAGCGACAGTACTTCGACTATCGAATGGTCGAATAGTCGAGCGATTTCTAGTTCGAATTGTTCGATTCAAAGTCGAAGTCGTAGTCGAAGGTGGTCGAAGTAGCCAAAAAAATACTTTGAGATTCGAAGTATTTTTCCTTCTAATCCTTCACTCGAGCTAAGTAAATGTGCCCCATAGTGAATGCTTAGATTCTTTAATTTTTTTGGCACATCTTTCATGTTTAATTATTTTACTTCTGCTTTTAACCAGCAACCATGGTGTGACAGAAATGGAAACATTGTAAATATTTAATTTTTCTTCCATGAATTCTGTAATGATTTGTTGATTCACAGTGTCCTCTTTTCCACAAAAAGCACTTTCCTTTGTATTCAAAAGACTTGCTATTTTAATTCCACTAGAATAAGAAAGTAGGGTAAGCCAATTAACAACAAAAAATACAAAAAAGCATTGAAGACTGCAGGTGCTGCCAAAATATATTGTATAATCTAAGCAGGAAACAGGTGGAATTAAATTAGCAATTACAACAGAAAATAGAATTTTTCACAAATGTAGTCATTATTATCACAATGCCTAAATCTGTTGCTTCTCCCTCCTCACCTGTGTATTTTGTTTTTTTGACACAGTGGGGAAGAGTAATACAAGTTAATTATATAATATGCACAATGCATTTTTTTTTCTTTTAGGAGACATATTGTATAGAAAGTTAAAATCCCACAATTTGTAGGCAATAGATTTTTATTATTTTTCCTATTTAGGCAACATAATAAAACTATTTAAAGATATCCATAGACCTAATTAATGTGTTGATACCAAAAGAGAAAGGGAGTTATTTAAATGACCCATAGGAACTGGATAAATTAAGATGTGTCATTGCCCTTCCACTCTCTCCCTCGATCTACTTTTCAGAATTCTCAATAGTTTTCTCAATTGCTTTACTATTGAATTCAATGTAAAGTTGGCCACGCATGTACAAATATGTTTTGTACAATGGTTGCGGCAGTGTTTATCGCCAAGCCTCACAGATATCCATGTATCGGGCACGTTAGAAAATTTCCTTTGTCAATGCAGCATGTTGGCATGGTACATCGACAGATGAGGAAGTGAAGAGAAGTAGCAGCTCCTTTTCACTTCCTGCTGTTCCGATCATTCATGCATTCAGCAAGAACACTCAATTGAAGAATGATAAATATCCAAGAATGGAAAAAGACAAGAAAACATCACAGAGAAGAATCAAATTTGACTTCTCTTTTTTTTAATCAAATTTGACTTCTCTAAACTAATTCTAAACCTCAAATAAACTGAATAAATTAATAAACAGAACAGGTCACTGAGCTGAGCAATCACATTAGGTATAATAAGGGAAAGACATTATCATTAGGTTAGATATGATCAATTGTAATTCATTATATTGGATAGTTTTGTATAATTATATTTGCATTAATTCTGAAACATTGTTTTCTTGGGTTTTGGGTTACAACTCCCTTTTACACCTCCAAGTTCATATATACAAACATCATTGAGGCACAGCTATATATAATATTGCACATTCCACAATGAAACATTTGAGACACAGTCACAACAGATAAAAGACTTGTCAATTCGTTGTCAGTCTTGGACTCTATTCTAAAAGCAGCACAGCTGTGTAAAGTATATGTATGATGGAAAGGTCAACTGACACACAGTGGAATACAAATACAACTGAACAATGTCCTAAAATTAAAAAAAGATTGTTGACAATATTCCTCATTTCCAGTGAAAAGAAACAATGTTCTCTGGATGTTTTCTTTGCAGCCCAACGTACCCCCCATTGGTTATCTATCTAATCTTTCTATCACAAACCAGACTAAATTTGATTGAATGGTCTCTGTTCTCTTTGTTCTTGTAGAATGACACTGTTTGTCTGATTGGGAATACCATTAGCTGTGTTACTCTGGATACTACAAGGGAGTAGTCGGTCATTGTCGCTAATGGATAACGATACATGTCCTTCAATAGAAGATGTCATTTTAGACAAAAAAATATACTCCATTAAAAATGCAAGGAAAGTGAAGTCCCATCAGCATTTGGAAGTGGAAACAATGACTGCTCCCACCTCTACAGGGTCCAGAAAGTACAAAATATTCAGAATAACCCCTGGATGTTATTTTGTTTTTAACAGTTGGAATGAGACTGTTTTAATTAGTAGCATAGTTGGTACCAGCTTTCCCGATGCAACTAGCTGTCCAAAAGAACTATAATTTATGTATACAGTATATTGTATTCGCATTGTAAATTAAAACACTCAGCTGCTTGACGTCTGAAGAGAATTATACTAAGGACTCCTGCAAAGGAGTCCATATGGAGTCAGTCAACTGAACTCCGATCCTAGGGACTCAAATCCCTGGGCATTGAATTGCATAAATCTATTGGTTTAGGAGCCTCAATTTGTTGAGCCGAAGCACACAGTAGCTTTGATCTGACCTGGTGAAGCTTATAGAGCTTTATTGGATGTGATTCTTTTTTTGAGTCCCTTGGATCTGAGTTTAGCACTGTTTTAATTAAAATCAAACCGATATTGATAGTTTGCATAAGGCTTACCATTCATTTTCATTGTCATTATTAATTGCTTTTTCATTTTAAAAAAGGAAGATCATCAGTGATTCTTTTAGAAAGGGATAGCTTTTTCACTGTGATATTGAGAGCAGAACCAGTTTTTTGTTTCCCACATATCATCATGGAGTCAAGAGTAAAAGAATACAAAAGATTGTCTTTGTGTCATTATATACACAGGCTGCAAGCAAAGTCTATCATTTCTGTCTTTCTTTTTTTTAGGCTTGTGCTATCCATCTGTTAAGCAGGTTTTCTATTTTGCTGCCCATATGTCCCTGGTGGTTTTTGGCTGCCTTTAGTCTAATTTGTTGTCTGCTGTAGAAAATAGTGACAAAAATATCATGCCATAACACAAGACACAATAAGCACATTTATATAAGCCTTAAAGGTGACAGTAGGGACAGTGACTTGAGTTTGCATTAGCTGGGCATGTGTTCCCAGAGGCCTACCTACTGTCATACTAATTGATCATTGGACTGTCTGTAGCAAGACAGATCTATCACTGAGGTACCTTTGTGGATCGTTTCTCCCTGCCCCCTTTCTTACACTATTTCCAAAGCAGTGACAGCTTTGTAAGTGAAAGTGATGGGCTATGTGAAGCCTTATAATTATGTCCTGCATTGATCTGTTGCATTTTCATCTCTGATAGGCATAGATCCTGTGTTGGTATTGGGCATTCAATACATCATCTAACAGAAACAAATATGAGTATAAATTCACTTTTATGGCCACTAATGTTTAAGGACAACTCAGTAATATATATGTTGTATTTCACTAGGTTAACATTATTTCAAGATTAATATATTAGTATATTCCACTGGCAAAAATAAATGGGTTACCTGTTTTGAATCCTTGATGTAGTTTGAGTAATTCTTGTATAGAGATCAAGACTTGCACTTTTGTTAAATAAATGTTTCAGTGGCATGCAGTGCCATTCATTATACACATACAACTCCAGAGAGACTTACGCAATACTATATAGTTGCCACCCTAGTCTGTAATGCAAAGGACAATTACTCACCTCCACAAAAATGAAGCATGGTATAATTGAGTAACTTCGATGCGTGTTGGTCTCTAAAGCCATCTCTTTTCTGTCAGGTAACCAGTGATTTCTCAAACTCCTGGAAAAAGAATTAAATATGTTTAGTACCTCAACCTTCTGTAAACTGTGTATTTCACAAAGATCTGGGTTCAAAGATTAAGAGGCTGATTTATTAATGTTTTCACTAAAATGTTAGAATGTTGTTTATAATGGGCATAATATGTTCTTGTCAATTCAATTCTCATGCAAATCTGGCTGATTCATCAACTGATCTCACATCAAATAAATTTGCACCCCTTTAAACTGGTGCTCACATATTGCAATATGATTGCCTGTAGTGATGGGCGAATTTGGCTCGTTTTGCTTCGCCGAAAAATGTTTGAATTTCCTGAAAAATTTGCGAAACGGCGTCGGGGTCTCGTTTTTGGCACCGGCGCCTGTTTTTCACACCGGCATCCAAAAAAACGGAATTCACGCCTGGTGAATAAATTCGCCCATCACTAATTGCCTGCTTTGGTCATAACAACTTCTGTTTTTTTTTTTCTTTTTTGCTGATATACAATATGTGCCTTGTTTGCAATTTTAACCCTTTAAGTGCCACAGATCGTAGAATCTACGTTCTGTGGATCAAAGGACCAAAGTGCCACAGATCGTAGATTCTACGATCTCCAGCACTTCCGGGTTCCAGTGCGCAGCGGTTGCATTTAAAACCGCAAGCGCACGTTAGATGCTGGCAGAACCCCCTAGGCAACGAGCAAAACCGGTCATACTCACCGGTCTCCCCACCGATCGTCGCTGGAACCAATAGGAGCGCAGGGCGCACGCAGGGCGCATGGCTGTGACGCGCTCCTGCTGCCCAAATAAATCCAGCCCTCCTGACGCCTCCCCTTTCACTCCTACTGCGCACTTGTGTCTGTTGGAGCCCTCCTGCTGCCTTCCTGCGGTTCTCCTGCTGGTTTGGTCGCCTTGATTGCCTGCCTTGGATTCAGTGAGCTGAACTACAACACCCTTACACCTTTTATTTTACTTGTTTCCTTCTAATCTCTCTAAATTTGGTTTTTTTTTTTTTGAATATTTTTTTCTTCTGTCTTTATCATTTAGCACACTTTTGTACACTCACACACTTACAGGCATCTTTGCCAAGCACACACTCACACTCACACACGCACTCACACACACACTCACACTTCTACACTTTTTCTTTCCCCTATACTTCTTTTCTTTTCTTTCTTTCTTTGCTTTCTTTAGTAGTTGGTTTTTTTTTTGCTAAAACTTTATTTCTACTCTTGTTCTATAATTATCTGCTTTATTTTATTGTATTTTTGCAGTTTTTTACCATTTTCATTGTTGCTTTGTGTTTTATATCTATTATATTGCATTTTCACTTTTATTTGCTGTTTGGTGCCTTTACAGTGACGTTGGTGGATCAAGGTTTCTAACCACCAATTTCATTCCAATAGCTGTTATTTTTATTGTCTTAGCTGATTTTTATTATATTTTGTTGTTTTATTCTGCTTTGCCCTTTGCTGCTTGTTTAGTGCCCCCAAAAAAGTTTGCCTTTGCAGTGACGCTGGTTGGTCTAGGTTTCTGGCCCCCGATTTCATTCCAATAGCTGTTGTTTTTGTGCTTTAGCTGATTTTTATTTCATTTTGTTGTTTTATTCTGTTTTTCATTTGCATTGCCCTTTGCTACTTGTTTAGTGCCCCAAAAAAAGTTGTTTGCAGTGACGCTGGTTGGTTTAGGTTTCTGGCCCCCGATTTCATTCCAATAGCTGTTGGTTTTAGTGCTTTGGGTGATTTTATTCCAGACTGTTCCTTTGCCCTGTTTGCTTGTTTAGTGCCCCCAAAAGGTTCTTTTCGATTTTGGGCACGTGCAGTGTCTTGTCTGTAATCTATTCTGTAGATTTCTGGAAGGAGTTCAAGTTCTAGTTTTTTTTCTTATATTTTGTTGTTTTATTCTGCTTTGCCCTTTGCTGCTTGTTTAGTGCCCCCAAAAAAGTTTGCCTTTGCAGTGACGCTGGTTGGTCTAGGTTTCTGGCCCCTGATTTCATTCCAATAGCTGTTGGTTTTTATTGCTTTAGCTGATTTTTATTACATTTTGTTGTTTTATTCTGTTTTTCATTTGCATTGCCCTTTGCTACTTGTTTAGTGCCCCAAAAAAAGTTGTGTTTGCAGTGACGCTGGTTGATTTAGGTTTCTGGCCCCCGATTTCATTCCAATAGCTGTTGGTTTTAGTGCTTTGGGTGATTTTATTCCAGACTGTTCCTTTGCCCTGTTTGCTTGTTTAGTGCCCCCAAAAGGTTCTTTTCGATTTTGGGCACGTGCAGTGTCTTGTCTGTAATCTATTCTGTAGATTTCTGGAAGGAGTTCAAGTTCTAGTTTTTTTTTTCTTCTTCTGATTGTTTGTATTAGCAGGGGTTAACTGTTGGTCAAATCTTGCTGCCTTCTTTTTTTTCTTCTTCTTGGTGTTTGTATTAGCAGGGGTTAACTGTTGGTCAGATCTTGCTGCCTTCTTTTTTTTTTTTATTCTTGTTGTTTATTTTAGCAGGGGTTAACTGTTGGTCAGATCTTGCTGCCTTCTTTTTTTTCTTTTTCTTCTGGTTGTTTGTTTTAGCAGTGGTTAACTGTTGGTCAGATCTTGCTGCCTTCTTTTTTTTCCTTTTTCTTCTGGTTTGTTTTAGCAGTGGTTAACTGTTGGTCAGATCTTGCTGCCTTCTTTTTTTTCCTTTTTCTTCTGGTTTGTTTTAGCAGTGGTTAACTGTTGGTCAGATCTTGCTGCCTTCTTTTTTTTCCTTTTTCTTCTGGTTGTTTGTTTAGCAGTGGTTAACTGTTGGTCAGATCTTGCTGCCTTCTTTTTTTTCCTTTTTCTTCTGGTTGTTTGTTTAGCAGTGGTTAACTGTTGGTCAGATCTTGCTGCCTTCTTTTTTTTCCTTTTTCTTCTGGTTGTTTGTTTTAGCAGTGGTTAACTGTTGGTCAGATCTTGCTGCCTTCTTTTTTTTTCTTTTTCTTCTGGTTGTTTGTTTTAGCAGTGGTTAACTGTTGGTCAGATCTTGCTGCCTTTTTTTTTCCCTCTGGTTGTTTGTATTAGCAGTTGGTCAAATCTTGCTGGATTGGATTTAGGAGCTTCTTGCTTTGCAGTTGTTACTAGTTTTGCAGTGGTCTGTATTTTTCTGGCACAATGGCCAAACGGTTTTATACCGCTGCAGAAGCAGCTAGGTATTGTGAGGACTCCAGCTCAGAGGAATTTAGCAATTCTGATTCGGAGTATGTCCCATCTGATGACTCTACTGATGAATCAGAGGTTGGTGATAGCAGCACTATTAGCGCAGAGGCTAGTAGTGGCGGCACACTTACTGCTGAAGAAGTAGAAGAAGAGGGAGAGGCTGGTGGCAGTGTGCCAGATGCACCCATGGAGGTAGAAGAGGGTGAGGGTAGTGGTGATGCAGCAGTTGGAGCGCCTATGTGGGGGCCTCCCTGTAATTATGCCCCTGAAATTCCCCCATTCACTGCAGTCACGGGCGTCAAGGTGGACACCACTAACTTTGAAATCCTAGATTTCTTCAATCTTTTTATCACAGAGGCCATCCTACAGGACATGGTCCATTACACAAATTTATACGCTGAGCAGTATCTTGCCAGCCACCCTATACCAGGGTATTCAAGAGCCCAGGCGTGGTATCCCACTACTGTAAATGAAATCAAAAGATTCCTGGCGCTCACATTGGCAATGGGACTCGTAGAACGCAACACCTTAGCTTCATACTGGGATACCACTACAGTCCTTTCCATCCCTCTTTTTTCAGCCGTTATGCCAAGAAACCGTTATCAAATTTTACTGCGGTTTCTTCATTTTAACGACAATGCAGCGGCTGTTCCCCCTAATGAGCCCGGTTACGACAGGCTTTACAAATTGAGGCCCCTTATAGATAGCCTGTCTCAGCGCTTCACAGAGGTCTACTCCCCCTCCCAAAATATATGTGTGGACGAGTCCCTTTTGCTCTTCAAAGGGCGCCTAAAATTTCGCCAATACATCCCTAGTAAGCGTGCTCGATATGGGATGAAATTTTACAAACTCTGTGAAAGCAGCTCGGGCTATACTAGTTTTTTCATGATCTACGAGGGAAAGGACACTAATTTGGACCCCCCCGGCTGTCCCCTTGACTTGACTGTCAGTGGTAAAATTGTCTGGGAGCTCATTACTCCACTGTTGGGCCAAGGTTACCACTTATACGTGGATAACTTTTACACAAGCATCCCCTTATTCAGAACCCTTTACTGGTTGGACACCCCAGCTTGTGGCACTGTTAGGCGTAACCGCAGAGGACTGCCCAAGGAACTGGTGGATAAGAAATTGAAACGTGGAGAAGTACATGCTCTAAGAAGCGATGAGCTCCTGGCATTAAAATTTGCAGACACCAAAAATGTTTTTATGCTTACTACTATCCACAATGAGAGTGTAGTTGTCCAACACAGAAGTGGTGATAGGCCCGCAAAATCAAAGCCACTCTGTTGTAAAGAATATAGTAAGCATATGGGTGGCGTCGATAAAACCGACCAAATCCAAACTTATTACGACGCCACCAGAAAAACCAGGGCCTGGTACAAAAAAGCCGCAATTTATATGATCCAAATGGCCCTTTATAATTCTTATGTCGTTTACAAAACGGCAGTACCAGGCCCAAAATTGAGTTTTTACAATTATCTGCTGCAGCTGCTCCCTGCCCTTTTGTTTGGTGATGTACAGGAGGTTCCAGAAATGCCTGGCAATGACAATGTTGCCCGAATGGTGGGTAAGCATTTCATTGCCCAAATTCCACCAACTCCTAATAAAAGATATGCCCAGAGAGCTTGTAAGGTTTGCCGTTCCAGGGGTGTTAGAAAAGATGTGCGGTATTTTTGTCCCAAGTGTCCTAGCAAGCCTGCTTTGTGTTTCCAACCCTGTTTTGAGGTGTACCACACCACACTGTGGTACACTACGAGAGGGCTTGAATTCTGTGTTGTGTTGGTAGGTTAGGGCTCTCTGGGTTTGTTGGTGGTAAAAGGATTTAGTAAATCTGTATAGTAAACTTGGCATGCTCTAGGTTTTTATGCACATGCTAGCAGTAGCTGTTTAGGTGTGCTGGCAGAGTGATACTTTTCTTTTTTTTTTTTTTTTGTGGAGTGGTTTTTCAGATTCAAGCCCCCCTATTGAGATCTAACATTTTGGCAGGTCCCTACTTCGCTTATAACTAGGTATAGATGTTGTTAATAAAAAAAAAAAGTTTGACAAGGCAAACAATGACAGTTTTTTTTCTGTATAGTAGTGATCTTTGATTTTTTTATATAGGATTTGGCACTGGGTGAGCAGTGCAATGTAGCAGTAAAAACTTGTATGTAGGTTTGTTCTTAGTCTAAATCAAAAAACCACACTAGCACACGAGACTTGTATCTGCAGGGCAAGCCCTTGCAAAGGTTTTTACTGCCGTGGTGCCACCGCAGTAAAAACCTTTGCTAGGGCTTGCCCTGCAGATACAAGACGTTACTAGGAGGCCACCGTATCCTCCATTCACTGTGCACCGAGCAAAGCTATATACCTGCACAACGGGTGTGCGAGTGTCTACTCCAATTGTTCTTAGTCTAGGCATTCAGCTTTTGTGTTGAGCAATGGTGTTTTAGACCAGTTGTGTTATGGATAGCACTTCTATTGCGCTGGTGGTAAATAGCAAAATGAGGTGCTGGTTGGCGAGAGGGCACACGATAGAACTTGTGGTGCGTGATGAATACGTGGGATGATGTGCATCTCTAATGCTGATGCTACAAGTCTTTTATTTTACTGGCACCTCAAAAGCTCGTCTATCAGCGCAGTTATCTATAGTTTTGTCTGTATTTCTGAGCAACATTTGCATTTGTTTTTGTAGATTTAGGTATCTCTGGATTTGTGAGTATTTCAGCTGCTAATGCCCCAATCCTCATTGTTGCCACCTAAATTCCTAAACTTCTTAGGACACTTGCATAATTTATGGGCCAAATTTACTATGGTTTCTGTTGGAAAATGTATTTGTAAATGTGGTACAGATTTTGTCATTGGCGAAATAGTGTAGGAAGAAGCAAAGGAATTCGTATCGTAACACCACAGGACAGATGGAACTCAAAGACACTCCACTACAATATATCCGAATAGGTGAGTGAAATATATTTTGGGGTAGTAGCACCCAGATGCAGATCCATAAAGTGGTCCCAAAATTCCCTGGGAGATAAATCTTAACTTTGTATACTATCTTTTCCTTTATTTCAGACCAAAGCAGAGTTCTACAATGCAGAATGTGGCCAAAATTCTCCACGCAGTAAAGCATGAATGGCATCTCTGAATAGTTGAAGGTGTTTATTTTCAAGAAATCTTAGTTTTTGGGGGTTATTTCATCAGTAAGGGACAGTTTCAGATGATATATGGATACATGCACCTAAATTCACAGCACCAATATTACGCATTGTCCCTGTTTTGGGATGTTTGGTGGCTGTGTCTCTATGTTTATGCATACATATGGGGTATCATTTTATTCAGGGGGACTTGCAGATTGTTATTGAGCAGGTTTTTGTTAGTTACCATGGAAACTTAGGGGGAAATCTAAGTTTGTATATCTTTTTTTCCTTTATTTCAGACCAAGTCTCGGATTTCTACGAAGGACTGCGGCCACAATTCTCCGTGTAGAAAAGTAAGAATGGCATCTTTGAATATCTAATGAAGTGTACTTTTCAAAAATATATGGTTTGTGGGGGTTATTTAACAGAAAAGGTGCAGTTTAGGATTAGAAAAGTTGAGAACCTCGTATAAATTCGCAGCCCCAATATTATGCATTGTCCCTGTTTTGGAGTGTTTGGTGGCTGTGTCTCTATGTGTATCCATACATAGGGGGTATCATTTCATTCAGGGGGACTTGCAGATTGTTATTGAGCAGGTTTTTGGTAGTTACCATGGATACTTAGGGAGAAATCTAGCTTTGTATATCTTTTTTCCTTTATTTCAGACCAAGTCTCGGACTTCTACGAAGGACTGCGGCCACAATTCTCCGTGTAGAAAAGTAAGAATGGCATCTTTGAATATCTAATGAAGTGTACTTTTCAAAAATATATGGTTTGTGGGGGTTTAACAGAAAAGGTGCAGTTTAGGATGAGAAAAGTTGAGAACCTCATATAAATTCGCAGCCCCAATATTATGCATTGTCCCTGTTTTGGGGTGTTTGGTGGCTGTGTCTCTATGTGTATCCATACATAGGGGGTATCATTTCATTCAGGGGGACTTGTAGATTGTTATTGAGCAAGTTTTTGGTAGTTACCATGGATAGTTAGGGAGAAATCTAGCTTTGTATATCTTTTTTCCTTTATTTCAGACCAAGTCTCGGACTTCTGCGAAGGACTGCGGCCACAATTCTCCGTGTAGAAAAGCAAGAATGGCGTCTTTCAATAGCTGAAGAAGTGTACTTTACGGTAATATATGGTTTGTGGGGGTTATTTCAGAGTTTAGGGGTGTTTAGACTGAAAAACCACAAGTAGTACACATAGAGCGCAGCCCCCAGATTTTCAACTGCAATTGCCCTTCTGCATTGCTCCTGTTTTGGGGTGTTTGGTGGCTGCGTCTCTATGTGTATCCATACATAGGGGGTATCGTTTCATTCAGGGGGACTTGCAGATTGTTATTGAGCAGGTTTTAGGTAGTTACCATGGATAGTTAGGGAGAAATCTAGCTTTGTATATCTTTTTTCCTTTATTTCAGACCAAGTCTCGGACTTCTGCGAAGGACTGCGGCCACAATTCTCCATGTAGAAAAGCAAGAATGGCGTCTTTGAATAGCTGAAGAAGTGTACTTTACGGTAATATATGGTTTGTGGGGGTTATTTCAGAGTTTAGGGGTGTTTAGACTGAAAAACCACAAGTAGTACACATAGAGCGCAGCCCCCAGATTTTCAACTGCAATTGCCCTTCTGCATTGCTCCTGTTTTGGGGTGTTTGGTGGCTGCGTCTCTATGTGTATCCATACATAGGGGGTATCGTTTCATTCAGGGGGACTTGCAGATTGTTATTGAGCAGGTTTTAGGTAGTTACCATGGATAGTTAGGGAGAAATCTAGCTTTGTATATCTTTTTTCCTTTATTTCAGACCAAGTCTCGGACTTCTGCGAAGGACTGCGGCCACAATTCTCCGTGTAGAAAAGCAAGAATGGCGTCTTTGAATAGCTGAAGAAGTGTACTTTACGGTAATATATGGTTTGTGGGGGTTATTTCAGAGTTTAGGGGTGTTTAGACTGAAAAACCACAAGTAGTAAACATAGAGCGCAGCCCCCAGATTTTCAACTGCAATTGCCCTTCTGCATTGCTCCTGTTTTGGGGTGTTTGGTGGCTGCGTCTCTATGTGTATCCATACATAGGGGGTATCGTTTCATTCAGGGGGACTTGCAGATTGTTATTGAGCAGGTTTTAGGTAGTTACCATGGATAGTTAGGGAGAAATCTAGCTTTGTATATCTTTTTTCCTTTATTTCAGACCAAGTCTCGGACTTCTGCGAAGGACTGCGGCCACAATTCTCCGTGTAGAAAAGCAAGAATGGCGTCTTTGAATAGCTGAAGAAGTGTACTTTACGGTAATATATGGTTTGTGGGGGTTATTTCAGAGTTTAGGGGTGTTTAGACTGAAAAACCACAAGTAGTACACATAGAGCGCAGCCCCCAGATTTTCAACTGCAATTGCCCTTCTGCATTGCTCCTGTTTTGGGGTGTTTGGTGGCTGCGTCTCTATGTGTATCCATACAGATGAAGCCACATGGATTTGTGAGTTAAATGCGTCATGACTCAGAGTTAATTGAAGAAACTGTGTTATCTAAAGTTATCTTAACTCATTTAATGCATTTAACCTTTTCATTAGCATACCAAAGCACCATTGTTCACAATGGTGAATGCTTTAATTAGATGGGATGTTGTGACACAGTTTTCTGTGTTAAATGAGATAAATGGGATATCTGTGTTTAGTTATTCTGTGTCAAACAGACAAACCAAAGTGGCTGCATCTGTACATAGGGGGTATCGTTTCATTCAGGGGGACTTGCAGATTGTTATTGAGCAGGTTTTAGGTAGTTACCATGGATAGTTAGGGAGAAATCTAGCTTTGTATATCTTTTTTCCTTTATTTCAGACCAAGTCTCGGACTTCTGCGAAGGACTGCGGCCACAATTCTCCGTGTAGAAAAGCAAGAATGGCGTCTTTGAATAGCTGAAGAAGTGTACTTTACGGTAATATATGGTTTGTGGGGGTTATTTCAGAGTTTAGGGGTGTTTAGACTGAAAAACCGCAAGTAGTACACATAGAGCGCAGCCCCCAGATTTTCAACTGCAATTGCCCTTCTGCATTGCTCCTGTTTTGGGGTGTTTGGTGGCTGCGTCTCTATGTGTATCCATACATAGGGGGTATCATTTCATTCAGGGGGACTTGCAGATTGTTATTGAGCAGGTTTTTGGTAGTTACCATGGATAGTTAGGGAGAAATCTAGCTTTGTATATCTTTTTTCCTTTATTTCAGGCCAAGTCTCTGACTTCTACGAAGGACTGCGGCCACAATTCTCCGTGTAGAAAAGCGAGAATGGCATCTTTGAATAGCTGAAGAAGTGTACTTTTCGGTAATGTATGGTTTGTGGGGGTTATTTCACATTTTGGGGGTGTTTAGATGGAAAAACTGCAAGTAGTACACATAGAGCGCAGTCCCCAGATTTTCAACTGCAATTGCCCTTATGCATTGCTCCTGTTTTGGGGTGTTTGGTGGCTGCGTCTCTATGTGTATCCATACATATGGGGTATTGTTTTATTCATGAGAAGTTTGTCTTTCAAATTGTCTGTGGTTTCAACATTTATAACCGTGTTGTTTTGTCAGATTTACATTTGATCCTGCGTCTAAGTTTACATTTTAGAAAAAAACTAAAAATGCAACAAAAAAGCTCTAAATTTCATGATGCGCTGGTAAAATGTATTTCAATTTTGAGTAAAAAATACAGCACCCCTACAAACCTGAAGGTCTGTTGTTTCTAAAAATACCAAACTTGAAGGGATAATTTAAATTTACATATAAGTTATGCTGCATCAACTGTTACATGTGCTTATCTACTTTGTTCTGGTGTAAAATTCTAGAAAATGCTGATTTAGTTTGGGGGTTACTCCTGGACAAAAAAAGTGGGTTACTGATACATATTTGGTATCGTTGGACTTGGCAGGATCACGGCTTTTACAAACACAAAAAAAAAGCTCGTAAAATCAACTTTTCTGTGGAAAAAAAACTCAAGATATACTCAATTTTTTAATAATTTTATTTTTTTTTAAATATTTCACCCAAAATACACACTAAATCTCCAGAAAAGTTGCAAAATTACACTTGCATGTCAAAGTCCAATTTATAACGAAAAAAACAATATATAATTTTCCTAGTTTCATGGAGGTTTTCCTACAGAAAAACCTTGTTAAACTGAACAAGTACCAAATGCTTAAAAAACGTCTGGCATTTCGCGTACCAGAAATGTGAAATTCTGCTGGCACTTAAAGGGTTAATGAAAACTATGTAGGTAATTTGTAAATGATTGGATCACATAACATTGTTAACAGTGTTAATGCAGATATGAAAACAAAATAGCAAATACTGTCCTATACTTTTCAAATAAATGATGTGTGTTGCAATACACCATGGTCTTTATTTATTATATAAATTATTTTACAATAGTGATTGTATGCGCTTGGGTTTCCAATTCTGATGGCTGAGAGCATATACCATGACTTCTCTTGTCTTCTGTATAATGGCTGATGGAATAAGTAGGTATCTTGCCAACCTTAAAGCATACTGTAACTGATAATACAAATCATACCATCAATTCAGTAAAATTAAATAGCTGTCCCCTTCATCACCCAAGGAATGTATTAAAAATTAACTTCCTCTTGAATTTATTCCCTGTCTAAAATTCCTCTCGATATTGGTACTAAGTTAATTATCATCACTCTGTTTACAGTTCTTCCTAAAAACACACTGGGGTCATTTATAAACAGTGGACACATTTGCTCCTGGACTGCAACCCATGGCAATCAATCAGATGATAGCTTTCAGTGCTTAACCTACAGCTGTCTGAAAAATGCTAATCAATGATTGCTTGCTATGGGTTACTGCCCAGGTGCAAAATTGCCTGGTGTTTATAAATGAGACCCCATATGAGTGTTCTTTATCAACACTGGGAAAATCAGTAATTCATGGCAAATAGTGACTATATTTTGTTTCAGCCAGCTGCAGGTACAATAGTGAAGACAAAAATGCTCTGAACTTTGCACCAGATTATTAAAGGAGAACTCCAATGCAAGGGGGAGGGGGTACTAAATGTTAGGGGCACCTCCTCTAAGGATTGTAATGACCTACCTGATACCCTGGGTTGGTGCTCCTGTTAACAAAAACTGTACTGGCCTGAGGCACATGTGAGCGAGTGATCCTCCCTTTTTTTTTCAAAATCCAGTGAGTGACACGTGCAGTATACCGAAAAACACTGACTTTTAACTCTATTGAGTATGTATGGAAGTAAGGATGAGGATCTCTCGCTGACAAGTACCTGGGGCCAGTGCAGTTTTCTGCTAACAGGAGCACTGGCCCGGGGTATCAGGTAAATCATCCCAATCCTTGGAGGGGTGCCCTAACATTTTACATCCCCCCCTACTGGATTGGAGCTTTATTTCTCTGCTGGTGCTTAGTGCAGTGCACAGCAAGTACCCGGAGGCAAGTACTTAGACTGACACCTTTGTTAATGTAGCCTAGTAAGTGTCGGAAAAAAAAGCATGGGATTAGGGGACTGATCCTTTTGGAAGGCCAGCAGAAAAAAAATGTGTTCCTGTGCTATAACACTGGAGATTTCTTTTTAAAAGAAAAAAAAAGAATGTATTTTAAAACTAAAATGACAGAACATATCCTCTGATAAAAAATACACAATGGATTGTATTCAAAACACTGACAAACTAGAGGGATATGTTTGCTTATCCTTGTCCACTGAAGCATTGCTGAATACTACACAACAATACACAGCTTTAGCATGGTTTGCTGATAATACAGGCTGGCTACAGTATTTCAAAAAGAGTGATTTGTACCTATAGTTAATCAACGTGTTACCGCATACTTCACCTAGTAATGAAAGTGTTACCAAACACTCTGTTCACTTTGCACATAATGCACAATATGCTATTAGCTGAAGATGTTATGTAGCAGCTGGATATTTTAATTAGGTAGCAATTTACAGCCAAAACTTCATCTTAAAAGTCTAGCTGTGAACAAACAAGCTGTTATCTTTTGCTAACCAGGTTAACCACTTGCAAGAACTAGCATATATGATTTTAATAGTTATTGATTACTCATATAAACTATATGAAAACATATTTCCTTGATAACAAGTGTTCGGTGTAACAGTTGGAGAGTAGGTTTGGATTATATTCCTATTTCTAATTATGCAGCGTTCATTAACTGCTTTGTAATAATTATAACACATCGCCATGTTTTCCAAATATGCAGTACTAACACTTTTGACTGCAAAGTGGGTCATGGTTTTTTTTTAGGAATGTGAATATAAATGTTATGAATTTGATAAATCAGTAAGAAATATATACATATAAAGATAAGGATTGTATTATATAACATACTTCTATTAAGTCTATCTTATAAGAATAAGTTCAGTGCATGGACTAAAATCTATGTTGTAGAGGAGTATTGTGGTTCTTCACAGTGAGCTCAGTGAGGTTGTGGAATGCACTGCTGGGTAATGATGTGATGGCTCATTCTGTTAATGCCTTTAAGAGGGGCTTGGATGATTTAGTGGACAAGCATAATATCATACTGAAGTCAACAATTAGGGGCACATTTACTTAGCTCGAGTGAAGGAATAGAATAAAAAATACTTCGAATTTCGAATGATTTTTTTTGGCTGCTTCGACCTTCAACTACGACTTCGACTTAAAAATCGTTCGACTATTCAACCATTCGATAGTCAAAGTACTGTCTCTTTGAAAAAAACTTCGACCCCCTACTTCGGCAAGTAAAACCTACCGAGGTGCAATGTTAGGTCCCCATAGGCTTTCTAACAATTTTCTGATCGAAGGAAAATCGTTCGATCGATCGAACGATTTTCCCTTTGATCGTACGAGCGTAGGAAATGCGGTAAATCCTTCGACTTCGATATTCGAAGTCGAAGGATTTTACTTCAACGGTCGAATATCAAGGGTTAATTAACCCTCGATATTCGACCCTATGTAAATGTGCCCCATAATGTTTTTAATAGGCTTAATTCACAAAGCATTGGTGATGATACAATTAGTAGAATACAATTCAGATTTATTTATTTCTTCTTCCATACAGCATAAAAAAGAGTCATCTAAATTATTATCAGGGATTAAAATTTTGCAGAAGTGTTCCAGTTCAGTGCTGCTACTGAACTTTAACAGCCCGCAGAACAGAATTTTAGGGACAGTTTGTGAATGTGGAAGAAGTCTTTGGTTACAGTACAGATAAAATACCTGGCTACAGCTAAAGCTGATGTGTAAATAGTTGAATTTGCTGCATGTTGTGTTTCTTTTTAATCAGCTATTCAGAGGTTGAAGAAAACCATTTGTTTTATTTCAGTATTTAGATGAATAAAAACCATTTGTGTTTCACAAATAACATGTTCTCCTTCCCTCTGTAGCAGCTATAATATGTTTTTAGCATGTTTCAATAAATGGAAATAGCAGAGTTCTGGGAAATTAAAACAGAAGCAGCTATCAGTACATTATTGTGTCATAATTCATTGGCATTATAGGACAGCTCAGGTTATTTTCAGTTCAGTTACTAATACAGACACTTGTAAATGGGCAGTTGCAACTTTTTCTAATTGGTTGGTTGTTCTTGGCAGCTGCACTAATATAATGTATTACCTGTACTCAAGTTTGTAAACCACCCCTAAAGAGTTTAAGGGGATTATTAACAAAACTCCGAATGCAAAAATCATGAAAAATCCGTGATTTTTTTTATAAAATCTGACTTTTAAAAAAATTGCAATTTTTTTGGAATGTATTAAACCCCGAGGGTTTCGGAATCTGAGACCTGTCGAGGTTGCATATAAGTCAATGGTAGAAGTCCCATTGATTTTTTGATGTCAATCAAAATACCCAGAAGTATTCAGAGTTTTCAGGTGAAAATTCCGAAAAAATTGTGAAATTCGTGAACATCGGATGAAAAAATTGTGAATATCTGATTTTTTTCCCGCATAGCAAATTTTTGAGAAAATGTAATAATAAATAAGCGTAAAAAACAAGCGGATTTGATTGGAGTTTGTAGCACAAAATATTGGATAAATTTGGACTTATATACCCTCTTAAAGACTAAAGGACCTTAGTTTAAATGGCAAACAATCATAGGACACTCAATCCTAAGGCTTTGCAAAATAGTGACTTCATTGTAAAAAAAAAAAAAAAGAACTCCATTTGTCATACATTCCATTTGAAAGATCTGTACCTCATAAAACCATGCAGCATGCAGCAAGGTTTTAGAAGCTTTTTATTTTTTGGGGAGAAGCAATTGATGCAAAAAAAAAAAGTGAGCAAGTTAAAAACCTCACATGTTTTGTATGAGTTTAACCTGATCCCAAAACTCAAAGTACATGTACAGTATAACTCAAAGTACATGTACAGTATAAATCAGCCCCTATTAGACTATGTTATAGTCTGTCTTTGGGAATTGATGTGTTATCACCATATGATATATTTATGTCAGAAATAGTACTTTGCCATAATAATTACTTACTTATACAGCATGTCTTTCACAAGTGAATCACCAAGCATATGTATATTTTTAACTAATATTCCCTTATACAAACTGTTCTATTTATATATTTAAGAAATAAAATAATTTATATACAAAATCTCAAGTATAATACGCAATTTTTAGTACAGGTATAGGTGTTATCCGGAATGCTTGGGACCTGGGGTTTTTTGGATAACAGATATTTCCGTAATTTAGATCTTTATACCTCAAGTCTACAAGAAATGTATGTAAAAATTAAATAATCTCAATCGGATTGTTTTGCCTCCAATAAGGATTAATTATATTTAAGTTTGGATCAATTACAAGCTACTGTTTTATTATTACAGAGAAAAAGGAAATCATTTTTTTAAAAAAATGTAATTATTTGGAGAAAATGGAGTCTATTGGAGAAGGCCTTTCCGTAATACAGAGCTTCTGTATAATGGGTTTCCGGATAGCTGGTCCCATATTTGTTTTAATTCAATGTTAAGTACTATTTTATTTTTTAATGGGTGAAACTGTATCTTTAAATTGATACGCTACAGAACAAATGTGTGTGTAAATGGGAATGAAGTAATGGCACACTCCCTTCACATTAGACTGCAGTATTCCAAAAATGTAGGTCCCTTTCAGTCGGAAATATTTATGGAATACCAGAAATTGGGCTGATGCTTGTTGTGTTTGCTATGATCAAATTGCCTAGGCAGTCAGGCTTGTATAGCCAGGCTGCTGTAGCTCCCAAAATACAAAACTATAAAAAAAAATCCTGTTCTAGGGATGGCACTGGTGAATTATTTAAAAATGCTACAAATCAAGTCTACAACAATTTTTATGTAAAACAATTTGCATACCTGTTTTTAAAACTGTATGCTGTACATTGCTTCAAAAATTATAATAACCACCACACCATTCTGCATCAAGATATCACCTATAACATTGCAATTTAACAAATAATTCAAATGAACACGATTGATCCTAAAATGCATAAACTTGCACTTTCCAGTGTTGAAGTTCTTCAGCCATTAAGTCATGTAATTCCCCCTTTACCCAAATGTATTACATACATTATAAATAGGACTTAATACCTTGCAACATTTTAGTGTAATCTGCAAACACATAGGCTCATAGCAGTACTTCCAAAGGCAAATTAGGAACACACAATAATTTATTTATGCACCAGTAATCATGGATGTTCTGCCAATACAATAAATCACAGCTACAAAACTAAGGACAATATGCTACTGTTAATGATCGTACAACAGCATGGCACAAAGGGATTTGTATACTCCACATACAGAAAAAAAGAGAGAAAATGTTTAATTAAATGCAACAATTTGCATTCTAGCCTTAAGTTTGTTTTCAAGATAAAAAATGGATGGTCAAAAACTGCTTGTATAGCGGATTGGACAAAACATGGTTCAGGGTTGATGCACAAGAAGTAGGTCATGGCCCTGAGGATCTCACTGCTACTTACAAATTCACACATCTGCCAGGCATAGCCAGAGTGCTGCCCTACATGACTGTAAATCTGTTCATTTGATGAAAGTATCAAAAACAAATGAAGACTTGTTATAAGATTATATTAATGCTATTTGTAACAAAAGTAAAAATAACATAACTGGTAAGGGATTTCTAATCTGGAAACAGAAATTCAAGAAGGCTGTATCCCTTAGAGTCCACTTTAAGAAAACAATTGTATTTTTTTAATTGCTACCCTTTTCTCTGCAGTAATAAAAGAGTACTTTGTACCTGTTGATAAGTATGAATAAAATCAAATTGGTGCTAAAACAACTGGGTTTATTAAATCTTTTTATAAAGCTAAAGTCAATATGATCCAAATTACATGAAAAAAATACACATACTTAAAACATCATTTAAAATAATTATAAATTTATATACTCATATATACTTTTTACACATTAGGAAAATAATTTAAATCAACATTTTTGAAGCGATAGTGATAGAACTGAGATTATAGGGCTCATTTTATTAAAATGCGTTATTGTTAGAAACCAATGCATCTAACACTATAGGCATTTTGTCTGCCCATTGATCTTCATGTGATTCTGCTTGCACCTGCCAGAACCACTTACAGGAGGGGTAGTACATAAAGGGAGATGGGCAACTCCTCATTTGCATGTCCTGAGGACCAGGAGGCAAAAGTCTCTCTGTAGTCCTGTACTTGCCTGCTCATGTAAATGTTGAGTACAAAACGCCCTGTCTGTGACCTTTAAAGGTCCATCAAACAAGGCACGTTCAGATTCCTCATTTTTCATACTGCAACATGCCAAGGCAGGGCTCTTTACTTTGTCATTATCATCGATAGAAGCAAATATTTAAATACAAATTACTAGTTCCTTCTATTTTGACCAGAAGTCTGCTTTAAATTAGATAAAACCCCATAGAACACCCCTTATTAGTTCAAGGTGTGAATCCGGGACTGTTATGGTTCAGTGTGCCTGCAAAATGCATATACTCAAGAAAAATTGTCACTAACATGAGGGAATAAATGCTAGACCATTTGAACTTTGCCTATTGTTGTTGAGTCTCATACGTTTTTTGCTTTCTATAATTGACAAATATTTAGAAGGGTTAGCTTTGCTGGGATTTTTGTAAATACTAAGCTTTAGGCATGTTTTCTTTACAGATTTGCAAAAAGTTTCAATAATAACAATAATAATTCTATAATAACCTGTTAATTAGAATTTTTGGTTTAGAAATTGTATTGTCAGCTGGTAGACTTTAACATCAAAAGATTCTTCTTTTACTTTACTACACAAGCTTTGAATTTCCAGACAGAAAATAAATTCCAGGTAATCCCTCTCTCTTATGCTGTTATTCAGCTCATTGTCCTCGACTTAACTATAATTCTTGACTTTTCTTTCTGATATCCAACTGTCTAGCATGCAATCTGTATTGCCGTCAAAAGAAACAGGAGCCCAGCTGTGGATGTGATTTCACAAATGTCAAAGCAGAAAACAAAAATACAAATCTATTTAGGGTTCATTCTCTTTACATACTCCTAAATATCTCAATACAAAAAGAAAATCAGTAAAAATATACTGCATAAATTCAAGACAAACAACATTTCATTATATACTGAATGCCATTAGAGAAAAAATTCATTTAACTGGGTACTTTAAATTATAGAGAGCTTGCACCTTCTAGAGTACAAAGCGGCATTCTTTGAGCAGGAAGCTCAAAGAACCCCCTTTATTCAAGGTTGAAGAAAAAAAAAATCTATTGTAAACGTGAAAGTAAATATACAGCACCTCAGACCACCATTATTTCCCAAATTAAAAAGCAGGTGCAAATCTTTTAAGATAAGATCTTTTTTTATTTAATTAATGGATCTTAACGTAATTTGAATCTTTATACCTTAAGTCTACTAGAAAATTATGTAAACACTAAATAAGCCCAATAGGCTGGTTCTGCTTCCAATAAGGATTAATTATACCTTTTTGTTTTATTATTACAGAGGAAAAAGGAAATCATTTTTAAAATTTGGATTATTTATTTGGATTATGTGGATAATATGGACTCTATGGAAGACGGTCATCCTGTAATTCTGGATAACGGGTTGCGGGATAATGGATACATATAGATATATATATATTGTTCAAAGATGTCCGCACTCACTCTCCTTTGTATGTAGATCAAATCACTCTAGATGCTGTGCTCAGTTTGGTAATAGATAAATATACAAGATTAACACGCACTCCTGTTCCTTTGCCATTTATTGGATTTCAGGCGTCATATCAGTGAACATCAACATTTTGGTTCATGGACTAGAACCTTTGTCAATGGCAATACATCTTGACAAAGGTTCTAGCCCATGAACTGAAACGTTGATGTTCACTGATATGGTGCCTGAAATCCAATAAATGGCAAATGAACAGGAGTGTGTGCTAATCTTGTATATATATATATATATATATATATATATATATATATATATATATATATATATATATATATATATATATATGTATATATATATATATATATATATATAGAATAAGATATATATATATATATACAGTTCGTAAGGACGCACACCTTCAGCCAAAAACTTAACCTGGGTGCTGGTCGAAAAAATCAATAAATAGTCATGCAGTGCGACGTTTCAGCTCCATCAAAAAAAATTTTTTCTTTCTTTCCCTGATGAAACGTCAGATTTAATAAAACCTCCTTTGCATCAACTTCTTTTTGTTTGAAATTTCTTGGAGTGCTGTCACACTGCATGACTATATATATATATATATATATATATATATATATATATATATATATATATTTAAAACAAACAAGCTGAAATCTGAAATGCCGCTCCTCACCTTTCTTATTGGGTGCACGGGGGCAAGGCTTAATTTACATACTAAACAAGTTAGCCCCAGCACTCTCAATATATAACCCCCTGAAAAAATATTCTTGCACAACTGAACTGTAACTTTCTTAAAAAAGACACTTTTAGTTTTGCACTTTACAAAGTTTGTACAAAGCATGCATAAGCTGACGCGCCCCGTCAAGGCAGTGTTCAAGCGTCAGTCCTATCTAAGTGAAAAAAATATTATCTTTGGGGGGAGAAAGACCATACCTGCTTTTCTCTTTATTTAGCATGATCTCTTCCAAAGACACCATTAGGCGGGGGCTGGGAGAACGAGCATTTAAGGAGAGAGCCACCACCCCAAAATATAAAAAATTTAAACAATCAAGCTGAAATGCCGCTCCTCACCATATATATATATATATATATATATATATATATATATATATATATATATATATATATATATATATATATATATATATATATAATATTATAATATCTATACACCAATAAGTGAAAGTGTTCTTAGCCCTGCGGTGGTCATAAATTAAATAATTACCACACTATATTTTTTGCACCTTTTTTGTACCTCAGTGTGTATTGGACAGTTTATAAGGGGCACATTTACAAAGCTCGAGTGAAGGATTCGAATTAAAAAAACTTCGAATTTCGAAGTGTTTTTTTGGCTACTTCGACCATCGAATGGGCTACTTCGACCTTCGACTACGACTTCGACTACGAATCGAACGATTCGAACTAAAAATCGTTCGACTATTCGACCATTCGATAATCGAAGTACTGTCTCTTTAAGTAAAACTTCGACCCCCTAGTTCGGCAGCTAAAAGCTACCGAACTCAATGTTAGCCTATGGGGAAGGTCCCCATAGGCTTGCCTGCGGTTTTTTGATCGAAGGATATTCCTTCGATCGTTGGATTAAAATCCTTCGAATCGTTCGATTCGAAGGATTTAATCGTTCGATCGAACGAATAATCCTTCGATCGTTCGATCGCAGGATTTGCGCTAAATCGTTCCACTTCGATATTCGAAGTTGAACGATTTTAGTTCCTGGTCGAATATCGAGGGTTAATTAACCCTCGATATTCGACCCTTAGTAAATCTGCCCCTAAGGGGCATGTTTACTAACATTGGAGATAAATATCTGGAGAGATTTCTGGAGATGTTGCCCATGGCAACCAATCAGATCTTTGCTTTTGTTTTCTAACTTGGCTGTGGCTGTTTAAATCTAATTGCTGATTGGTTGCCATGGGCAACATCTCCAGAAATTTCTCCAGATATTTATCTCCAATGTTAGTAAACATGCCCCTAAGTATATACAGTAATAACTATACAATATAGGACTGATTTAATTTGCATTTTTAGCTGTAATGATGTTAGTGTAACTTTAGATTTGCAAGCTCTTTTACATGAAAACACAAACAAACTGTATTCTGTCATGAAGCACAGCTAGAGTTAGTCTCCCGCATAGCAAGATCAATAATCATTTATCTGAAACATATATACAGTTGCAGCACTTAAAAAAGGCCTGTGATAGATTTACTTAAAAAAGTAGATGATATAAGAAAGGATCACAACAAACATAATCACATAATATATTGTTTTAATCAATTAAAAAATAACTATATGATAACTAGGACATTTAATCACACTCTGCATTTTTCCAAAATGTAATGAAGCTGTTTCTGAATTAGATTAAAAATATATAAACTCTAAACTGGCTGCGCCTTATGAAGCTGGGGGACTTGCACTCCCAGATCTCCAAAGATACTATATGGCATCTCAATTACACTGTCTCAATTTGTGCTTCTTTCCAGACCCGTACAATCCAAATATGGCTCTCTAGGCCCTACTTCTGGGATCTCTGGAAGGACTTAGAAACCTTTCCAATCAGAACAAAAAAGATCTACCAAACCTTCCATCCACTTTCACAGTCCCACATAAAATCTGGGCTTCAGTCCTTAAACTACAAAATATATCTCCTACACTACTATCACCTAGGCTTCCCTTATGGGTCAATTCATATCTCCCACACTTCAGACAACTCCAAGATTTCACATATTGGCCAACTCATGGCCTAAAATACCTAGATGACCTCCTTATAGACTCCACCTTCCTTACCTATGAACAACTCTCTCTTAAATGCCAGAATGATAAACCTCATTTTCACAGATATTTCCAGCTCCGACACACATTCCAGACACAATTTAACATGTTGACTCCACCCATTCGTCTCCTAACCATAGAGCATACTCTGCATACACCTGACACCCCTAAACTAGTTTCACAACTATATCAAACCATTCTAGCCACAGGAGACAAGCCATTTGAAACATCAAAAGCCCGTTGGCTAATGGATATTCCTCAAACTGACCCAAGAGGACTGGGAGGAAGACACAGACAACAATAACTTAATCTCAACAAGGGCTAGGATGGTCCAATACAAAATAATCCACTAATTGTATATAACCCCAAGCAAGTCGCAAGACATGGGATGGCAACCTGACCCCTCTTGCCCCCGGTGCATTACCTCCCCAGCAAACTTCTACCAAATGATGTGGTCCTGGTCCTGCCCCCCAATAACAAGGTATTGGACTAAAATTCTACTAACTGAGCACTTTGACTTCCCAACAATAGTCTGTCCCCTTATATTCCTCCTGGAAGTACTAGATGAAATTGTAATGTCCAAATATGCTAGAAATAGATACCGCTGACTATTATTCTACTCAAGGAAAAACGTAGTCATGCACTGGATGGGTCCCCAACCTCCTTCATTCAAGACATGGAAACATTTGGTTCACAACGCTATCCCCCAAATAAACTGACATATGAAGACAGAGGGACACAGTCCAAATATGAAAAAATCTGGACACCATGGTGTGAGGCGGATCTAAACTAAAACTTCTACTCTAATTTTGAATATTGCTCCTTACCGTATCTAAATATTGTCTATATGCTACTGATGTATCATTTAATGCTACTTCCAATTATTATACACCCTGAACTGAAATGGTCTTGACTGAATGTATGTTATTAAAAATCAATAAAAAAAAAAGTTTAAAACCTTTAAAAGAAATATATACAAACTCTTACAAATCAGCTACAAACCTGGTCAACTGCAAAATGTGCAAGTCACATCCAACTTCAGATTTAATAAAACTATGTTGTATCAATGAATATGTCATTTTTAAAGGCAAGTACAATTAGCATTTAATTATATAATTGTTTTCAGCAACATTTGGAGAGATATGTTATGTTTAAAGTTGCTGGGGAAAAATAAGCCAGTCTATAATTTACCTTAAAACATTTAATTTCAGCATAAAGTGGGCAGATGCAAAAAATATGCAAAATATGGATAACTTTATGCAAAGCTAAACTTTTTATAGTCCTTTATTAATTTCATCAAATCCTAATGCTAGTGTAAAGTCATTGTTTCACCTTTTTATGCAAATATAATTAGTCATATGAATTCCAAAAAAGTGGTGGAACTGATGTCCATTTCTGCCATGGGACAGTAGATATATAACTTGTGTTTTCTGTAGTGTAGTTCATACTGGGGCTCATTTATTAACACTGGGCACCATGCACAGTTACCCATAACAACCAATCAGTGGTTGGCTTTTAAAATCCAGCTGCAGGTTGTACAATGCATGCAGCAAGTTGATTGGTTGCCATGGGTTGCTGTCCATGGGCAAATTTGCCCAGTGTTAATAAATGACTCCCACTGTGTTAAAGTGTTTTCCGATTAAAATTGTTGATGCTTTATTAACCAGCAGCCAATTCCTTCTTTAATAACAATAACAGTAACTGATAAAGTAGTCACTTAGAAATGCATTATATCAGAAATAGTATACTGCACTGGCGATTGTTATTAATTAGAGTAACACGTATGTTTCTAGAAAGTCTATAAATCCATATTGAGTTTTCTAATGCCTTAGGATATGTTGGGTTGGTATCTGCTAATTGTATCTGTGAAACTACTGAATATGATCCATTATATATCCTATCAAAAAAGGTCTGTCATAATTTGATAAATTACTAATCTTACTATAAGGTTTGTAGTTAAGATCTGGGACCAATCTTGTTAAGAAGGATTGACTAAATATTTAAGCTTAAGCAACAGAAAAAGCATACCATAAACCCCAGGGTGTATCCTCTTTGCAATCATTGATTTATTCATACTCAGTTCTATAATAGAGCCGGAAAGCAAGTCCCTTGAAAATCAATGGGCCAGAGTCGCCTTGCAGAAAGATATTTTACAACTAATCAGATACCATACGATGCACTCTGGATCATTTCATTCAACAATGAAAACCTAATTAGAGACACGAGAAAGGATAGGTTTCCCTCATCAATACACTAAAAGATTTTTGTGTGCTTTTCTTTACCCAAGTTTATTTTATTTACTCAGCTTTAGCATAAATCTGGATACATTTCCAGTCATGTGCTCTGCTATTGCTAGCACTGCAGGGTTCTCACACGATCTCATGCAGAGTAAATCTATTTCACCTTTTCAAAACTCAGTAGTACACAACCTCTATTAAATGTAAATGTTATATCTTATTTTCTTTTTTAATTGCCAGCCTGCTGTTTAGTTATTGGTGTTCTTTTCAAGGTTTTTGAATTTGAATATTTTTCAGAATTTTCAAATATATCAAGTAGGCTGAAACCAATCTAAATAATACAAGTGCAAGCTCAAGAATAAAAATCTAAAAAAAATAAAATAAAGTGCTCATTCGACGCCACTTCCTTAAGAACATGCTAGTGAGAAAAATGAAAACAATGTAAACATAGGAGCCCATTGATCGCCTACAAATAATAGGAAATCTGGATGCCGAGATCATGTTCCTAAATGTTCAATTCATTAAATTATTTTCTTTCTTAGATCAATCCTGGATGTTGGACCCATCTGTATTCAGTGTGAAATAATGAGACATTTGGCAGATGTGAGGCCAAGATTAATTATTTTGTGACCTTCACTGGGCAGTAAAAAAAGGATTGTCACTGAATTCAATTGACTCAGCAATTTAAAGACTTCAGCAATAATGGTTAAGGCCAAACATAGGAAGTGTTCCTCGTTGATTCAGACTATTTCAGCTCTAAGAGTTTTATTTTCTTTCTGATCTTCTTCGTGCTATGTGTGCATGCACAGTAGAGTGAAAAGCTGAACTTTGAGCAAAAAGCTGCGTTTTTTTTGCTCTACTGCGCATGCATCAGCTTGGGGCTAATGAAAAATGAAGAAGCAGAGGTTCACTTTTTGGTTCTCACTCAGAAGTACCCAGGGCTGGTGCAGTTTTCCGCTAACTGAAGCACTGACTCAAGGTATAAGGTAAGTGATTATAAACACTAACCTAACATTTGGCACCCCCTGCGATTTCACTTTTTCTTCTCCTTTAAACATTTCCATTACAACTTTGGTATCCAGCCTTACTAACATTGATCCAGTGAATGATAGGCAGATGAAAGTAGCATGGGCTTACAACTGCTTCACTGAGAATCAGAGTTAAATTTGACAGAATTAGTGCTACAATTAAATGATGCCAATGCAGGATTCTGACATCACTCCAAAGGACACTGACAGCCAATGGACTAACACTGATGTACCACTGTGTCACCTATCATACATTTAGCAGTGTGTGCAGAGCCAGCCATTGGCCAGGAACACAGATAGAGATCTTAAAGGGAAAACATGGGAAAACATGTTCTTACAAAAAACATCAGTTAATAGTGCTCCTCCAGCAAAATCCTGCATTTAAATCCATTTTTTAAAAGAGCAAACTGTTTTTTTTTATATTTAATTTTGAAATCTGAAATGGGGTTATACATGTCAGTTTCCCAGGTGCCCTCAGCCATGTGACTTTTGCTCTGATCAACTTAAGTTACTCTTTAAATGTTCAAGTGATATCCCCCCTTCTCCCCCCCCCAGCAGCCTCTCAACAGAATAAAGGGAAGATAACCAGATAACAGCTCGTTAACACCAAGTAGTTCCATTGTGAAGCGCTGGCTCTTTCTGAAAACAGATGAAAAGGCAAAATGACCTGAGATGGCTGCCTACACTCCAATATTACAATTAATGAAAATACATTTATTGGTTCAATAATAACATTTTAAATGGTTGTATAAATTATGTGCAATGTACACAGTGTAACAGAACTTTAACAAAATGTCAGACTTCTCTGGCACAAAAAATGGAAAAAGTATTATTTCTCTAATGGGTTCCATTCCGTTTCAACTGTTCTTCATAGAAAAAGTTGCAGTAATTAAAGAAAAATATATTACCAGCAATCACGTATAATCTTCCAACTAAAAATTCAGTAGCGATGGAAATTGTGTCACACCCTAACCCTAAGAGCGTTTTGGTCTTACATTGAGCAGGAAAGCAGAAGAGGGAAAACAATCAACTAAGCAACACAGCTTCCACTTGCACTGACTTATATGTCAAGCTCCAATAAACACCTACTTAAGGTATCACAATCACAAACACTCCTACTCTAACCACTAACTACAACGCACTGAGCAATGGCCGCACCTCCTTATATAGACAGTGGGAGGGCTCAAATCACAGGCGAATATGACATATATGTTTTTTGTGCATATTCCAAGTTTTTTTGTGCATATTGCAAGGTTTTTAGCACATATTTTAGCCATCGAAACAGGCCCTGTTTTTTATGTGGTTTCCCAAAAATGTCTACCTCATTGAATTTTGCCATGAAACATACCTGTTGAAAAATTTTCATCACTATAAATTTTAAGCTTTTGTCCTAATAAACTGCAAGCCATATAGAAAGAATCAATGATATACCCCTATTGGATTTTAATAACTTCCAAATCATGAATATAGGATCGCTTTCCTTTCTCCAGCACACTCTGTACTCTCTGTCTTGAACGTTAACCTAAGAGACTTTGTTATTCACATAGTAACATACCAACAAAAGGAATCTAATATTTTTCTTAATCTGCAGCAGAAGCCCAGACAGATCAATAAAAATAATTACGCAGTTAGGCCTTTGATTTAATTCACCATGTGCTAATTGCCAACTAAACCAATTGAATTAGTATCCTATAAATAACAAAATATCCCTTCGCATTGTGAGTTTATAGGCTTGTAGGGAGTTATTTACCACTTATACTGAATGGGGTTTTACAATCTTGGGAAACAAAATACAAGCATTCAAATTGGCTTTGCTTAATATTGCACAGAACCTTTGGGAAAGGTGCAGGAATTAGATTTTGTAAATGTGTTAATTTCTAAAAATAAAGCCTTTATTGTAAAGTGATTTTATTCAGTGTAATAAGTGAATTTTTCCTTTTTCTGGCCTGCAATTGAGACTGTCTGGTTATTGGGGGTCACTGACCAAAGCAATCAAAATATAGATTAAATGTAATGCTTTAATTTTAATGTTATACAAATTTTTCCCTTATGTTGTGGTGTCACGTCCACCACTTCCCTTGTGTGTGTTACTTCACTTCCACCCTGCCATACGCTGAAGCCTGCGACCCTCACCCCCTAAGCTCTGCCAGCGGATTTCTGCAGTAAGTATTAGGTGCTTATATATATATATATATATATATATACTCAGTAAAAAAAGTACAGTAAAAAAGACTTGTAAAAGTTTTGGTCTCACTGGGGGACCTTTAATAATTCTGTATATACTATGCTATAAATATATACACAACAAAGAGGTGCACGCCAATCAATGTAAAAATATCAGCTGGCGGGGTGAAAGAAAAATGAAAAACAAGCAAAAAAGTTCTGCAGTCACAGGTCTTTTTAATCATATATATGTCAAATGCAAATGTCTTAATCACTAAAGTGTGAGCTTTCTCAAGGAACTGTGTATCAAACAGTGAGAAAACACCTCTTCTTCACTAATGAGCCCAAAAAAGTGCCAATATATATATATATATATATATATATATATATATATATATATATATATATATATATATATATATATATATATATATATATACACATACACTAGAAAAAACATGCACACCTTCTTACCGTGTACAAAAATCTCATCTATATTGATAGATAATCTATATGTACCTAAGGTTTCACTTTTATGAATAGTGTCAATGAACACTAAGGGGCACATTTACTAAGGGTCGAATTTTGAAGTGGTAAAACTTCGAAACTCGACCATCAAATTGTAGAAATTCGAAAGTCTGAGGGGTTTTTTTGAGTGAATTTAGCAAATCATTCGAATCGAACAATTCGAACGATTTAATTGATCGATCGAACGATTTTCAAAAAAAAAAACTTTGACTTCTAAAAACTTAGCCAAATACTGGCTAAAAGTTCTAGGAGGTCCCCATAGGCTAACATAGCAATTCGGCATGTTTAAGGTGGTGAAGTGTCAAAGTCGAAGTTTTTCAAAGAGACAGTACTTCAATTTTCGAATGGTCGAATATTTGAAGTTTTTTCAATTCAAATCGAATTCTGGCCTATTCAGTAGTCGAAGGACCCAAAAAATTACTTCGAAATTCGAAGTTTTTGAATTCGAAAATTCACTTCGAATTCACTTCGACCCTTAGCAAATGGGCCCCTTAATTTGGCATGCGAGCTTGAGCTTTGCATTTGTGTTTGAGTAATCTATTTAGAGTCAATAATAAGCAGAGTGCAATCATAACCAATACAATAGAAAGTACAAAGAAACAGGGCTACAAATAAAGTACCACCTATGGGAGAAGATATTCTATATTTCCTTTCAGAGAGGGATGTTGTATCTTTCTTAGAAATATAATAATAATAATAATAATAATAATAATAAAAGATCATAAATTTACTGAACCACTACACATTTAACAGATTTAAAACATGAGGCAGTGAAGTGGCAAGTATAGATTCAGTGCCATGTATAACAGGCAGTTTATGCTTATTCGATTGTCATGAAGGACGAAGGAGCATACAGTATCAAAATCCAACCCATGTGCTGCTGCAAAATTGAAAAATAAAATCAGTGCATCTGTATTTATCAAGCATATCTATATTAAATAGGCATTGTAACCCTTTTTTATGTCCACTAGACAACTAAATTGGCAAATTCTTTTATTTTTATGCTTTTAACTTTGAATATGCAGATCGGGGTTCAAATTTGTTATTGTATTTTTTTATTAATCTAATGGGGGTATTTACTAACCCTTTACTTTTTCTCACTCTAATAAAAAAAAAAAATCTACCAAACTCCAAAACATGAATACCGCTAATTTACCAATAATTCTTCTTGAATAGGTTAATCCAAAAAAAGTTGCGACAAAATTGTACGCCAATTTCAATCTTGCGACTCTTTTAAATTGACGCTCTGAAAACTCAACTTTATTGGTTTGTTGCTGCAACAACTCGAATTTATCAGATTATCGAACGAAAACCAGCACAGATCATGATGTCAAGAAACAACTTCAGGGACATCTACTTTTACATGGCCTTGACAGGTTTATTATGGAGTATTTTCGGATTTGGATTTTTAGCAGCTTTGGGGGGTTATAATAAATCTCAAAAAAAAACATTTTTTTTCCTCTAAAAATTCAAGTTTCTCCTTTAAAAACTTCACTGCATAATTTTTTTTTTAAAAGACCACTAACATAAGGACACTTTTTTCCTAAAATGTTTCAGTTGGTGCATTTGCACTCATGAAAAGCTGCTAAGTACTAGAATGCTCTGTGCATTGCACAAAGGAAGCAACATGTGAACAGTTATTGGCTCATTGAATCACTTAGAAAATCTATTAATCCATGGATTGAAGTGAGGCAAGTAGTGGCAAGACAATGGAAAAATTCAGTTGGATCAAGAGAGTTCATTGGCTTAGGTTTGCAATTTTGCAGTGCACTGTGGGGGGAGGCAAATGCTTCAGAATGAGCACTAAGGGGCATGCTTTTGCAATTGTGCCCCCTCTATCTGGCCCTTACTGTTTAGAGCAGAGACCTTCAGACTTTTTAGGTTCAGGCCCCCTTAGCACATAATAGGATTAATTCTATAGTTCAAGGTATATTCAAAAGTACTCAACCTCAAATTTTACCCTGTTTGACCTATTGGTCAGGGCCCTATATAATTTTTCATTCTATTCGGTCCTCTTAGGAGAGCAGTTCCAGTTCCACAGTTTAGAAATTATTTTATTTTATACAGTTTTGGTTAGATGAGCCAGACAATTAGTGATATTCCCAAACACAGGTCAGCTATCAGGAGTCAAAGTAGCTAGTTTTTAAAATTGTCAGTGAGGCATGGATAGTATGGTGATCTCAGTGATTAAATATATAAACCTTTCCTCCCAAAAAATGGGTGGTAACAGATATTGAAACTGTAAATGATGCAATTTATGTGGACACAAAGAAAAAATGCATTTTGGGGCTATTTATAAAAGAACAGGGAGATATTTCACACGAATATTACACATATTTTGGCTTGCTTGTAAGGCGGCTCACCTTATTTTATGCTGTTGCTATTAAATGTCATAACAATGTCTCCAGGGTAACCCTACTTTGTTAGTTGGCAGTAACAACACTTACAGTAACCCACAAGGTATTCATGTTTCCACAGGCAGATGTGCACGTTCTCGGTGTAGCTGACACATCACAGGTGAACAAATATTTTGATTTTGATTATTGTACCTGTATACTTATTTAGCATTTATTCTGCTGGATTGAACATCTTGATGAGGAACTGTTCCATAAAGCTGCTCCATAAGTCATGCTTCTTTACAGTACTATATTGTACCATTTATATTTATGGTTTATTGGCTGAAGAAACACACCTCCATAGTGCTCCAGTAGGACACAGAGGAGATGTTTTTGAGATAAGTCTGCTACCACAGGGAGACCCATCTATTAAAGGTTGCATTTTAGTGGTATTAAAGCTTCTTGAAACCACGATTAAACAACTTTTCTCAAATGCTATGAACATTATTAAAAGATCTGAATATAAAAAGTACAAACAGAAAAAAAACTGAACAATATTCTAAAAAAATATGAAACCCTCTAAAAATGTGAGTTTTTCCTTTAGTCAATTACTAAAAATATCTGAAAATCTTTTAAGGGGCAAATTTATCAAGGGTCGAATAGTAAATTTGAATTTTGAAGTGTCAAAATTCACATATACGAATTTTAATCCCGAATTCAAATGTGAGCTTTATCACACCTCGAAACAATGTACGGACCATGGAAGGTCCGTTGAGCCATTTGGAGATAATAGCCTTCCTGACATTCAAGGTTTTTTTTCAAAGAATACAATTGGAATTTTTGGGTCGGAACCATTCGAATATTAGACATTCAAATGTTTTATTAAATAACCTCTCAGTTGAATTGGAAGTATATTCAAATTGAAAAAGAAATCACATCAATTTGAAATTTGACCTTTAATTAATGGGCCTCTAAAAGTCTGAATGGTTAAAAGAAAAAAGTCCAATAGGATCAGCAAAGCTCCCATTGACTTCTATAGGGCCTCAACTACTTTTACTTGCTGAAGTTTTACACTCTAATTTAAGTTAAGAGAAATACAAAACACAATAGCTACCACTCTGTCTATTAACTTCATGCTGCCTTAAATTTATTTCAGCTTTTCATTTCACATTTATGTGTTTTTCCTGCACAGCACAGATGAAAACACCTCCCCAGCACAAGTTCTCACCCAGCCTTAATACAGTTCTCTCCATTGTACTGTACTCTCACTGCATGATCATTTACTGTATACATTAAAACATGAGTCAGTTAGTGATTCACTGTGAATCAAAAACCAATTGGGATTAACAGAATATTTGACTTCCTTACAAATCATATGGTTCAAGCTGTGCTGGGAAAGTTTACTTTTTGGGTTGTGCTGCCCCCACCACTTGTAGTGTAGTTCTGTGCTCTGCTGATGGGGTACAAGTGAATGTATTCTTTGAAGTTAGATACATGACAACTGTTTGGTGGTATGGAGAATGAGTAGTAAGCAGCATGAGCAGTTTCAGACCCCCTTCTTATGATGTCTATCCAGACAATAAAGTGCATTCCCTATAATGTTAGGTCTATCAAAATTACCATCAACATAACAATCCCTAGCAACCCAAATAAAACCTTATGGTGTTGCAACTACGGCAGCAGGAATATCTGCCAACATCACACCTCAAATAAAAAATATAATCAAAGGAAGCAATGCCGTTTCTTTTCAATGCCATTATTTCCAGATCCGCCTTCAAGATTAGACAAATGATCAAACAGCTGAAATTGTTCTCATTCTCAGACTCCAATAAAGAAAAACATTATTATCAGAAGGGAGCTACTCATAACACTTGTAATGATTTATAAACAGCAGCACATCATCAAAAGGAGATTTCAGATAACCCACTGTGTGCACCTTGGTTGAAGAAAATAAGGAATTCTTTTGAAAATCTTCTTTAACCTTTCTTTGCAAACAATAGAACATGTCATTACACATATTCAGTATATATCGGCTTGAACGACACAGAGCACTCATGGGACTTAATTTATATGCAAAAATGTAATGGTGTTAAGCTGGCCATACATTATAAGATCTACATGTTTGGCAAGGTAGCCAAACAAGCGTTTCTTATCCCAAAAGGTGGGTGGTATTGGGCTAATCCGTTTGTTTGGCAATTCTTCTTTAATTCAGTTAAGAACTACCACTTCATATATTCACATACAAAATTAGATCCTACCACTTGGAGTACTAGCACAGTATCTGGTTTCATTTATTTATTTGGGGGGTATTTTGAGAAAGAGAGAGAGCATTGTAACATTGGTGTAGGGAGGTGTAAAAACCATAAAACCCAAAAAGCTGCAGCATTCCATATTTATGATATACTAATACTACCTCCTTTGAGACTACCCAATCTCCCTCAGCTCGAGTCCTCAGTTTTTTTGTGGGTTGTCTCTTTATTACTCTCTTACATTTGTAAAGTATATATTTTTCAGGTCTTAAGCAAGAATAGGCTTATACCCTATTCAGGTAACCTTATAGCATACACACATCAAACAACTAGTTGGTTTCAGATAGATCACCAGAAATAATGACTTTTTCCGATGACTTTCTATTTTCTATGTGTCACCGTTTTTCTAATATTTAATTTTTCACCTTCTGAAGCAGCTCTGGGTAGGGGGGTCACTGACCCTGTAAACTGTTCTAAATGGATAGATTTAGTTGATACATTTCTTATCTTTGTCCCTGCTGAGCTGAATCCCTGGGTTTCATTACAGGCAGCTGTTAGAATTGATACAATAGTTACTAATACTCCAGAGATGCTGCAGAGATAATGTTGCAAAATTGTAACAGTTCAGAGTCTGCAACTGAATTACTGAGCTGCCAGACTCAAACACCAGAGACAGGAATATTCAACTTTAATCTTAGATTTTGGAAAAACAGTAAAAAAATAAATAATGGAAAGTAATTGAAAAAAAGTCTTTATTTCTGGGGAACAATCTAAAAACAACTGAATTGAAAAAAGTGTTTGGAAGGTGAACAGCCCGCTCTGTTTTTTTATGCAGTCTTTAATCCAAGAAAAACAACACCAGACCATTAGACCATTCTGCACTCCCCTTATTCACTCCTCACTCACTAAATCAATTTACTGAAATTAAAATGTGAGTCTTACTATTACCAGAGACATTCAATGAGTGAATGCAATCACTGGTTGATGAAACATTAGTACCATCTCTGGTTAAGTCTATGGCTCACTACCACTGGTTATTTAAACATTTCTGTGCAGGGTAGCAGGGGTACAACAAGTGGCTACAGCTAACCTAGAATTTTACTATGAGGAGGTTTTTCACTAATGACAGTACACTGGGTCCTCTATTGCTTGTTGTGTCCCAAAACCACTCCAACTATTACTGACTGATTTAACTAGTAACAGCACACTAGAGATCACTAAAACACCTAACTGTATCTTTTCTTTCTCTTGCAACACTGTCGTGCCATGACTTAAAATGGTATTGGGGTAAGACAGGCATTTTTTTCTGAGGCTAATACAGCCTCGTGTTTTTATATGGTCTTGGAACTCTTCTTTAAATTAATATCCTAATGTTTTACAAGATGGATGCAAAATGGAACCAAAGAACATATATACAGTAAATATAATTTTAATCATCACTGAATGTATAATTAGTTCTTTCTCAGGTTTCATAAGTTAGCTTTTCTTTTTCATACACTAAAAAGAACCTAAAGGTGGCCATACATGGATATATCCGCTTGTTTGGCGATGTCGCCAAACGAGAGGATCTCCCTCCGATATGCCCACCTTGAGGTGGGCAATATCGGGCAGATCCGATCGTGGGCCCTAGGGCCCAATGATCGGATCCTAGCATTCGCAAACGGGCGGTCGGATCGCGGGACCGCATCAACGAACAGATGCGCCCGCGATCTGACGGGATTTTTAATCCCATCCGATCGAGATCTGGCCGACTTTCGGCCAGATCTCGATCGGGGAAGCCCGTCGGGGGCCCCCATACACGGGCCAATAAGCTGCCGACTTGGTCTGTCGGCAGCTTTTATCGGCCCGTGTATGGCCACCTTAAGAAACCCTAGCTCTTCAACTAATACAATATGTTTGCTTTATGCTATGCCGTAGCCAGCTATTTTGAAATGAGGCCATACTGATACGAGAACATGATAATTACTTTAATACTGTCATTCAAAGAATGACAATGCAGATGCTTCTAAAAAGTGTAAAACTGCATCCATTATTCTGTAGGTATCAAAATAACCTTCAAATGTCCTATGATTCCCATACATCTAAAAGGCCACTTTGCCTTCCTTTTTTTATTTTCCAATATTACAGTATCTCTCTAATGGATATATGAAGAAATAAATATACATCGTTATTTTCCTTTTGTATTTATTTCTCTATATTTTTGCTGGTTTCGCTGTCTCAAACTGCAGTTTTAAAGAGATGACCAGGCTAATATAGTTTCTACCAATAGCCAATCTCTCAAGGACGAAGGTTAGGGGTAGAGGAGAAGGAGTATGTTAAAGATGAAAAACAGTACAGAGATTAAGAACCATACAAATAAAAGCTCTGTTCCTGATTACTGTACAGTTTAATAATGTGCTACACACTCCCAAATAATGAAACAATCATTTTATAGACTGTCCTATAATGTTGTGCTTGAGTTTACGTGACGTGACAATATTGTCCTATCTTCTCAGAAGAATAAAATATATTTAGCATTACACCAAGGATAAAGGAAAAAAAGGTAAATCCATCTAAGATGGTCAGAATAATGTTACAAATAGGGATGTAGCGAACTGTTCGCCCGCGAACTAGTTCGCGCGAACTTCGACCGTTCGCGTCCGCCGAATGTTCGCGAACGTTTGGGAACGTTCGCATTTTGAGTTCGCGTTTGATCGTTCGACCATTCGACCATTCGAATTCCTTTGATCGCTAAAAATCGAACGATTTCCATTCGTTCGAACGATTGTAAGCATTCGATCGAATGAAAAGCATTCGATCGAATGGCTTCGATCGTTCGATTCGAATGAAAATCCTTCGATCGAACGATTAAAATCCTTTGATCGTTCGAATCGAACGATTTTAGCGGGTGTTCGAAGTTCACGAACTGTTCGCGAACGTTCGCATTTTTTGCCGGTGTTCGCGAACGGCGTTCGCGAACACCAAATCGGCAGTTCGCTACATCCCTAGTTACAAATGATCAGTATTATGAATATTAACTATTGCATGCACCATACTGTATATTTGTGAACTTTAATAGAGCAGCATCAGTCATGGCAAACTTTTAAAGCACTATAACAACCTTTTCCATAAGACACACAGGTAAACAGGTTCACTTAGTTAGATATTGTCAATATATAATAATAAAGGCATTGTATTAACCATAAACACATATACTCTGCCATGCTAATCCCTGCACTGGCTTCCGCTACCTTGTAGAATAAAATTCAAATTCATGACACTGACTTTCAAAGCACTTCATAATTCTGTCCCTCCCTACATTTCTGATCTCATCTCTATATACTCACCCAACCGCTTACTACACTCCTCTGCTGACCTGCTACTCAACTCTTTTCTCATTACCTCCTCACATGCTCGCATTCAAGACTTTGCAAGGGCTGCACCCCTCCTCTGGAACTCTCTCCCACGGTCTGTCCGACTTTCTCCCAACCTTTCTGCTTTCAAGAAATCTCTTAAAATGCACTTATTTAGAGAAGTCTACCCTCACTCTGCTTAACTACCAAATGCAATAGCATACAGACTACCACATCTCTCACCCACTTAATTCTGATCTTGCCCATTCCCATATTTATGTCTTATTCCCTTCCTTTTAGATTGTAAGCCCTTTTGCACAGGGCCTCCCTCACCTTTTGTTCCTGTATTGGTTGTGATAGTTACATAGTTAAATTGGGTTGAAAAAAGACAAAGTCCATCAAGTTCAACCCCTCCAAATTAAAACCCAGCATTCATACCTACACCCCTCCCTACTTTTAATTAAATTCTATAAACACATACCTATACTAACTATAGAGTTTAGTATCACAATAGCCTTTGATATTATGTCTGTCCTAAAAATCATCCAAACCATTCTTAAAGGCATTAACTGAATCAGCCATCACAACATCACCCGGCAGTGCATTCCACAACCTCACTGTCCTGACTGTGAAGAACCCCCTACGTTGCTTCAAATGAAAGTTCTTTTCTTCTAGTCTAAAGGGGTGGCCTCTGGTACGGTGATACACTTTATGGGTAAAAGGGTCCCCTGCTATTTGTCTATAATGTCCTCTAATGTACTTGTAAAGTGTAATCATGTCCCCTCGCAAGAGCCTTTTTTCCAGAGAAAACAACCCCAACCTTGACAGTCTACCCTCATAATTCAAGTCTTCCGTCCCTCTAACCAATTTAGTTGCACGTCTCTGCACTCTCTCCAGCTCATTTATATCCCTCTTAAGGACTGGAGTCCAAAACTGCACTGCATACTCCAGATGAGGCCTTACCAGGGACCTATAAAGAGGCATAATTATGTTTTCATCCCTTGAGTTAATGCCTTTTTTTATGCAAGACAGAACTTTATTTGCTTTAGTAGCCACAGAATGACACTGCCCAGAATTAGACAACGTGTTATCTACAAAGACCCCTAGATCCTTCTCATTTAAGGAAACTCCCAACACACTGCCATTTAGTGTATAACTTGCATTTATATTATTTTTGCCAAAGTGCATAACCTTGCATTTATAAACATTGAACCTCATCTTCCAGTTTTCTGCCCAGTTTTCCAGTTTAGACAAATCACTCTGCAAAGTGGCAGCATCCTGCATGGAACCTATAGTTCTGCACAATTTAGTATCATCTGCAAAAATTGAAACAGTACTTTCAATGCCCACCTCCAGGTCATTAATAAACAAGTTGAAAAGCAAGGGACCTAGTACAGAGCCCTGTGGTACTCCACTAACAACACTGGTCCAATTAGAAAATGTTCCATTTACCACCACTCTTTGTAATCTATCTTTTAGCCAGTTCTCTATCCAGGTACAAATACTATGTTCCAGGCCAACATTCCTTAATTTAACCAGTAACCTTTTGTGTGGCACTGTATCAAATGCTTTAGCAAAATCTAAGTAAATCACATCCACTGCCATCCCAGAATCGAGGTTTCTACTTACATTCTCATAAAAAGAAATTAAGTTAGTCTGGCAAGATCTATTATGCATAAAACCATGCTGGCACAAACTCATAGTATTATGATTTGCTATGAAGTCCAGTATCTTATCCTTTATTAACCCTTCGAAAAGCTTTCCTACCACTGACGTCAGACTAACTGGCCTATAGTTTTGAGACTGAGAAGGGGATCCTTTTTTGAATAGAGGCACCACATTAGCAATTCACCAGTCTCTCGGCACTATGCCAGATCTCAATGAATCCTGTATGTAATGTAATGTATGTAAAATGTATGTAACTTCATATGTTCTATGTATGTAATTCATGTGATTTAGTTGTATAAACACATTTCATTTACAGCGCTGCACAATATGTTGGCACTCTATAAATACACGTTAATAATAATAAATAACCATATGATTTATCTATTCACAGAAAGTAATTTTATCCTTCAGTGGTCTGATTGTTTAAAACGACTGTGCAGCTTCTGACATATTGCAAAAACCCCCTCAAACCATAAACTGGAATTAGAAGTGATGTATAACCATTTGTTCCTGCTTGTTGGTGCAAGAGTGCATTCAATGTGCAGGCAACGAACATTCTTTGTGCTAATTTAGTTCCAAACATTATTTCAGATGAATTCATTCAAGGACACAAAACAGAAAGCTGCTTTTGCAATTTTTCTACTGAGATTTATAATGAAAAAACAAGAAATCAATGGGATGCAAACAGTTTCCCCAAATGGGTCTGAGTGATCGAGAAGAAACAAAAAGATGATAACATCTACCTATGGATGTCTAGATTAAGTTTATAAAATAAGGATACCAGTATGAGGTAAGCTATATTTAATGATCAAAGGCTGACTACAACACTGCCCTCTTGAATCAAACCAAAATGGGGAAACCCAGAGTAGGTGATAACAAATTGGAACTGGGTAACTAGAACAAAGTAAACTCCAAAAATGGGAAGCTACTGTATGTCAAGAACAAGCAAATGGAAAGGAAAACAGGAAGCAACAGAGGCAACAGGTGCTGTTACAATAAGGGGCAGATGTAGATACCAAGACACCACTTAGGCAGAAGAAGAGCAGAATACAGACAGTACAGGAGAAAGACAGGATTCTGACAATGACAGCAGGGTTTTTAGCTTTTGTAGCAGGATTTCTACCAACAGGATGCCATTTATAGACCTAGGGGCAAATTCACTAACCTCAGAAAATTCGCCAGCGACGGCTTCACTCATATCGCAACACTTCGCCAGGCGTAGATTTGCCAGGACATCACTAATTCACTAGAATCCAAAGTTGCTTCCAGGGCGCCGAACGCTGGCAAATTTGTGCTAGCGTTACTGCGGCAAGCAAATCGAAGTTTCGCTAGCGTTGGCTAATTTGCATGTGGCGGGAAGTTAAAAGTTGAATGGACGTATATGTTGCAGCAAATACATTACACTACACAAGCCCATGGAACCTTAATAAAATAAAATAAAGTTGTTATGTTGCCCTACAGATGAGCCCAGTGTATAGTTTATGTGCCATATGTTAGGAAATGTAGGGGGGGAGCTGGGTACCCCAGAAAAAAATCTATGATCTTTTGCAGCTTATCACTCTGAAAAATGAAATCATCACCGTTTTTTGTGACTTAGAAAAATTTTCAACTATTTTTTGAGGAAGTCCTATCTACTTTATTGCACTTTGCCTGGTCTGAGGTGGCCAAGGCAAGTCTGGTGCAAGAGGTAAAGTTCCAAAATCCACATCTTTCACCTATATGTATCACCACGTTCAAGCACTGAAACTTCTTAAAGATAAAGAATTGTCTTTTTTTTAACAATAAAAATCTGTAGCAAATGTGTAATCCAAACAAAGGCCAACCAATACCAAAACCAATAGAGAACTGGCTTACACAGAGCACTGGCATGAACCAAGTTGAAAACCTGTGGGATGAATTGGGACTCTGACCCAGGCCTAACCTCCCAACATCCAACTTCAGTAATACTCTTGCAACTGAATGGAAGCAAATCCATAAACAATGCCCCAATACTCACAGTAGAGTAGCCCAATAGTGTACAATAGATAATGTGCATAAAAATATGCAGTGTAAAAACTCATCTATGGAGATGTCTGCATATCTGCATGATAAAATTTAAAAAACAAGAATTTCTTCATTTAATAGCTGTAGTCATTCATTAATGGTTTAGTGCACAGCTATGATCCCTCCCCAAGTTTAAAAATAATTATTCATACCTTTCGAATGTGACATAAAGGTTACTTTTTAAAGTAAGCCATTTCAGAAACCTTTTTAGAGAAATAATATTATACTCCTGGGGAAAAAAAGTCTAACAAAATGCAGTAGATATTAGAATGTTGAATAAAACATGAATGCATGAATGGTATTTTGTTTTTAAATATGCAAGCTCAGACAATGTAAGCCCTTTCTTCCACAAAGGGCAGAGAGAAAATTATAATCATCCAGCACAGCCTAATATATATTAACATGGAAAGCATATGCCCAAAAGCACTGCAGTCATTTTACAATTTTGTGTACCTCAGTGCTTCTGAACTTTCAAGTTTGTCAGCAAGCTTCCATATTGCTCCTGTGTGTTATTGAGTACTACTATATACCCCGTGATATTTTAGGATGGACTGCATGAACAGATTTATTGTTTCACATAACAATATATATTTCTGCTGTTCCAATGTTTTTATGTGAATGAATTTTATGTGAGTGTATGAATTTCTGCTCATAAATCTGCATATAGAGGTATAGGACCTATAATCCAGAATGCTCGGACCTTGGGTTTTCTGGAGAAGGGATCATTCTGTAACTTGGACCTCCATACCTTAAAGGGATACTGTCATGGGAAAAAAATTTTTTTTCAAAATGAATCAGTTAATAGTGCTGCTCCAGCAGAATTCTGCACTGAAATCCATTTCTCAAAAGAGCAAACAGATTTTTTTATATTCAATTCTGAAATCTGACATGGGGTTAGACATTTTGTCAATTTCCCAGCTGCCCCTGGTCATGTGACTTGTGCCTGCACTTTAGGAGAGAAATGTTTTCTGGCAGGCTGCTGTTTTTCCTTCTCAATGTAACTGAATGTGTCTCAGTGGGACATTGGTTTTTACTATTGAGTGCTGTTCTTAGATCTACCAGGCAGCTGTTATCTTGTGCTAGGGAGCTGCTATCTGGTTACCTTCCCATTGTTCTTTTGTTTGGCTGCTGAGGGGGGGGAAAGGGAGGAGGGGGTGATATCACTCCAACTTGCAGTACAGCAGTAAAGAGTGATTGAAGTTTATCAGAGCACAAGACAAATGACTTGAGGCAGCTGGGAAATTAACAACACTAGCCCCATGTCAGATTTCAAAATTGAATATAAAAAAATCTGTTTGCTCTTTTGAGAAATGGATTTCAGTGCAGAATTCTGCTGGAGCAGAACCATTAACTGATTCATTTTGAAAAAAAAATTTTTTTGCCATGACAGTATCCCTTTAAGTCCACTAAAAAATAATCTAAATATGAAATAAACCTAATACAGGGTACTACTGTTTTGGCTCCAATATGGATTTATTATTAGTGATGGGCAAATTTGCGCGGTTTTGCTCCGCCGAAAAATTTGCGAAATTCGCAAAACGGCGAAAATTCGTAAAATGGCGCCGGCATTTCGTTTTTAACGCCCGCGTCCATTTTTTCGCCGGCGTTTCGCGAATTTATTCGCAGGCAATTCGCGTCTGGCGAATAAATTCGCCCATCACTATTTATTATGTATTCACTGGGATCAAGTACAAGGTACTCTTTTATTATTACAGAGAAAAAGGAAATCATTTTTAAAAATTTGATTGTAATGGAGTCCTGGGGAGATGGCCTTCCCATAATTCTGAGCTTTTGGGATAACGGGTTTTCGGATTAATGGATCCCATACCTGTATTGTATTCTATCTAAAAATAAAAAGAGGTAAACAGAGTAATCTGTGAATGCACAATGGCCAGCACTGACCAACATGAAAAATTTGTGGAAGAAGGAGGTTTTACGTTGTCATAGGGCTACTATAATTCATAGCATAAACCAAAGATACAGTATGTCAAAAAACTGGTCCATACTTTTACTTTAGGTAGCAAATAAGTATAAGAACAGTAGCTTTATTACTTGGAGTTCCATTTGAATGATACAGTTCTAGTCTATGAATTATGGATTTTTATTTAACTTGCTTTATTTTATGGTCACTTCTCTAAAATGATCTAAAGTTAAATAAGCAAATATAACTTTGCTTAGGGACACTTGGTTTGCAGCAAACAACAAATCTTGTGTTTCTTCTGGTCTAAAATAATTCAAAACATCTGATACCTAGGTACACCCCATCTGAGTCAATATTTGTTGTTCTATCGGGCAATTTCCTGGGGAATCCATGTTGGTTTCCTTCAAGGTCTAGGCCTCATTAGGAATTGCAAATGCATTTTTTTATTCTAAACAGCAAAGCTCAGGTAGAAATGTAATTGCATATAAACTGTTTTTTTTTTTTAGTTGATGTTACTTCTAACAAGGAAAAAGGAACATTTGCTTGTTTGTTTTGAGTATGTCTATTCCTACTGGGTATAATTAAGACTGATTTTTCTCTACACATTTTCCATGCTTGATATATCTTCCTACGACTGTATCTTAAAGCAACAAATGGCTATGGCATGCTGTTTCCCATAGAAACTATTACAACTAACCCTCTGTGTTTTCTTTTTCAGGCATTCATATAAATCCCCATAGTCCCATTATTGGACTGACCCATCAGGACACCAGGAGATCCTGATTTGGGCCAAAGCTATAGTGGGCTAGCTAAATCTATGTTTAAGTATGAATATTGTCTTCAGGTCTCAGGAATAATGGGACCATACAAAGTAATAACACTAGCTATCCTATTTTAGTTCCTTGAAGATTTTTTATAGACCAAAAACAACCCTCAGCAGAATAGCCAAAAAGCTGGGCCCTATCACTGGACTCCAAATGTGGTCTCTCACTGGACTCCAAATGTGGTCTCTATTTTCCATAGAATATACAATGAAATGAATTGCTACAGCTACAAAAACATATTTTGAGGGCCTAATTGCCTCTTGTTGATCTTTTTTCTCCAGACAAATTGGTATATCTGTCACAAAATACAGTAAATTGATTTATTTTTCTTAGCTCATTGCACCACTGCAGAAAATGTACTGTGTATTATTTCATTCCCACTTGCAGTATGTAATAATAAACACCTCCATGCTCTCTTTATTGTTGCTAATTTAATAAAAGTAAGTTGCATTATACACCCGAATAGGCTTAAAAAATGTGCTATGAAGATAAGTTAGAGTTCAACATAATAAGACTAGACATAACAAGGTTTTACACCCTTGTTGCAAAGACAAGGGTATAAATGGTTAGAGCTGAAAGGTAAGGACTGTTCATAAGAAACTAGCTCTATGAGGGGTTCCTGTGATTGTGGAGTAGATATTAGAATACTAGGCAAGTGTGACCACATATCAGCATTTCAGTTATTTCATTATAGTTTGCTGAAATAAAAAATACAATGAAGCTACCCACACCAGGGTTTTACCTTCTGTCCATGCAGGGAACAATTGTGCTTTCATTTGGCTCGCATGTGTGTTCAGGATATGAATCTTATATATGTAGTACATATTTCCCAGCAGCTCCCATATGATATATAATTTATGCTGTGTACACAGACGAGTATCATGCTCTATTCACAGGCTTGCCAGTATCATTGGTGTCCTATTAATAAATGAGCAATTGAGTAGCATTTTCTAAATGCTCAGCATTGTGTCACTCAAGTACCAATACAGGTAGCAAGTTCTTTTCTGCTGCTACTTTCTTGCTAAGCTTTTTTTGGCTGCAAAACATGATGTAGCCAAAAGGCTTAACTTGTTATTATTAATATGTAAATCATGGTTGTTCTAGGTTTGGATGTGAATATGACATATGCACAAACATGCACATACTAACCCATGTATTCTGTAATGTGCTAAACTCTGCAGCAAGGAGCTTCCCTCGTTGTAGCATAATGCTAAAGATTAGCATATTACCCACATTAATTAATTCAAATCTTTTTCAGCTAGAATTATTGAATTGAAAATGCTGAAACCACATACAAACATACCGTAAGTATGAATGATACATTAAAAAAACACACTTTGCACAAACCAGAGTCTTATACATAATGTCTGTATGGCAGATGTGTTTGAAAGTATCTCAACTGGTTTCTTAGTTTAGAAAGTAGAAAAATAAATTATTAAGAAAGGGCCAGAAAACTTAGTTTTGACTTGCTTGACTATTTGCTCAAAGAAAATAGTTGCCGAAATTCTTAAATGTTGTGCAGTTTTGCTTGCACCCATTCACCAACTAATGACAGATACAAAACATCTGATACCTAGGTACATGCCATCTGAGTCAATATTTGTTGTTCTATCAGGCAATTTCCTGGGGAATCCATGTTGGTTTTCCTTCTACACATTTATGTGTAGATATCATATCTCCATAGCTACCCTAAATACTTGCCACGCCATTAGTCATCCCCACTTTATGTATAAATGTATTCCATAGACTAGATGGAAGTATACTTTAAAAAGACTGTGCACGGCCATACAAAATATTTAATCTTTACATATGGGCCTACAAACAATGAAAGTATGATTGAAATGGAAGGTAAGATACCATTATTTAAGAATTTTAAATTGTGCAACATGAAATAACATACAGTATCTGAAACTGGTTATGTGCTAAAATAACATAAGTAGAAGTGATAGGAAATAAAAAACCTGTAAATGTAAAGATTTGCTTGTCAGTTCCATTTTACCATGGTGACCATTGTTACCAAATACACAGTAATATATGTACGCCTAAGGAGATATTTTATTGGAGGAATGGGATAATCCTTTAGTCCTCTCATCACCCTCCTACCAGCAAAAGGAGAGATTAAGGGTTAGAAAGGGGCATCATGCAGAGCTGAGTGACATTAAATTGGGGGCCTTCTTCCACCTGCTAGGGTTTAATCAATTTGTCAACTATTCAATCCCGTTTTACAAGTCTGATGACTGATATATGTGTGTAAAAGATTCAGCCCATTATGGGAGAGGTGGAACACGTTTCGTCAAAATGTAATAAACAAAATGAATGACTTTGTATTTAATTACCTATTAAACATATTATGTTATTTATAGACTCTTGCTTTCAATTCCTGACAAATTTATTTTTGGTGTGTGTTTGGCTGTTTTCATATAGATGTTCCATTATCTGCTTGTAGTGGTGACCAAAGCACCTTGTGCCACAGCCCAAAATGTAAATAGTGAAAAGATATCCAGCCAAAACTTTTTTTGCTGTGGGACAGCCTTGTTCTTCTGAATATGCTAGGGTTTGTAGTTATCAAGCATCTGTAGGGCCATTGTGGAACATATGCCTCCTCCAGCAACTAAACACACACATAGGTCTGTATACTCTTAGTGCATGGTACTATAGGTTAAATAAGCATGTGATTTTATTGCAGTATGTGTTTCTAATAAGCGGTGGGATTAAAATAATTAAGAGCACATTTAACAAGAAAGGTGGACAATTTGGCCATTTTGTTGTCAATGAGTGATGCATGTGCTGATTGCTAAGCTAGTTGAAGTCTAGGAGGTGACCCACGCCACTGCTGAAAGTGCCATGCCTGCAATCTACAGTGGGAGTCAATCTCTCCACTGTGACATATATATTAAAAGACAGGTATTGTATTGACTGAATTTTTCCTTTTCATCTAGAATTGCCTGAGGATACTGTTACGTTGTATTGATTATGTTAGGTGATTGAATCAAATTGCAGAGCACTAAACAGAAAGGCATTAAGTCTCTTTTTGTCTTCATTATAAGAGTATAGGTTGGAATAGATGGCTGTGACTATTTTCTCTCACATAAAGTCTAGTTGTATGCTTTATTTTTCAGAAATTAGTGTTTTATTACCTTTTACCTATTACTGGATATTTTATTGATCCCATTTAGTGAACTACTGTGAATTAGGTTTTCCAATCTTCCTGTAGAAGGTACCACGGTTTCTCACATAAAATAGGTGTTTTGGCAGTTCACCTTTTAGTTAACTTTTAGTATGTTATAGAATGGCTTATTCTAAGCAACTTCTCAATTGGCCCTCATTTTTTTTCTTTTTGTAAAGTTTTTGAATTATTTGCCTTCTTCTTCTGACTCTTTCCAGCTTTCAAATGGGGCTTACTGACCCCATACAGGCCCGGCCACGCCGCACGGGCGCCCTAGGCAAGCCGGGCCGACGCGGCACCGGCTCAGCGCGTGTGCGCATGCGCAAATTGGTGCTCGTGTGCGGTCCCCTCTCTGCCCAACCGTTTCTGCCCTTTTCTTCTTTCTTACTGCGCATGCGCGCAAACTTGTGTTTGCGCATGCGCAGAAAGAAGAAAAGGGCAGAAACGGGCAGAGATGGAAACGGACTGGGGGTAGGCGACAGAGGAGGTACGTGCCTGGCACTCCCCAGCTTTGCGCCCTAGGCACGTGTCTACTCTGCCTACCCCTTGGCCCGGCCCTGACCCCATAAAAAATACTACGTGAAGCTAGAAATGTATTGTTATTGCTACTTTTTATTACTCATCCTTCTATTCAGGCCCTCTCCTGTTCATATTCCAGGCTCAATGCACGGCTGCTATAGTAATTTGAACCCTAGCAACATGATTGCTGAAACTAGTGAGCTGCTGGATAAAAAGCTATATAACCCAAAAAACACAAAAAACAAAAAATGAAACCCAATTGCAAATTGCTTTAGAATATCAATCTCTATACCATTCTTAACAGTTCATTTAAAGATGAACTATCCCATCAATTGGCGTGTAATCCTGATTTAGAGACAATATTTACAAATTGACCAAGGTACAAAAAGAAAAATAAATCAGAATTTATCAAAACATCAGAATTTTTGCACATCTAGGTATGAGCCAAGCTCGAATGCAGCAGTAAGATGCCCAAGTGCAAGCAGTTTCAAATAAATCAACATTTATCAAAATGTCAGAATTTTTGCACATCTAGGTATGAGCCATGCTCGAATGCAGCAGTAAAATGCCCAAATGCAAGCAGTTTCCCAGGTGCAAAAGTACAGGTATGGGACCTGTAATCCAGAATGCTTAGGGCCCGGGGTTTTCCGGATAAGGAATTTTTCTGTAATTTGGCACTCCATGCCTTGTCTACTAGAAAATCATGTAAACATTAAATAAACCCAATAGTCTGGTTTTGCTTGCAATAAGGATTAATTAAATCTTAGTTGGGATCAAGTAGAAGATACTTTTTATTACTACAGAGAAAAGGGAAGTCATTTTTAAAAAAATATGGAATATTTGGATAAAATGGAATCTATGGGAGGCAGCCTTTCCGTAATTTGGAGCTTTCTGGATAATTGGTTTTCGGATAATGGATCCCATACCTGTTCTGTGTTTTGGGGTCCAGTGTTGCAAATGGTAAATAAGGCCATGTTTATATCCCAATAATAATACCCTTAACTTACTAAGAATGTAACTTCCATTGATATTGTAAAAGGGTATGTGGATCATCTCAGGTTTATGCATGTATAAGTCTAGTATCTTTAAGCTGCCATTCTAAGAAACGCAGTAATCAGGGTATCAAAAAGAGGCAGGAAACAAACTGCTAACCACAGTTAATGTCAAGCACAAAGCCAGCAGCTATAATAGACTGTAGCAGGTATGGCTAGAGGGTGGTGATTGGAGTGTAAAGGCAGCTCAGAAAAAAAAAATATACCGTACACAGACACATGCAGTGTGAGTCAAAGTGCAGTTTGGTTCTTGCATTATTCTGGAAGTTGTAGTTTAAAAGCATCACACTGATGCTGAGTTATTCCTGACCAAAATAATCCTTTATGACTTTACACACTGCCATCCCCTTGCCTTAGGATATGCAGCTTGAAAAGCACAGGACAGGGCAAACAGTGTGCGAATCTTCATTTCCCAAAGTATGTTTTCTAACCCTGACATTTACTAATGACATCTCATTAAAATGCATTCATACAATCATGATCCTGTTTTTCTATATAATAAAACCCTAGAATAAATATGGGTATTTAAAGAGCAAAGTGAGAAATATAATGACAAATTTAGTAGTTGGATTTTATTTGCTTTGTACTGTACTCTGTACATCTACTACAAAGATGGCAAAACCTAATCCAAACTCCTTTGGGTTGTTGTAAAACATAGTCGACCCTCCTCCTTTTCATTCAAAAGCTAAGCCAGGCTTCCCATTGTCCCATCCCCCAAGCAGGGATTGTACAGCATTCTCCTTTTTAACTGAACACACGGCAGATGCAAGGGGGGGGGGGAGCCCCCCCTTCTCATTTGCTGACAAAATTAACATCTCAGAAGGACATTTTTTTTCTTAAATGGACACATTTAACTTCCATTATTCTGCTTTAAAAATGCAGTAAAGTGCTGGGAACGCTTGGACACTCACACCAGCATGCTAAGTGTTAAAACTAACGTCAGCAAAAAAAATGACAAATGCCTTTGAATACAGCAAACAGCATAGCCATGTGGATTTATATTTCATTAAATGTAATGAGGATAGATTCACAGGTTACGAAGAAAATTTATATATACAATAAAAGGCAGTGGAAATAAAAATCAAATAAAATATTCAGATATGATGCATTAGGAATTCTCTCTCTTCCCCACTCCATCATTACAGAAACATTATTTCCCTCCATAAATTGCATTCTTCCCCGTGGGAATCGGGCTGCCAAATAATTAGTTGTAGTCAACACCAGCCCTCAGTTTATTTTGGCTTTTTTTGTGATTGTCTTATACAACAACTCATCATGTTTACATGCACCCTCATTGGCACCCTTTCTTTATTTTTTTGTTTTCCTCTCCAGTGCAAGGTGTGGAAATTAAAATAATATGTGCCTTGTCGATCAATCTAATGCTTTGTTCCCCAATTTCACAGTGGTTTTTATGTATTCTCCATGCTGGTTTTTACAGCTCAGCCATCCCATAGCTGCAAACCTGCCATCCCAAATGCTTTAAAAAAAAAAAATCACATGCAAATTGAGATCTGTTAATGCAGAGCCAAATAAGCTGGTGTTTGACAGACCATAAATCTTTGGTCCGTTTCCAAGGATGCAATTCCCTGCACAATTCTTGATTCTACTATAGGCTAATTTACAAAAAAACACAAATGATGTGAATAATGTTTATGATTGCAAAACCTGAAGTACTTAATGCTGTACCATTTAATGTACAGAACTGAGCATCTCTGTCATATATTAGGGTACCAAATAGCAGGAATCACAGAGAATGATTCTTCCCTCTTATAAGAATAGCAGCTAACTGTGCCTCTTACCTGTCTCCCTTTTCCAGCAAATTTGTTCAGCTAAGAGTCCCAATATCCCGTGCAACTTGCAGGATACAGAATCCCATATAAATGCATCCTGATCCTTGCTCTGTGATATCCTTTTTCCCCCTGCAGAAATGCACCTGCTTTTTTAAGCCCAGATCATTGCATCAATCACCCATTTCCTTGCTCTTGTCTCTGTATATGTATGTTCCAAATACTGTAGATCCAGGTTTGTCAGGCTTCCACTGCTTGTATTAATGGAAGGAATTAGAAAGCCACTTGCTCCAGAGAGGAGAAGGAGGAGGGGGAGTAACCGAGACAATGAGCATGCGCAGGGCTGGTCATTAGTGCCTCTCTCAAGCACGAAAACACATCTATTGGTAAAGGAGAAAAAGACAGCTATAAGATCTTTGAGAGTATTGGTTTGTGTCAGAGATCTCTAGTGATACTTAGCACGATCCTTTGCTTTGTATCCAACCTATGGCCATATTATACAGCATCCCTTGTACAGGTGCTTTATACCACTGCACCAAGTGCACCTGTGTTTTTGTTAGTGGCTTTTTGTTTGCCTATATATATGGAAGGCTGCACTAGAGACTGATGCTTGGAGCAGATCTAAAAGCAGCATGTTATCTAAACCACATCGCTGATACAGGATTTTTTCACAGCATTCCAAATAAAAGCACTTGTCAGGGAATAAAACAGAGCAGCAACTCAATTCTTGCACAGTTAGAAATTAAAATTAAAAATACCTTGGTAAGAAAAAATTACAGTGAAGTAAATATACTGTATATATATTATTTCATTTCTTGTAAATGTTTGATATACATAGAGACATATATTTCTGCTCAGAGAAATATGGTTATATCTGTGCAAGTACAAAGTATAACATCCGCATTACAACTATTTTGAGCCAAGGAAATTGCCCACCAATGTAAATATAAAGCCGCCTTATTCAATTAATGTCATTGATAATTTATAAGGATATATTTTTTAGCTAGTGCCTTTTCACTTTAAATTTTATAATAAATGTGTATAAAATAATAACAAAAGTTAGGCAAGTGATTTTATTTACTCACCTGAAACCCCAGGCCAGTTCACCAGTTATTCCAGTGAGCACCATGGAGCAATCATCTTCCTGCTTCTTCTTTCTTCTTGCAGCTGCACATGCAAAGTAGAGCAAAAAGCTGAACTTTAATGAAAAAGCCGGCTATTTCATTGTACTGCGCATGCGCCTGCCCAGGAAAATTTGAAGAAAGAAGAAGCAGGAAGACTATCGCTCTGTGGTGTTCGCTGGAATAACCCCCGGCCAGTGCAGTTTTCTCCTGATAGGTGCACCGGTCCAGGGTGTCAGGTAAGTAGATACAATAATTCAGGAGTGCCTAAGTCTTGGCACCCTTAAGTAAAAATGCCATTCCTTCTCCTTTAAATTTTCCTAAATTGTCTCCACATGATGTCTCATTGTGCTGTCTCATTCTCTTTCCTTGTTAGGAATAACTTATGATTAAACTGACAGGAGCCAATGTGCTGGGTAACAAAACAGTTTTAATAAGAAAAAATGTACAGATCTCTGCAGATGAGAATAAAAAGGGGCAAACAGTAAACAAGTCCTTGAAACATACGAAAGGTCAAGGGCAGAGTTCAAAACCGGTAAATCAGATAAATGGGAACAAGGGCAGGAGCAAGATTTACAGGGGAGGAGCAGGATCTCAGGAGAAAAATCACAGGAACAAGGTTGCAGGTATAGGATTAGAAAAAAGGTTTCAGAATCCAGGACAAGATCTCAAGAACTCTAGACTTGGAGTTGGCAGAATGATAAATGATCCAGCATCAGGGAATCAGGGAAATTGCCTTAAATAGCCCTTTAACAAGTTATTGCCCACAGCTTGACAGGGGGCATGAATCGGGGAAGATTGACATGGGGGCAGAGTCAAAGATGATATTAGGGCCAGGCTAAAACCACACTGCCACCTGTGGATCAAGCAGGAGGAGCAGCAGCCAGTATATAACATGACAGTCTTTCCCTAGTTGGATAATGCATGACCTAGTTAAATTAAGGTTATACGCTCAACTCTTTCTGGATGAACCCTTTCTTAGATTATACTGTACATCTTTCATAGCCAAAAATCAGCCTCTGCATCTTTCTCTCCTTCAAGGTGAATAAAAAACATACATTTTCCCTGCCTACTCACACATCAGCCTTGCCATCTCCCCAACCCAATTATCAGCCTCTGCCAAACCTTCCCTAACAAAAAAAACTCACTGCATCCCTCAATAAATACATTGGCTTATCAATACCTATCCCCTCCATAACATTAACCAACCAATCAATTCTTAGCCCCTGCCAAATACATCAGTCTCTGTTACTCCACACAACAAATGTATTAACACTGAATATCTTCCCTAACTAACACATAAACATCAGCATGACCTCCACTACCAAACACACCTCTATAATTTTCTTTATACCAAATACCTCTTTATCATTTGCTATCCAAAAGCAACATTTTCTCTTCACCATACAGTCTACACCTTTCTTTTCCCCAACACAACATCTCTGTGCTCATTCATACAGTCCCAACCCACCCCCCATATCGACTTCACAGCCTCAGGGTCTTTTAAATAGAGTAGTCTTAGCATCCCACAAATAAAATCACTTTCCACTCTATAAACCTATGCTCTGTCTCCACCAGTCGATTGCTTCTCTTTACCTTGACTAATTTGCTTCCCTCCATACCAGTAGAGTCCTTCCCTTCTCCCCCATACAGCCTCTCACCCACTCCCATAATGATTCTGACATCTCACACAACTCCCTGTACATCTCTATGTATAACAAATAAAAAATGCACCTGCATGTTTTTGTACCATTCATCCTCTTTATCTTTCTCCTTGTCAACATATCTGGCTCGGAATACATCAGTCTATGACACTCCCCCAGTAAATCAGCTCTTCTCCCCAATCCTCCTATTCTGATAAAATAAGATAACACCAGAATGGATACCCACAACAATCAATGCAATTTTTTTTCATTTTTTACAGTGTAACAGACTGCACTGCAATATTGCACTTTGGGACATAATTATATGAACCCCTGTATCCCTTTTCTCAGAGAAAATACATTACAGAGAAGCTGCACAGCTTGTGGCACTGATTACAAATCAAATGGAAACACTGATAACTTATTGAAATGCAGTGCTGCCTTCCACTTATTAGCACTATCAATAAGGTTGATTAGGAGGTACGTGTCATTTCCCTCTCCATTTGCCTACTTCACATCAGACTCTTGAAGCCAGCACTTGCAGGAATCCCAAAGTCAGTGTCCTTGTCAGGTAGCAGGATCAGCAGTTTCCACTTCAATAGATTATTCTTCTATTTTTTGTTTCTTTTAATTGCTTTGATATTTTCCACTGTTGGCCTGTGTTTGTACCACTTTGATAGCTTGGGTGCCAAATCTGCTATTTTAACTCTGGCTTCTATGTCACTACAGCATCCACTAGACCCACTTGCCAGTCAGAAGGGGAATACAAATACTCTAATAACTTTTCCAGCAATAAATGAAAACATTCTTTTCCATATCACACAATTCTAATTTTTCATGTAAATATAAAAACTTGAATTTTTAGATTTATTATACCCCAAAGCTGCTACAACCTCAAATCCAAAAATATGCCATCTTAACCCTGTCAATGTCACGTAGAAGTCAATGGCAGATGTCCCTGAATTTGTTTCTTGACATTATGATCATTTCTGGAAAATCTGATAAAGGACCAGATTCAATTCAGTGAGAAAAAGGTTAATCACGTCAAAAGTCATGAATGAGATTTAATTTGAGATGCAATTCAATTCAAAGCATTATCTCACAGTTTATCAAATGAAAACTCCATTTGAATCTTCAGGAAAAAACTGAAAGTGCATTTGGGGAAAAATCTTTTCTCCTCAAATTGAATCCCATCCATCAGTTTTCACGTGATAAACCAAGAGACAACTTTTTCTCACTGAATTGAATCTGGCCCAATGTAGGGGTTTTCTGATAATCTGATAAAGTCGAGTTTTTGCATCGATAATTCGATAAAATTGAGTTCTCAGAGTCAATTGCGCAATACGAATTGATGCTCAATTTTGAACGGAAGCCGGCGTCAATTTTTTTTTATGCCAGCGAATTTTCGCTGCAGTTTCACAAATTTTCGCTGCAGTTTCGCGAATTTATTATATTGGAATAGCGGGAATTCGCTGCAAATTTGCGCCTGGCGAATAAATTCGCCCATCACTATCGTTTAACAAAGTCTTTTGGGCAGAAGGTCACAGTTCAAGGAACAGACGTAAAGAGTAGTCAAAACAGGCTGGGTCAGTGCAGTCAGAATACAAGCGAAGTCAGACAGGCAAGGGTCAAAACCAGAAGATCAAATCAGAAGAGTCAAGCCAGGCACGGGTCGGATTACGGATTTCGGAATAGTCAGATAATAGGCAGAGGTCGGGATCACAGAAGTCAGCAAAGTCAGGCAGGCAGGGTCAAAACAGGAATCAGAATACAAATAGATCGCACCAGGAACTCAGAAATGGAACCTAACAACGGGCGATTATAACAACGCCAAGTTCCCTTTAAATATATTTGAAACTCGCTCCATTGCGCACTGACGTAAACACACCAACATCAATGTGCATGTAAAAGCCCTAAAATAGATCAGCGCAAGAGGAACCACCACGCGACGTGGCGCGGCGAGCTTCCCTGCTGGCCCACTGGACCACCAGGTTGAGTTTTTATTACAATATTAATTCAAGTTTTATTAAATAGGCCCCTAAATATAAAGTTTTATTTAAAGAGATGTAAATAAATATTTAAATATATATATTTTTTTCTACAGATATTTTTTTTCCCCCGAACACACCTGAACTCTGTTATTTAGTAATATTATATGGCGAAGTTCCAAACAAATAGAACTTACTCTGTGTATTCGTTTCTGGGTTGGGTGCATGTTATAGGGCTTATCCACCACAGCTCCTCAAAAATGTACATAAACATTTAGTAATATTATAAGGCATCTGGGCATAGAAGAGTCATTTGGCGATGGCTCATTTTTCTTTGCATTCAAAAGGTATCTTCTTTAGTGTTAGAGAACGAACACAATGGAAGTAATCATCCTGTGTTTACAGACATGCTATTAAGACAGATTGATTTAACCATTTTAAAGCAAGTTTGGGCCCTGTTTCTTCAAGAGTATTTTAATCATACCTCCCAACACTTTGGAAGTAAAAAGAGGGACAAAACTTTTTCCCCCGCACGTAGTGCAGCAATTTTTTGACCACACCCCTTTCTGTGGCCACACCCCCTAAGTACCATGTTTGTTTTACAAAATTTGGCAGGTTATGAAAGTTTGAAAATATTTCTCCTTATCTAAACTGTGTTTTTGTGTCTCAAATTTGTTATAAAGTATCTTATTTGCACCTGTTAGCTGTTCTGGGCTCTCTGCTAAAAGCCAATTAAGTGAGAAACTTTGTTTCTTTTTCTGGCTGTTCAGTGCATAGAAAAGAGGGACTTTCAACTACAAATGAGGGACTGCAGGTTGAGCTGTCAAAAGAGGGACTGTCCCTCCGAAAAAGGGACAGTTGGGAGGTATTTTTTAATTTTGAGAAAAAAGAATAAAAGGAGAAAAGAATGTATGGAAAAGAAAAGAGATGTGAAAATGTGAAGACAGAATCAATGGGGTAGGTTCACTAAAGGATGAAGTGGCTAATGCTAGCGACAATTCGCCAGCGTTGCAACCCACAGGGACATCGCCAATTCACTAACAGGCGCCAATTCGCTAGGGAAAGAGACAGTCACTAGTGTTCGTTCACATTCTATTGCCAGGCGACTTTTCGTTCTGGCGAAAGGTCATTCCAATGCAAATTCAGTAAACTGCGCATTTTACTGAACGTTATATCTTTCTGCGCCAGGGACAAAACTCAGAATATTAGTGAATTGATGTAGTCGTAGCGCATTTGCGCCTGGCGAACTGGTGCGAGCTGTGCAATTCGGACGCTGGCGAAAATTTGCCCGTTAGTGAATCTAAGATAGAGCAAATAGTGTGAACTAAAGACAAATTTAAATTAGCCCTAGCTAGCATATGCTAAATAAAGTATGATATTAAAGTATCTCTAGAAAAAAAAATTATACTCAGAAAGTAGATATTTCAAGCAAATAGTTTGAAAAAAAGAAGGTACCACTGGGGACAAAATATCTACAGTGAAACTGCAAACACAATAAGAAGAATGATGGAGCAGGTTGATAAGGCCATAAAGTACTATAAAGTGATAATACTATGAAACAGTGATACTTACAGTGGTAAGATGGCTGGGTTCATTAACAGAGGCTATCAGGAAATATATTCTAGTGAGTGTCATTTGTTAGCATGTATGCAGATTTGCACTGTATTCATTATTTCTACAGCAATAATCTGATAAAAGTTATTACACTGTTAGGGATACAGGGCAACTTACAGTACATAAAGAATAATAAGACCACTATTTATCATGCTGTGTGAAGATTGGAGAGAAAAATTAGCGGTAATGTTGTTCCTAATGCTACAGAACTGTTCAGATTCCTGGGCATGAAAACACATGGGACTACAGAAGGATTTATTATTGGCTTGTTCTTCAACATATGCCTTTTCCTTACAGATAAGGTACGCAATTCTTTCTTACAGCTGTGTGCCATTGCTATACAGCTAGCAGGATGGTTAAGAAGCTTACACATATTTATGCTGATCATTTATGAGTACATCATTTATTATGAGTTGGGTAAGTGTACTGTTAGCTGCAGATATTCAGCATTTTCCATGAAAAATAATCAGGGTTTAACTTTAAGACATATGTTCTTTGCAAACTGTAGAATATTTGAAAATGTGTGGATACATTCATTCTAAAGCCCTACTGTGTTCATTTACTGTAATTGACTAAAAGTATATTTGCAAAAAGCAGTTGGGAATTACTATCTACTTTAATCGTAATGACTTTCCTCAATGATAGCATTGTACTATTATTTTTTCCATTAGGGAATTTCACAAGAGCAGTTTTGATAGCATATACAATACTTTATCCTCACAATCTGTAATTTTACAGCAAGCAGCCTTGTTGTTATGGATGACCAAATTAATCCTACTTTTCTAGGCCTGAAGTACTGGCTGATGATATATAAAATTTACACCTACTGATGAGTTAAGACGTAGCAAGGTGCTGACCCTATTTTCCTTAATTATATATAAATACTGTAGTGTTTAGTAGACTTCTGGAGTTCATATTTAGGATGTTTTTCTTGCTACCTAATGCCATGTAGGAGATAATATACTAGAAAGTGGCAGCTTTGAGGTGATTTTCAGATATTTCATCAAAACCGACTATCTTAGAGAAAGCATTGCGACTCAGTAGTTTGGTGTAGAAATACATGGTTACCCATTTTGGATTAGGCTGAATGTTTACTTTCCAAAAATATATGGTTTTGGGGGGGGTCAATGTATCTTTTTGAGTTCTTACCCTGCAACAAATGCAGTAAATGTGTTCATTATTCAGTAGCTGAAGTGACTTCTGGGACAAGTTGTATGCGCTAACTGCCAGATACTTTGGTAATTCTATGCACAATGGGCATCATACTGTTCAGTGGACCCCTGGCATTCATAGTTAAGGTGCTAGAAAGTAGAAGCTTTGAGGCAATTTTCAGTTATTTCATCAAAACAGACAATTTTGAGAAAGCATTGCGATTCAGTCGTTTGGACTAGAAAGACATGGTTACCCATTTTGGATTCCTCTAAATGTGTCCTTTCCCAAAATATATGGTTTTGGGGGGCAACTTATTTTTTGTGGTTTTAAACCCACAAAAAATGCAAATGTGATGATTATTCAGTAGCTGAAGTGACTTCTGGGGCAAATTGTATGCGCTAACTGCATTTTGGGGTTTCCAAAATGTTACAAAATTTTACTCAATGTATTTTTACTAAATATTTTCGGCTAGCTCATAAATGTCCTCAAATGAATTATAATTAAGTAATTCTAATTAATTAAGTAAGTCTATGGGGCCCATTTACTTAGCTCGAGTGAAGGAATAGAGGAAAAAAACTTTGAATTTCGAATGTTTTTTTTGGCTACTTCGACCATCGAATGGGCTACTTTGACCTTCGACTTCGACCTTCGACTTCGATTCGAATGATTCGAACTAAAAAACGTTCGACTATTCGACCATTCGATAGTCGAAGTACTGTCTCTTTAAGAAAAAATTCGACCCCGTAGTTCGCCACCTAAAAGCTACCAAAGTCAATGTTAGCCTATGGGGAAGGTCCCCATAGGCTTTCTAATGTTTTTTAGGTCGAACAAAAATCGTTCGATCGATGGATTAAAATCCTTGATCGAACGAATATCGCTAAATCCTTCGACTTCGATATTCGAAGTCGAAGGATTTAACTTCGACAGTCGAATATGGAGGGTTAATTAACCCTCGATATTCAACCTTAAGTAAATTCCAAGTCTTATTTATGCAATAATAAATCATGTTATTACTACTATACTTTGTTTATTTAAATATCTTCTGCAGCACTTTACAGAGATTAAATGAATATTTAAATGTCCATAATCTTCTGTATCAGATGCGACATCTGTATCGGAGTCAATGTCTTCAGCCATACACTAGATCCACCTGGCATAAGTGAATCCAATCTGCTTACAATATTGGTAGACATACAGAGATTTGATACTACTGCATTAATCTATTTGGGCTATTTCAACCAAGGAAGGCAGGGCTTTGCATTTAAAATTAAAACATTTGTTAGTATACATAGAAAAAAACACCAAGACAAATTAAAAGTTAAAATTGCAAAGCCTATATAATTTACCGAAACTCTACTTCTGCTCCTCTTCTGAAAAGGCGACACGGCGACGATCCATCGTGCTGCGATCGATTTCTCCTATCTGGCTATCTCCTATAAGGAAGACAGGAAGGAGAAATCGAGCACTGCACGATGGATCCCCCAATCACTTTCTGAAGAAGAGCGCAAGCGGAGTTTCGATATATTATTTCTAAATAAAAGACTTTGCAATTTTAAAGTTTAATTGGTGGGGGTTTTTTTTGATGTACACTAACACATTTTTTAAAAAATGTTTTGATGTTACTGGTCCTTTAAAGACAAATTAGTGGAGTGCAGTGGCGGAACTACCGGGGGTGCAGGGGTGCCAGCAGGCCAGGGCCCGCACCCCCTCAGGGCCCCCCAGCAGCTCGCGCACCACTCAGTTCTGCGGCCGCTTCCGGCCGTACGGAGGGGGGCGTGGCCCGGCTGCACGTCCCATGCCAGGGTCCGCCCCCCTCTAGTTACGCCTCTGGTGGAGTGCTGTTGCTAGATATAGGGTTAATTTATCAATACTATTCAGGTAAAGGTATACCGTAACAGGAATATTTTTTTAAAGGCCTACAAAAATGTATGAAAAAAAATCTACTATGTATGTAATTAATTACATTTTAAAATCCAATACCAGCTGGCATTACGTGTAAGCGCACACAGAATTAATCCAATATCATGGTTCGATTTTGAGAAGGATCTAATTACATTTTCAAGGAGCTATGAAATCTAGTCCTTGTTCTCCTTTAATAGGCTTTAATAATCATAACTATAAAAGCACTTTATGCTAGAGAGGTATCTTAATGCATTTCTTATGCTCAACTAATCCTGAAGGACTGCTACTGAAAAAGCCTTCGAATTTATGGTTCAGGCAATATTTATTTCAAAATAGATTGTGTGGAATTCTGCAAATATTTGCATCAAAGACAAGCGTTCCACTGCATTCGATCCACTATCAATATATTAAGGACACTGAAACATTTTGTGCATTAAGCTACCAGAAAATGCTCTTCCCTTTAAACAAAACAGGTATCGTTTGCCCCTATTGCAATATATTCAAGATGGCCAACTACATCAAAGTCATCGCTAGTCTGGCCAGTCCTACACTTAACTATAATCTGATTCATTAAGAGTTTTTGTCACAGTATAGAAACTTGTTATCATTTAATTATATTTCTTCCAATAATTTCCATTAAATTGGGGTATCATTCTGAAAACATTGTCTGTACAGGTATGGGATCCATTATCCAGAAACCTATTATCCACAAAGCTCCAAATTATGGAAAGGCCATCACCCATCCACTAAATTTTATCCAAATAAATAAATATTAAAAACGATTTCCTTTTTCTCAGTATAGGTATGGGATCTGTTGTCCAGAAACCTGTAATCTAGAAATTACAGAAAGGTTATCTCCCATAAACTCCATTTTCACCTAATAATCTAAATTTTTTAAAATGATTTCCTTTTTCTCTGTAATAATAAAACAGTACCTTGTACTTGATCCCAACTAAGATATAGTTAATCCTTATTGGAAGCAAAACCCGCCTATTGGGTTTTCCATAATGTTTATATGATTTTCTAGTAGACTTTTGAGATATGAAGATCTAAATTACAGAAAGATCCCTTATCCGGAAAACCCCAGGTCATGAGCATTCCGGGTAACAGGTTTTATACCTGTACTAATAAAACAGAACCTTGTAATTGATACCAAGTAAGACATAATTAAACCTTATGGGAAGCAAAACAAGCCTATTGGGTTTGTTTAATTTTTTAATTATTTTTTTAGTAGACTTAAGGTATGAAGATCCAAATTATGGAAAGATCTGTTATCTGGAAAACCCCAGGTTCCAAGCATTCTATGTGTGTAAGTTATGGTAGAAGTGATAGAAAGAATAAAAATCAATACCTTAGAATACATTTGCCAAATGTATTTTTGTTTATAATTGTTTCTTTTAGCATAATGTAACTATGTATATCCATAGCAACAATTTTGGAGAAGTTGCAGAGCCTGAACAGCATCTTAGCTCACTAACTAGCTCAGAATTGTGCTCTGACCTCCTTACCCATTATATATATATATATATATATATATACAGTTCAGTTGTGCAAGAATATTTTTGCAGGGGGTTATATATTGAGAGTGCTGAATATCCTGTAAACTATATTTTTTATATATTTTTAAACAGTCCTTAGTGATGTCTTAACTTTGTGTATATAAAAAATGTACCCCCTGTTGTAAAATACGATGATATTATAAATCAGCTTGGTGTTTCATGACCTACATAAAAGCACTTTGACTTTGTTCCTTTATAAGGTCATGGAAATCCTCAGCTACTTCTAATATCCTTACAATTTACAGTAGGGGGTACATTATCCCTTAAAACACAAGAGTTCTCTAACCTGTATATCTCAGCCTACTGCTTTAATATGGTTACAGAATTCCTTAGTGACTTGGATCTTCATACCTTATATCTACTAGAAAACCATGTAAACTTCAAATAAACCCAATTCGATGGATTTGCTTCCAATAAGGATTAATTAAATTTTAGTTTGAATCAAGTACAATATATTGTTTTATTATTATAGAAAAAATAATAATTTTTATACATTTGAATTATTTGGATAAAACAGAGTCTATGGGAGATGGTCTTTCTGTAAGATGGAGCTTTCTGGATAACCGGTTTCCATATAATGGATCCCATACCTGTAAACACAAATGCTACCCAGATTTCTCTGACCTGTATAATTCATCCTGCAGCTTAGAATTTATAATTTTATAGGCATAAGGCCCACTATACATGTGTACATTATTCCCCAATATATATATTAATCATTAATTTTAATGAGTGAAAAAAAACAAAACAAATATATATATATATATATATATATATATATATATATATATATATATATATATATATATATATATATATATATATATATATATATAATTTATTTTTATTTTTTTATTTCGGTGGAAAATGAGGACAATTTTTTTCACTCATTAAAATTAAGATCATACCTTATTTCAGCACAGGACCTTGTTCATTTTTTGGGATATTTGATTTGTAACACCCCACTGTATGTGTTTGACTGCTCAAATTAGTCCTACACATTCTGGCAAATTGAAACATTGATCTGCCTTGATAAATGCTTTTTTATTACATTTCCAGGAAAGTGCAACATATTTAATAACATTCAAAAATTGTAACTGCTGGAAATCCTCCAGGATTTCCGATTTAGAATGTTTGTAAATCTGCCCCAACTTCTAAAATTGCTTTATTATTCCTGGAAAAAGCACTTATGTGTATAATGCAGTGCCAAATTCAGAAACCTCTTAAATATGATTTACTGTTATGTATAACAAGATCTAGAACTGTAAAATGAAATGTTTTGGGTTTAGAAATGACTTAGAAATGAATACAAATACTGAAAAGATCTTACCAAATATCTTCATACAATGCCTTAACATCTTACACCCATGCTGTTTATTCCGTGGAACTGACTTCAAAACAAAGTATCTGCTTTCTAGGGTTTTGCTTTTTCTTCAAGAACAGATTATTTTATAAGGTTCAGGATATTGACACAAACGCTCGCTGAGCAATTCACAGTTCTTGAAAATAAACTCCAGAAACCTAGAAATCCAGGATGATAAAAAAGAACCCATACTAAAAGGTAATCTCACCTTGTTTTTTTATGTTTTTATACATATTTCATGATTTAGATTTTATCAGAATCCTAATCAGTAAGTGCTATTTTTATATTAAGTTGTATTAACAATAATAATTGTTGACAGGGCAGGTGCAATGCACCATGTTTTTAGTACTTTTGGACCCTGCCCCACATTTTGCACGGTGAGCACTGGACTTTGCATTCCTCCTGTAAATATAGTGCTGCTGGCATTTGGCAGTGCTGTATTCATGAGGGATGGCCTTAGGGATATAGATACTAGATAGACAACCCCCATCCCACCTCCTTACTTAAGATGGCTATAAACGCAAAGATCTGATCATACGAATCAACGTACGATCGGACTTTCCCATCTCCCGACCTGCCACTAACCATTCCAATCAAATAAAGTAAAAAAGAACAGATCAGCCGATGTTCTGCCCCTGACAGCCATCGTATGAAAGTTATGTCTGAAAGCTGGTGACAGTCTCCCTCTTAAAATCGTACGATCGGCAATACATGAAGAGATATTATCGGCAGCCGACAGAAATGTTTTAACCTGTCCGATCAACCAAACGACCGATCTCCGCCGGACAAAAAATGTCGGGACTCTCCACACATGGTCCTAAATTGTACGAATCCTTGATTCGTATGATCCGATCTTTACGTCTATGGCCAGCTTTACTCATCATTTAGACACGCAAGTTAATGAGCGCCAACAGAATTTACTACCAGATTTTTTATTTGATATAAGCGCAGAACAAAGCAAAACCCTGACACAAGTGTCTACTGAACTAGCAGTTAATGCCATTGCACACCTTTTAGTGGTCTAACATCATGTGACCATTTTCCACTGTGACAATTCCTTAGTAAAGGCAATGTAAAAAAATTATATTTAAGAAATAATAATACATACTGTGCACTGGGGATTTATTGGAAAGATATTCATCACTTCTTAACGTGGACACTGCTAACAAAAATGATGGTGGCAAATCCTTGCTTGTGGCAGAAGCTTACATGTATTCCCTCTCAGTACCACAACCATCGGTCACTCTGAATTGTCAATAGTACCTCTATATGACAGCTACTTTCATTGTTGTGAACCAAATTTAGCATACTGTATTGCTATTATGGCAATGGCAATGTTTTATATCCGGATTATACAGGTTGCTGTAGCATTAATATATAAAATGCACAGCATCCAACAGCTTTTTTTCAGCAAAACAATAAACAATAAATCCATGTGTATGTTTTCTACTTTTCGGTAATAGTCTGCATCACTGGTACCATTTGTCTTTTTGCAGAAAATACTTCCATCTGCAAGTATGTGATATGTACACAGTGGGGAGATAATAAATGTTGTGATTTCACATCTATCATTACTTTTGAAGATGATAACATCCAACAACCCAGGCACAGATGAGTTTTGGACGGTGCATACATGAACCCTTTGTACACTTTATTTTTTTTTTGGAAGTCATGAAAAAATTTATCCACCATTTTATCTTTTAGTCTTGTTTCCTGTGGCATTTTCAATTATTGTTAAATGGAACTGCATCATTAATATTACATTATTTCTAAAGTCCCTATGACTTTGAATTGTGGTTTTTCTTCTACAACATTTAAATATACTGCTTTAAAGTAGCATATGGTTAATTACAATTGCCATGAACTGCTTAGAGGCAGGCCTTTTGCTTACAGAATTTTGATTGTAGCCTCTGGAGTTTTACAAATCATGTTCATGATAATCCGTTGTAATTGGTCTCATTAGACTAAAAACAAAGCAAATATCTATCAATATCCAGAAAAATAACCATGGTAAGTTTTATTTAAATCTGTAAGTTGTATATAGAATGGCTATATTTTTGCTTCATGCATATCAATGTAATGTACAGTATTTGAAAATATATTTCTGAGCAATAGTTTGTAATTGCAACACTGAGATTTAACCTTGTATAAGGCAGTAAAACTATAAGTATATTATTAGTACCGGTAGGGGATCTGTTATCTGGAAACCTGTTATCCAGAAAGTTCCAAATTACGGAATGGCCATCTCCCATAGACTCCATTTTATATAAATAATCCAAATTTTTTAAAATGATTTCCTTTTTCTCTGTAATAATAAAACAGTACCTTGTACTTGATCTAAACTAGGATATAATTAATCCTTATTGGAAGCAAAACCAGCTTATTGGGTTTATTTAATGTTTACATGATTTTCTAGTAGACTTAAGGAATGAAGATCCAAATTACAGAAAGATCTGTAAATGTGTTATCTGGAAAGCCCTAGGTCCCAAGCATTCTGGATAAAAGGTCCCATAACTGTACACAAAAAATATAAATAATATTTATAGCTAGTTCAAATGGTATCTAAATTCATGTTGCAAGATATATTTTTATCTATCTCTAAATATTTTAAAAGGGTTGTTCACCTTTGAGTTAACTTTTAGGGGGTTATTTACTAAACCACAAATGTATCTGGTCAGGCTTTTTGTTTTTTTTTCCTGATCCAATTTATTCAAGTTATTTTATTAATAAATAAGGCAAAATTGGTAATGGGAGTTTGGGCAAGCTTTTTTTATTTAAATTCGGATTTTAGTAAATACGTCCCTTAGTAAGATATAGAGAGTGACATTCTGAGACAATTTGCAATTGGTTTTCATTTTTTATTATTTGTCATTTTATTCAGCAGCTCTCCAGTTTGCAATAAAAAAGTGTAACAATACATTTGTAGCCTTACAGAGCATTTGTTTTTAGAAGGGGTCAGTGATCCCCATTTGAAAACTGGACTGAGTCAAAAGAGGAAGGCAAATATTTAAAAAACTATAAAAAAAAAGAAAAAATTGAGCCCTATTGCAAAGTTGCTTAGAATTGGCCATTCTATAACATACAGTACTAAAAGTTAAATTAAAAGTGAACCACCTTTTAAAGGGAACACCTGCCTGCAATATATACAAATCCTACTAAAGTGAATTATGCTTAATACATTATTCATACATTATTCACCTTCACAAACAATCTTGCACATCTCAAAAACTAACAAAAAATATGTCATAAGTCTATACATTGCATGGCATTTAAATCATAATAATATAGTAATCCAGATTTTGGTGTAAATAACACCCGTATGATGGTCACTCTACAATGGCTAGTAAGTAGCAAGTATACCAGTTAAGATTTCTAACCAATGATTTTCTGTTTTGGAGGCTTTTTTGTGCATTGGAAGGGTCATATTTGGCGTGAAGCTCTTGAACCAACAGTATAGTCTTCATTAAAATAAATTGTATATTAGATGTCATGCAAGTCCGATAGTTTTATACATTAAAAATTCTAAATACATTTATTTGCAATAATCTAATCCTGCTAAGTAATTACCTCATTATGCAGCATGGCCATTATTATATATTCTTCAGATTCCTGGATGGATGCCCCTTAACAAAACTGTTAGAAGAGCAACCTCAGTTAGAATGAAAGTCGAAGCAAACATATTGACAAAATATAAACTCTATTCAGATGGGTCCCAAGTTGCTTACTGCACTGTAAAGTAGGCCAATAATAGCCAATAAGCCACCATTTTGAACTGTAGCCCTTCAGTACATACGGAAAAAGCGCTGCTCAGAATGCCCTATACTGTAAGCAGTATGGTTATTATGTCGTCAAGGGTAAATAAACCAAAAAAGTAAATTGATACTTTTTTAAGCCAGGCATGTATACTTGTCCATACTTGGCTGGATACAGTGCCCTAATATATTTAAAGGAAAGGAATTTGTACATCTGGGTACAGGTTGTTGGGTCCAATTACAGGGACACTATACTTGTATCTCTAAATATGTAATATATGCATTGACTTGCCCATGTGGGTTGATCTACATTGGAGAGACTACCCAGATGGTCAAGTCACACATATTTCAACATAAGTCCTCAATAAATCTGGGAAATACAAGTTTGCCAGTATCAAAACATTTTTTGGAGATGGGTCATAATGCAGACCAATTGAAATATATGGTTCTAGATGGAATTCCACTCCTCAAATATGGAGGAGAATGTGGATTCAAACTGAAACAGAGGGAAGTATGGTGAATACATACATTAAAATCATTGATGCCCAATGTATTAAATAGACTATGACTTGTATCTTTTCTTGTAAAATATTTATTCTGAATAGAATTATTAGTATTAATATTCCAATATTGTGCAAATAAGATGAGACACTTTTTTCAAGCACTGGGAAATATGATGACAAAAGAAAGTGTAACATGTTGTGTTTAGCTGTTACTAAGTTACCATGATGTTGTCATTTCCTGTATGGGGCTTTTTAAAGTTTTGGAGTTGACCAACAATGCAACAAATGCATTAAGAGAAATTTACTTTTTCTTATTTGAAGCAGAGATCGGATGTCTGTGATCCTTGTGGTCATGCACCTTATTAAATGTACGTTACCATTCTTGTAAAATAAATCTATTTTGTCAGCTTCATTTCAGCTAGTTTTCATTGCCCTGCTGTGATAAAAAATCTCAAATATACTGCTATGTTAAATGTAATCACAAAGGCCAAGTCCTGTCATGTCACACAAAATTAATCACATAATTTTACAATACGTGTCTCATGTACATGACTTAAAAACCAAAGTATAGTCTTTATGTTACCATGGTTACAGCCAGATGAATAGACTATTTATAGGAGTGTGTACCCTGCTTCAAGTAAAGAGAGATTTAGCTGGGAACAAATCTTAACACTTTTGACAAATAAAATGCATAAAATCTTTCAAAGATCATTATCACTCATTGATAAAAATATTCTATTACCATATAAATAAAATTAGTCAGTATTTCTTGCATGTGTTGAAATAAAATAGTTATTTTCTTTACATTGCAGATTTTTAAATTTTAAAATAAATTCAAGACATACATATTTAATAAACACATCTTAAATCACCCCAATATTTATTTCTGTGTGGGTCCTATTGCACACTTTTCACTTTATCGCATACAGCGTGGACGTCTTAAGTAACATGCATCTCTTTCTTTATTGCCCCAACTACCCTTCCAGGTTTTTAAGGAGCAATCCAACCTGTGTCAGTGGGCTGCACCGAGATAACCAGCATGACAATTTGGGAATTATTTAAAACATGTAGACTTAATCACTGGGTGTTTCCAATTTGTTAGGTAACCTCTTGTGATTATGATCACAAACCTCAGACCGTTGACTCCTGTTCAATGGAAACTGCACTGGCCCACAAAACTACTGATGAATCTTTTTCCTTCTCCAACGCAAATTTTTTTTTAAATTAAGCACTTTTGTCAAAATAGAATTTTAAGTCATAAAAGTAGTAGTACTAATTTCAGTAAAAGCATTAATTAAACTGTTTACTGGCTGTAGATTATGAAATGAACAGCACTGGCTGGCAATATGAGATTATTTTATTTTAGGCTAGTTTATACTGTATATTAAAGCTTATTAAGGTATTTTAGTAACATGGTAAGAGTCAAATGATATGGAAACAGAATTTGTTTTTCATGTTTAGTAATTAACCAAATTGCTATTGCCTGTATACAGCATGTCTGATGAAACATTCTGCTAAATTTAGTCATGCATGTTACAACTGTGGAATCATGGCTTACAAAGAATTTACAGAACAATTGTTATGTAAGCCTCCTTCTATATTTAGATTCCTTTCTCTCAAATGAGATTTGTTTACAAATACAAGCACTATTAACAAAGGTACCAATACATGCCTAGCCCTAATGCAAAGGGTCAGTGTCAGGCCAGAAAGGCTCAGTTTGAAGAGTGCCGTCATTCTTCTCTACAAAGAAGAATCCAGCTCTGGCTGGGGAGGAAGAAGGACGAATGAAACCACGCTGCAGGTTTTCTTGAATGTAGTCCTTCATGGCTCTGGTTTCAGATGGAGACAGTGGGTAGGTACGGCCACGAGGAGGTATGGTACCAGGGAGAAGGTCAATGGGGCAATTATAGGGTCGATGAGGAGGAAGGGTTTCGGCATATTTTTTAGAAAACACATCACAAAAGTCTTGGTATGCTGGAGGAAGAGAGTGAGGATTTATTGAGACAGAGGATAATTTCTGTACTGTATTAGAATTTAAACAGTTCTGCTGGCAATAATGGCTCCAATGAGAAATCTGGCTTTCAACACAATTGATGGTGAACGCCGTAGAGAGTGGTCTGTCGTCAATTGCCAGGGCTCGGAGAGGGGTTGTCAAGGAGAGGAGAGGGATGCTGTGATGAATGGCGAAAGAGTGGTCAAGGAAGTTTCCAGCAGTGCCGGAATCCAGAAAGCTCGACTCGAGATTCTCTTGGACGAGACTTGAAGCTGCACAGGAAGCAAAAAGCGATGAGAAGATTGATGGGGAGAAGGAACAATTCCGCCCAGATGAGTCTCCCCAAACTAACCTAGGCGCGGAAGTTTCCCTGCTTCAGTGGACAATTAAAGGCGAAATGGGCCTTGCCTCCATAATACAGGCACAAACCGGCTGTGCGTCTGCGCAGTTTCCCCTCTTCGGATAAGCGGGCTCCGCTTATTTGCATGGGTTCCTCAGTGAAGGTAGATGGAACCGGGGCAGGTATACCAGGAAGCAACGGTCTCTGAAATCGTGGAGCCAACTGTGGCTGGAATTTCTTGCTTCTCTCCCTTTCGGATTGGTGTTCCCGCATTCGAGTATCGATCCTTATGGCCAGAGCGATGAGATCTTCCAAGAGCTCCGGGATATCGCGGGAGACCAAATCATCTTTGAGACGAATGGAGAGCCCCTGGTAGAAAGCCGCATGATAAGCATCATTGTTCCAGTTTGTTTTTCGGCTGCAATGGTACGGAAGTCAATTGCGTATTCACTGACAGAACGACTTCCTTGGCGAATTTGCAGCAGACGGGAAGAGGCTGTAGTAACTCAGCCAGGAGCATCAAAGATGGTCCGAAAAGACTGGAGAAAGGAGTTACAGTCCTGAATGAGCAGAGAATTCTTCTCCCATAAGGGCGATGCCCATTCCAATGCTTTCCCTTGAAGACGGGAAATGACGAACCCCACTTTAGCTCGCTCAGATACATACAGAAGTTCAAATTGTATCAAGCACTGATTAATGAAACCCCGACAAGCCTGGGGGTCTCCGCTGTAGAGAGGTGGAGCAGGTACCTTAGGCTCAGGATTAGAGGCAGGCAATGACACAGCAGGTGGAGCAGCCACAGCAGCGGACGCTGGAGGGTTAATCGACAGCTTGTCCAAAACGGCCTCCAAGGCTTGGCCAAAATGAGTCTGCTGGGCCTCGTAAGACTCCATGCGAGAAGCCAGCCCACGGAAGGCTCTTCCGAAGTTGGGTAGAGGTTGAGCTTCCTCGGAAGGGTCCATGGCCCGTGTATACTGTCAGGCGCGAAGGCTCAGTTTGAAGAAACGTACCAAGGAGGAAGCTAGCAGGTTTCCAAACACAGTTTGCAGTACAAGATGGGGTCAAGAGAAAGAGTAGTCAGCCAGGCAGAAGATCAGTTCAGGCAGCAGGTAGTCGTAAACAGGAAAAGGCAGAGGTCGGTAACAAGAATCCAAAACACGATAATAGCACCCAGGAACACAATGAAGTAGAACCTATACACGGGCAAAGGCAGAGTGTCTCAATTGGCTTTTTAAACTAATCTTTGGTGCCAAAACGTGCGCAGTGACATCATGCGTCACGTGCTGACGCACGGTTTGGAGCTGGCGCAAATTCGTTGCGTCCAGACAAGGCGCCATTGTTGATTTCCCACGTGGCCCGCCCTGGGCGCCGCCATTTTGGACTGAACGCCGGCGGGGATAGACGCTCTGGACCGCGCTCCTTACAGTCAGCCTGTGCAGAGTACATGTTTCCATGGGATTTAATGCCCTGAAATGAATTGGAAGAAATTGCAAAGATGCAAGTCATTGATCTTTTGGCTAAGATGTAGGGGGTTATCCACTAATTTATCTCATTAATCAAACTCTGATGCCCGATTTCAGCTTATTTATTAATACAAAAACTATATTTAATCAGATTGAGGAAAAACTCGATAGAAACGTGAATCACTCATTTCTTTCTGGCTTTTTCCTAAATTGCTCGAATTTTTCAAGTTTTTACCCGAAACCCCCCCAAAAAGTTGGATTTGTGGGCTAAACTCAGAGCCTAAACTTCAAATTGAGATAGGTGCCTCTCCCATTGACTTATACAGGACCTTGTCAGGTCTGAGATTGTGTATTTTCGGATTTGTGCTTTTTGCAGCATCAGGGTATAATAAATCTTGAAAGATTTTAGTTTTTTTCTGTAAAAATTTGAGTTTTTTAGTGAAACTGATTTTTTGGAGATTTTAACATTCAGATTTTTAATAAATAACCCCCAAAGTATAATACCTTTACTTAGTTCTGGCTGCTCCTCCATATAAAGCAGACTACTTGACCAAAGGGCTGGCAGCATTAAAGGAACCCTCCTTAGCCATGAGGTGGAGAAGGATTTGAAGACCCTTGTCCTTTTGGCCTGGGAGTTGGGGATATAGCAGACATCCCTAGCTTCAGTAAAGGATGGCCTAAACACCTGTATTTTGCTGTGCCTCTTGGCCTGTGGCACTCAACTATGTAGCTTTTCCCTGTTAACCCTTTAAGTGCCACAGAACGTAGAATCTACGTTCTGTGGATCAAAGGACCAAAGTGCCACAGATCGTAGATTCTACGTTCTGCAGCACTTCCGGGTTTGCGAGCGGAGGAGCGGCTGTTAGAGCCGCTCGCTCCGCTCCTTCACGATCCCCTGCCCCTAGACAACGAGCAGAGCAGGGGATCGTGTGGCCCCTGGGGCGCGATCGCCCAGGGGCCCCAAAGCAGCAGCAGGGACGCGTTTCCTATGCGTCCTGCTGCTGCCTGCGCTGCACTTCCGCCCAGCTCCGCCCCCACATGGCTGATGATCGTTGGAGCTGGAGATCTGCTGCGTGGGACCCTTTCTGATCGATCTGCAGCATCTACCCCAGGTAAGTGTAACATTTACACACACAAAAACACACAAACACACCAACACACACTTATTACAGTAATATACACTTACATTCACACTTACACACACTCACACATAGATTTTTGGGGATTGGGGGGGTCACACACACTCACAGCACCCATGTACACTTGCACACGCGCACACGCGCAAATAACATGCAATTTACCCGTTGTGCACACGCATATGTACATATATGGCTTTGTGGCTTTTTTTTTTTTTTTCTTATCGCATCGTCTCTTTTTGGGCTAAAAAAAATGTTTTATTGCCGTTCCGAATAGCGTATTCGCTAACCGTACTGTGCAATAGCTTTTGTATGTTATTTTGGTGGTTATATTGCAATTTTGGGTATTTTGGTGCATTTTTAGCCATTTTATTGAATTTTTAGCCATTTTATTGCATTTTCAGCTCTGCATTTGTGTTGTTCACTTGTTTCTGTCCGTATAATCGATTTGGCCCAGCTAAAATATTCAAACGGTAATTCTGGTGGCCGATTACACTAGTGTGAAAAAAAAAAGCATTGATTTTTGTGGTTTTATTAGTTTTTGGTGATTTATTTGCATTTCACACTGTTCTGTGTTATTTTGTTTTGCCTATGTAAATTTTATCTACTATATATCCATTTGGGGGTCTCTGTGCGCCACATAGTTTGGTATATCTATGCATATTGGGCATCAAAGTGTTCAGTAGACCCCTGTCGTTCATATTTAGGATGTTTTATGCTGATACGTTACGAAATGTGGGGCACATAATGGGGTAAAATTCAAGCTTTGTGACGATTTTCAGAAATTTGATAAAAACCGTTATGTTCAGCATTGCTTTGCAGTTTGGCAGTTTGCAGTAGAAACACTTATTTACCCATTTTGGATTCGTCAGAATGTGTACTTTCTGAAAATATATGGTTTTCTGGGGTCTCTGTACTGTTAGGGGGGTCTAATGTCGCATAATACACACACCAGGTGCTTATATTGCAGCAGCCAGCGCGTCAGCTGTGAAAATGTCTATACATATTGTCATTTGGGGGTCTCTGTGCGCAACATAGTTTGGTATATCTATGCATATTGGACATCAAAGTGTTCAGTAGACCCCATGCGCTCATATTTAGGATGTTTTATGCTGATAAGTTACGAAATGTGGGGCATATAATGGGGTAAAATTCAAGCTTTGTGACGATGTTCAGAAATTTGATAAAAACCGTTATGTTCAGCATTGCTTTGCAGTTTGGCAGTTTGCAGTAGAAACACTTATTTACCCATATTGGATTCGTCAAAATGTGTACTTTCTGAAAATATATGGTTTTCTGGGGTCTCTGTGCTGTTAGGTGGTCTAATGTCGCATAATACACACACCGGGTGGTTATATTGCAGCAGCCAGCGCGTCAGCCGTGAAAATGTCTATACATATTGTCATTTGGGGGTCTCTGTGCGCCACATAGTTTGGTATATCTATGCATATTGGACATCAAAGTGTTCAGTAGACCCCATGCGCTCATATTTAGGATGTTTTATGCTGATAAGTTACGAAATGTGGGGCATATAATGGGGTAAAATTCAAGCTTTGTGACGATGTTCAGAAATTTGATAAAAACCGTTACGTTCAGCATTGCTTTGCAGTTTGACAGTTTGCAGTAGGAACACATATTTACCCATATTGGATTCGTCAAAATGTGTACTTTCTGAAAATATATGGTTTTCTGGGGTCTCTGTACTGTTAGGGGGGTCTAATGTCGCATATTACACACACCAGGTGCTTGTATTGCAGCAGCCAGCGCGCATCAGCCGTGAAAATGTATACACTATTGTCATTTGGGGGTCTCTGTGCGCCACATAGTTTGGTATATCTATGCATATTGGGCATCAAAGTGTTTAGTAGACCCCTGGCGTTCATATTCAGGATGTTTTATGCTGATAAGTTACGAAATGTGGGGCATATAATGGGGTAAAATTCAAGCTTTGTGACGATTTTCAGAAATTTGATAAAACCGTTACGTTCAGCATTGATTTGCAGTTTGGCAGTTTGCAGTAGGAACACATATTTACCCATATTGGATTCGTCAGAATGTGTACTTTCCGAAAATATATGGTTTTCTGGGGTCTCTGTACTGTTAGGGGGGTCTAATGTCGCATATTACACACACCGGGTGCTTATATTGCAGCAGCCAGCGCTCGTCAGCCGTGAAAATGTATACACTATTGTCATTTGGGGGTCTCTGTGCGCCACATAGTTTGGTATATCTATGCATATTGAGCATAGTTCAAAGTGTTCAGTAGACCCCTGGCGTTCATATTCAGGATGTTTTATGCTGATAAGTTACGAAATGTGGGGCATATAATGGGGTAAAATTCAAGCTTTGTGACGATTTTCAGAAATTTGATAAAAACCGTTATGTTCAGCATTGCTTTGCAGTTTGGCAGTTTGCAGTAGAAACACTTATTTACCCAAATTGGATTCGTCAGAATGTGTACTTTCTGAAAATATATGGTTTTCTGGGGTCTCTGTACTGTTAGGTGGTCTAATGTCGCATAATACACACACACCGGGTGGTTATTTTGGTGCAGCCAGCGTGTCAGCCGTGAAAATGTCTATACATATTGTCATTTGTGGGTCTCTGTGCGCCACATAGTTTGGTATATCTATGCATTTTGGGCATCAAAGTGTTCAGTAGACCCCTGGCGCTCATATTTAGGATGTTTTATGCTGATAAGTTACGAAATGTGGGGCATATAATGGGATAAAATTCAAGCTTTGTGACGATTTTCAGAAATTTGATAAAAACTGTTACGTTCAGCATTGCTTTGCAGTTTGACAGTTTGCAGTAGGAACACATATTTACCCATATTGGATTCGTCAGAATGTGTACTTTCTGAAAATATATGGTTTTCTGGGGTCTCTGTACTGTTAGGGGGGTCTAATGTCGCATATTACACACACCGGGTGCTTATATTGCAGCAGCCAGCGTGCGTCAGCCGTGAAAATTTATATACACTATTGTCATTTGGGGGTCTCTGTGCGCCACATAGTTTGGTATATCTATGCATATTGGGCATCAAAGTGTTTAGTAGACCCCTGGCGTTCATATTCAGGATGATTTATGCTGATAAGTTACGAAATGTGGGGCATATAATGGGGTAAAATTCAAGCTTTGTGACGATTTTCAGAAATTTGATAAAAACCGTTACGTTCAGCATTGCTTTGCAGTTTGGCAGTCTGCAGTAGGAACACATATTTACCCATATTGGATTCGTCAGAATGTGTACTTTCTGAAAATATATGGTTTTCTGGGGTGTCTGTACTGTTAGGTGGTCTAATGTCGCATAATACACACACCGGGTGGTTATATTGCAGCAGCCAGCGCGTCAGCCGTGAAAATGTCTATACATATTGTCATTTGGGGGTCTCTGTGCCCCACATAGTTTGGTATATCTATGCACATTGGGCATCAAACTGTTTAGTAGACCCCTATGTTTATATTTAGGATGCTTTATGCTGGTAATGATACATGGACAATACGATGCTGGAAAGTTGAAGCTTTGAGGCAATTTTCAGAATATTTTACCAAAACCGCCAAATTTGGCAAAGCCTTGCGACTCAGTAGTTTGGGGCAGAAAGGCATGGGTACCCATTTTAGATTCTGTATAATGTGTACTTTCCAAAAATATATGGGTTTGGGGGGTAAACATATATTTCTGTGTTTTTACCCCACAAAAATGCAGTCAATGTGTTGATTTTTCATTAGCTGAAGTTACCCACAGGACTATTTGTATGCGCTAACTTCATTTTGGGGCCTCTAACTGCCATATACTTTGGTAAACCTATGCACAGTGGGCACCAAACTGTTTGGAGGACCCCTGGCAATCATATTTAGGGTATTTTTTTTTGGTGCGTAACGATACATGGGTGATATGGTGCTGAGAAGTTGAAGCTTTGAGGCAATTTTCAGATATTTCACCAAAACCGACAATTGTGGGAAAGCCTTGCGACTCAGTAGTTTGGAGCAGAAAGGCATGGGTACCCATTTTAGATTCTGTAGAATGTGTACTTTCCAAAAATATATGGGTTTGGGGGGTAAACATATATTTCTGTGTTTTTACCCCACAAAAATGCAGTCAATGTGTTGATTTTTCATTAGATGAAGTTACCCACAGGACTATTTGTATGCGCTAACTTCATTTTGAGGCCTCTAAATGCCAGATACTTTGGTAAACCTATGAACAATGGCCACCAAACTGTTTGGAGGAACCCTGGCAATCATATTTGGGGTGCTTTTTCTTGGTGCTTAACGATACATGGGTGATATGGGGCTGAGAAGTTGAAGCTTTGAGGCAATTTTCAGATATTTCACCAAAACCGACAATTGTGGGAAAGCCTTGCGACTCAGTAGTTTGGAGCAGAAAGGCATGGGTACCCATTTTAGATCCGGTTGAATGTGTACTTCCCAAAAATATATGGGTTTTGGGGGGTAAACATATATTTCTGTGTTTTTACCCCACAAAAATGCAGTCAATGTGTTGATTTTTCATTAGCTGAAGTTACCCACTGGACTGTTTGTATGCACTAACTTCATTTTGGGGCCTCTAACTGCCATATACTTTGGTAAACCTATGCACAGTGGGCACCAAACTGTTTGGAGGACCCCTGGCAATCATATTTAGGGTGTTTTTTCTTGGTGCGTAACGATACATGGGTGATATGGTGCTGAGAAGTTGAAGCTTTGAGGCAATTTTCAGATATTTCACCAAAACCGACAATTGTGGGAAAGCCTTGCGACTCAGTAGTTTGGAGCAGAAAGGCATGGGTACCCATTTTAGATTCGGTAGAATGTGTACTTTCCAAAAATGTATGGGTTTGGGGGGTAAACATATATTTCTGTGTTTTTACCCCACAAAAATGCAGTCAATGTGTTGATTTTTCATTAGCTGAAGTTACCCACGGGACTGTTTGTATGCGCTAACTTCATTTTGGGGCCTCTAAATGCCAGATACTTTGGTAAACTTATGAACAATGGCCACCAAAATGTTCAGAGGAACCCTGGCAATCATATTTAGGGTGCTTTTTCTTAGTACTTAATGATACATGGGTGATATGGTGCTGGGAAGTTGAAGCTTTGAGGCAATTTTCAGATATTTCACCAAAACCGACAATTGTGGGAAAGCCTTGCGACTCAGTAGTTTGGAGCAGAAAGGCATGGGTACCCATTTTAGATTCGGTAGAATGTGTACTTTCCAAAAATATATGGGTTTTGGGGGGTAAACATATATTTCTGTGTTTTTACCCCACAAAAATGCAGTCAATGTGTTGATTTTTCATTAGCTGAAGTTACCCACGGGACTGTTTGTATGCGCTAACTTCATTTTGGGGCCTCTAAATGCCAGATACTTTGGTAAACTTATGAACAATGGCCACCAAAATGTTCAGAGGAACCCTGGCAATCATATTTAGGGTGATAATACATGGGTGATATGGTGCTGGGAAGTTGAAGCTTTGAGGCAATTTTCAGATATTTCACCAAAACCGACAATTTTGGGAAAGCCTTGCAACTCAGTAGTTTGGAGCAGAAAGGCATGAGTACCCATTTTAGATTCGGTAGAATGTGTACTTTCCAAAAATATATGGGTTTGGGGGGTAAACATATATTTCTGTGTTTTTACCCCACAAAAATGCAGTCAATGTGTTGATTTCTCATTAGATGAAGTTACCCACAGGACTATTTGTATGCGCTAACTTCATTTTGAGGCCTCTAACTGCCAGATACTTTGGTAAACCTATGAACAATGGCTACCAAACTGTTTGGAGGAACCCTGGCAATCATATTTAGGGTGTTTTTTCTTGGTGCGTAACGATACATGGGTGATATGGTGCTGAGAAGTTGAAGCTTTGAGGCAATTTTCAGATATTTCACCAAAACCGACAATTGTGGGAAGGCCTTGCGACTCAGTAGTTTGGAGCAGAAAGGCATGGGTACCCATTTTAGATTCTGTAGAATGTGTACTTTCCAAAAATATATGGGTTTGGGGGGTAAACATATATTTCTGTGTTTTTACCCCACAAAAATGCAGTCAATGTGTTGATTTCTCATTAGATGAAGTTACTCACGGGACTGTTTGTATGCGCTAACTTCATTTTGGGGCCTCTAAATGCCAGATACTTTGGTAAACTTATGAACAATGGCCACCAAAATGTTCAGAGGAACCCTGGCAATCATATTTAGGGTGCTTTTTCTTAGTACGTAATGATACATGGGTGATATGGTGCTGGGAAGTTGAAGCTTTGAGGCAATTTTCAGATATTTCACCAAAACCGACAATTTTGGGAAAGCCTTGCGACTCAGTAGTTTGGAGCAGAAAGGCATGGGTACCCATTTTAGATTCTGTAGAATGTGTTCTTTCCAAAAATATATGGGTTTGGGGGGTAAACATATATTTCTGTGTTTTTACCCCACAAAAAATGCAGTCAATGTGTTGATTTCTCAGTAGCTGAAGTAAAGTCCTGAACAATTTGGATGCGCTAACTTCATATTTGTGTCTCTAAATGCCAGATACTTTGGTAAACCTATGCATAATGGGTATCAAACTGTTCAGTGGACCCCTGGCAATCATATTTCAGGTGCTTTTTCTTGGTACGTAATATAGTTTTGGATATGCGGAGCAGCAAAATAAAACCTTTGAAATGATTTTTCAAAATTTTGAATTTTATTTTGAAAAACCGCTATGTTCAGACAAGCTTTTCTGTTTGGTAGTTGGGAGTAGAGAGACATAGTTACCCATTTTGTAATGGGCAGAATGTGTACTTTTCAAAAATGTATGGTTTTCTGGGGTAAACCTATGGTTTCAGGATTTTTTGCCTTGGAATCTAAAGCATGCCGTTTTCTGCCTTAGTGCTTTCAAAATTCAGTAATATACTGCCGGGAGTTTTTGCTGTACAGAAATCCTAAATCTCCCTAAAACTATACATATCTGGTATTGGCACGTTCGAGAGACATAAGGCTTTCCAAATCAGTTGGATTTTCATCTGTAAAATGAAATATTTTTCTGGTATAAATTGATATACGATGAAAAATGGTAATTTTTCATTTTTTTTTGTTATTTAGCACTATAAATTTTTTTGCACAGGTGGAAATACATGAAAACTCAGGCAGATTTAGAAAGCTCAGTTTCTACCGAAAAAAACAATGTATAGTTTTCCTAGGTAAACTATAGGTTTCCCCTCAGAAAATGCCCCTAAAGTGAGAGAGCACAAAATGCTTAAAAACGGCTGGCATTTCGCGTAACCAAAATGTGAAATTCTGCTGGCACTTAAAGGGTTAAGGATAGACTATCTTTACACCCTTTGTGTACATTTGCTTTACACGTTTGCTCTATGAGACTTGAAAGCACTGATCTTGAACATTTTAATAAAACAAATTGTTGGCCATAGGCAACATCCAGGGGTTTGCCACACAGTTAAAGAGTGCAGGGAGTTCTATACTATAATTCTGAGCCCTGGAATTAACATTTGTATTGAGCAGGGTTCTATTTGTGTGCTATCTGTAACTCAGGGGTATTTCTGTACTTATCCTGTGGCAGTCCCACCTGAGGTGTCAGCTTTTGTAGTGTATTCGTTTTTTTTTTTCCTATTTACATTCAGAGTGGAGACATCCATCCATTGTTCTTTGGATGGTACAGGTGTAGTTTTAAGTAGGTACATCTTTGAAGCATTGTCATGCTGTAACCCTTTCATTTGTCGAGCCTTTGTCAATATTTATTTTTTGACAGTAAAGTGTTGGATACAGCAATTCACATCCCTGGGCTTTTTGATTGGTAGACCATTTGGTCGCTTGTTTGTTTAGGATAGTCTTTAAAGTTTGCTTATGTGTTGATCGATTCCTGTAGGCCCCAGATTCTTAGGTTATCTAAGTTGCTTATTCTGCAGATAAGTAGTTGAATGCCTTACTTTGTGTTTTGGTTACCGATGGGCAAAATGCAAAAAATTTGCGAAACGCACTGAAGTCAATTGGCATAAAAATAATTTTGATGCGCATCTATTTTGTCCAAATGCATTAAAGTCAATGGGCATCCGAATCATTTTGATACGCGCCAATTTTTACGTGCGCAATCACATTTTTCGCCAGCGAATTTTTGCTGCAGTTTCGCGAAATAATTTGTGGATGGGCGAAATGTAGAAATTCAATAGTAGTGTCACCTGGTTCTACTCTGGTTTCTATGTCCACAGTTCTGGAGTGCAGTGACACAATTTTGGCGTTAATGTCTGTGACTTCCTATCTCAATGTTACTTTTAGCTGCTCTGTTAATTCAATACAGTCCTGCTTTGTTGGTAACGATTTGAGAAAAGTAATTGTATTCTTAACTCAGAGGCGTCATTGGATTATGCTTCCACTGCTAGGTGTGGTGTATGTTTCATGGGAGTCTCCATCATGGTCGCTAAGGGTCTCTGATTTTGCCATTTTCCCCATTATTTATAGGTTTTTGGTCTACTTTTGATTGGTGGAGGCGGGGGGACTCAGAACTAAGCATTCACCTTGCTGAGCAGTTGGCCATGCAGCCCTGTGTGGCTGTATCTGCACATACAATTGATTTACAGTCAAAATGAAGTTTGTCTAATGCTGCATATAGAGTCACGCTTGATGTGGTTCCATTTGCATGCACATTGTTGTTGTTTTTCTATCCATCACTTTGCACTGGCACTAGCAGATGCCCACTAAAGTGTAATAACATAAAGGAACAGTGCTTTACCGCTACATGACAAGAACATAAACATAAAAAATGCACAAATTTCACAGAAATAACAACCAAAAGTGAAACATTTTAATCTATAATAATGACAAAAACATTAGTCAGATAAGCTATAAATAATAATTGTGGCTTTCCCTGAAAAGAACAAGTTCAAGCACCAGATGCCAATAGAATAGCTGCGATTCCACATAATCACTGAACAGATGGTTAATTTGTTACTTTATTGGCATTTAGCACCATATTTCTAAATTGGAGATTGCATACTCTGATAACTGAGACAATGCCAAATGCCCAAGCTGCAAATGCATGCTGTAGTACAAAATTATGCAAACTGGCAAATTTCTATATTTGTTCAAACAGCTCTTATTGTTTTTTCATCAGAATGTATTAATAATATTGATAGGTAAATTCAATCAACTTGCAGTGATCTTTCCTTTGTACACTGAGAAAATGAATAAAAACTTAGACCACAACCTACATACATAGGTATTCCATGTATTCCAATGAAAGTATCCTATTACAAAATCTATGGGGGAAATTTACTAAACGGCAAACTTTTGCCTCAGAAGGTTACGCCAAAATTTGCGCCACTTTATCAGATGTTAATTCACAGCGCATACGTTTATTCATCAAAATGCAAAGTAACGTCTCGGTAAAAGGCGAAATGTCATAGTTAACTTTCGCTCGCGTTACTTTCTGCTTATGGAAACTTTGTTAACACACTTACGCTTAGGTCAATATAAGGGTCATATATATGTCTTTATTAGTGATGTTGGTGAAATTGCAAAATTCGTCTGGCGGAAGGGCACGAAAAGCGCTGAGCTCTTTTGCTTGTTCTCTATGCCTGTCAGTAAATTGGGGCTGTCCCTACAATGTGTCGTTTTAGAGAATTTTTGCTTGTGACAGCCACTTCGCCCTTTAGTAAATTTTCCCCTATCTTTTTCTAATTAATGTGCATATAACAATACAACTTCATTTCAGAGCACAGAGACCTGCAATCTCCCCACATAAATGCAATGTTGTTATTGGCAAAGCTATACAGGTATGGAATCCGTTATCCAGAAACCTGTTATCCAGAAAGCTCCAAATTATGGGAAGGCCATTTCACATAGACACCATTTTATACAAATAATCCAATTTTTTTTTAAAAATATGTCCTTTTTCTCTGTACTTGATCCAGACTAAGATACAGTTTATCCTTACTGGAAGCAAAAAGCAGCACATTGGGTTTATTTAATGTTTACATGATTTTCTATTAGACAATGTATGAAGATGCAAATTACAGAAAACCCCACAGTCCTAGCATTCTGGATTACAGGTCCCATGCCTGTACTTGTAAGGGAGGGGCACATAGACATATTTTAATCTGTCAGGGTGTAAAGGCCACAATGCCCTGCCTGATGCTGCGGTCTGTATCGTGAAATGCAGGCCACATCCAGACCGGGGAAAGACGTGCTGCCTGAATAAGCAATAAAGGTGGCCATACACATTACAGATTTCTTGCAACCATTGGTCACAGGACAGATCGTTCATTTTCATTATAAACGTCAAGAGCTGAATAGTCAGATATACACGTAGAATTCAACCTCTATCTGATAATTCAGCAATATCCCTTTGCAGGGGAAAGTTCAGCCAAAATTTTCTGGCCTGGCCAATACTGGTTGCCTCGTCTCCCATCATACATGCAATGAATATTGGACAATAATATCTGTGAGTGTATGGCCACCTTAAGGGGCATGTTCCTGCTCTTACAGGTGGTAACCTACAAGACAAATCAGAAGAAAAGGTTTAGGGGTATATTTATAAAAGAGTGAAGTTAGAGATCACATAGGCTAACATTGGTGCTCGGTAGGTTTTAGGTGGCGAAGTAGGTAGTCAAAGTTTTTTTTAAAGAGACAGTACTTCGACTATCGAATGGTCGAATAGTCGAACGATTTATAGTTTGAATCGTTCGATTCGAAGTCGTAGTCGAAGGTCGAAGTAGCTAATAAAATACTTCGAAATTCGAAGTATTTTTCATTCTAATTCTTCACTCGTGCTAAGTAAATGTGCCCCTTAGTGATGGGCGAATTTGGGGAGTTTCACTTCACCAAAAAATTAACAAATTTCCTGCAAAATTGGCAAAGCGGTGAAAAATGAATTTTTTTGATGCCAGAGTATTTTTAACTGGCGAATTTTTGCAGCGGTTTCGCGAATTTAATCGCCAGCGGTGAATAATTCCAAATAAATTCGCCCATCACTAGTTATGCTGTAATTGCATGATCACTGGCCTGTATCCATGTACATCAATCATAGCCCTTAAATGAAGATCAAACTGTAATTAATCACACTACAGCTGAATGGTTGGAATGAAAAAGCAGATCCCTTGCATTTGCTCATGGTTTTCTCTTCATTTATCCACTTCCATGTCCTATTTAAAGGGGTTATTAACTTTTACATGAACTTTAAGTATTTTATAGAATGGCCAATTCTAAGCAACTTTTCAATTGGTCTTCATTTTTTTATATATATATTTTTTGAATTGCCTCTTTCTATTGACCCTTTCCAGCTTTCAAATGGGGGTCACTGACCCCATCTAAAAGACCTAATCGAAAAACAAATCCTCTATAAGGCTACAAATAAGGCTTTAAATCAGTGAATGGTTACTAGGGTAATTTGGACCCTAGCAACCAGATTGCTAAAATTGCAAACTGGAGAGCAGATAAATAAAAAGCTAAATAACACAAAAACCACAAATAATGAAAAAACTAAACCAATTGCAGATTCTCAGAATATCACTCTCAACATCATACTAAAAATTAACTCAAAAGTGAACAACCCCTTTAACAGACCATGGGCAAGTATGGCGCTTCAAACAAAATTGTCCAAACACAAGAGCAGTTCCATAGACCTAACAAATCAGGATATTCCTGTCTAAAAACTTTGATTTATGAGAATTATGACGATAACCCTGTGCATGTGCCAGATTTGCTCATTGGTTCAAATGAACTTTGGTGTAATTAAACCAGGTCGATCTGAATTTTAATTTGTGCATATTTATGTATTTCATTTAAACTTTGGTTTCTTTTTGCTGATTTGGTCTATTGCTCAGCATTGTATGTACAAAAAGCATCTCATTTAGCTGCAGCTGTTTCCACGGAAACAGATAACACTAGATAAGGCACAACATTCTTGCAGATGTATATGTATAAATGCAAATGTATCCAGTTATTCTTTTAGCTGAAACAGCAAAATACACACATGCTGCTTGAGATGATGATCAAATCTATGCATCAGTCATTTCACTAATACAATAACATGGGCAATGTAAAGAGAACATAAGACCTTACATGAGTCAGGACAGCTGTAGGAAATGTACTGTAGCATGCCTTAGAGGAAATGTCAACATTATCAGATGAAAATATAGACGTTAATTGATTGGTGCCACAGGAATTTTCTTCTCCTTCAGTCATACCATAGCGACTAGTACTGAAAGTAGGTCTATTGTACATAGTTCCTGGGTGTGCTTCTAGTCAGTTTCTCTGTTCCTTGACCTTTGCCTATCCTTGACCACCGCTGTATTTCTGCTTGAACCAAATTTTGCCTGTTACTGACTACTCTTCCGGATCTTGACTCTGTACTCCACTGACCCCAGCCTGTTCTTTGACTACACTTTGCTCTAACCCCGTCCCTCCTTTCATACATTACAGTTCCCTCGTCTGCCCAGAACTCTCTCCTTGGTTCTCTAACATCAAGACCTGGTGGCATCCGAGTAGCAGAGGGCTCCTCATGACGTGAAAGGCGTCTGTTATAGAAGTGTGAGCTGTGACCGGAACCTTGACGTCTGTTCTGGCTTTTGGGATACCAGACTTGACAATCTCCTCATTCGCCATCACCCTTAAGGGGATAAAGCAAAGAGGGACATTAAACCAGAAATGTCCAAAATTCTGTTCCATACTGTGCAAATTGAATTGTAAGCCAGGTTTTCCTGACCTATTTACCCATGAGTCACATTCAAATGTAAAGAGTTGGTGAGCAACACATGCATGAGAAATGTTCCCAAGAGGGGCAAAATAAGTACTGGGATTGGCCATTTGGTATTCCCTGTGTGGACTGGCAGCCTACAGTTTGGTAGTACACCTGGTATTATGCAACAAAATGTAGCTTCCAAGCCTGGAATTCAAAAATAAGCAACTGCTTTGACACTACTGAGAGCAACATCCAAGTGGTTAGTGAGCAACATGTTGCTGGTTGGGGATCACTGCTGTAAACAATAGTGTTATCAACATGAAACATGAGCCACTACAGGGTGATGTAGAAGCTAAACCAAGATAACTGACTGACCAAGCAAATCAAAACTAATTTAGATCTTGCATTTCATAATTCCTTGTTTAAATCTAGTACAGTACTGCAAAAAAATTTACTTAGGGCACTATTTCTAAAGCATCAGAGTATACATTTCCTATTTGTAAAGCTTAAGCTCAGTATCAGTTGTCATTGCAGAGATACTGAAAAAGCTGTCACTTCAGTGAAGGAAATGGGATTGTAGTAAAATGTTACTGAAATCCCATTAATTCAATTGCCTTTCAATGACATTAACAGAATTATCTTCAGCTAGAAAAATACCAATGTGCTTTTCTCTCGTTTTATTATTCCTAAATATTAGGAAATGGCAAAAGCATGCATTAGAAATGTAGAAATGTGTTGCAAATGATATGTGTCCATCAAAGTAAGAGTTTTTTTCATAAATACAAGAGGGAAAATGATTATTTTATATGAAAAGAAAGGTTATGAATAGAACCATATAATAAAATACAAATAGAGCAATATTTGTTTTGACATAACTCGTTTATAAAGCATACTGTACCACAGCACAACGTCACACTATTCATATTATTGAGAAAGTGTGATAATGATTCATGTAAAGGGCATATACAGTATAACTTCCTAGATAACTATAACACGTGGGCCCACTCAAGTGTTGCCTGACTACAATGGTCAGCATTTACCAGCATAATTTCCAAGATAAAGCAAGACTGGAGCTGTAGTCTAGCAACCATGCACGTGGATCCTTAGGCTTATAATTAAGCCCAAATTAAAATGGGTTATATCAGTCATCTGTCAATCATATATGTATTTGTCCACTGGAAACAGATATTGTGAAAAGGAGCAAAACTGACAGGAAACGACAGTGTGTGTGTTATTTGTTAAGCCAGTGTACAAGAATGTTTCAGGGTATCTGCACTAGCTTTCAATACAAGTTTTTAAAGGAGAACTTAACCCTAAACTTAAAAAGACGCTACCCCCCTACCCTACATAGACCCTCCTCCCCCCCAGCCTAGCTGCTACCCCGGGCAAATGCCCCTAAGTGTTTACTTACCCCTCCTTGCAGATTGTGTCCAGCGGAGTTCAAGGGTGCCATCTTCAGCCGATTCGTTAATCTTCAGAATGAGACTGGCACTTCTGCAATTTTCGTGAGCTTTGCATGCGCAGTTGTCGTGAAACAGAAAATTGCTCCAACTGCGCATGTGCTGCTATGCCGGTTTCATTCCGAAGATTACTGAAGAGAAGAAGATGGAGGCCAGGACTGGAAATTTGTAGATTCTGGCAAATGCAAGAGGGGCTATTGTAAAATGCCATAGAAAGCCACTATTTAGTGAGCTGGTGGGGGGCTGTTTGGGTCTCTGTGTACCTGAAATGTCAGGGCCTATTTTGAATCTCAGTCTGGGCCTGCTCAGATGACATCTCTTTTGAAAATATTTAGGGGCCACATGTGAACCCCACAAAATCTTTCAAGTTGACTGTAGCTGTCTTACATGATTGCTTTACTTAGCAGAACAACTGCTAAGACAAAGGCATGTATGCACATCACCATAAAGAAATACAGTATATACCTACTTACCCGAATGAACCACTTAATACATAACTCGTCAGTAAGGATATTAAATCATTGACACCAGACAAAGATATGCATGGAGAAAGGCTGCAGCTGTTTTTTATTTATCATTTTGAACTTCACAACTTAATATTCAGTTTAACAACTCTGTATTTGAGCCTTTAATTAAACAACCATCTTGACCAGGCATTGCCATTCTAATATGCCCACCATTGACTCTTAATCTGCCAGCCTGCAGTACAATAAACTCACAAACCTTTAACCACATAAACGGTGGGTAAATCTCCATACAGATTTACCCTTCCTATGACACCATACCATGTCATGGTGTCCCTGAGTTTTTGAATGAATTGGAAGAAGTGAATGATCTTCTGTTTCTTGGCTCTCAGTGGGATCTGTAGTCAGAACAGAGATCTCTATAGCCTCATTTATAGATACAACTATTCTTCATACAATGTTTTGCCCTGGAAATATCTTCATGGCCAACTTCACCAATCACTTCACTGCAACTATTTACAAGCAACATTTCTTACTTAACATTTATGATTGCAGAATATAATGGGACCACTTTTTCACAAGCAGAGTTTTCTGGCTCCATAATCTGCAGCACAGACTTTATTAGCTCCACAATCTCTTGAGCAGAATCTCTTGGCTCCAGGCTGACTGCGGGTTGTTGTTCTGGTTGAATTATGCATTTCTTTTTGGCAGCTTTCTTTCTTTAGCTGCCTGTTTTTTTTTTAATTTTTGTTGGCTGGTGCCTTTACCAGCATGCTCCCAAAAAAGTACAGAGCATATGGGAGAAACTGCTGCTGATATGACAGATGCTGCAGTCGAAATGACAGTTTGGGCAATATCTGTCAGTTGCTTTATATTTTCTTAACAAGCCTTCAAATAACTTGTCCACCACAGATGTCAAACGAACTAGCCTATAATTGCCAGGCCAAGATCGTAATTCCTTTCTAAAAATAGGAAATTATATCAGCTCTCCTCTTTACCATACAAAATGAAAGCAAGTCTGAGAAAATCAGACATGGAGGCTGTTCTAAAACTGAAACAAGCTCTCAGCTCTCAGGACCCACATAACTTTTGTGTAAGCCTTTATGTACTATATGTTGGGTCAGCCACTTACTGTATGGAGTATTAAAGGAGTCACATACTCAACCTGCATCTTTTAAATTAGTATTGTTTTTGGGGTTAGTCTTAACCTCTGCCACAATCCACTCCTCCTTTGCCTTTAGGATTGCTGTTTTACAACATTATAGTGTTTATATTTAAATGCAGCTTATGTCTCCTGTTTTGCTTACAATAACTGTTGTATTAGCTCCTTCATTTTTTTTATGAATTTCCAAAATAAACTATTAAGCTTATTTTTTTACAACTGTTTTTTTTAATGTTGAATACTTATATCTTAAACCCCAAGAAAAAGTAAGTTAAAAAAAACTTACAGTGCTCTGTGGGTTAGGTAGAGTAATTATCCATGTGGTATTTGGCATTTGCTTATTCAGGCAATAGGCAACTATTAAAAATAACTGTAATCTCTAAGATAAAATTTTAGGTCATAACAAAAAAAGGAAAGGGAAAGTACTTTTTTGTTATAGGTTGTACATGAGCAGTGGCCAGCTCCATGTTGCAGCTCCCATCGTTCCAAGCAACAGTCAGATGATTCCAGTGTTGGCCAATACAAAAGGCAACCATTTGGGAGTTTGAAACTTTGAAAGCAAGTATATTGTTGGTAAAATTGTATAAGAAGCAGTAGAATTCTTAATGAATCAGATGAAAGTTAAGTGTAAGACTGGCCAGACTAGGGACAACTTTGACGTACTTGGTCATCTCAAATATATTGCAATATCAGGACTAACAATCCCTGTTTTGTTTAAGGGGGGGGGGGGCATTTCCAAAAAGTCTTAATGTCCTATATATCTTGATAATGGGTGAGTTTATTGGACCTCTTGTAAAAACTAGTTCATAGTGTTGTGGTATTTGATATACATAAAATACAGTAGAACCCCCATTTTACTTTTTTCCAGGGGACCAGAAAAAATCGTGTAAAATCAGGAAAATGCATTATGTATTTTTTATTGTTGGGACTACAAAAAACAGCATGTAAAATTAAGATTTCACTATATATTTTTATAATGTTGTCTAGATAACAGTGAAGGAAAAATGATCACAATGTGCTGGTTTAAGGAAGCCTCTTAGACTTGGTTACTGAAACAGTTACAGTTACCTCCTTTCTTACCCTTTAATTACTGTGTAATGTACAGTTGCTTTTTTTTGGTCAGTTGAAAAAAAATCAACATGTATTTTAGTCAGATGATAAATCGTATGAATGTGCTCTAATTAGAAACTTTTCCATCATTTCAGAATTCTTATAGATTTGGCATATTATCATCTACTTCGCCATCAAATCCATTCAGTTGTTTCTGTTATGAATAATTCTCTAAAGTCTCATTTATCAAAATGAGCAATCTATTTCCAAAGTAAACCAGAGAGTATTGAGCTTTTTAATGCTGCAGATGGCATTGCAAAGATAACATCTAAACACCGTTATGAATGTCTCTGAATAACTTTTCTCTGGATAACATTTATTGACTCACAAGGGAGATGGGATAAACCATCTGTAGAACTGAGACTTTAAGCATTAGAATGATCTTTTGAAACAACTGGAAGATTTTCTGTATTTGCTTCAGCAGAAAAATTACCATGTCTTTGTAAAATGTATGCATTTAAAAATACACATCTGTAACAGAATTTGCTCAGCTTGTAATATGAGAATATTGCCAGGAAACAATTGTTGCACTGTGGGTGCACATAAAATGGTTTAGGATTTTGCTTTTGGAAATCTGTATGCTATGAGATAGTTACCCATGCTCTTACTGTTTGACAGTAAATAACAGGACGGGCAATTTCTTGTCTCTCTTCAAATACCAGATTTCGAAGGCAACATGGTTCTATTCAGCTGTCCTGGAAAATTAGGTTTGGTGCACATAAGAGAAAGCTCTATAAGCTTAAATTAAAACACATGTAGTAAACCAGCAGTTTGTAATTATATACTTATGCTTCGCACTAGGCAAAACTGTGTAGGAAACAAATGTACCTTTAATTGGGTAGTTCATCTTTAATTTACATTTTAGTATGATGTAGAGGGTCATCTTCTCAAGGCAGTATGCAATTGGCCTTCATTTATTATGTTTTTTTTTAAATTATTTAGCATTTTGTTCAGCAGCTCTCTCCAATTTGTAATTTCAGCAGCTATCTGGTGGCTGGGGTACAATTTACCCTAGCAACCAGGCAGTGACGTGAATAAGAGACTGGAATATTAATAGTAGGGGGACTGAATAGACAGATATGAAAAAAAGTAGTGTTAACAATAAAATTGTAGCCTCATAGATCAATAGTTTTTTTTTATGCCAGCGTAAGTGAGCCCCATTTGAAAGTGGTAAAGAGGCAGAAGAAGAAGAAGGCAAATAATTCAGGAACTACAAAAAATAAATGATGAAGGCCAATTAAAAAGTTGCTAGGAATAGGCCATTCTATAACATACTAAAAGTTAACTTAAAGGTGAACCATGCGTTTAATGGAATATAAATCAAGCCTATGTTCTTTTAACGGGATTATTCACCTTTAAGTTTTATTATGATTTTATTATGTTATAGAGAGTGATATTCTGAGACAATTTTCACTTGGTGTTCATGTTTTATTATTTGTGGTTTTTGAGTTATTTAGCTTATTAGTATGCAATGTCAGCAAAGTTGTTGCTAGGGTCCAAATTATCCTAGCAACCATGCATTGAATAGAAGAGAATATGAATAGAAGATGGCCTGAATAGAATGATGAGTAATATAAGGTAGCAATAACAATACATTTGTAGACAAAGTAATTTGTTTTTTAATTATATAGTGTTAGTGACCCCCAATTGAAAGCTGGAAAGAGTCAGTAGAAGAAGTTAAATAATCCAAAAACTACAAAAAAAATATAGACCAGTTGAAAAGTTGCTTAGATTTGGTCATTCTATAACATACTTAACGTTTACTTAAAGGTGAACTACCCATTTAAGCTAACTGTACTGTTTCATTAAAAGGGTTCACGTGGCTGAATTTAAATGCAGATATTTTTTTCCCATTTTTGTGTAATTTTGTACCAAGCAAGCGTATATACAAATACTGGACAATTTTGCTCTGCACAGCAACTGGCAGACATTTTTTTTTACAAATTATTAAAAAATATTCTGGTGACAAAAGATAGCTGCTTATTGTTTGGTAATTAGTGATGGGCGAATTTATTCGGCAGGCGCGTATTCATGCCGAACTTGCGCGATTTGCCGCCGGCGAATAAATTCACAAAATGGGCGCGAAAATTTGCTGGCTAAAATTCACCGGCGTCAAAAAAATGGAATGGAAATGGAAAAACTTCAAAAACGCGACGCTGGCGCCGGTTCGCGAGTTTTTTGCCGTTTCGCGAATTTCACATGAAATTTTTCGGCGAAGCAAAATGGCGCAAATTCGGCCATAACTATTGGTAATGCTATAGTTTAAAAAAATGTTTACACTTTCCAGTTTCTTATAACCCCAAAGGGCTCTAACTTTAAGTTGCGCATTTATTAAACCTCACGTTTATCTGGTCGAGTTTCTACATTTTTAGAGGGAAAAAAAGATCAAATTTATAGAGATTTATTATACCCAAACCTGCTAAAAATCTGATGTAAAATACTCCATCTCAAACCTGTCGGGGTCATGTAGAAGTCAATGGCAGATGTCCCTGAAGATGTTTCTTAACATTTTGATCTGTGCCAGTTTTTGTCCGATAATCCAATAAAGTCGAGTTTTTGAAGTGGCAAATAAATAATGAAGACCAATTGAAAAGTTGCTTAAAATTGGCCATTCACTCATGAAACATCCCAAACAATATCCTGCAACACATACAAATGAAGGTGGCTATTCAAAATGATTTATCAGAATATGCCAGATAGCTTTTTTAAACTGGATTCCTTAGGGTTCATTTGATTACATGGCTCAGTATATGCTTTTGATTCTTTTGGCATACCCTGAGAAATTCCTCTGGATAACCATCGCTGCATCAGTACATAAGCCTTTGTGCTTCCCTCTCAGGTTTTAGTGCATCCACTTTGTAATGCATGAAAACCTAGAGTTAGTGCTGTAGAGTCTGCTTGAAATGATTGAAATTAAATTGTTGCTTGTTGCGGAGTACTACAAAATGATAAAAGACAGAGAGAAGCAGAAGTTCTTTGGAGAATTCACAGCTGAGTTAGGTTTTTCTGACATACTGTAAAATGTTGTTTACGCCAGTTTAAGAAATAAGAAGGCAACTTGCCAGGAAAAGCCATTTGAAGATAGGGGTTAGAAGCGTCTTGCTTAAAATTTAATCTTCACAGTCAGCACGCAAAAGCTTAATAAAAAAAGGCCACTTTTGACCATTGATTGAACATGCAATACAATTTTTTTTAATTATAAGGTATAATAACTGATGTAATTAGATAGTAAGCTTCAAACTTTAAATACTCTGAGATAAAGATTATGAACATTTAGAGGCCCTTTTATCAAAGGTCGAATTTGAATTTTTTTAAACTCAAATATACTCACAATACGACTGGGAAGTTATTTAAGAAAAAAATTGAATGTCCAATATTCGATCGAATAGATTCGTACGAATTGTGTTTTTCTTTTGAAAAAACCCTCGAATGACAGGAAGGCTATGAACATCTCTAAATGGCTCAATGGACCTCTGCCATTGACTTGTACATGAATTTGGCAGATTTTAGATGGTGAGTATTCTAATTAGGACTGTTTCCATGGTCAAGGTGTGATAAATCTCAAATTTACGTTCAAATAGGGGGATTAAAATGTGAATGTATGAATTTGCCACCAAAAAAAATTTGAATTCTAATTTACTATTTGACCCTTAATAAATCTGCCCCTTCAAGTAGAAGTAAAGGTGACAGACCACCAAACATGAATGCTCATATTTCCAATGTTTCCATACCCTATACTTAACTGTGCTTTTCTTCTTCGTTGCCTTAAACCACAAGAATCCACAAGGGCAGGGAAAGCAGGGAAGATAAACTTTTTCTTGCACAAACTGCCCAACTGAAGCCCTGTGTACTAACAGAGTTAGAACACAGGTCAGATTCAAAAGCAACAGCTATGACCCATGTGCCCCCCCCCCTCAAGTCACTGATTGGTTACTGCCTGGTAACCAGTTAGTGGAAACCAAGAGAGCTGCAAAACAGGAAGTAGTGTTCTGGCTATTATGTTAGACATCCAGTCACTCCAGCCTTTATACATTACATTTTTGGCTAACTAACTATATTAGAAACATTATTTATTTTGCACAGCCTATCTATTTACCCAGTTTTTATTATTATACTGAACAATTCCTTTAAAGGATACGTAAATCTTTAAAATAAATGAATGTAAAATTGGTGAGGGGGCTATTCTATTCTATTCTATATATTCATTATTTATTTATTTTTTATTCCAAGATATTTAGGAAAATCTGTACTGTTAATATGAATGAATATTGTTCCAACAACACCACCTGCTGGTCGGTTTCCCACCAGTCTGACCACCAAGTAGTCAAGGAAGTTATCAGGAGAAAGCAAGAGGCTGCTCTGATGTTCTGCTTAGGAAAGGTTTGAGAAAGGTTTCTAATTTTTTTCCTAAGCAGAAGAACATCAGAGCAGCCTCTTTCTTTCTCCTGACAACTTCCTTGACTACTTGTTGGTCAGAATTGTCCTAAACTGACCAGCAGGTGGCACTGTTGAGACAAAATGCATTCATATTAAAAGTACATGTATCCCTTAATATCTTGGAATAAAATATAATAATGAATGTTAATGACAAAAGTGCTTAGAATAGCACTCTCGTCAATTTTGCATTCACTTATTTGAAAGGTTTACTTATCCTTTAAGATTATCATTGATTTTCTGCAGACACAACAATGGCTATTTACATACTAACTATGTACACACAAGCTATTCCCAATCCTTTAACCTCAGCCTCTGCAGCAGCTAGTTTTCCCCACTGGTTTATTTTTGACTGTTTTTTTTTAATGTCACAGCCACTCTAACCTCATCAATCACCAAGGGCAATACGATTCATGTTTTGTAGTCTCCTTTCATTAGCAAATCCCCCTGTGTTCTGCACTGGAGTTTTGTGCCAGATTCACAAGTTTTTGCAAAGAATACAAGATAATAGTGTCTATCTGTTTGCCTCTGTGCTTCCTTGTATTTGTGCGGCAGAATATCCCCAAGCTCACACAATTACTCAATAGTATCTAATTCAATAATATGGTCATATAAATGTCATCCTAAGAAACAGAGATCGTAGAACCTCCATTCTGTACCTGAATACAGACTTATTAAAAATGTAATTCACATTTTCCAATGTCACACTGACATCTAGAAGCACTAACCTGTCACACAGCTACTGTAGCTATACAACTGCAAAGTCACACAAGGAAGAATATTGCTGTGTGCTGCTAAAGTTTCTCCAGCTGTACACAAAAGAATATATTCTTTTAATATGCAGGTATGGGATCTGTAATCCAGAAATCCGTTATCCAGAAAACTCTAAATTACAGGATGGCTGTTTCTCATAGACTCCATTATAATCAAATAATTAAAAAATTAAAACAGTACCTTGTACTTGATTCCAACTAATATATAGCATCCTTGTTGAAGGCAAAACCAGTCTATTGGGTTTATTTAATGTTTAAATTACTTTTTTGTAGACTTAGATTTATCAAGGGTCAAATTTACAGTTCATGGGAGTTTCTAAAAACTCCCATAAACTCCCATGAACTTGAAATTCAAAAAAAAAATCAAAATTTGTCAAAATATTTGAATTATTCAAATGGCATCACCAATTAAATTCGATTCTAGTTTTTTCTTTGAAAAAAAAAAAAAAAAGAGTTTCAGGAATGCTGCAAACAACTCCAAGTTGATCCCAGGATGTCCCCCATAGGCTAAAACAGCAATTCGGCAGGTTTAATGCGGCGAATAGTTGAATTTGAATTCTTAAAGGGCCAGTACATGATAAATTTCGAAAATCTAATTTGAATTTCTTTAAAAACTAGAATTGAATTTTAACTTTTCCCTAGTTGAATTACACTTAAAATTCTAAATTCGTATTTTCACTTCAATTCTTCCCCTTAAGGTATGAAGAATCAAATTATGGCAAGACCCCTTATCCAGAAAACCCCAGGTCCCGAGCATTCTGGATAACAGGTCCCATACCTGTATGGTTCTACAAGAGCAAACCATCCCTTCCCCTTTACCTGGCAAAGTCATACATCCATTTCCTCACCTTGTTCCATGTGGAAATGATGGATTCTGGGACCAGAGGTCCTACTGTTTTCCAGAGAATTTGTGCACCACGGAAAAATGATGTACAGTAGAAGAAAATGCCAGTGTTTTTAATGACTTAAATGAAAGAGATATGTCACTATGTGTACACAAAAAAGGTTTTAGACTAGAACAATAATCCCCAACCAGTAGCTCATAAGCAACATGTTACTCTCCAACCCCTTGAATGTTGCTCCCACTGGCCTCAAAACGTGCTTATTTTTGAATTCCAGGTTTAGAAGTTTTGGTTTCATAAAAACCAGGTGCACTGCCAAACAGAGCCTCAATGTAGGTTTACAATTCACATAGTGGCTACCAAATGGCCAATCACAACCCTTATTTGGCAGCCCAAGAACATTTTTCATTCTTGTGTTGCTCTCCAATTCCTTTTACTTCTGAATGTTGCTCACGGGTTGAATAGGTTGGGGATCCCTGGACAAGAAACACTGTATTTTGGGGGTGAAATCAACAGTGTGTGCACAGTATTACACATATTACTTTTAAGTCTATCAATACACACACAGAGCACATTTTGGCTGATATCATACAAGCTGGGACAGGAGTGAGGGGACAGGTCCACTATGTCTGGAACAGGGTCATGATGCAAATTGTGATGGAGTCATAATATCATCAGTCAAATCACAGTGAAATTAGTGCATAGGGCAGTGCCTTTGGAATAGAGTGGGAGCTGGGAGAGGGGATTAAAGGCATTCCAGGGGCAGATCGGAGGCATGTCGAGGGAGAGGACTAGTTATTACAAATTTACTGGCAAGTATTTGAACAGTAACTTTGTATTACCAGTCCCAGCCTTGGCTAGTATTTTACTGTCTAGGCCGGTGAAACACCAGCTGAGTGGCAAACCTAGGCTGGTGGAAGTGCAATTAGTGGCAGAAAAACAAACAGGGAAAAACACTACATCTGCAAGCTTTAGTCTTCACTTTCACAGCTTCCTCAGAGTCACAACTTGAATGATATTGTCTTTTTTTCACCTGTATAAATTAAAAGCCACAGAATAAGAATACAATAAATTTTAGTAGGTTGTTTTTCTTTTTATTACTACAGTATACCATTTCAGTGCTTAAAAATATAAATATAAAAATATAGCAAATCTTTAGAGGCCTATTCAGTGGCGTAACTACCGGGGGAGCAGGAGGTGCGATTGGGCTACCCCCTCAGGGCCCCCCGGCAACTCGTGTGCCACTGACTCCCACTGATTCTGGGACTCCGGCGGCAGAAAAAATGGCGTACGGAGGGGGGCGGGGGGCCTGGCTGCACGTCCCGCGCCAGGGCCCGCCCCCCTCTCGTTACGTTACTAGGCCTATTTATTAAATATAATTGTTTTGGTTGAGTTTTTAAATGAGAAAACTCTAATTAGTTAGGTAAGTTAACATCAGACACACCGGATGATGAATTAAACACATTTGCATTAAAAATGTCCAAAGTTAGGCTTAAGCTGTTGCTTAAGTAACTACCTTAGGGAGCACTGTTCATGTAAACAAATGTGATTAAGGGATACTGTCATGGGAAGAAAACATTTTTTTCAAAATGAATCAGTTAATAGTGCTGCTCCAGCAGAATTCTGCACTGAAATCCATTTCTCAAAAGAGCAAACAGATTTTTTTATATTCAATTTTGAAATCTGACATGGGGCTAGACATATTGTCAATTTCCCAGCTGCCCCAAGTCATGTGACTTGTGCTCTGTTAAACGTCAATCACTCTTTACTGCTGTACTGCAAGTTGGAGTGATATCACCCCCCTCCCTTTTTCCCCCCAGCAGCCAAACAACAGAACAATGGGAAGGTAACCAGATAACAGCTCCCTAACACAAGCTGCCTGGTAGATCTAAGAACAACACTCAATAGTAAAAACCCATGTCCCACTGAGACTCCTTCAGTTACATTGAGAAAGAAAAACAGCAGCCTGCCAGAAAGCATTTCTCTCCTAAAGTGCAGGCACAAGTCACATGACTGGGGGCAGCTGGGAAATTGACATAATATCTAGCCCCATGTCAGATTTTAAAATTGAATATAAAAAAATCTGTTTGCTCTTTTGAGAAATGGATTTCAGTGCGGAATTCTGCTGGAGCAGCACTATTAACTGATTCATTTTGAATTTTTTTTTTTCCCATGACAGTATCCCTTTATCACATTTGTTTACATGAACAGTGCTCCCTAAGGTAGTTACTTCCTTTAACCCTCCTATTGTCTGTCATTATTCTATTCACATATCTTCCTCCCTTTTCCCATCCACATACTCTAGCTCTTATACACTTAACAAATACTTGCAACACATTTGTCCTCTAGTTACTAACAATACATGGATGCACAGTCACTTCAAATCCTCTTCCCACAACTTCTCATTTTTTCCTACTATTTCTGGCTGCAGGGGATGTCTCTCCAAACCATGGGCCCTGCTCCATACCAACTTATATTCATCCTTGTTTGCCTGTCCCCTTGCACAAATCTTCTTATTCTTTCTAACCTTATTCAGATTCCAACTTTTCCTTCTTCCTGTCTTCTGTTTTCTTGTACCCTTCTTAACACGTCTATGATGATTCTAATTTATCCAGGTCATATACAGTATCTAGTAGAATTAAGTCATATGCAACTGGACATTTAGGGGGTTATTTATCAAAGGCGAGTTGTATCTTTCCCCAAAAATTCGATTTTTTTTTCAGGGGTAGTTTCAGTAAAAACAATCACAGTCAATCTGCAATCAGATGTGAAGAATCTGGAAGTTATTCCTACTAAAATTGTTTTAAATATGCAACTCCTACATTTACATCATACATACCCCCTGTGCTTCTACGGTGACATTTTTGGGTAGGAATTATACAATACAATAGGAGGAATATGTGACATTAGAAAGGCTGTGGTCAGATAATATCAGTTTAAGTTGACCATAATGATAAGGAAATGGTGTCACAACACCTCTTCATTTCCAACTGATCCTAGTGTTCCTACTGTTTACATTAATGACAGATACAATAGAAAGGCAGCCATATTGTTATATGCTATGAAAAATAAATTAAACTATTGAAAATTAATGATTTAATCAACTTAAAAAGATGAAAAAGGGACAATAAAAAAATCAACATATAGTGAATGAATCCTTGAAAAATACTTCAAATACTAAGACAGTTTATGCATACAATTTAAACACAAGTCTAATATATATAAAAAATTAAATATATAAAGTTTAAAGATTCAGAAAAAGTGGAGTAGTTAAGTAGTTATTATATTTGAAACTAACAAATCAAAATACCACAATCCCTTAAATTGCAATCCCTATCCGTAAAATATGAACATTTTGAAATTTTTAGTAAGTGCCTTAAATATAAAAATGTCTTTCCTCCTTAGAGTGTAAAATCATATTCTGAACACTATTTGAGACTGTAGCGGTGCTATGTGTTATCTCCAAGGGAGATGATTTTGAAGCTCAGTTTTTATAAGTGCAGGGATAAAAGAGAGCAAAATAAGAAATCTATTAACTTCTCGGAAAATGTTTCCTTCAAGTGCACTTCTGTCTCTTGTGTTAGTTTATACAGTGGAATATTATTTCAAGCCAGTATCTTTTCTCCCAATCTATCTATGGTAATAAATGTTCAAATGAATAGTGTTCCTAATTTTATTAGCACATATTTAGAACCTGTTGATGTGTGCTCTAAAATTAAGCCCATAGTTTCCCCCATGTGTTTGTCTTATATAGTTGTCAGGTACTTACAGTATGGGGACAAATACTGTATGAGGAATATAACTCCTGTTCAACCCACAACCCCATGGAAAGAGCATCTGAAGGAAACTGCAGGTCTATTCATGTGAAAGAGTAACCAAACTTCTGGCAACACAATGGAGAAACCTGCTAAACTGACAGAAACTTGAGTTCACAGATCGGTAACGCATACTGTTCTGTGCTTGTCATTGTGCCTATGTAACACAACCCCTACTGTACAGCATGGTGGTAATATGGATTTAAGTTTTGGCATACTGTAATAACAACCTAGCATGTGATGTGCTCCAGTTCTGACCAGATAATAATACATTAAGCCATTTTCTGCTTTATGATGTTTTTGATCTAAGCTATTGAGTTTGATGTTTATTGAACACACTCTGAAAAACATATGTGCTTTAAAAAGCATATAAATAAAGCCCTTGACCCTAAACATTCATAAGGGGAACAAAAAATGAAATAATAATAAAGCCCCAAGATCATTGGCCAAAACGTTTATAAAAATCCAGGCACACCCCTGCATTGGAATTGTTGGTCATCCAGAACATGGAAAGAATTGTGGGTAACCTGTGATTTTGCTTGAGCCTTTGGTCACCCATGGGCCCCCTTTACAGAGGAATCACACCTGCCCCCCCTCCCGGCTTGGTGTTTGGCTTCCTTTTGCTATGCCACTACATAAGATAATTACCATTCGAAATTATAATGATTTTGCCAGGGAGTAGACCGATTTGTGGGTGTCAATACTTGCATTAGAACAACCACAACACGACACACAGTCCTTTATAAAAGTGTATAAATCCATCCTAGAATAAAAGACATTTTTTCTCTGTCCTTGTTTAGCTTAACTTTTATTCTGTTGTTGATTCTGTTTTTATTTCCAAGTACACAGATGCAAGGCCTTGGGCTATGTGAAGATGAATCAGCAACCATAGCCTTTTTCATTCGCTAGCTTAAAGCATGCACAATGGAGACTAAGCTAGAATAAAACAGCCCAAAGACAGTTAAATCGCTTTAATATGATAATACGATAGAGGCTTTCTTAGGAAAAGCAAAAGTAACATATTTCATCATAGGCACCCACCAGTGATTGTAATCATTTACTATTTTGCAATGTGCCACTTTTATGACATTTGATCTGTTTTCCTTAAAATGAATACCTGCGATCTTATTGGCCTTGTACTACTGATCTCAAATCAGTAGTGTCTGCGACACACACATGCTTAGTTGTGGTCTGGGCAGTTGCTTAGAAGACGAGCTTGGGGGTCCTGGCAAATGTCATAGCTGGTACTACAGGGCTGACAGCAGCACAAGCATTTGCAGTAAATCAGCAGAAGATGGGGAGCTGCTGGGGCATATTCAAAGGCAAAGATCGTCACTGCTGAAAGGCTGTGGTAGTTTTGAGCTTGTACAGGACCCCAAAACATAGGGGTAGATTTATCAAAGGTCAAGGTGAATTCTTGAATGAAAAACATTTGAATTTCGAGCTATTTTTGGTGTACTTCGACTAGGGATTAGTCCAAATTTGATTCGAATTTGAAAAAAATTTGAAATTTATCATTTACTGTCTCTTTAAAAATTTGACTTCTACCATTCGCCATCTAAAACCTGCTGAATTGCTGTATTAGCCTATGGGGGAAATCCTAGAACCTATTTGGAGTCAATTGGTGGACGTTGAAAGATCAAAGTTTTTTGGGGGGAAAACTTTGAATCAAATTTGATCGAATGCACTATTACTTCGATTCGAATTCGGCCTAACACGGAGCTAATCGAACAAAAACTGACCTATTCGACCAAAAAAATTTTGACTCAATTTCAGTTGGTCTTTTTTATTTTGAATTTCGAATTTTTTTCAATTAGAAATTCGACCCTTGATAAATATGCCCCATAATGTACAGCACTTCTACCCTATTTCTGTGTTAAGCATTAGTTCTCCTTTAAATATGTTTCTAGACTTCATGGACCATTTAAGGAAAACTATACCCCCGAACAATGTAGGTCTCTATAGAAAGATATTGCATAAAACAGCTCATATGTAAAATCCTGCTTCATGTAAATAAACCATTTTCATAATAATATACTTTTCTAGTAGTATGTGCCATTGGGTAATCATAAATAGAAAATTGCCATTTTAAAAAATAAGGGCCGCCTGGGATCGTAGGATTCACTGTACTCACAAACATACCAACAAACCATACATGTTAGGTCACATGAGCCAATTAACAGACAGAGTTGTGTCTTTTGCTTCCACACTTCTTCCTGTTACAGTTAGAGTTTAAGTATTTCTGGTCAGGTGATCTCTGAGGCAGCACAGAGACCATCACAAAATGGTGGCTCAAGGCAAGAGATGTAAAAGGGCAATATTTACTTAAATATAAATTCCAGTTTGGTGAGATTCTTTAATATGCCACTTAATATGATATGAACTATCTGTTGCTTAAGTGATCATTTTGGGGGTATAGTTTTCCTTAAAAGAGAGCAAACTTTTGCCCCTGTGACCGCTGTGTGCATGATTAAAAATCCATTGTGCAGTATTTTCAGCTGCAGAATTCTATACTTTGGAAATCATATTGCTGCTCCAAACTCAGAATTAGCTCAGAAAATGTATGTACTATAGCTGGTAAAAAATATGCTATGTATGTAAGGAAAATTATTAAAATCCAGTTTGATTGCAATTCAAGGGCTCGAGGCAAACAGATCTCATGTTTCCTGTCACTGTTTCTTTTACTGGATTTGATTGGACGACATACTGTATTCAGTAACCACATAATGTTATAAATACAAAAATATAACAGAGAAAATACATTTAAACCTTTGTTTATAAACTTGTGTTTGTGTTGTTTTTTCATTAAGCACTTCAAAGTGTTTTCCCCACAATGCAGTGCTGTTCACAGCAGTATTCAACCCCGTATTTCGAGTTATTTGGCAGGTGGTATGTACAGGATTCCCATGCCCTTGCTTGTCACCATTTTTTAACCCTAATTCACCAGTAATGGGTTCAATGTAAATACTGATGCTAAGTGCAACATAGGCAAACCGCGCACATTTTATGTTTGGCACCTTTAACATGAGAAAATCGTTTGCGCCAATGTTAAGACCTATTGCCAAAGACTTACTTTAAAGCTCCATAAATGAAATTGGTTTTACCAAAGTATATTAAATGTTTGCTTTCATTATTATAAATGCACTAAACCAATTAAAACTTTTTTCCCTAGGATAGCCAAGGGACATCAAACAAGGTAACATTGCCCATGTCCCTGCATTACCTCGGACTTCACTTTGTTCCCTCCACGATACCACACTCCTTACACCCCCTTTATCTAGAAAGCTTTCTAATCCACTTTGTCTTGCATATGACAAACAAGTAAAACATTTTTAAACACATAAAGGAAATCGATATGACACAATCCTCATAATCTTCATTAGAGAGAAAATGACTTTTTCTGTATATTAGTGCTGCAGATCCACTCTAATCATTCTGTAAGATAAAATTAGGCTTATTATCCAGCACTAAGCCTACTCATAGTGAGTTTTAGGTCATTATAAGTGTCTCGCTTTCTAAGTGGGATTTGTAAACTAGGATAAATGAATAGAGCACTGCTTTAATAGCATTTAATCAGCTTAGATGTTTAATGTGATGTAGGGCAATAAACCCACTGCATTAATTCATTGCTAAGAAACATAAGAAGGGCAGATGGTCCACAAAAGATTCAGCTGCATATAAATAAAAATACATCAAAGATATAGCACAGCGACTGTAGCGCAAGTTGTTCTGATATTTATTTAGTTAAAGGGAATATAAGCAGTGGTGCTCAACATACTTTACCCAAATCCCAGAAGACTCCAATATATTATCAAAAGTAAAGCATGCTATGGCTCAGTGGTGTAACTAGCCACATCCAGGCCTAAATGCCCCTCGGAAGTGATGAGGAAAAAAAATCTCCCTCCATGCTGCCCATGATATTTTTATCACGGCTCCGGCGGGCCCTGGTAGTTACACCACTGCTAGGGCTGAAGTATAACAACACCAGGGTTGTAATCTTAAAGCAACATCGCTGAACAAAACATTTCCCCAGCTTTTCAGGGTAAGTGAACCAATGAATGCAAGATAATCCTTCTATGAGAACTGCACCTGATCTGTGTAAATATGGCTCTATGAATTTTGTTCCTACAATTACAGCTGGAAGCATTCAACAGTGGTTTTCTTTTACTAAGCAACGTAACAGCAGAATTTGTCCCTTTTCCCTCTTTCCTAAATAATTTGGATCACCATACCTTTATTCTGCTAAAAATCATTTCAAGGGATGGTTTACCTTTAAGTTAACTTTTAGGGGGAATGTAATATTGGTCCCTAACGAAAAAAACGATCGTTTTTAAAAAGTAGAATTATTTGATTAAAATTGACTTTATGTAGTAATTTGGAGCTTCTTTAAAAATGGGGTTCTGGATCTTATATCTGTCTCATGAAAACTGAGAAAAACATTAATGTCAATTGCTAAAGTACTCAGAAGAGCACTCTAAATGATTTTACAATCATTTATTTAGGTGTGTATAGTTGCCCTTTCAATCTATTCAAAGATGTAATACCCTCTTCAAAGTGGATGAGACAACATTACACTTATTGGCTTTGTTGAAGCATATTGCCAAGATGTATTTTACTTAAATGAAGATTTCATTTTAAATGATCAACTGGTCAGTACTCCATGGTTTCTCGTTTTAAGGCAGTAATATAAGTACAAACAGATCTGAAATATATCAATTGCAATTTTAACAGTCCTGAAAATATTTCCATTAATATTTAAAACAAAATAGTTACATTTGTAACGCAATAAACAGCAGTGAAATAAATATACATTGATTTTCAATATTGTTTGCTGCAAGTCAGTTATGCAATAAGGGCTTGATATATTGCTTCTATTAAATCAAATAGACTTTAGCTGCTCTATTAATCATATGGGAAGCATTTTAGACCAAATGCAAAATTTGGCAAGGATGTGTAATCAATACCTGCTATATCTTGCCTAATAGAGTTTAAAGATCATTGCTACACAAATTTCAGTAACTTCTCAGCTGCATTAACTTAAATTCAGGTCCAATATTTTCCAATTTCTATTTTGGCTCTGGTGTGTTGCAGAAAGAATTTAGGTCATTAGCAGGTGCTGATGAAAGCACATTCTTTCAGAAATAAACCTGCAATTACTTTCCAGCTATTGCAGAAACAAATGTTTGCATTTCCCTGTAAACATGAGATCAAGAACATATGGCAAATCATGCTGCTCCAAGCACAGTAATGGAATACAAGATATGCAATAGAAGGTGGATCACCAGGGTTTCTTAGCATCCATGCATTCAATTGGGCACAATCATTCAAAGCAGGCTAAATGAGGATTTCATCTATTTTGTATGTGCATGCATTGCTGCGCACGTTTGTAAATTGCTTAGTTGTTCGTCCATTCTAAGAAAACCTAAAGGTAGTCTTTTATCACTCAAGGTTTTTTGCATTGATACCTCGGTCCGGTTCTCCTATCAGCAGAAAACTGCCCCAGACTTCTTCTTTCTTTGCGCAGTAGAGTGAAAAGCAGAAATTTAACAAAAAAGCCAGCTTTTCACTCTACTGCACATGCACCTGCCCAGGGATCTTGAAGAAAGAATATGCGGAAGAAGACGATCACTCTCTGAGAATAACCCTGGGCCAGAGCACCGTCCCGGGGTATCAGGTAAGTGAATACAATCACTTGGGGGTTCCTAACTTTTGGCACCCCCAAGTGACTGTGACTTTCCTTGTCATTTAATATATAAAATCCTTGCATCTCTTGCTAGCAGCAGCGCAAAGGTCTATCTAAACAGATTGATAGACGCAACGCCAACTTTAATACCTACCATAAAATAATTATTTGATTTGTGCTCTCATGAACTTCAGATTTGGGAACTGCAAAGTGTATAAACAATCCTGGGAAAAGTAGAAAATATTTCTGGGATAAATACATGTCAATGAAAGAGAGAGAATTTATGTCATACCTTATAATCATAATATATCATAGTACAGGTATGGGAACCTGTTATCCAGAATGCTCGGGACCTGGGGTTTTCCGGATAATGGATCGTTCCGTAATTTGGGTCTTCATGCCTTAAGTCTACTAGAAATTCATTTAAACATTAAATAAACCCAATAGGCTGGTTTGGCTTCCCATAAGGATTAATTATGTCTTAGTTGGGATCAAGTACAAGCTACTGTTTAATTATTACAGAGAAATAATTATTAAAAATTTGGATTATTTGGATAAAATGGCGTCTATGGGAGGCAGTCATTCTGCAATTCTGAGCTTTCTGGATATCGGGTTTCCGGATAAGGTATCCTATACCTGTACTTGATAGGAAGTGATCCAGTATAGACATAGATTTCGATACATGATTGTTAATATTGAAAGATATATCGGCACTTTTATATAAATTATATGTTCATGTTACCTCATTGTGATTTTATCCTATATGGTTACTGCATAACTTGCTTGTTATTGTACGATCTATAATTAAAAATACATTTAAAAAGAAAAAGCTCAGTGTGTTTGAGCTTTTTATTTTATTTTTTAAAAGAAAAAACCAATTGTGGAATAAAAATAAACTATAGTGGGCAGTTGTGGGATAGCAACTTGTAAACCTGGATGTCCCTGGTGTGATTTGTTAATATTCCTTCACTATCAATGTAATGTGGCTAGTGATGGGCGAATTTATTCGCCAGGTGCGAATTCGCGGCGAATTTGCGCGATTCGCGTCGAGCGAATAAATTCGCGAAACGCCCGCGAAAATTCGCGGTAAAAATTCGCCGGCGTCAAAAAAAATTTTTTACGAAAAAAGTCGCCGGCGCCAAAAACGGGCGCCAGCGTCGGAAAAACGGGCGCCGGCGTCAAAAACGGGCGCCGGCGTCAAAAACGAGACGCCGGCGCCGTTTCGCGAATTTTTCGCCGTTTCGCGAATTTCGCAAATTTTTCGGCGAAGCGAAACGGCGCAAATTCGCCCATCACTAAATGTGGCACAGGTTATTTTGTTTCTCCATAAGTTTCCGTCTAAAGCTGTGTGTTCTTTTCTATGACTGAGTCATAGTTTAATGTCTCTGCTTCATACAGTATGCTCTGCTTTTCATGAACTAAGAATCAAATGCAATTACCCCTCAGCCAGACAAATACAGTATATGACAAATCCACCGGTTTGTATTTAGGAAGGAAGGAATAAAGGATTTTCCTACCACAATGATATCCAGCAAAAATGTCTTCCTTATGCCTACATATGGTTTACCTGCAGGACAATCACTCTAGATGATCTCAGCATGCATGTGTACCGGACATCAGAAAGTGGGCAGCACCAACCATACAAATGTGACAAAAGGATTGCATATTTAAACGATAAAAGGTGTATAGTTTGTGGTCTTTAGTGTTCCTTCAAAATGTCTGTCACTTTACATGTAGCATTGCTCTAAAAAATAAATTAACGATTCAACCCTAATTTAATATTTAGGGGCAATGCTATTAGGCTAATGTCATTTTGACCCCTTCTGTCCTTAGGCAAAAACAGTGACATTCAAACCCCCCTTCTCTACCTGTCACTGCTTTCCAAATTAACCCAGGATAAATATCAAAACACATACAAAAGTGTCTTGGGGCAGGCTATACTTAAAAAATGTTCATTCTACTGAATATCACACAGATATTCTTTACACTTTGGTAAAAATTATTCCATAATTGACTTTGCAATGTATGCAAATATTCCGATTCAGAAGATCCTACCTCAACCAAACACAAGGGGGCCGATTCATTAACTTCGAGTGAAGGATTCGAAGGTAAAAAGCTTCGAATTTCGAAGTTTTTTTGGGCTACTTCGACCATCGAATGGGCTACTTCGACCTTTGACTACAACTATCGAAGGATTCGAAGTAGAAATCGTTCGACTATTCGATAGTCGAAGTACTGTCCCTTTAAAAAAAACTTCGACCCCCTAGTTCGGCAGCTAAAAGCTACCGAAGTCAATGTTAGCCTATGGGGAAGGTCCCCATAGGCTTTCCTAAGTTTTTTTGATCGAAGGATATTCCTTCGATCGTTGGATTTAAATCCTTCGAATCGTTCGATCGAAGGAATAATCCTTCGATCATACGATCGTACTATCTGCGCTAAATCCTTCGACTTCGATATTCGAAGTCGAAGGATTTTAGTTCCTAGTCGAATATCGAGGGTTAATTAACCCTCGATATTCGACCCCAAGGTGTGGGCCCTTTGTGCATTTGGGCCAGTTGAGATATAACTAGGCTGTAATGTGAATGCATTTTGATTGTGCTCAGCCTGCATTCTCTCTAGCAAAACATTGTGTTTCTGCTCTTAAACATAAAGCTTGGTAAACACAATTAATAAAACAATGTCTACTGGGACAAAGAACTTTCAGGCATGTCTTTGAGAACAGCAACACTATTATTTCAGTTGATGAGCTGCTAAAAAATCAATTTTTTCACATTTTAATAAATGCCCAGAGGCTTACATTTTCCATATGAATGTTAATGTTGTTTTATGTAATTTGCAACAAGAAATAATTACAAAAAAATGAATATATAATAAATAATGCGTACTTTAACATAGAATTTCAGTTTTATTTGGAAATTTGCTGGAATTCATTTTATGGCCAATTACTTATAATATACTGTATTCATAAATTATAGTTTTAGTTTAGTTTAGTTAGTTTTGGTTCACAACCTGCCTCTAAACTGGTGGTTTTCATATACAGGTATGGGATCTATTATCCAGAATGCTTAGAACTTTGGGTTTTCTGCATTAAGGGTTTTTTCTTTAATTTGGATCAACATACCTAATCTAATTATATTTATAATAAATATGCCTAGTATTCTTGTTTTGCCACCTATATATTTTTCTTACAACAGAAGAATATGAATTAAAATGATGCCTCCTCTGATTCGGAGCTTCTGGATTTCAGATTTTCTTATAAAAGAACATGTGTATCAAATATATATAAAAACCCAACCTATTGATCACTGTGCATACCAAATCATGCTTGTAGCTAACAATCCACTGTCTCCAAAATGAATGCTAAAAATGATTAATGCGCGCACAGTATTGATTTGTTTTCCTCTTTTGAACATTATAAACCAGATGAAAGAAAGAAGAATGCTCTACTTTAAATAAAGGGTGCATAACTCTGAAGCCCTAATAATTAATAATTCCATTAATGATTATGATTATACAGCACCAGAATTAGTCCCCTGCAAGTCTGTACCCAAGGGAGCTGAACACTAAAGCAAAACATATAGATCAAGACTATAGTTATGTTCAATTCTTGCTTCCACCTCCACACATAGGGGATGAATGGTAGTAATTATGTGGAGCAATGAAATAAATCTCTAATTAGTATCTGCGCTTCATTTATCAAAAAGTGCAATCAATGCCTTTTTTCCCCAAAATGCTGCATTCCTATGCTGGTTAGTAAATGTGCAATTACATGCACGTTGAACCCCTAAAAAATTTATGTCATATGAGCCATAGTTGTATACTTTCATGCCTCTTAATAGTGCAATTGGGAGCACTTATGCGCAATGCAAGCTCTGTACTTTATGACTAGTCAATGGCAGGGGTAAAGTACATGGCATCTGTGCACTTGACACAATAGGTCTCATTTATAAACACTGCGCAAATATGCACTAACCTATGGCAACCAATACAATGTTTGCTTTCATTGCTCAACCAGCAACTGGCTGAAAAAAAGCCAATCACTGATGCTTGGGTTACTGTCCATGTACAAATTTGCCCAAATTAGCTTCAGTGGCGCTAGAGTCTATAAACTCTAGGCACAATGGGGCAGATTCACTAAAGGGCGAATTGTCGTCAGCGACCGCTTCGCATACTACGCAAATTCGTTAGCACTACGCTAATTCAGTAAAAAGGAAAGTTGCTTCCTGGGTGCTGAACGCTGGCGACTTTTCACTAGTGATACTTCTTCAGTGCGAGCATTTCATAGCGAAGATTCACAAATGTTTGTTTGTGCCTAGCAAACATTCGCTAGTAATCTTACGCTTAGGTCAATTTGACTAGGGGAGGCTCATAAAAGTCATATACATGTATTGGGAATGTAATGCATTTTTAACTTGATTGTCAGCATTTATTTTAAATTAAAAAAAAATAAGCTAGAATCTATTAAATGATACAGAAACCACAAAGTGTACCATTGAACTGACATCTTTACCTCTATACTGCCGGAACTTAAACAAGCTTGATGTCTGCTGGCTTCATTTCTACTGTTTCTTGCTGGGAAGTCATGACATTTTGTGTTTTCCATCCTGTTTACATCATATAAGCCAACACTGACCTACATTCAGTAAAAACAAATTAAATATTAAAGATCTGCTCTCGAATGCAATTAAAAATAATGTTGTATTAACACATTAGCCAATATTCCAGCTCAGATTCATCAAAACTATTAAGGCAATCGTGTTCAGTTTCTTCTAAGATGCTTGAAGTGTACATTTTTATTTCATAAAAATTGGTATCTACCACACTGTGAGCAAAATATAAACCCATCTAAGCAGGCATTTGTATCTTTACTTAGGAAATCCTTAAAAGCATTTTTGACATCAATAAAAAAGAAAAGTCAATATTATAGCAATGCAATCTTTTGTGTTCCACAAGCTTGAAGAATTTAACTTTACTGCTTTATGCTTTACTAAAAAGTAAATTGTCTAAATTCAGATGAACTTGAACTGCTACTAAGTTGGCTTTTCCCATGGATATTAAGCAACCTCACTTCACAAGCTGTTGCCCTGGCATGATGCTTTCTTAATACTTTCATTTAATGCATGCAGCAAAGAGCATTCAAGAAAAAGTGCAGAATATGATAACTCTCTAGACAGTTATACATGCTTACAATAGTATTTTCAAACTACCAACAATAATATGAGGTAAATGACTGGGTGGAAGGGAGAAAACGTGACACACTGCTGGAATAAGCCACTGTCCAGTATTCTACAAAGCTAGAAGTTAGGCTGTAGTTAGTGTACGTTTCTTGCATAATGGATGTATGCATTAAAACTTAAAAGTAAATTTTTGCATAGTGAAAGCAAATACATATTCTCAGCGACATTCATTAATTACATGTTTTCAATGATTTTAATGATATTTGTGGCATGCTTATCCGTGGAATGCTGCGTCTGACAACATGTACCATGGAAAATGTCTGCAATCATCAGCTAGTCAAGTCTGTCATTCCTACAATGCCTTGCATTATCTGTAATGAATCACACAGTCACAGAATTGTGCAGGGCGTTGTAGGTAATTGAGTCTTGGCTGGTGGAAAGCTGACTATTGCAGTTTTTTTAATTACCCGTAACAGGATTTCTAGTCTAGACTAAATGAACATCATGAATAAATGCATTTAGCCTACTGTATGTCCAAAGGAGGAAAGCTACTTTAATGTACATACATATGTAGCGCTATAGTAAATTGAGTGCACTATTCTCTACCTATAAGCTTTACCCCAATATGTTGCTCCGGATGAGACCTTAATTATCAGGGGGTAAGCCCTCACAACGGTGTGGAGACAGGATGTGGTACAACTGTAACTTGGTGCAGTATACAATAGGTGGGTGTTGAACCAGTGGTTCTTATAACTTAACCAGAGAAAATATTTATTGAACAAGATAATCCACGAAGGGGTGTACATAAAGAGCAAGCAGGATCATACAGCCACAGTGGATAGGCATATACTCACAGCACATTTGGTCAGTATCAGTCCCCGCAGGGAAGAGAACATATACAGCAGTGAGGAGGTACACCCAGCTTTCAGCTTTTTCCATAAGTGGAACCCAGGGGAATCTCTAGGTCTATACACTTAGTCTCTACTTCTGGGCAATTAGAACCGGGATCTTAATCCCACTACACTACTCGGAGGAGCTTCAAGCTGCTTAGATAAATAGCCTGACTGTCTGTCACTCCTAGAGTGACTTCTTAAGGTGAGTAGCCAATCCTGACTAGACCTGACCTGTCTAGGTTCCACTTTACCCTGCCTGCTCAGGCCAGGGCTAATACAGAATGGAACCTGAGCACATTGGTGCCCAGGACTTTATACTTTAGCACTGGTGGAACTACGGGGGTATATCTTTAGGCAGGATAAGGAAATGGTCCCAATCCTAACTGTATTTTAGGACCCAGTTAGGCTTCTATAACACTAGGGAACTGCCTACTAAATACTGGGAGACTAACTGACCAGTCCCATAAATAACTTAAAGCTGTTTGATCTGAAGTTATGGGGTGTGTTCACCAACTGTAGTATAAGTCCATAGTCACACATGCCATATCCTCTGTTTCTCTTTGCCTACATTTGTAATCAGGAAGAGCAGCAGATCTGCTCAGATCAGCTGTTTCCTGTAGCTTCAGCCTCAGTGCCGCTACACAGAGAGGAGTTTGCCCTGAAAAATGCGAAAAAATAAATTTTGGGGACAATCCACTCTTCTGTATAGATGCATTTAATTAATTTACATACAATCTAGTTCGCAAACCAACTTTTATTTAGTTAAAAGTCCAATATCTCAGACTAAAGAAGAGAGCCTAAAAAATAAAAGTGCTAAACCTGAAAAACCAACTAATTGATTTTAACCATAAATGTTGCTTGAACACTACTGACGTGAAATAGTTAAAAGTAACGCTGCAGTAGAGAGCTTGCTTAGAGAGAAATTAGAGTTTAAAATAGCTTCTACTGCTGTAGACCTTCATTAATGACACCATACTTAAGCATGTGCAATTACTGCCAATGGCCCTCTTCAGTTTTTTCTGGTGTATTAAATTTTCACATCCAATTAACTTGAAAAATATCTTCCATTTCGCATATAAATTATGGTCAGTTTTTTTAATGCCAAGAACATTTTTTTAATGCAATACACTAAAATAATACATTAACAGGGTAAAATCCATTATAGTAAATGTAGAGAGTAAAATATTGTTCCAAAAATATGGTTAGATATGAGAGGAGTGGTTTAACTGCGATGTAGTACACATAGGTGCAGGTCTTTGTGCTCAATAATGAAGCACAAAGACATGCACCTCTGTGATGAATACAGGGCTACCTGCATTTGGAAGAGTTGTTTCTATAAGGGGCAGGCTGGGGGCAGTATATGGTGGAAAATGGTGGATAGCAGCTCAGTTCTCAATTCTGCATAAAAAGTAGACAAGGACAAGCTGATGTTCTATTTTATAAAGTTGAAGCTTCAGGGACGCTAAGGAACATGCAATCTATTTTCCAACAAGAAGGAAATCTAATTAAAATAGCAAGCGTTGTTTAAGATGGAATATTTGTGAATGTTTAGCACTGCTTTCACTTGTGCAAATATTACATCGCTCATATCACTAATTTTATTTTTTATTACATACACTGCGGATGTTCGTAAAAGCCATTTGTTCGTAAACTTTGCGAGGAAGTCACTGAGTTCTGAAATCGATCAAAAAGAACATAAGCATTGAAAATCTGGTCATTAAGGTTTGCAATGGTCTTTGCAAAATTTTTTTGCAAATATAAAACATATTACATTCCCCCAATAGACTGGTGCTGGGCTAGGGAAAAAAGTTTTACTTTACTGTGGGGTTCCTTGCACATATCTAGTTCAATCAGCGTTCCTCATTACAATATGCAATTATTTAAGCCATTCTCCAAGCCCATGTGTCATTCTCCCCTGCACCTAACCTTCCATTGTGCCATTCTCTTCTCCTTTATCCCCTTTTTACGTGCAGTATATGCTTAGACTAGACACAAACACCAGCTGGCATAAAATAATAAACTGGAACAACTATTCCATCTAATCACTCCACAGAATTACTTCAGCGCACAGCCCAATTTTTTAAGCAGTGGTGCTTCTTTCCTCTTAGACTTCACCGCAAGTCTTCAGCATACATATAACTAGAAAAGTGAGGAGAGCAATCCAGGGCAGAAGATCTGCAACAATGTAGTTTATTAGCAGCTACAAAACACACAGTGCCCTTCTGCCCTGGATTGCTCTCCTCACTTTTCTAGTTATAACTATTCCATCTACCAAGTGCCCCTTGCTTGTTGTTCAAAAGGCCTCTTACAGATCAGGCTTGTGAACCTCTAACGCAAGCAAGACACTGTACTCATAAAACTACGAGTGAAGTCCCACCATAGTCTTTACTGGACAATGGACTGTGCACAGGTCAAGTAGACTGCTCAGTGCTCCCTCTCTGCATTTAAGATTTGCCCCTTAAAAAATGTAGGTAGCTGTTATAGATTAAATTAGTGGACATATTTGAGTAATGATAGAGGACATTTTAAAACAGGTCATTTTGCTGCTTCTCATTAAGCACAATGTGTGACCCAGGGTAGGTTTTCAACCCTAAGATAAGTGTTTTTCCTCTGCACTAAGTTTCCTCCAAAACTTGGTCCCCTTTGGCTATTGAAATTGCCAAGTCCCAGCCGGCTTGTGAACCTGCAGCTCTCAACAAACTTTAAAAGCTGTGGAGTTCAGTGTATTCAGGTTTAATATAGAAGTCAGGCTAAGAAACACCTATCAACGTTTAAAGGCAAGACTAAGTGGCAGATGTATTATCCTTCATCTCTTGCTTTTGTATTAATCGTCATTTAAAAAATGCAATAGAGGTCTCAATCTCATTTGCATTTAAATGCATCAATAGTTTTTTTTATCCTAAAGCAGGATATTTTTCCATGATGAGTGTTTTTTAAAAAATACAATTTTCAAGTTTTTAGATGGCTAGTTTAAAATAAAAACATGCTAGTAGAAAAAACATCTGAAAAGCAAAATAATCTCTCTTATGTTTTCTTCCAATGATTACTATGTACCCAGTGATAAAAGGATAATAAATCTGCCCATTGGTGTTGGCTATGTAAGCCTGAAAGGGCACCAAACAATTCCAGACATAATCAGGAGTAGCACTATGTGTGAAACCTTCCGTTGCAACTGTGTTGGCAGAATTGCAAGTATTACAATTTTTCAAGCATTCGCCAGTCCATCTATGCATTTCATAAATGCCCCTTGCTAGTATTTACATAACAATCAACTCAAGACATGATAGGTATATTAAATATTAACCATGCTTAACTGGCATGCATCCATTTGTACATTGATTTATTCATATGATTGACAAATGTTGCTTTTTACAATGTAATAATGACAGTATTATACCTTTCTGAGCTACACTATAACATAATATGTCATAAAAGCAAGCAGATTGCCTTGGGGATATCTATCAGTCAGTAACTGAGGCTCAGACCCATTGATAGCTTAGCAACCTTTAATTGTATTACTTTGAAAACAATATTCGATAATGAACTACTATAAAACCAAGTCACAAACAAAGGGTGCTAAGGGTATTTGTAGACCAACTGCAGCTCTGCAGTGGGCACAATGACCCTTCCTACCCAATTTTTAGTCACTTCTATAAATCTCTATATCTTGTATAGTATTCTTGTTTTACACAGGTGAAGTATCTACCATTGCCATAGCATCTCATTATAAAATGAACAATGCAGTCAGCTCTCAACAAAGTTTATGGGTTGGAGAGGTTAGTGAAATCCCATTTAAGATGGAGGTTGTACCAGCAAAGGGTGAAGATGGGCAGAGAGGACATACAAAATGAGAACTATGAAAATATCCATGTAAAAATCAATTTTTTTATATTCATATTTCTATTTCTTTCAAAGCATTGGCATCCAAATATATAATTTATTCGTCTTTTAGATATCCCTTTCATCTGGGAGCTGTTAATGCTGCCAGCTAACATTTGCTGTTCGTAATATCAATGTAAATGTATGGCATTGTAGTACTGTGTGATTGCACAGGCTATGGCAAGTGCTTGGTGCATTTTATCTGCATAATGTATCATGCTACTTGGAACATAAATAGGAAAAAGGCACCAAGATAATACATCTAAATCAAGCTTCACTGCCACTGCTTTCTTGTTAATAAATGGAGGGGCAATCCGAAAAACATTATTAGCTTAAGGCTTTGACATGCCTAATATACTTGCTATTAATCATATCCAGTAGAGGAAGAATACATATCAAATGGTAAAACTCTAGATTTTTACTGAATGACAACTTCATGCTCCAGGATGAAAAGTGAATGATAACACCTTTTGTTTTACTGTCTCAGCGGAAATGAAAGAAGTGCCATTCATTTTACACATCGGTGATGTGAAATAAAACTTATGAAAGCAAAGCATTTCTTTGCTGTTGCATTTACTTTCTAGGATAGAAAAAAATGGTGGCTCTTTGCTCTGATGTTTGTATTGATCTCACTGTTTACTTTGGGGGGGGGTTAATAATATTAACCACTAAAATGAATGCATTGAGTGAAGGGAGACCCACTAAACTTTGATTAAAACCTAGAAAAGAGACCATGTGAAACCTCAGAACTGTACAAAGGAATCATGTGCACAAATGTTTTAAGGACCTCCCGCCCTTTCCTTAATGTGCAGTCCCAATACGAAGGTTGTGTAGGTCCCAACTATTTTGTATAAATTAATTTTCTGTAAAAATTACAGTGGTCCTATGTTGTCTCTTCTCTTTACATTTTACATACTATTGCCAAATTGAGAAGTAGATTTTGCTGTGATTTTGCCCTAATAACATCAATTATATTAAATGGAATGTTATGTAAATTGCCATAATTATAAAAGGAATTAAGGTTTAGGGTCACATAAGTGAAAAGAGTTTTACCCTAACAATAATCAACCAGTCTGATTTCTTTGAAAAATGAAAAAATGCTCAATACACTCACGGTTACCCAGGAACACTCTTTTCTGGTTGATGCTATCCCTAAAAAATGACTGAAGCTTCTATAATGATAGGGTCCCTTTGTTCATAGTGTATTTAATGCTTTTTTGTGTGGCTGTGTGTATGTGAGTGATTCCAATGACGAAAAGGGAGTAAAGCCCTTGAAACGGTTGGTTTTTCTCTGCAATAAAACACTTTGGAGGTACTTCTGTTAAACTGTAATTGCTGTATGTGTGCTTCCTGATCTCTTTGGATAGTACCCAGTTATTCCACACATACAGCAATCACTTCAATCCTCTTCCTTTATTTTCTTCTATCCTCCTTCCTTTTCACCTTTGCATTTTTTACAGAGCAGTTGTGTATAAATATAGTTCAGAAATAGTTCATATTTAGCTCCTATTTTTAGACAGGGGTCAATTACCTATAAAATGCATGACTGTCTAAGGTCTGGAGGGGAGTTCGGGTGAATAGGGGTTAACCTTATACTTACCACACTCACCAAGGCTGAGGCCTTACCCACAGAACCTTCCTTCAAATAAGACAACACCCATTTCTGTTGGATGATAATGGCCGTAGCTTCTTTATTAATCCTTCTGCTCAAACATCCAAACATCAATAATCCATAATCAATATTATTCATATTTAACAAATATGCAATATTTTTAAACATCCATAACATGACATATTATTTTTGAACCCTAACTATTTTTTAAACTGTCCTGGTGGCCTTGGGATGGTCCTGGGATTACTATCATGTGCATTGTACCTCCGTATTTATGAATTATGTTTTACCCATCAGCCGCAGTACACCGACTCAATGGTATTTGTCATTTTTTGCCACCAGGGGACCCCATGCCCGAACTGGCGAATTATCCATTATTCCTACTTTTCCGTAACTCATAATAATCCCTTCTTTAACTCTCTGTTTTTTCCCAGGACCACCGCCAAATGCTGCGACAATAAACAAAACCTTTTCCTGCTCACACTGCCGTAAACTCCCTTTAAAACTCAGTCCCCTGTATACTAACCAATAACCTCCATGTAATCTCGAATCATGAGAGGGTAGGGTGGGCTTGTGTCACCTGTGGATCCCAGGTATGAAAACAAAGTGCCCTCTTCCGCCTTTCCTATTTATCCCCCCATACCCCTATCTCCCCCCCCCGTTTCTAAACTTCCTTTTCCTTTTTTATGGCCAAACTTCCTGCCCTGCTCTCTCTCCCCCCATAAACCTAACAGTTATGCCCCTCTTCCGCCCATACAGGCTCCATCCTATCTTTAATGTTATCAAGGGATATACAGAATTAATGGATATGTAGCATTTCTGAACTTTGTTTTGCATGCTCTATTTGCAATGTCAAGGGTTGCTGTACAGACACTGTTTTTAGTGAGCTATAAATCAAGTGGATCTACAATAACTGCAAATGTCAAGACATTAGATTATCCAGCAAACCAATAAACCAAGTGCCAATGAAAAGCAACATCTCCGGCATCCTGTGACATTTAGTACCATTCACTTCATCAAACCAGTGGTCAATTTATAAACAGAAATACCAGTGTTATGAATATGACAAAATGCATTATAAAAATGACATAGGAGCACTCCTTTCTGTCAGTATGTATTGCCCATCCAAAAGCTCTTTCACTTTTTATTATTCACTTCAGATTCATCTTTTCAGCACAAAGTGAATGCTGCCACAGAATATAGAATTTTGTTCAGTTGGAAGGTTTACAGTCACTGTTGTAGTCACGCACAGAGCTTTAATAAACCAGGGTTAAGCATTTTGTAATACAGTGAATAATTATGAGCAGATTTGCCTTTGCTTAGGATGCTAGTAGGTGAGACAGAATTTCATAGACATTCAGCCCTTTGACAAGGGAGGGTGGATGCAAGCACAAGACATGAAATATGGTTGGGTGGGCTAAGCACTAGAACTGACAATGTCATATTATGAAATTAATTGATTTGAAAGATAGGGATGTTTGAAGACCTGTTAAAGTGGAACTACTTTTATTAAAAAAAAAATGTACTGAATGTTTATGGGGGTTATCTATAAAGGATCAAGTTGTGTTTTCCATGAAAATTCGATTTTTTTTTTGGTCAAAAGTCACATTTTCAGGTTAAAAAAAACTACACTTTTTCAGATTTATTATATCCCGACCCTGGAAATAGATTGAATCCGAAAATACACCATCTATAACCTGTCGAGGTCATGTAGGAGTCAATGGCAGAAGTGCATTGAACCATTTGAAGATGTAAAGAGCCTTCATGATGTTTGTGGGGTTTTTTTGGTGGGTTTAGGCCAAAAAATTTATCAATTCGAGTTTTTTTCCCACCAAAACTCCATTAATTTGAGTTTTTGGGTTGTTAACCCCCGAACTCGATGAATCAAGTTTTTCCCATTTGAGTTTTTTCTTAAATTAGAAACCATTCCAGCTGGGAGCTCATTCAAGTTCATTCAAGGAATAAAAAAAACTCTAAAGTTCGACCTATCATAAATAAAACACAAAAGCCATGAATATCTTGTAAATGATATCCTTATAAATGGTGAGTTCTGATGTCATCAGTTATAAACAGTGAGTTCTGATGTCATTTCTGTCACATGACTCACTGAAACTTGTGTATTATAATAAATAAATTACCCCCTGTAGCAAAATATGAGGATATTAGAAGTTACCTCGGAGTTCCATGACCTGTATAAAAACACTCTGCCTTCGGCCTCGTACTTTTATATGGTCATGAAACTCCTCGGTAACTTATAATATCCTTATAATTTACAACAGGGGGTACTTAATTCACTATAGTATTATATATATTAGTCATTTCTCTACTTAACATTTTTTAAGTACACATAAGGGCAGATTTACTAAGCTCGAGTGAAGAATTCGAATGTTAAAAAATTTGAATTTCGAAGTATTTTTTGGGTACTTCGACAATCGAATTGATCAAATTCGAGCGAATTTGATCGAATCGAATGATTCAAAAGATTCAAAGTAAAAATCGTTGACTATTCGACCATTCGATAGTCTAAGTACTGTCTCTTTAAAAAATACTTTGACTTCATACCTACCGAGGTGTAATGTTAGCCTATGGGGACCTTCCCCAGCACTTTTCTAACATTTTTTTGATCGAATAAAAATCCTTTGATCAATTGCTTAAAATCGTTCGAATCGTTCGAATCGTTCGATTTTTACTTCGATCGTTCGATCAAAGCATTTGCGCTAAATCCTTCTAATTCGATATTCGAATTCGAAGGATTTAACTTCGAGGGTCGAATTCGAGGGTTTATTAACCCTTGAAATTCGATCCTTGATAAATGTGCCCCATAATGTGTCACATGAATTAAAGGGCCAGTCTACCCCCTTGTTAAACACGAGTTCAATGTATTGGGCTTGTGTTGAACATACTTTTTGCCTTTTTTACAAAATATATTTTTTTTTGTTATTTCTTGAGCTAAACAGGCCAAACAGGTAGATTGAAGTTACTCCATGTTACGTCCTTGCAAGGATAATTAAATTACCAGTGCGGGTTGTGTGTCGGGGGGTTGTGTACCAGTTATCCAAGTATCTACCTCACAAGGAGCAAACATGAAGTAGATTCAGTTTTCCTGTTTGAGCTGTTTAGCTAAAAAAACAGATTTTTTTGGGATTAATAGTACAGGCAAAAAGCACGTTCAACACATGCCCTATTGAATGAACTTGTGTTTAACGGGCATACAGTTGCTTTAATGTGCATACTACAGCTCTTAAAGAATGTTTACTGGAAAATATATATGTTTAATATAAAAATAGGCATTTCTAAAGCTTTAAATTATTTTGCCCATTAATTGAAGTGATGGATTTCTGTATCTCATTTTTTTTCAATATAACACAAAAGGGAAACACTCCCATTCTCTTAGTACAGTGCTCCAAAGCTCCAAAAGAGTGAAACTTTATTTTCCCTGTACTTAAAACCTGTTCCATTTATGTCAAAGTGGATTATGAATAAACGCAGGCAGCTAAATAGAATATGTATAATGAATAAGCCTTTCAGTGTGCAGTTTTCAGATTTAATCAACTTGTCTGACAACTGGGACTGGAAAATAATCACATTCTTTTTGATCCTGAAATGCTAACTTCCAGAATTTTTATGGACTTTTGCTTTTGAAACAGTAGAGTATGTGACCTAGTTTTTCCCGCTGTAATAATTTGAGCCTTGTTAACACTCAGGATTATAGTTGTTTAATAGATTTGAAGGTTCTGAAGAACATTGCAAATATGTTGAATTTTAAAAACGTTGATACCCTGTGGAAGTCAGTGAACACTGCCCAATACCCCAGTTGCATGCATACAAACTTACTACAATCATAAATGATGAGCTATAGGGCTAGGAGATTTCTATAGAGCAACAAGTTTTATGCAAATGTATATATAACGTATGCATGCGAATACAGCAATAAATATATCAGCAGTGATAAAAAATACTTTTCAAGCACTGAATAAAAAAAGGTAAATAGCATAATGGATTGTATATCTCATGATAATTAGAACAGTGTTTTCCAACAAAAAGTAACATCCAATGAAGGCATGTTATGTTATTTCATTTCTGTTGATACATATGTATAGTAAAAGACAACAAAACATGTCACAACAAGGTAAAAGTATGTCACACACACACACAGCAATATTTCTGCAAGCAACATTTAGTAAAAGTTGCCCATTTGCTTATACCCATAGCAGCGAACTGCTGTAAGAGAAATTTGTAAAAAAAAAATCAGTGTTACAAAATAATCAGTTTTATTTTAGATACCTATATCTAAGGGTAAACGTTAGTAAAGATGATGTTAGTTCGATTCTGTGTACAAAAAGCATTAATGTAGATGCTCAAAACATTTTTCAGTCAATCATTTCCTGTGGCTTACTGTTTGTAACCCCAAAATCACATCTTAGCCCCTATATAAAGTGGTTCAGGAAAAAACAATTACCCTTAAGGAAATTAAACTGACAAGCTAGGGATGGCCGAATTTTTTCGCCTTGTTTCGCCACAGAAATGACACCCATAGACTTGTATGGCGTCGTGCGTCAAAAAAATTATGGTGCCCATAGACTTTAATGGGCGTCTCCGGCGAATTTTTGGCAAAACGAAACGGGTCAAATTCGCCCCATCCCTACTGACAACATTATTTTGTATAAAACACAATTGTTCTCCATTTTTCTTAGAAATAATATGAGTTATGTTCAATTAATTTCATATGGGAGGATGTTGGTGTCATTTTTATTCTTATTAAATGTATTACAGAATTCAATTTATAAGGAAATTACAGAATTCCAGAATTATTAAATTAAAAACTTAATTGTATTACATAAAGCTTATGTACATACTGCATATTGTGTATATATTTTGTAAATATTTAAAAGCCTAACAAATGAGTCCTCTATGCTGAAACGTTTTACATTACATTGAATTTAATAGAATTCTGGGACAAGGTCCCACCTAATAAATTAGATCTGAATCAATTCCTTTTACTCAAGCATTTCTCAAAGGTTATGGAGTTTGTCTCAGATTTTGTAATGCACTGCTCTTTTCAGTTCATCAAGCCTGATAAACAAGGAGTGCACGTTTAGCACTGACTTTTGCCACAGACGTTCTACTGCCAGAAACAAATACATTTGTGGTAAGGGCCATCCGTCAGCTTGGCAAAAGTAATTGGTTTATCAGTCTGAAAAAAAATGGTGATTTATGCATGGTTGTCAGCTTCATATGGTGGGCATTATATCATCTCTTTGTAGCAGATGGCAGAAAGCAAGAATATAATTAATAAAGATTGTGTATATTTAGTGTGTATATAATATATGGCATATCTATGATGGCAGAAATTCAAACATTGATGTTACACTAGTAGTGATAACATTATTGTAAATAACTGTGTTTATTTATGTGATAAATGGCATCTTAAACATGTAACTGATTTTTTTCAAATGCGTGTTGTAGAGATAAAAACTTTCAGCTCTAAGATATCTAGAGAACTATTATTCCCTGCAGCCTAATAGAGTCCAATAGACTCTGATTAATATTGTTTGAGTATTGAGGCTTCTAAAACATTTGCCAAAGCAAATGTTTTAGAAAGCACTCTACCAAAGCACTGGAATGATGATTACTTGCGTGTGGAAAACAATAGTTCGAGCCTTACCGACTAAGCAACCTAACATTCTCCAGGCATGTCAAAGATTTTCAAGGTGATGATTATTACTCATACAGCACAGTTATATAGTGCAACCATTATATATCATTAATAAGGCATTTTTTCGGGGCCAACACCCACCAGTTTTATTCTTTCTAAAAAAGAAAGACCCTGAACATCAACATCCCACTATCCTAGCCACAGCCAGTTTTTCATACAGACACTAAGGGGGTTATTTAGTAAAATCCAAATTTATCTCATTGTCCCAATAAAAAAAGCTTTACCAAACCTCCATGCCAGATTTTGCCTTATTTATAAATAAATTAATTAGATTTAATTGGTAAAAAAACCTGAATCACACAATTTTTTTCTGGCGCTTTTTCCCTGAAAACCCCCAAAAACTGGATTTTCAGTCTATACCCAGCGCAGACCAAGATAACTTCAAGTTGGGATAGGTGCCTCTCCCACTGACTTATACAGCACCTCGGCAGGTCTGAGAGGGCGGATTTTCAGATTCAGGCTTTTTGTAGCATCGGGATATAAAAAAAATATGAGGGTTTTTTTTTCCCTTCGAAAAATTTGAGTTTAGCCCCTAAAAAGTCCGACCAGAAAAATTCAAGGTTTATTAAATAACCCCATTAGTTCCATGAAGATATAAAAAGTGTTCTTTAATTACCAAAGCAGGGACTTTCATTCAAAATTCTCGTTCCAGAAAAAATATTTCTTGAAATATTTAGCATTGATGATTCTTTAAATAAATATTATGATAAGCTTAAAAGCATTTTAAGCATTTACTGACAGTTTTTCCCTCTTTGTATAGTTAGTGCTTACATTATGGCTCATCTGTTTGGCTGGTTAAAGGCATCTAATTGACTTTTAAAAGATGGTATCTTTGTGTGTTTCTCAGCTATAATTAAAGCTTTATAGGATTAGTGAAATGGCTAACATCTCAGTGATTCTTCCATAGCATACAATGCCTCTCAAGAGAACTATTTACATAAACGAGGGAAAATTAATTTATCAGAAACATCACAATGTATGCTGCTGAACAAATTAACTAATTCACTACTGCAGTCATGGAGACTTAATTCTTGTTCTTGTAAAAACCTAAAATTGAACTCACCCCAAACCAGAAATATGAGCGAAAATTAAAATACATTAGTATGCCTGTATCTGGGTAAAATGTAATGAGTGACCTTTAATATATCACAGTTTATTAATGTCTTCTGCTATAATTGATACATAATGCTGTCACTAGCTGTGTTACGTGCTGCCTGGGAAATTTGATGCTATAGCTTAAAAAAAGCACTCTGCATTGCAAAATATTTTTTGCTGCAAAATCAGATTGATAAACAGCATTTCAGTTTTCAATCCAGAGGTAAATATGTACACATTATTTCCAATATATACTCTTAAACATGTCTAAAGCTGACCGTGGGAAAAGCAAGGGGTCTCTGGGTTAATGCCTTAATTGTGCTTTGTAGATGGACATTGCAAAAGCAATATAAATTGTAAATGTTTGAACTGAAAAGACATATCCATATGGAATCAGGGATAGCCAATGATATGAAGGCTATCCCAACTGTTCCTTCAATAATATGAGGCTAGGTTATACTTGGATGCTATGTAATTCATTCGGGTTTGGGAGTTTTTTGAGAAAAAGTCCAGTTTTAATAAATACCCCCCTAAAAATGTGCTGCACTATATTATAAACACTAAGGGGCCAATTTATTAACTTAAGGAAGGAATAGAAGAAAAAATACTTCGAATTTCAAAGTGTTTTTTTGGCTACTTCGACCATTGAATGGGCTACTTCGACCTTCGACTACGACTTCGACTTCGAATCGAAGGATTCGAACTAAAAATCGTTCGACTAGTCGACCATTCGATAGTCGACCATTCGATAGTCAAAGTACTGTCTCTTTAAGAAAAAACTTCGAACCCCTAGTTCCCCACCTATAAGCTACCAAACCCAATGTTAGCCTATGGGGAAGGTCCCCATAGGCTTGGCTAAGTTTTTTTGGTCGAAGGATAATCCTTCGATCGTTGGATTAAAATCCTTCAAATTGTTCGATTCGAAGGATTTAATCGTTCGATCGAATTATTTGCGCAAAATCCTTCGACTTCGATATTCGAAGTCGAAGGATTTTCATTCCCAGTCGAATATCGAGGGTTAATTAACCCTCAATATTCGACCCTTGATGACTTTGCCCCAAAGGGGGGTAACTTTTATCCCTTTTATTTACCACAAATTCTTCATGAAAAATGGTGCCTCAGTTAGAATCGCGCAACTTTTTCGAACTGACTCAACTTTATCGAATTGTTGCTGCCAAAGCTTGAATTGATCAGATTATTGAATGAAAACCATTTCAGATCCTAATGTCAAGAAACATCAGGGGCATCTGCTATTGACTACATGACCTCGACAGGTTTTAGCTGGAGTATTTTCAGATTCGGATTTTAAGCAGCTTCGGGGTATAATCTCTAAAAATTTAAATTTTCCCCTTTAAAAGCTCAACCAGAAAAAATAGAGGTTTAATAAATATGCCCCATAGATAAGCATAGTAAGATATTGCAAGCTAATAAGCCTGTGGCACTGCAATAGAAAGGTCTTTATCAAAGGGCACTCTTGACTAAGGTGTCCCATCAGAAATATTGGAGTAATTCTCTTATCCAGAGTATCCGCTTTCATACCTGTATGCTGTTAATTTCTGGGTGGTATGTATTTTTGTGGCCTTGATGAAAACAGTCATGTTCTGAGCTAAATGTGATATAATGCTCACTATGCATAAATCTAGAGACTTTTTAATTGCAGAACCATCTACTTATTTTGTGTGCAAGATCTTTCTATGTTTATCTACATGTTTTGTGTTTGCCCAGTAAGCTGTGCCCAGTAGTTCTCCTCAGCGTCAGACTGGGGGGTCTGGGCCCACCATGGTTGCCACATCAGGGACCCAGCCCCCCGATGGGCCCACTCCCCAGAAGGAAAGCCACCTCTGCCCCCCCTCCTTCCTCCCAACCGCAGGGGATGGAGGGCACGAGCATAGGAAAGAAGGCTACCGGCTGTATGGAACAGGTCTGGGTCCCGCCAGCCCAGTCTGATCCTGATTCTCCTAAACTATGGACTGCTTCATTGTCATTATTCAGACAGGCCTGCATCCAGCATTGTGAGGGACAACCAAACTCATCACCTTAATACACATTTTGTTCTTTGCCACAATGCCCTGCTAAGTGGTTATTAATCAGATATATTTACTGTGGTACAGATCACCAGCTAATACACAAATGGAAATCTAAAGCTGAAAGAGAAACACCAGTGATAATTATGCCAAATGTTCCAAGTATGCAAAAATATATTTAGACAAGCGAGTGAAGGCAAAAATCAATCTGGCACCTTAGAAACTCATGACCACCGTGTCCACCGTATGTACTTTATAATCAGGAACTGTTGGTCATGAATTAAGAAAGAAAAGTAGAATTTAAAGCTTTCTAAACGAACAAAGGTGATCCAAATAACTGGAAACTATCAAATGAATCACATTTATCCTACAAGCCAGCAATATTCTCCCCAACATTAACTAGTGGAAACTACAATAGTATCTGGAACTGCCTGAAGTTGTCTTTCTTAATGCTGACCCATTGGGGTTTAGAGACATAGATGTGGTATGTGATGATGTTAAACCATCTGAAATTGAGTATTCTGTAAACAGAACCAGATAATCTATCCCTCAGTCACTCAACTCAATGCATCACTGTAGCATTTGGCAAAAACACACTGTACGATATTTATGTTAATCCACTCAGTTTCACTTTGTGTTTGCTCATTATTAGATCTTTGATGAGGTTTGGCCATTAGGTCGGTCAAAGATGTACGTACTATATACAGTCAGTGATAAAAGAATCAGATGATAAAAGAAGGAATAATGAAGATATGATTCTGGTGGTGTTGCAGGATAAATGAATGCATGGAGGTTACAAACAGATGCATAAAGAGGACATGACAAAAGGAAGAAAGACAGGTAGCTGCATTTCCACCCAAAAATGTCAGACAGAGCAGAATAGATTTTATATAAATGAAGGTGCTGTTTACATGTGTTTATTCGTATTTTATGAAAGAAACAGTATTTTAAATTATCAGGCTTCTTTAGCTATCCCATGCGAAGAAAAACAGCAGATGGATTTTTATAATGCACTTTTTTGGGCGATTTTTATAATGCACTTTGCTGCTTATTCGAGCTTCTTCTATATGCATGCTAACCAATTAAAAGCACATCCGAAGAAATCATAGCTATGGCAGTTTTATATTTTGATATTGGCTCACTGCTGTGGACATGCACCAAGTGCTGAACTTTGTGCTTTTGACATTCTGAAACTAAGGGCAGATTTATCAAAATGTGAGATTAGAGCTCACCACGAAAAAACCCACAAATGCTTGAAGTGGCCATTTTTTATTACAAATGTCCAGGGAACCATAATAAAGACAGAGAGATCCTCTAATGCCCTACACATGAGCCAACCTTAAAACAAATGTGGCATGCCTCTCAAATGTGTGGGAAAAAAAAGTTAACATAAAAATGTTTAATAGTTCGGACTTTTAAAGGCAATCCCACTTTAAAAATGTAAAAGTTTTCAGCTTTTTTTACATCTTTAATGAATTTCCGGAATACAGGATATGATGTCACTGACATAAGATTCGTTTTATCAGTTCACCTGGTCTGAAGGGGGCGGCAAGTCACCTGGTGACAGGGTGTGAAAGTACGCTAGCAACGGTCTCGTTCTCTAGCAAATTGTCTTCTATTTCTATTAGTAAATTGCGATATCCCTGCAGATGAGATTTCTGGTGAATTGTCGCTACTGTCGGCCACTTTGTCCGTTACTGAATATTTTAGATTCTGTCGGGGGAATGTAATAAAGATCGCTAACGGAAAAACTATTCGCAATGCGAAAAGTTATGGCTTTGCGCAAACAAATTTTCCTTTGTGCGAATTTAATATAGCTTTTGCGAGCCCGGAAAATGTTTAGCGACCACTTCCGACAGTGAAAGACCGTTTGCGAATTTTATAGTTTGTGGCAATGCGCAGTCAATGCAATAAAACTTCTTACTGAAAAAGTCGTTATGTTTGATCCAAAAGATTACGACACCTTCAAGCACTTCTTATGAGTGCGCAATTAAAATTCGCAATGCAATAACAGTTTAAGGAACAATATTACATTGCGAGATGTGGATTTTTAGTCTTATTGGTGCAAATTGTTTTGCTCTTTGCGACTTTTATTACATTCCCCTGTGTGAATCTAATAGGTGGAAAATTTTGTTGCACAATTTGTCGGGTGTCAAAAAGCTTTTTGTCGGCCATAGAGTTCAATGTATTTTAGTCAAATTTTCAGCGAAACCAAATGGGTCAGATTCACCCATCACTAAGTCAGTGACCTAAAATGATAAAATACCACAGTCTATAAAAAAACATTTGAAATTGTAATAGAAATTTCTTACTCTAAAAAAGTAAAATTTGGGTGCTACACCAATGTAATACTTAGGGGCAGATTCACTAAGGGTCGAATTTCGAAGTAAAAAATACTTCGAAATTCGACCCTCGAATTGAAATCCTTCGACTTCGAATATCGAAGTCGAAGGATTTAGCGCAAATCCTGCGATCGATCGATCGAAGGATTTTTCGTTCGATCGAACGATTAAATCATTCGAATCGAACGATTCGAAGGATTTTAATCCAACGATCGAAGGAAAATCCTTCGATCAAAAAAAGGTTAGCAAGCCTATGGGGACCTTCCCCATAGGCTAACATTGACTTCGGTAGCTTTTAGCTGCCGAAGTAGGGGGTCGAAGTTTTTTTAAAAGGGAAAGTACTTTGACTATCGAATGGTCGAATAGTCGAACGATTTTTACTTCGAATCGTTCGAATCGAAGTCGAAGGTCGTAGTCGAAGGTCGAAGTAGCCCATTCGATGGTCGAAGTACCCAAAAAATACTTCGAAATTCGAAGTATTTTTCATTCGAATCCTTAACTCGAGTTTAGTGAATCGGCCCCTTATTCTTTCCCTGAATACTGATTTGTGAAATAAGATTAAGAAAGCTCTTAAAAACAATATTTTATTTTCTTTCAAGCTATTGACAAACACATCCATGTTACTTATTCTTATATTTGTTACAGAAACAGAACTAAGGAGGGGCTGGCCCAGGTGCAGGTCGTGCAGCCACCCCCACTGGACGCAGTTTTCTATGCGCCTTAGCATTGGGGCTTGCGTGAACCCCTGCACCCCCAGTTGTTACACCCCTGATTTGTTATGCATTTAAAAATCAAAACCTGTGGTGCCTATCAGCAAAAATCTAATTCATGGTCCTCTTCTCTGTTATTTAGTTTGTTCTCATTGATTTCCAGTTTCCCATTTTAATGCCTGTAATTTGTGCCCAATATAAAATATTTACTTTTTGTCAGCTTTCCCCCATGATGAGTGCATGATTATGCAGTTTACATTCTAAAGACAATATGAGTCACCAAAATTATAAACATACATCAGGGCTGTAAGTATGATTAGAAGTTGCAAAGGTTCATGGTTAGACGTGCAATCTTAAAAAAGAAATTGTTCTCAGTTGAAAGATTTAAATAGAGATAGCATTCATCAATACAATCACAATCCATTAAGGTATTTTTTTCAGAAGTACTTTGGTTTGGAAGCCTACATAATGAACTGCAGTTTTCAAAATAATAAGCAAAAGTACATACAATTTAAGACCCAGTGGGATTTGCTGACTACTAACAGTTCCTCATTGTTGGCTTTGAGTACTCCCCTCAGAGGCGTTTCTGGATTAATAATGCATTTTTGTGAAATTCAAAAATATCCCTCAACAGGGATTCACCCTGACCAACGAGTGACTCTACAATGTACATTTCTACATAGTGTTATACACATTGTGCCTTTGCCCCCTATTTCCCTCTCTAGATGGTTTACTGTTGCCTGAATTCTTATATTGCCTAAATACAACATAGCTATCAAATAAATCAACTAATTCCTAGAACCTTTTATCATAGCTCAAGTGTTTCAAGCAAAAACATACAAACAAAGCAGACTAAATGGTAAATTGTCACTATCGGAGCCACATTCAGTTCAGTAAAGACAAGTTTCTTATCATTCTCATGTCAATGCATGATTAAAAACTTGTACAATTAGGGGGTTATTTACTAAAATCCAAATGTATCTCATATTTTATTAAAAAAAAACATGACTAAACTTCCATGCCTGATTTTAGCTTATTTATTTAATAGATAAAAACAAGTGAAAACCCGAATTGCTCTAATTTTTGGGGCTTTTTCCCGATTGATCTAGTTTTTCTGGATTTTTTCCCGAATTACTTGAATGTCTGGAGTTTTTGCCCGAAAGACCAGAAAAAGTCGGATTTTCTGGGCTCAACCCAGAACAGACCATGAAAACTTTATATTTAGATTGGATCCTCTTCTCGGATTCTGGCTTTTTGCTGATTCTGGGTATAATAAATCAAAACAATTTGAGGTTTTTTTTCCTAAAAAAAATTTGTGTCCATTTTTGTCCTAATCCAGTGGTCATGTTGCTCTCCGAGTAGAACACAAAGAATTGTGTATGCAGCTCTGCCTGGATCTAGCAGCAGTCCACACTCTACAGTGGGGAAGGGTGGTGACCAGTACATAAGATTACCATTCACTAATTTGGGGAGTGCTCTGGGATGCAACAATCTTATTAAATACAGGGCATATATTAAGTGCTAGCCTCTCTCACGTTCATGTAGGAGGCACTCTATGCTGCTCTTGCCTGGAAAGGGTGATGACACATAAAGAGATTAGTCACCCCGCGATTAATCTCCTCTATCATGGCGGACTAATCTCCTCTACATACTTTACCAGTGGCTAACATCTGAATCAACCCTGTGGGCAAACATTCGTGTTGCGACTACTTTCCATGCTGAATATGTTTCCCCAGCAGCAATTTGCATGTTAGCGGCTGGAAAAGCATTTGGAGAAGATTGGTAGTCCACACTAGGTGAGATTAATAACAGGGTGACTAATCTATTTGTGTGTTATTGCCCTGAGTGCTTGATTTACCCTTTGGGCCATACACAAACCATTTACAATTCACAGGTGCAACCTCAGCAGTTCACATGGAAGCCCTGTACTTGATGTCTGGGCTCTCTAATACCTTTTGTGCCTGTATCATCAATAAATGAACTTTAATTAAAGTCTCCACTGTGATGTATAATGATAATCCCTGGGATAAGAGTTTGAGAATGGGCTTGAACAATACAATATAAAGGTAAGCAAAAGGACAGACTCATAAAAACAGTACATTTCAACAAGTTTAAACTAACAAACTTATGATGAACAATTTAGAAATGTATAAGACAGATTAGTAATACTGGAAAGTACCTAGATAGTAGACCAAGGTTAATGATAAATACATTTTTAGCAATTCTCACACATGAGCTATTATTACTATACACCGTTTAGAAAAAAACGTATGCACATTTCTAGCTAATGCAGATTTTGTAACAATTCAGCATATGCAGATATTAAAGATTATATGTGTAAATCAGCAATGACATTGCACTTTTCAATTCTGTTTCTTCACTAACGTTACAGTAAATGCTATTTCAGTTGTATTCTAGACAGCGAAATTGTGCCAAGCCTCTGTAATCTCTTGTGTTTCTGTTAGCGAAAACAGCAAGTGTGATTCATTTTCAATGAATGAATTATGCAAATTTGTTGGCATTTCGGGTCTGAATTAATTACAATATTCCCCATGTAATATCCCATGAGTGCACTTAGGTCTTGGACAGTCTCACCAGACTGTGGCGATTACAGTGACTATAAATTTCACATGTGGTCTCTTATCCAAAACAAATGTGAGGTTTGTAATTACTTTCTGCAGATTGCTTGATGCTATTCTACTTAAGATTTCAAGTGAGAGAGTGATATGTTTCTCACACTTTAAAGGAGTCTCAGTAAAATATTTTTAAGACCAGCCTCATCATCCAAACACCAGAGAAGTATATCTGTTTTTGCACATTTAGCTTAAATTTTAGTATCATTTAGAAAAGCCTTCTGCTCCCCCCAACATTCCCTGGGTTTTCTGTCTCTACCATTAAACCCTTCGAAAATAAAAATGTTTGGCGTTAAATTCATGGGGATGTGTTCAAAGAACCATGTAATAAATGATGTAATAAATGGCTACAGTTCCAGTTTTGCAATAAGATTTCTGTTCTGAAAATATAGTTCTATTAGGTGATTAAAACAAGGGATCTGCCATTATTGTAGCAGAAAAATACTTCTAATAGTTTGCCAGTTGCAGTAATACTACTTATATGTATCGGCCAACAGAAATATTTCGCCCTGCAATGGAATGTATGATTTGTGCTACAAATAACATTTTGATATTTGAAATTAAAAAAAGGTTTAATTTAAGCATCTCCATAGAATGGAAACCACTTATTACAATTAGATGATGTGCATATGCGTTTATGATCATTGATCACCTACAATTTGTAAACTGCTTTATAAGTACACCTAAGTGCCAAGGTCTCCAACCTTTTTTACCCATGAGCAACATTCAGATGTATAGAGAGTTGGGGAGTAATGCAAGCAAGAAAAATGTTCCTGGGTGGTGTGAAAAAAGTGTTGTGATTGGCCATTTGGTAGCCTATAGGAAGCATTATTTGGCAGTACAGCTTGATTTTATGCAGCTAAAACTTGTCTCTAAGCCTGGAATTCAAAAATAAGCACCTGCTGAGGACACTAGTAACAACATCCAAGGGGTTGGTGAGCAATATATTGGTCATGAATAGTGATAAGCGAAATTTTTCGCCAAGTTTCACAGCAAAGTTTCGCCCATAGTGTGACTTCGGAAATTTTTTGTTGTTTTCGCAAATCTTTTTGAAACAGATAACATTCACCCATCACTACTCATGAGCCACTAGTTAAGGATCACTGCTTTAGGGTATCTGTTAAGATCTTGTCCTCTCCCTTTTAATACCTCAAAGCTAGAAACCAAAAGACTTATTCAGATACGGGAAATAAAACACTAACTGAATTCTTGCCAGAAGGTCAGTAATAATAAGAATCTACCCTACGAAAATATAAATAAAAGGCTAAAGTTACACATGAAGAAGCTGTTTCTGATCACTACAGAAAAGGCTACACTGCTTTCATTTTAATATCTTTCATAAATCAGGATTGATTTTTACTGTAACAATCACAGTAAAAAACTAGGTAGTAGCTGTAAAACACATGCCTTCTCATCTCCTATCACTGGCTGAGGAAGGATGTTGTATATGACCCAGCATTCAGTACTCCTATTAAAAAGAGTTTACTCCGAACTCTTTATTGGTATAGAAATACCTATAATCTATCTTTTACCACTTTAAAGTAACAAATGTTTACGTAAAATAACACCCTTGTTCAGTATATTCTAGATATAAGAGACTCAAGAATTGTTTAGAGCAGTGGGCCCCATCAGTAACTCGTGAGCAACATGTTGCTCTCCAACCCCTTGGATGTTGCTCCCAGTGGCCTCAAAGCAGGTGATTATTTTTGAATTCCAGGCTTGGAGGCAAGTTTTAGTTGTATAAAAACCAGGTGCACTGCCAAACAGAGCCTCAATGTAGGTTGACAATCCACATAGGGGCTACTAAATGGCCAATCACAGCACTTATTTGGCACCCCAAGAACATTTTTCATGCTAGTGTTGCTCCCCAACTCCTTTTACTTCTGAATGTTGCTCACGGGTTAAAAAGGTTGGGGATCCCTGGTTTAGAGAATAGTTGCTACTTGTGCACTCTGATGGATTATTTTGAGATTTGATCAGGGAAGCAAGGAAACAAAAAATATTGCTGCCAAAGAGTTATGGGCGAATTTATTCACCAGGTGCGAATTTGCGGTGAACTTGCGCGTTTCGTTCGTCAAAATTTTGATGACCTCGACAATTTTCGACATCGGCAACAAATAAGCGGACGTCCATTGACTTGAATGAGCGTCAGTTGTCACCGGCATCTAAATTGTCGCTGGTGTCAAAAATCCAGTTTTGCAAATTTTTCACCCCGGGAAATTTCTCGAATTTCATGGAGAAGCGAAAAAGGACAAATTCGCCCATCACTACTGCCAAACCCTTGCATATTACATGGAGATAAAGAGCATGGTAATCTGTTTTAAAATCTTTCACTCATTTTATATCTTGGGGGGAATAAAATATGTTGCTAAAGCCCTCATATCCAAAATAAATCAAGCGTTTTAAATAAAGAAAGTGACTTTTGCAGAGTGATTCATAATATAAATTGGCAGCTACCTGAACATCTCACACATCAGCCACCTCCTGCAGGTAAGACTCAAGCTGTGCTCCAATATGTAGTTAATCAAGGTGGCATAGTAATAATGAAATAAGGCAGTGTGAGTCAGCACCATTTCGTAGCTTAATCCATTCTGTGAACATTCCAGTAAAAGAGTTGATAGAATATATTTTTTCAATTATATTTTGACATGTCACTGTTATTCTTTTGATCTAAATTTGCTTTTGGTTATACACTGTATTTTTATTTGGGACTATATTGTGTATGTAAAAAAACTGCTACTCTAAAAAGAGCCAACAGATAAAAGACAGCAGTGAAGCACATCATATTGCCAGCAAAATCTAACACAGCTACAGGGATAGAGACTGGCCCAGATAATAACAGTGAATTTCAAACACTACTTTCAAGTCATTCTGCAAGGTACAAAAGTACATACAGGAACAAAAAAGTCAAAAAAAAAATCCTAGCTCAAGTAAATCTTGCCAGTCATTAAAGAGCCACTACAGTAGGGTGACCAGATCACTTTGAAAATTTAGAGACACATCTAGAAAATCCAGTTAGAAGAGCTGCACTGATTGCAATGTCATTTAAACTGAATTGTTGCAGTCCTGCAAATAAGTGATCGGTAGCAAAAAAGGAAAGCTGTGCTCACCAGTAAACAAACTTTTTAAGTGGTAGTGCAATGAGGGTGCAACCATACAATGAACAAAATGACAGGAAATCCTCTGCACTTACCTATTTAATTATCTATCTATTTATTAGTATTTGAATTAGTATTTATCACCGACACACATTTCAGCAATGCTTTACAGAGATTATACATCATTCACATCAATCCCTTCCCAGTGGAGCTTTCAATCTAAGGTCCCTATCACAGTCAAATAGTAGGGACAATATTATCAGGAGTCAGTTAACTTTACTTCCAACATATAATTGGCTTTGGTGAGGCATTAGGCTGGGGTGCAAAAAGGTTTTTTACCACAAAATTCATACAAACACATGAAATCATCTGCATTCACCCATATTAATATATAGAGGACAGTAAAAAAAAGCTACTCGCCTTTAAAGCAAAACAGGGATTGTTTGTCCATATATCGCAATATATACAAGTGATCTGGTAACCATACACTACATTCAAAAATAGATTTTATCTTATTTTAGGACAAATTAGTCACTTTCAATGCATTACTCGTTTTAGCTTTTGTGCTATGATGATTTAAAGATCCTTATACCACAGCATTCTTGCTCTTGTGCCTATTGCCCCAACTTTTTAATTTTTTAACCGTGAGCCACATACAAATGTAAAAATAGTTGAGGAGCATTCCTGAGAGCATTCCTAGAGGTGCCAAATAAGGGCTGTAATTGGCAATTTGATAGCCCCTTTGTGGACTGGCAGCCCAGAGGAGGATCTTTTTGGCAGTACATCTCTGATGGGGGATTTGCTATAATGGACTGATATACAGTATTTGAATATTGCACTTCACTGAGATTGCTGGGAATTGTGTCTCATGATTGAGAGGCAGGAGTCCACCTAAACTACACATTTAAGAGTGATTGCTATACACAGTGCACTAAGCTTGATAGAGGACTGGAATAGCCCAAAACGTTGCAGAACCAGTGTAAGTGTAGCACTGTTATCTACTCTACATCTCCCCTTGCAGGGTACCCACGGACTATCTCGTGGGCAAGAGATGGGGGTATTCCAACTGGAACCCAACAGCTTTGTGGTATTCCGCAGGTACTCAACCCCATGCAGGACTCTAGCCTAATGGGTACCTGGGCCCCCTGGGTGTTGGGCCCTACCAACAAGTAGAATGGGGCCCAATAAAATAATTTCCCTTGCATTTAACACAACACCTGATCTGCACTAGACACAACCATTCTGCAAATGGTTGTTGTACAAATACAACAATAAATAAATATAATTTATTACAAAAATATAAATTATATCAATAGATTATAGCTGTTCTTATTGAGGGAGCACATTACAGTATCTATGTTTAATTGCTTGCAAATCTTCTCCTTGAGTTTTGTGGTTAGAGATCTTCAAGGCGTTGTCATCTTCCTTGGTGGAAGAGGCTGGCTCCTGGTTTATTGAACCTGTCAGTGCAGAACGTAAATATCAATGGCAAATTCATTATGTATTTTTCTAATTTTGGTTCTGTACATTACCACAATGAATTTTAAATGAAACAACCCAGATGCAGTTGAACTGCAGACTTTCAGTTTTAATTCAGTGCGTTGAACAAAAAGATTGCATAAATATGTGAGGAACTAAAGAATTTTTTTAACCCTCGATATTCGACTGTCGAAGTTATATCCTTCGATTTCGAATATCGATTGAACGATTTTTCTTCGACCCAAAAAAGATTGCAAAGCCTATGGGGACCTTCCCCATAGGCTAACATTGACTTCGGTAGGTTTTAGATGGCGAACTAGGGGGTCGAAGTTTTTTTTTTAAAGAGACGGTACTTAGACTATCGAATAGTCGAATGATTTTTAGTTTGAAACGTTCGATTCGAAGTCGTAGTCGAAGGTCGAAGTAGCCAAAAAAATCATTCGAAATTCGAAGTTTTTTTTATTCTATTCCTTCACTCGAGCTAAATAAATGGGCCCCTTAGTGTGTATTAAAAAAATATACGAAATCCCACCAGCCACCCCCAGAGAATTGTGGGCTGAGGGGTGAGAGGTTCTGCACACTCGTCGTTGGAAGTGACGTCATACAGTCTGAAACGGGGGTGGGGCACACTGAAGTCCAATGCTACTCTAGGTAGTGCTGATCAGCAGGTAGATGGTCTTTGAGAGACAATCCTTTACTGCTTTTATATTTGGTTACTAAAAGCCCTTCCCATAATCATTGTTTTGTATGGGATCTATCCAAATAACACCAGAAAGGTTTGAATATCTGAATATTTAATGCTTCTAAACATTGTTGCTTCACATCAGTGAGTATTTAAAGCATGTAATGCATGTAATGTACCGATGGTGTTTGTACAATTATTTTCTTGGTAAAATATTAAAATAAAGTGTATATTTATATAAGATTAGCATCTGCCTTATTGGAATTTAGTTTAGTCTAATTCTGTTTTTGCAAAGGGCATCATTTTCTTTCTTTTTAATGAACCCTTAATCTCCGAATATATTTTGTTTAGTGCTTATTGGTAAAGAAAAGATCAGTTTGTACATTATCTTGAAACAATTAAAGTGAATTGAGCAGTCAAATCTATCTCAGCAGACTGCTCCCCTTTGATTAGATCCTATGCTGGAGAACACAACGTTGACATACAGTAAAATGGCTACCTTATAGCTAATTAGCATGCCGCATGTATACAAGTGCAGTCTGCAGCATGCATCTTAATTAACCGGTTATAAGCTATTCAGAATGTTGATTTAATATGTGTCAGTTTATTAGAGCTGTGACACAACTATGTCCTAGCACGTTTGTTGCTTATTGACTGAACAAGTCATTTTTCTTATCTCTCTACTGACAGACATTCAAAGCATGTTAGATTTGCTTTTCATGAATAGAAAGTGGCAGACACATAAATATGCAAGGCTTCTATGCATCTAGCCATGGTTATAGCTTCAAATAGAATTATTGGGATCTTTTATTCTAAATCAAGGATTATTTTTGACACCTGTAACTACATAAAAATGTAGTGGGGCACTGAACACTGAACTTAGCCATGATTGTATAAATCTATATCAAAAGTATTTTTAAAAATATTTGTTATATGAACTTTACACCTTTAAATAAAATCTGATAATGCAAAAAATATGTATATATAAAATAATATCTATATATAAAATAAAAAGTATGTATATTTTCAAACTGAAAACTTTGGTTTAACCCCAAAGAAAAGAAATAAAGCATTCAGGAATCCATAAGAGCCATAAACATTCCATACAGCTATCTTTCCCCTCCCATTGCTCTATAAAGCAAACATCCCAAGCTTAACTGAAAATACAATACCAATTAAAATCCCCTCTTCCATTACTAAATAATCTGTTCTTCGGATAAAATACATAAGGAGATTACTGTGCTGATGTGGCTTGTATGTGTATGATAGCCTCTGATTCTGATCATATCCAAGTACTATGGGTATCAGCCAGATCAGGAATTCAGCAGGTTAGGAAATTTGATCTTCCTATACAGCGCCAGTCAGTTGCATTGGCAGATGAGGAAGTGAAGAGCATACCAAGTTGTCCTGTGTATGGCTGTCTTTAAATCACCCATCAGGAGCATGGCCGTAGAGCTCTTAAGATGTTCCATGATGCAATACTTGGCAGCTGGCCCTGCAGATTTGGGAAAAATTTTATTGCGTGTGTGAGCATGCTCTCAAGCACCGGAGCACTGGGGAGCTTTGACTCCCCATTGCACCATAGGATGTGGCTGGGCAGCATGGCTCCCCTAAAATTTTGCAGACATTGGCCTGAGTCTTTCTGGCCTCGCCACAAATCTGGGCCTAGCACTTGCTGTCATAGTGTCATAAATAATCCCTCTAATGTCTACCCCATTGTTCTCTACACATATTTAAGATTTATTTTTTGATCTATGTCACATTAACTGACAACACATGAAATGGCAAGGTCAAAGGGCACCACAACTAAAAAGGATAAAAAAATGACTTGCTGTCTGCAAAGATAGCATCTAAATCTCTCTTTCTTTGTTGAAGGGTTTCACAGATGGTGGACAGTAGGAGTGATGGAAGGGCAAGCTGTCTGCTCCTAGGTTGATTGCAAAGAGGGGACTGGCTGTGATGGAAAGCAGTGTCCTTGCTGAATAAAATGGCTGTTGGCAGTACCCATTGTTTAAAAGGGTACTGCCCCTTTTTCTTACAGGGGTTACCTATAAGATGCCCCCCCTGCTCTTTTTGGGGCATGCCTTGCATCAGCTCACAGTGGACCTTGGTCAATTGTTTAACAAAGACAGGCTTCTGTAGATAGCTTGAAAAAAAACATTTGAGAAGCTGATTAGCGGCCCAAAAAAAAAAGGCAACTACTGCACAGGATCAAACCCAGGCCATACTACTGCACAGGCTCAAATCCAGGCTGGTTTTTGATGACCCTAAAGTAGCAGTCACACTTGAATGCAGCCTGAAGAACATGACAACACTCAAAGTTCCAGGAAAGTATCCACACTGGGATTTGAACTCTGAACTTCTCGAGAAAAACAGCAAGGGATTTAGCAGCTGAGCCACCAGGATGGTTCCTGTGGAGTGCTGTTCCAGATGACCTTAACAACCCAATGTCCTCTTAGGCCCGCTTCATTGACTGGAAGGATGGCAGTCCATCTTCCGCCTAACAGAGTCAATATGAACCCCGGGTACCTCGTGAAAGGGGGGCTCTCGAATATACAAGTGGTTGTCGGTAAGAACCCCCCCGCTGCCCTTTTTGGATCGTGCCTTGCATCATGCTCGCAGTGGACCTTGGTCAATTGTTTAACAAAGACAGGCTTCTGTGGATAGCTTAAAAAAAAGCATTTAAGAAGCTGATTAGCAAAGGCACCTGTTGGCGCTTTACTGAATTGTAAATAGTTACTCATTAATATTGCATAAAATAAAAAAAAAGGCAAAGTCCACACATGCTCGAACACGGGCCATTTGGGTGAAGAAAACAGAGAAGTTGCTGCATGTGCTATAGAACAGACATGCAAGGAGGAAGGTTTTTGCTGACTCTAAAGTAGCAGTCACTCTTGAATACAGCCTGAAGAAAATGACAACCCTCAAAGTTCCAGGAAAGTATCGACACCAGGATTTGAACTCAAGACTCCACAGGGAACCAACAAGCAATTTAGCCACTGAGCCACAGGGATGGGTGTATTAGGGAACAGTTCCAGATGACCATAACAACCCAATGTCCTCTTGGGCCGCTTCATTGACTGGAATGACTCGCAGTCCATCTTCCACCTAACAGAGTCAATAAGAACCCCGGTACCTTGTGAAAGGGGGGGCTACCGAATATTCAAGTGGTTGTCAGTAAGAACCCCCGCTGCCCTTTTTGGATCGTGCCTTGCATCAGCTCGAGCGGATCTTGGTCAATTGTTTAACAAAGACAGGCTTCTGTAGATAGCTTGAAAAAAAAACATTTAAGAAGCTGATTAGCAAAGGCAGCTTTTGGCGCTTTACCGAATTGTAAATATCAGTTACTCATTGATGTCCCCTGAAAAAAAAAAGCAACTTCTGCACAGGCTCGAAACACGAGCCATTTGGGGGAAGAAACCAGGCAATTTGCTGCATAGAACAGACGTGTGGGGAGGCTGGTTTTTGCTGTCACTCTTGAATGCAGCCTGAAGAAAAAGACAACCCTCAAAGTTCTGTGAAAGTATCCACAGTGGGATTTGAACCCAGGACTCCTCAGGTAGGCAACCAGTGCTTTAACCACTACACCAGAGGGATGTTCCTGTGAAGACCCATTCCAGATAACCATAACAACCCAATGTCTTCTTGGGCCTCTTCATTGACTGGCAGTACTGGCAGTCCATCTTCAGCCTAACAGAGTCAATACGAACCCCAGCTTAATGCAGCAACTACTGGTAAATTGTAATTTTGGCTGGGGTAATACATAATAGTCAAATAGTCTAATACTAATCAATGAAGAAATAACTAAGATATGAATGTAACATCTCTCTAAATAATATTCTACTAATATATTCCAACAAATATCAACCGCTCTTGGAGGTCTCATTTGAGATAAATAAGTACAATTCTTGCCAGGGTTTCAATAATTTTTTTTTTAGTTTCAAAATTTGTTTTAGTTGTTATTTCAAAATGAAACAATGTATTTAAAGGGCCACTAAAGACAGAAATATTGTATCATATTCTATGCTGATAAAAATGGAACTAATTTATTCACTTTTAACAGATACATTGTTGTTATTACATGGGGATTAAAATAGTTCATTTTAAAACATAAGTTTCAGAAAAAATCAGAAAAAAATGGGAAAAAGTAATTATACATTGAATAATATTTGAAACTGATACTTTTATTTAAGGTCAACTTCTACTTTAATAAATTTTTGGTATGTTATAGATGGACCTATACTAAGCAATTAATCTTCAATTCATATGGGTTTCAAATGATTAGCCTTCCTAACATTCCTCCTTCCAGCCTGCAAATGAGAATGCTATCTGCTTGTCAGGGTCACTGACTGCGAGGCTTCAGTTTTATTGTTATTTTTAGTTTTTTATTGCTTGTATTTCTATTCCAGCCATCTACTTTTCACCTTCCATTCTGATTTCCAAACTAAACATTTGGATAATGAAGCCCTAACAACCAGACAGTAGATAAGGCAAAGCCACAAAAAATAAATAAATGAATACTAATTGAAAGTTGTCATATGAGAGCCCTGTCTGTATCATCCTAAGGTTATTTAAAGGTAAACTACCCCTTAAACACAATATATTTATTTTAGGGAAACCAAAAACTTGAATGTAATATATAATATGCATTTGAAGCAGTGTTGGACTGGCCCACAGGGATACCAGGTAAACTCCTGGTGGGCCCAGGTGTCAGTGGGCCCTTATGCTGCTAAACATTTGCATTTCATGGCCATTTCCTATTTCTATGAGAACATAGAGACATAATAATAGATTATAGTATGTAAAGAAAAGAGACTAGGAAAATAGAGGTTGAGTGAGAAGAAAAATAATACTGTAGACCAGAGGGTCCCTGGTCTAAGGTTTTTTGGTGGGCCCCTGGTTTCCCAGTCCGATACTGATTTGAGGTGAGGTTGAACTATAATATACAGGGAGCTCTGACTTTTCTGTTGATTAATAAGGCATGCTCAGTAGTATAGTGCAGCAGTGTTCATGCGTGTATGGAAGTACATAGGGAGGGGTGACCTAGCTGTGGATGAGAGTGGAAACATCAGAGGGGATTATTTGTTAGTGTACAATCACGTGTGCTGCAGCTGTATGTATTTCCAGTTAGAAAAAAAGTCTACAGCTAGAATTCATTTTTGTATTTTAAGTGAAAATACAAATTGCATGGTTCAAAGGATGCATATGTTAATCAAAGTGATACATTATTTTTCTTGCTCTCAGTTTTCTTGAATATCTAGATGAATGGGAGCAGATGTGCTGAAGGTAACAATACAGGATTCTAATTAAAAGCAAATTTCCTGCATTATAAATATCTCTTTCTATGTTAATGACAAAGAGATATTGATTTGTCACCACGTCGAAGCATCTAGTATCCCCAGTGATTTTCTCGACGTAATGATTTTTTTTCTCAAAATGTCATGAATAGTGTCCAGTTAGTATCAAAGCGAACTCGTTTAGTCACTTGGTTTGTAATTACAAATCCTTCTGTAATTTCCTAATGCAGTTTGGTTGTACAGCGGTGGAAGGGATGGGAATGAGACCCCGCTGCATTATTCAATGTCAGAATCATCTTCACGGCAGTATTAGTAATTCCTTCAGTCGTCTTCTCTCTTGTAGTTTCCATGACAACAGTTTCTACTGACAGAGCTACCTCCCCAGCCTGGCTTTTCTGCGTTTTTTTTCTACTGTTTTCATCTATTAATGCTAACAGAAAACACTGGGTAGCATATCGTTCATTCAACCTTTGTTTTCATGTGTCAGATATATGCAGCCACAGCTTGTTTTTTTCAAATGATATGTCAGAGTAGAAGTTGCTAATCTTTATACAAGATACTCTCGCAGTCGTAATTTAAAGAGCATCAAATCATTAAGTTAAACTACAGCCCTGAACCCTACAGGTTGCTATAAAAAAATAATCATATAAAACAGAGTGTATAGGTAAAACAAATAAGTGACTTTTTGTTAAACATATACTTTTCTATTAGTGCAGTACACCCTCTAGCTCTTATGAGCCACTGTACTCATGCACAAACCAGAGATGAACATACATGCTAGGCATGGCCGCCATTAGAAATCACGGGCCCCATACAGCAACATTTTCTGGGCCCCCTGGTCCCTGCCCATACCAGTCCAGCCCTGAAAAATTGGTGGCCAAGCTCCCCCCCCCATACAAGTTAAAAATGCTATTGGTGGTTAGGGGCCCTATAGAAAATAAAAAAAAACATTGGTGCCAGGGGTTTAATGAAAAAAAACAAAAAAATTAGGATTCAGTGGAACTTACCTTAGGTTCTTCTTCCTTGTCCTCGGGCGATGGCAGATTCTTTGTCTTTGTTCGGCTCCTTTCGGCTTTGGGACATTCTGCCGATTACCGTCTTTCCGCTGTTTCGGGTCATTCTGCTGCCGCCACTTTGGGTCATTCCGACGCCTCTTCCTTTGTCGCTTCGGTGTGCCCGACTTTTCGTAGAGTGCAGCACAGCCAGGCCCCCCTTTCATCTCAGACTTTGCCGGGACTGGGACAACTGTCCCTCTGTGCCCCACTGATGGCGGCCCTGATGCTAGGTAACATCAGCCAATGAATGGACAGAGCTGTATCTTTTACTCCCACGCTCCAAAGTGGCAAGAGTCTTTGATAGGTCACTGATTATTATTAAGTACTCATTGGGAACATATAGAGGCCAATTTACTCATTTTCAAGGTGAAAAAAAAACTTGTGCAACTTTATTAGAAAAAAAGTGACAGAATATTCCAACATGCGTTTTTTCTGTGAAATATAGTTGAACGGCAGTGAGAATCAGTTTTAATAAACTGGGAAAAGCTGTTAGAGACAATTTCCATTGACCCCAATTGGGCCTCGCCTACTTTACTGCCAATTTTTTTTTGGTGACTTTTCCTGGTTTTATTCTTTAATAAATGCTGACCCCTTCCCCCCTTTCCGATCACCATTTGGTTACATTTTCCATCTCTCACTCTCCCTGTCCACCTGCTCCTTCCCCCACAGTCTTAGCACGAGATACACGTGACATTGATCTCCCAGCCTTAGCTCAGTCTTTCAGGTTCAGTTTCACCTCCTTTAAGAAGATGTGTGATCCTGATAGCCTCATAAGTGCGTATAATCACATACTATTCTCAACCATTGGCACATTTGCCCCCTTACAGGCAGGGGAGCTTCGCCAAAAAATGCCGCTACTGGTACTTTAAGGTCCGAATTTCCAGTTTTCAAACCAGAAATTCGGCTCTTCTAATGCAGAGAGTGCAATTATGCTCTCTGCGCTAGCGTCCAGGCCCTCTCTGCTGCCCTCGTGGACCACCTCTGGCTGCAAAAAGGTGAACGCAAGGGGAAGGGGGGGCAGCAGCAACTGCAAGCTGCCTCAGGCGGTGGAGGGGCCAGGATAGCCCCTGTTTACAGGTCAAGTGTATACATGCTCAAAACCCACGACCATGGCTGAATTCACAAACCAGAAAATTATGCTTCTGTACAAGATCTGCTGAACGTTTAAGGAAAAAAATTCTCTAAACAAGCAGACTTTATTCACTATAAATTTCTACTGTCATGCCTCAATTCTGCCTTGTCAAAGGCCAAGCAAAAGTACTACAGTACCCTTATCAACAATCACAAATCCAACCCATGACGACGATGTTTTCTTTATTAAATACTCTTCTCCATCCCTTATCAACAGTATCTGTCAAGATGACTCACTCTCCTCTGGACTATTCTGCTTTCTTTAAAGACAAAGTCCATTAGATCCCTACCTCTACTAATGCTAACCTAAGCCCTGCATGTCTTAATTCCTTCCCTCCGTTAACAATGTCTGAAGTCTCCAACCTTCTCTTGTCCTCCCCACTCACAACTTGCCCTCTTGACCCTATGCCTTCTTCTCCATTCAAACACTGTGTAGCAGAGCTTATGTCACCACTTACTCACATTTTCAATTCTTCTCTTGCTTCTGGAACCTTCCCTTTCAAAAAGGCCTGTGTAAAGCCTATTCTTAAAAAGGACACGCTTGACCCATCCTGTCTGTCGAATTTCCATCCTGTCTCACTACCGCTTGCCTCTAAACTCCTAGAACGTATTGTGTTCTCCCTTATTACTAACTTTCTACACACCCATGATCTGTTGGACCTTCTGCAATCTGGTTTCCGGCCTGGTCCCTCTACTGAGACTGCTTTGTGCAGAGTTACAAGTGATCTTCAGGTTGCCAAAGCCAAAGGTCACTTCTCTATCTTTATTATCCTTGACCTATCATCTGCATTTGAAACGGTTGACCACTCTCTACTGATGCAGATTCATGTATTCGATTGGCATCCATAACCAGGCTGCATCTTGGCTTTCTTCTTACATTTCTAACCAATCATTCACTGTCTCCTATGCTAACAAAACCTCATCTCCAGTTCCACTTAATGTAGGGTTGCTACAAGGCTCTATACTTGGAGCATTGTTGTTCTCCCAGCACACTCCCAATCTTTGGGAGATCTCCAATCATTTGGCTTTAATTATCATCTGCATGCTGATGATACCCAAATATATATTTATTCCCTTCATTAACAAGTGAAAGAGATGCTCAAATCTCTAACTGCCTCCTAGCAATCTCCAACTGGATGAACCAGCACCAATTAAAAACTCAACCTAACAAAAACTAATCATCTTTCTACCTAAGCCTGGTCCTACTTCCCTATTTACTGTCTCTGTTGATGGCATGTTTATTAATCCTGTTATCTCAGCACACTGTCCAACTATAACCAACTGAGGGCACTGTGTGATATTGCCATCACTGTTAATCCTTCATATAACCAACAGAGGGCACTGTGTGATATTGCAGTCACTGTTATTTTTTCCTATAACAAACAGATGGCGCTGTGTGATATTGCAGTCACTGTTATTCTTTCATATAACCAACAGAGGGCGCTGTGTGATATTGCAGTCACTGTTATTCTTTCATATAACCAACAGAGGGCACACTGTTATTCTTTCATATAACCAACAGGGGGCACTGTGTGATATTGCAGTCTCTCCCCAAGCGAACTGTTGGTATAGGAATGATTAAAAGTGACTGCAATCTCAGCTACTCCCCACTGACTTGAGTATAAGCCGTGGTAGACTTTTTCAGCACATTTTGGATGCTGAAAAAGTCGGCTTATACTCAAGTATATACGGTACATACATTTGATGTTCCAAAGAATATTCTCCAATATTTACAGTAATGGTTTTTCTCTAAACATTTGAATCTAAAAGAACTAGAAGGGAAATACAAATTCCTGGTCTGCTACTTCAGATTATTATGTATATACAGACCCTATTCACAATCCTCTGAAAAAACATTAAGCACTACAGCCAGGGCTGTAGTTGGTACATAAATCCTTTGACTCCAACTTCTCAGTATATGGTACCTCAGACTCCAACTCCTCTGTTTAATATGCTAATATATATTCCATGTTGAGTAAAAGAAGTTAAGGCATATTATTACTGCCAAAGCTTAAAAATATAAACCATATTCTAAAACAAAATCAAAGTTAAACTGCATAAAGCAAAAACAATTGGACAACCTAAAACAACTTATATGTTAAAGGAACAGTAACACCAAAAAATGAAAGTGTTTTAAAGTAATGAAAATATTATGTAGTGTTGCCCTGCATTGGTAAAACTGATTTGTTTGCTTCAGAAACACTACTATAGTTCATATAAACAAGCTGCTGTGTAGCAATGGTGGATATTGAAAAAAGGTTATATGGCACAGGTTAAATAGTGGCTAACTGATAACACTATTATGTTCTACAGAGCTTATCTGTTATCTGCTACCTGGGCTGCCCCCATGGCTACACAGCAGCTTATTTATATAAATAATAGTAGTGTTTCTGAAGCAAACAAGCTGTTTTTACCAGTGCAGTGCAACACTGCATTGTATTTTTATTTCTTTAAAACACTTTCATTTTTTGATGTTACTGTTCCTTTAATTGAACCTGGCATATAGCTGTAGAATAGCTGTTAAATACAATCCAACACTAACTAAAATATTGTTTTTAGAAACAGAATTGCTTCTGGTATATCCTCCTTCATAGAAACTCTTAAATTTGATTTGATTGTTTTCACTGCTTCTATTTAAGGTTATTAGGAGTTGGTATATTTTTGGCCACAGCTCTGGCTACAGCACAAAGGAGTTTTGATCTGAATAGCAAAATTACAAAAAATAAAATAAAAAAAAGGGCATCTCCAAAGTTAGATCCTATGGTTAACCCTAAAAACATGTAGAATAATCCTATAAGGAGGATATGTTAGGAGACAACATGGTAGTGCAATGATTAGCCCTGCAGCCCTGTAGTCCAGGGTTTGATTTCCACCACGAAAACTACAGTATATTGCATATTTCCTCCAACAACGTACAGGCAGAATAATCAGATCCTCAAAACAATCAATAAGTTATATGGACCTTAGACTGTAAGTTTCCCAGTGAATGATGTATAATCTCTTTAAACAATTAAATAATATATTGGCACTATATAAATAAAATTATAATCTGGTCCAACAATTAAGCAAATTGTTACAAAAAGATGTGGCATTGTATTTATTAATATTTTAAGACTTTTTTTAATGTTCTTATAAATTAATTATACATGTTGCTCATAGAACAAATAAGGCTTGGGGAAAAGGGTGAATTTAGCCAGTATGCCCATATTCATGAGAAACAGAGCAAATTAAAGAACATTCATCAGCAGCCTGCCAGAAAGCATTTCTCTCCTAAAGTGCAGGCACAAGTCACATGACTTGGGACAGCTGGGAAATTGACAATATGTTTAGCCCCATGTCAGATTTCAAAATTGAATATAAAAAAATCTGTTTGCTCTTTTGAGAAATGGATTTCAGTGCAGAATTCTGCTGGAGCAGCACTATTAACTGATTCATTTTGAAAAAAAATTTTTTTCCCATGACAGTATCCCTTTAAAGTTTTTACATATAAAGGGAAATAATTTAAGTTGAATGGCCCAAATCATTATAGCTTTTCAGAACTGTTTTCCTTGTGCAGAATGCATTGTCAACCTGAAGTTAATGGAATCCTCAAGTACACAAGAGGAAGCCGAAAGAACCTTTGCAATTTTCAAGTTGCATTTTTTTGGAGTAAGTTATACTGTCGTGTTAGGTCCCATGGGAAGAAAGAAATCATACAATCTTCTTATCCACAATGAGGAATGCTGTCCTGATATGAACTCAATGAATGCAGCCCAATTTTTGAGCTTAGAAAACTGAAAATGATTTGCACAGGTAAAAAAGTTTGGCAGATCATAATGTAGCAGAGGCTTTTCCATGTTCCATGATGGTGTGTAAATGTGTCAGTTTATCATGGTGCTCAACACGGTTACTAATTAATGTTTTACAGTAACAGTCACCATTTAGCATTTTCAAAAGCCGTTCACAAACACTGACATCTTGTGTTATTTTTATAGTACTACAGTTATTTATATAGATTAATAAAGCCAATGGAAAAGATGGAGTGTTTATTATTTCAATGTATCTTATACCAAAATACCACAATTAGCAAGGTGTGCATTTTAATAGGTGTGAAATTGTATAGAAGTATGTATAGATGGAATCGTAAACATATAAGCATTTTTCTGATTTTTCCCTTAGGTACTGAATCAAAGAGCGCATTCCATTGTTGATAACACATAAAAAACAGTGACAGCTTACTGGGAAGATCTCATACAAATGCAAATATATCGCCCTTGAAAAAAATATATGTAGAGTATGAAGTGGTAATGCCAGTCAGGGGGGGATGTTAGGTTCTCAAAAAATCTGCGGCTTGGAGGCCCACACACAGAGGTTTAACCAATTTGTATGTCTACCCCATATGTATTGACCTATAGTACCAAGACATGACTCCAGAAATGCATGTCTATCTAGCAGTATATTTATATTTATAGAAAGCAATATTTTTTGCAATCCAATTGTTCATATGGGGACAGCATGGTGCTGCCTTTTCCAGAAAGGGGTGTTGGATTGAGTAGACAACAACAATAGCTGTTTCAAATGTTTATATTTTATGGGTATTGCTGTAGGTTTGGCTCAGCTTTAACCCATAAGCCACACTCTTTAGCCTACCAAACTCTAAAGTGCTGTGTAATGCAGGCAAAGAAGTCTTTTATTGTTCACTATACTGTTCTTCACCCATTGTGGGTAACTAAAATTACGACTTTAATAAAATCATTTCATTAACAGTAAATAGAGCATTCTGGTTTGATGGCCAAATTTCCTATAATATTTGTAAGACATACTCCCTGTTAACCCATTTCTTATCTGCCTTTTGTAAAAGTCTTAGACTTAATAATTTCTGGCATCTGCTATTTGCTGACTATACCATCCCTTCTTGCTGATTTTTACTGTGCCAGAGTGGAGGGGGTTGTCTCTATTCTAGAGATGTGTAGGTTATTTCTTTGAAGGCGAAGGTCCCAGATGGGTAGCAAGATAGAGCTAGCATAATATTTATCTCTGGCTAATGATATTACACCTGCCTGGTGATGTATAGGTCCATACCTCAACCATCTGTGATAGTTGGGAGTTGGTTCTGAAGGGGTCGTGTGGGACATTCACCAACTCCATGTCACTACCCTATTGAGTCCTACCATATCACTCTGTTCTATGTTTTCAGAATCAAACTGCACACCAAATTCATAGCAATTAGCCTCATATCTGTAGCTTATCATGCCCATTTGGTGCCTCCGAGGGACATTTGCCATAGCAGAACTTGTTTATGTTAGCATGCCAGCAGCTCATCCATACTGCTCTAGGGTTTTATACAATGCTTGTGGAACATGGATAATGGTGAAATCAGTTATGGGATCTTTTTGGCAGAATGCTTAGGACCTTGGTTTTAATGTAATCTAGATCACCATACCTTAAGTCTACTAAAAATTCTGAAAATCAATACAATTGTTTTGCCACCAAAATGGATTTATGCAGTTTAATTACCAGTACACGGTTCAGTTTTATTATCACAGAGAAAAGGGGAAATAATTAAATCAGTTATTTACTTAAAATGGACTCTATTTGGAGATAGCCTTCCCATAATCTGAAGCTTTCTGGATATCGGGATAAAAGATCCCTTATATATACAGTATTAAATTTTAAGCAGTCATAGTACAAATTCTTATTACGACACATAAAAAGGCAGCATGTGCCATGTGACTACCCTTGAACTACAAAGTCACTCTCCCTGATTTTATACTTTCAGTAACATTTTTCACAGTCCTGTACACTACATTTTTTTCAATCCCAGATTTTATGTTTCTTAAGAAACATATCTGTCACTCTATCTGTTTTTTTCCATGACTGTTTCTCTAGTAATCTGAACTCACTTTTTAAGCAGTGTCTAGCTCATGCAATCAAGCCTAATCTGTGTCTCCATAAGCATGCCGCTCCAAAAGGCTCTCAAAATGTATGCAATATATTTGTCTTTGCAGTATTCTGTCTAATCAATCTTTTAAGCACACTAGATATATATTTCATATTCCTACTCTGTCATGATCCTCTCTTAGCCCTCTGCCTCTCCAATGCCATGCCTGTTACTCACAATAAACGTTATTTCTCTCTTGATGCCTCTGGCTGTTTGCATGTCTTTCCAAACTAGCCCTTGAGCATTCCTAAAGTTCCTCAACTAAAGCTTTTCTCCACAGCACTGGTTTTAAAGCTGTTAACCCCTCTTACACTGGAAAAGGTTCTTTTTTTTTATTTGCAATACACTTAACTAAATCATTCTGACAGAATAAAATAAAAGTGACAAAGAATGAATAAGTTTGCTTTACTATAATAGATTCCTAGCACTAAACTATAATAGAATTCTCAGTAGGCTAAGGCTGAAAAGCAGTAAACTGGTTTTTATTCTAGCATTAATAACATGTAAGGATGTTTAGCCTGTATTTAAAGTAGTACTTTATACTGTTCTTGTATGCCTGGAATATTCAGTTATAGATGCTATCACTAATTTATTGCATTATAATATATATATATATATATATATATATATATATATATATCCACTTATGTATATGACACATAATAGCTGATATGAGTAGGAATGACTTTGACATAATACATACATTTACAACACTAATGCATTGCTAATTAACTTCACTGTAAATGTCTCAGTTTCAGGAGAGTCATTCCCTTTTAACATTTCCGAACAATCTTTTTTAGCTAATTTTTATGGACCAATAGAACAGTAAACCCCAAATTTACGTTCCTGGATTTTAAGTTTTTCCTAGAATTGGCAAGGGAATGCTTTTTTTTTATTTTTATTATTTCCCAGATATAAAGTTTTCCCAGAAATTACTCTGTTTTCATGCGGTCCCCTGGGAAATGTAAAACCGGTGGTCTACAGCACCGGCACAGTTTATTCTATATTGTTGTGTACAAGCTTTGCAAAAAAAAAAAAGAATAACATACAGACAAAACTGCAAAGAAATATGTTGGATCACACTGCCCACCACTAAACCCCAGTAAAGAATGAGTTGCACTCCCCCAACTCGGCTGTATATATGAAACCGTGCTCGGACCACAACAGCCTGGTACTAGCTCATAGAATGTGACCGCTGAAGCAGCCCACTACTACAGCAGATTCATGATTCATGATGGCTGCCTGATATTAATTCTAATAATTATTTATTATTATTTATTTTTCTGTTATTTCTGAATGTACACTCCCATTTATTGCAAAATGCTGTAAAATCTTAACCCACACACACACAGAAGGCTTTGGTTGTTGGATTTGTTCAACAGCCGGTAGAACTGCAAAACCTGCTCGACATGTCTGTGTCAAAACCATAGTGCCTAGAATACTCTAGGAAACAATCTGGACTGCTGTAGAGGGTGCCCTCTAGTGTCAACAGTGCTGCATTGCAATAAACAAAAACAAGGCACTTCTTAAAAGGGCACTACAAATGCTGTGAAATATGTTGGCACTTTATACATATATGTACATTAGTACAGGTATGGGACCTTACAGCGTTAGTTTGCTTGCTCCTAGTCTGGCAGAACTTGCTGGAAGAGGAGGTATAATCATTATGCAGTTTTTGGAACAATGCTGTTCATTTTAATATGCCAAATACGTTGAACCTACTCTGACGAAATTGCTGAACTACTACTCCTAGAGTTCCTTGGTGCAGGATGTTTTAAAAGTGGGCACATAAATAAGTATGTATTTATGTGTAAATGCTGGATTCATGTTAGTGGTGAATGTGTTCTTTAAATAAATACTTTTGATTTAATAACCATTAAAGTGTATAGAGAGCCAAATTAGTTTTTGCTCAGTGATGAAATATAATTCTAAGTATATTTACAATACACATTAATTACATCACATTTGAAGTTATTTGCAATTGCTATTTTAAAGGGGTTGTTCACTTTTAATATGCTATAGAGAGTGATATTCTGAGACAATTTGCAATTGGTTTTCATTTTGTATTATTTGAGGTTTTTAAGTTATTTAGCTTTTTATATAGTAGCTTTCCAGTTTGCATGTTCAGCAATCTGGTTGCTAGGGCCAAATTCCCCTAGTAACCATACATTGATTTGAATGAGAGACTGGAATATGAATAGGAGAGGGTCTGTATAGAAAGATGAGTAATAAAAAGTATCAATAACAATACATTTGTAGCCTTACAGACGATTCGTTTTTTAGATGGAAAGCTGGAAAGTGTCAGAAGAAGACAAATAGAAGACAGAAGACAAAATTTTTAAAAACTATAAAAAAAAAGAAAGAAATGAAAGCCAATTGTAAAGTGGCTTAACATTAGCCATTCTATAACACACTAAGGGGCTGATTCACTAAGCTCGAGTGAAGGATTCGAATGAAAAATACTTCGAATTTCGAAGTATTTTTTGGGTACTTCGACCATCGAATTGGTTAAATTCGTTCGAATTCGAACGAAATCGAACGAATCGAACGAAAAATCGTTCGACTATTCGACCATTCGATAGTCGAAGTACTTCCCCTTTAAAAAAAACTTCGACCCCCTACTTCGGCAGCTAAAAGCTACCGAAGTCAATGTTAGCCTATGGGGAAGGTCCCCATAGGCTTGCCTGTGATTTTTTGATCGAAGGATTTTCCTTCGATCGTTGGATTAAAATCCTTCGAATCGTTCGATTCGAAGGATTTAATCGTTCGATCGAACGGAAAATCCTTCGATCGATCGCTCGCAGGATTAGCGCTAAATCCTTCGACTTCGATATTCGAAGTCGAAGGATTTCAATCCGAGGGTCGAATTTCGAAGTATTTTTAACTTCGAAATTCGACCCTTAGTGAATCGGCCCCTAAACGTTAACTTAAAATTGAAGGGGTTAATTCTCCTTGCAGATTTGTGCAAGGAATTTCAGAATGTTAGCACTATGAATTGGATGTTTTGGAAAACATCCATTGAAAATCAAGTTCTGGGAAACTGGTAACAGGGATTTAAAAAAAAAAAAAAAACGATTATATATATTTATATATGTTCCATTTTGGAATTAATGCTTTGTATCAATTGCTGATACAGAAGATTTACTGGAATCAAGAAGATGGCTTCTGTAGAAGGCTTTAACTGTGTTGACAAGCTGATTACTCGATAGAACAGATACTGAAAATGGTTTGAAGGATGGAAATTGTGAGACGGAAGTGGAACAGCCCTCACTGGATTTTCTTAACTTACTTGAAATCGATTCAGATAATGGCCATTAAAATTCTTTTCCACAGGAAAGTGGAAAATTTTATTTTTTTGACTGTTGGCCTGGCATAAAGATCAGATTTATTGAATGTACTATTAGTGGGCCTGAAAAAGTAATCCCCCAGCAGATAATATATACATTTTTAAAAATTTTCTCCATGAAGGACACTGGCCATACACTATTCTTAATTTTTTAATCATAATATTGCTGCTGCTCCCACCACATCATTGCATTGTCATAAATGCAGCGCAGGAATCAGTAGTTGCTAGGGGCCATGACACACAAGGTGTTTGTATTTTTTTTAAAGATAGAAGAGATTTTGGTTTCAGAAAGTATGCATTTTCATACTGAAATCCAGTTTATCTCTGCACTAACATGATTGTCAATGCACAGTAATTTCTGAGCAGAGGAAAGCGGATCGTTATTTTCTCCTTGGCATAGATCCACTGTTTTGAGAAATGCCTTGTGTGACATGACCCTTAAGCCTGACAGACCCACATATGGAGTGATGTTCAAAACTCATGAACTGTTGGGGAGGGTATGTTGGGGTTCAGGAACTACTGTTTAATGGTAATGGCATATAGGGAGATTTGCTGTGTTTTGTCCCCTTCCCTCAGAGCCATGAATCATAGTCGAATCAAAATGCTGCAGGACTACTATTTTGCCTTTATTAAGCAGTGGTTATGTCATACCTGTAAATGGGGTTATGTTATAAAATTCACTAAGTTTGCCCAGGTGTTGTACCCCATAGCAACCAATCAGCAGGTAGCAGGTTACTGCTCCTGGGCAAACTTTGTGCCTTTTTTACATTTGGGGGAAATTGTCTCCCCTAAAACTGCAAATCTACTCAGTGACATTCATGTATCTGGCGCGTCAAAAAAATGGTGCGTGTCAAAATTGGTGCACACATAAAAATGTCAAAATTAATCAGACGCCCATTGACTTTAATGCATTTGGACCAAATAGACCCGCGTATAAAAATTGATGCTCACGTCAAAATTGATGCGCGTCAAAATTATTTTGACACCCACTGAATTTTGCAGTAAATTCGCCCATCACTAATCAACACTTTGGTGAATATCCATAGGTGGGATGAACTATTTCTCAAAACAGTGGATATTTACTAAACTCCAAAAATCCCGAAAAAATTGTGATTTTTTTTTTTTTTATAAAATTGGACTTTTAAAAAATCATGAATTTATTAAACCATAATAGCCAATGACCACACTTTGCAAGTACTTCAAACCCTACATCAATTACGGTGGCTGATCAACCACAACAAGTCCAATCTAAGACCTACACAGACTATAGAATACCTAGGTACAATACTAAACTTGAACAGAGGAAAGACATTCCTCCCACAAGACAAACTCAACACGCTACAGAAGAGGATCTGGACACTCAAAAGAGCCAAAACAGCTGCACTTCGGACGGCCATGCAGACCCTGGGGACAATGGTGGCCTCCTTTCCAGCTATCCCCTATGCCCAACTACACACCAGACCCCTACAGCACCTGATACTTCGGCATCAGAAAAAGGATCGCAAGGACCTCCATTGCCAGGTAGCAATACCAGAACACGTGAAACTTTCCCTGGATTGGTGGCTTCACTCACACCAGATGAAGACAGGGAACCCCTTCCAAACACACCAGTGGACGGTAGTTACAATGGATGCCAGCCTTAGGGGGTGGGGTGGAGTACAGGGCTGTTGGAACCAGCAAGAGAGGCTCCGTCCAATCAACCTCCTAGAACTAAGAGCCATCTGATACTAGCTAGAACACTGGACACCACTCCTCCACTGGAGTGCAGTGAGTATACAGTCAGACAATGTGACAGCTGTCACCTACGTAAAACATCAAGGAGGCACCCGCAGCCCAGCTGCGTAAAGGGAAGCAAGTCATATACTAATGTGGGCAGAGAACAATGTACCAGCAATTTCCACGGTATACATTACAGGAGTAGACAATTGGATGTCAGATAACCTAAGCTGGGAGACCCTGGACCAGGGCGAGTGAAGTCTAAATCAAGAGGTTTTTCAGCTGATAGTGGAAAGGTGGGGACTCCCAGAGGTGGACCTGATGGCATCACGCTACAACCACAACGTCCCAAGATTCATAGCGAAGTCTCGACCCTCACTCTAGTGCTTCATTGGGAGTTCAAGTTGGTCTACATATTCCCTCCGCTAGCCCTTCTACCAAGAATCATCAAAAAGATAAAGAGAGCAGGAATACAGACTATTCTAGTGGCCCCCTACTGGCCCAGAAGGTCATGGTTTGCAGAGATAGCAGGTATGGTGACAGACACACCTCCCCACCTACCTCAGAGAGAAGACTTACTAACTCAGGGCCCAATTGTCCACCCAAATTCACACAACAGTGGGCTTTAACGGCATCACCTGGCGAAGGGGGAACGCCCCCCGAAATGCTGTGATGCAAAAAACGCACAAGGGGCTAGTCCCCTGTTTGAATCGCTTTGTATGCCCTTTTCTAATTTCTTGCTATGTGTATTTGGGAGTGCCGTCTCTCTTAAGGTCTGAGCACCAGGTGGAATCTATGTGCACGTGATTTCTTTCTACACTTTAACGGCATGGCTCTTGAAACCCTAATACTGAGGAGGACAGGAGCACCACTAGATGCCATTCCCACAATGCTATTAGCACGAAAACCAGTATTGGCCAGGATCTACCATAGAGTGTGGAAGACGTTTATTGGGTGGTGTGAGACCAAAAACATGGACCCACAGAAGGCAAGAGAGACGGACATACTGTCTTTTCTCCAAGAAGGCATAGCCAAAGGTTTGGCCCTCAGTTAACTGAAATTGCAAGTATCAGCTCTTTCCATTCTCTACCAAAAGAAAGTAGCCTCATGCAGCAAAGTGAGAACATTCCTACAATGGGCGACTAGACTAGTACCCCCTTACAGATGCCCGGTTCCACTCTGGGACCTGAACTTGGTCCTGTCTATCCTACAGGAGGATCCATACAAATCATTGGATGCTGTTCTGCTATCTACGCTCAAAGAAAAGGTAGCCTTTCTCCTAGCCATCACATCCGCCCGTAGAGTGTAGAGCACTCTCATGCAAACCTCCATTCCCTATTATTCACCAGGATAAAGTGGTTCTAAGACCAACACCAGATTTCCTACCAAAAGTGGTCTCAGAGTTCCATCTCAATCAGGATCTAGTGGTACCCTCACTCTGCCCGGCAACCTAAAGGTCCAACAGAGAATAAACTACACAAGTCGGATGTGGTCTGAGCAATCAAAACCTGGAGGTGGATCCATTCCACATTGCAGATTCCTCAATCTGGGTTTGGGCTAATGTCCCTTTACTACACTAAAGTTAAAACCTTTAGTTTTGATCAATATACCTTAATATGTATGTATTGTTTTTGATAAACCAGCAGCATTTAGCTGCAATGCCCTCCTTTCTAGTCAGCTTGCTCAGTGCTCCCAATAGTCCTACAGGTAAACCTATGTTTCATATATGGGGAATTTCTTCTCCTGGGTGAGCTGTCACACTCATCTTAAAATCCTAGTAAGGTTTAGTGCAGAAGGTGCACACAAAATGACAAATTGATAAGAACAAGATTTGCCTTCACTTAAAAAAGCTGGTATGATTGAGTACTGAACAGTTTTCCAAACTTTAGGAATGTACTACTTGCTTGCAATTAATTTATTCAATTTTCAATTATAGCACAAACAGCAACTTTGCTCTTTAAAAGGGCAATGGCACACAAGATGATCCCATTTTGTCACTCAAATGTTTTCCAGCTTGGAGAGCAAACAACAAAACTCTGACCATCACGCTCCATTAATTGAAATGGTAATCCTGTACATGTGTGTGAGGGGTTTCTGACTGAAGAATTATTGACTCAAGCAATTATTGTCTAACCTGTGGTGCAGGAGATTCTAATATACTGTAAATGCATAGAGGGTGTTTCGTAGTGTTTTTTTTTTCTTACCCAATTGCTAAACTACAAAACTTTGGGGTGACAAAGTACATAGAAAAACCCCATGGACCACTACTCAACATGTACCAGTGATTTTGGCTCTTAACTTTTATGGTTTTCATCTGCTCTTAGCTCTTGAAGATTTTGACCCAGAAAAGGTTTATGTGCTTGGTGGTTTGGTGGATGAAAGTATCCAGAATGTACACGTGAAATTCTGGTTTATCAACAATAATTTCAGTCTGGTTAACTAACATTTTCTTCTTTAACGTTACGGTGCACAATGTATATGAAATGTATATGAAAAATGAAGCATTAGCGAATAAACCTAAACTACTAGTGAGCCATACTGTGTGTCCAGCTGACTTTTAGGATTATCCAGAATTTCTGGTGTCCAACTTTGATTTTTCAAAGTCCACCAATTGACTCCATATAGGTCCTAGGAGGTCCCCCATAGGCTAAAACAGCAATTTGGCAGGTTTTAGATGGCTATTGGTCAAAGTCGATTTTTTTTTAATTTTTTTCAAATTCGAATCAAATTTGGAGTATTCTCTTGTAAAAGTACAAAAAAATAGCTCAAAATTTGATTTTTTTTTCTACCTTTTATAAATCTGCCCCTTAATGGAGGACTGGGTCTTCCTAATTTCAGAAATTTTTATTTAGCAGCCCAACTTTCCCAGCTTCCCTCCATACACAATATTGCAGAGCCCCCTCAGTGGGTTGCTATAGAGAATGCCTGTCCCATCCCCATATGTTGCTTTAGCATATTTATGGTTACCCAAAAAAAGTAGACCTAAACATATGAGTCATTGCTTTTATCACTCTCTGGCTCTATTGGACGGAGTACCTTCTAAAGGAAAACTTCACTGCCCATACCCCTGCTGCTCTGATATTTGGTAACCCAGCTTTTCAGATGGGGACTTCTATACTCCTATTTCAATGGCGGGTAAAGGAAAGGTTAACCACAGTAAAATCCTTAATAACCTCAAGAGGTCCTAACACTCTAGGTGCTTTGTCGGAGCACTTCCAACTCCCTGATAAAGAAAGATACCAAGCCTTTCAACTCTTGCATTTCATACAGAAGTGCTAGAATATCTCCACATGTCACGATACACTTAGTTCATTTTATGAAAGGTGGTGCCTAAAACGGGGTCACACATAGAGGAGCTATTTAATTCTGATATGAACAATTTAATACTCTGACCCAGGTCATCGAAGTGGGATATGTAGGGACTCCGCAGGGTTAATTTACCCTTCAGTCGGAGTCTCATGGCTGAGAGACATTGTTTCCTAAAGGGCAGAGCCCTTGATTGGTGCAGCATGGCTGATCCCAAAGGCAGCCACAAGGTGTCAATGTGCAACAATATAAAAGGAGTGCTCACAGTTACAGTTTTACAGTTTTGCTGCTGAACCTTGTTTCACTGTGGAGATAGTGAATCATATCCGGCAAAATGTAGGCAAAAAGGGAGTTCGATAGGCCTGCCAAGGCTGGGCAGGATCCCCCAGTGCCTGAAAGCTCAACCAAGGAGGGTTTGGATTGTCGGATTTTCATATTCACACTATGGAGAGTGTTGAGAGCTGCAGTTCAGCAATGGATGTCGGGAGAACTCACGCTATAGACAGCGTTGGGAGCAAATACCCAAATACCCAATACCCTTGTTATGTGCTCGACTGGGAGAGTCCGGAGTCTATAAAGAGATCATAGCTGTGGATGCCTGTCAGCTCTGTGTGAGACTACCCGTCTGTGTGACCTCTTTGGGTGAGTGTTACCTGAGGGAAGGGGTAGGAAAGGATAAGGATCCAGCGATCTCCTGTTTGGAGAAACAGGCGGTTTGTGTGCCTGCCACGTGGGAGCAGCACATTGTAGTCTTTGAGGAAAGCGAATTAAGACTCTTGTCTGCAAAAGGAGTTACAGGACTTTACCTGGCAAGGAGGGCCAGGATCTTGGACTGTATATATTTCCCAGGGGATGGGTAATGAGAAATGTAAATGTGTTTACTTGACCTTTAATGTTATATAAAGTTATTTGTTACACCGTACAAGTGTAAGTGAATGTTTTTCCTAATGGGTCAACCACAGGTTTATTCCCAGATCCAATTAGGTGGAAGCACGCCCAGAGAGGAGTTTCCCAGTACCTTTCACTTAGCAAAGGGGACTCAGGTCCTGCATCGGTAAGAATTAGGTTACAGATACATCAAAGCATGGGAAGAAGAAATAGGGTGGACACTTCCTGAATGAGATTGGTCTCAATTATGGGATAATACGTGGAAAAGTTCTATCAATACCATTATGCTGGAAGCAGGCTATAAAGTTCTGTTTTGCTGGTACCTGACCTCAGCCAGAATAGCCCAATTTCATCCAGAAGCTAAAAACGACGGCTTCAGAGGCTGTTCTTCAGCAGGGCCAATGTTTCATATTTAGCAGACGTGGCCAATAACGACACGGTTTTGGATTAAGATCTATAACCTTATTTTTTCCATTTTACATATTCATTTGAGAAGGGACCCATATGTAGCTCTTCTGGGAGCAGTTCCAGTGGGAGTGACTAAAAGACAAGTTTTTTGTACTGAAAAATATCTTTCTAGTTGCTAGGCAGGTAATAGCCAAGGCATGGAAACCTTTCTATCTTAAACTGGATGGAAGTTTTCCTTTTTCGTTCTTTTTATTATTCGGTTATTACAGTTTTATTTTACCGTTAGTGTATATTTTTTTCCTCTTTGTTCCTTTATTTCTGTCATTCCATTGTTGATGCTTTGATGTTTAAACCATATGTTGCATCAATTATTTGCAAATTGGTATCATGCTATCTGTCTGGAATTTTCAGAGATGTTGGATACTCTGAATATGGTACCTTTTTTACTGCTATTTTATAAGAAAATCACCAGTGATTAAAAAATGATTGAAACAGAGAAAGGTTTTGAAACCTTAATATGTGTGTATACAATGATCAATTAGGATAATCCGAGTGCATATACCATCTTAGCTTCAGTGTTTTTACTGTGTCCCCTTTTTGTGTTAAAGTAGGAATACAAGTCCAATAAATGACCTTATATTTTCTCCCTGTAAATTTATCTCATGTTTTCTAATGATCTTCCTTAATAAAAGGAGTTTTGGTTATATATTTATACAAATTCAACAAAGACAGCAGCACTCTGGTAATTTGAAAGAAGTGAGTCTTAACTTAAAGTGTCTCAAGGCACTTTATTGAATCAGTTATATATTTATAGTAACAATTCCATTCTTTTATTCTCCTTCTTTCTTCAGAGCCTGATTTAAGATTGCTTGAGCCAATAAGAAAGCCTGCGTGAGTTTCCCAACTCAAGCTTGGTTTCAATTTCTGTAATTTTACAGTTTTATAACGAAGAAAAACTTCATCAACATTTAGGTGCTTAAAGTTTTCTTTATTACAAAAACCTGTTTGGGTAAGATTATAGACATAGCCAAGCTTTTTCGGCCCGAAACTCACACTTCTTAAAGATTGCTTGAGCCGAGAAAGCCCTTAGAGTTCAAACACAGTTTCTTTACAGATCATGAAATCTATCATCCACATACTGTACCTTTTCCACTTGTGACTTTAAGATATATATACATCAAGATGTACCCTGTAGCTAAGCAAAATAACTGTCTGTTCATGTAAAAAAAAATTTTTTTTTGAGGACCATATCCAATCGCAAACATAACCTCAGATAAGCAGTGATTTTATGGTTAGGTATACTCCCTTCATTATGGGACATCATTTTGATCCTCTGCCATGTATCTTGTACACCTCCTGATATTTGGCCAACTGCAGAATGCCTCACCACACTTATCCTGACCAGATCTAGCACTCATTGTGACAAGAACTCTAGACCCAGTCAGATAAGCTTGACTTGATGCTTCATGGAGCAAGGAAATGATCTCTATCCTGGGCTGAACATAGTGTCGGACTGGCCCACCGTTATACCAGGTCCCGGTGGGCCCAGGTGTCAGTGGGCCCTCTTGCTTCTAACCATTTAGCCTTTTTCATAGTCTTTCCCTATTTATTTATGGGGAAAATGCTTAATAATGGAAGAATTTAGTAAGTAGATATAAAAGACTAGGACATTAAAGAGGTTGAGTGAGGAGAGGAGGAATAAGAGTTGGAAAGTGGGCCCATGATCTAAGGTTTTCTGGTGGGCCCCTGGCATCCCAGTCCGACACTGGCTGAGCAGCAGGGTATGTTAAAAGTGGCAGACAGAAGTACATGGACCCCATATCCCATGAACCTCAATTTTTCAGAAAGTACACATTCTGCTAAACTACTAAGCTATGCTAAACTTTTTATGCAAATTTTTATGTGATTTCTGAAAATTTTCTCAAAGATTTTTATGAAAATTCGAGTTATGCCCCATATTTTGTAGGGTATAAAAATATTCTAAAAATGAACATAAGGAGTCTACTAAACAGTTAGATGCCCAATATGATTACCAAACTATGTGGTGTGTAGGGACACCAAATGAAAATATAGCCCACAAAATTTTCACAAGCAAAAACAAGTAACCAAACCCAATGCAATAAAATCCCAGAAATCCAATAAAACCAGTCAAATCAATGCATTTTTTGATTAAAATTCAGTCAGAATTATAGTTTGAAAAGTTTTGTTTGACCAAAAAGATTTTGAATCTGAAGTGGATTTGGTGCCTTACTGAGCAAGTAATATACAGTTGAGATTCAGGCACCTGCCAGGTAAACAATTACTTGATATTGCACCCCATTCACATCATTTTCTTTCTGTACCTGTCATAAAATTTTTTGGGGGGGCCACATTTTGTTTCCTGGAATGAAATGCTCGTGGGGGTATAAGGGGCCCTCCAGTGGATTTAAAGGCCAAGTACACCAAATTTGAACTTGAAGAAAAAATAGTTTTATTTCAACAGCTTACAAGGGTACTCACACAGCAAACAGTCAGAACACCTCCAGTGACACATGTAGACTTTAACAGGAAGCTTCCAAGAACTCCAGGATCCACAAACCCAACCAAGGTCTTTGTGCACCACCTAATCGGTCAGGTAGTCCGTCACATGACCTGTGACCCTCCACTTCACCCCGTCCAGGACTTTTACCTTATGCCACCTCCCTCCTTCAGCCAGGCTGACACCGCTTCAGTGCCCCTCTGACCTTTCCAGGTAGGATTTTCTTTGACCTTCTGCTTGGGTTATCCACTAGACCCTGCCTACACACTTGGTCCCTCACTGTGGTTGAACCATGGCTTCTAAGCCTCTAATGCTCCTGGTTGGGGTGACAGCTACCCATTCTCTCTTAGCTACCAACTAGCTAACTCAAGTACCTAGTACTTTTACACTAATGCCTTGTAACTGTCTACCTCTAAACTACACGACACACACACACACCTTGGGTGTATCTTCCCTTTAAATACTTTCCCAATTAACATTAACCACCCATTTCCTGTACATGTGCTTCCCGAACTTTTGTACATGTGCCTATCAACTCTCTAACACATGAAACCATTCCCAAACCCAACTGTGATGCAACACTGCCACCCAGTGTGACACTTAAACATTACATGCAAACTTTTCAAACAAATTTCAATCACATAACCATTCAACATTTCAACATTCACACAACTTACATAATTTACATGCAAATTCACATTCAATACTCTCACCCTCTTACAAGGGGAACAAACTGCATCTATCAGGGAATGCGGGGGGGGGCATCCACTGCATCTGTCATGTAATGCTGGGGCTTCACACACCACATATGTTACGAAATTCAGGGGAACACACAATGGATATGTCATGAAATCCTGGGGGGGGGGGTCACACACTCCAGAACTTGTTTATTGTGAGATTGTTAAGTGCTGGAGAGCTTAAGGGTGTATCATTTTGCCCTGTAGAGTTTATGAATTTAACTATACCCCCAAAATGAATACTTGGGAAACAGAGAGTTTATATCAAATGAAGTGACATATTAAAGAATCTTATCAAACTGCTATATATATATATTTAAGTAAATATTGCCATTTTACATCTCTTGCCTTGAACCACCATTTTGTGATGGTCTTTGTGCTGCCTAAGATATCACATGACCAGAAATACTCCAAGCTGGGCAGATGTCCTGGGCAACCCTGCCGGCCAGCTCGTCCCCCCCCCATGAGTGTGAGCGCAAATGCACAGCCATTTTGTGGGGGAGATTGGTGCTGACAAGCAGCAGCATGGGTAAGAGAGCCCAGACTAAGGCTAGGTAGAAGAGGTACCTGCCTGCCCCCCCACCACATAATTGCACCCTAGTCTGGTGCCCCTACCCTTAGTTCCAGCCCTGTTCTTACTAGTTATACCTCTGGCCCCAGTGACACCCATCTGGCAGGCAACTCTGCAGCTGAGCTTCATTCTGAAAACACATTAGAATTGTTCCTGTTTTATGAATCATGCAACCTGTTTTTAATTGAGCTACTGCAAATTGCATCAGAATGAGTCATTGCTTTTTTTAATATTTTCGTTAGTGAATTCTTAGATCCTTTAACTATGGAAAAAGTTACCAGTGCGTTGCCTCAATTAAGTTGCCACACATTGAAAAATCTGCTTTGTAAAGGTCCTTGGTGCAACAGGTGCATTATCCTTGAGATAGTGAGGCACTTGCATTAATGAGATTAGGATGCGCATTGTACAAAAATGAAGAGTGCATATTCAGTAACTGGGGTATTGGAACTGTCATTTGATTGCTCAATAATAATAAGTACAAGGTGGTCTGTCGGTTATAACCAACAGAAAACAGAGAGTGACATCACATATAAGATTCCCAATAGGAATTGTAACATCATAATTTTTGGCGCCAAAGTGAGCTTTAAAGGTTTCCGGCTCTAGCATGTAGCAATTCCTTACTGGAACGAGTTTAAGTGAAATGCACAAGACTTGCCTGCTGGCAGCAGGTATATACGACTAAAATTTCCAAGTTACTCTCCCTTTAGTGTAACTTTTTTTTTTAATTCAACATTTCTGCAAAAATAGTTTGCTGTAATTAAAATGTCCCTTTATGAGAAATGTACTTCTATGAGTGTTCATTCTAAAATTACTTTTTATCTAAACCTTGGTAAAGCATTTGAAAGCATAACTTACTGCTTTCACAGAATATTCTTGTTCAGTATATTGGAATTTATGATTGGGCGGGGAGCTATATAGAACACAGATGAGGCAAGAAATAAGGAAAAATCTCCTATAGTTCATAGACTGACGGATCCCAATATATGCATGAAATTTATAATACTTGCATTTTTTTGCTATGGCCAGTTTTAAGCCCCTGAACAGTCCAGTCAATATAAATGATTATTAATTCCATAAAAATGCTTGGATTGGTTGAAGTGTTTCTTTTTTTTACTGTCAAGAAACAAATTGATAAAGAAGGTACTTTACCCCTTCAGATAATAGATGGATAGACAACTAGCTATTTGCAGTGTGTCGCATTAAATCTGTGTACTTTATTTGCAGCCTATAAGAGGGAAGGGGAGGGTAGCTCTCACTTGGGAAAAACCTTCCTGGTTAAGTTTCGTTTCTTTCACAACAGAAAGCACAGTTGCAGCGAGACCTGAGAGAGCTGTGTGTGTAGGCAGTTTGCTCGCTGCTGTTAAGCCACAAGAATCATCATTCAGCTTCATCTTCTTTCTCCAGGAAGAAATCAATATCCCCTGAAGGTAAGTGAGGTCTAGGACAAGGGAACCAAAGCATTAAGGCAGATGAAGAACTAAAAAAACTGTAGTCGTGATTCAGCTCCCTCAGCTGTTCAGAGAAAGGAAAGTGAAACCGGGAGATACATAACAAAAGCTCTGAAATTCTACAGCAGATAGATTAGCTAATATACATTCATAAATAACTACAGGTATGGGACCTGTTATCCAAAATGCTCGGGACCAAGTGGTTGCCGTAATTTATATCCTCCTACATGTTAAAAAGCATGTAAATGTTAAATAAACCCAATAGGATTGTTTTGCCTCCAATAAGGATTAATTTTATCTTAGTTTGGATCAAGTACAAGCTACTGCCTTAGCTGACTTCTTTCACATGATGTGGTTCTGTCCCGAATCTTACCAATTTTGGTCCCAAGTGATAGAATACCTGGCAAACAACTTGGCCTTTCCAAAGTGGTTGCTCCAGTAACATACCTACTGGGTGTTCTGGATGGCATAATCCTGCTGAAAAACTCTAATCTACAGTATGCCAAGAAAACTGTAGCTATGCATTGGATGGGCACCACACCTCCTACGCTGAAGGCCTGGAAGCGACTAATCAACAAAGTGATCCCACTGTATAAACGAAAATGTGAAAATAGAGGATCTCACACCGAATTCGATAAGGTTTGGGGCCCCTGGTGTGACCTTGATGATCTAGCTAACTAGATAGAGAAGCAACCTGGTTAACAACTGCTTCACTGTCTTAATACAGGGCACTGATACCATAAGGGCTCTTACAGACGAGCATTTTTACCTGCGCTCCACTGCGTTCCGCTTTCATGCGTTCAGCTGCAGGGGAGCGCAGGAGTAGGCGCACTGAATTCTTTTAATGTGGCTGTACTCACACAGACGCATGTAATTGGCGAACGCAGGTTGGGATGCAGCATGTTGCATTTTACCTGCTTTCGACACTTACATGCGTGCGTACAGCCACATTGAAAAGAATTCAGTGCGTCTACTCCTGCACTCCCCTGCGGCTGAACGCATGAAACCAGAACGCAGGGGAGCGCAGGTAAAACCGCTCGTCTGTAAGAGCCCTTAATATGAAGCACCCTACTGTTACTTCCTGCTACGGGAAATAAACAGAGATATGTAATCAGTCCAATTGCACATATGAGCCAGAAACTTAAAATTCTCTTTCTTCAGTTGAGTTGAAACTTTTCTTTTTCATAAATTTCTTGTTTTTTGTTTTTTGTTATGATTGTTTTGAAAATAATAAAAATCACCTTGAAAAAAATGGGAGATGGCCTTCTCATAATTCAGAGCATTCTGCATAACGGGTTTCTGGATAACGGATCCCTCACCTGTACACAGAAATAAAGAATTGACAGTGTAAAATAACTCAGATAATTAAAAGCTTATACAATATTTTTGTGAATGGTTGCATGCTGCATATATCATTACTGGCTCAGGTCCTCCCACCAGTCCACAAACATGTTGAATAATGAAATTTTTATGTGCATTGCATACGATGTGCAAAACCCTTAGGTGGATGAATACAATTTCTTCTGAAAAGCTCATACCTATATACTATCTGCTTTTGTATACTGCCGTAACTGTGTTTATTAGTTATGAAAAATATGGTCATCAGTAGTGATGGGCGAATTTATTCGCCAGGTGCGAATTTGCGGCGAATTTGCGCGATTCGCCGCCTGCTAATAAATTTGCTAAACACCCGCGAAAATTCGCTGCAAAAATTCGCTGGCGTCAAAACTTTTTTTTTTCAAAAAACGGGCGCCGGCGTCAAAAACTACCGCCCGCGTCAAAAAACGGGTGCCGGCGTAAAAAACGAGACGATATTTCGCGAATTTTTCAGCGAAGCGAAGCAGCGCAAATTCGCCCATCACTAGTCATCAGGACTAGAGTAGCTATGGGGATGCTGGTACTGTGGGTTGAGTCTTTTATATACAGCCTGTTAGCACCAGATTAAGGTTGGATGTAAGGGCTTGTAGGAGTTCCAGTTCAAATAGCTGTAGAACCATATTAATTGTATAAGCCTTTATGTAGGTTTTTTTTTTTTTAAACAAAAAACTGCACTCCCCCAATTATTTCAAGTGTATGGAACCTTATTTTGATGTTTCTTGTTAATCATTGGATAAAAAAAAAAATAGTACAGGGCATTTCAAATATCTGACAGATTTTTTTACTCTTGGAATTGACCTTAACTTGTCTTTCATTATCAGAGGGAAGGACTGCAAAGCGTTCACTAAAACAGAACTAAAAACACACAGCTCTCTAGATGTTCTGAAAACAACAATAAACATGAGCCAAGAGGAGAAGGAAACACTAAAACGGTTCAGTAATTACATTACAGGGATTCTGATACCCAACTATGTGATTGACTATATGGCCACTTGGCTGTCAGCAGGTAAGTCCTCAATAAGACCATGATGTAGCCATCTTTTTTTCATTCTGCAGATTATTGCAGAATCACCAAATGTGATGAATTACCCTCAGCAAGTGAACTGTAAAGATTCCTTGGTAATCCCCTTTCAAAGGGAAATTTCAACTGCTTTCATTTTTATTGAGGCTATTAGATGGCCAAGATGTTTTAGTAACAGCCTTTGCTTCATGCTCTCTCTAGTCATAGAGAACTATGTATAACATATTGGATTGACAGTTTGACAGTGTAACTGCAGATTATGTAGGCTTTTTGGACTAAAGTATAAACTTGCATTGTATGACTTAAAGGGGGCCTGTCAACCAGACAAAAAAATCTGTAAAATAAAAGTCCTTTTCAAATTAAACATGAAATCCAAATTCTTTTTTTTATTAATACATTCATAGCTGTTGTAAACTCATTTAAAAATCTCAGCTGTCAATCAAATATTGGCTGCCCCTCCTCTATGCCTTAGGCTTTGAGGCGGAGCAAGCAATTGATTTCGCTTTCCATTCAGCACTTACTAAATGTCACTGCTCTCCCTACATTCCCCTCTCTCTCTTAACCATTTAATTGTGTAACCAGTGCATGGGGATGAACTTCAGGTCACCCATTCTGGTGCACAAACACGAGATGTATCCACAAAATGGATCCTGCCTGCTTGCTATAATTTTGAGTTCCCAGAGTGATGAAAACAAGATTTAAATAATTTATACAGTGTAATTAAAGATAATTTTGCTTGACTTAAATCATAAAATAGGATTTGGAATAATTATTTTGGGTGATGGGTCCCCTTTAAATAAACTTAAATAGCTTTTAGTGCTAGCAATTGTTTCTTGTAAACATGGTCACAATACAGTATCTAGGATCTCTCTCACATCTACGCTCAATGTGAAATGAGTAACATTTTTAACCACTCATTGGTTTCCTAGGTACTACCTTACCACATATGCACAAAAAAAGCATTTGATATACTTAGTCAACTGTAGTCAAAATTAGGACCACTGTTATACAATATATAAATCACCATAAACCATGTGTTACTTAAAAATCATTCTATTATTCACTTGAATGAATGGAGAGAGGCTTCCGATAAAGAACAGAGCATTGAAGCTCTGCCATTCAAAATGATAACTGTTTCTGGAATATACTGTAATTTAAGCAATCACATTGCACAGTATAAGAACAGTGGGGTTCATTTATAAACATTGGGCAAATTTGCACCTGGGCAGTCACCCATGGCAACCAATCAGAGGTCTAGTTTCATTGCTTAACCTGCAGCTGGCTGAAAAAAGCCACTTACTGATTGGTTGCTATAGGTTACTGCCCAAGTGCAAATTTGCCCAGTGTTTATAAATGAACCCCAATGGAGTATAGTTGTAATAAGGAAAGTAAATGACGTAGTAAAGTTAACTTATTCTTGCTTCAATACAGCAGAGAGATTGTTATTTGTATTTATTTAGTCTGGGGGAGCATGGTTTTGATTTAACCCTATCTATTGTTTTTAACTTACAAGATACCATAGAACAGATCAAAGAGTTAAAAGGGCCAACTCAAGCTGCCACCGTCTTCTTAGATAAATTGCTGCAGCTAGAAGAGAGAGGCTGGTACAGAGGATTTTTAGATGTGCTAAACACCACAGGTGGGTCCCTCCAAAAACTTTTCTATGTGTAGATAAATTTGCTTGGTAAATCTATCTACCTATCTGTCAGCATGTCTGTCTGTCTGTGTCTGTCTATGCAAAAAGAAACAATGTTTATGTGCAGTCTAAAAGATATTATTATAAAAAGATATATATTTTCATGTGTTCCAGTAGTTCTTATATTGGCGGTTGCTATATAAATTAGATTGATGCTTTTCTAATTTCATTGATAAACATGTTAAATACTTAGGGGCAGATTTATGGAAGTGAAAATTCGAATAAAAAAAAAACGAATTTCGAGCTATTTTTTGTGTACTTCGACTAGTAAATAGTCCAGATTTGATTCAAATTTGAACAAAATTCAAAAAATTGCATATCGAAATTTATCATGTACTGTCTCTTTGAAAATTCACGATCTAAAACCTGCCGAATTTCTGTTTTAGCCTATGGGGGACCTCCTAGAACCTATTTGGAGTCAATTGGTGGACTTTGAAATTGAATTCGTTCGAATACGATGTTACTTTGATTCGCATGATTCTAATTCGAACGAAAATGGCCTATTTACCAGGGGGGAAAAAACTATTTTTTTAATAAATTTTGGTTGGTCTTTTTTTATTCGAATTTCGAAATTCAACCCTTGATAAATCTGCCCCTTAATGTACAACTGATAATATCACCTCTGGTCACAGACTAATGGCCTCCCATTGATGTGTGAACATGAGGCATTATAAAGTAGTACTGTACTAATATTATTAAACACCAAAAGGGCAATGTTTAGTCTCAAGGAGAGAGTATAAAATGTTATACAAGTAAAACTTCATGGTGGCAATGTAAATGGAACAAAATGCTTCATTTCTGATTAAAACATTAGTTTTTTTCTCTGTCAAGTTTAAAGGACAAGTAGAACAAAACAAGAAAATACTTATTATCTGTTGCTGGGTCCCTATTTACTGTATGAAGGCTGTTCAAAAAGGAGTGCAGCTGAGTTTAAGTCATAAACAAAGCTTTTTTTGTGCTAACAGAGCAGTTCTGTAAAGGAAACACTAGAATATACTAGACAAAATATTGCGCTAAAATAAATGAATTCCATCTCTTTATCTGGAAAGTCAATGATAAATATGTATTTAGCTAATGTTGTTTGTTAAATAATATATCAGGAAAAATCTGATTCTAGAAAATGATGGATACTTGATTAAATAATGTGAAGACAATTTCAGTGTTTTGTGTGTTATATATATATATATATATATATATATATATATATATATATATATATATATATATATATATATATATATATATATATATATATATATATATATATATATATATATATATATATATATATATATATATAATATGTTTTGTCTCCCAAGGATACACTGGCCTCGGTGAAGCACTGACTAAGTCAGACTTTGGTCAAATTGAAGCTCTAGAAGAGCCAAAGAGACTTTTACAAACAATAAGGAATACAGTTAAAAGCAACATCAATCCAAGTGAGTTTGTTCCTCTCTTCGATAACTGTCTCCTGACCCGGGAAATTGAAGAAATTAAGCAGGTGGGACTGATAAATGTCTAGTTTATCCTACTTCACTAACAAGGTGGATTTATTTGCAGTTGTTTATATAGGGGCACTTTTCACATTGTGTTGCAGAATTAATTGTGATTGACAGCTGACTTTTAATTGTGACCTTGTCAACGGGCTGATTGAATGCTGGTAGATCTAGGGTAGTCTATAGGTGGCCATAGACATTACAATAACGATTTTTCCTGGAAAAGATCTTGTTTGTATTAACACACACATGTAGAGCTGAATGGTCAGATATACAAGCAAAAACAATAGAACTCTACCTGTATCTGACGATTCAGCATAAGGTGACCAGATTTTAAAAGTGTAATCTGGGGACAGAGTAACAGTAGGCAAAAAAAGGGCCACACCCACTTTCGACCACACCCCCGCAAGCCACACCCCTGTACATACCCCGTAGCCGCCTAGCTTCTTACATGCTAATAGTTTAAAGGAGAAGGAAAGGGTAAACTTAAGTAGATTTCTATCAAAGCGTAGTTAATGCTTTCTCCCTGGTGTCTAGAAGAAGGAACAGTTCTCTGCAGAGAAGGTTGCTTTGAACTCGGGTGGCGTCACTAATTTTCAAAGCAGCTTCCTCCCTGCTGCCAGAGGCAGGCGCATTGGGCTCAATTACAGTTTAATGCACATGTCTCAGAACAGCCTTCTCCCTTGTAAAATGACGCGCATGTAAATTTACCTATGCGCATGTCATCATTGACCCCTTTAACCACGCCTCCCAGCCAATTGTATTGCAAGCTAAGGAGACGCACAATCGTATATTTTTTAATCATACTGTGAACAGCTAACAGGCAGCTTCAAGCGCTTGCGTTTCGCTGCGGGGGGACAAAACATTTTTTTAAAAGCAGGCTAAGGTGAAATATGCAGCCCGAGTATTAAACATTGGTGCTTTTGCTAATGCGCGATTTGTCACATATGATGCGATCGGTGGAAGTTTTTTTTGGCGCATGCGCATTACCGATGTAGAGGCGAAGGAAGTCTCATATCCTTTACTAAGATGGCTGCCGTGTTCTACAGAAGCGGAGCAGAAGATCAACCTTCATTTTCTGCTTTTCTGTGCGCAATGGAGGAAAGAAAAAAAAAAAAAAAAATATATATATATATATATATATATATATATATATATATATATATATATATATATATATATATATATATATATATATTAAGGACATCAATGTGAGTCCTATAGAGGGAGGTAGTGCATGAAATTTACCTTTCCTTCTCCTTTAAAACCTGACACCTGTGAGTGGTCTGCAAGTTTCAGAATGGTAAGGAAGGAACAGCAACTTAATATTGGAAAAATAAAGTTAGCTAGCTGGGCTACATCAATATATAAGAAACAAGAGTCCATTCAAGTAATGTAATTCTGTTTCCAATTTTTATTAACTTCTGTCACCAATAGCTGCAGCACTTACAATAAGCATGGAAAACAGGCTCTGTTACAATTTCACATTTCAAATGCTTAAAGAAGCTGAACTTGAAGATACTTTCGGGGGAATGTAATAAAAGTCGCAAAGAGCAAAACAGTTTGCACAAATAAGAATAAAAATGTGCATTTCACAATGTAATACTCTTCCTTAAGTTGTTATTACATTGCGAATTTCATTGCGCATTGCGAATTTTCATTGAGCATTGCCCACTTTTAAGAAGTGCTTGAAGGTGTCGTAATCTTTTGGAGCGAACATAACAACTTTTTCATTAAGAAGTTTTATTACATTCACTGCGCACTGGCGCTAACTATAAAATTCGCAAACCTTCTTCCACTGTCGGAAGTGGTCGCTAAACAGTTTTCGGGTTAACAAAAGCTATATTAAATTCGAACAAAGGCCAATTTATTCGCACAGAGGCATAACTTTTCGCGTTGTGAATAATTTTTCCGTTACCGACTTTTATTACATTCCCCCATTAGAATTAGAAAACACATACATACACCAGTGTTTCTGCTTCCTGGCCATGGCCATGGAGCCTGGATAAATATTCACTTTTCAAATAATTAAAGAAGCTTAACTTGAAGATACCTAGAATTAGAAAACAGTTACATACTCCTGCTGCTCGTTTGGTTCCCATCCACTTGGCAACTGCGCATGTTTGAGGACAGGGGCAACTATATATAACCTCCTGCGGCCAAGCCCCTATTCTCCTCGGTGCTTGCTGCCAAAATGTAGCCAATAGGAAGTCTGGATTCTCTCTGGAACAAACTTGACGGATGTTTTCTGTGCCCAACCAGGGTTCCTAATTCACGGGGATGCAGCTAGACATTACACAGGGACTTTTAAATAAATGGCAAATTTACGGGGACACTTCAGGGGCAATTTTCTACGGGGCACAGGGTCTTGAAACAGGGCCTGTCCCCGGGAAATGGGGATGAATGGAAAGTTTAATGCAGTGCTAACAATGGCCTATGTTTCGGTGCAAAATTTTCCAGGCCAGTCAGATCAACTGATATTCAACTCTTCTGCTACTATCGGTTGGCTTGTCTCCCACCATACATGCACCGAATATCATACGAAAATTAGTTTCATACAATATCAGTATGTCTATGACCACCTTATCCCTCTTAATATTCTAAAGCTCTGAATGACCACAATTTCATATTCAATCAATATTAGTTATACATAGGCACACTTACCCCATAAGTGTTTGCTGTCCTGCACCCCGTATATGGGTATACATATTTATGAAGAGTGAAACTAGAGCTCACCACAGTATTCCAGTCCACCGATCTCTATTAATATACATAGAATTTTAGATGTGTATTTATTAAAGGGCAGACTATCGCTTTCACTGGTAAATATTCCCAGTAAAATTCAATATAAATAAACAGAATGTGGCAGAATTTTTCTCTGGATGACTGAGGCAAGTTATAGTTTCACTATTTCATGAATATGCCCTGATGGCTCTATATGTTAAAAGGGGTTGCTCGCCTTCAAATGAACTTTGAGTATAATGTAGAAAGTGATTTTCTGAGACAATTTGCAACTGGTTTTCATTTTATTATTATGTGTGGTTTCTGAGTTACTGTATTTAGCTTTTTATTCAGCAGCTCTCCAGTTATAGCAATGTGGTTGCTAGGGCCCAAATTACCATAGCAACCATCTATTTATTTGAATAAGAGACTGGAATATGAATAGGAGTGGGCCTGAATAGAAAGGTGAATAGTAAAAAGTAGCTATAACAATACATTTGTAGCCTCACTTTTAAGATGGGGTCAGTGACCACCATTTAAAAGCTGGAAAGAGTCAGAAAAGGCAAATAATTCAAAAACTATTAAAAAAAAGAAGGGCAGTTAAAAAGTTGCTAACATTTAGTCATTCTATAACATAATAAAAGCCAACCACCCCTTTAATTGCATTTCAATTTTTGTTCACTATGCAAAAGTAGTTTTTGGGTGGAGGACCCCTTTAATTGAGCTGTTAGAATCCTTCACTGTGGGAAACAAACAAGCCTGTAGGCTCACCATTCTTATGATTGTTTTCCACTGCTCAGTAGAACATTAACTATGCCTCCAATGTATAAAGGGCATTTTAATTGATAGAAAGGTCTGTAAATGGAATGACCTTAAAGGCACTTCTTAAAGTAACTTAATCTGGGATTGATGTTAACTGTTGCATGTCTCTTTCATCTGCGTATTCAGTATAAATGGGGTGTTAAAAGGTTTAGTTTGCCTTTTTTTATTAGGAGATCACAAACAAAGGGGACACTGCTGGTACTGAGAAGCTTATAGATTCCCTTCTCCGATCAGACAAACAACAATGGCCTAAGGTATTCACTCTGGCTTTGGAAGATCTAGGACATTCAACAATTCTCGAATTATGGGCAAATAAAGGTATATTTCAAACCATATTTTAATCATTGATAGAACTACAAAATAGTTGTTTTATCTTTGGCTTTTATGTTTAGTTCTTTATAATGTTGCTTCTGTCACTAATGAAGTATTATACTTTGTCACTCAGCCTAGACCTGACATCTTAAATTTTTGGTTACTATATCACACTGGAAGTTACACTTGCCTGCAGTAAAAGTGACAGCTATAAGTGACAACTTCACTTTTGGTTATTTGCATTCTGTACTTAAGGTATCAACACCTGAAAGATTATGTAAAGCTTAATTAGGAATCATATGGATTTGGAAGTGGGTTAAGGCCAGGTTCCTCCAAATATTTTTGCTACCATGAATAAAAAGACAAACCTCAGTGGTTGAGATGGGGGTGCGGTTAATTGCCGAGACACAAATGACAGGTAGCTGGTATAGACCTAGTCTGCAAAGTGTCCATGGCCAAGTTTAGAGGGAAAAAAAAAGAGATTATTTTTAATACTCCCGGGGGCTTAGAAGCTGCTGGGAGTCCCAGATGTTCTCCCAGATGTGCCGCTGGTTCTCCCAGGGAACTGATAACCTTCCCCTAGGTTTTGGAGATTAAAAACACTAAAAAACATCTGCTGTGCGTTCCCTGTAGCTGTTTTTTTTTATAAAATTACATGAAAATGTGAGGGAAATGTGCATAAATGATACTATTGTTAAATTTTTGTTACTGCAAATACAATAAAAATGCAAAAAAAATTATATTTCTGTTACTGCAAATACAATAAAAATACAAAAAAATTATGATATTTTTGGTACTGCAACTGCAGGGTGTAAATAAATGTTGCCATCAATATAGCTTGTCTAAAACTTAGATGTAGATGTGTGATACTGTAGTTGAGTTTCAGTGTATGAGTTTGTTTGAGGCCATTAAGTAACACAGGTAAGTTTGTCCAAGTCTAGTAATTTATAGCCATCAATCATTTGTTAGAATCTACCGGCCAATACTGAAACAACAATGAAAACAAGCATTTCACAGAATTCAATTGGTTTCTGTATTGGGATACATTTTCTCCATGATATTACACAACCTCAGTTTGAAATAATTTGTTTTAATTTCATTTAGAGTGTAGCAGTGCACATAAAATCTGTGCAGAAAATGTGGAGGAAGACACTAGCGTATTCAGTATTATCCAGTATTCACAAGTGCCAGAGGAAGAAAATCTATTTCACTCCGGTAAATACATTTTACTTTTTTGTGATAATTCTCTGTTGATTCATATATAAGCTAAACATCAGATAAGTGTCTTATCATCTTCTAGCAACTCTGTCTGTGTTGAAAAAGTGTTTCTTTGGTACACATGGATGAAACATCCAAAATCTGTTGTATGTGTGTGTGTTAGAGGCAAAGTATAAATTGTCCAGTGGAACTGTTGACTGACTGTTTGACATTTGTTTGCAAAACAGATCATCATTTTGGATGTGAGGCCCCTATAAAAAGATATTTTTGCCCCTTAAACATTTTCTATTTATCCTGCCTGAGCAACAGTCCTCCTCTGCTCTAATAATCCTTTCCAATGGGCAGCATTTGCGTGCATTATAGAGGCTCTGTGCCTTTATATCTGATGTGGCAAGCAGGTGGCAATAGTGTACAAAAGAGATGCATGGAAAGAGCCAACATTTTGCACACACGATTTATTTCATATATAGGAAAACAGAAAAATTAGGGAAATAATTAGTGAGAAGCATGCATTACATGTATTGATGATCAGCCTGGATTACAAGAATGGTGTATTAAAGGAACAGTAACATCAAAAAAATAAAAGTGTTTAAAATTAATAAAATATAATGCAATGTAGCCCTGCACTGGTAAAACTGCTGTGTTTGCTTCAGAAATATTACTATTGTTTGTATAAATAAGGTGCTGTGTAGCAATGGGGGCAGCCATTAAAAAGAGAAAAGGATCAGGTTACACAGCAGATAGCAGATAAGCTCTGTAGAACATAATGGTGTTATCTGGTATCCACTATTTAACCTGTACAATATAACCTTTTTGCAATTTCTGCCATTGCTACACAGCAACTTGTTTATATGAACTATAGTAGTGTTTCTGAAGCAAATAGATCAATTTTACCAGTGCAGGGCAGCAGTAGCATAACTAGAGGGGGGCCGGCCCTGGTGCGTGACGCGCAGCCGGGACTCGCCCCCCTCCGTACGGCCCGCATTTTCAGTGAGCACCCCCTGCTCTCCCGGTAGTTCCTCCACTGCAGGGCAGCAGTACATGATATTTTCATTACTTTTAAACACTTTAATTTTTTGGTGCTACTGTTCCTTTAAGTGTTCAAATGTAAAAGGATAAATAGACTCAGAATTACTGTACAAATTTTGAAAACCCTTCATTTCTTGTTTCTCTTTTTAGCACCTGCTGTACAGAGCAATCAAGTAGCAAATGACGTCCCTAAAATTAATAGTAAGTACTAGTGGCAAAGGCATCATGCGCAAAGCAGAACATATGTATGCAATAATGGTTAATGATATTTTTAGTGCTGGTAATACATTTGGTGGCTAGTGTGGAAATTTAAGCAATACATGTACAATGTACAAATGTATGAATTGCATATATGTATATATAAAAATCAGAAATCTGAAAATCTGTTAGAGGTCTGATAGGCAGATCTTGTGTACAAATAAAAGCATATGCCAGAACAGTGCATATACTCAGTAATAACAATATCAGTTTTATTAGCACTACAATTACTTTAATTATGATTTGACTTTTTTTTTTAGCTCCACCAGGTAGTGTTTCACAATCAGATTCCACTATGAAGTTAAGAAATTATCAGGAGGAGTTAGCCAAACCTGCATACGCTGGAAAGAACACCATGATTTGTGCCCCAACAGGTAAGACACATCTAATCATTTCTTGTTTTCTTTTGGTTGATATCAGCCAGTAAAAGAAAGCAACCAACCAGATATAAGCATTTATTTATTTATATATTAATGCATTATAAAATGAGTTTGCTGATTGGTAGGGTACAGATTGCTGTCCTGGTGCAAATTTGTGTGCACCCAGTAAATGAACCCTACATATCTGAAAGATAGCAATCTATGATATGAAGTTTAATCTATGATTACATCTCAAATCATATAGTATAACACTTAAACTGTAGCACAGTCTAGTGAATACAATGAGCAGCATCATCATTTATGAATAGCAAGTCACGTTTTTTTATAACACAGTATAATATATTACCTTTCTTTAACCTGAACAAAAATATACTTATATGCACATATATATTTATATAGTATATCACTAGTGATGGGCAAATTTATTCGCCAGGTGCAAATTCGCATGATGGGCGAATTTGCGAAACGGCGTCGGCGTCTCGTTAAATAAATAAATTTGCGAAACAGCGTGAAAATTCGCTGGCGAAAATTCACCGGCGTCAAAAAAAAAATTGACGCCGGCGTCTGTTTTTTGGACGCCGGCGCAATTTCGCCAAAAAAAGGACGCCAGTGTCAAAAAATTCGCCCATCATTGTACCTTTGAAGAGAGAATGTTCAGTGTGTACTTACTGTTTAGAAACAGTCAATGATTTAACAGTATTGTGTTGACCATGGGTAATTGGATTTTCCTGGACCATCACGTCCTTTATTTATATATCTTTACACAATAAAAAAACAACGTAATCTGGTGTAATACATATTAATTCATATATCACTAAAAACCTCTGTAGAAACATTAAAAAAAAGTTTTTGGGAAAAATTCCTTTTAAACTTTCAAATCATGTACTACTATCACTTCCCGCCAGTTTAAAGGGAAAGTAGTTTTACCAATAACAAAATTTTTAAAAGTTTTCCGTGATCCATATGAATTGCATCAGATGTATATAGTTTTATGAATTTAGGTAGACTAGGCAGCCAATAACGCTTAACACTGATATTTTATGTACCATATATAATATATATATATATATATATATATATATATATATATATATATATATATATATATATATATATATATACTGTATATATATAGTCCCAATGAGTTCAGCACACCATTCCTGGAACTTAATGACCCAGGTGCTACCTACTAATACTTCATAGAAACGTCCAAAAATAAAGGTGCAGTCAGAGAACCTTTGAAAAATATTTTTAAAAATCCATAATTTTTATTTGATACATTTAAAAAGAGGGTCGCTCTTTTTAAATGTATTGAATTATTTAATTTAAAAATTATTTAAATTATTTTAAAGGTTCCCTGAGTGCACCTTTATATTTGGACGTATATATATATATATATATATATATATATATATATATATATATATATATATATATATATATATATATATATTGTAGTTGTTGTCTAGGGCATCCATAGCCTCTAGCCTTTGTTCAAATAAGTTTTACTTATTTTGATATCTTGTAACAAATTATAAATTAATTTGTACACTGGACTGACTCTGTATATCAGCATTTTACCATTTATGACACTAAAGGGGTTATTTATTTAAATCTGAATTCATCTCATAATTAAAACAAAAAAGCTTAGCCAAATTCCCATGGCCAAATTTGTCTTTATTAATAAAATAACTCGAATAAATCGGCTTGGAAAAAAAACCTGATGAAATTCAGCGAAAACATGTTTTTGCCCAAAACCCCGAAATTATCAGATTACTGGGCTAAATCCAACGCAAATCTTTAAATTGACATAGGGACATCTCCCATTGACTTTTTCATGACCTCGACAGGTCTGAGATTTGTGGATTTGGGCTTTTTACGGCATTGGGGTATAATAAATCTCCGAAAATTCCAGTATTTTTTTTTTCACAAATTTGCCCCAAAAAGCCCAATCAGATAAATTCTACCTTTAGTAAATAACCCTGTGAGTCTGTTTTTTTAATGTATATATTTATTTAACTACTTTATTAACAGGATCAGGGAAGACGCTTGTGTCAATTGCAATTTGCAAACATCATTTAGAAAACATGCCAAACGGAAAAAAAGGAAAAGTTGTATTCATGACTACTAAAGTGCCCGTTTATGAGCAACAGTTGGATGTTTTCTGCAGATATTTTGCACACAGTAGGTATGTAACAAAAATCTATTTGTACTGATTATGTAGACTCTAAATATAACAGAGCGTACTTTTGTACGAGAATGAAACAAACCCTAAATTTGCATGCAAACCCCGTAGAGATGTAAAGCCAAACAACAATCACCCAGCATAACTATCCCAATTCACATCTCAGGATTTAGACAGATGCAGATATTGCAACACAGAGGTGGGAGTGGTAAAAAAGGAAGTACATCAATCCCACTATTCTGCAGAGCCCTGATGTCAAACTCCTCACATAGGAAACGCTATATGACTAATTTATCTGTTGTACATGCTGCATGCAACACTTTCAAATTCAAACATCAGCAAAGCAAATGCAACATTTTCTTCCCAGAATTTGTTGTTGTGGTAATGGACGCTGTAATGTACGGTATCCCAAACCCAGAACTAACTCCAAGGTTCTAATCTCAGCTCGCTCTTCTGCCAATAGTAGCCGCCTTTGGTTTCGGGTGGAGCCCTCCACTACTCAGATGCCACCAGGTCTTATTGCGGGAGAACCAGGGAGAGAGTTCTGGGCAAGCAAGGGAACCCAACAAGTATGGATAGGACGGGGATGGGAGCAGTTAGCAAAGTCTATATCAGGCTGGGTCAAATCAAAAGGCAATGCGGTACACAGCGGAAAGCAGAGTCAAGACAGGCGGGGTCAGTTCAGGCAGCAGGAATGCAAGGTAAGGGGCAAGCTAGGGTCAAACACAGATATACCCAGGAACTAAGCAAGAACTTTTACATTGGGCAACAAGATTTTAGCAAAGCGCCCTTTAAATATATTTGAAATTGGCACCACTGCCCGATGAAGTCACATGGTAAAGCCAGAATCCCCCAAGCGTTGCGCAACCCGGAAGTGACAAATTCACAAGGCAGGCGGCGGGCAACCCCGCAGGCGAAACAGCTGATGTCACAGCCATTTGCCAGGTACATTTATTACAGACATGTCCCCTGATTCAAAGCAAACATTTGATTGGTTGCTTTGGGTTACTGCACATGGGCAAACTTAGAGGCAGAATTATCAAGGGTTGAAGTGAAAATTCAAATTTTGAAATTCTAATTTTTGGGGGTATTTTTTGTGAAATTCGACTAAGGAATAGTTAAAATTCGATTCGAGTTTTTAAAAAAATGTAAGCTTTACAAGGAATAACCTCTTTCCTTTTGTCACAACATGGTACTTGATCTTTGTGTATTTATACTTTTATCATTATAATACTTATCCTCTCTGTGTGTACTTTTCTACATTGTAAAATTGTAAAGTGCTATGTATTATAGTAATGATATAAAAATAAAGTTTTTTTTACATGTGCATTGTGGATTGCTGGTGCATAGGTAATGAAAATAGCTGGAATGGTCAGAATAGCCCAAGGTATGTAGTGCCTGTGCAGGCAGAGAAAAGGTAGTTATTTGTCCTGTGTCACCATCTGTGTGTCTTGATACTGATACCTCAGCATAGTGTTGAGTATAAGGGACAGCTGGTGCACCTATACTGTATGTGTACCTGTATGTAATTAGTGATAGCTGTATGTTTCCCAATAACAAACCAGCCTGAATGCACACCCTAATAATTGCATACAACTAGCAGGTTTCAAGAGAGATATGCAATATACCTTTAGTGATTTTTTTAAATAGGTCTTTAAAATCTTATGAATGTATGTCTGCTTTGTGATTCTACTGAATTATCTACTGAACATCTTATTTTCTGTAGGTACAAAGTAGAGGGATTTTCTGGAGAAACAGCTGAGAACCTTCCTGTGGGGTTGGTCGTTGAAAACAGTGATATCATTATTTTAACCCCTCAGATTCTTGTTAACTGCCTAGAGAGTGGGACGGTGCCATCCCTTTCTGTCTTTAGCATGATGATTTTTGATGAATGTCACAACACAATAGGGAATCACCCATACAATGTATTAATGTTCAGTTACTTGGATCTGAAGCTGAATATGCCTGGAGAAGCTCTACCACAGGTAAATCTATGCTCTAAAAATTGCTGCGAAGGTGACTGATATTATTATATATATTATATTATAATATATTATATTATTATATATATATGTATATGTATATATATATATATATATATATAAATATATATATATATATATATATATATATATATATATATATATATATATATATATATATATATATATATATATATATATACATACATAAAACCACAAAGTAAGCTGGTGTTTCTGTACATGGAGTGGATCAAGACAGCTGTGTGTGTCTATTCTAGCCTAAGAAACAAATGTCTGCCTTCTAATGTGGAGGTGTCTCATTTTATGGGATTTTTAAGCACTTCAGCAAAACACAACTAAGCACAACTAAGCATAACATATCATAGGGTATTGTGATACTAAAATCTACAATTAGTATAGATAATGAGTCGGAGTGAGTGTGTGTAGGTATGTGCGCTAGATTTTATTTCGATTTAGGCTGAACTGTAATGGACTTTGGTCCTTTTTTCACCCAACTTAACTATGTTAATATGTAATACTGTGTTTCCAGAATATCTTATAGCTTCATTTTGCCAGGGTTTCTATCCCAAATTGTATGTTATTATAGAAATTTCTGTTACTCATTAAACATGCATTGGACTTTGTTTAGACAACAACAAACAATGTCTGAACACAGCAGAGCAGATAGCAGATTTCAGTACAAGAAAAAAAAAAGATTTGTCCAAAGATGGTTAATCACACAGGCTAGGCCAGTTTTAAATGTTAGCTTCTGTTTTGTACTTTAAAGGAGAAGGAAAGGTTAAAACTAAGTAAGCCTTGTCAGAAAGGTCCACCTAAATATACCAGTAAACCCTCAAAGTAGTGTTGTGTCAAAAAAAACACTGCATTTCTTTCCTTCTATTGTGTACACATGGGCTTCTGTATCAGACTTCCTGTCTTCATCTTAAACCTCCTTGCCCCAGGCGTGAGCATGCTCAGTTTGCTCCTCTTCCCCCCCCTTCCTTTTCTGCTGTAATCTGATCCCAGAGCTATAAGTGAGCAGGGAGATACTCAGACAGGATGTGATGTCACTCCAAGCTAACACTGCAGCTGCTATCCTAAACAAACAGAATGCTTCTAGAGATTTTTATTCAGGTATGGTAAAGCATTCTACAGAATAAATGTAGCATTCTAGCTTGCACTATTGCAGCTACTCTATTGGCAAGTAGCTTCCGTTCTCCTTTAAATATATCCATGTTTCATTGTGAATATAGATCATTGGATTGACAGCATCAGTGGGAACAGGGAAGGCAAAGACTTTAGAAGAAGCAAAGATGTATGTCACTAGATTGTGTGCCAGCCTCAATATTGGAGTTATATCCACAGTCAATGAGCATAAGGAAGAGCTAGATAAATTTGTAAACCAACCAAAGAAATGTAAGTAATCTACATAAATTCATTCTATTCTCATTCTTCTTAACAAATGTTAGGAGTCATTTAAAGGGGTAGTTGACCTTTAAAATAACTTTTAGTATGTTATAGAATGGCTTATTCTAAGTAATTTTTCAATTGGCCTTCACCTTTTTTTTTTATAATTTCTGAATTATTTGCCTTCTTCTTCTGACTCTTTCAAACTTTTACATGGGGATTACTGACCCCATATATAAAACAAATCCTCTGTAAGGCTACAGATTTATTGTTATTGCTACTTTTTATTACTCATCTTTCTATTCAGGCCTCTCTCCTATTCATATTCCAGGCTCTTATTCAAATCAATAACCAGATTGCTAATATTGCAAATCGGGGAGCAGCTGAATAAAAAGCTAAATAACTACAAAACCACAAATAATAAAAAAATAAAGATCAATTGCAAATTGTCTCAGAATATCCCTCTTCTAAAAGTCAATTTAAAGGTGAACAACCCCTATAAGACCAAAAATACAATTGCCATATTTGTTATGCACAGTGTAAAGTTTCCCCATTATTCCAGTGTAATTGCAGAAGTGAGGGAAAGATGTGCCTGTTGCAATTGCAACCTATGTTATCACATACTTGTATGACCAATGTTATTTTCTTTTTTCCCCAGTTGTTAAAATAGCAGAACCGCGTGAAAATGACGCATTTACAGCTATCATGTCCGAAATCATGAAGGAGACTGAGAAGATGGCAAAGGACCTTTTCCCTGAACTTTGTAAGATCTGTTCCTTTCTTTCATTTGCATAAGTATAAGGATGTTAAGGGTGGATTATCATATAAATGCACATTATTCTGTCTCAAAAATCTGACTGCATCATTCACCAACATATATTTAAGTTTTTGTCAAGATAGATGGCAAATTTATGGGGATTTCTGTTTGTATTAGAGGGTAAACAATTCATAAGACGATCTTACAGGTTGCAGTATATTTCGCAGCATGCTTTGGAGCGGCTGCTCCCTGAGTCCAATGCTTCCTTGTCATTAAGGGTGCAACATATTTGCTAGCATGCCTGGAACATGCAAAAAGTGTAGTATGTCAAAATATGTTGGGTAATAGAGAGTAGGCACAAGTTATGTGGATAGAACACCTGCCCCTTTCAGGCATAATACAGAAAAAACTCCAGAGCCTTTACAGATTATGGATAGAACGCTGTATCTACCAACTGCTGACTGTAGTACTTTACAGGCAAGTTACCACAAATATATTTTAAGGGGGGCAACAGTGCAAAGGTGTAGTACTGAGAAAAATTTTTCTTAAATGGTAGATGAAAAGATAAATACACTGCAAACATTGAGAAGGATACAGTGTTGGACTGGCCCACCGGGATACCAAGAAAACTCCAGGTGGGCCCAGGTGTCAGTGGGCCCTGTTGCTTCTAACCATTTAGCCTATTTCATAGTTTTTCCCTATTTATTTATTTATGGGGAAAATGCTTAATAATGGAAGAATTTAGTAAGTAGATATAAAAGACTAGGGCATTAAAGAGGTTGAGTGAGGAGAGGAGGAATAAGAGTTGGAAAGTGGGCACATGGTCTAAGGTTTTCTGGTGGGCCCCTGGCATCCCAGTCCGACACAGGAAGGATATAACTAATATATTGAATTAAGCTTAGAAGTGAATCAAGAATGGTATTTGCACTGAACTTTTTTACTGGTATGAACTATATGTACCATTAGAAAAGCAAGTAAACAAATGAGTGTCAATTCAAGAAAACGCTTTTCAACTTGATAGAAGTGAGTTTATTAGATTTGATAACTACTTTTTTTTTTATAGACAACTTGCTGCTAATTTTTTCAGTTAAATTTAGTTTAAACTACAGGGAGTTTAACAAACAACAGGCCAGATTCAATTCAGTGAGAAAAAGTCTAAAAAAAATCTGAAAAAAAAAGAAATAAATCTCCTGGCTTATCATGTGAAAACTCATGGACAGGATTCAATTCGAGGAGCAAAGGCTTTTCACCTAATTCAGTTTTTGTTTTTCCCCATAGACTTCAATAGAGTTTTCACAGTGAGATCTTTTTTTTCTGAATTGAATTCCGTCCATGAGTTTTCATGTGATAAACCGTTTTTATCACTGAATTGTATCTGACCCAATATTGGTGATCTGCGATCATTAACATATTTAAGAAAAGTATACGTTCAAGAAAAGTATATGAAACTCGGGATAGTAGTGATTGTTAAAGCTAATGTAAAAAAAAAAAAGTCAATTGCAAAGGAAAACCATATTGTTCTATTCATTTGCAATGAGGCTATATGATATTTAAAAAAATTTTTTTGAAAAATTAACATTGTTTGAATACTATAGATACATTTCCCAGTGTTAGTTGGGTTACTTTTAGTTGCCAAAGTTTTAACAGGTTTTGCTTGATAAATATTAAAAACATGAATATAATTAAGATGAACATTTTTAGATATGATTTTCACAAATTGCAGAAAAACTGCAATCTTGAATTTTTGTAAATTTGCCTTTATGTGTAGAATTGTATCATATGCTAGCAGTCAATGGATCTGCCACACTGTTATAGAGTCAATTGAGAGTAGAATCACAGTCGCTGATTGTTAATCTTTTTCAACAGGTTCCATGTCCAATATACAGAATTGGAGCTATGGAACTCAGAAATATGAGCAGTGGATAATCGACACTCAGAAGAAATGTCGTGTATTGCAAATGGATGATAAGAATGAAGAAATGCGTATCTGCTCGGCACTCTTTACTTACACTGAGCATTTGCGAGTATGTAATAGTATTTCAGCTCCCATTTTTATGTGTTTAGGGCGCTGTTTATTAAATCCACTCTGCAATTTGTGGAATGGGTGGTTTTTCCTTTGTTGAATACTGCTAGGTTATTTGTGTACAGTCGTAAATAACATAATGTTCGGAGAAAATCTTGAACTTTAGCTACTATTTGCAGTTTTTACTTATTATTATTTCTCTATAACAGAAATACAATGATTCTATTATGATCAATGAAGATGCCCGTACAAAGGATGCCCTGGACTATTTGGAAAACTTTTTCAACAACATGAAGAATGGAAGTTTCAATGATATTGAACAGAAGCTGTATAATAAGTTTCAAGGTGAATAAAGTAGGACTAAAGAGCATTATAGTGATGTCACAAGTAGTTTGCCACATGAAAGCCCATACTCTTTTATTCCTTGAATGCCATGTAAATAAATAACAAGAGCCATATTATTCAACTCCTTATGGGTAGTTTTAAAAAGATCACATACATTATATTATATTTACTTTTTTTCTTATTTCATATACGTTTACATTTGTAGAAAAACTCCCAGAGTTGTTGGAAGTTTCCAATAATAATATTAACAAAAAACTGGAAGAGCTACAGTTTATCTTGGAAGAATCCTATCATGAGAACCCAGAGACGAGGTCTTTGCTGTTTGTCAAAACGCGGGCATTGGTCTCGGTAAGTTCACTGGTTTAAAGGAGAAGTAAAGCTTAACTAAAGATGTAGGCTAGAAATGTTGCATATTATGTTTTGGGCTTCTACCAGCCCAAGGCAACCACAGTCCTTTAGTAGTAAAGATCTGTGTCTCCAAAGATGCCCCAGTAGCTCCCCATCTTCTTTTTCACTGCCCATGCTCTGTGCTGCTGTCACTTACTGAGCTTAGGGACCCACTCAAAATATACAGTACACAGAATATAATTGTCACAATATAAGGCTGATTAGTAATTAATACAGATAATTACTACATGGCAGCACAGAAACCAGTGCAACTAGCATCAGAATTTAATAATCAGCCTTGTAGCATCAGTTTATATTATGTTATGTAAGACATCTAGTCACTTCATCCTTTATACATTACATTTGTGGGTAACTAACTGTATTGGAAACATTTTTTTTATTTTGCACAGCCTATATAATATCTATTTATCCAGTTTTTATTTTTACACTGAACTGTTCCTTTAAACATGTTGGCTACTTCATATCAGATAAAAAAAAATACTAGAAATGCATAGTGTAGCTCAGTGCTGTCCACCTCGTAACTATAAATAGGCTAATTATCTGCTAAACCTTATATTTGAGAGATGGATTATAATAAAATGGTTATGTAATAAAAAGGAGCTTTAAAATTATTATGTACCAAAAAAAAATAAGTTTAGGGGTTATTAAAAAATCTCTTGCATTAATCACATCTGGCCTGCAGTCTTCCTGTTGGATAACCCTTAGTATGGGTAAATCCTGAATCTTTCTAAGTATCAAGCTTACTGCAAAGAATTAAAAAAGACCAATTGGAAGTTTTCTAAGGATATCCTTGTCTGTCATACTAATCATAAAGTTAATTTTAAGGTGAAGATCCAGTTTAAGGGAATGGAGAATCCTTCTCTTGTTAATGATCATATAAGGAAAATTAGATTTTTAGCCAATATCAATATTTTTACATAACATTTTACATAATATTACATTTGTGACATCTGTAAAATGCTGGGCATACATGTCAAGGTCAACAAACAGGCAAATCTTTTGCCAAGTGTATCTGATACTTTGCCCTACAGGCCAACAACCACAATGTTTGGCAGGCTGTCGGGAATGGACTGCTCCAATGCTATATTTGCCCCATGAGATTATCTGACCTGCAATCTACCAACTAAATCAGCAGTTTATACTGGCATGTGAATAGTTAGCTTTATTGGGTATATATTGTTTTTTGGAAAGTATAATTTTGTACTTCAGAAAAGTGGATGGTATTGAGCAAATTCGCTTGAAAAAAACTTAGAGACTTCTATAAGAACTACCATCACAGACCAGTCATTCTTTTAGTTGGTTTGGGATAAGAAATCCTGAAGGTTTACAAAACTGATCCGTTAGTTGAACTGTGTGCTAAATATTCCAATTCTAGTACGAATACCTGGGATTTTTGCAGGAAACCTACTGAACTCCCAGTTCATGATAAACAAGCTCCTAATTGTTGTATTTTAATGATAAGACTTTGTACCATACACATTTTATGTTGCTTTCATCTTATAAAAATGGCTAGCATAAAGGGGGTTATTTATCAAAGGTCGAGTTTTCCTACCTCGAATGAACTCCAATGACCTTGAAATCTGAATGGTATCTTATTTAAGAGTTTTTGGTGAAAAAAAACTCGTATCAATCGAATCAAATTCTCAATTCGAGATTTCAGGCAAAACCCTCCGAAAAAAACTCAAAAAGGCTGTTAACCTCTTCAAATGGTTCAAGGGACCCATTTACTTCTACGGAACCTGACAGGTTTTAGGTGGTCTATTTTCAGATTCAAGCTATTTCCAGGGTCAGGGTATAATAAATCTTAAATATTTTATTTTATTTTTTTTTAAAAATGATCAAGTTTTTTTTTAACCTGAACATATTAGTTTTGACCAAAAAATGCAACTTGGAAACTTGAATTTTCCCAGAAAAACCTTAATAAATCTGCCCTGAAGTAAGAAAATAAAGAGCATACTGCAACCAGCAAGCAGCAAAGCAGCCATTAACCATATACAATTTGTTTTTATGCTTAGGCATTAAAGACATGGATAGAAGAGAACCCAGTACTCCAATTCTTAAAGCCAGAGATATTGATAGGACGAAGCAAGAGGAATGAAAGCATAGGTAAGTCACCGTAAGTGGCTACAGAGTTTATTTATTTTCAGTTTCACAAATTTGCACCAATCCGTAGCCTATAGCAATGAAATTAGACGTTTACCGCTATGTTAGCAAGTAAATATCTTACAGACGCAGACAGATCATTGTGAGATTGAACAAACAATTGATTTGAAGGGCCAATATGCCTTTATCTTTTCAATCCTGCTAGTACAGTATCAATCCCTTCCTTCTTAAATTCATTAATACATAATTGAGAAAGAAGGAACCTCATTCTGTACTAAACTTGTTCACAAATCAATGCAGCCAACTGATTTATTTGGAACTTTAGTGGAACACATTTTTTCCCATTTAAGAATCTTTGACAATAATGTAAATGGCAGTCTGCACTAGTGTTAGTTAGTATTGGTGTTCCCCCCCCCCTCCATGTGTGACACTGGCCTTATTATTATTTAAGCAGTCATTGTCTCACTTCAGGCTGACCATAGCCTCATTATTTCCAACAGAGCTCCTGTGCTCAGATATATTCTGAGCATAGAAAGGCTTTGTTTAGAAAAAATGTATTATCCAAATTGTGTGTGCCATCTTATAGGGTAAGATAACCCATTACTCCCCCTATATTATTTTGCCACAGAACAAATTGCCTGTTTGAACACAACTGCAGAATCACACAGAACAACATTTACTGATAATCTACATGACAAGGGCTTGTTTACACTGCTATCATACAACATAGAATTAAGTGTTTAATCTAGGCATATTATTTTCCATGGGACAGTGGTTAGGCGATGGTTTTAATATGAAAATTCAGTTGTGGCTATTGCAAATCCTTTCACCCACCTGTAACTGTGTATTGTCATTACTGCCAGTGTTTATCGTCCATTGACTTCTGTTTATCCTGCTTTGCTTATACAATCACCGAACAACCTCTGCAACATATCAGTAACATTTCGTCTCCTTAATTTCCTAAAGGAATGACCCTGACAAGCCAAAAAGGTGCACTGGAGGCTTTTAAAAATTCAGGAGACAGCAAACTTTTGATTGCTACCTCAGTTGCTGATGAAGGCATTGATATCCAGGCGTGTAACCTTGTGCTTCTTTATGAATACGTCGGCAATGTGACAAAGATGATCCAAGTCAGAGGTATACAAACAGAAAGCAAATTATAAGATTTCTACACCACAAACAAACTGGTTTTTTTACCTCTATTAATCCAAACTTTCTCAGGAACATGAATACAACATGCAGTTTGGGCTTTATGCTTGAATGTTGCACCTCAGTCTATATCATATGCCAATAAGTAAAAGTTACCATTCTATGCAAACACTTGAATCATACTAATGGCTCTCTTACCTCATGAGTAGTCATGGGGGTAAATTTTCACTTTGTATACAATTAAAGATAACGACCCACCCCAACATTCTGAGAACAAAAAATCTGTGAGCAACAGCTTTGAATGACAGAACTAGATGTAGCATTTTTTCCAGATTTTTGCAAGTTAGTCTATCACACAAAAGAGCTAATGTACCAATGCAACTGCAAACTCAAAGTGCTATTTTGAATGCAAAGTGTGCATTGACTAAAAGAAGCACCTAATAGATTCCTCCACCACTCTGCATGGTGGTAATTACAGGGTTTCCATAGAGGGCTGCCTCAATAGTTAAAAACAACTTGTGCCAAGTGAATCATCGGCCATTAATGCTGCACATTAAAAGTGACTCCATTTCAACATAAATAGTGTGCACCATAATGCACAATTTAGCCAAATGGACATTCACCTGTACTGGTGCATCATGCACAATACCAGTTATATATTGCACAGCATCCCAACTGTTTGGAAAAGGGTAATCTGATCTTTGCTTTATTATTTCTAACCTCCAATTATACTAATAGAAATTACTTTTAATACATCTATACCTTAAAAGCATATCTTTGATGTGTGCCCATACATAAACAAAATATATAGTTTCACTTACTGAGCTGTATATAATAGAACTGAACATCAGGAACAGACCCCTATATTCTCAGCCAGCAGTTGTGTGCTGCTTTTTATTTTTATGCTCCCAACAGTGTATACAGTATACATGATAAACTGTGGTGATTGTAACGTTGCCAGATGTCTATAATAAAACAGCATACATGATTATTTGAAACCCAACATTACAGGGCGAGGAAGAGCAAAGGACAGCAATTGCTTTCTTGTGACATCCAAACGAGAAGAAGCAATTAAGGAAAAGAATAATTTGCTGCGTGAGACATTGATGAATGATGCTGTCACCCAGATGCAGAAAGAGGAACCTGGGACCTTTCTTAGTAAGGTAACCGTTAGTTGTTGCTGAGTCTAAACCAGCTGTAATGGTACATATTGAGGTGCTTAAAAGACAGAAGAACTTGAGGTCCTTAAACATCTTAATCCATGAACAGAAACTGTTAGCAATAATGGGTTGTTACCTTTGCAGCATTTGAGGCAACAGCATGGCTGGAACCTTAAAGCTTTGCAGACAAATTGTTAAATATTGGACTAACCTATCTGCATGTTGTTGCAAAGTTCCTACAACAAGGGGTGGTTCTAAGGTTCCCCTTCTTTGCTTTGGTGGCTGTGGACTGGTCTAGTACTTCAGAACAAAGCCAGAGCAACTGCTGTCCCACCCATGGAAGGTTACATACACAGTATCACTGTCCAGTAAGAAGTCAATTAATCAGGTGTACATTTTAGGAAAAAATCCTTTTCCTGCAGGTGTAATTCAGTCGTGCCAGCATTTTTACATGCACCATCCTCAAACCCTTCTCTTAGAGTTTCTAGTCAGACATAAATCCTGGCTCATAAAATAATTATGGGATAATGTTAGAATAATTTAAAAACTATGACCATATAATAAATGCAGCAAGGGCTAGAGTATCATAGACTTAAGTTAGTTCTACCAACACTTTAAGTTTGCGGACAGTGCCACAAACCCCCCCACTGCCATTCTAACTTTATATCTTTCATATTTTCTTAACTTTTTAAAGATTCTTAAGATCCAAAAGGAAGAAAAACAAATGCGTGATATGAAAAAGTTATTTGAGAAACCAAAGGAAACCGAAGGCAACAGGAAACTGCTTTGTGGAAAATGTAAAACGTTTGCCTGCAACACAGATGACATAAGAGTAATAAAGGTAAGCCAGATATTTTAAACCAATATGCTACTCTGTTTATTCAGATTAAACATATACTTGCACAGGATATGCTTTAGCTTTGTAATATATTGGTGTACATTGTGTATATTGGGAAAGAACAGAGAACATGGAAACTTTTAGTAATAAGCACAAGTCTTTGTAATCCAGAATTATTTTGGACCAATACATCAGTACACAACACAGTATTTTTTTTTTTTTAACTATGGGGCAAGGGACAGAGTGTGATACCAGCTAGCATCAGTACAAACCTCAGATTATTGTATCTGCTGATCACCTTCCATAGAAGTAGCACTAGAAGAATAATGGAATACATTAAATGGGAACTATTGCGAGATGAAAAATGAATATAAGCTTCAGCATAATGAAATAACTAACTTTCCAAATACAATCAATAAAAAATTCTGTACTGTTTCTGAAATAATCAAGTTCATCTTCACTATTCCTCTCTCAGCATTTGTTTCTGAATTCGCCAGCCCTGTATTCAAGAATGGCAGGATAAGGGAAGCAATTGACAGGTGGTAAGGACAGGGCTGGCCTGCACTGATGCTGCACTGTTTCTCCTTCCTCCATTTTATCCATGTCGCAGTGCACAGTGCAGCAATTTGCCAGGACATAAGCTCTCGGTGCATGAGCAGCAAGGGGTGTTCTCTTGCATTTCTGCCCAGGGAATTGCAAACGACCCCTTATTACCTTTATCAAACAAATATCAGATAATTGCTACCAACAGCAGTATAATACAATACTCCTCTGCAACAACAGAGTGGGGCTCATTTATAAAATTTGCACAATGAACATATTTGCCCTGCGCATGTTCACATTTATAAAGATTGGTGTGTTTAATGTGCAAACATAATTGCAAATTTCCATACGCATTGAGAATGTCCTTAGGAGTTTTTAAATATGGCACGTCGCAAATTGCAAATATTTATGCACACGCTCTGCCTTCAAGTTATGCCACGACTATTTTGAACTAATTGCGAATTATCGCAAACAACAGTGGCCGCGCTCATGCAAACATCCATCTCATTTGTGAGCGATTGCCAAATATATGCATGCAATGCGAAATCTCAAAAAAAAAAAAGATAAGACAAGCACATCGGTGCCAAATGTAAACCTTTAGGAAAAACATGGGCATTATAACCAATCTGTGCTGAGATGATGTTTAAGAAATGTGGATATATATTCCCAACCTGATCACATACAGAAGAAAGAAAAAAATATGCATATAAGAAGGACTATAATGTTGACAAAAGCAAGGCACTTTACAAGCCACATTTCCAGACAACAGCTGCCTGACAAAGGATTACACCAGTGGTGCCACAGAAGTGAAAGTGTTTTTGTCCTATCTGCATGAGCTTTCATTTAAAATCTCCACTTCTACCATACCCCCTGGACCGTGTTAGCTTTGTATGAGAATCCGGGGAACAAGGACTTTCCCTGCTTTTGGTAAACATTTTTATGGCCTTTTTTCTTTCGGTAGACAAGCAGCATATTCTTGGACACGTCAGACTAATAAACTTACTACGATCTAATGAGAGCTATTAAGACAATATATATTCTATAGGTTCTATAAACCACTTATGCAGAAATTTTAAAGGGGTATGTTGACAGTCTTCCAAGGACTAGAAGCAGATGATCTTATAGAAGGTTTAATCCTTATGGTTGCCTTAATGGTTAGGCTTATTTATCTGCTTCTTCCCATGAATTGTAGAGATGACGATGGTGATATTTGCAGTAGGCATGCACCAAATAAGTTTGAGCAAAAGGTTAGCACTTTTAAAGAACCGATAGTGAAGACTTTCTCCAATATTATTATATGATAACTATCCTTCCCTCAGTGAATTCAGTTTTATATTACTTTTACTACACTGTGCCTTGTGCCTTATCTTTTATAAAATACCAAGACTGAGTATACTATTGTATACTATGCTGACAGATTTGATTTTAATAGCAATGCATCTTAATAGTTTATTATTTTTTTTAAATAGGTTTCTCACCACACAGTCACTGACAAAAGCTTTACGGAGAGGTTTTATTCTATGCCCATTTCAAAGCCTAAAAAATTCAACGGCTACAAGATGTTGAGTAAAATATTCTGCAAGAGACCAGACTGCACTGAGGAATGGGGGGTGTGTGGCGCATACCGGAACTTTTCGGACATTCCTCTAATAAAGATCACTAAGTTTGTAATAGAGAACCCAGATGGAACTCAGGAGTACAAGTCCAAATGGACAGACGTAACTTTTACAATGAAGGATCTCACAAGAGAGGAATTGATTAGATCATTTTCATTTATTGCTTCCGTCGAGTAATTTAACTGTCATTATTGGCTAAACTAGACTGGGCACTATAGGGCTCTTTTATGGCTCTATATGATCAACACTGATGGCATTACTACACTTTTATGTTGTTTTTCCGTTATATTTGTAAAAGCTGCACTTTTTTTTGCAGTGTTTGTGGAATAAATGTTCTTTCGTTAATGTGAGAGGTGGCAAGAAAATATTTTTTTGGCAACCTTTGTGGATATGTAACTTGTGTATAAGAAAGCAATTCATTTTTGTAGAGAATAAGTGGCATTTAGTTATATGTTTTAATATTCTTACGTAATATGTAAATGTTCGTGAAAGTGGTTTGCCACAAGCACATATATACATTTGATATTTCAACGGTATACCTTAATAATGTTTCTAATTGTAGTCCTTTAGTTGTGATTTATTAAAGAATGCTGTATAGCCATACTCGTGTAAGTAAAACAAGGGAAATGTATAATCTTTTGAGATCCAAAACAGACACTTTCATCAATTTTGGGACTATTCAGTTGGTGCCCATCTCTAAACATAATAAGAAATAACTTCTATACTCTGGGTGCTACCTAAACACGCCTGTTGTCACTCCAGATAATTATTTTAGGCTAGTGTTCAGCCTCCTGACTTTAATCTCCCTGGTTCCCTTTTGCTCCTTGCACAGTGCCAGACAGCACCCTCAACCATTACAGGAGGTCTTTTCACAGGCAGGTAGCAGCCATTAGTGAAGTGCAGGCTGAACCAAAACCTATGGGTGGGTGGGGTTTGGGCCATCATCCACACAATCTTTGCAGTTATGTTTGGGCTGAACTTTACCATCTGTCCATGCCAGCCCTAACCTTACAATTCCCCTCTTCCACCACCATTCAGCTGTTTATATAGGCCCTGCCCCTTCTGTGACATCAGAACGGGGTGGGGCGGATGAAGATCAGGAAGGGGCACATTAGGGTCAGAAGCAGGAAGACTTTTTGTTGACCTGCAATTCACTAGCAGCCATTCTTCTCAGGGACCATACTGAGTTTCGGATCACGATAGCCTTGCCACAGGACAACCTTGCTTGAATATGTGAGCTGATGGTCCAGCATTCATAACCCAACAGCAGGATGTAATTTTTAGCAAAAATCTTCCTGGAATTTACATTTCCTGAGAAATTAAAGGTAAAACTTTAGCCACTTCCTTGCAGATGGTTGGGGGGGAAAAAGTGTTTGCCCAGCACAAAAATATTTTTGGACCCAGTTTCATTGAAAAAAAAGTATCTCCATATAAGATTCCCTTTTTCGCTGTAATTATAAAGTAGTACATTGTACTTTATCCTAACTAAGACATAATTAAAATGTGAAATTCTTATTAGAGGCAAAACAATCGTATTTGTTTTATTTAGCTTTTAGATCATTTTTAGCATTTTTTTCCAAGTTATGGAAAGACCCCTTATCTGGAAAAATCCAGGTCCCAAGCATGCTGGATAATAGGTCCCATACATGTACTGGGTTAAAAGGGCCCCTAATATGGATTGGGCCTTAATGTACTGCACTACTGGCATTCTTCAGAGTTTTAGCTGTGGTCTGTATAGTACAATTGCAAAGATATTTGGATAAAATAGGGCAGGGTATGCAAAGAGTAATTTTGCATGTAAGTCACCATGTTTTTAACCACAAAACAGTGGACAAGAACTAGTTAGGCACCTGATTCAATGGCAGCTAAAGCACTCACAATTGCACATGCACGTCAAACTGCAAATCTAACTTCATTGCACTGAGAATCTTTGGTGTTTGCTATGGTATTTCTGGTGTGCTGCATTAAAATTACGTATCTGCCCAATTTGTTAGTAGCAAGTTCCCTGTATCGAATTGAACAAAGTTACTGTAGGAACCCTGGAGCTATGGCCACCTTTGAGATGGCAGTAGAATCTAACAGGGAAAGTAGAACTTTTGAAACGTAACCAGAAATTTGCCCTTTAGTGCAGAGAGCACAATGTGCAAATACCACCATAAATGCACACTCATTGCCCTATGCCATATTTTTTGTTAGCAAGTACTTCTAACACAGCTTTCATTTTAATTTATAGTTTTTTTTTTTTTTTTTTTAATAATGAGTTTTCTTTTTTTGCATAGGTTTCCCATCACACGGTCATTGACAAAACCTTTAAAGACCGTTATATTACTAAGAATCATCCAAAGCCGAGAACCTTCCAAGGCTACAAGAAGATATATAAAATATTCTGCAAGAAACCAGGATGCAATGCTGACTGGGGGGTGTCTGGAACATATCAGTGCTTCCAGGACATTCCTCTGATAAAGATTGAAGAATTCGTTATAGAAAATCCTGATGGAACTCAGGATTACAAAAACAGATGGGTTGATGTACATTTTACAATGACGGAACTCAGCACAGAGGACCTTCCTTTATCATTTTCAACTTGCAATTAGAATTCGATCACCATGGTAGGATTAAAATCCTGTTCCTATGTTAAAGGGTTAATTATAATGTCTTTCAAAGGAGTGATATGTTAGAGAATGACTAAAGATTGCCCACAGTATAGTCGTGCTAGATCAGGTGTTGCCCTAAGAGCTTCATGTGGAGCCTAAAACTGATTACTGTTGGCTGGTAACACTACAAGGACATGCAAACCAACCACAAAAAATGTAATCAGTGAAATCTGTAGGGCTGCAACATCAACTTAATTACATAGGATTCCTTATCTAACCTACGCAGCCCCATCCTTCAGGAATTCATTTTGGCTGTTGGCTACTGAGCATGCTCAGTTCTTCTCAATTCAAATTTCTAAAATGGTAGGAAGATGTATGTCCTTTAAGTGTTGAGAGCCAGACTGACAAGTGTTTGCCAAAAGAGTTGTATTAATCATGGGTTCTATTGACTTGTGAAGTGCACTCCTCTACCGCAGATATGGGCCTTAAACTACAATGTATAACTTTAATGGTCATTTTCAGACTCCCTAGAGGCATTCTGACTATAACATACTCTTTGTGACAAAGTATTATCACTTTAACAGGCTAGGTACTTACCCATCAGAAGTGGAAATTTGATAATGGGATTTATACACTTACCATTATATACGTTTCTCTTTAGTCGACGGGGACACAGGAGACCAGTGGGGTGAAGCTCCATCCTCCAGGAGGCAGGACACTTAAAGAAAAAAACAGGGGGAGTGCCTAGATACTCTGGTTTTACCACTAGTGCTTCTTCTTTCAGCTCAGTTGATACCAAATATCAGTACACAAGGAGAATAGAAAAAACAAGAGAAATATTTGAGCTGCAATAACAGTCGCTGGGTGGGAAGTCCTGTGTCCCCCGTCAACTACAGAGGATTTAGCAGTAAGTGTATGAATCCCATTTTCTTGGACGTCTCCGGGGGACACAGGAGACAAGTGGGGACTTAAAGCAGACCAGACAACAGCAGGGATTGCAACTAATATGATATACAGTATAAGATAGTATTCGGCCGATGAGTGCACAGCAGCATGCAACACATTACAGCTGAAGGAAGCCTCTGCTGAGGCAAAAGGTATTGAATCTGTAAACTTTGATGAAGGTATGGACGGAGGACCAGGTTGACGCTATGCAGATCTGTTCCACTAAGGCTGCGTTGTGCCAGGCCCATGAGGTTCTGACTGCTCTGGTGGAGTGTTCTCAGACTCTAAGTAGAGGAGCCTTTCTTTTTGCCACGTAGGGCCTGTGGATGGCATCACGGATCCATCTGGCTATGGTGGCTTTTGAAGCGGGGCAACCTGCCTGATGGCCAGACAGAATGATAAACAGGGAATCTGATGTACTTAAGGATTTGGTGCGTTTCAGGTAAACCCAAAGGGCTCAGGTGACATCCAGCCCATGGAGGTGTTTCCTGATTAAGATGGAAGGACGCCGCAACCTTGGGTAGGAAGTTGGGCTTGTTACCAAGTACTAAGAAGAGCCGGGTCACAGGAGAGAGCCTATAGCTCTGACATCCTTCATGCTGACAAGATGGTCCAAACCTCCCGTAGACAGGACACTTAAAAAACTGCGCTCAAAGAGTAAGTACTAGTGGTAAAGCCAAAGTATCTAGGTACTCCCTGTTTTTTTTAAGTGTCCCTCCTCCTGGAGGATGAACTTTTACCCCACTGGTCTCCCGTGTCCCTCTGAGCCGACAGAGAAATAAACATTACTGTTTTGTATATCTAGATATTCTATTATTTCTCCTTATCCTCATAAACGGCTTCGGACTGGGCTGTCCAGGGTTGCAATTTCAAGGGCCCCTCCAGGCTTCAACTTACCTTTTACTTCTTGCTTAAATTGAGGCTGTGAGGGGCGGCAGAGTATCAACAGTGGGTCAGTAGGGCTCATAAAGGCCAGGGCCCACAGGGTTTTACGTTTGTTTTATCTGCAATTCTTGAGGCAGCCTTGACGTTCCACTAACGCTTCATTTGTCAGATGGAAATGTAATTTTATTTTTGCTATTGCATGTAATCTACCTTATGCACTCATGTGGTTGACCTCCATTTTTCTCTTCCTTGACTCCTTATTCACCTTATCCTCTCTCTTTATCCTCTTTAGTTAATGAGTCTGCTTTGTTGTAAGCATAATTATGCAAATTATATGATATTAAAAATGTAATAGTATACCGTTGATAAACACTACTGATTGCAATAAATTATTTTAATCAGATATTGTTTTGGTTATGGTTCCAACAATAAACCCTTAAAACCTGAGCTCCTGTGGCAATGATTTACTACTGGATTTCTTTGAAATAAGTGAAAAGTGAAAAAAAAAAGCTATTTCTGGTCTAATGGTCTAATGGAAAAATAATATTAATGAAATAGGTTAGGCATTAAAAAAACAGAACAGAACATCTAGTGCAGATGGTTTGTGTACCCTTGCATGTATACAGCGCAAAGAACTATTGGCATATTTAAAAAAAATACCCATCACTCTTGAAAATAAGTTTATTTGGGTTGCTTTTAGAAAGTGTTTCCTCTGTAACATCTTTTCTTGCATGTGGCAAAACTAGGATTGCAAGAAAATAAAATGCAGCAATAGAAAAATTCACATTTAATATTCTTGAAGAAAAGGTCTTTAGTAGACTAAACATTATTAATCATCATTATTTACGCTGCCACAAATATTTCATTTGATATTTTTTTCTAGCACTTAAGTATGTGCTCTACTTGCATTACTGGACTATCCTCTAGCAACCACCTTGTCGTTGAGATTACTTTGATCATTCACTTCAGTATACAGATTACATTCTAAACACATTCACTATGAATTCACTGTGAATGAGGTCTGACACTAAACTTTAGAATCATACAGACTTTAATGATTATTGAAAGTAATATAGTATGTAGTTACATATAATTATCGAATGCCTCATTAAAAGTTTGTTTTAATGTTTGTAGAAACTATTCATAATATTGGCCAAGGAAAGGGTATAGAGGTGTCATCTGGAAACCTAAAAATACTCATCATAAGGGGCAGAAACAAACATTTCTGCTTAGTGAGCCAATAGGGTTTCTAGTAGTAACAAATCCCCCCCCCCCCAGTGAAAGGTTCTATGTTAAGTCTTCTCATAGGAATTCAAAGCATGTAGGTTAAAGAGATACCGACATGTTCCTATCTCCTAAATCATAGGAGGTGCTGCACCAAATATTTTCCCCTAAAAGCCCCCTCAAAGGGGGTACATGGAAGTTTATGGATCCTTATCACGTCACACTTAAATAATGAAGGAAGTTTAAAGCACTGCTGTGGAGGTATGATATCTAGAATGTACTTAAAGGGGGCAGTAAAGTCAAGAAAGGCTGCTGCATGTGAAAAGCATGTAGTGACATTCCAGCATCTTAATGTCACCATTTATACATATGAATCTACATAGAATTGCCTGTGCTATTTTTGAAGGAGCTTAGGGAATACTATCAAAATATTATGGGGAGAAATTTAACAATTTGGCCTTTCAAGTAAAAATCAATTTCTCAAACATCATTGATCCTGTAAAGTCTGTGAGATTATGATGGAGATCAGTTAATGTCATCTCCAAAACAAGCCATTTGCTGGATCTTTATTATCTCCATTTTTTTTTTAAATTAACTAGCATTGGCCATTTTACGGATCATGTAGTTCAGAATGCCTCCATTGCGATAATATGTCAGTTCCACATCCGTGTCAAATCTCATGATGGCATCAAAAGATTTTCCAGTGTCCAGCTGAGAAGCAACAGAATAAGAAATGTTAGAAGATGCCATAGCACTGACCCACAACATGCCCAGATAAGATAAAGATCTGCTCTTGGAGTATTAGAGGTATAGGCTCTGTTGTTCGGAATGCTTGGGGTTTTCAGAATAAAGTAGATCAGAATAAGTCAGAATAAAGTCTGCTAAATATAATTGAAACATTAAATAAACCCAATAGGCTGGTTTGCCTCCAATAAGGATTAAAGGGGACCTGTCACCCAAAAAAATTATTCAAAAGCCTATTTTATCACATTAGTCAAGTAAAATGAACTTTAATTACACTATATAAATTATTTGAATCTTGCTTCCTTCAGTCTGGGATTTCACAATTATAACAAGCAGGCAAGAGCCATTTTGAGGACACTGTTATTAAGACAAGTCTTGTATCATCTCAGAATCTTGTTTGTGCACCAGAATAGGGGACCTGATGTCCATCCCCATGCCCTGGTTACACAATTAAATGGTAAAGAGAACTGGGGGAATGTGTGGAGAGCAGTGATATCTAGGAAGTGCTGAATGGAATGTGAAAGTAATTGTCTGCCCCGCCTCTATGCCACTGGCATAGAGGAGGGGCAGACAATATTTGATTGACAGCTGAGATTTTTAAATGAGCTTACAACAGCTATGAATGCTTTAATAAAAAATAGAAATTGGATTTCATGTTTAATTTGAAAAGGACTTTTATTATACAGATTTTTGTGTCTGGGTGACAGGTCCACTTTAAGTATATTTTAGTTTGGATCAAGCACAAGGTACTATTTTTTTATAACAGAGAAAAAATGAAAAATCATTATTAAAATCTGAATAATATGCTTAAAATGGAGAAGGCCTTTGGGTAATTAGGAGCATTCAGGATAACGGGTTCACGGATAAAGGCTTCTATACCTATGTTTTTACTCTTCATTTATTTTCCTTTATAATGCTGGAACAAACAGTGTGCAGATATGGTGGAAAAACTTAGCCTTGAAGAGGCTAACCGCCATGGTACCTTCGTTGATCATGAAGATTAACACTAGCACCCTTTTTTTATTATCTTATGAGAATGCCTTTAGCAACCAATATGGCAGCTATATTTGATATGTATGGTGCATCTGCATAAAGCACAGAAATGTTAGAATGATATTTTAACATAAATTGTATATACTAAATTCCAATCAAATAAATTCTGTATATTTTATTTCTGGTCTATAATGTATGACTGTGTAGAAAGAATTTAGATTAACTTAAAAAGTAAACCAACCTTAAACTAATTGACTTTGTGAAGAAATCGAAAGGAAGAGATATACATTTGCTTTTGATTCTGCAAGTTTACCTTGATTTCAACATTCATGCCAGGTCGAAGATCTTCAGGAATGATGATAGTGTAACGTTCTCGGCCACTTAGCCCTAAAGCTTCTGCTGACTCTCCAGGTAAGTACTGCAGAGGAATGATCCCCATCCCAACTAGGTTACTGCGGTGAATGCGTTCATAGCTCTCGGCAAGGACGGCTTTGATTCCCTGTGCAATAGAATCACATGCATTCTAACGGACTGATTCACTGGGGGGTTTTTTTTTGTTTGTTTCTGCTTGTGTGCAATAGTGTATGCACCTAATAATCTATACATGACTTTCAACAGGCAGGTCCACAGTATAATTAAATAAACAGAGAAAAATTCTAATTTAGTGCGTAAAAATAAACTTCTCTCTTCCAAGATGAAAAACCAAAAATCAACATGGCAAAGTCAACTTTCCATTTGTTCTGCAGCCCTGGGAAATGCAGTGTATCATACATAAGCTTACTCTACCTGTAAGAAAGGACCTTTTGCAGCCCAGTCTCTAGAACTTCCAGAACCGTACTCTTTTCCTGTCAGGAGGATTAAATTGTGCCCTTCATTTTGGTATCTTTCTGCAGCGTCAAATATATCAAGCTAGAAAACAGAGAGGGGAAAAAATACACCAATTCATAAAGACAATAAACTTATTGTGCATTGGCCCTTTAAAAAATAGTCTTATGAATGCAAATAACTTCAGGAATAGAAATGAGTTTCAATTACATACATAAAGTGAAACTTTAAGCAAGAAAAACAAATTTTGAATTAAGCCTGGGAAAAGAATGGATGCACCAAGAGTTTTTAATACATAATAAGGGACAGAAAGATGACAATTTTATTATGACTTATAACTGGTTTGGACTGTATGTCACCATAAAGAGGGAGGTAAATATACAGTATACCCCTTTTCCAGATGATTAAAGGGCAGTATGTTAAAATTAGCACAATTTGTGTTCAAATCTATTCTATTAGGCGGTGATTTTGTTGTTTAGAGAGGCTAAAGATGGCCATATACAGGCTAACTTAAAGGGCACTGGTCACCATGAATATTTTTACCCACCTAGAGGTGTGGACTAATAGAGCCTGCACTCCGGTTTTTTCTTTTTTCAAAAAAGAAATTGCTTCCACCAGCACTAAGCTGCCTGCACCAGGAGGGAGATTGGGTGCAGGTTGCCATGTTGAGGCACACACATGCGCTTAATGAGTGAGTGCCTCAATTCGCTCATTATGTGCATGCGTCTTATGTCAGATTGTGTGACTCATTATGTGTATGTGCACAAAACAACATGGCTGCCCGTACCGGGAGCTCCCTCCTAGTGTGGGTTACCTAGTGCTGGTGGAGGGTGTTTTCATTGAAGAAAAAAAAAAGCTATTTTATCTTCGAACTGGAGTAAGGCCTATATTAGCTTGCACCTCTAGTGGGGTAAAAATATTCAGGGTGACTGGTGCCTTTTAAAGGTAATACAATATGTAGCAGATTCACAGTATATACAGTGTATGGCAGTGGGTTCTGACACACTATGTGTATTACACACAGTAGGAGACAGTGGGTACTGGCACATTAAATGCAGTGGCAGACAGAGGGTACTGGGACATTATACTCAATGTGAGAAAATGGGTACTGGCACACCATGCCATGCTTGAACTAGAAATCAAAATAGGCCCAAACAGCCCCACACCAGCCCACTAAATAGTGACTGTCTATGGCATCTTACAGCAGCCCCTCTGGCATATGCCAGTCTGGGACAGCACCAGGCCACACCAGTGGCAGTGTAAAATTAGGGTTGGATGCATCCAGAGTAAATGAATTGCTTTGAGGATCAATTGCAAACTCACTGAACTGTTATGTCCCATGTGGCCCCCTTCAAGTTGCTGACTAACTCACAGTTAGAGCTGAAAAGCAGGAAGTAGTAATCTGACTATTATGTTAAACATCCAGTCACTCCAGCCTTTATACATTACATTTTTAGCTAACTAAATATATTAGAATTGTTTTTTTTATTTCACACGGTTTAGCCAGTTTTTGTTTTTACACTGAACTGTTCCTTAAAAAAAATGTTTTCTTTTTGCAGGGGAAAGATATTAATTCATGACCGGGATGAGACTGATGTAAATAAAAGTATTTATTTTTTTGAGCTGGTGGAGAAGCTGCTGTAGGTGCATCAGAATGTATATTGTACCTATGAATGGAATGAAAGTTGCTGCAAATATGCCAAGTTCTGAATAGTTCAGCTCCTCCAGATCAGTCTCCCTTCTGTCATGCCTTCAGTCAGTAAAGTTTTCCCAGCCCCACCTACTCTGTACCTGGTTTGTACATTTAACTATCTGTAAAGTTTGACCGGACAAGCTGCAAACCCACATATATCAAATCAAAGTGCAACTGATCTCTTCAGCATCGGGTTTGGAGGAAGGACTTTTCAATCCCTGATTAAAGGACCAGTGCAGTCAGGAAGGGAGTCGGTTTTATTTGGTTTTAGGTGTCAGGTTTTGGGGAGGCTTAGACTACTCTAGCCTCAATGAAAATCCGCCTATGCTTTTTTTTTCAAATTATCTTATAAAGCTCTAATAGGTAACACTTATTTTTTACTAAACTCATTCCCTCTCCCCTTAAAACACGTTTAAGTTCCAAAAGGAGATAATGAGCTCTATATAAACAAACCACTTTGTTTTCTAAGCATAGTCTTTGTAATAAGGAGCTGCTCATTATACAGAGGCTTTATCTGTGAGCTGGTAAATCGTATACTCTCCATAGCAAAATTATTATGATCAAAGTGTACTCAGTGTGAATATTGCTGCATAATGGTGCAGTGCTGCATAGTGTTAAGAACATTGCAGTTTAAGAAGAAGAACACTCACAGTTTCATTAGAAGGGAAGTATATAGTTAAGGGAGACTGCTTATTGATGAACTTGTTAAACAAACGAATATTGGCAAATGTTCCTCTCGCCATGACAGCATCATTCCCTCTCCGTGACCCATAAGAGTTAAATTCTCTTGGAGTTAACCTGTCCAGAAGAAAGAGACATTTGTCATTTGCAATACAAAATATCATGTGTTGATGTACAACAGCAATATAAATATCAGGTTAAACTTGAAGAAAGAGTGATGAGATTCAAAAACAAAGCTGTTATTGTTCTTAAAGGAGAAGGAAAGGTTAAAACTAAGCAAGCCTTATCAGAAAGGTCCATCTAAATATACCAGTAAACCCCCAAAGTAGTTCTGCCCTGAGTGCCCTGTCAAAAAAAACACTGCATTTCTTTCCTTCTATTGTGTACACATGGGCTTCTGTATCAGACTTCCTGCCTTCCGCTTAAACCTCCTTGCCCTGGGCAAGAGCATGCTCAGTTTGCACCTCTCCCCCCCTCCTCCCTTCTCTACTGTAATCTGAACCCAGAGCAGGGAGAGACTCAGGCAGGAAGTGATGTCACACCAAGCTAATACTGCAGCTGCTATCCTAAACAAACAGAGAGTTTCTAGAGCTTTTTACTCAGGTATGGTAAAACATTCTACAGATTAAATATAGCATTCTAGCTTGCACTATTGCAGCTAATCTATTGGCAATAAAATGCCTCCGTAGCTTTCCTTCTCCTTTAAATGAACAGTAACACCAAAAAATTAAAGCAATGAAAATATAATATACTGTTGTTCTGCACTGGTAAAACTGATGTGTTTGCTTCAGAAACACTACTATAGTTCATATAAACAAGCTGCTGTGTTGCAATGGCGGAAATGAAAAAAGGCTATATGGCACAGGTTAAATAGTGGATAACAGATAACATTATGTTCTACAGAACTTATCTGCTGTGTAACCTGAGCCTTTTCTTCTTTGAATGGCTGCCCCCATTGCTACACAGCAGCTTATTTATATAAACAAGTCTGTAACAACTTTATCTCAAAAAACACATTGCAAACAATACTATATTCTAGTTACAAGAATATCTGGGTTCTAGAAGCACAAGTAGGCATTCTTCACAAATGCAGGCAAGGATAAAATGGGCATACAAACTAGTATCAGTGTCGAAAACATGTGGTTTCAGGTTGCAAGTGAATGTTACCTGTGTGGGTTAGGGTGACTGATGGGTCCAGACTGCACACATAACATTTCGCTTTCGTGTTTAATGTTGCCGTTACCTCTTTGGCTACACTTCTCCTGACTGAACTGGGAGTTCCAGAACGGACTTCCAAATGACCGATTAAGGTTTGATTTTAGCTTTTGTTTTACGTCATCTCTATTTTCACCTGATTTTCGCTATAATTCAGTATTAAAAAAAAAGGTCTTACCCTCTATTCACTAAATAGCGTGCTGCAGGACTGTTTCTTGCAATGTTTCCAGCTGGAGAAATGTGGTCAGTAGTAACAGAATCGCCCAAGTTTAAGAGGACATATGCATCTGTTATGGATTTAGGAGACTGGAGTTCCATTGTCTTAAAAAAATGAAACAGTAATAAATAAGATTATACTTTACCTAGTTTGTGCAAATCTACCTCGGATTACAATGAAGAGAATGGGCTCAGAGGGATAGTAGGACCACATCAACTAGCCTATGACCATCTTAAGAAATCATACGGTTCTCGATCGCCAGAAAAATCAAACCTCCTTGATCCATACCTGTCCCATTTTTTGGCCTGATATCGATCGAGGAGGCCTGTCGGAAGCCCACATTCACTGGCAGAAAAGTTGCTGAATAGGTCTAAAAGATCCATATCGGAAGCCTGCCCCTGTCCAGATATTCCTATCTGGTAAACCGAGCGTCAAACCTAGTCATGTTTCTCTTTTGAAAGCGAATAGTGTATTAAACCCATAACTAGGGATGGGAGAATTTTTTCGCCGAAAAAATGACACCCATAGACTTGTATGGCGTCGTGCATCAAAATAAAAAGACGCGCGTCAAAAAAATTTCGCCGTGCAACAAAATTATTTGCGACATTTCGACGGTGGCAAATCTTTGGCGAAACCAAACGGGTCAAATTCGCCCATCCCTACCCATAACTAGTGGGTCATACTGTTGGTACAGTACAACCGGTATGGAGTCTGAGATGAGAAATATGTTTAAGTATAGGCTATAGTGTGACCACCTATGAGGGGTCTTACTGTGAACTCCAAGTCCCCCCTTCATGGGCTTTCCCTCCCACACATGGAATGGCAATCAGTCAGGGCTTGGAGCAGGGCATCACAGGTTGTGACTCCTTTACACATGGTTGATGGTGGCCATACAGCCTACAATTACGATCTTTTTTACAACCATTGGTCAGAAGAAAGATCTTTCAGCCACTCTACTGATGTTAAGAGCTGAATCGTAAGATATGCAGGTAAAAATAAAAAGAATTCTTTAGCTCTGACGATTCAGCCTTAACGATGCAATGTTCAATTTCCAGTCCTGCCCGATTGACGAGACAAATGGTATCCAAGGCTTTTTCCCAATATTGGTCACCTTGTCTCCCACCACACATGCAATGATTATCGTATGAAAGATCTTTCGTATGATAAATATTGGTCGTGTATGGCCACCTTTAATGAAGAGAGGCCTGTTACGTATATGATTTTGATCCCGGCAGAAATATTTTTTCATGATACCCTTGGCCTGTTTTCTTAACTCTTACAGGCCTGTATCATGACTTTTTCAATATAGAGTTAAGATATCTTATAATGTCCTTTAGTAGTGTGCCACTGCACCCATTCCAGCATAACACTTAAAAATGTTGCTGTTATATAAGCACAAAGTAACTATAATGAAACAAGTTAAGCAGTGATGCCATTAAGTCTTCGTTTAAGATCATCCTTATGTATTAATAAGTCATGGTATAAGGAAAAACTGTATACATACTAGATTGTCAAAGAAGGGTGGAGATTTGATGTAAGTTGATTTGGTATCCCAGGGATACAATTGATCTGTTGGGGCTTTTAAATTATTCCAGCTCTCGTTGACTTTCTGTTAAAGAAAATATTGTGGTTATACATAAACATTTCTTCACAAGCCTTAAATCTTAATTGTAAATAATGGCTCTACAGCTTGGCAGACACTTAAATGTCATAAGGCAGAAGAAACGTGAACTGATTCACATTTGCAATATCACAGGCACACATTAATACGGTCTTTCTTACTGGTTAATAGATAAACAAAGAAGAATGCTGCTGGAAATAATAATGACACTGCAAAAAAATACCTCAATTTTCTCATAGACTTCTTTGAACATCCCAGGAATGACATATTGCCTTTCCACAGCTTGTATTTCATCTCTTGTTGGCCAGATGTCTCTGAGGTAAATTTCTTTACCCTCGGCATTCACCCCTAAAGAAAAGCATAGAAAACTGAAATCTAATAAGTCTAGTACAGTGAAGACTACCTATGGATTGCTTGATGGCGTAAGAATTAGAAGCTTTGCTTTTGACTCTCTCCTCTCCCGACTACAATATTTTTCTTGACCTCAGATTCATAGGTCTATCAAAACCTATGATTCCCGATGTAAAAAAGCGATAGTGTGATGTCACTTCCAATCCACAAAATGGAACTTCCGGTTGGCCCCCCACGATTGCTGCGGGGAGCGGGTTGGGAGAAAATCGCATAAGCTAAGTGGGTCAGGGTTGGGCGTGGGTCTTTAAAAACAGACCGATGCAGGTCTCTATTGAAACTATCCCGAATATATTGCTCACGTATCAGTGCAGAGTAAGTGCAGCTGAGCTCATGGTCGCCATCTTCCGGATCTTCGGTCTTCATCTATATTGACCAATGCACAGTTGGAACAGTCTTCAGAGTTTGTAGCAACTGCGCATGTGATAACAGTGTCACGAATTGCCGAAGGGAGCGAGGAGGACTCAAAGAAGACCGAAGATTCGGAAGATGGCACCCATGAGCTCCGCTGTGGTTCCTACTCTGCACCAATACATTAGCAATGTTTTTGGGACACTCTCAGGTGTAGTGAACTGTACGGGGGGGGGGAAGCAGGGTGGGGGGGGAACTATCTAGGGTAATAGGTAGGGGCTTTTCTTATTGGGAAGAGTTTAGTTCTCCTTCAAGAGATGGTCCCTCGAATCCAACTGTTACCCTTGTTTGTCACTTGATTTTCAGTCCCCTGTTTATTATTGTGAAGGGCTGCACAACTTGTTGAAGTTAAACAAACTTTACTATTACCATTATATTTCTGCCTTAAATATATTATTAAAGTTTATTCACCCCTGAAGTAATTGCAAGATTGGAGAGTACAAAGAAATTGATTTTCATTAAGGCATGCATGTATGCAGTGCAATATTTGACCACAGGACAAACAATCCAATACCAATTCTAAGTTAGATTTTACCCAGTGGATCTTTCTCAAAGTCAATCTTGATGGTTCCTGCTATGGCATAAGCAATGACCAAAGGAGGAGAAGCCAGGTAGTTTGCACGTGTGTTTGGATGGACTCTGCCTTCAAAATTTCTGTTACCAGATAAGACACCTACTGCTACAAGGTCTCCCTGCATGACAAAGGCAAAGCATAAGTATTATTCTTCAGCAGGCTGGAAAAAAAGTCATAGAATATTTCAAAATTACTAATGGTGGCAACTGTAAACAACCCTGTATAGTAAAAACAATCTACAAAAGATTCCGAGGCTATATCTGTAGCAATATGCCCCATTCCACAGTTATTATGAAATGTATGTATGAAGGTCTTTTACTTCAAATGCTGATATCTTATGCAAAGTTCCAAATGCAGGCAAAATAAAACTGGACCAACTGTATAAAAACAGTGACTCACCATATAAACTGGGCAAACATGTAGCTAGGAAAACTGCAAGTTGATGATTAGTGTACCTGAGTTATGGCTTCAACAACTGGATCAGGTAATGGACCGCTATTCCCAATGCATGTCATACACCCATATCCAACAACATCAAAGCTGTGAATGTAGAAAAAAAAATTCTATGTTAGAAATGCTAGCAAATTAGCCAGGCTACAGTTTGTTATGCATTGACTTTAAATGGAGTTAAACATAAGAATTTTTACGAGAAAAAGCAGTATATGGCAGATGCATGGCCATACTTACCCAAGCTTGGAAAGAAAAGGCAGGACTCCACTGTCTTTCAAGTAAAAAGTAACTACGCCACTCCCAGGAGACAGGCTTGTCTTTATATAAGGTTTCACACTTAGCCCAGCTTCTACTGCTTTCTTAGCCAATAAACCTGACAAAAAAGTAAATAAATACAAAAATTAGCTTAAAACAAAAATGAACATCAGGATATATAGCCAATCACCAAAAGCATCAGATTTTCCTCTCTATAAGGCATACTTCAGAGAACAAAGGGAGTTATTTCAAATATAAAAACCCTTTACTACTTTTTATATTTAAAATGATAGTATTGAGATGTTTGTGTGAATTCATGTTTCATGAAATATGTTAGAAGCCAGTTTACACCCATTATACTCCATGCAGACAAAATTCAGTATCAAACTGATTACCTCCACAGAGTTTAATATGGTTTTTCAAATGATGTTTTGACTGGCCAAATCACAAACCCAAGTCTGCTTTCTGACAACTATTTGAATCGATATGAAGAATACATTAAAATTTGTTTAATTTGCCCAAAAACCACAGGGGGTTGGCAAGTATTACAATAGTTTACCTGATACCCTGGGCCATTTACCCTGATAGAAAAATGCTGCGTTGGCCCAGGGTACTTCTGTATGAACACCATGATGTCCATCTTCATCTGCTTCTTTATTCTTCAATGGCCCTGGGCTGATGCATGCGTAGTTCTGTAAAAAAGGCAGCTTTTTGCTCTACTGTGCACGTGTATCCAGAGTGAAGAAGGAACAAGTTGGCTATGCGTTGCTCTAAAGAAGTAACCTGGCTGGTGGAGGTCATAACACTTCTCCATTAATGGAGTTGTTCACCTTTCAGTTAAGCAAATGCGAGAGGTCCTCTGCACTCAACCCATTATCAATATATTAAGGCCATTGAAAAAAAAATGCCTTACCCTTTAAACAAAACAGGGATTGTTTGTCCATATATTGCAATATTTTTAAGCTGGCCAACTACGTCAAAGTCATCCCATATCTGGCCAGTCCTACACACAACTCATTTCATTCATTAAGAATTCTATTGCTTCATTATTCTTTTTAAAAAGGGACTAAGTTTTACCAACAACTTACTTGCTGCTTTCAAAGTAAAACTCCCAAACTTGGTTGGCCTTTTATTGGCCACCAGTGGAATCACCCGATTATAGCTAGAAAGGGTGGAAGCTCCAACATGGCGCTGGTCACTGCTCCTGTATAAACTATCCCTGTTTTGTTTAAATAGTAAGGCATTTTTAGTAGCTTAAGGCACAAAATGTTTCAATGTCTTAAATATATGGATACCGTAATAGGTTGAGTGCCGAGGATCTCTTTGTTTATGTGAATTTTGTAGTCACAACTTCATTGCACCCCCGCTTAATGGTTTTAAAAATTTGTGGTGAGCACAACTTTCCCTTGTTTGTTATACTTTTCAGTTAACGTTTGGTATAATGTAGAGAGTGATATTCTGAGACAATTTGCAATTGGTTTCCATTTTTTTTACTTTTGGTTGCTATTGTCCAAATTACCCTAGCACCCATGCATTGATTTGAATAAGAGACTGACATATGAGTAGGGGAAGGTCTGAATAGAAAGACGATTAATAAAAAGTAGGAGTAACAATAAAGCCTTACAGCACTTTTGTTTTTAGCTGAAGAGTCAGAAGGCGGCGGCAAAATTTAAAAGCTATAAAAAAAATGAAAAGTGCCTTAGAACTGGACATTCTATAACATACTAAATGTTAACATAAAGGTGAACCACCTCTTTAAAATAGCAAAAATACTAATTGATATAAAGGTGAACCTTCAATATAAAATGTTCAAAGGTAAGCTCTTAGTCACAAATCTACAAAGCTTAAACAGTTTAAGCAGTGGGGAGGTAGTCATTTTGGGTGAAAACCTTAAGGTTCCAAAAGGGAAAATTTTGGGTGAATGCTGATTTGTGCTCCTGTATGATGTTGGTAGCAGAGTCTGATGGCAAGTTAAGTTGGCGAGAAGATGATACAACACAATATTCACTCAAACATCTAGCTTTTTTTAGTCTGAAAACTTCAGCCCCAGAGAATAAAATACCCCAAGAAATCACATGATATTACAGGCAAGCATTCAGTCCTTAGAGAAAGACTTGTTGTAGAAATTCATACATCTGTATATTATTTTTCATATATCTGTATATTATTTTGTGTAAGTATCTATGGTCAATTACCACTCACCAAGGTGATAAAATATCTTTTATCATGTGTAAAGATTACAAATTATATTCAAAATTCAAATAGCCAGTCAAACATGCCCTTGACAGCCTAAAGAAAATAATCTGTATGCATAAGTAAAAGTATAAAGTTTAAGTGTACATGAGGTGCATGAAATGCATCTTAGTGTGTATGTGTGTGTGTGTCCATCTCACAGGGATAGAGATCCTTCTGTCCCTCCAGGGAAGAAGAGAGCAAGAGATAGAACAACCTTGTTTTCCAGAGTAAATGCCTCCTTCAGGGCCTATACACCCACCCCCCAAGTATCTATATATGGCAAGAGCATATGCTCCAAAGGCCAGTTCTTCCCAAATTACTTACAAGTATCTGTGAGTGAATTAGACAGGTGTGCATACATTATACTGTGGTCAGTAATACATTTAAACTTTGTCAGCTAATTTCTAAATTTGTGGATCTCAAATTTGCAAAACTTACCGGCTCCTAACATGACTGAAGGGTTGCTGGTGTTGGTGCAGCTTGTGATTGCAGCTATAACCACAGAACCATGAGAGAGTTCATACTCAGCGTTATTGTAAGAGAATTTAACTTTGTCAGAATGATGCCCCTGGGGAATCTGAAAACCTTTGAATCCTTGCTGCATGGAAAGAAGAAAAACATGTGCATACAGTTCTAAAGGAATTCTTATATTTGTACTACGGCTACAGGTTAAACATAAAAAGTGACTAGATATAGAAAATGCATCCTTAATAGTAGGATCTATTGCCTATTTCCATTATATAGACTGGAGCTACAATGCCTCCTGTGTCAGCTGACTTATTCCTCACAGCCAGCTCTAAACAGCAATGTTTTTGTCCACTGTGTAGTCTTGATAAATGCACAAAGTAACAGGACAGCTCCTGTAAATAAATGCAAATATGGAAAATGGTATATTCTGTCCATGGCAGGCCTTGAGGGTAGTCAACCTGTGTTACCACCTAGAGCACCATAAGTAAAGTGGAAGTGGTTACTATGCCTGTATAAAAACACTTAAAACACAATTTTTTACTATCAGCATCTCAGTATGTACTGAAATGTAAAGGGATACGGTCATGGGAAGAAATGTTTTTTTCAAAAGGCATCAGTTAATAGTGCTGCTCCATCAGAATTCTGCACTGAAATCAGTTTTTTAAAAGAGCAAACAAATTGTTTTTATTTTAATTTTGAAATTATTGTCTGTTTCCCAGCTGCCCACAGTCATGTGACTTGTGCTCTGATAAACCTCAGTCACTCTTTACTACTGTACTGCAAGTTGGAGTGATATCACCCCCTCCCAGAAAGCAGCTCCCTACCACAATATAACAGATGCCTGGCAGATCTAAGTACAGCACTCAATAGTAAAATCCAGGTCCCACTGAGAAACATTCAGTTACATTGAGTAGGAGAAACAACAGCCTGCCAGAAAGCAGTTCCATCCTAAAGTGCTGGCTCTTTCTGAAAGCACACTACAAAGCAAAATGACCTAAGATGGCTGCCTACACAACAATATTACAACTAAAAAAATTAACTTGCTGGTTCAGGAATTACATTTTATATTGTAGAGTGAATTATTTACAGTGTAAACAGTTTAGTTTAGAAATAAAAACTACATCATAAAAATCATGACAGAATCCCTTTAAGAAATTAACTGCTTTGGGCAGTTGGTAAATATAACTTTCTTTACAGACTTTGCCAAGGCGCACTTGCTGCATATTTTTTTTTTTTACCCTAACGCCAGCCATGATCCTGTCCCCCATACGTTACTGCCCATAGAGAGGAAATCTACTTGCCTAATTTGATTCCTCATAACAATATTTTCTTACCTTGGTTCCTAGGCAATTTTCAAAATCAGTTTTCATTTCAGAAACAGCCACTTTATCTTGAGGTCTTTTAGGCCCACTGCAACATGCCACCACAGTGCTGAGGTCCAACTCCACCACCTACATAGATTCAAATTTTGATGTAGTCTTAGGCACATAATGGAGCTGATTTATCACAGACTGAATTGTTTTCCCTGGCAAAAAATTATTTTCTCCTGGCTAACATTTGTGAACTGGAAGAACACAAAAAGCTCAGTTTTTACAGAACAGTGTGGCTACATTATTAAGAGACCTAAGAAAAATGTTTTTTTCAACTTTCCCAACACCATAGGATATTTGCTTGCCTACCAATAGTCTAACACAAATACAATCTAATAAGGATTGAACAAACAAAGTTTTATGAGAGTTGGGTGCAATGAAGAAAATGAGGCTCCAGTTGGACAGTAAATAGAGGCAGTCTCTGCACACAGGATAGGTGTCTGCTTCAGCAAACAGACAAAAGATAACAACTCCATCATAACAGATATATTACCTGAGTAAAATCTGGGTCCTGGGTTGTATTATTAAAGTCCCTGAACAGCCCAACAGCCTCTAGGTACTTCTGAATGTACTGCACTTTATCTTCTGCACGACCTGTAAAGAAAAATAATTATGATGTATCTTCCTGTCCATTTGAACTAAGATCTATTCAAAAAATGTAAGTTGCTTGCACTTCTGCAGGATTGTCTATTGCAGTTTTATTCTAAGGGAGGTAAACATACAAAAACATATGTAAAGCAAAATCCACCTCAGATTAAAGTGGCATGCTGCTTTTAAAAGTACAAGACAATAAAAATGGAAAAGAGTGCAAATGTAAATGCTCCTTTTAAGATTAAACAATACCTTGTAAATTATAATTAGACAATGTCAATGTTGAAAACGGAATTGCCATCACTGTCATGAAGCTTGCCAAAATGATCATTTCACACAGGTCTTATTTCTGTGAGATTATTATGAATGCTTACCTGTTTGCTGCAAATACTGTACACTGACCAAATCAACTGGAAAGAAGGCTGCAGTAGCTCCGTACTCGGGGCACATGTTGGCAATGGTGGCACGATCAGCAATAGAGAGCTGAGCTACACCCGGACCAAAAAATTCCACAAACTTTCCCACAACCCCAACTTGCCGTAGGTGCTGCGATTGGAAAAAGCTAATTTAGGAGGTTTTCCTCATATTTTTTCAGAACATTATTGAAAATGCATTTACACATAATGCAAATAACCACGGTCACAAATAAAAAAAACCTTCGCTTCCCACTGATTTCTTTGGCATCTCGACAGGTTTAAGGCAGCATTTTTATTTTATTTTTATTCTTTACAACCACATAAATTGTTGATAAATTTTGAACATCGAATTAGACTAATCTCGTATTAGACTAATCTCGAATCGCGCTTTTTCTCCGAAAAAAACTCGAATGTCAGGAAGGCTATTAACTTCTTCAAATGGGTTACTGGGCCTCTGCCATTGACTTCTACATCAACTTGGCAGGTTTTAGGTGGCAAATTCGAGTTCTTCCCAGGGTCAAGGTTTGATGAACCTTGAAATTTGAATTCGAATTTGGATTATTCCCAATTAGAATTTGTGAGTTTTGACCAGAAATACAATTCAAAAAATTTGAATTCTAATTTACTATTTGACCCTTAATAAATCTGCCCCTTAAAATAGGTTCAATTTATTTTATATGGCTTTCTGATTCAGGTGTTGATAATGTTGATTATTTGAAGTACCAGCGAACACAACCGATGGGAATTTTAGCACAGATTCTATAAGAAAAACCAGAACTTCTGCTTCAAATTTACACTTTACATGTCTGCATTGTACAGCAACAATAAGTGGCATGTATATTGATGACTTTTAGTTTTGTGTGACTATTTGCTGGAAACGAAATCACAGAGCTTTCTTGTAAATCTCAACAAAACGATAAGTGCAGGTATCAGTTTCTAACTAGTACATTTACTACTGCTACACTTTAAAAAGTAAGTGTTTTGACATGGATCAGAACTGGAGAGCTGAGATTTTGATTTCAAACTGACAATCACAACCCTATCTAAACCAAAAATAACTATCCAAAGTAATAAAATATCCCAACAGAATGTTCCTTACATTATAAACTTGACTTACCAGAGACATTATGGGCAAAGTACAACCTAAATATCCAGCTGTATAAGTAACTCACTAATCTGTAACAACAGCTGCGATAATTAATAAGACTAACTGAGATGGAGGTGACCATCCCTAGCTTGTTCAGGAAGGCATTAATGTTTAGGCAATTGAACACAAAGAAGATATATAAAGAGGGGTACAAATTACCTTAGTTACAGTGAGCACAATATCTGTAGAAGTTATCAGCGGGTGAGGATTCCCCATCAGTTTATATCCAATTACTTCAGGAAGTACCATACTGATTGGCTGTCCAAGCATAACTGCTTCAGCTTCGATGCCTCCAACACCTGGATAAATGGGCAATATTAGAGAAACGTATTCTCCCTTTATATGTACAAATACATTGCAGTTACACAAATGTAAAACAAATACACTTTTTTTTCTACAGTATAAAAAAAAACACAACTACGTTATATTTACCTTAGATCTATGTATGACTATAAAACAAAACAATACACAATTTTAAGAACTGGACAGAAATAAGTCACTCTTGTCCATATAAAAAAGAATTGTGCCTCCTACTAATCACCACCTCTCCTCCAGAGAAGCGTGGAAATGAGAAATAAATGAGATGGCTTACTTACCCCAACCAAGAACTCCAAGACCATCAATCATTGTAGTGTGTGAGTCAGTCCCCACAAGGCTATCTGGATAGTAGTATCCATCCTGCTCAAACACTACGCGTGCCAGATATTCAAGGTTAACTTGATGTATAATGCCAGAGCCTGGGGGGATGATTCTCATGTTCTGAAATGCTTGAGAGCCCCACTGAAATAAATAAACTTGCCCTCAGTTAGGGATCTCCTACATCTTACAGAAAGAAAATATTGCCTGCTTGTATAGTGGATGTCTCAAATCACATACAAGGAAAGGGAAGCTTTGCTTTTAAATATGGTTATTAATAAGTTACATACAAGAACTAACTCAATATTCAGAACAAGTGTAAATAGTAATAGGCACAAGTAATCTTAAATGAAACCCTATCAGGGCTGCTCCTGCCATGGGGTAAGGTGAAAACCTTGAATTCTAATTTTTTAGCCTCATAGAAAATTGTGATTTTCATTGATGTGTGGCTTTTTTACAGAGAAAACCATGCCCAGGAAAAATATTCTGTAATTTTTTTCTTAAATAAGCAAGCATTCCAGAAAAAAGTTGCACTAGTTTAGTCGCAATTCTTTTTTTGGCTCTTACGTTTATTTTTTCTCTCTGTTTTGTCAGGATCGGGGTAGCAAATTCACTGAGATTGTTGCCATGTATAGCATATAGATCATTAAAGGCCCCATTGTGACACTAGCATTAGCAATAAAGAGCAAGTGACTGCATTAGGAAGGAAAATAAACTTATCAATAAGAACCACACAGGTTGTTAGCTCATTACTTATTAATCAAGACAAATACAATTTCCATCAAGGCAAACTATAAATTTAAGATCCAATTCACTTTGCAATATACTAAAATAACTGCAGATTAACCATTCAGTAGGAGTATATTAGGATGATAATCATAATCACATGTTAAATGTGTGATCTAGCTTTACACTGCTTGAAATCATTAGCAAAAGTTGGGGGTGTGGTTGTCACTGAAACTTTTTTGCTCTGAGACACAGAAAAAAAATCAAGCTAGTATTTTGGATATAATTGATTAAGTAGCATTAAAAAAAACAAAAAAACAAATATGCTACACAATGATTTTGCCTATTTATTGCACTGCGTTACACTAAGGGCAGAGACACGCTGCTATTTCGGGAGATTAGTCGCCCGCGACAAATTGCCTCTTCTTCGGGCGGCTAATCTCCCCAAATCTTCGCATGTGTCTCTGCCCTAAAAGGTATTTTATGTTTCATTTAATACATGCCTTTCAGTTATAAGATTAAGAGAAATTAAAAAAAAGAAAATGATTGTGAGACTCTGCGATCTAAGGCCTCTTACAGACAAGCATTTTGTACAGCATTCCCTTTCAATATATAGTGCAAGAAAATGCAGAAAAATACACAGTCTGTATTCACTGTGTGCAGTCATAGTGCATGGGAAAATATAGCACAGGGGAATGCAGGACAAAAAACGGACAACCGTATGGAGTAGAAGTCTGAACTTATTTTCCAACACTGGGCATTAAGCCATAGCAACCAGTCAGTGATTATCAGCTGCAGGCAGAACCATGAAAACAAAAATCTTATCTGGACTTCAATAGTTACTGCCAAGGTGAGAAATTGGTAAACTAGTTTATGAATCTGAGCTTGATTAATTGAACAATATAAGATTTAAAAATTAAGGAACAATAACACCAAAAAATGAAAGTGTTTTTAAAGTAATGCAAATATCATGTAGTGTTGCCCTGCACTGGTAAAACTGATCTGTTTGCTTCAGAAACACTACTATAGTTCATATAAACAAGCTGCTGTGTAAAAATGGTAGAAATTGAAAAAAGGATATATGGCACAGGTTAACTGTGGATAACAGATAACACCATTATGTTTTACAGAGCTTATCTGCTCTGTAACCTGAGCCTTTTCTCCTTTGAATGGCTGCCCCATTGCTACACAGCAGCTATTTATATAAACTTTAGTAGTGTTTCTGAAGCAAAACACCAGTTTTACCAGCGCAGGGCAATACTGAATTATATTTTTATTACTTTAAACACTTTCATTTTTTGATGTTACTGTTGTGGGTACAACACTGGACACAGGAGTGGTGGTCTCTGGTGAAAATATTATAAACTCATTTTTTTATGTAGCAAAGGTATATCCACGAGAATGTGGTACAGATAGATCACTATCGAAGTGACAAGCTTACCTTTAAAAATTCAAATCTTTCTCTGTTTCTTTCAAATTCAAGATCCTGATTCTTTTGTAAGCTGTCAGACCTTAAAACAAGAAATAAGAGGAAGCAGGCGGCAGACAAAGGGAAATTTTATTTTCTCTGAATGTTCGTTTTAATATTCTAATTATGTTAGAACAGGCTGCATCATGCTGTACAGAAATGTTCATATCACATTCACATACATTACTACCGTTTTCAATAGGAATGTACTAAATCTAGGATTTTGTCCAGAATCTATACCAATGCCAACATTTTAGAAAGGTTGTTAACGTGGCCATTCAGAAAAATGGTAGTGGAATATATTTCCAGAGTGCCTTATTGTTCAGCAGACCCAAATCCTTCCTGGGTGGGATGAAAAGCAAAAGAAAGCTGCTATTTTATTGGGGTGCAGTACTTACATACCTAGAGGATAAATATGCCCTCCCAAATATCCACTCCTTATGTTCACTGGGAAGGTACTTTACAACTTGGTTCATATACAACCAATTATATAGGTATGCTAAAAAGACCATACTGATGCACTGGAAATCACTGGATCCTCTATCCATACACTTCTGGTAAAAACTAGTTAAAAAAAAAAACAACCCTGCCGATCCAAAATCTAATTTAGATAGCAAGAGGCTGCCCTGTGAAATTGGAAGCTGTATGGAGCCCATGCACCAGAAACAAAACTCATCCTGAAATACACATTACAGAGACAAACTTTTTGGAACATTCTCACCTTCTGTTGAAGTCCACTTGAATAGAATGATCAATGACCAAGTCCACTGGACACACCGGGTTTATGGATTGTGGATCACCTTCTAAACGCTTTACTGCATCTCTCATGGCTGCAAAGTCCACCACAGCAGGAACCCCTCTAAAAAAAACAATTGGAGTGTTATTTGAGACAAACTACAGGAGAAAGAACAAAACACTGCTCAGAAAAGTAAATGTAAAAAGGAAGTATGTGAAAATTACCCTATACTATGATAGAATTCTAACATCTAAAGGAAACTGTTACAAGCTGCGTAAGGTACACGCAATCAAAGAAATGGGTAACTATTAAGAGAGACTAAGCAAATTCAAAAAAGTGTTACACCAAAGCTTATATTGCACAGATATAAGCATTATAGAATAGAAATATTAAGAGAGATCAATATTAATTCCAAGTCTTCCTATGTTTGTAGTCGATTTTGTGTTGCTTTGCCTCAGACATTCTTTCCTTTCATTTTCTATAAATCTGCTTCTCTCTCCCAAGAACCTTATGTCAGTCTGCAAGACTGTATATTGTCTATTCTTTCTATTATTTTGACTAGATGTTGATCTCCTGATGAAAAGCAGTCCTATAGCATGATGCTACCAGATGAAAAGCAGTCCTACAGCATGATGCTACCACAACTACACAACATGAACCATAGGCATGGAGCATCCACAGTTAGAGCTCTACATAACACTGGCCTGTAAGAAAGGTGGAACAAAAGGAAATACATTAATGAAAAAGACCATGTGAAAGCACATCTGGAGTTTGTTGAAAACATTGACAGGACCCCAGTTACAACATGAGAAAAGGTATTGTAAAACTAAGATATACCTTTTTTGGACAAAGTTCAAGATGTGTGGAAAAAAGTCTATTATTTTTTTTAAATAGTTTTGGAGATACACTGTATTTATGGAGTAATCTTATACTCTTTGCGAAGTATGCATCAGGTCTAATAAAGGAGAAGCAAAGTTATAATCACTGGGGAAGGGGGGGCGATAGGTTAGGCACCCCCCAATGACCATAGATTCCAGGCCAGCAATCCTCATGCTGACAAATATGCTGGCCCAGGGTACTATCCTAGTGAACAAGTAGAAATCAAGAAGTTAATACTAAATAGCTAGATTAGAATAGCACTAAATTACACTTACACTATGAATTTGTATTGCCTTAAACAAATCTTAAAAAAGGAAACAGAAAGATTATAAACAATGAAAATTGGATACACAAACTATATACTTATTTAGTTAAAATAAAAAACATTATTACGTGAAATCCTGTAGGATAACTCGCGCTGGACGGAATGGTACCTCCACATTGTCATGCTGGGTAAGTTTCCAGTTCAAGATGTTCTCAACATCTTGTTTCTTAACTAGAAATTCATCGCAGTTCCGAACGGCTGCTTCAAGGAGAACTCGTATAGAGAATGGTAACCTGGCTACAATGAAAAGAAACAAAAAAGTAAATTATAGCCTGTTGTGGCAGAATATCATTATCAAGGTCTACTTCTGGACTATCACTGTTCATGTTTGAGCTACATAGGACAGACTTCACTTCAAAATCCCATCTCCAAGAATTTGCATTCTGTATTAAAAGTATAACTTAGTGCAGCAATGGATTGTTTGTCAGAGTCTCTGTGACCGCAGTCTGATCTGTACATAATAACAGGATCAACAACACTGTATAATACTTCAGTCATTCTTTGGGTTATTCTTAAAAGCAATGGAAACCACTAAGTAAAAGCACAGTAAAAGGGATAAAATCACTTGAAAAACTAGCAAAGGTGTAAAGATATTAATCAGAACAGAGTAATGGAGTTCCATGTTCATATTAAGCATTACATGATTGTTTCTAGTTATTATAGCATAGAGATCAATACTAGACATGGATGCATTTTGGGTAGTACAAGCATGATATGGGCATCATGTATGGCAGTGTGTATTTACCAGTCAACTGGAGCACCAAAATGTTTTCCTCATCAAGGAAGGAGATGTGCAAACACTTTTTTCAGTTCAATTGTTTTCAAATTGTTCCCCACAAATTGTTCAAAATCAAAGTTTGAAGTTTAATGTCCCTGTCTGTGGTGTTTGAGTCTGGCAGCTCAGTAATCAGTACTAAGCCACAAACTGTTGTCTCAAAAATGAATGATGAACTGACTTTATACATTAGCATTCCCCATATGCTGGGTTACATTATGAACAGAAAAGCAGGTATTTACAAAAAAATAAAAACATCAAAACTATACAGTGAAATGTTATAAAACATTACATTGAGTACTGGAAATAATGTGCAAGGAATGGAATTACCTTAAAGAAAAGAGAATACCATGGAAGATTGAAAAGCAATCCATTTATACAGTAAGTGATTTTTTGAGGGCAGAGACACACGGTCAGATTCGGGGAGATTAGTCGCCAGGCGACAAATCTCCTCTTTTTCAGAGTGCTTCATTTTCCAAGGTCGCCCATAGTTGCAACTTCGGAAAACGAAGTGCTCCGAATGCCCACCAGCGATTTTCATTCTAGCCGGCGGGAAGGCAGTTCAGGGAGATTAGTCAATCCGAAGAAGTGGAGATTTGTCACTGGGCGACTAATCTCCCTGAATCTGACTAATTAAATTAATCTAATTAAGGGATTTCCACTGATAACAAAAGAACACGGAAAGCCCAAAATTACTCACAAAATATTTTGCAAACCACTTGTAAATACACAGGAGAAAATGTTTAACTAGTTGACAGTGGGAAGCGTGAGAACTAGAAATATGGAAAATATGGGAGAAATATAGGTGAACTTTTTAAGGCACTGTCCAAGCCCTAGTGCCATACTTCTGGCTATTTAAACAAAAATGAATAGAAAGCAATCCACAGAGCTTTCAAAGTCTTACTTTTACGATTTACCTTAGAAAGTCAAGTAGTCAAAGTGGGAAAGAGGAGAACTGCCTTATGGGCCAAAAAAGAAAAAAAAAATTGAGAAAATGTCAAACTTAAATAAAGGTTTGATTGATTACTTACCATATCTTGAGTCGCTTAGCTTATTGAGGTTGTAAAACTTTTTATCTTGCTGTGCCGGGTCAAGCGGCTCTGCTAGGTGCTGGAAGGGATTGCTCATAATGAATATTTCACTTACACCTAAAAATTGCAGGGAGAGATGAAAAAAATGATGAATCAATATTTACAATGAGCCAGTGAAAAACTTAATTCATTCCACTATATAAAGTGATTTTAAAAAGTATTCAGACCGTTGGAATTTTGTTCTGAGTGATGTTTTTTTATTTTTAAGAACTGAAGCTTTTGTAATATGATGCTTCAGTTTATAAAAAAACTCCTCACAATTCCTGATTAATTTGCAGCAATAACAGCTTCAATCTATTGCAGTTTAGCACAAAAAAACAGAGTACATTTGCAAGTCTAACAGAAAGCTTAGAACAGTGTGATTAAAGGGGTGGTTCACCTTTAAGTTAACTGTTAGTATGTTATAGAATAGCTAATTCTAAGCAACTGTACAACTGACCTTCATTATTTACTTTTTTATAGTTTTTGAACAATTTGCCTTTTTCTTTTGACTCTTTCCAGCTTTCAAAAAAAATCAAATGTTCTGCAGAAAATGTTCTTTGCTGTACGACTATGAAGATTTTCATTCATCCATGTTATGGTTTATCTAGCATAGATAAATCTAAAATAACTGGACTTGCTGAATAATTATTGAAGACGTTTCACTACTCATATGGGCAGCTTCTTCAGTTCAACTGTCTGGTGTGGGATAGACTCTTCCACTAATCCAATCACAAAGGCACATTGTAACTCTTCAAAGAGGTGTTGATTCCGTGTAGTTACGGTGAAAGGATTATCCTGTGTCGTGCAACTCCTAGAAACAAGTGTTACTTGTGAGAGTTACATGAATGGACGTGTGAAGTGTTCTGAAACCGCTGGGGTTCAGATGTTAGAACAGCATTGTATGTAGCAGACAGGTGGTGTCGAAGGCCCCCACCTCTGTTCAGGGATGGTTTCTCCACCTTGACATGATATTCTATGCTGTATATACTCCAATAAGTGATGCCTACAATTGCAGTTAATTGTTATATATTCAGGCCCATTACCCACGGGGGTTTTGGTCACTGTCTCAGGGACAACCAGCAATGAATCTACCCTACATGTGACTCCAAATGCTAAGAACATAATCATACTTATATCTAATGTATAATTATTATGTTTGCCAAAGAGGAATTTAGAGTCTGACAAAAATCAGAAAACACAGGTTTAACACAAAATACATATGGATTAGCAAGAAATGCCTGCAAGATTATACACCATGGGTGGTTTATAGAAACAATTACGCTTATTGGTGTTTTCAGTTCCTTGGGAAAGATATAACTACTAGGCAAAGGGTCAGAGAATTGTTGGCAGATCTGTGAGGGTTAGGCAGCAAATGCTTGCTCAGCACTAGCTATTTACTAATGTACGGAGTTCGGTTGTGCTAGATGTAAAACAAGAACAAAGTTCATGGCTGAGATTTTTTTTTTTTTTTTGCACTGAGGAATTTAAGCCTAAGGGGGATGGTATAAAATGCAGGAAGAGAACAGTGGTGACCTAAAATAATGATCCAACAGCTGGTACTGAAAGGGCAACAGAAAGATCCTACAAATCACACAAAATAACACACTTCCTAAATGTAAACTTTGGTTTCCAGGATAGCTTTTGCTGGAAGAACATTGTTATTGCTGGAAGAAAAAAACATACTGCCACAATGTTTCATATAGTAGAAACAAGGGAGGGGGAGAAACATCAATACAAGGGGTCTTACAAAGAATGTTTCTTGGGAATAGGAAATTTAAAGGTTGTCCACCTTTAAATGAACTTTTAGTATGATGTAGAGAGTGATAATGTGAGACAATTTGCAATTGTTTTCATTTTTTTATTATGTTGTGTTATTTAGCTTTTTATGCAGCAGCTCTCCAGTTTGCCATTTCACCAATCTGGTTGATAAGGTCTAATTTACCCTAGCAACCATACATTGATTTGAAAAAGAGACTGGAATATGAATAGTAGAGGCCCTGAATAGAAAGTAGCACTAACAGAGCATTTGTTGTGAGATGGGTTCAATGACCCCCATTTCAAAGCTGGAAAGAGTCAGAAGATGATGGCAAGTAATTAAAAAACTATTAAAAAAGTTTTTTTAATAGTTGAAAAGTTGAAAAGTTGCTTAGAATTTCTTATTCTTACTAAAGTTAACTTAAAGGAAAACTAAACCCTAAAAAATGGAGATGGCCAAAATGCTATATTTTATATACTAAACTTATTGCACCAGCCTAAAGTTTCAGCTTGTCAATAGCAGCAGGACTTCAAACCTGTCGCAGGAGTTCACCATCTTGGAAAGTTTCTGAGACACTCATATGCTCAGTGGGCTCTGAGCAGCTGTTGAGAAGCTAACTTTCGGGGTCGTCACAAATTATCAAACAGAAAATGAGGTTGGTCTATAATATAAGCTGATGCTACAGGGCTGATTATTAAATTCTGATGCTAATTGCACTGGTTTCTGGGCTGCCATGTAGTAATTGTCTGTATTAATTACTAACCAGCCTTATATTTTGACAATTATATTCTATATGTAATGTTTATTGTGAGTGGGTCCCTAAGCTCAGAAAGTGACAGCAGCACAGAGCATGTGCAGTGAATCAGCAGAAAAGAAGATGAGGAGCTACTGAGACATCTTTGGTGACACAGATCTATACTGCTAAAGGGCTGTGGTTTCCTTGGGCTGGTACAAAAGCCCAAAACGTAATGTACAACATTTCTAGCCTACTTCTTTAGTTAGGCTTTAGTTCTCCTTTAAAGGTGAACCACCCCTTTAACATTACCAGAGATAAGCGACTCTCACATAAAAAAAGTAACATTGCAACTGTGACTCAGCAAAAGACCAAGTGTTAAACCCCCTCCTTCCTCACTGTAACTGTGCAACCCTCAGTTTAACTCCCGGGGAAAACATGAACATAGTTAAAAACATCTGCCTTGGTTCCAGCTCGCATAAGCCAAAAATGGCACATGGCAAATACACAACACTGAGCCCACACCCCTGGACTGGCAAAACACATCACTGTTTGGTAGGATATTGTGTTAGAGTGATCTGAGCCCATTAATGCTGTAGCGAATCTTTTCAAAGCTGAAATGCCAGCAGAGAAAAAATTCTGTGCGCTATTAGCCTGGAGGTTTCCTCTAAATAGACGGATGCTCATGCGGTTTGTTTTGAACTGCTCTAATTGCAGGAAAAGTTCAGCCCTAAACTGTCTAACCTCTGGGTCAGAATCAAAAATGTGTCATGAGAACGTTGAAGGTGATGAGGCCTATAATTCAGATAAATGACTACCCAGATTAGTAGTTAAAAGGATGTAGAATTAATTCTAAAAATAAAACTCTCCCGTATTTGGAATAGCTGTCTTTGGTTATGAATGTACATCGGCCGCGGCTAGTGACACTGGGAGTGGAAAACGATGGAAAGTCCCCGTGGCAGCATAATTTGCTTTTATTGCAACTAGTTCACTGTAGTTGGTAGCACCCCAAGGTTTGCAGATATTGCTGGATAGCCTATAAAAGCTGGTACAACAAATAAAACAACAGCAATTCTTGGGAAGCTTATCACACAGTAAAGTCTGCCTGCTGGGTTCCATGTTGAGAGTCAGTGGCACCTTAAATATAATTGGATTACTATAGAAGTGCGGCCTCATCAAATTTCTCTTTCCTCTCTAAATCTCTGGAGTACTATGTGAAGAATAAAAAGGGCATCAAACACAAGGTTCACAAAGTTAACTTTTAGTATGTTAAAGAATGGCATATTCTAAGCAATTTTTCTATTGGTCATTATTTATTTTTTATATATTATTTTTAATTATTTGCCATTTACTTCTGACTCTTTCCAGCTTTTAAATGCGGTCACTGACCCCTTCTGAAAACAAATGCTTTGTAAGGCTACACATTTATTGCTATTGCTATTTTTTATCAATCATCTTTTTATTCTGGCTCTCTCCTATCCATATTCCAATCTCTAATTCAAATCAGTACTTGATTGCTAGAGTAATTAGACCCTAGCAACCGGATTTCCAAAATTGCAAACTGGAGAGCTGTTGAATAAAAAGCTAAATAACTCAAAACCACAAATAATAATAATAATACGAGAAACCCATGTGCAATTTGTCTCAAAATATCGCTCTATACAGCAACTGAAAACAGACTTTATGATCACTCAGCTTCAATTGCCACATAAGTAAACTGAAGGGTTCTTATACAATTAGTCAGAGATTCCAAGGCTTTAATCATGCGTGGATTGACAGTATGCATGATTACTAAAAATAAAATAAAAAAATAGTGGCATCTTCGGGCATATACACAAAGAAAGAAGCATTAACAGCAAAGCTCCTGCACTTTCACCTGACAACAAATCTAATTTTTGGTGGTGGTTGGGGACATAAGACGCTAATATGGATAATTGATTGACTGTTATGGTGATCATTTCACCTTTAAATATGTTAAAAAAAGTACCTTTTATTTTTATATAATTGTTACTTTTCTTTTGCCAATTATTAATATTACAACGAGTGTGTGTGTCGATCACAGTTCACTAATCATAAAAAGATACTATGGTGACAGAGTGTCTGTTTACCTGTCACAAACCTATGGAAGATAAAAACACTAAGGAGTTCTTGATACTCTATCCCTGGAGATAACTAGGTTTCACCTTGAACAGGCAGGCTAGTAATTCACAACACAAAAACTTGACACTCTGAAGCCACATCCTACAGTCCTCATCCTACAGTCCTCAAAACCCAACAACAACTTCATGCATTGCATCTTTTACCTTTCTCAAGGTTAATGCTCTTTATGGTATAGTATTGGTTTCAAAACAATATATTAGTTCATGTCAAGAGGCATCATTATGAATGAAGATTCTCTTAATCTAGTCTTAGGGCAGGACTCCACGGACGATTCTGGCGCAATCCGACGCGCTGCGCAAAAACGCAGGCGTCGCGTCGGATTTAAGGTAAGTAATTCTATTGTCGGATCGTGTCGCATTGTTGATGCAACGTGACAAGACTGTCAGATGCAGACGCAGACAGTCGTGTCACATCGCATCAATGCTGCGACACGATCCGACAATAGAATTACTTACCTTATTTGTTGCATCCGACGTGACGTCTGCGTTTTTGCACAGTCGGATGGCGCCGGAATCGTCCGTGGAGTCCTGCCCGTAAAGGGGTTGTTCATCTTTAAATTAACTTATGTTATTCTAATATTAGTATAATGAGACAATTTGAAATTGGTTTTCATTTTCTATTATGTGTGGTTTTTGCGTTATTTAGCTTTCTATTTAGCAGCTCTCCAGTTTACAATTTCAGCAATCTGGTTGCTAGAGTTCAAATTAACCTAGCAACCATGCATTGATTTGTATAAAATACTTTGAATACTAAGTTTTTTCAGCGAATTTTGGTATCCTGCGGTCGAAATAAAATCGTTCGATCAATTGCTGAAATCCTTCGATTCGTTCGAAGGATTTCAGCAATCGATCGAACAATTTTTCTTCGACTTAAAAAAACTGCTCTAGAAGGTCCCCATAGGCTAACATAGCACTTTGGCAGGTTTAATTTGGCAAAGTATTGAATTCACAGTTTTTATAAAGAGACAGTACTTCGATTATCGAATGGTCGAATATTCGAACTATTTTACTTCTAATCGAATTCGAAGTCGAAGTCGTAGTATCCTATTCGATGGTCGAAGTATCCAAAAAATTACTTCGAATTTTTTTACTTCAAAAATTCCCTCGAATTCACTTCAACCCTTGATATATCTGCCCCGTAGTGTAGCATGTCTGACACGTTACGTATTGAATGCAGATGGCTGCTGCAGATAAATTATTTTTCATTTTAAAACTACGGTTATCTTAGTTTCCCAGTTTACCACACAAAAAAGCATATATTTAAAAAAAAAAATATATATATTTTACTTCAATGCCATGTCCAGCACAAGGTTATGTAATAAAATATGCTTGCTTGGAGCAATGGTGCAGTGAATGTGGAGCAGTGTCCTTGCCTTATAAGCAATTATATATATTTGTTTAAGGTTTTAAATGTTTTTTTCAGTAGCCTCAAGGCATAGTGCTCCCAACTACAGAAAGATCCTTTATCCAGAAAACTCCAAGTATTCTGAACCATAATATATATATATATATATATATATATATATATATATATATATATATATATATATATATATATATATATATATATATATATATATATATATATATATATATATACAGGTATGAGAGTTCTGAATTACGGGAAGACATCTCCCATAGACTCCATTTTGATCAAATAAGTCTCATTCCCTGTAATAAGAAGATAGCACCTTGTACAACATCCAACCCAAGATATATTTAATCGTTATTAGAGCCAAAACAATTCTATTGAGTTTAATTAATGTTTAAGTGATTTTTAAGTAGACTACAGGTATGGTGATCCAAGCTGCAGAAAGATCCCCCTTATCCAGAACACCGCAGGCCCGAGCATTCTGGATAACAGGTCCCATACCTGTATATGAAATGTTGGACATGAAATAAAGACATTAAATTTAATGCAAGAGAGTGCTGGTTATTGCAAAAATATATAAACATATATGTTGCAAGTTTCTCTGATAAAGAAATTTTTTTTTTCACACAATTTTGAAGTCTGCACTTTTTTGTTTAATAGAGAGTGAGAGAGAGAGAGAGAGAGAGAGAGAGAGAGAGAGAGAGAGAGAGAGAGAGAGAGAGAGAGAGAGAGAGAGAGAGAGAGAGAGAGAGAGAGAGAGAGAGAGAGAGAGAGAGAGAGAGAGAGAGAGAGAGAGAGAGAGAGAGAGAGAGAGAGAGAGAGAGAGAGATGGTATAAGAGAGGTTGCGGAACTTACAGGATTATATATCAAGAATCAACATTTATTGGACTATATAATAATATAATACACAAAAGCCATGAATATCTTGTAAATTATATCCTTATAAACGGTGAGTAGTGATGTCATCAGTTATAAACGGTGAGTAGTGATGTAATTTCTGTCACATGACTCACTAAAATTTGTGTATTATAATTAATAAAGTACCCCCAGTTGTAAAATATGAGGATATTAGAAGTTACCTCGGAGTTCCATGACCTGTATAAAAACACTCGGCCTTCGGCCTCGTGTTTTTATATGGTCATGAAACTCCTCGGTAACTTATAATATCCTTATATTTTACAAGAGGGGGTACTTTATTCACTATATATATGATAGTTTATGGAAAAGTAAAAAGAGGGCTAAAGCTAATTATACTTGGTTAAAATATAAAATGCCCACAGTGAACACACTTCATATTAAATAAATTATGGGCAAAATTAAAATAGATAGATTCCACTATTTTTCTATCAGCGGCAAAGTCTGCTGTAATTTGTAGTCCATATGGCATACCACATAGAAAGTGATGGTACCTATTTCTAGTCTATTGCAAGAAGCCAGCAATTAGTTTCTGTAGCAGGTGTGACCAAATAGTGCAACTTTTGTCAGAAGACATGGTGCTAAAACAAGGTGGTCTTCCACCCGAGCACAAGAGGGTTGTCCCTAAAAGCTTCAGTTTCATTGTGTAGGATGTCAGCTCACAGATAATTCTGTGTACCATCTCCCCTTTTATACTGTGCTTGTTAGAGCTGGGGATTGAGGAGCACCAGTTTCTACAGTAAGTGGTGTAAAGAAGTGTGACTGTGCCGAAACAAGACAATAACCCAAATAGGACAACGGTGAACATTGTGACTGGCCAAAATTGCAAATGTGTTTGATCCAATACAAACATCACACAGATGCCTATAAGCAACTGCATTATTGCCCTCAGTATCCAGTTGTTTGGGCAAAGTGTCCAGTTTGGGCAGCTGCTAAAAAAAAAAGTTAGTTCTGGGCTTTTACAGGCCAATAGACAGTGTTAACACCCATACTGTTTATTGCAGGGCTGTCCAACCTGACAGTTGTTCAGATAATTACAATTTACCTGCTTTGTATAGTTTAGCAAATCCCTTGTATAGTTAGTTTAGCAAATCAGTTGAGTTCCTAGCATAGCAGAGGGGTATGAAGTATTTGCTACTTTACTTAGCAGGTTCCCCAGTAATGCTAGTGGCCTCTGTGCCAGCACCAGGGGTGTCAGACTGTGGCCAGGAGACAAACAGTGCACCTGTCACTGAACAGTCACACAGAGCCTCTCATACCCCATCTCCATACAACCCTTCCCGATGACTACTAGTCCATGACCTTTATCACATTTGCAGCCAGTGCTTTCGAAGTTGTTCAGCTCCTATCTCCCAACCCCCCAGCCAGCAGCCCGGTCTGTATTTGAGGGACTAAATAATGTTCTTTCAGATGATTAGAAAGGGCAGCGTTAAGCATATTTATACTCACCGAAATCTGCAGTCAGCTGGGGTCAGAACTGTCATGTGCACAGTCCAGGCAAATGGAGCCCAGTTGGGTTAAAAGACTGGCCTATGCCTTTGTATCAGCCCTTGCTCTGTCAGCCAGTGTGTACAGGCAGCCCAGCCTTCAGCAACACGCCACGCCCTCCATATAGGAAGCAGGGACACGATTGGCTGAGTTAGAATGGGCGGTGGAGGAAGAAGTAAGCTGTTGTTCTTGCATAGGGTCATACGCTGAGAGTTGCTAGCGTGGAATGGCCCATAGGAGGTTGCGATATCACACCATGTGACCCAGCTGTGGAAGGGAGGGCAGGATGGTACGGAGGGGAGGGGCTAGTTTCTGTTCTTGCCGAGGACTTGCTTATGTCACAGTGGCAGCAATGAGAAAGGAGCTGCTGTTCAACCAGCCAGTGAAGGGAGGGGGGAGATTCAAATGCACAATGGTGGGGGCTGTATGTTTAAAAGAAAGTAGCATAACTACCACTGGGGTTTGCATTTTGTAGGGGGTCCACAGGGGGAACAGTACCTGACGTGAGTGAGTGAGGGCTGCTTCTAATGGACTTCAAGACAGTTATAAGCTGCGAGTTAGAGTTACACTGGAGGTCATTTATCAATACTGTGCATATTTACTTGTGGCAGTAACCCTATAGCAACCAATCAGTGACTGCTTCTGTCAGTCAGCTGCAGGTAGAACAGTCAATACAACAATCTGATTGGTTGCCACGAGTTAGTGCCCATGGACACATTTACCCAGTGTTAATAAATGACCCCCAGTGTGAACTTGTAGGGGCCTTTGGGGAGCAAAGTGTGATTTCATCAGGGCTATTGGGGAGCGCAATGTGATTTTCATCAGTGCTAACAGAAAGCAAGTATTGAGTAGGCTGTATATGACTGCTAGGTAATAAAGTGACACGTATAGTACTCCGGATGGGGGGGTAAAGACTCACTCAAGAAAAATAATGACGTTTTTTGGTTGCTGGCTCCTTTTTACCTCCTTGGGGCCCTTCAGAGCCACCACAAAGCATATAGTCATTGTGGGCAGCAGAACAGTTTTGGAATATGTGTTGGGAAGGTGCAAGCATGTGATTCGGGGGAAGGGGGGCTAGCAGAGGGGCCAGATGCATGTCCTGCACCCGGGTCTGGCCGTGGCTAGTTACACCACTGGTCTATATTGTATCTAGATCCTAAAGTCAGTTTTGACATCCCCAATGCTTTTCACACGTTTGTACCCCATAATTAGTTTGGTGTGGCAAAAAAGAGAGAGACTATCATGCATATTAATTATTGAAACCTTACTCAATACATCTCACTCGATTGCTACATCTGTAGTTTGTAGAATAAGCAGGTACCTGGAGCAATTTTGGGTATATGAAATCAGAGTCGACTCCGAATAACTTTAAATACAAGCAGTGAAAATAATCAAATCAGAGAGGATATGGCAGAAGCAATTCTGTTTCTAAGAAATTTTTAAAAATATGGTGTTATATATTTTCTCAAAAAAAATGTCTGTCAGTGAAAGAGTTAGAAATTAGAACACAAATACCTGAAGTTTGCTCAGACGGGTATTAGAATATAAATAAGGCTTTCTGTGCTGAATAACCCATGTCTGTATGTTTCATATTACTGAAAAGAAACAGGTATAGTTTGTCCTTTAAAATGTAAGATTCAGTGGTTTTGTTAAGTGTGCCAACTATGCAGACTGATATTAAAGCCACTAACAATTATACTTCAAACCTTACATTATCTTTTGGCTTGGTGTAAGCTTGTTTGGTAACTGAATATATCTTGGTGGGCCACCTTCACAAAGATAAAATCCAGTACATGCTACATCTTGCAAATTCTATTTAAAAACTATATTCTTCTGATTTCGGAAATGAATACTGGCACATTTAACCTGCTGACTATTACGTAATGTCTGTTAATAAACACAAACATATTCAGGATCATACACAGTGCGCTGGACATATAGGGTTTTTTGCTATAGCTCGAAGCATTGCTTTACTGACCTAACCAAATACACAGGCACACATAATGCACAGAGCAGGTGGATTAACCACTGTGTGTCTAGTGTCCTATGATCTTTACTAATGGATTAATTTTTTTTTTCCACAAAAAACATGCGACTGGGAATATTCTGTTCAATTTATTTCATGAAAAATGTAGTGCTCAAGTAAAAAAAAATTCACAATCAAGAGATAAACCCCCGTATCTGATAAAAGGCACAAAGCACGCAGTAACCAATAGCAACCAATAAAATGTTTCAGATAGATCACCAGAAATAAAGACTTTTTCCAATGACTTCTATTTTCTATGTTTTTCTAATATTGAAGTGTAAAGTATAATTTTTCACACTCTGAAGCAGCTCTGGGGGGGGGGGGGGTCGCTGACCCTGTAAAGTGTTCTAAATCGCTACATTTAGTAGTTGATACATTTCTTACCTTTGTCCCTGCTGAGCCGAATCCCTGGGTTTCATTACAGGCAGCTGTTAGAATTGATACAATAGTTGCTAGTACTCCAGAAAAAATGTATAAACTACATGTTGCAAAATTGTAACAGTTTAGAGTTTACACCTTTAATGGAAAGTAATTGAATAAAGTCTTTATTTCTGGGGAACAATCTAAAACAACTGAATTGAAAAAAGTGTTTGGAAGGTGAACAACCCCTTTAAATATATTACATACACCCTACAGCAGGGGTCCCCAACCTTTGTAACCCGAGAGCCACATTCAAATGTAAAAAAAAGTCAAAGAGCAACATAAGTAGGGAAAATGTTTCTGGGGTGCCAAATATGGGCTGTGATTGGCTTATTGTTAGCCTCTATGTGGGCTTGCAGCCTACAGGAGCCTCTGTTTGGCAATACACATGGTTTGTATGCAACTAAACTCAAAAATAAGAACTTGCTTTAAGGTCACTGAGAGCAACATACAAGGGGTCAGATAGCAACATGTTGGTCACGAGCCACTGGTTGGGGATCACTGCCCTACAGTGTTTTAAAACCTGCCTGATCAGCAGGCTTGGACTGGCAATCTGTGGGTTCTAGCAAATACCAGATGGGCTGCTGTAAGATGCCATAGTCACTATTTATTGGGCTGGCGGGGGCTGTGTACTTGAATTCCAGTCCAGACCTGCCAATCAGTATCTGCCTGATTTTAAGGCCAGTAAGCTTCCAATTCAGTCCAGAAGGAGAGAACAACAACTTATTGACTTAAAATGGGGCAGATAGTGATCAGGCAAGTATAAAACACTGTCATGGTCAGGATTGTATTTATATATAGGCATCCGAGAGCCTGTGCTTAGGGCAGCAGCATTTGGGTGCAGCACTCTTTTATAATAATAGATTGCAATTTTTATGCCAATAAAAAACTTCCCCAGCGACTTTACGTGGAAATCTGTCAGCACGGCTGGGGGGAGGTGAAGGGTATGGAGGGTATCCTGGGGCGGAGTTGACGTTGCCTGCACGTACGTGTGATGTCATTTCCACAGTTGGGGGGCACACTTAAGGCAGGTGCTTAGGGTGGGTCATGGTGAGGACTGAAGCTAGGGTTGCCACCTGACCAGTATTTTAATTACTTTGCTTGATATCAATGTTATTAATAGGGATAAAAACATAAAACTATAGGAAGGCTAGCATTTTTTTGCAAATAAGGTAGAAACATTAACTGAAGGGGGCCTTATGAGAGAAAGATCTGCTTGTTCATGCAAAACTATGGACCTTTAAAGGGGGTTACTCAACTTTTAGTAAGATGTAGAGAATGATATTCTGAGAAACCATGCACTGATATGAATAAGAGACTGGAATATGAATAGGAGAGGCCTGAATAGAAAGAGGAGTAGTAAAAAGTAGCAATAACAATACATTTGTAGTTGGGTTGCCATCTGTTCGGTTTTGACCAGAACAGTTCGGTTTTTCTAAAGTCTGTTCGGGTCTCAACTTTCTGCTTGGTTTTCAACCTTATGAAACCCGAACAATGATCTGCCAATATAAAACCAATTAAATACCAAGATATTCACCGTGACCTGGCTTAGTTATTATCAATTGCAGTTAATTTCTTGTTATCACAGAAATAGAAATAAGAAAATCAAAAATAAAGTTTTTCTAAATTTGCATTGCTGTATTTCAAAGCTTTCTGGATAACCGATTTCTGTATAACAGATCCCATACCTGTAGTTAAAGGATTGGTCTTATTCATGGGGCAGAATAAATAGAGGTAGGGTTTCCAGCCGTGTGGGTTTTTAACTGAACATCTCAGTTTGTCAAAGGGCTGAAAGGGTTCAAAACTATCCCATTTAAAACATTGTGAAAAATTGACAGAAATCCAGCCACTTGCATATAAGTGATGCAATAACCCTGACCCAGCATCATAATGCTACAACATTATCTCTGATGTCATCATGCCTACCCAAACATCACTGCCCCACCCCCTTTTTTCAGGTGTAGCCACTGGCAAAGGTGGCAACCCTAATTTGTAGTCTTACAGAGCATTCGTTTTTTGGACTGGGTCAGCCTATTCAGTGTCGGACTTTTTTTTTTTGAGCATCGCCATCAGTGCAGCGCCTTCTGTGCATGCATTAGGCAACAAACACCCAGTCGCCCCGGCGCCTACACGTAGGTGCGCCAAGCGGCACCTTCGTGTGCGTGCACTCGGCATGTAGGGTTGCCACCTTTTACAAAATTTTTTTCCGGCTGGTGGGGGCGGGTACCAAAATGGGCGTGGTGTGACGTCAAAGGGGCCGGGGTTGTGACGCAAAGGGGCGGGGCCACGTCGCGGCCAGGACAAAAACCGAAGGATAAGCTAAGTTTACAGGTGATTGGGGGTGGGCCGAGGGGTCTTTTTAAGGGTATTACAAATTTACCGGCAGCTACATTGCCGGTAAATTTGTAATACCGGCCGGATGGCTACCCTATCGGCGCGTCACAGTAGGGAGGCGGGGGTTGGAGGGGGGCCCTGGATAGTAGTCCCGGTGGGCCCCGGGCCTAGGGTTGCCACCTTTTAATTCAATGCTTACCGGCTGGTGGTGGGGGCGGGAGCAAATGGGCGGGCAGTGATGTAAAAGGAGGCGGGCCGTGACGTAGAAAGGGGCATGCGTGACATAATGGGGCGGGGCCTAAAAGCAGTGTCGGACTGGCCCACCGGGATACCAGGAAAACTCCCGGCGGGCCCAGGTGTCAGTGGGCCCTCCTGCTTCTAAACATTTGGCCTATTTTGTGGTCATTGCCTATTTCTATGAGAATAAAGAGGCTAAATAGATGGAATAATAGGTTATTGTATGTAAAGAAAAGAGAATAGGAGAATAAAGGTTTAGTGAGGCGAGGAACAAAATAATACTTAGAGTGGGCCCCTGGTCTAAAGGTTTTTGGGTGGACCCCTGGTCTAAGGGTTTCTGGTGGGCCCCTGGTGTCCCAGTCCGACACTGCCTAAAAGCGCAATTGAAGGCTGGAAAGAGTCCAAATAAAATGAAGACCAAATGAAAAGTTGCTTAGAATTGGCCATTCCATAATATACTTTTAGACTTTAGTTAACTTAAAGGTGAACCACTCTGTATGTGAAGCTTACATTTTGGTAAGACATTGGGAGCAGAGGAATCGTTTTTTTCCATTTGTTTTTGTAGGTGTGAGAAGATGAAAACATAGTATAAACCGACTCCTGTAGCATCATGCCGCCACAAACTACCGCGTAACCGCGCGTACAAACGATCGGCTCTATCCTTGCTCACACCTGCCCCCAAGCGGCTACAAGGCAGTGTTAGTCAGGGTTACTGTTTATATGCGGCAGTTGTGAAGTCACAATCTCATCTCGCGATACTAATGAAAATCTGTAAACGCAGTCCGGCAGGAGCCGAGGAGCCAGAGTGTTCGTTGTTGCGGGACATTTAAACAGCGATCAGGGACTGCGGACTGTGCTGTAGAAAGCGGGACTCTTATGCTGCGGTATGCTATCAGCCTCTGTACTGGTTCTATTAGGGCGGCCAAGCTTTAAGGCATATAATCATTTCTTTATATATTTTTTTCCAAATAGCTACCTTTCTTTAAGGCCGTTTAAAATATTTATTTTCTAGGGGAAAATGCGGCTTATTTTTTATTAGAATGTCTTGGACTGTCTAATGAAGCCCTTGAGGTTTGCTTGGTTTTAAACAGAATATTTCCTATTTTCACCATTGAAGGTGTCTTTGTTTTGTTTTACTGTCAGGCTTACACCTGTATAAGAAGATGTCCTAGCAGTGCAATTCTGAAAACACAGCTGTGCTAAATAAAACACTGACTCTGGGGGGAGAAGGATTCTAGAACTTCTGCTTTAGTTTGAAAAGGGGAGAACAGTGATTTGCTGGGTCTGGTCTGACAATTCAGTAGCTTACAATGGTTGTTGTGATGCTGACTTGGTAACCAATAACAGCATAGTAACCATTAACTGTATAGCTATTGATTCTGGAATTTCTTTAAGAAGGAATAGTGTCTCATGCATTTATAAGAATATGCTGTATATGTTACATGTGGATGAATAGCGTACAGTAAGTTCATTGTTTATTGTGTATTTCATATATTTTACATCCCCTGATTTTACACCATTTTTTTCTGGTCTTCTGAAAAACATAAATGTATGTAAGTTTAATAGTCACCTGTGTGTGTGTATGAATATATATATAATCTCCTTAGTAAAACTGGGGCACTCTTCTAGAAAAACAGCCGTCTGGGTGCTGGTTAAATAATTACATAAAGCGACCTGTAAAAGAACCGCAGACTCAGGACTTATTTAGTGCAGAACAAAAAACTAGTTTATTCCGTCGTTTTGGCTCTTGCACTCGAGCCTTCATCACCCCTCCTGATGAAGGCTCGAGTGTAAGAGCCGAAACGTCAAAATAAACCAGTTTTGTGTTTTGCACTCAAGAAGTCCTGAGTGTGCCGTTATTTTACAGGTCGGGATATATATATATATATATATATATATATATATATATATATATAATATATATATATATATACACACACACATATGCACTGCTTGTTCCTACATCCATATAATGCGTAGGCAAATGTGATCAATAAGCTGTACACTTGTCTTTAAGGTGACCCTTTACATACTGATGCTATTTTTTTTTTAAGTAAAAATAGAAGAGTTGCCTCATGGCTGCTGCTGGTACCTAGGCTGCTTACTTCCCTTGGGCCCTGTAACCAGGGAACTTACATGATTAGACTGATGGCAGCTGCACAGCAAGTCCCACTGCAAGAAATGTGAGCCAGTTTAGTTGCCACATCATGATTAAAAAAAAAAAAAAAAAGATTTATAATAATGCAGACACCTGCCCCAAGCCAAGAATTATGATAAAAGCTACCAAGCAAATCGTCAGTTCTGTTTCTAATAACAATGTTTACATTAAACAAAATAGAGAGTTTTCATTATTAGTATGCAACTCATTCTTGCTGTAATCTCGAATAGAAGCAGGCACTCAAGGGCAAAAACTTCCACCAGGCAGATGTTCCAAAAGTGAAAAAGTTTATTGTGTCAAAACAGTCTGACGCGTTTCGTGTTCCAAACACTTAATCATAGACTCATTCTTACTGTATCTGCTAACAATTGTCTTGTTTTCATAATCATTGACAGATAAGAAATGTCTCTGCTAGAAAAGGAAGCTCATGCTGAGCTGAGCAGCGCTACTGCTGACCTCCGTTACAGATTGAACAGCGCTAAAAAAGAAATTGTTGAACTAGTTGGAAAACATAACAAAGAGGTATGTCTTATGCCTACTTACTTACTTTCTAGGAAATCTATACATGAGAGCTAAATAAAATGCACTTAATATATGGAAAAATATCGAGAACAAGGTATGTATGCAAGGCCATGCAATAGCGTGTATTAAATAAGATTTTGTGTACCATTAACCACTTGACTGATCTGATAAAATGCACTTAATATATGGAAAAATGTCGAGAACAAGGTATGTATGCAAGGCCATGCAATAGCGTGTATTAAATAAGATTTTGTGTACCATTAACCACTTGACTGATCTGATAAAATGCACTTAATATATGGAAAAATGTCGAGAACAAGGTATGTATGCAAGGCCATGCAATAGCGTGTATTAAATAAGATTTTGTGTACCATTAACCACTTGACAGTGCAATAGAGAGTCATGCAGACATTTACTGAACTTTTTGCAGAGCTGTAATTGGTTCCTTGTACAAGATACAGAGCACAGAAACCGTGACAGAAATGCTAGGTGAAATATCCCTAATATCCATATCCTTAATGGAGCTCCACAAAAGCAAGTGCAGCTCTCCTGTCCTTGCTTCTAGTGCTTTGTAAATGGGCCCATGTGTCTTACATTATAGATAAAATGTGTATTGCAGGCCTCAATAATATTTATCAAAATCTATGATTTTGCTGATATATTGGTAACTTGTGGAATCTCTTCCACATGGTCTTTTCTAAAACATTATTGCATCCTTCTCTCCACACTTGTGTAACTGGCAAATATGTATAAAGTGCAGGGGGCAAAAATGTCAGCCTTCCTGAGTTGTGAAAGATCTGATTAAAAGCAAATAGTAGTTCTGTTGTAGCATAAAAATTATAAAGCGGTGTTCTGATGTTTTGTTTTTCAATTCACAGATTTGCAGTTATGAAAATCAGTTTGCCAGGTTACGTTCACAGGTTGAGAAAGGAGAGGCAGTTCGACAAAACTTGGAATATGAGTTGGCTGTGGCAAAAAAGCAATACAAAGTTGCCAAAACCTCAGGGGAAGAAGAAAAGGCAAATTCTGTTCGAATACAGGCTCAGTTCAAAGGTACAGTAGATTTTTATGTGAAAAGTGATAGGGATTGACATATCAAATGAAAGGAAATAAAAATAATGATTAATGAAGTCACAGAATGCCAGTCTTCTGCCATTCTGTATAAACAACAGTATATATTGTGCAAAACCTCACTTTCAACTGATTTGCTAGTTATGTGTCTAGGGAAAAAAGAAAGCAAACTGAATGAACCCTCTATCTTTTCTTACAGCCCAGATTGATGAACTGCAACAAAAGATGTTCAGCGTGGAGAATGTTTTTCAAGCTGCACAGCTTGGTTGGCAAGAAAGACAAAAAATGTTTGAAAGGGACTTGCAAAATCGGGATAACATTATTCAGAACTATATAAAAGAACAAGAAGCCCTTATATCAGAAAAGAACAACCTCACATACCTTCTCCAGGTGAATTTACTATGAATTTTACTATGCTGTCTCTTTATGTGATCTGGATCTAGGCTACAGGAAATAGTGTCTAATGCAAATGCACTGGATCTGTCCCATTTATCATGTAAGATGTAACATATTTACTGTCCTCTTTTTATGACTTTTCATGCTGCTATAATTTTAAACTTTATAGGAGTGTTTTCTTAAAAGGAGATATTAATGGTTAATCACTGTAGGGGGTGCAAGTTAGGCACTCCCCAGTGATTGTAGTTGCTTATTCTTGCAGGCCTGAGGTACTTTTACAGTGAGCACTATCCCACCATCTTTTCTTCTGTCCCAGGGATCCTTTGAGCAACAGTATGGTCTATGTGTGTGCGCAATAGAGTGAAATTATACCAATGTTTGCTCTATTGCACATGTGAACAGCTCAGGGCTTCAATAAAGATCCTGTTTACAGAAAATAAATAATAATGGTTTACTTGAATAGTACCATGGGCTGGAGGAATTAACATCTTTAAGTACATTAATGACAACTTTCTGTTGCAGTATTTTACACTGTATAATTATTAAATGCAGCAAATGACACCAAATTCTACCAGTTGAGTTGGTAACAATAAGGGCAACTGTCCACATGCCTCACAGTTCCAGTTAGAGAAAGCAAACATATACTATATGTGCTTAGTTGTTAGAGAATGGAGTAGTATTTACTTCTTTCTGCTTGAAAGAAAAACAAAGCATGAAAATCAAATTCTTAATTTCAGAAAGAAAAGTTGAATGTACAAGAGCTACAGCAAAAACTGCTGCAAATGCAGAGTGAACACTCTGGGAACCTGGAAACTTTGAAGAAGCAGAAAATTGAGCTGGATTATAGTCATGAAAGAGAAGACAGACTGCAGGTGGAACTTAAAGTGAGTTGTTTTTTGTTTATGTCAGTGTCTTCAATAATATAGGCAAAAAAATGTACACATTGTATTACATTGAGAAAATACAGGAAAGCAGGGAAGCCTTTACTCTCAAATATAATCCAAACTTATTTCATGTAGTTTCTGTCTTATTAAAGTTATGATTTAGACTGAGCGTAATTAGATTACAATGCTGGTTGACTGTCCAGCGACTTTAATCAAATTCAGGCTTTGCACATTTGCACTCCAGAATACTTTGGAAAATAACCCCCCCCCCCCCCCCCCGCTGTAGCCTTTCTTGTATTTCTGATCTCTATTCAACTTCAACATTATCTATATGTCAGTATTGCAGCGGACAAGGGATACGTAAAAAAAATCTCCTGAAGTGTGAAGGCTGTTTAGTATTGGAAACCTGTGTATAATGTATGTATTTAATATGCAGATGGTTCATTTAAATCTGTGTTTCTTATTGACCTCTTTAGGAAGCAAAACAAAAAATAAAGCACTTGGAGGATAATGTAGAGGCTGAAAGAGCCACACATCTGGAATCTAAATTTAATTCTGAAGTCATCCAGGTAACTATACAAGTCTGTCTTACCACCTATATTCTTTGATCATTTTCTTGTTTAATTTGTCACAAAATTCAGATGCTAAAGTCGATTTGACACAATAAGCATACTGTATCTATCACTGAAAACATATTACAGAAACCATAGTAAGGCTGGAAGAATGCTGATTTATTTCTCATGTATGACCATTGATATAAACTGGAATCTGCGACTGCGTATGTTAGGAGGACTCTGGCCAGAAAATACCACTGCATAGGTCTTTAACCTAAGCATCAGATGCAGGGGTGTAACTACAAAGGAAGCAGACCATGCAGCTGCAGGGTGGACCAGGAGGTATAGGATCCTCATGAGGCTCTAATTCATATACTATTTTAATAAATATTGGTCAACCTCTAGACATTTTGGGGGCCTGAAAAACCTAGTTACCACTGATCAGATGAGAGAGGTTAAAGGTATGCTGTTATGGTAAAAAATGTTTTTTTCAAAACTCATCAGTTAATAGTGCTGCTTCAGCAGAATTCTGCACTGAAATCCTTTCTCAAAAGAGCAAACGAATATTTTTTTACATTTAATCTTGAAATATGACCTGGGGCTAGACATAATGGCCGTTGCCCAGCTGCCTCAAGTCATGTGACTTGTGCTCTGATAAACTTCAGTCACTCTTTACTGCTGTACTGCTGCCACCCCCAGCAGTTTAATAACAGAACAACAGGAAGGTAACCAGATAGCAGCTCCCTAACACAAAATAACAGCTCCCTGATATATTTAAGAACAGCACTTTTAAAATCCAGGTCCCACTGTGACACCTTCAGTTAAATTGAGTAGGAGAAACAACAGCCTACCAGAAAGCAGTTCCATCTTAAAGTGCTGGCTCTTTCTGAAAGCACATGACCAAGCAAAATGACCCCAAGATAGCTGCCTACACACCAATATTACAACTAAAAAAAATACACTTGCTGGTTCAGGAATGAAATTTTATATTGTAGAGTGAATTATTTGCAGTGTAAACAGTGTAATTTAAAAATAAAAATGACATCATAAAAAACATGACGGAAACCCTTTAACTTGTCTCCACATGAAAAAAACACATTCCCATATAAGATAAAAACATTTACTTGGGATATCACATAACTGTGATAACAGTCCAAATGTGATCCTTCAGTTAAGCCCTATCGTTAGCACTCATTGCCACTACTTTCTACCAGCAGTAAAGTCAAATGCTTGTTATATCAGGTCAGCTTAAACATCTAGTTGGTTTCAGATAGTTCATCAGAAATAATTACTTTCTATTTTCTATGTGTGACCATTCTTATAATATTCAACTGTAACGTGTAATTTTTCACCTTCTAAAGCAGCTCTGGGAGGGGGTCGCCGACCCTCTAAACTGTTCTAAATTGATACATTTAGTTGATCCCTGAGTTTCATTAAAGGCAGCTGTTAGAATTGATACAATAGTTACTAATATTCAAGAGATGCTGCTTAGAAATGTATCAACTAAATGTTGTAACAGTTCAGAGTCTGCACCTGAATTACTGAGTTGCCAGACTGAAACACCAGAGACAGGGACATTAAACTTTAAACTTAGATTTTGCAAAAATGGTAAAAAAATAAATAATTGAAAATAATTGAAAAAAGTCTTTATTTCGAGGGAACAATCTGAAAATAGTTGAACTGAAAAAAGTGTTTGGAAGGTGAGCAACCCCTTTAATAACTTCACCTCTCAGTGTTACAGAAACAGTGTGCAATATTCAAAAGGGTAGCAGAGTGTTGTACAGGTATGGGACCTGTTATCCAGAATGCTCGGGACCTGGGGTTTTCCGGATAATGGCTGTTTCCGTAATTTGGGTCTTCATGCCTTAAATCTACTAGAAATTCATTTAAACATTAAATAAACCCAATAGGCTGGTTTTGCTTCCAGTAAGGATTAATTATATCTTAGTTGGGATCAAGTACAAGCTACTGTTTTATTATTTGGATAAAACGGAGTCTATGGGAGACAGCCATAACGTAATTTGGAGCTTTCTGGATATCGGGTTTCCTGATAGGGATCCTATACCTGTACTGTGTTGGCCACAGTTCAGAAAAAGAAAAAAATACTTTTTGTGGTCTCGTGAATAAATGGTATAGCTTTACCACAAACAGTATTCTTTTCAGAATAGGTAAAATGCAGATAGGTAAAATGTTTAAAAGGTAAATTGCTAATTACTGTATGCCTTTTATAACAGTTGCGGATACATGATCTTGAAAACGCCCTGCAGGTGGAAAAAGCCACTCTGGCACAAACTCATTCTGAGTTGGATACCTTGAGGAAACGGTTCTGTGAAGTGGAAGCAGCTTATAATTCAGAAAAAAACTGTGCAGAACAGTTGACTGAAAAACTCAAAAAGTAATTGTTTCATATTTATTTAATTAGCAAAATGTTTTACCTTTATTGATCATTTGTGTTGACCTTACCCGATATAAGGTGCAGGCTTATTAAAGGCCGAGTTGTTTTTTCCAAAAAAAATTTGTTGTCCAGGGTATTAATATTTATTATCCCCCGAAGCTGGAAATAGCTTGAATCTGAAAAAACACCATCTAAAATCCGTTTAGGTCATGTAGAAGTTAATGCCAGAGGTCCCTTGAACCATTTGAAGATGTTAATAGCCTTCATGATATTCCAGATTTTTTCAGTGGGTTTCGCTTGAAAATTTGATCAATTGGAGCGATTTTAGTTTTTTTTCGTTAAAAAGTCACTATTTTTTATTTTTGGCTTTTAGTGCAAGAGTGTTCACTACATTTTCTGGCTCCCCATGTACCTGTCCAAGAAAGTGGACAGGTAATAGAAGTGGTGGTTTTTGGTCACATGATAGATTGTTTGAAACGATAGTCATGCTGATAAAACAAATTTTACCATTTTTAAATGGGCAGTAAAACCTAAAACCACCTTTGCTAAATATGTGGACAATAAATAGGACTTGTGTTTTTTTTGTTTTGCCATCATTAATAGAAAACTTCTCTCCTGAACTCTCTCGCATTTCAGGAATACTTTTAGATCGCTCAGCCTGTGGACCGGCCAACCGTCCAAACATAAAATTCTTTATTTTGTATGCAGTTTAAAAGCTGTTTAGTCTAGATTTAAAAAACAATAGTTAAACAGCTGTGCACAACATTTAAAAATGAAGGAAGTTGCAAGTGATGTTTGATTTTACTCCCCCCTCCCACCCCATGTTATTGAGTGATGACCTGTTTCACTTTTCTTTATAACTCTTTTAGGTCAGAACAAGATTTCTGTATGTTGGTTAATCGGCTGAAATCAGAAATTGAGCAAAAAAACAACTTAATCGCAGAACTCACTGGAAAACAAAAACATATAGAGAACGGTTATATCACGATGGAGGAGGAGCTTGCTATTGTAAGATCTTAAAATTATTTTATCTTTTGAGTAGGAGGAAATAAAATGGAAAGATTAGTATGGTTGATCTCACAGGTGCCCATGATAATAAATCTGCTCTTCCGCAGGCGACTAATCTCCCGAAAATGCTTTCTCGCCAGCAATAATGTAAATCGCCATTGGGAAAACATATGCATCGCAGGGCGAAGTAGCCCAAAGATTCCTTGTCCTTGAAAGGCAGCTTCAGACAACTTTGTAAGACCAAAGCGATGCATATGTTTTCCTACCAGTGATTCCCACTATTGCCAGTGTGATAGCATTTACAAAATAAATCTCCATGTGTGCCATAGACCTAATGCTAAAATGATTATTTTTGTTTGTTTGTATCTGTTCCCCCAGCACCTATATATAGACAATTTCTTACAATAATCTACTTAATTTGGAGGGTTTTTTTCTTTATTTTTGTATAAAACTTGAAATGCCATTTAATGGCTCTTTATCTTCAATTAAAAGAACTAAAAACTATTTTATTTTACACAGCTTTTTCTATTATCTGCTTTGTAAACATGTACCCTATAGTCCAATTATAACTAGAATGGCTGCATAGCAGCTTATTTGTATGAACTATAGAAGTACATCAGTGTAAACACACTGTTTACCAACTCAGGGTAAAAACAACGGGACAGCTAGCTAACACATTTGCGAGCAAAGTTTACCCGACACATGAATACTGTGCCAGTCTGGTTGATTATCATTGAGGTATATGTAAGTAATTACCAGTTTAACACAGGTTAAGGAGTCAAAGGGGCATATTTATTATGCTGTGTAAAAAGCAGTGGGGTAATACACCACACATCCCCAGTCTTGGTAAGATTTTTACCTGTTTTCCTGTGACTTCCGCCAAAAGCAAGCAAGTAAAATGGCGGCAAAACAGCAGCAAATCTGGCGTTCACATGGCGTAAAATTGCACACTTTTACACAGCTCCTTACATCGGTTTTTTGATCAATTTTGTTTTACACAGCATAATAAATTTGCCCCAACAGTCCCATTAAACACAAACGTTTAACCATGCTAAGTCTGAAATTATAACATTAAAAAGGATAATAGTTATACTTAAAAAAAAAAAAAAGTCTTTTTATATTTGCTTTTGAAAATAACTATCATATATTTTTATGACATAGACCAAGAAACACTATTATTCTCTGGAGGAAATTCATAAAGACAACCTGAGAGAGTTGCAGTCAGTTGTCGACAACTTCATATCTTCACATCATGGTACATTAGGTTTGTTGAAAGTGTACAATGTCAGATATGTCTGTGTGTTTTACTGGAGTCTGTGGTGGGGTTTATGTAGTTCACCTTGCCTAACTTGACACATAATCTCCTGACTGAATTAGACCTGAAATTAGGCAGCTAATCTGATATGACATAAAGGGTTGCGTCTGAGATATGGATTTTAAAGTTGTGCCTTACGGTGAAGTGCTTGCTGGTAGGAGCAACGAGCCTGCTATGTAAATGTCATGCAAGTGGGCAAGCACATCCTTTACTTACGTAGGAGCACCTGTGGAAGCAAAGTAGGCACTTTTACAGGACATCATTGCACTGTGCTCTTTACTTTTTGTCATTGAAGCCCAACTGGAGAAAGTGCTATGTAAATGTCACCTTAATTGAGAGGAGCTCCAGCACATATCAGATAGTAAATACAGTAAATTATTTTGCTGTCATCAGCTCTGTTTCCTTAGAAGAAAGGTCAGAGAGTAACATGTTGCTCAGTCGCATTTGACCCCAGATGTGCTAAAATAATGGTATTTAGATTCTGTTAGCTGCTAAGCAAATGTTGGCTTTATAGACATTAGATTAATGTCACAAAGTGGGTTTTGTCTACTTCAACCAAAAAAGAAAAACGTGAATACTTCTGTTGAGAGGTCCATAAAACCAGCAGAATACCTAAATAGTGAAAGAGAATTCCAGCATCTTGTACATGCTGCCAAAACATTGCGCTCCCAACTAGACGAAAACCTTCTTTCATTAACAAAATTTGCTTAAAATCATGGGTGTTGTGGGTCCTACTCGGACATCTTCCATTTGCATACTAATCAAATATGTTTCCCGTAATATCCCTTTAATTTAAATATTTGGCTAACAAAACATCATAAACACATACCCTACTGAACTTGTTTACATTTTACAATTATTTTACATTCTCTGCAGAGGTTGGCAAAGAGAGAGTTAAACCTGCAGGCTTTTCAGTACTCCTTGAGACTCTGCAGCATATCTTGACAGATAATAGGAACCGGCTTGAAGACTTTTCTAACAAGGTAATACTTTTCGTCTTCATTAAGTTTTATTTTTGTGCCCCTCTATCTCCCCAGGCAATATATTTGCTCATGCTGTTTACCATGGTATTAGGCCTATGGCATTTGGTGTGCATTCTTCACTGCCTGTCATGGTACACATGGGGAAGATTTTAGCATGCATATGCCAAACTCTGCCTATATGTCCACTACCGGGAAGCTGCTATGCCTGTTGCTGTATTTCAAAACCAGGGGTGGACTGTATCATGTGCCTTTAGCCTTAGAGTATAAATACTTTGAGACTGCACATCAGACCATGTTTTGCTGTACAAGGTAAAAGGCAGAGAAGTGGAAGCAAAATATGGAGAATGGAGAGAACATATGAATTAAACATTTATTATGTAAACATTAAGCCCATTAGGGGATGTGTCTCACTAGACTAAAATTCGAAATTTGCTGCTTTTTTTATTTTTATCTTTTATTGACCACCACTATAATCATCTGATGGCAGCTGGGATTATTGTTTAGTGATAAGCACAACATTTCTTTTTTGCTGTACAGGAGCAGTGGGCAGCTCAATATTTTAGCTCCCATCATTCAATAATAAAGTCAGGTGATCCCAGTGGATTCATCCGGGGGAACAAAGGTCTCTGTGTTTTGTTTTAGGGCAAAGAGACCTGCCACAATTCATCTACAATGCAAGGCATGGATTTCGGCTAGTTTTTCCCACTTTGCACCCTAACTTGCAAGTAGTAATCGGCTCCTAATGTATTTACTGTGCATCCAACGTTACTTTCTCTTTACAGTACACTCTTATATTTTATCCTAACTAGCTTGAAGCAGCCAAATATGGCTATACACGGGTAACTGAAGAAATGAAGTCTGCAAAGGCAATGATACAGACACTGTGTGACAACCTTGAGGTATTATTAAGATAACAGCTTTGTCTTTTATTTGCTGGTTATGATAGGTTCCGTGTGTTCATTAGCATTTATACTTTAAATTTAAAAATAGCTGACTCATCTAGACTGAACAACTAGACATCATTATTACGTACGGTTAACTGAAGAAATTCCAAATTGCCATGGTACCACGCTCTGTAATACAAGCAAATGTTTCTATTTTGCATGGTTTCTATAGTGAGGTTACTGTTTATACAGTATGATTACTGACTTTTGAATGAATGCAAGATAATATTTTACTTAATGTTTTACTGTTTTCATGATAATTTGGGCACTAAGACCACAGCATTTTAAATACTCTTCCCTGTAGTAGAACTGGACGACCCAATATTATGTATTTTTATATACTGTAGTACAAAAATAAATGAGGTTAAGACACCCCAGTGTCAACCCAGTGCTTGTTTTTCTTCTGTTTGGTAGAAAACACAATGTGACCTGGAATCTGCCGAAAAGGAGTCCCATGTTCTGCACACAAGATGCACAGATCAAGAATGCCAAATAGCTGTTTTGCAGATGGACTTGGAGAAAGCCCAAAACGGATGGGAGGAAGCGAAACTAAGGGTTTTAAAGTGTGATCGTGAACTCCAAAATCTTGCCAAGGCTTATGAGAAGGATACAGAGGTATTATTATATGCTGATATTTTCTGTATTTTAGTAGCTACACTAGTATTTCAACATACTTTTTATATCTCTGTTACTAGAATAAGACTTCTTGAGATACACCAATTTTATGGACAGCCTAGTTCACGACATCTTCCACTTTTATCCATCTATATCTGTTACCACAGATTTTGTTTGATGCATTTTAGCAGTGTTTTTTTTTTTCTGGGGGGGGTTGCAGGGGAGTACACTGTTAGATGCTTTACACTTTGTTGGAGAATAATGCTTTTCTTTAAGGGTGACATAAGCTATGGTTACATCATGGTCAAGTACTCAACCCTGTCTGTTTTCAAATAAATCTAGCTATGAAAATCATTTAAGTATTTCTCTTGGATTTATCTGTGACTTCAGAAGCTGGCCCCACAAAGGAAGTCGTTTTTTTGTTTTTTTTTTGTCTTTTAAGATGACTTTCCTAGTACTAGTACTGATTCAGAAGGTGTCAGAACTGGTAGCTCTAGGTGTAAAATAGGGAATGCAGTATTATGAATGAGGTAGGCCTCATTTTCTATAAAAGTAAGGACACTTTCCTTCAGTATATTCAGACGGACAGAAGATGATAGAAGACATTTGCTTTCAATGTGCAAAGTGCAATTTTCATGGTCAGCATGGTGATTGTGTCACTTCCAGTGCATGCATTGAAAATGAAAATAGCTTTCAATTTGCTGGATGCAAATTTATAACAAAAATTGGCACAACCCACTGTGAGAACCCTGGAATTGCCACAATAGTCAGAGTGATAGCAGCACACAGATCTCCTAGAAACAATATGTGCACTTGCTCATGATTCTTTATCAGAGGCAGGACAGGCTCATGGGCACTCCGTAAACAATGCAGAAGTACATGCCTCCAGAAAGTCCCAGACCCTTTTTTGTGGGCCATACACAAAATTAAGTATCTAAGATTTGTTCTGAACCAAGGGAACATCCTTAAATTTGAAGCCTTAAAGCACAAAATTCAACTTTAACGCAAAGTGGGCATGGTAAAAAATAAAACCGTTAACTTGGCACATTGTTGTTTATATCTTTGCTTCTTCTGAAGGGGGCAAAAACACTACCTTGCCTAGGCCCCCCTCTCTGGGCATACTTGGACTTTTCTGTTAAGCGTGAAATGAGTTGTTCACCTTCCAAACACTTTTTTCTGTTCAGTTGTTTTCAGATTGTGACCAAGAAATAAAGACTTTTTTTCAATTACTTTCCATTTTTTTTATTTTTTACTGTTTTTTCAAAATCTAAGTTTAATGTTCCTATCTCTGGTTTCAGTTTCAGTCTGGCAGCTCAACAATTCAGGTGCAGATTCTGCAATGTTGCAATTTTGTAAGGTTAAGTTAATGCATTTTTCAGTAGCATTTTTGGAGTATTAGCAACTACTGTATCAATTCAACAGCTGTCTGTTCAGGGACTCTGCTCAGCAGGACCAAAGATAAGAAATGTATCAACTATGAACAGTTTACAGGGTTGGACATCCTCCCCTCCCAGAGCTGCTTTAGAAGGTGCAAAATGAAACTAAACACTTCAATATTTGAAAAACAGTCACACATAGAAAATAAAAAGTAATTGGAAAAAGTCTTTATTTCTGGTGAACTATCTGAAACCAACCGAACTGAAACAAGTGTTGGAAGGTGAACAACCCCTTTAAATGATTCAATTTCGATATCTTCATATGACTCCATTTAGACTCCACCTTATCAACCCTGCAGTGCCTGATGAATGCCTCCAATGTAAATACTCCCCATCAACTTTATTCACCTCGTCTGGCAGTGGAAGGGGATGATTAACACATCTGTATGTATACCTCCAGAGGTGTCCTTTGGGGAAAATTAGGTCCTTATGGCTACAAGATCACTTCCCTGAAGACATGTCCATAACCTCTAGTAGTATGACGGTAGTACCAGCTGACTCCCCTTTTCTGGGATCAACATACTTACCTACTGCCTTTGGGAAGCCCCCTGGATGTATCCCTGGGAATGCACTCAACATTGGACATAGCTTTTTTCTTAGATGACTTTTAGAGCATTCTGGTTTCTGAACCATTTTTTTTTTAGTTTTTTGGTCTCATTTATTATTAGTTCCGTTACCTTATTTGTGCAGTAGCATGACTCTTGATGTGTAACTCCTATTTCAGATTTAATACAATCTTTTTTTTTTTTTTTTTTTTTTTTTTTTTTTTCAATATTACACAGTAGAAATATAGCATATTTAAGGCATCAGATTAATAGGAAACTAGTTTGTGACCAGAAGTTGCATGGTTGCTATGCTTCAATACGTTGCCTTGCCTCCTCACAGAAAGGGTTTGACGAACTTCACTTTCAGATGTTACTAACTCCAAATAATATACTTATGTCGCGTTTGATATTTTCCTCAGTTTAGTAAATCTATACTAACTGTATTAGACTCTCATACCACTGTTTTTGTTTCTTGTATTTCGAAGGAAAAGTTAACATTCCTCCACAACTTGTACCAGCGTTTGGTTGCAGGCTGTGTCCTCATAAAAAAGCCCCAGAGCTTGTTGGATAAATTCTCCTGGGTGGAGCTTTGCACTGTACTGGAGGAGAATGTTGATTTCCTGATATCTGACTTGTGCCAATCTAATCAAAAGGTAATTTGACCCCTAAACCTATATACATCTCTGTAATAAATAAATACTAGTCACTGTACTGATAATATTGATAATACACAGGATATCTTTTATTTCGTCATGATACAGTTCTAATGATGAGAGCATGAACCGTACGTGTATGTACTGTATTTCTTTAATATCCAAAACTATAAAGCCAAACTTTCCTTGTTACTTTGCCAGTATTAGCTGCAAAGCTTCTCAGATCCCATGCACTGCAGGTGGAAAAACCTCTTTATAGCCGTTTAGTATAACAGAGCACTTACATGCTTATAATAAGCTCAGAACATATCACATAAACAATATGGAGGAATACACCAAATAGTTTTGTGCACTTATTAGCATGACTAGTGATTTAATTGTGATGACTTCCACAATTGTTGAATGATCTATAGATAAATTCCAAATATTTTTCTCTTTTCCTCCATGACATTCATTTCCTAATGCACGTAAAACCTAACATCTTTTTTATCAAATATAATTATACCAGAAGCTTTAAATGTTTAAGAAGCTGTGTTGGAACATTGTGCAAAATTCATCTCTTTGATTTTATATGATTTAATATTTGATTAAATATTTGTTGTTCAGTAATGTAACACAGACAAATGTTTTTCATGTTATGTTGCACTGTGCAGTTTGTCATGACCCCCCCCCCCACCACCACCACCACCACCCTCCTGAGCTGGCACATTAAAATTCCTGAACCAGAATGTAAGACCTATGAATATAATGTTGATTATTGCTCACTTAAGAAATTCTGATTCACGTCAAAAGAAATTGCTGTTGAGCATCTAGGACCAGCTTTAGGCAGTGCAGAATTATATCCCCAACAAAAGGTGTGGGCAACACTACCCCCAATGGGAGGGAGCTCCCGGTGTGAGCAGCCATGTCCGGTCACTCGCATGCGCATAATGAAAAGCTGCCCCAAATTGCTCATTATGCGCATGACATCACATGCATGTTATATGCATGTGAGTGACCCGACATGGCTACTCGCACCGGGAGCTCCCTCCCGCTGGGAGTAGCGTAGCGCTGGCGGGACATATAAAAAAAAAAACTACTGAAAACAGAATGCAGGCTCTATTAGCCTTTACCTTTGGTTGAGGGATAAAGTTTTTACCCAACAGGTGCCCTTTAAACACTAAATAAGCCCAATAGGCTAGTTTTGCTCCCAATAAGGATTAATTATATCTTAGTTTGGATTATTATTACAGAGAAAAAGGAAATCATTTTTAATAATGTGTATTATTTGGATAAAATTGAGACTATTGAAGACAGCCTTTCCATAATTCTGAGCTTTCTGAATAATGGGTTTCTGGATAACCAATCCCATACCTGTACTTCCTACTATCTATTTTGCTGCTTTTGCCAGAAGTCAAGAAAGTCCATGGCTTAATTTTGTAAAATTTTAAAGATTTACAATGTGATTACATTTTCATTGCAATGTTTAGCCAATCATTTTGTTTCTATTTGTAGAAATCAGCATATCTTGTTTGTTTCCTGGCTTTACAAGTATTGTAATTTAACCTATTCTGATCTAGAAGTCTGAGGAGGTTGTAAGATTGGGGCTTCTGTTTTCTTTAGAATAATCATTTTACATTGGTTTTCAAGTTGTTGCATATATGATGAAAACATTGTAATATTACATTCTATGTGGCGATGACTAGGTGTTCAGTCTAGAGGGTTTTTGTAAATCCAAGGCTGGAGTTATTAAGAACCTGCAACAGAACCATGAAGAATCCCTCAAAAAGCTGGCTGAGGAGATGAAAGCACAGGAAATCACTTGGCTAAAACAGCGGAGAGATTTGGAAGAACGTTCCACTAAACTCATTCAGGAGGCACGGGTAATTAATCAATTATGTATTATTGGCATATACTGATAAATTTAGTAATTTTCCTTTTGGAGGTATCATACCTGGTCATCAGAATAATCCTCAAACTCCGAAGATAAGGTTTATTGAAAAGGTGTAACAAAACGGCAGATTAGCAACATAACAATCAACAGCTCCAGACCAACGATTTTTTTCTTTTCATTATAACATACATTTTTATACCTTGAACAAAACATCATTAACATTTTTGATTACGCATGTTAACTTAAATCATTCTTATTGGTCATTTAATCATTTTTGTTTCTCATAATCTTATGTTATTGGATTTTATTATTAAGCATCATTTGTTACGAAGCAGACTTTTCTGCATTAGTTTGCCTAGCACATAACGTATTTTCTTATGATTTATTGCCTCTATACTTGTTACTAAATTCTGGGGACTTTCCATTTGCCAAGCAAAACAATTTCAGTTCCTATAACATTTTGTACACTAGCAAACAAGTAACTGTGCTTTCTGCAACAAGAATTTCTAAGATTAGCCTCTTAACAGCCAGCCTTGTCAGCTTGACCTGACTTTGAGGCCTACTATTTAGTTTTGACCATAACAATACATAATAAGTATAATACATATGTAATGTTACATGCATTAGAATCCCAGTTTTACATCCCCGGATTTTAAGGTTTCCTGGAATTTATGCCATTTTGTTGCAGTCTTATTCAGGCAAGCTGCATTTAGTTTTTGATAAAAATGTGTCACTTTTTATAATGGTTTTGTCCTAAAGTACAAGTACATCTAGTTTATTTCATGCTTAAATGGAAACTGTCATGGAAACATTTTTTTTCCAAAATGCATCAGTTAATAGTGCTGCTCCAGCAGAATTCTGCTCTAAAATCCATTTCTCAAAAGAGCAAACAGATTTTTCTTTTATATTTAATTTTAAAGTCTGACATCGGGCTAGATATATTGTCAGTTTGCCAGCTGCCCCCAGTCATGTGACCTGTGCTCTGATAAACTTCAGTGACTCTTTACTGCTGTACTGCAAGTTGGAGTGTTATCACACCCCCCCCCCCAGCAGCCCATCAGCAGAACAATGGGAAGGTAACCAGATAACAACTCCCTGACACAAGATAACAGTTGCCTGGTAGATCTAAGAACAGCACTCAATAGTAAAATCCAGGTCCCACTACGACACATTCAGTTGAGAAACAACAGCCTTCTGAAAGCAGTTCCATCCTAAAGTGCTCGCTCTTTCTGAAAGCACATGACCAGGCAAAATGACCTGAGATGGCTGCCTACACACCAATATTACAATTAAAAAAAATACACTTGCTGATTCATGAATGCAATTTTATATCGTATAGTGAATTATTTGCAGTGTAAACCGTGTAATTTAGAAATAAAAACGGCATCCTAAAAATCATGACCGAATACCTTTAAGAATGTGTTCATACCACAGACAGGATTTATTTAGGTGTCATTTCCATCAGCTTGAAACTAAGATCTGCTATATAAAATAATATTGCTTCACAGCTTAAAATAATTCTATGATTTATGCTTTCAGAAATTTAAGAGTATAGCAGAAAAATCCAAGGACAAAATTGCTGTATTTGAAAAAACAAAAGATCAAGTGGCTCTTGAAAATGTTCACATAAAAAATCTCCTGATTACCACTGAAAAGGACCATAAATCTCTTCTTGCAGCCTGTGCACTGCTGGCTGGTGCTTTATATCCTCTCTACAGCAGAACCTGTGTGCTGGCATCCCAGCGAGATTTCCTTCAGCATCAGACCACCAGCTGTGTAGAAGTCAGAAATGAAATCTGGACACTGATCCAAATCTTATCTAGGACCAAAGAGAAAAATCAGGGTAATACCAAGAAGCAATGCAAAGGCATCCTACTCTTTCGTAAAGCTGTGATCGCAGTGCTAACTGTGAACAGGCTTAATCGCCTTGGCAGATCCTGCAGTTCTCTTTTTACTTGGACTGATAATGCTTGGATGGGTACTGGAATCATGGTTTGTACAGGAGGAACACAGGTCATGCAGAGAAGGACATGTAAGTAGGCAACACCTACATATTTAAAAAATAAAAAAGGTAATTTTCCATGCACAGTAATAGATAAAAATGCAGTTTAATGAACAAAATAATACAAAATAGAAACCAGATGATAAATGTTTAGGGCAATGACACATGAATCAGGGATCATAACAAATTTCTATTCATTGATGGCAATGGAAAGATATTTGAGTATCCCTTTGTGTCCTGTGGTCCTTAAAGGAACAGTTCAGTGTAAAAATAAAAACTGGGTAAATAGGCTGTGCAAAACAAAAAATGTTGCCAATATAGTTAGTTAGCCAAAAATGTAATGTATAAAGGCTGGAGTGAGCAGATATAACAGAACAAGACACAACTCTCTAACTCTGGTTTAGTCAGTGACTTTAAGGGGGGGGCACATGTGACATAACTGTTCAGAGAGTTTGCAATTGATCCTCAGCATTCGGCTCAGATTCAAAAGCAACAGATATGACCCATGTGCCCCCGCTCAAGTCACTGACCAGGGTAACCAATCAGTGGAAACCAAGGGAGCTGAAAAGCAAGTCGTGTTCTAACTATTATGTTAGACATCCAGTCACCCCAGCCTTTATACATTACATTTTTGGCTAACTAACTATATTGAAATCTTTTTTTATTTTACGCAGCCTGTTTTTTTTTTTTTTTTATTATTATTTTTATACTGAACAATTCCTTTAATGTTTGTTGATATGCTGAAAAAAGTGATGTCCAAGGGTCTATCCCTGGTAAAACTCTGCGGAAAAAGACAGTGGGGTCCTGCACCACAGTGCTGTATTCTTGATTTTACATACCAAAAAATTATATAAATTTAAAAAGAACCTGTAGATTTTTTTTTTATTATTTTTATAAATAACCCCCCCAGTCGAAGTTCGAGTATATTCGAATTTAATAGAGTTTTAAAAAAACTCACATGAATTCGAAATTTGACCTCCCCGTGAAGTGGAGGATTTCATATTCTGCCAACAAGGTGCTCATTCGTAGATGATTTTCTACATTTATGATTTTGGTTTGTCATTTTTTTTTCTGTAAGATGAAGTTTACATTAATCTTTTTCTCACACAGTGATGGTTGTATTCTTACGATTTTTCTCTTTGCAAAGGTAAGCAAGATGAGCCGATGCGCTGTCAGGAGGCTGTGAATTGGTTCACCAGCTCTGATCTTCTTACTGCTATCGTTGCTTCAGTGTCTGAGTTGCTTGAAGTTTTAAATAAGATAGGTAATGGTCTATATTCCAAAGCATTTTTTCATTGCAATATATATTTTAAACAGTTTAGGATTTCAGCATTGCTAAAAAAAACAAAAAAAACAAAACAAAACAGTGAAGGTTAAGATTGTGTTCTTCAGTGCTTTAGAGTGATACACTTCTTTCCTTTGTGACTTTTAACCTGTTTGTACATATACCAACTGAACTGCAGCTATTAGGCTTGGGCCACACAGGGCAGAAGTCTACTGAAATCCTCTGGCAGATTTCAGCCCCTGACCGCTAGCAGAATCCTCTTCTCTGTTTGATTCCAGAGTGGACACACTCGGCGGATTTCAGCTCAAAATGCAAAGTCTCAAATCCGAGTGTTTAGACTCGGGAGCCAACACAAGACTTCTGGATGTGAACAGAGAAGAGAATTCTGCTTGCAGTCATGGACTGAAATCCGAGTGTTTACACTCAGGAGCCAACACAAGACTTCTGGATGTGAACAGAGAAGCGGATTCTGCTTGCAGTCAGGGACTGAAATCCGAGTGTTTACACTCAGGAGCCAACACAAGACTCCTGGATGTGAACAGAGAAGATGATTCTACTTGCGGTCAGGGACTGAAATCTGCCTCGTCTGGCACACACACAGCAGAGCTGAAACTGAGGTCAGCCTAGAGATGCCTCCTTTTGCATATTGGAACTGACCTCTCCTTCAGCTCTGATGTGTGTGTATGTGCACATATGCTGATCTGATTTCAAAGCAATGGAGCAGGGGCAAGGAGCAGATCCACTTCTCTCAGCCTGCAAAAGTATGCAAGGTGAGAGCAGCTGGAGCTCAAGATGCATAGTCACACAAGTATGGCAGGCAGGTTTCTAAGTAGTTGAGCTAATCTTCAGGGGGAGCTACTATCCTTAGATATTCCTGCAAACTGAGCCAGAAAAGTCAGTTGCAGTCGGTTTTAGGATGATTGAAATTGGGACCCTCGTTGAGTCAATACTAGCTAATTCCAAAAGGAAAATGTTCTGATAATTGCCTCTACACATGATCACATTTTGTATCAAGTAACTTGAAGGCCACACACAAGTGCAAATGCTTATATGTGTTTCGAATGGGTTCTGTAATGTTCTGTGTTGCAACTTAACTAATACAAATCAAAAAAATATCCTTCCATAAAAGATGTCTTGCCTTCTCCAGGTAGTCTGATCAGTCAATGAGATTACTGTAGTTTGACAAAAAAGCACAGAACTCTAATCTAATATACTGTATACTTTATTTAGATCCAAGTCATCCATCTCACGTTAACGTAATTCAAAATGCTGCAAGAAATTCATTTGCAAAGCTAATGAAGAAAATTGCTATTCAAATGGAAATGAAAGCCGTTCATAAAGACAGAGGACCATCATTTGGGGATGCAGATTCCCTTTTTCACAGATTAGCACTTGGTCATCAGAGAATCCTCTCCAAAGCCAGAGGGACTCAAGAGACAAATTCTTTTACAGCTACGGTAAATACATTTTCCAGTTTAAATATATTTATTATTGGATTGCTGCTATGAGTCCCCCCCCCTCAAAAAAAAAAAAAAAAAGTATGTGTGTATGTAAATCTAAATGTAAGCATGTCTGTCACCTACTTGTTCTAGCAGGCAGCAGCAGCTGTATAGTCAGGAGAGGCAGAAGGGATGCAGGATTAATAAAGGGCCACTGTGATGGTGACCACTAAAGGTGGTCCGACGCTAGATAGCTAGACAGGAAGTACAAACATTTTCCCAGTTTTAAAGAAGATGGAAACTACATTCCTTGGTGCTTACTAGTGGTCGTTTCTGACTGCAAATGCAGTGTACAAAGTGCTATTTTGTAATATAAGACATCTGCTCTGATTGTATTTGTAGCGGGTGCCCTGATTTCACTGTGCAATTGAACCACTCACTATATACAATCTGGCTTATCTGTATCTGTAAAGATTCTATGAATATTCTTTTTCTGACTTTACTTTTTAGAAATCCATAGAAGTTTTGAAGAATCAAATACACAAGTTCATACAGCGATTACATAAAGCGGAGGTAGAGCGTCGTTCAATGCGTTTAGAACTGGCTGAGTTAAAGCAAAAAGTCTGCACCCTTGAAACAAATACTGACAGCACAGAGAGACTTAAACATAACAGGAAGATCAAACAAACTGTAAGTATGCAAGATGTACAGTAAGTACTCGGATTTTTCTCTCTGAAAACATCAGTTATATAATACATATATCTGTTTCATACCGCTAAGAATATTTATAACTGTATCTCCCAATTATTGCATATAAAAATCTGTTTCCTTAGGGATAGGACCTCAGGCTTAGGACCTGGTGTTTTCTGGATAAGGGGTCAAACTGCAGCATGATGCACCATACTTTAGGGCAAGTAAAATAAGTGGCTATCTTTTTAGAGCTTTTTGTACAGGAGGTTTGCATACGATAAACCCCTTACCTATAATTACTTGTCACTAACCCAAGCAACCAGAACGTGGTTTGAATATTTCGAAGGGTAGTGGAAGAAGGTCCGAGCACAAGACAAGCGATACAGCATGCAAAATAACAAGACTACCTGTCTTGTGTAACTTAAAGTGGTGATGCACCTTTAAGCAACTTTTCAATTGGACTTGATTTTTTTTTTTTATTATTTGCTGACTCTTTCCAGTTTCCATATGGAGGCCACTGACCCCATCTAAAAACAAATGCACTGTAAAGCCACACATTTATTGTTATTGCTACTTTTTATTACTTCATCTTTCTGTTTAGGCCCCTCTCCAGTCTCTTATTCAAATCAATGCATAGTTGCTAGGGTAATGTGGACTCTAGCAGCTAGATTACTGAAACTGCAAACTGGAGAGCTGCTGAATATAACACTAAATAACAAAAAACTAAAACAAATTACAAGTTGTCTCAGAACATCACTCTCTACATCATACAAAAAGTTAATATAAAGGAAAACAACCCCATTGATTTAATATTCTCTGTGTTATGGATTTCCAATATCTGTCTCTATAGCTGTAAAACAACAGACTGTAGAACTGTACAGACTTCTGAGTGCACTGGAATCACAAGTTTATCAAAGTCTCCCATCCATGGGAATAGGACTGTGCAAAAATAAATGAATAATTGGTTGAATAATGACTTCTCCTCTCCAAGCATCACTCAACTTGTTGGCAAGCCATACCTCAGTTCTCTGTCCCTACAGAGACTGGCTTTGTTCAATTATTCTTACAAATGGAGCTTGATGAGATCAATACCTCTGTAAAGCTTATAGTTGTAATGGATAAACCTTCATGCCAATCGCTGTCTTTGCAGAAAGCAGTTTCTAACGAGAAGTTTAAGAATCTATGCGAAGAGCTAAAAAATGCATTGTTACGGGAACAGCAAGCACAACTTCTGCTACAAGAGCAATCTCAGCAGCTGCAGGAGCTAAGTTACAGGATAGAATTGCATTCCACAGAAGAGGCAGAGAAGGATCAAACTTTAACAGAAGCTGTCAAGGTGACAAATGTTATTTAATGCCTTGTATGCGTATATACTCCATACAAACAATGTTTATTTTGCCTCTTCCTTCATGTGTTTTTTAAGTGTAGAAAAATGCTGTTTTTATTTATATCATCCAGAATCAGACAATGCTTACTGAAGATATTGGACTTTGTGATTGGAAAGCTTACACGCATCCATTTTATTCATAAAAGTCTCAAAAGGAAAATTAACACATGACTGCATACCAATGGACCAGAATGTACAGCACAGACACATCATAAACACACCTTAATAGTTTACAGTGGTTCTGTGGTGAATGTAACTTAAATATACTGTATATTGGCTGATTTTACTCTTAAAGTAAATAATTTAGTTAATGGGGGACCAACAATTCCAGTTAAAGCACTGGTAAGATCCATTCTGGATTAGGCAGTTTTAATTTTCTGTACATAAAAAAAGACATTCAGGAGGTTGTTTATTAAACCTTGATTTTTTTTGGTCGGCTTTTTGGGGTAAAAGATTTATTATACCCCTATGCTGCAAAAAGCCCAAATTGGAAAATCCACCATCTCAGACCTGTTGAGGTCCTGTCCTGTATAAGTCAATGGTAGAAGCTCCTATGCCAAATTGCGCTGCGTTTAGCCCAAAAATATGACTTTTTAGGGGTTTTAGTGCAAATACTCAAAAAAAAGTTTTTTGAGGAAAAAAGCCTGAAAAATTTCAGCGATTCGTGTTTTATTAAATTTTTTCACAATCCATTTAAATGGAGGTTTTTTTTATTAATAAATAAGCGAATAGCGGCCATGGGAGTTTAGTCAAGCTTTTTTTTATTAATATTATGATATAACTTTGGATTTTAGTAATAACCCCAAAGCAACGATGAAAGCCTAGCGACGGTCAACTAATTTTACCTAAAAAGTAAAGCAAAAGCTGACCAACTTAGGTTTAGGATTACTTGCATTGGAGATACATTATAAAGGCTCTCTGTTATAAATTTTAATAAAACAAAATATGCTGTTTACAGATGCAGCTTTTTAAATGGGGCCCTGGATTCTTGTTTAGATAGAAATCAGGACCTTGCCTTCGCCATGGTGGAACATTCTCCTGTTTGTTCTTAAACCATTCCAATGTTACTTTGTTTCTGTGTTAGGGATCATTGAAGCTTGGGGAAAAGTTCTTGGCAGGAAGAGTTTTTTTTTCTTAATTATATTAAATAATTTAACATAGCAGGATGTTAGAACAAACCTCTAATGGCAATAAATCCTAAACATGATGATGGGAGAAAAAGGCAGGGTAGAGTTTTCTTTAGCAAGACAACCTGGTTGTCTTGCAGTTTTTCCATTTGCACCATCGCTACTACTTCTATTTAACAAAATGAGAACACAATAATGTCTGACAACGGTTAAAACCCTGATCTCAGTCTGAGAATTTGTGGCATTATTTGATAACTGAGGTGCCCAAAGGTCTTTTTGTTTACCTTCAACAAAATCTGCCTAGAACAATGAGCTAAAATCATACCCAAATAATGCAAAGCTAGTACATACTTGCCAGATAAGTCTTTGCACCAAAAGTGATCTTTAATGGATATGTAAGCAATTTTTTTTAAATGAGCACAGATGCCTTTTACTGTAAGCCATGACGGTTATTACATTAGTATTTTAAATGTTTACTTATGCGATTGTTTGTAAACCACAACCTACCACACAATGCAAACATGCCTTTGCTTTTTCTCCTACTTGCAGAGTCTCTCCGAGGCTAAGTTAGAGCTAGAGAGAAAAGGTCAGTGTTTGCGCCAGCTGAACAGACAACTGCAAAGAATCGAACAGGACAAACTTCAGCTTCAAGTGGGCATTCATGATGCTGAAAATGCCCTGTGGATGGTAGCAACGTGAGCACCTTTTTGGGAGTAGATTTCTACAAATGAGATCAATTTATGCTTTTCTTTAGGTGGATTTTCTGGTCCTGAGAAAAATTGCAGAATGAAAAAAAGCGACATGCTTGTGCACCTTAATTTGTAAATAGTGCCACAGATTCTCCATTAAATTGAGATCAATTCTTTGCTTAGGCTATTGTAAGACATTATCTCTCGGTTATTAACCCAATCCAGTTTTACTTTAGTCTTTGTCCTCAAGAGCAAGCAGGTGTTTTCTCTCTGGCCCCCTGTTTTATTAAATTATTATTTTTGCCATTCCCTGCTAAAACACATTCTTGTATATCATACAGTGCCACCTTTTTACTATGGAATTTATGACTTATAGTAACCTTTCTGTGATGATAGTGAAACATCATAATTTTTATGGACTATGTGAATGTTTTTACATGATAAACCATCCTAATCCTATGAACCTTTCTTGTTCGTTAAACCAATAATTCATTAAGTTCACCTTTCAGTTAACTTAAAGAATTTCCTATTCTTAGTAACGTTTCAGGCAGTCTTCATTCCAATAACTAGGGTGATTGTTTTTTATTTTTTTGCAGAGATAAAGAAATTCTTATGAAGCACATGAAATCAATTGACTCGGTCTTTGAAAAGGTAAATAAATATAAACAAACTTTGAGGGGCATTCACTTTTACAGAAGTTTATTACCGTATATACTCGAGTATAAGCCGAGTTTTACAGTCCCCAAAATATGCTGAAAAACTCTACCTCGGCTTATACTCGGGCGGCTTATACTCGAGTATATACGGTAGGTGTTGCACAAAAACTAATTTTAAACATCTACCAATGAAAACCCGGGCCAAACTCCACCACTTTTACTGCACTCTCGGCCCCTCCATTGTCAATGTGGCTCCTAACTACAGAACGATCTTGTCTATCCTTTGATTGCTGATTTGAAGCTTCCTAATATGTAATTATATGTATAGTCTAGTCATTCAGCATAAAATAAAACACCAATGTAGATTCTTTTTTATCACTCTTTATGTTTATGTTCTTATTTTTATCATTTTAAGTGACATCTCTTGAGAAAGAGAAACTAGCTATTGCTGGCTTTGAGTCGCATGGAATTACATTTGAAACATATATACATACACCAAGTTGCCAAGAATATTATCTTAGAACTTGAGCCCAGGGGGTTGTGTCTCATTCTGTAGCTATCTGTCACATGATATTTCTACTTAAGACAAATTACATTTATGTAGCAAGCATTATTTAATATTCCATAAAGCATTATACTGCTGGAAATGGCCCTGGCCTGAGGAGCTATAACAAACAAGGGAAAGTTGTGCTCACCACTATTTTTTAAAACCATTAGGCGGGGGTGCAATGAGGGTGTGACCACAAAATACATATAGTCAACTACAAGAGGTCCTCTGCACTCAACCCATTATCAATATATTTAAGACAGAGACATTTTGTGCATACTGCTACTAAAAAATGCCTTACCCTTTAAACAAAACAGGGATTGTTTGTCCATATATTGCAATATATTTAAGATGGCCAACTACGTCAAAGTCATCCCATATCTGGCCAGTCCTACGCTTAATTTTCATCTGATTCATTAAGAATTCAATTGCTTAATTATACATTTTACAAAGGGACTGAGGAGGGAAGAGGTGTGTATGTATTTAATTATTTTAAGAATATAAGAAGTTATGAACTGCTTCAAAAGGTCCAAGAAAGCTGTTCTTTCTGTGTGGGGGTGTAATAGGTCACATGACATCCAGATTTTGTTGAAATTGGGTAAACGTGAGCAATGTAAGTCTTTTAAATTCCATGAAAGCTGGAGGTGATATTTTATTCCAGTTGTGAGCTCTGGGGCGTTTAGCTGCAGTAAGAATCGGATTAATGTAGTTTCCTATTTCATTTTTGGCAGAAGTTTAATAAAATCTTATATAGATTACAAATGCTTTATTTGATAAAACAATTTATTGGCAATGTTGATGCTGGACGACAGCTCTCTACACTAAGGGGCAGATTTACTAAGCTCCAGTGAAGAATTCGAATGAAAAAAAATGTGAATTTCAAAGTATTTTTTTGGGTACTTCGAATTCGATCGAATGATTCGAACAATTCGAAGTAAAAATCGTTTGACCATTCGATAGTCGAAGTATTGTCTCTTTAAAAAATACTTAGACTTCATAATTTGCCACTTTAAACCTACCGAGCTGTAATGTTAGCATATGGGGACCTTCCCCAGCACTTTTCTAAGCTTTTTTTGATCAAATAAAAATCCTTTGATCGATCACTTAAAATCGTTCGAATCATTCAATTCATTCAATTTGATTTTTATTCGATCATTCGATCAAAATATTTGCGCTAAATCCTTCGAATTCTATATTCGAATGCGAAGGATTTAACTTCGAGGGTTTATTTATAACCCTTGAAATTCGACCCTTGATAAATCTGCCTCCAACTTGCTATTCCATAACGATCACAAAGTGCTGCATTCAGTAAGATATTAATATACAGTATTTTGAGTTTACCTATATTATTGCTAAGAGTATAATCTCCTAAAATGACACGTTAGATCGTATTAGCTTGATATTCTGTCACCTATAAGTCAAGCAACTTAAGATAAATGTGGAATTGCGTTGGCATGAAATACAATATTCACACTTTGAGAAACTCGGGTTTACATAATATAAATCTGATAATTTTCTGAAGCACAAAACACCCTTTTACAAATTTTCATGCAGTCGCGGAAACCCTTTACCAAATAAATTTCATGACAACTACTGAAAATTATTGAAAGATTACAGATAGATACCACTATCTTTTTTTTTTCTTAGGTCAGAGATCAGATGTCACTGGTGTGCTCATCAAGGAATGATATCATTCTTCAGCTTCCCAAACTGCACCTAGAGATGTTACCTCTTCTGGAACACTTGGGCCGGCCAGAGTTCCTTGCATGCCAGGTGTGTCCTGTATTACACTCACCTAATTATAACTTCTTTATGAATCTTGTTCTTGCACAGCTGCCTGCATAGATACCTGCCGCCATTCTTTTTCTATTTTGATATTTTTCTCCATATCGATACTTTTAAAAGAAACCGTTCAGTGTAAAAATAAAAACTAGGTAAATAGGCTGTGCAAAATAAAAAATGTTTTTAATATAGTTAGTTAACAGAAATGTAATGTATAAAGGCTGGAGTGACTGGATGTCTCACATAATAGTCAGAACACAACTTCCTGATTTTCAGTTCTCTAACTCTGAGTTAGTCAGCGACTTTAAGGGGGGACACATGGGACATAACTGTTCAGTGAGTTTGCAATTGATTCTCAACATGCAGCTCAGATTCAAAAGCAAACAGTTATGGCCCATGTCGCCCCCCTCAAGTCACTGATAACCAATCAGTGGAAACCAGTTTTTATTTTTACCCTAAACACGTCCTTTGAAGGACCAGTAACAGCAAATATTTTCTAAAAAAAATTAGTATGCTACGAAAAAAAGACGCCAACACATATTAAAATTTAAAATCTCTATGACTTTATTAAGAAATAACTTACCGAAACTCTGCTTGCACTCCTCTTCAGAAAAGGCGACAATCCATTATGCGGCGCTCAATTTCTCCTCCTTGGCTATCTCCTATAAGGAAAGCAGGGAGGAGAAATGGAGCACCTCACAATAGATCGCTGATTGCCTTTTCTGAAGTGGAGCGCCAGCGGAGTTTTGTTTAGTTATTTCTTAGTAAAAACTCAGCTACTTTAAAGTTCAATATGTGTTGGTGTCTTTTTTTCGTAGCATGCTAACGAATTTTTAAAAAATATTTTTTGCTGCTACTGGTCCTTTTAAGGTAAAGACTTTCTAATCTTTCCATATGACCTTGTGAATGAAACACACCAGAAATTCCCTGACAATGTTAAGTGTTTAAGTATAACTGAATCTTTCTTTTTTATGAAATCTAATTGTCTCCCAAAATCATTTTGTTGCAGAAAATGATTAAGAGTTTCATGCAGGTCTATGATTTTGCATGCACCAAAGTAAGTGCCCTTGAAAGAGAAGTAGAATCCCACCAAAATCACATTGCAGCCCTTAAATCTGAACTGAAAACGGCCTGCTTGCGTGAAAATGAAAGCTTGTCTCTGGTAAGACACCAAATTGTAACACTACTTTCTTTATTATGCTTAATATATATTATGCTTATTAGTTTTACTATATTGGAGCAATTTTTAAGTTTCCTTTAAAGAGTTTAATATTACCTAAAATCTTTAGGACTTCAGTCAGAGGGCCAGTGAGTTCAGTAAATAGGACTTGAACAGGGCTTGTGTTTTGTACATTTTGCCAGTTGTTTTCATCATTGAAAGATCTGTTTTATTTTGAGCTAAACAGGGAATTTGAAGCTACTCCTTGATTGGTTCTTGCAAAGAGATAATTACTAGTGTACAACCCCATACCTTCCTTTCCTGTTCTGTAAACAGGGCTCCATTATGCAGGGGGTTATCTGTGCACTGGTCTAATTTTCTAACCCGCACAGACCAAACCTGAGATAGCTTTGAGTTTCCTGTATGCACTGTTTAGCTCAAAAAATAACCAAAATGCTGCAATAATAATAAACAAAAAATGTGTTGGTTAATTAAACTAGGGGGTATACTGCCCTATAAGAACGAGTGCATAAAACATAACGAATAATACTACCTATTCTTACTGAAGCCAAAAGTGAGTCCCAACAGAAAAGTGACTACTTGAGAATATAATCTGTAGATTCTGGCAAATTCCAGAGGGGCCAGGTATTGTAGATAGTGCCTAAATGTGGCACCTAGGGGTATAGCTGTGTTTGGAAGTGCAAGAACATCATTTAAGTGAAAGCTTATTTTTGTACAGTCCTTTATACCATGAGGTACCTCTGGACCTGGATACCAGAAGTTAACAGGAGGTTTTCATATAGTCATAACTACAGTGGTGTGAAAAACTATTTGCCCCCTTCCTGATTTCTTATTCTTTTGCATGTTTGTCACACTTAAATGTTTCTGCTCATCAAAAACCGTTAACTATTAGTCAAAGATAACATAATTGAACACAAAATGCAGTTTTTAAATGAAGGTTTACGTTATTAAGGGAGAAAAAAAACTCCAAATCTACATGGGCCTGTGTGAAAAAGTGATTGCCCCCCTTGTTAAAAATAACTTAACTGTGGTTTATCACACCTGAGTTCAATTTCAAAGGTTATAAAGCCATTTCTAAAGCTTTGGGCCTCCAGCGAACCACAGTGAGAGCCATTATCCACAAATGGCAAAAACATGGAACAGTGGTGAACCTTCCCAGGAGTGGCCGGCCGACCAAAATTACCCCAAGAGCGCAGAGACAACTCATCCGAGAGGCCACAAAAGACCCCAGGACAACATCTAAAGAACTGCAGGCCTCACTTGCCTCAATTAAGGTCAGTGTTCACGACTCCACCATAAGAAAGAGACTGGGCAAAAACGGCCTGCATGGCAGATTTCCAAGGCACAAACCACTTTTAAGCAAAAAGAACATTAAGGCTCCTTTCAATTTTGCTAAAATGATTGCCAAGACTTTTGGGAAAATACCTTGTGGACCGACGAGACAAAAGTTGAAGTTTTTGGAAGGTTCGCGTCCCGTTACATCTGGCGTAAAAGTAACACAGCATTTCAGAAAAAGAACATCATACCAACAGTAAAATATGGTGGTGGTAGTGTGATGGTCTGGGGTTGTTTTGCTGCTTCAGGACCTGGAAGACTTGCTGTGATAGATGGAACCATGAATTCTACTGTCTACCAAAAAATCCTGAAGGAGAATGTCCGGCCATCTGTTCGTCAACTCAAGCTGAAGTGATCTTGGGTGCTGCAGCAGGACAATGACCCAAAACACACCAGCAAATCCACCTCTGAATGGCTGAAGAAAAACAAAATGAAGACTTTGGAGTGGCCTAGTCAAAGTCCTGACCTGAATCCTATTGAGATGTTGTGGCATGACCTTAAAAAGGCGGTTCGTGCTAGAAAACCCTCAAATAAAGCTGAATTACAACAATTCTGCAAAGATGAGTGAGCCAAAATTCCTCCAGAGCGCTGTAAAAGACTCGTTGCAAGTTATCGCAAACGCTTGATTGCAGTTATTGCTGCTAAGGGTGGCCCAACCAGTTATTAGGTTCAGGGGGCAATTACTTTTTCACACAGGTTTGGATTTCTTTTCTCCCTTAATAATAAAAAACCTCATTTAAAAACTGCATTTTGTGTTTACTTGTGTTATCTTTGACTAATAGTTAAATGTGTTTGATGATCAGAAACATTTTGTGTGACAAACATGCAAAAGAATAAGAAACCAGGAAGGGGGCAAATAGTTTTTCACAACACTGTATTTTATTTTTATACTATCAAGATTTCGATCTTCAATGCTTCTTGTTACGTTTTTCTCTGAAGTAATCTACAAATCTGGTTAAATTCTGATCCGCTCAATGTGCTGACATTTCTTCTAGAGATGTACTTGATTTCTTTATAGATATCTGTTTTACAAATTTTTTTTTTTTTTTCTTCTTGAAAGCCGAGATGGTACGATGATAACATCAAAGAAGTAACAAAGACAGAGTTTATGTTAGAAATAACTAATGGCCAAGATTTCCTGCCTCTTCAGGCTGAACAAGAGCTGACACACAATCAAGTAAAATACGGTTTAGAAAGCAGCAGATTTCACCTTCTACCAACTGAAGCTTCATCTGTTGCTTGTTACTCCTCGCTACCTCAACGGATGCTTTCGACTACATCTTAGTATTCATATATACATATTGTAATTTGTAAGTGTGTGAAGCCATCTATGATGTTAGTCACTTTTATACAATGCACTATATTTATTGAACTGTTTATGCATTATCCACTGTTAATGTTTAATGATTTTATATAAAAAAAAAAAATCCAATGGAGATTTTATTTTGCTAACATTTTTTAAATATATTGATGGCATTGTAAGTATTCTGTTTTAGCCACAAACTTGCTGTCTTGTCTTTTTTTGACAGAAAGAGACTAACCACTTTTACTGAAAACTTTGAACATGTATGCAAAACAAAAGACTGCTTCTTGTACAGCGAAGTTAGGTTCATACTAGTGACAACCTATACCAAATTTACTGGCTGCCCATCGGGCTATTAAAATTGATAGCAAGCTCTTGTGAGCACGTCCCTCTGATCCTATTTTTACTCTGTAACCATTGTTTGTTAATTTAATGCAAGACACCTATTTGTTAAAAATGAGAATCTTAAGAGCCGGGTAACTTGCTGGCACTATAGAAATGATGATGATAATGATGATAGCAGTGTCACAAATGTGCACAGTCTAGCGCTCTGTTTCTTAAACTATTAAGAACATTTGAAGTTTCTACAGGTCTCACAATTATTGCTCTCTACTCACCATACATGACAGCAATTGTCTTTGTAATGTTTCCCATAGAAATAGCCCCTGATATGATTTTACAGCTAAGTCTATGCATTATTGGGCATAGAAATCGCACATATACACATCATGAAAGACATATAGTCAAATACAAGAGTCCTCTGCACTCAATATATAAGTCCATTGTCAATATATTAAAGACAGAGACATGTTGTGCATACTGCTACTGAAAAATGACTTACCCTTTAAACAAAACAGGGATTGTTTGTCCATATATTGCAATATATTTAAGCTGGCCAACTACGTCAAAGTCATCCCATATCTGGCCAGTCCTATGCTCAATTTCATCTGATTCATTAAGAATTCTATTGCTTCATTATACAAAGGGACTAAGTTTTACCTGCAACTTACTTGCTGCTTTCAAAGTAAAACTCCCAAACCTGGCTGCCCCTTTATTAGACACCAGTGGGATCACCTGACTATAGCTGGGAAGGGTGGGAGCTACAACATGGAGCTGGTCACTGCTCCTGTATAACTATAACAAACAAGGGAAAGTTGTGCTCACCACTATTTTTTAAAAACATTAGGTGGGGGTGCAATGAGGCTGTGACCACAAAATACATATAGTCAAATACAAGAGTCCTCTGCACTCAACCCATTATCAATATATTTAAGACAGAGACATTTTGTGCATACTGCTACTAAAAAATGCCTTACCCTTTAAACAACACAGGGATTGTTTGTCCATATATTGCAATATATTTAAGCTGGCCAACTACGTCAAAGTCATCCCATATCTGGCCAGTCCTACGCTCAATTTTATCTGATTCATTAAGAATTCTATTGCTTCATTATACATTTTACAAAGGGAAAGACATTGCCATTATATATGTTAGTGTAATGATTTTAAACATTTTATAATCTTTCGGTTTCTTAATTTGTTTTGCTACAATAAATATATTTGCAGTGCCATCTAGTGGATATTTGCACTTACCACAGGAACATTCATAAACATACAGGCGACAGTAGTTTCTCAAGCTGACTTTCACTAACTTGCTAAACCATACATCCTGATTAATATATACAGAAGTAACAATCCTTGGATTTGGTCCCAACAACATTAGAATAGAAGTAGTGAGTTCTATATAGACCCCTTCTCCACCTTCTAATTTTCCTTTCCATTCTAATAAGATCAAGCGCTCCCCTTATTATCATTGTGGTTTAAACCCCCTTTTTTTTTTTTTTTTTTTTTTTAGAAATTATTTTAATTGTTGTATTACCCAATTAATTGTTTGTGAATTGGATTCTAAGAAGTGAAGCACTGTAGCACTTAATATTTATTAGCTATTCATTTGTAAATGAATGTAGGGAGAATTAGATTCGATGAAATGAAGCACTGAGACACTTTATATTTATCAGCAATCAACTCTTTAATGAATTCAGTCATAATTAAGGCACAGTGCACTTTCTAGTCAATTAATTATCACTTTCTTAGCATCCACAGTATATCCGTACAATCACTTAAATTTAAAATGATCACTTTATACAAATTTACTAATATTCTTTTTCATTGTTCACTTTTTATATACTATTTATTTAAGCAATTAATTGGTTACTTTACACAAGTGGAGATTGGGTAGTTACAATTAATTCAAAGTGAAGTACCACTGAGATACAATTGACATTTTATTAGGGAAATATATGGGGTATTCTTTTCCTCTTCTTATAAAAATTACAGTGACAAACTGACCCAGTCAGACCCCTGTATAAATCCCAAGATCCTAAGATTTCCAAGTGTTTTTTCTCTTTTTATTACCGGTATATACAGAAGTAACACCCTAAAGCTCTGAGTTCATGTTTTGTGTTGGTGCAAGAGAAAGTGTTTTTCTTTATTAGTCTTTATTACTTTGTAAAGGCCTGGGCTGGGACTTGGGGGAAACACTTCTCACTGAGATATATTCAGGGTCGGACTGGGCTGGGGGCCCACTGGAAAAACCCAATGGGCCCCTGGCTCTAGTGGGCCCAGCCATGTTCCCTGCACTAGTCTTCTTGCTGCAGGTTGCGGCAAATACAAGGTGTGTGCGTGCATATGTGGCATGGGATCTGGAGGGGGGCTGACTCAACAGGCTCAGTTAGAGTAACTGATTTTAATAGAAAAACAAAAGAAAGTCCCACATTTTCAATCACATCATAGTGATCTTCCTCAGGGAAAAAAAACGAGTTTAATAAAAACCCCTACCTTACATAGACCCCCGTCCCTCCTCCATCCATCCTAGCTGCTACCAAATGCCCCTAAGTCTTTACTTACTCCTCCATGCAGATTCTGTCCAGCGGAGTTCACGGCAGCCATCTTCTTCTCTTCGGTAATCTTCGGAATAAGTCTGGGTAAGCGGTGCATGCACAGTTGGAGCAAGTTTCTATCTCGCTACAACTGATACATCTGTCTCTTGTGTATGGCCTTTCCTGCTCTTGCTATACTGATCACTGACTTAATTAGTCTCCACACTCTGTGTCTGCAAATGGTATTCAGTTCTGCGGTTAAGCTTGATCTCTCTATGAACTTCTCTCTTGTTGTGCTGATCTGCCCAGCAATGTTTGTTTCGTTGTGAGATAAAATAATTGGCTGCCATGAACTCCGCTGGACAGAATCTGCACGAAGGAGTAAGTAAAGAGTTAGGGGCATTTGCCTGGGGTAGGAGGGAGGGGGGTCTATGGGGGGTAGGGTTTTTTTAAGTTTAGGGTTTAGTTCTCCTTTACGTACAATAATAACACTTAGATCTCTTCTAAAGCTTTTTAAATACAATGTTGTTTTTATAAAGCTTACTCTTAACTTATATACTGTATAAGCTTTGGCTTTATGCAAGGGAAAATACACTTTTGTCCTTCATTTTAAATTTAAACTACCTCTTTAAGGGCTAGTCCACACGGGGAGATAGCCACGCGTTTGCGGTCGCGGCGACAAAGCGCCGCGCCAGTCGCCGCGACCGGCGCAGGCGACAGTTTTGTATGGGCGCCTATGTAAAAACGCCTGTGCTAACCACACGAGGCGATGCGCTTTTCAACAGTCGCCTGAAAATGCCTCGCCAGGCTTTTTCAGGCGACTGTTGAAAAGCGCATCGCCTCGTGTGGTTAGCACAGGCGTTTTTACATAGGCGCCCATACAAAACTGTCGCCTGCGCCGGTCGCGGCGACTGGCGCGGCGCTTTGTCGCCGCGACCGCAAACGCGTGGCTATCTCCCCGTGTGGAATAGCCCTAAGGCTGGTATTACACTTAAAGAGCAAGTAGAGCTGGAATTGCTGTTGAAAGTAATTTGCAAATTGTTTCCAGTGTGTCCTGTAAGCAAGTAATTAACTTGACATTGCCTTTGGTTTGCAGGAAACAACTATGTGTGAATTAAAAATCACTACAGAGAAGAAATGGAACTTGTTCCACTGTAATCTGGTGGGTAATTAGTTACCCAGAGTTAATTATTTTATCTCACAATGAAACAATCCTTGCTGGGCAGAGCAGCACAACAAGGAAGAAGTGCATAGAGAGATCAAGGTTAACAGCAGAACTGAATACAATTTGCAGACACGGAGACAATGTGGAGACTAATTAAATCAGCGATCAGTGTAGCAAGAGCACGACAGGTCATACACAAGAGACAGAATTATCAATAGGACAGACAAGAAAATGAATTTAAAAAAGGCAGGAACAATGGTTGGAATATGGCCAGGAAGCACAATAAATGCCATATCAGAAAAACTGATCAAACAAAAGTAATCAAACAAAGCACCTAGGCAGAGACACCGGTTCAAAACTGGCCTGTGCTGAGACTAGACTACACAAATGGTTTTCTATCAATTTTAAAGAAAAAGTTGCTCAATCTTTTGGGCATTTAGATAACGTGCCATTATATACAATGTATTTCAGAATCCAGAACAGAAAATGCACAGTGCACCCATTGTATTGAATATAATGATCTATAGTGAGTTGCAGTGACTTGTGGACAAGTCTGGTGTGCCGAGCCAGCGTACATCAGGTTGGTTGAAGGTGTAATATGACAGATACATCTGTCAGTGTTTTAAAGTGACTCTATTGAGGGGATTGTGCAGATGTCTCCTCCTGGCCCCCTCTCCACATGGTCTCATTTGATGACATGATTGAACCAGACCTCACAGCAGTCCACTAGTCCAACCAGCCAGGAAAGGGTGAGAGGAAAGGGACCTGCCTTGTCAGCCCATAAGCCGAATTTCAAGGACCATGTCCATGGCTTTTGTGAACAGAGAGAATAGCTTCTAGAGTCTAGACCTTAAATCCAACAGAGATAAAGGGCTGACAGTATACCTGAAAGGAGAACAGATGTTCTTCCTGAACTGAGCCAACTCTTTTAACGAATGGAAGGTCACACACTCCAAATGCTTATACAGAACATTAAGGAGGAAAAGTCATTTTTATTGCTGTTATTCCATAGTGGTCTCTTTTTCTACCGTTGACAACTGGTCCATATTTACAGAGCTCGTGTTTATTTACAGTGAATGGCAAACATATTCTAACTCTCTAATTTTCCCATTTTACTTAATAACAAATTTGACACTGACATTTTGCTCTCGGACATATTTTTATTTGGAAGCACCGTTTTCAGAAAACTGAAATAGGCTTTTGCAATAGAATTATTGGTTAAAGCTGGTGTCTGTATTTCTATATATATATATATATATATATATATATATATATATATATATATATATATATATATATATATATATATATATATAGAAAACATCCAGGTATCCAAAAAATGGATTCAGAATATTGAATTAACCTCTGACGTGTCAGCAAGATTGCTACATACCTACCACATTAAGCACTTTATGACACACCATGGCCCCCCAATCATTTCATTTTAGACCCCAAAACAAACTTTGCTCCCATCCTCTTGGTCTCCAGGCAGCTGTGCTTTATATACTGTAGGTTCACAGTCTTATCTTGCATGACTTTGACCAAGTTGGCAGGAAAACAGGACACAAAAATGGGCAATAATAAACAAAGGGCTGGGTGACAAAATCCGGGCTGTCTCATGTACAGCAGAACATGTCACTGCAGAAATGGATTCAGAATATTGCATTGACATACCTTCCAACTTTCCTGTTTTCTGTGAGACAGTCCCAATTTAGACAGCTTACCCCACAGTCCTGGATTTTTGTTAAAAATCCTGAGTTTCTCTTTGATCTACTGCACTGACGCCAGAAAAAGGTACAATGTTTCAGCACCTGCACTTAAATACATTTGTAACAATTTAAGGTAAGCAAAGATACAAATGTAACTGTTTAAGATAAGCAAGTCTCTTGGGAGACTTCGCAAAACTGTTATAACACATAAAACATTGACCTAAAATTCCCAGAAATCTGTTCAAACTTTCATAACCTGCCAAATTGCGTAAAATGGAAATGCTAATTAGGGAGTGTGGTGCTACACACGGCAGATCTCTTTGTCCCTCTTATTATTTTTCAAATGTTGGGAGACATGCATTAAGCCCAGATAAATATATGGATGTGTTTAACTACAGCTTTCACCAGGATCAACTGCAGAAACAAATGCCAGCCCCCACATCACATTACAAAGTAGTAGTACAACCACATGCTAGATGCAGAAGGAAGCAGGTTGTAGCACAGACAGGCTGGGACTGAGAGACTAGAACAGTAGCAAAGAGGAGTGGAAATTAAAGCTTTTTTTATTTTACACTAGTAGGTCCCATTGCATGCTGGGTATTATAGTTTTACATTAACCTTAGCAGTAGGCAAATTGTTATACAAAAACTGCATAACCCAACATGCACTGGGAGAGGGAGGCCAAGTACACTAGTGAGAAAAAAAAGGTTTTACTTTGAAAACCAACCTGAACTCAAAATGAGTAGCCCAATTTGATGGAAAAACTGCCCACCTAGCAACCCTGCTTCTTGCTCTTGACTATGCTGTGCAGCTTGCTTGTGTCACTAGGTACTGCCCACTGCCTAGCAACAAGGAGTACTTCCAACTGCTCACCAGAAGTGGGACATTTTATCTATCGAACTGGGACTGCAGGCTACAGACATTGAAATGGAACTGTCCTGCGAATAGTGGGACAGTTGGGAAGTAAATATTAACTGCACATTTAGATATAAAAACAGTGAAACAAGGTGTGCAGGAAAGGTGTGTATGAGGTATTTAGAAGTACAGGCCAGGGAGACATATTAGAGGACCTGATGCTAGGTGTCTCCTATTAGATCTGAGGCACTGTTTAAAGCTGTCTGTGAGCTAAAATTACTTGCTAGCCAGAATGTTTTATATTCAGTAGTAGTAATCATTTTATTATTTTTCCCATCAGGCATACATCTGTATAAGATGTCACAGTCTGGATGAAAAACAGCTCATTCAAATAACATGGAAATAACACCCCTGCTTGCTATCCAGAGCCAGTCTGCTGTTTGTGATGTTAATAAAGTTAAAACGTAAGGCTGTGATTAAAGGGGTAGTTCACCTTTACTTTAACTTTTATTATATTATAAAATGGCCCGATCAGAGCAACTTTTCAATTGGTCTTAATTTTTTAAATAGTTTTTTTAATTATTTCCCTTCTTCTGACTCTTTCCAGTTTTCAAATGGGCGTCACTGACAGGCAAAAAAATATTCCTCTGTGAGTCTACAGTCAGGGTCGGACTGGAGCATAGGAGGCCCACCAGGACTGCAAAATGAAGGGCCCTCCTGGCTGTCCTGGGGGCCCCCTGCCAACAAGACTGGCATGACACACCAGTTGATCGCCCAATTGGGGGAAACAGGTCTGGGCAGGCAGGGCTCCATGAGGACCGGGGCCCACTGGATTTTTTCCCGGTGTCCCGCCAGCCCAGTCCGACCCTGATTACAGTTTTATTGTTACTGTTACTTTTTTATTGATATCTTTCTGTTCAGGCCCTCTCCTATTCATTTTCTAGTCCCTCATTCAAACCACTGTCTTGTTGCTAGGGTAAAATGCACCCTAGAATTCAAATAGCTACTGATGGAGAGCTGCTGAACAGAAGACTGAAAATACCAATTACTCAACAGGACTTGATTTTTGTATATATTTTTAACCTACCAGTTAAAGGGGTTGTTCACCTTTGTAACAAATTGACAAATCTAACAGTTCACATGAATAGAACAAACTTTTCCATAGAAATAGTTAACAGAAAAAGTACAGTTTAAGAGATATTCACCTCAGAAGTGTCCCTGTACTAATCCTTCAGTTCCACACAGACCCTGTGCTGGGAGGGGGTCACTGACCCCCAAAAACACTACAGTGTTCACTTCCTCTTCCTTATATGACATCACACATTGTACTGGCAGCTAACTTAACTCCTATTGGCTATGTCTGCTGTCAATCTGCCACTGCTTCCTGTGCTGGGGAATTTGAGCATCATTCAGGTACTGAAGAGAAACTGTTACAAGTTTGTGAGAGGGAGGGGGAGTGTGGGCTTGTGCTGCAGAGACTTCAACTGTGCAGATGGGGGGGGGATCGAGGTGCTCGGGACCTGGAGTTTTATGGATAATGGATCTTTCCATAATTTGGATCTTCATACCTTAAGTCTACTAGAAAATCATGTAATCATTAAATAAAGCCAATAGGCTGGTTTTGCTTCCAATAAGGATTAATTATATCTCAGTTGGGATCAAGTACAAGCGACTGTTTTATTATTACACAGAAAAGGGAAATCATTTATATAAATTTGAATTATTGGATTATAATGGCTACTATGGGAGATGACACTTGTACTTTCCAGAAATATATTATTTGGGGGGGGGGTCCATGTATTATTTTGTGTATTTACCTCATAAAAAATCATTATTCAGCAGCTGACGTGACTTCCGGGACTATTTGTATGAGCTTGAGGTTTTCCAAATGAGTTGAATTTTTGTGCATGAAGTGAAATATTTTTCTGGTATAGATCCCTATATCATGAAAAATATAACTTTTTCATTTTTTGGTATTTAGAGCTCTAAATCTTGTTCCAGAAGTGGAACACTTAAAAAAGGTATCGTTTTCCTAGGTAAATTACCGCCCCCCTGGGAGAGCGCACAAAATGTTCAAAAAACCTACCTGCCCTCAACACTGCTCTGCCTGTCACTTAGGGCTGCCACCTCACCCTTTTAAAACCAAACACATATGAAATCCACAGCCTGCATGGCTAATTAGCAATTCATTTAGATGCATGATACATGGCTGCACAGAAATCAGTTCAGTCTGCAGCATCTAAATGAGTTGATAATTAGCCATGCAGCCTGTGGATTTCATATGTGTTTGGTTTTAAAAGGGTGAGGTGGCAGCCCTACTGTCCCTGCTAGATGTGTAAGTTACATACGTTTCTAAGCAAGTCAGTGCTGGTTTTGTTGCAATTTTGTAAATAACTGACATTATGCTTAATGCCAAAGGTATTAAAAGATAAAAATATAGAAACGCCAGTATTTATTCCCAGAGGTTGCAGCCCTTTGGCACTCCATTCAGTTTTAGTCTAGGCAGAAGGAGAGGGCCAGAATTGGGAGAACAATGTTGCTCCTTCCTTTTCTGCAGTATTTGTCTGCATGACTGTGTGATTGTTTGTTACAAGGCAGCTTTGTTTATATGCTGCGTCTGTTAACCTCTGCCATTACAATTGAGTAATCAACCAATGACCATTCAAATTATGTGACCGGTTACAGTTCACAAGCACCCAATCAATTACTAGGAGGAGGGCAGTATCAACATCCAATAGGAAACAAGTAAGGGCAAAGCCTGGGCATGATGATGTCATCATATAGGAAGTTCTTGGTGTGTCAGGTTCAAAATAGGCCACTCCCATCACTTCAGAAAACTGGTCTGAGAGACAGGAGAAGGGCTGAGTTAATAGGTATAAAAATTAGCTTTTACAATGGCATTTTTTCTTTTTGTTATGGAAAATGGTTTTTCTAACACATTGAGAACATTGTTAGTGGTTTCATAAGATTTGTACATTGAAGGTGAACAACCCCTTTAAGTAAATCCAAAGTGATAGATTTATTCTGAGGAAGAACAATCATGAACATATATATAATATTCAGGAAGCAGAAATCCTGAATACGAGTCTTTTTTCCCAAAACTTTATGTCTAATTTTTTAAAAATATGTGATCCCCCACATTTCCTAGGGAAAGTACAGCATTCACATTAGAAGAAACTCTGACCTTCATTCACTGGTTTCCATTCAAGGGGAACTGTTTTGTGCTCTGAGACAATTTCAGGCTACTAAATAATGTTGCCTTATGTGTCTTACATGCTATTACAAATTCAGAACATATACTTTCTTTGCATAATTTAGAGGGAAGGATACCATGAACAATCATGCAATTGAAAAACAGCATATCTCCTGATTGTGGAAAAATCTTGTCCATATGATTGTGTAATAGATTCTGGTGCCCTGTAAGGCTGTTTTGGTGGCTTGCTATGTTATTAAGCACATATGACTGCTTTATTACATATTATTAAGTATTAATTATATATTCTTATTTCATAATTGTTTACTTTTATGTTTATGTATGTTTACATACATTAGTACCCTCTGTTATGGAAGCTATACATTTGACTATGAGGTGACATTGTGCATACTGATGCTCTAGCAACTGGCCTCTAGACAGGGCTTGATTTCAACCAAAAACAAAACACCCCGAGGCAGCCCCCACCAGTTGCACACTACCACCCTCTTTGCTCACACTCCTACTCCCTCACCTAACTCCGCTGCTGCTGGTGTCATTCACTGGGGACTGAATGGCAGGAGATTAAAGTGACAAATTCTCCTGCCCTGTCCCCAGTTAAGATGTGGCCTGTGGGCGGCATGCTGCCCCCAGATCTTAGCCACCCTAGGCAGGGGCCTTTGTGGCCTGACCTCAGGCCCAGATTTGTGGAGAGGCCACCAAGTCCTGGGCCTAGAGTGGCAGGATTTTAGGGGGCAGCATGCTGCCCAACCACACCCACATTGGTTCAGGGACACTGGGGATGTGCAAGAGATATGATCTTTTTTAAATTTCCTGTGCGCCAATCCCCATTGCTCCTGTCTCGATTATGAAAATTTGAGTGAATAGAAGGGTGGGGACTGGGGTTACGAACGGCAGCGGGCCTAGGGGCACCAGCTATGTAAATCTGGCCCTGCCTGTCCTTAGGAAATCCTTTCTTCCGTTTTACCTATATAACCAGGGCACTTAAAGTATTAGAATAGTCAGCAGTACAGCCAGGGCCGCCATTAGAAATCACGGGGCCCCGTACAACAAAATTTTTGGGGCCCCCTGGGCCCCGCCCACACTGACAACCAAGCTCCGCCCCATATCCCGCCCACATCGCAGTTAAAAGACCACACAGACATCAGCGCTAAAAAAGTAACCCCCCCCCACACAAGTTGTAAAAAGCTATTGATGGTCAGGGCCCCCTTATAAAAAAAATTGGGGCCCCAAAAAAAAAAAAATTAAATTTTTTTTTTTTAAAAAACATTGGTGGCAGGGGCCCCCTGTTAAAAAAAACTTGGGGCCCCAACAAAAAAAAATGTAAAAAAAACTAAAAAATAAACAAACATTGGTGGCAGGGGCCCCCTTCTAAGTTAAAAACAAATTGGGGCCCCAAAAAAAAATTTGAAAAAAAATTAATTTTTTTTTGGAAAAAAAAAAAACATTGGCGGCAGGGGCCCCCTTATAAGTTAAAAACAAATTGGGGCCCCAAATAAAAATTTGAAAAAAAATTAATTTTTTTTTGAAAAAAAAAAAAAACATTGGCGGCAGGGGCCCCCTTATAAGTTAAAAACAAATTGGGGCCCCAAAAAAAAATTTGGAGAAAAAAAAAATTTTTTGAAAAAAAAAAAAATGGTGGCAGGGGCCCCCTTACAAGTTAAAAACAAATTGGGGCCCCAAAAAAAATTTAAAAAAAAAATAATTTTTTTTTGAAAAAAAAAAAAAAACTGGTGGCAGGGGCCCCCTTACAAGTTAAAAAAATTTGGGGCCACCAAAAAGAAAATTAATTTTTTTTTTAAAAAAAAACCCCAAAAAAAAACAATGGTGGCAAGGGGCCCCTTACGAGTTAAAAAAAAAATTGGGGCCCCAAAAACAAAAGTTTTAAAAAAAAGATTGGTGGCAGGGGCCTATAGAATATTAAAATAATACATTGGTGGCCAGGGGATTAAAAAAAAAAAAAACACAAACTGGTGTTCAGTAGAATTGAACTCATGGCTTCAGTACTTCAACTTCGCCTCCTTTCGTGACTTCGGGTCTTTTCACCGCTTCAGGACTTCGACTTCGGCTTCGGCTGTTTTCGTGACTTCGGGTCTTTGCGCTGCTTCAGGACTTCGGCTTCGGCTGTTTTCGTGACTTCGGGTCTTTTCGGCGCTTCGGGACTTCGGCTTTTTCCGTGACTTCGGGTCTTTTCGTCGCATCGGCTTCGGCTTTTCGGCACTTCCGCATTCGGCACTGAAGAGGCAAGACGTACGGCTCGGGCGCTCGTAAGGGGGGCCCGGATCTTCAAAAAAATGCAGCGCTGCCGGGCCCCCCTTCATGCCCGGGCCCGGTACGCTTGTCCCCCCTGTCCCCCCCTGATGGCGGCCCTGAGTACAGCAGTCCCAGTGCTGACATCAGAAGGGCATTAGCAGAAAAACAAGTAATTTGTCATATTTCTGTTTGGGATTTTTATTTTTTCTTCACATAGTTATTCTTTTAATTATACTATACAATCTATATATTTTCCTGTGTTTGACGATTTTAATGGGTTTGCATTTAATGTGAAGGTCACAGGTGTCTATTTTTGAAAAGAAAGACCATCCAGAACTGAGTAGCGCTACTACCGACCTCCGTTACAAACTGAACGAGCCTAAGGATGAAATGGATGAACTAATTGCAAAACACAACGAAGAGGTCTGTTTTATTATTACTTGCTTTGTCGGAAATCAGGATGCACACAAAGACTTATCAAAGTGGTTCATCTAGTTAGTTGTTTTGATCAAGTGCTTTAAGCTTTTTAATGTATGACCTCAGTATTTGAAGAATACCTCTATATAGCTAAAACCTGTACCAACATGAGCAAGGATATGCAGATGTGTTTTCTGGTGTAATTTGAAATACTTGCAGAAAGATACAGAGCTGCAGTGTTTGTGCTCTTAATTCATAGATTCTATTTTCTGGACTGGCCTACGAGTATTGGTGCACATTATGCATAGGGTAAAATATAGCTCTCCATAGCTTGTTAACACCTGGGACTCATAAACCCATGCTTTTATAGTATCAGACATAATCTCTGCCCCTTCTGTTTCAAGCCAACCATTATTTACCTGGTCCATTGATTACCAATATGTGCCAATGGGGAATATTAAAAAAATTATTTTTGTTTCCAGTAGAGATGAAAGCATTAGGATTAGTTGGGCAGGGCACTAGCTAAGTATACAAAAAAATTACCAAACACTCGAAGGCTTGTGAAGCGGGGCGAACCCCTACGTTTTTATTCACGTCAGTGATGTAACGTTTCGGGGGCGGACCCCTTTGTCAGGCATCATTTTAGGCTCAACTGTGAGCAGCTAGTTCTAGGGTGGGGCAGAGTGGCTTGGCAAAAAAAGAATCCATAAATAAAAGGATAAATTAAAAATCCTGCCTATCTTACTAGTGATTAAAGATTATTAGAATTAAGAGCATTTTCTGAGGTGTATGTAAACTTAATAAGAGCAAAGTTTCCAAAGAGACTGCTTTTAACTTTTATGCTTTTGATTGCAGCTACAAGCTTATGAAACTCAGATTGCCATGCTCCGTTCGCAGATTGAGATAGGAGAACCAGTTCAACAAAATTTGAGATATGAGTTATCTGGGGCAAGAAAGCAATATAGAGGTGCTAGAATGTCAGAAAAAGAACTGAAGGCAAATTCTGTACAAATTCAGATTCAATTCAAAGGTAAAGTAAATTTGCATGTGACAAAGCAATAGGAATGAGTAAAATTAAAATTAGTCACAAGGTTTGTTCCCATACCTGTTTTGTAAAATGTAGGTATGTCATGCATATGATTGCCAAGAATACAAGTAACTGTATGTTTGCTATAAGAGGAGCAAATTGAATTAACCTTAATCTTTTCTGAAACAGCCCAAGTTGATGAACTGCAACAAAAAATGTTCAGTGTAGAGAATATTTTTCGAGCTGCACAGCTTCATTGGCAAGAAAAACAAAAAAACTTTCAAAAGGATTTGCAAAACAGAGACAACATTATTCAGAACTGCTTGAAAGAACAGGAGTCTCTTATTTCAGAGACTCACAACCTTAAACTTCAATTGCAGGTAACTTTTCTATGCTGTTTACAATGACACAACCAGTAAATAGAGTAGAGGAGATGACTGATGATAGCACTTAAGAAAACAGATACCATCTGATGCCCATTGACAGTATTTTGGTGCAGTGTTTTGTTATGTAATGTATCCTCTGCTGTTAAATTTAACAGAAATGGGGTAGACATGCCACACATATTGTTCTGAGGTTATGTAGGAGCCCAAGGCAACTACAGTCATATGTGCATCTGAATATGCCCCTCGTAGCTTCCCATCTACAATTCTGCTGTCACTTACCTGAGCTTAGGGACTGGCTCACGACAAACTGTATATATAGAATATAAATGTCATGATATAAGGCTGATTGCAAACTCTCATTACACAGCAGCTCTGAAACCAGTGTATTTAGAATGGAAAAGTATTTTCTCTGTCGTCGTTAGGGGGAAACAGGGACCGATGGGGTTAAGCTCCATCCTCCAGGAGGCAGGACACTTGAAGTAATTAAAGTGGGCGTGCCAGGTTAGGCTTAACCCCACACACTGTACTCAGACTTCAGTTTTTTAAGTGTCCTGCTACCTGGAGGATGGACATCTCTATCTCTGAGAGAAATCTACGGTCAGTCTGTGACTGACACCAGGGGTGACACCTAAGGCAGGATTACCTGTACTTATATGGTTAGCCCCCTACGCGAGGACATCCACCGGGGTCATAACTCTAGCCTGTGGGCTATACAGACCACCCAGACGTATGCCTGTTCTAATTCTAGCGCAGAGGGTCTGGCCGGTGTGAGGGGGGGGTAAGTGACTACATATATGTTATATAATGTATGTTCACTATGTCTGCTGATTCTGCATGACTTTGTCTCCGGTGACCCCCTTCACCCCCAACACCCCCCCCCCCCCCGCTCACCCGCCCGCCCGTCCGTCGCCTCACTGACTAGCCATACCTTACTCTCCCTTAGTAGTGTGGGTGGAGGAAGATAGGAGGAACCCAGCGAGGGAACGTCTAGCGTTCCAGCGCTGCTCAAATGGCGGCTGTCTGCTTCTTCGGCGGGCTGTATTACAGCACGCGCCGAGTGGAACGCATGATGCGTTCCAGCGGCCATTTTGGGTTTTCCTCGGCGGGCTGTTACACGCGCGCGCCGAGTGGAACGCATGTGCGTTCCAGCGGCCATTTTGGGTCTTTTCCCGCGGCTCAGCAGCGCTACACAGCACAGCTCTTGTCTGGTGACGGCACAGGTTGGCTACCCCACACCCTCTACATAGGATGGCAGAAGGTAGGCCAGGGGGGCTATTCAGCAGGGCGGGGGGACGAGTCCCCACAGCACAGGTGAATTTTTTTGTGTGTGCTAAGTGTCAACAAAAATTTCAGGGGGCACAGGGTGAGTCGCTTTGCAGAACTTGCACCATGGGGCAGGGGGCAGCTATGGTCTCTGGGGCTCTACCAGAAACACAAGCTGAAGATACAGTGCAAGGCACTTCTCAGGAATTATCTCATGGGCCAGCAACAGACCCACTCCCTCCATTATGGGCAGTACAGTTGTCACAGTCACTGGCTTCTCTTCAGGGATTGCCAGCCATTGCTGATAATCTAGGAAAGGCGCTGGCTAAATTTTTCTGAGGATTCCTCTATTGAACAGGGTTCTTCCCAGTCAGAGGGAGAAATACCGGCATCTATTGCTTCTTCTGATGATGAGCAAGAAGAACAAGATGAGGCAAGGGAAAAGGATAGCCTTCATGATGTTGAGGGCATTATTAAAGGGGTACTCGATGTACTTAACATTTCACCGAAGTCTAAAACAGGGGAGACAAAATCTCTTTTCAAACGACAGCATAAATCTACAGTCTGTTTTCCTGAACATGATCAGTTACTAGGGATCATTCAAGAGGAGTGGGACGCTCCTGAAAGGAAGTTTCAAGCTACTAAGAAATTCACAAAGTCCTATCCCTTCTCTAAAGAGCTTATTGATAAGTGGTCTAACCCCCCGGTGGTCGACGCACCAGTGTCAAGACTTTCTAAATCTACCACGCTGCCAGTCACTGACGCAGCGGCATTCAAGGATCCATCTGACAAAAGACTAGAAGGTTTTTTAAGGGCAATATATTCCTCAGCAGGATCTACACTGCGGCCCTGTTTGGCTTTAGCATGGGTCTCAAGAGCCATTCAGGCTTGGTCCGAGTCACTCGTCAAGGACATTCAGGGTGGTGTTCCCCGAACTGATCTTCTGTCCTCTGCACAAGCAATTGCGGAAGCATAAAGCTATCTTTGTGATACTTCCTTGGATGCCTCACAGCTTACTTCACGTACTTCGGCTCTGTCAATAGCAGCACGCAGAACGCTTTGGCTGAAGAATTGGTCAGCGGACATTAGTTCCAAGAAGTCCTTAACTTCTCTTCCGTACAAGGGCCAACGATTATTTGGCGAGGAACTCGAGAAGATTATCTCACAAGCGACAGGTGGTAAGAGCACCTTCCTTCCACAAGCCAGAAGTAGAGCATCATCAGCCAACAGACAGGGAAAATTTTTTCGTGGCCAGAGTGGCCGGTTCGCGCGGCGGGGTAGTCCGCCACAAAGATCCCACTTTCGCTCCAAAACCAACGACAAGAACCGCCCCCCGTGGAAGAGTAATCGACCTCACAACAAACCATCAGCTGATAAGCCCACGTCGGCATGACGGGGCAATCCCTCCGGAATCGTTGGAACAGATCGGCGGAAAATTACTACGATTCCGGGAGGAATGGATCCGTCACTCTTCAGATGCCTGGGTCAAGGAGATCGTCTCTGGGGGCTACCATCTCGACCTGGCGGCACAGCCTCCCAGGAGATTCATTATGTCCAGGGTACCCTCCAATCCCTTAAAACAAAGACCTTTTCTGGAGTGCATAGACAAGATGGAGAGATCGGGGGTTATCACACCAGTACCTCAGCCGGAGAGATTCTCCGGGTTCTACTCCAACCTTTTTACAGTCCCAAAGAAGGACGGCACGGTCAGACCTGTTCTCGACCTCAAGCGACTGAACAAGTACATCCGTTCTGTGCGCTTCAAAATGGAGACTTTGAGATCAGTAATTCGGGGCATGGAACAGGGTCAACTAATGATGTCCCTGGACATAAGGGATGCCTACCTCCATGTTCCCATTTGGCCTCCTCATCATCGCTACCTCCGCTTTGCATTTCAAAACAGACATTACCAATTTGTGGCACTACCGTTTGGCCTGTCCTCGGCCCCGCGGGTCTTCACCAAACTAATGGCAGTGTCGGCAGCCACCCTGAGACTGCAAGGGATTTCGGTGACACCTTATCTCGACGACCTACTTATCAAAGCCCGGTCAGTAGAGAAGGCCAGGGTGGATCTCCAAAGGGCGATTTCACTTCTCCAGAGCTTCGGCTGGACCATCAATTGGTCCAAATCCAATATGACTCCGAGCCATCACATGACCTTTCTCGGGCTGGAATTCAACACCCTCACGCAGACCGTGAGTCTACCTCTGGTCAAACAGAACAGAATCAGGGGTCAGGTACAGTCTCTGATAGACAGCCCGGTATCCACAGTACACAGAGCAATGCAAGTCCTCGGATCGATGGTATCAGCCATCGAGGCTGTCCCCTTCGCACAGATACATCTTCGTCCTCTTCAGTCCAGCATTCTTGCCACCTGGAAGGGGGGATCGTTGAACCAACCTGTCCGGTTATCTCCGGCGACGAAAGAAGCTCTACGGTGGTGGCTGTCCCCCGAGAACCTAGCAGTAGGACAATCTTGGGCGACGCCAGATTGGAGGGTGATGGCCACGGATGCCAGCCTTCAGGGCTGGGGAGCAACTTGGGAGAACCACTCTGCGCAGGGCCGCTGGTCTCCCGCGGAGTCCAGACTTCCTATCAACATTCTGGAACTCAGGGCAGTGAAGTTGGCACTCAGTCAGTGGAGCCACCTCCTTCGGCTACAGTCAGTCCGCATCCAAAGCGACAACGTCACCACGGTGGCCTACATCAACAGACAGGGAGGGACTCGGAGCCAAAAAGCTCTGGCAGAAGCCAGAGAGATTCTGCAGTGGGCAGAGCAGAACTCTGTCAGACTATCAGCCATTCACATACCAGGCGTGGCCAATACAAAGGCGGACTTCCTCAGTCGAAATCAACTCGATCCCGGGGAGTGGGAGCTTCACCCGGAGGCTTTCGATCAACTAGTGTCAATCTGGGGAAGACCAAGCATAGATCTCATGGCGTCGAGGCGAAATCGAAAAGTCTCAACCTTCTTTGCACAATACCGAGACCCTCTAGCGGCAGGGGTAGATGCCATGACACAACACTGGCAGTTCAAGCTGGCTTATGTCTTCCCTCCACTTCCAATGCTCCCTCGGGTGCTCAAGAAGCTCAAGCAGTCCAGAGCCACAGTAATCGTAGTAGCTCCCTTCTGGCCGCGAAGAACCTGGTTCTCCGATCTTCAAGAACTGTCCGTGGCTCCACCGGTCCGGCTGGACGGCAGGCCAGACCTTCTGCAGCAAGGGCCCATAGCTCATCACAATCCCGGTCTGTTTGCTTTGACGGGCTGGCTGTTGAAGCATCCATCTGGCGAAATCAGGGATTGACGGAAGAGGTTATTGCTACTATGCTCAAAGCTCGAAAACCATCGTCTTCCAAGTCGTACCATAGAGTTTGGCACTCCTACCTCGAGTGGTGCAATGAGTCAGAATTTTCGTTCATGGAGCCCTGTATCCCTCGAATCTTGTCCTTTCTTCAGCGGGGCCTCCAATTAGGGCTTAAACTGAGCTCCCTCAAGGTGCAAGTTTCTGCCCTTTCTATCCTATTTCAAAAGCGCCTAGCTACTGAGGAGACGATTCACACCTTTCTACAGGGAGTCGCTCACGTGGCACCCCCATTCCGACCGCCTACAGCTGGATGGGATCTCAATCTGGTGCTGGAAGCCTTACTTGATCCTCCCTTTGAACCCCTGGGTTCAATTTCCGATGCATGGATGACGTGGAAAGTGGTCTTTCTGATGGCAATATCCTCTACTAGACGAGTATCTGAACTTAGCGCTCTGTCTTGCGACTCTCCATATCTCATCTTTCACAAAGACAAGGCTGTTCTACGCACACTTCCACATTTCCTGCCGAAGGTTGTTTCGGAGTTCCATCTGAATCAGGAGATTATCGTTCCTTCCCTCTGTCCGGAACCTAAGAACGATAAGGAACGCAGGATCCACAGCCTTGACGTAGTCAGAGCTCTTCGCTGGTACGTTGAACGGTCAAAAGCCTTCAGAACTTCAAGGTCATTGTTTGTGATTCCCTCTGGACCTCGAAGAGGACAGGCGGCTTCTAAGACTTCTCTTGCTCGTTGGATTAGAGAAACTATCAAGCAAGCATATACTACAAAGGGAAGAGCACCGCCTGAAGGTATCCGGGCTCATTCCACTAGATCGGTAGGTGCCTCTTGGGCTTGGCGTAACTCTGCTTCCTTGGAGCAGATCTGCAAGGCGGCTACCTGGTCATCCGTTAACACATTTACCAAGTTTTACAAAGTTGACACCTTTTCCTCGGCCGAGGCTTCTCTCGGGCGTAAGGTGTTGCAAGCAGTTATTAAGTAATTCTGCAGTTTCGGTCTATGCTCGCACCCACCCTGCTGTTTGGGACTGCTTTGATAAGTCCCCATCGGTCCCTGTGTCCCCCTAACGACGACAGAGAAAACAGGATTTTTGTACTCACCGTTAAATCTGTTTCTCTGTAGTCGAAAGGGGGACACAGGGCTTCCCGCCCAGTGACGAGCTACAGACCATATTTGGTTTTCTGAATAGGTTCCTTGGTTTACTAGTTCTGCCTGTTATAAGATTAGTAATTCTAGTAGCAGCTTTGGAACAAACTGAAGTCTGAGTACAGTGTGTGGGGTTAAGCCTAACCTGGCACGCCCACTTTAATTACTTCAAGTGTCCTGCCTCCTGGAGGATGGAGCTTAACCCCATCGGTCCCTGTGTCCCCCTTTCGACTACAGAGAAACAGATTTAACGGTGAGTACAAAAATCCTGTTTTCGAAATAAAAAGCATCAGTTTATTTGGAAGGCAAATATTAATTTCTCTTTGGTGATTTGCAACAACCCCTAAATTTCTCACTAGCTGCTGAAAGAACAATGAACATGTGCACATCACTGAAACTCCTAATGAAGTCTAACATGGTGAACTCCTGAGACATCTTTGAATGCCTGGATTATAACTGCTTCAGAGATGCAGAATATTTAGGCTGGTGCATTAAACAAAGTATATAAAATAGGACATTTCTAGTCATATTTGTTTTTTAGGGTTTAATTCTCCCTTAAATTCTTCCTAGCGGGTTAGTAGGGATTAAACCAACTTTCCTTCCTTCACATCTTGTACATTAAAAAGCAAAGAAAGCTTAAATTAAACATGAAAAACATGCACTTACTTTCAGAAAGAAAAGGCAAATGTGCAGGTGGTGCAGCAAAAATTGTTAGAATTGGAAACTGAATGCTGTAACAACCCGGTAGCTTTGAAGCATCAGAGAAATGAGCCGGATTATAGTGACCAAAAAGAAGAGAAGCTGCAGGTGGAACTTGAAGTAAGTTGTCTCTTGTATATGGTAATGATGGAATGGTTTTGAAAAAATACATAAAGGCAGTGTTGTCTTCCAAATATAAATTCTTCCAAATAAAATTCAAAGATAATTTGTACAATCTAAGGGGTTCTGCTACTCTCAGGAATTCTAGAGAGTGTATTATTTGAGGTAAGTAGGATGGCAAGTACAAGTGTGTAGGGAGGGTGCTCCCTTATGCAAAATGAGCACCCTGGTCAGTACTATCTGTCTATTATCTATCTATATACACACAAACATAATAATCAACTTTGACATATAACTATTTTTTAGGAAGCAAACAGAAGAATAAAAAGCTTGGAAGATAATATAGAGGCTGAAAGAGCGGCACACCTAGAAACTAAAATGAATTCTGAAGTCATTCAGGTGAATAGCCTGTCTCTGTTTCTTTGTTAATTTCTCTATGCATTCTTTGACTATTTATTTTACCATAATACATTATTGTAGTTCTCAAAGCTGCATCAAATAAAGGGTTTAAGCATCCAAACTGTAATTTTTTGTATGTACATTTAACTGTCACTTCACAGCGGGGTTTATTGGTGTAGCCTCTTTTAGGTTCTTTATGCCTGCAGCAAAGTCAGATGCATACTCTATAAATTATTTTGGGTCAATTTATCATAGTGAACCTCATTGCTATGTTTTGAAACCTTCATGGCTTTAGCTCAGAGTGGTCAGTATTATACAAAAGGCTATTATAAAAAGTGCTCCTGCACACTCTATGATACTCTTTGCCCTTGCTTCACTGGTTCTTTAATCCTATCATGCAAATAAGAGAGCTTTACATTATTTCTTGTTGTGCACTTTTCATAACAGTTGCAAATACAAGATATTGAAAGATCCTTGGATGTGGAAAAGACCGGTCTAGTCCAAACCATTTCTGATTTGGATATGATAAGGAATCAGTTAATTGAAGTAGAAGCAGCTTACAATTCCGAAAAAAAGAGGGCAGAAGAGTTTGCTCAAAAACTTAAACAGTAAGTTATTGATTATTTTAGTGCATATATAATGGGTAATAAAAGAATTAGGTCCTAATAAGATGACCTTACAATGGGCCATTTGTGTCACTTCAACTATAGGGATTGGTATGATGTAATCCCACTTCATTCTAAATCCAACACAATTATTTGTAGGAGTGTGTGTTTTATTAGCAGATCAAAGAGCCCCTGCAGGTATTTACAAAGAATTGGTACCATTTAATATAATTCACATAATATCATGTGCTAAAATAGCAGTCTCCAGTGTTGCCATGTAAGTGGCAAACTACTATCCTAAATAAAAAGTATAGACTCCATTTAATTAAATACATTTAAAACTTTCAAACATATTTCCTTCTTCTCTGTAATAAGAAAACAATACTGTGGACCTGGTCTCAACTGAGATATAATTAATCCTTATTGGCAAAAACAATCCTCTTGGGTTTATACAGTATAATATTTAAATTATTTTTAGCAGACTTAAGGTACAGAGATCCAAATTACAGAAAGACTCCTTATCCAAAAAAAAAAAAACCCAGGTCCCGTGCATTCTGGATAACCAGTCCCATACCTGTATAACATTTGTACTTCTATAAAACCAGCTCCCTTAAACTGACCGTTCCTGGAAAGTTCCCCCCACCTATATTCCTTCAGTGGGTATCCTATAATAAATAAATCAATCAGATAAATCATTTTTACAAGACCTAACCTCCATGGTATGCGGTACTGACCCAAAGTTTAAAAAACCTCAGTTGAAAGTAAATCATCTTCAAATCTTTCTTGTCAACATTTCTTTTATAGGACGGAACATGATTTCTCTATTTTAGGGAATCAACTGAAATCAGATTTAGAGCAAAACTATATAGAGGACAGTTCTGTCACAGTGAAGCAGGGGCTTGCTATGGTAGGATGTGTATATTCTTTTCTTAGTATTTTTACTGTTAAGCAGATATTTATTTTCTTTATAATTAACGCTATTATCTACTGTATCTAGTATTAAAGTGTTTGATAAAATGTGTCTCACTGTGCAGGCATTAAAAATAAAATAAAAGACTCTGATTTAAACATAAATATACCAACACAATTTTGTAAATATATTCTTTTCTGCAGAGGGTCCCCTTCAGTTAACTTACTGTATCTAGTTTCAAAGCTACCTGAATTACAGTAAGTAATGGAGCAAAATTCACTAACATATAACCATATAGGGGGAATGTAATTGAAAGTCGCAAGCATTATTTAAAGTGGCATTTTTGCGAATGTCAGCTGACTTTTTTTTTTGTATGGCTGCAGCTACAATATAAGGGTCTTGACAAGCTTTCTTGTTACATTCAAACCATGCAAGAACATGTTGCATTTAAACTATGCAGAACTCAGGATATTGGTAAAGAGTATGTTAATTCACTAGTCATTGCAAAAGAGTAAAATACAAGGGTTAATTAGTCTTGTAGCTCTCTTAAACATAATCTGTGTAGCTCATTATTCAAAGGCAAAAATTATAACAATAGATCTACCCTATCATTTGAGTTGCTTAATATTTGCTTTTGACAAAAACTAAACTGTGCATTTTTGCCACTTAGAATAAAAATGAACACTATTCTCTGGACGAAGCTCACCCAGATATTATGAAAGAGTTGCAGTCACTTGTGGACAATTTCACTGTGTTGAATAGCTGTACACCAGGTAAGTCTATGGTTGGTTAGGACATATAAATATCCACGTCTCGGTTCTCTGAAACAGAGCAGAGAGAGTTGCATCCATTTATCTAGGCTTAAGGAAGAGCACAACGTACAAAAACATGGCGGATTGCACTTATTTGTAGCATTGTGCACCCTGCCTACCACAGTGTAAATAACCTCCAGTATCCGGACAATGTTATACCTAAAGGGGAACTATTGCGGAAATAAAAATTTAATATAAGCTTCAGCATACTGAAATAAGAAGTTTTCTAAATCAAATTAATTAAAGATTTTGTACCATTTCTGAAATAATCAAGTTCATCTTCACTATTCCTCTCTCAGCATCTGTTTCTCTTCATTCTGTCTTCTAGCAGCAGTTGAGAGTCAGATAATCATTGACAGTTAGATCCAATATATCTTACAGGGGGGCTCCTTTTGCCTAGAAGATGTATTAGAGTTCACTCTATTAAAATCACCAGAAATCCTGTCTCTCTACATACAGGATATGTGCAAAACGCAGTTATTTTGTACTGGAATCAGTTATTTGAGTGAGCTCTAATACATCTGCTAGGAAGGGAAGCCCCCTATAAGATATATTGTATATAACTGTCAATGAATATCTGACACCCAACTGCTGCACGAAGACAGAATGAAGAGAAACAGATGCTGAAAGAGGGATAGTAAATATAAACTCGATTATTCCAGAAACAATGCAGAGTATTTAATTTAATTGATTGTATTTAGAAAGTTTCTTATTTCAGTATGATAAAGCTTATATTAAATTTTCATTTTCATGATAGTTCCCCTTTAATAAACCATACACCACAAAGTTGGAGCAGTTTGCCATGTTTTGACCACAATGCATTGCTTTCCTCATGAATTCTATAGATGTACTACTTGTGCAAAATGTGTGTTCTGTGTGTAAATCCCTTGTCACCTCAACTATAAGGTTGACACTAAGGGGCTGATTCATTAAGGGTCGAATATCGAGGGTTAATTAACCCTCGATATTCGACTAGGAATTTAAATCCTTCGACTTCGAATATCGAAGTCGAAGGATTTTGCGCAAATTCTGCGATCGTAAAAAATCAAAAAAACTTAGGAAAGCCTATGGGGACCTTCCCCATAGGCTAACATTGACTTCGGTAGCTTTTAGCTGCCGAACTAGGGGGTCAAAGTTTTTTTTAAAGAGACAGTACTTCGACTATCGAATGTTCGAATAGTCGAACGATTTTTAGTTTGAATCCTTCGATTCGAAGTCGTAGTCGAAGGTCGAAGTAGCCCATTCGATGGTCGAAGTAGCCCAAAAAATACTTCGAAATTCGAAGTTTTTTTACTTCGAATCCTTCACTCGAATTTAGTGAATCGGCCCCTAAGCCCTAATTAGAATGGCACAAATCTCATCTGTTTTTATAGATACAAATATGTTCCCTTTTTTGCACGTTTCACAACTAGATAAACAAGGCCCAGTATTTAATCTGATTTAGTTCAATTCATTTAGAGACAGCAGTAACAGCAATCATATTTAAATGTGTGTTTGTAAACAATAGCAATTTCATTTTCTCAATATACTGTAAGCAGCACCATGATGTTTTCTTCTAGAGTTTGTTTATGTGTAACAATTATTTTGCATTCTCTGCAGAGATTGACAAAGAGAGAGTTAAACCTGCAGGCTTTTCTGTGCTCCTCCAGACTCTGAAGCATATTTTGACAGATAATAAGAACAGGCTTGAAGACTTGTCCAGTAAGGTAATACAAGCTCTGCTTGTTACTAGAGTCTTATTTTGGTTTCTGTTACATATAATAGTAGTAGGTGACAGACCACCAGATGGTGGGGAAATCTGCTGCCAGATGTCGTACTTATACACTTAGCTTCTTAAATTATGAACATGTGCTCCATTTATTTATGGATAAACTCTAAATTAAAATTGTTGTTGAAGGGGAGGATGTTTAAAATGTATTCATTTCTTATAGACACAAAATGCCTTCATTAGTTTGACATTTAATTTCTGTTCTTTGTAAATCCTCTGGGTCTGTGGATTGACTTGTATTTAACAGAATAAGAGCATTAATATCAATAAAGGAAAACGTATTGTTGCAGCTAAAAAATATACGAAAAATAAATTCTATAGTGTTTTGCATAAGGGCCTTATTTATCAAAATCCGAAATTTTATAAATTATTTTAATAAAAAAAAGTCAGACCTAACTAGAATCCACCATTGGACCTTATTTATTATTAAAGCACAATTTAATCGGATCAGAGACAAACACGAAAAAATTGAGTGAAAATTGGAATCGTACAATACTTTTTTTCCACGAAACCCTCGTTTTTTCCTGCCTTTTTTCTGGGATTTTTTGCCTGAAAAGTCCAAAATAGTTGGATATTCAGGCTAATTCCAGCGCAGACCACAGTAATTTCCAAATAGAATAGGGACCTCTCCCATTTACTTATATACAACCTCAGTAGGTCTGAGATGCGGGATTTTCGGATTCTGACTTTTTCCATCCTTGGGGTATAATAAATCACAAAAGATTATAGTTTATTTTCCACTAAAAATTTGGATTTTATAGTTAATAAAACTCACATTTTTGAGTTTTTGGCTTTCGGACTTTAATAAATAACCCCCTTATTGTGTTTAATACAGGGACCATTTATAATAAGGAACACAGTGTGCAAAGTGCAAAAACTGCAGTCTGCAGTGCACTATTTTTGGCACTTTTCTGAGGTCCTAAATTGCCATTTCAGAGCACAAAGGACCATGATTGCCCCGTTGAGTGCAGTGCTGTATTTAAGAGATTCGAGATAGGGGATTCAAATAGACAACCCCTACCCATCCCCTAACTTGCAAATCCTTCAGATATACAAGGTAGGGTGAATCAGAGGATGCAGGGTCCAGTCTTTACCATTTTCCTATGGCAGCACTATGTACCACATGCCACAAGGGGCATAGTGCAGCTATTCCTCCAATCAGAAGTGCTCTGTGCATGAGCAATAAGGGGAATACTCTTATACCCCTTATTACTCCTGCATTTCTGTCCAGTAAATGGTGCCCTACAATATTTTTACTACATGTATAGGATCTATTATCCAGAATTCTTGGGACCTGGAGTTTTCCAGATAAGAGATTTTTTTCATAATTTGGATAACCATACCTTATGTCACTTAACATTCAATAAACCCAGTAGGATTGTTTTGCCACCAATATGGATCTGTGCAGCTTAGTTACCATTTACAAGTACAATGTACTGTTTTATTATCACAGAGAAAAAGGAAATATTTCTTCAAAATTAGCCACATTTTTCAAGAATTTTCTATTAAGTTGCATTGCATTCTGTTTTCAAATTTAAAGTCTCCGTGTTTTTTGACTATACAGCTGAACATAGGCACCAGTCTCAAAATCCAGCACAAAATGTATTGTAAGAAACAATTGACCATACATATATCATGATTTTTTTTTTTAAAACTACCATCTGGCAATGACAGTTAAAAGTTTGTTGGGCAAAAAATGCAATCATTTATTACAGGTATGGGATCCATTGTCTGGAAACCCGTTATCCAGAAAGCTCCAAATTATGGGAAGGCTTTCTCCCATAGACTCCATTTTATCCAAATAATCCAATTTTTTAAGAATTATTTCCTTTTTCACTATAAGAATAGTAAAACAGTAGCTTGTACTTAATCCCAACTAAGATATAATTAATCCTTACTGGAGAAGAAACCAGCCTATTGGGTTTATTTAATGTTTAAAGGATTTTCTAGTAGACAATGTACAAATTACAGAAAGTCCCATTATCCAGAAAACCCCAGGTCCTGAGCATTCTGGAGAACAGGTCCCATACAACAGGTCCTGTACAACCATACGTCCTTGTATCAAAGGGAAAATGACTTCTAGGCCACCAGTAGGCTATGCCAATAATTGATGGATTTCATTACTATGCAGCAAATGTGTATGAAAATTGCTGTTCTTTACTCAGAGCACAACAGTTTGTAAAGCTGTATTAAATAACATTACCTTAGTTCAGCATCGGTTACAAACTGACTTACAAAACTTGTAAATTAGCGACTAACAATTTGCAGAACTTGCCATAAACCAATTGTAAGGTTGCTTAGAACTGGCCATTCTATAACATACTAAAAGTTAACTTAAAGGGATACTGTCATGGGAAAAATTTTTTTTTCCAAAATGAATCAGTTAATAGTGCTGTTCCAGCACAATTCTGCGCTGAAATCCATTTCTCAAAAGAGCAAACAGATTTTTTTATATTTAATTTTAAAATCTGACATGGGGCTAGACATTTTGTCAATTTCCCAGCTGCCCCAAGTCATGTGACTTGTGCCTGCACTTCAGGAGAGAAATGCTTTGTGGCAGGCTGCTGTTTTTCCTTCTCAATGTAACTGAATGTGTCTCAGTGGGACATGGGTTTTTACTATTGAGTGTTGTTCTTAGATCTACCAGGCAGCTGTTATCTTGTGTTAGGGAGCTGTTATCTGGTTACCTTCCCATTGTTCTGTTGTTTGGCTGCTGGGGGGAAAAAGGGAGGGGGGTGATATCACTCCAACTTGCAGTACAGCAGTAAAGAGAGATTGAAGTTTATCAGAGCACAAGTCACATGACTTGGGGCAGCTGGGAAATTGACAATATGTCTAGCCCCATGTCAGATTTCAAAATTGAATATAAAAAAATCTGTTTGCTCTTTTGAGAAATGGATTTCAGTGCAGAATTCTGCTGGAGCAGCACTATTAACTGATTCATTTTGAAAAAATTTTTTTTTCCCATGACAGTATCCCTTTAAAGGAGAACCACCTCTTTAACAGTGCATAACGATGTGGTTATGTGCATCTAAGGTATATTTTGTCTCTATTGTGTTAACTTATTTATTTCCTTTTTAAATTAGCAAGAAGCAGCTGAATGTGCATGTACCTGGAAAAATGAAGAAATTGCATCTTTGAAGGCAAAGAAACAAACACTATTCAACAACCTGAAGGTATTGTTAATATTGTGCTGGATCTTTGATTCCTTTGCTAAATACTGTGTGCTCATGCACTCGTTCTAATATTAAATGTCGGTAGCAGTTTAGATTTAGCCAGTACAAAGGATGTCTTTATTTGAATTAATTCCCTTTATAGTGGTACCAGTTGTAAGCAATGAGTGAGTGCTGCTACTTTGTGCAGTACCAAATGTGACCTAGGATGCTTTACAGTGATTACTGTCCAATACTTATTTTATTTCAATCTAAAGAATATTAATGAAGAATATCCTTTGTTATACAGATTTTTTGTAAGTAAGGCAATATAAGTATTCTTAATGGAAGTCTCACATGTAGGGGCCCATTTATTAAACCTCAATTTTTTTCTGGTCAAGGTTTTAGGGAGATTTTTAGGAATTTTTAATGAAAAAAAACATGAATTGTTAGAGATTTATCATACCCCAAAACTGCTTAAAATCTGAAATTACACCATCTCAGACCTGTTGAGGTCATGTAGAAGTCAATAGATGTCCCTGAAGTTTGCTGGATAATCCCAAAAATGAAGGGTTTTCGTTCGGTAATCCAAAAAAACCAAAATTTCCCATTGTAACCTCGATAAAATCTAGTTTTTGGAGTGTCAATCATACAATATGAATTGATGTTTGATTTTGTTGTGAAAAATTATTGATAAATGAGTGATAATCATGGAAAGGAGTTAGGTCGACTTTGTTTTCAGAAAAAAATTGATAAATTCGAGTTTTAGTAAATCAGCCCCGTACACTCTATTACAAGACCTGCAACCCAGTGGCACATATAGTAATGCAATTAATTATTAAGAACACCTTCTTTTTATGTCTTTTCTGTCTTCTCTTTATTAGAAAACACAATCTAACCTGGAAGCTTTCAAAGAAGAGTTACGTGATCTACACACAAAATGCACCGATCAAGAGTATCAAATAGCTGTTTTGCAGATGGACTTGGAAAATGCACAAAATGGCTGTCAGAATGAGAAACTACGGGTGTTAGAGTGTGATGCTGAAATAAAAAAGCTTTCAAGGGCTTATCAGAATGATACAGAGGTATTATAGGATGAGAGTACACAACACAACACAGCAAATTGCTAATTGTTTCTGTTTAGTAGTTGTTTACTTTTGTAATAGCAACTTTCTTTTATAACATAATAAATATAAAAAACCCTATGGATAAACTGTTTTTAAACGGGAACTCAAATATAGATAAGGAATCTGTTATCTAGAATGCTCAGGACCTGGTGTTGTATGGATAATAGATCTTTCTGAAATCTGTAAACATTCAATAAACCAGGCTGGTTTTGCTTCCAATAAGGATTAATTATATCTTAGCTTGGAGCAAGTATAAGGTACTGTTTTATTATTACAGAGAAAAAGGGAAAGGGTTCCAGATAATGGATCCTATACCTGTACTGCTTTTTGCATAGTGAAAGAAAATATAATTCCAATGAATTTTCAGATATACATTAATGAAAATGATCAGTTGATTTAAAGTTATCTGAAAATGTAATTGTTATTGTAAGCATTTGGCTCTTTACATTCCCGGCCTGAACAACTGATTCTGACTCCTGAAACAGTGTAGCAGAAGCCAGCTGATTAACAGACCTGGAGGAAAACCAACTTTTGCTACATTGTTTCAAGACTCCAAACAAGAGAAGAGAAAATGATGAATAAATACTGCTTTCAGCTGCAGTTTCATTTACAAATGACAGTTTTTAATGTGTTGAAAAGTTGCTGAAAATTAAGTTATCTGTCATTTTGCAAAAATGGTTATTTCACAGCGAATTTCATTCATCATTTATTAGCAGTTCATAGGCAACTTAATAGCTTAGAAAGGGGAAAAATGTATGTAAATTTTAAGTCTTTAGAAAAGTACCTTGACCAATTTTACATGTATTTTTTTCCATATAATTTAATCAAGATTTCCTACAATCTCAGGATTCAGATTTTTCTTATTTGTTTAGGAAAATCCCTTTGTTCAAACGGAAGTATTGTTTTTATTTGTCACTACAGCGTTGTACCAGCCTTATAAAAAATGTTTTTCTATTTCCAAGGAAAAGTTAACGTTCCTCCACAGCTTGTACCAGCGTTTGGTTACAGGCTATGTCCTCACAAGAAATCCACAAAGTTTGTTGGGTACATTTTCATGGATGGAGCTTTATACATTTCTTGAGGAGAATGTTGATCTACTGATCTCAGACCTGAACCAAGCCAACGAAAAGGTAAATTGGACCTTAAACCCACATATGAGAAACACATTGGTACAAAATAAATTCCAATCATTGGATTGAATAAAGCACAGAAAATGTCTTAGTTTGACAAGAACAACTATAATCAGCAGGACATGTACTGCAGAATACAAAGAAAGCCAAATGTGTCTTCCCTCTTATTTTATCAGTACAGACTGCAAATATTTTACAAATCCAAAACAGTGCAGAATAGCATCTTCCTGCAATCATAATTTAAAACATAGCACTATGATGGCATTATATACAAACTGGAGGAATATCCATTTGCCAAAATATATGCCATGTGTCTATATGGAGCACTTCTCAACTTGACAAGTAATTCAATGACAAATTCTCATTCACTTTAAAATATAAGCCATTCTTGTTCATGAAATTCTATATAAATATAAAAGCCTGAACAATAACAAAGGCTGCTGATCTAGAAGTCTGAGCAGGTACTAAGAACTGGGCTTCTGGTTTCATCAATCATTTACCCTTGTATAGCTAAACTGATTATTGCATGTATGAGTAAGTACCGGATAAACATTGACTGTTGCTTTCTCTGGGTTATTAATAAGGTGTCCAATCTAGAAGGTCTTTGTAAGACCAAGTCTGAGGTTTTGAAGGACCTGCAGAAGAGCCATGAAGAATCACTCAAGAAGCTGGCTGAAGAGATGAAAGCACAGGAAGTCTATTGGCTAAAACAGAGGAGAGATTTGGAAGAACACTACATAAAGCTCCTGCAGAAGGTTCAAGCAAAGTCATGGGTAAATGGGCCTCACGTTTTCAGGGTTTTGTGGTTATTGTCATATTATTTTGCACAGGGAGATGTATATGTATAATGCTATTAGTAGCAGTTTACTGTTTTCACTGTATATAACATGTAGTTGCTCAACAGCTAATTCTATGATTTATGCTTGTGGAAATTTCAGAGTATAGCTGAAAAATCCCAGGACAAAATGAAAAACGCAAAAGATCAGATGACTCAGGAAAATATCTGATAACCTCTGAAGAGGACCACAATTCTACAGTTGGTGCTTTTCATCCTCTCTCTTTCAGAACCTGTGTATCGGCCTCCCAGAGAGATTTTCTTCAGCATCAAATCAGCACCTGTGTAAAAGTTTAGAAATAAAATCTGTTTATAAATAAAATCTGCAACCGTGTGTGGATTTATTGTGCGAAGAATAAAAAGCAGCAGATCTGTGACTGTAGTGATGACTGCAAACAGGCTTTTCCATGTTACCTTGTGAAGTATACATATAAATATATTACATATATACTGTATATATACCCTATACGAACTGGAAATACCTTGATCTTGGTGATGTGTATGTATTGTAGAGGATTTTGTTACATTTTAAATTGCAAATACATATTAATAATACAGAGACTACATCACATAATTTTTATGCAGGCACCACTGCTGAATTTTATATTCACATGCATATTTTGAGGAATTTGATCTGGCAAATAGTTAATTGTTAGTTTATTTAGGCATGAATTAGTTCTCTCCATGCTTTTAAACCTCATTAGTAAGCTGGTAGTATATGATATGTTTTAAGTTTTAAGATATTTTGAGTGTAAAGTATTAATTTATTAAATGTGTTAAAATGAAAATCTACTTTTGTTATTAGTATGCTTTTGTATTGTTGTTATATTTTCCCAAAATGGCACTGCTGCACATTCAATGTGAGATCTTTACCAGGGATGTGCTGCTTTCACTTTTCACTTTAGCAGATACTTCCTAGAATTGCAAAGCCTATTTTCCACAATACCTGCAATTCCTTTTCAAATATGTAGGACCCAAACACATTTAGGGGCAAATTTACTTATGGTCGAATATCGTGGGTTAATTAACCCTCGATATTCGACTGCCGAATGTAAATCCTTCGACTTTGAATATCGAAGTCGAAGGGTTTACCGCAAATAGTTCGATCGAACGATTTTAATCCATCGATCGAACGATTTTTCTTCGACCTAAAAATTGTTAGGAAGCCTATGGGAACATAATCTCAGTGGATTGCTTAGCTATGGAACTGCTGCATTTAAAATGATTCTGACAGCTAAAAGACCATATTTACTAGTAGTTCATAAACTTTCTTTGAAAAAAGATATCATTTAGCATATTTATATGTGCCAGATGGGAAAAGAAGCAAAGCATATAACTTCTTGTGCAAGCCAATTAAATGGAGTCAAGTTTGTACTTGACACTTGTACTAGGGTGTAAGTACATTATTTTCAGGTACTTTAAATAATGTCCAACATATTTAGCAGTTAAAAAGTTTACTGTTATTGTGGTCTTTGTGGGTTCTCACTATGCATGGACAGTCTCAACTGGGCCAGGCCACAGGGATCTTTCCAAATAGCTACATTAAGATGCCGTGGTCCTTGGTGGCCTGTGTTTGGTGATGACAGAGATTGGCAATTCACCTTCATTAGTTAAACTGTAATAACACATACGTACCTAAACCCCCCAGAAATGTGTTCAAACTTTTCATAACCTGTCTTGCGCCCAGCAGCACCGAGCCCTGACCTTAACCCAACTGAATGGCCTGCACAAAGCCCATCATCACAGCTGAACTGGGTGTAATTCTTCTATTCCTTCATTCCTTTCATTTCACAAAACATTTAAAAGTAATACTTAGAGTGCCATCTTCTGGTTAGTGAAACAGAAACTAAACTAACAGTTACATTATTTTCTTTACTGCAATGTTATGTTAAAATGCTAAATAAAAGCCTTTAAAAAATTACATTCTGAGACTCCACTGCATTGCTCTTCAAATATTTTGTTTTTCCCTTCAGTTCTATTAATTGATCATTTGTAATAAACGACAGTGGCCATTCACCTTGTACTTTAGTAGCTGCAACTGCTTTGATATGGATAAAGATAACTAGAAACGCAGATATAACAACATAGAAGACTTGTTCAATAGGTTTAATGCGAAATATTTTTCTATCATATGGGTTTCCTAATGCACTTCTCTTTGCAGAATTAAATGTATAATGTATATTAATGCAGGTCAGTGATGAATGCCATCTAGTGGATATTTACGCTCATAACAGGCAAATAAGCAAACATAAACAGGTGCATGTTTGTACATATGTAACAAGAAATATAAATAAAGTCTAAACATAAGATATTGCCACTTTTAAGTACATGAATATGCAATTAAGTAATTATAAATCTGTATATTGATTTATTTTGTGGATAGCATCTTAAATAAAATCAGCATTAAAACAAATTACCAGTTTTCCCACCTGACTGTATCCTATTGACTTCAGCGGGTTACACCTTGTTTCAGGAGGTTTACAATGGCAAAAAATCTATCCAATAATCTTTAATTCAAAAAAAGGGGTTGTTCACCTTTGAGATAACTTTTAGTATGATGTAGAGAGGGATATTCTAAAACAATTTGCAATCGGTTTTCATTTTTTATTATTTAAGACTTTTGAGTTTTATTCAGCAGCTCTCCATGTCAGCAATCTGATTGCTAGGGTCCAAATTACCATAGCAACTATTCATTGGTTTGAATAAGAAACTGGTCTATGCATAGTAGAGGCCTGAATAGAAAGATGAGTAATAAAAAGTAGCAATACGAATACATTTGTAGCCTTACAGAGCATTTGTTTTTGTTTTTATAAAGGGTCAAAGGGTCAGCGACACCGATTTGAAAGCTGCAAAGAATCAAAAGAAAAAGACAAATAACTATAAAACTATAAAAATAAATAATGAAAACTGCTTGAAAAGTTGCTTAGAATATCGATTTCGAATATCGAAGTCGAAGAATTTACCGCAATTCGTTCATTCGATCGAAAGATTTGGAGGATTTTAATCCATCGATCAAACGATTTTCCTTCGACCAAAAATTTGTTAGGAAGCCTATGGGGACCACAGTTACTAAAATCCACAGGTTGACGCCATTCATTAAAGGACCAGTAACATCAAAAAATGAAAGTGATTTAAAGTGATAAAAAGATAATGCAGAGTTGTTCTGCACTGGAAAAAGCTGTGTGTTTGCTTCAGAAACACTACTATTGCTTATATAAATAAGCTGCTGTGTAGCAATGGGGGCAGCAATCGTTCAATGACGGATCCGCACACACAAAAGGTTATGCAGACGGGGAGTTAACCCCTTTTAATTTGCTACCAGTATCAACGTTTCTGGGGGAAGCAAATTAAAAGGGGTTAACTCCCTGACTGCATAACCTTGTGTGTGTGTGCGGATCCGTCATTGAACGATTGCTGTTGCTAAGGGACCCGGCCGGTCGATGGAGGGCCAGCACCATCACTGCAGAGACAGGTGTGCAATAGACAGTGTCGGACTGGGATACAGGAGCCCACCAGAAAACCTTAGGCTGAGGGCTAACTTTCTAAACTTTTATACCTCCTCTCCTCACTCAACCTCTTTATTCTCATATTCTTTTTTCTCTACATACTATACTTCTTCCTTTATTAAGCCTCTTTGTTCCCATAAAGAAATATGGAATGACCATGAGCATGAAAATAGGCAAAATGGTTAGAAGCAAAAGGGCCCACTGACACCTGGGCCCACCTGGGCCCACCAGGAGTTTTCCTGGTATCCCGGTAGGCCAGTCCGACACTGGCGGTAGAATAATCACATTTAACTACAAGTTTTAGCAGTGGGGGCAGTCATTCAAAGGAGAAAAGGCTCAGGTTACACAGCAGATAGCAGATAAGCTCTGCAGGACATAATGTTATCTATTATCCACTATTTAACCTGTGCCAGAGACCCTTTTTTTCAATTTCCACCATTGCTACACAGCAGCTTGTTTATATTAGTAGTGTTTCTGAAGCAAACTGATCAGTTTTACTTGTGCATGGTAACATTACATTATATTTTATTACTTTAAAACACTTTCATTTTTTGGTGTTACTGTTCCTTTAAAGGTACTTGTGTCCAAAGATGCTTTTTGCACTTTCCTATAGTTGGCAGATGCCATTTCAAGAATTCTAAGCACAATTTCACCATTTTTAAAATGCAAGCCGCAAATACTCTGCGACTTTCTGGGGAAACCATGCATGCTATTTACAAATTAATGGTGAATTGCATCCAAAATTGCCTTTTCATTCAGAAATGAGCCCTAGTGTCTCTAGAAGTTGACCGGACTGGAGTTTACGAAAGCATTTCTAAACACAACCCAAAATCCTCACAGATGAGACAAATGTATCCTTTCCAGAAAGCACACCATCTGTAGGTTTACAGGGAAAAATGAAAGCCTTCAAAGAAAAAAAAAACACCATCCCTTCTGTTGATTTGTTGAAGTTTTGAGGCTGCTTTGCTGCTCCTGTAGATGCCTTGAGTATGTACATGGCATCATGAAATCAAAGATTACCAAGGCATTTTGGAGCTCAATATTAAGTGCAGTGGGTCTCTGTTGTAGATCATGGGTCTTTCAGCAGGACATGTCCCCAAAGATCACTTCACCCATCTGTAGAGTGATACAGAAAGCTCAGTCATGTCTATAAAAGTGGAGTTTTAATCCAGTTCTTTCCAATGGGTCAGTTACCATATATAAATAGGCTTATTTATCAAATTAACTGGAATAAACTCAAATAAACTTATTTATGTAAACATCTGTACATTCAGAACGGGATTGAATATAGAAAAAACTCAAAATACTCAAATTTGTGAGTTCACAAGCTCAGAGAAACCCGAAAAAACTGTAAAATCTCAAATTTAACAAATGGCTAGGACAACTCCCATTGACTTCTATATGAACTTGCAAGCTTTTAGATGCCAAAAGTTTTACGTTCAAGCTTTTGGTGATTAATAAATACAAATCATTGGAGTTTTTGAAAACACAATTCGAACTTGTTTGTTTTTGTGCAAAAAAATTTGAGTAAAGATTAAAATGTTGATAAATATTTTGTCATTTTTTTCAGATCTGAAAGAATATTTGAATTCGGAATGCAGTAGCGCAGTTTGAAATATTAATAGTGAATCAAAGGCTAAAACATATTCCTAAAGAAAAGAATCCAGCAACATATTAAGCTGATATAACTTTTACTGGGGAATGTAATAAAAGTCACTAACGGAAAAACTATTTGCAATGCGGAAAGTTATGCCTTTGCACGAACAAATTTAGCTTTGAGCTAATTTAATATAGCTTTTGCGAACCCGGAAACTGTTAAGCGATCACTTCCGATAGTGGAAGACCATTTGCGAATTTTATAGTTTGCGCCAATGCGCAGTAAATGTAATAAAACTTCTTACTGAAAAAGTCGTTATGTTTGCAATGCACTCATTGATCTACAGTAAGTATTGAAATTACCTATTGTTAAATATATGCCCCCTCTTTGCATCTTTATGTTATATTCTAGGTAGAGTTTTCCTGAATCATGAGAGAGTTGCAGTGACTTGTGGACAAGTTTGGTGTGCCGAGCCAGCGTACATCAGGTTGGTTGAAGGTGTAATATGACAGATACATCTGTCAGTGTTAAAGTGACTCTATTGAGGGGATTGTGCAGATGTCTCCTCCTGGCCCCCTCTCCACATGGTCTCATTTGATGACATGATTGAACCAGACCTCACAGCAGTCCACTAGTCCAACCAGCCAGGAAAGGGTGAGAGGAAAGGGACCTGCCGTTGTCAGCCCATAAGTTGAATTTCAAGGACCATGAATTTTTTGAACAGACAGAATAGGTTCTGAAGGCTAGGCTTTGAATCCAACAGAGATAAAGTACTTTGACAGTATACCTGCAAGGGGAACAGATGTTCTTACTGAACTGAGCCAACTTCTTCGACAAAGGAAAGGTCACACACTTCAAGAGGTTATGTAGGACAATAGAAACACAAATACATTTGTGCTATGGGTAATATTCCATGGTGTAATGTACGCTTTTTCTGCTGTCAACAGCTTGCTCATATTTGCAGACCTCATGTTTATTTAGAATCTTACAGGAAATCTGAATATGCATGAACTATATTAACTCATTTTAAATGGATTAAAAACGAATAATACTAACGAGAAATACTTACTGTTTGCAAGTTTTGAAATAAATAGCTTTGGTATAACCACCATAATAATATTAACCCCCCTTATTGCACCATTTACCTTAAAGTACTATTTCAAAGACTGGGGATTGGATTCAGTCATGAAAAAAGTCAAGGACTTTCAATATATACATATGTACATATATAATTAATTCAAATGATATAGTATCTCCCTTAAACGTCAGACAAGTAGAACATTTTTCTCAGCACTTATTATCATGTTATCCACCTACCTCATGGGTTTATATGGGCTGCTGTTGGCCAAGAGGCATAGGTAGGGCCCTTAAAATAAGTACAAGAGCAGTATACTTTTTTTCATGAAAATCCCTTTGTATTAGTTTCATTGAAAAATCAAGAGATAGCCATATAATTATTTGTAATTGTAATTTTTTTGGCTTTGTTTTTTACTCAAGAAAATAAAGCCTGTTACTATATGATGAACAAAATGGGAGTGTGGAAGCACTCTAAAGGCTAGTTTTAATGCACATTCCCTAGTCCCCTGTCTCAAAAGTAAGTTTACAAAACAGGGTTTTTTTAGATACAAAGTTGAAAAGCCACCATACCACGTCAAGGTAAACCCCATATGGCAGTCCCTTACTTGTTTGCCTTTCGGCCATAGTATAAAAAGTCTTACTTTTCTGCATAGTAGCATTATCCGTGAATCAGTGTATGTTGAACCTTGGTTTCAGTGTGAAGGATCTATCCTCCCCCGCAAGTATGTGGCTTTTAAGGGAGAGGAATTGTCCAAACCAATGCCCATTTTTTCACAGTATATTAACTGTGAAAACACGATGCTGTGCCTTTGGCTTTAGACCTGGTCAAATGCACTTTGTTTGAGGACAAAATTATATTAAAATGATGATGTCATAAAAAGGAAATAGAGCCCTTTAGTAAATAAGGGTATAATATTTCCTTGCAGAATGACATCTGGTCCATGGGCTGTTCACAATCAAAATTTAGTTGCATGCGTTTTCATCCTTACTATGGTGTGAGAATACCTGGTGGTCTAGTGGAGTGGGGGAGGGGGTGCCTGCTGCTTCCTCTTCCTTTGCATGCCAGTCTGTAAATGACACAAGAGAGCTGTGTCTGACATCATTGTGTTTGGTGTGAAATTCAAATATTTAAAGGGGCCATGGGCAATAACTCACTGCCCAATGTACAGTAGATCTATTTTCAATAGTTCCTGTGTGCGATTCCTAGTCTGTTTAGTCTGTTCTTGACCTTGCCGGCCCCTGATCATTCCTAGTCTGCTGCCTGTCATGAGCTTTGCCTGTTTACTGACCATTCTCTCGGATCCTGTTACTGTGCTGAGATACTGTTGCACTTGATCCAGCCTGTGACCTTGACTACGCACTGTCTCCTGAATTTGTACTGCACTGCCTGATTGTTATCGACTCGGCCTGTTCTGTGACCATGCTCCTTCTTCCCCATTCTTCCTTTAATTGTTTGGTTCCCTTGCCTGCCCAGAACTCTCTCCCTGGTCCTTTCACTATTAGACCTGGCAGCATCCAAGTAGTACAATATAGGTTCACACTGTCAGCTGTGTATTTTAAATTGGTAGGCTGTTTGTATGATGTTCCCTGGATACTCCATCCTGGCATCCACAAATCATGCAAATGTATCATAAAGGTTGGGAATCATACAGCAGGCAGAATAACTGCTAATAGGCTTTTGTTTTGGGCTTCAAGGGCCCTTTCTTGAGAAACATGTCGTGTAGACACAAAATAAAAGCCTATTAGCAGTTATTCTGCCTGCTGTATGATTCCCAACCTTTATGATACATTAGCATCCAAGTAGTGGAAGGCTCCTCCCGAAGTGAAAGGAGCTTGTTACAGGGGGAAGTGTGAGCCGAGGCCGGGACCTTGGGGTTTGTTCTGGGTTCGCAATACCATTAGTAACACGTGGTTTAAATGCCATATTTTCCTTTAGTACATCTTTCTTGTTCAGTATTTTGTATCATTTGGTTTACTTAAGTAGTGTAAGGTAAAGTGTCGACTAGCTCCTGCAGTTATGTACACATCTTTTGAGCTGCCCTTTCCCCTACAGTGATTGACAAACACCATGCTTTGCATTGAATGCTTTTGATGGTGGCATTATGCATAAGAAATCTGAATTGTATCAGTTGTAGAAGGAAGTGCAAGATATTGTAAGCACACACATTCTGATTTATGAGGTAAGTTGGTAAGGATTTCAAATATAATCATATCATATAGCAAGAATGTTTGAGGTTTGGCTGCTTTCAACATTTGTCATTTATATCTAGCCCTTGTGGACTGTTCCAGGGATGACTAGTTGATCAAAAGTTCAGAATGGTTAACTTGGCTACACAAAATGTGCACAAGAGTGATAAATAAGATTCTCGAGGCATCTAGGAACTTTGGCTGTTATTAGTGTTCTCTACCGTCAGACAACATGACAAATTTGGATGTATTGTGAGTCAGATAAGGTTATTTTGCAAAAATTTCTATGTATTTCTTTAAAAATGCACTGTAATCTGTTTTTACTCAGACCCCAAGTGAGCTCTAATTATCTGTTTGGGAAATATGAAACACTAATTTCCCTTTAATTTGAATTTCTTATTTTCTGGTGTAGGACTGCTATCAGAATTTCTGGATAATATCTAAAGCTCATGTAACTGAGTGCCCTGTTTTACCAAACTCACTGGCACAAAAATGATGTTTCCAAAAGTTCAGGGATTCTTATATATTCATATAATATACCCAACACTTTAAAGCACACCTTAAAGATATCTTACTCCATATTCTCATTCTTCTCTGGCAGGGCTGACCTGCATTACTGCATACTCTCTCATTGCACAGCTCAGAAGCCAGACTGCTTTTCTGTCACTTGTTTCTATAGACTTTACTTCAGCATTAAATTGTGTCTCTCATCTAGTTCTCATCCAAGAACCTTTTAATTAAAGCTGTCAAAAGAATAATTATACTTTAAAAACATGGCTGGCCAACCTATTTCATATATCACAACCTCCACCTAAAAATCAATATTATATAAGAAATAAATAGTAAGCTATGGTATCTCTTAAATGTTTGTTCAGTGTTAGTAGCAGATCACATTTGAGAGCAGCATTACTTTTGTTTCATTGTGCATTCCACTCAGTCTGTCACCTGTACCATCAGTTAATGACTAATATATAAATGGACATTTAATTCATTTGTATAAGCTGATGATTTGAGTTATTATGTTTAGAATCAGTAGGTACAGTTTCCAGTTTAAGAGATTTTAAGCAGCCACACTAACATAGTTACATAGTTAGGTTGGATTGAAAAAAGTCCATTAAGTTCAAACCCTACAAATGAAACACAGCGTCCATACACACACACACTCACACCTCTATACATTCACATAAACTGTATATATTGTGAAGTTTGAGGGATCACAGTGGGTTTTTTTTCACCAGACATGCAGGCCACTCCAGATTGAAGGTAAATAGTCTGTTTATTTTTCTCAATTCAGGTTAGGCTTTCAGCAGCAAACAGTTGTAAGGAAAACAAAACAGCTTCACTTCAGCAGTGTATAAGTCCAAAATAAGAATAGCTTACTTGCCAAACATATAACATCCAGTCTTTAGAGAGACAGCATTTTCTGTTCAACTCAGCAGTGAGTTACCACTTTTGAAAAACTTCCACCCCTTCACCTGCTGCTCACCTCCTTTAAGCACCCCTTGGATGTCCAGCCCACCTCTGGCTGGTTAACCCCATGGTGTCTCTTAAAGAAGTAGTTTTAAAACCTAAAGAATGGGGATATATATCGGTCATCTACAATATATCCCCCCCACTCCCTAGCTTGTACAATATATATATATATATATATAACAAACAAGGGAAAGTTGTGCTCACCACTATTTTTTAAAACCATTAGGCGGGGGTGCAATGAGGGTGTGACCACAAAATACATATAGTCAAATACAAGAGTCCTCTGCACTCAACCCATTATCAATATATTTAAGACAGCGACATTTTGTGCATACTGCTACTAAAAAATGCCTTACCCTTTAAACAAAACAGGGATTGTTTGTCCATATATTGCAATATATTTAAGCTGGCCAACTACGTCAAAGTCATCCCATATCTGGCCAGTCCTATTCTCAATTTTCATCTGATTCATTAAGAATTCTATTGCTTCATTATATATTTTACAAAGGGACTTGGTTTTACCTGCAACTTAACTTGCTGCTTTCAAAGTAAACCTCCCAAACTTGGCTGCCCTTTTATTAGACACCAGTGGGATCACCTGACCATAGTTGGGAAGGGTGGGAGCTACAACATATATATATATATATATCCACAACAACAAAGTACTGACGTTTTGGCTAACACATTAGCCTTTCTCAAGACACCCAGGTATTTTTTGTACCTCTTATGCTTGTCCAAGGAATCATTTATACCCCTCTTAAACGCATTAATAGAATGAACCTCACTGTCCTCACTGTTAAAAAACACCTACACTGCTTCAAATGAAAGTTCTTTTCTTCTAGTCTGAAGGGCAAAGTCTAGTCTTTGTTGCAGTGATCCTTTTTATGAGAAAAAAAGAGCACCTGCTATCAGTCTATAAAGGTGTTTAACCATGTGCTGGGGGGTGCAGTGTTATCCACATGGGAGGAGGAGACATATGGATTTAATTGTATGTTTAAATATGACTTACATTTTCCACATATGAGTTATATCCCTGCAGTCAGGGCTGGTCCTATCACATGTGGGGCCCAATTGGGACCATGTTGGCGGGGCCCCTAGACAAAGTGTTGCTGGCTACTGACACACCAAGTATTTAGGAAAATAAGGGCATACAGGCACAAAATAGAAAGGAAAGGGGCAGACAAGGTAACATAATAGGGGCACACAGGGTAAGAGAGAGAGGGAGGAAATAGGAGAGTGGACTGGGCCAATTAGTTTGGGGCTGGGCCGATTCAGCTTGGGAGCAGGCTTGGTTGGATTGGGGGCAGGCAGGGCCTATCAAGGTTGGAGGAAAGCTGGGCCTATGAGAGTTGGGGGCAGGCTAGACCTATGGATTTGGGGATGGGCTGGACTCTCAAAGTTGGGGGCAGGCCAGGCAGCATCATGTGCTGAGGGAAATATTATCTGTGCTGCCCTGTGGTGCGGGGCCCCCCAGAGGTGCGGGGCCCAATTGGGCCCAATTGGTCCAATTGGCCTAAGGCCGGCCCTGCCTGCAGTTAACACCAACCAGTAAATTTTTTGTGATTTTTGCATTTGGAGTGAAGTAAATAACCCCCTAAGTAAATCACATCCACTGCCATCCCAGAATCGAGGTCGCTGCTTACCTTCTCATTAAAAGAAATCATGTTATCCTTATCTATATTTTTAACTGTGTGTGCATTTAAATGGGTGGTTCACCTTTAAGCTAACTTTGCGTATGTTATAGAATGGCCAATTCTAATCAACTTTTCAATTGGTTTTCGTTATTTAGTTTTTATTGTTTTTTTAATTATTTGCCCTTTTCTTCTTACTCTTTCCAGCTTTCAAATGGGGATCACTGACCCCATCTAAAAAAGTAAAGGCTCTGTAAGGCTACAAATGTATTTGTATTGCTAATTTCTACTTCATCTTTCTATTCAGGCCCTCTGCGATTCATATTCCAGTCTCTTCAAATTCAAATCAGTTAATGGTTGCTATGGTAATTTGGATCCTAGCAAGCAGATTGCTAAAAATGCAAAAAAGGAGAGCTGCTGAATAAAAAGCTAAATAACTCAAAAACCACAAATAAAACCAAATGAAAACCAATTGCAAATTGTCTCAGAATATCACTCTCTACATCATACTAAAAGTTAACTCATATGTGAACAACCCCTTTAAGTCACACAACTGCAAAGTGTAAACACAGACACAAGCTGCCATGTTTTTTTACCCACAATACATGTTGTGTCTATATTGGTAAACCATCCCCAACATGGTGCAGGTTCTTGTGCTAGATGCGTGTTCAGAAACAAATAGAAAAGAGGGTTGCATTTGGAACTGAAAAAAATTATTATTTATTATTACAGAGAAAAATGAAATCATTTTTAAAAATTTAAATTGTTTGATTAAAATGGAGTCCATGGGAGATTTCCTTCCCATAATTCAGAGCTTTCTGGATAACGGGTTGCCAGATAATAGATCCCATACTTGAATATAAGAAAATATGTGTACATATAGCATGAAAAGATTATGGACCTTTAGCTTAGACATGCAGACTACAGTTATTGGTTGTCGGTAGCAAAAATGTCAAAACTATTTCGGAAGGGAAACTTATGTGCGAATAATTGATGTAGATTATCGTACAAAGGGAAAACACTATGGGGATAGAAGGGATTGTTGCAAATATACATTGATGGATCTTTCTTTTGTTCAGTAATATTCCATTCTTGTTGGGAAAAGTCAAATGTATCATTTGTTTAACATAAGCCCCAAACTCTAGTCCTGTTAAAAAGTGTTCTTTCTAAATACCTGCAGACCTAAATCATAACGTATTTATGTTCTTATGACTGGAGTGTAATCGAAGAAGAACGTTTTTTTTTTTACCAGAACCAGCATTCCTATAGAACCGGCTTGTTTTTTCTTGCTTAGGCCACTCAAATGTGTTCAGGATCAAATATTTTATTGCACCACAGCCTGAATATGATAAAGTAAAATTAAACACGTTTCCAGTGAAACCCGATACACAGATTTGCAGGCTTCTAATGACATTTTTCAGCTGTTTTCTTTGGGTTTTATGAGAAAACAATATTTTTGCAAAATGGATTTCCATTCCAAGCATAACAGTGAAACAAAGAAGTTTGTGATCCGATGTTTGGCACGCAAGGTAGAGAGCACTACGTTGCAAAATATGTCGTGCTTCACCCAACAAAAAAGGGAGGCCACAGAACAACACACTTTATCACTAGGAAATAGTTGGGTGGTCCCTCTTAATTGGCAAGAGGACTGTGGTGCCACAAACTTTAAGAAATACATTGAGTGTAGCTGGCTGTCCTGCCCTTAATGTGACCCTTATTTGATTTTTTTTAATGAAATCGAACACCAAAAATATAAAATAAAATGCTGACTGGTTAGAGGTCTTAACCATTACTGATATTAACTGATGTTTTTTGTTTATAAAGCCAGGAAGACTCACTTCACAGCTATTCCCATTGACCTTGAATGGGGGCGGCAATTTCTATGGCTTTGTACACCTTACCAGGAGTGAGAAAATGCTTGGATGACAATATCTAGAGACCCAGTCTGTATCTTACCTTACCTTCCCTTGCTCTCCAAATTTGGCTTTCTAAACTAACTAAAGATACAAAAGAACTCTTCAGAAGACTAGTGCTGCTCTGGTAGGGATGACAATAACATAGTGAGATACAGTTTAATTGGCCTGTTAATTCAGTAAAGTGTAAGTCATAGTGTGTTTCATTGCTTAACTTGTTCTGCAGTTATACTCCTGAAAGTGCACTGCACTCCTTCATATTATTTTAATTATTTGGGTCTAACAATTGAAGGTGCTATGTTTTATAATCCATATTGCAAGCCCATAGCCAGATATATTGGATATGTTTCGGACTGGGAAGGTTTTGGGCACACTGGGGCTGCAGCATCAGGGGACTGTACACTCGCTTGGGTCCACCTCCCCCACCCATACAAGCCCCTGCCCTGCTGCAAACCCCCCTCTTCTTCCCACCCCCTAGTGTGTACCTTCTTCGTGCATATTATTTCTTCATGCAGCTGCAATTGGGAGGGGGGAGATCAAGAAGAGGCATGGGTAAGAAGCAGCTCTGCCAGCAGTGGGGAGGGGGTCACCATTTTTTTCCTAGTGTCCCGCCCGTCCAGTCCTACCCCGTTCCTAAATACAATAAGTCCAGAACCCTCTAAATTCACGATGGCCCATACCTAAAAGCAATTTAGATTTGTTTCACCTCATCCAAAAACAGAAAACCTATTCATGCATTTTCTAAGTAGGGTCACTAGAGAAGGGGGTTGCATTGTTGTATATTGGGGAAAATATTTTTGTTGTGTATGCTAAATGGCCAAATGGATCTGGACACCCCTGTGTAGGAACACTCGTTCCTACTCGGTGAGTTTAACTTGTCTCTGGAAGCAATGTCAGGGTAATAATTATATGCCAGAAGCATGTTTTTCATGGAAAAGAAGCAGAACACAACTTCACCATGTTCATTGCAAAACCATTGGATTCACTTTCAGTGGAGCCTGGAGAAGTGCAAAAATATTCACTAGAGGGATCAATCTAACCATCTGATGATACAGAGAATGGGTTTGCTGAGATAGCAGTGGAAGAAGTTGACTGGCCTCCACAGAGCCCTGACTCCAACCTATCTGAACACCTGTAGGAGGAATAAGAATTCCCACTGTGAAGCCAGTTCTCATGGTCCATCATAAGTGCCCAACCTTTCTAATGCTTTTGTGACTGAAAGGAAGCAAATGCTGTCGACAATTTTCCAACATCTAGTGGAATGTAGTGATGAGCAAAATTATTCACCAAGTTTCACCACAAAAATGATGCCCGTAGACTCCGGTGGATGAATGAAATTTTGTAGCATGTCAAAAAAATTTGTCACGTGTTAAAAAAATTTTGCTGCCCATAGACTTCAGTGCTTTTCTGCAAATTTTCACAATCTTGGCAAATCGAAATGGGTGCGAATCGTCCATCACGAGTGGAAAGCCTTCCTAGAATCGTCTCTTATAATAGCAATCGGAACACCCTTGTATTATTACCTTTTGGTTCTGAAATAATTTGCTGGGTAGGTAATTCTACAGATATCTTTGGCAAAATAGTTACTATTATATATATATATATATATATATATATATATATATATATATATATATATATATATATATATATATATATATATATATATATATATATATATATATATATATATATATATGTATATGTATATATACACATACATACATACATACATTCATACATACACAGTTAGGCCCCTAAATCTTTGGACAGAGACAATTTTTTTTACTAATTTTGGTTCTGTACATAACCACAATGAATTTTAAATGAAACAACTCAGATGCGGTTGAACTTCAGACTTTCAGCTTTAATTCAGTGGGTTGAACAAAAAGATTGCATAAAAATGTGAGCAACTAAAGCCTTTTTTTAACACAATCACTTAATTTCAGGGGCTCAAACGCAATTGGACCATTGACTCAAAGGCTATTTCATGGGCAGGTGTGGGAAATTCCTTCATTATGTCATCATCAATTAAGCAGATAAAAGCCCTGGAATGGATTTGAGGGGGGGCTGCTTGTATGTGGAAGATTTTGCTGTGAACATACACCATTCAGTCAAAGGAGCTCTCCATGCAGGTGAAACAAGCCATCCTTAAGCTGCAAAAACAGATAAAAACCCATCCCAAAAAAATTGCGACAATATTAGGAGTGGCAAAATCTACAGTTTGTTACATCCTTAGAAAGAAGGAAAGCACTAATGAACTCAGCAACGCAAAAAGACCTGGACATCCACCGAAGACAACAGTGGTGGATGATCACAGAATCATTTCCATGGTGAAGAGAAACCCCTTCACAACAGCCAAACAAGTGAACAACACTCTCCAGGAGGTAGGCGTATCGATATCCAAGTCTACATAAAGAGAAAACTGCATAAAAGTAAATACAGAAGGTGCACTGCAAGGTGCAAGCCACTCATACGCATCAAGAATAGAAAGGCTAGATTGGACTTTGCTAAAAAAAACATCTAAAAAAGCCGGCACAGTTCTGGAAAACATTCTTTGGACAGATGAAACCAAGATCAACCTGTAACATGAATGATGGCAAGAAAAAAGTATGGAGAAGGCATGGAAGAGCTCATGATCCAAAGCATACCACATAATCTTTAAAACATGGCGGATGCAGTATGATGCCTTGGGTGGGCATGGCTGCCAGTGGCACTGGGACACTAGTGTTTATCCATGATGTGACACAGGACAGAAGCAGCCGAATGAATTCAGGCTGTCATTGCCAGCAAAAGGTTTTCAACCAAATATTAGAAATGAAATGAATTTTATTTTCAGTTTTTTAATTTGTCCAATTGCTTTTTGAGCCCCTGAAATGAAGTGATTGTGTTAAAAAAAGTCTTTAGTTCCTCACATTTTTATGCAATCTTTTTGTTCAACCCACTGAATTAAAGCTGAAAGTCTGCAGTATATAAAATTCATTGTGGTAGTGTACAGAACCAAAGTTAGAAAAACGTATATATATATGTGTGTGTGTGTGTTTCAGCTATCTTATGTATTAATGAGACAAAAGAAAGGCACATTCCAGCATTATTTTAGTATTTTCCTTTTGTCAACAGTCAAACAAAATCTGACATTATGAATCCACTTTCAGTGTTTTCCAACACCATATTGTGAAACAACATTAGAGATTGCTGCGGATCATAGTTTGATTTTGTCATATACATTGTCTAATCCCTTTGTGGCATGGCTTTTCTTTCTCTGCATTTTACTTGTGTCTTCTTTATGTATCATTTTAGATTTTGTTCTCTATAGGGATCTGAAAAACAGAACCACAAACCTGCAGGCTTTGCTGCTGTCCTTGAGAGTTTGAGATGTATTTTGACAGATTACCAGAGCAGGCTCGAAGACACATCTAATGAGGTAACACTGGCACTGTTTGGCTCCAAACACATAGCCTTCGGCCTACTGCAGTTCTGCTCCTTTGCTCGTTACAAAGGTCGGAAGACTGGGAATTGACAATTGACAGCTTTTCTGACACTGCTGTCATGGATTTCTCTCTGCTGTTGCTTGAGGTACTGAATTACTTAGGGTCATCCGTTGGTTCAGTAACATTTTGAACTTAGACGCTTCCAATGATTTTGTCTTATCAACTCGGAAAAACAAGCCCTTGTCCTTTAGTCTTGTGGAAACAGCTTACAATAGAAGTCATCTGGAATGTACATAACAGGATCATTTGAATACTTTTATTCTGCCTCTTCAGAAAGTAACTCTTGCTATCATATCAGGCATTAGTGTTAAAACTGAGCAAGGAATTAATCAGATGTCATTGTTATTTTACTATAACAAACCAGCTTTGGTGTTATTCTTGTGTATTGTGACATTGTTAGTTTTACTGAAACCTACATGCTAGTCCATCCTTCCAAGTAAATGCATTATACAGCATTGTTTCTGATGCCAAATAGTTTTCATTTTAGCAAAGTAAAACTATCATGATACAATAGAACTAAATTGTTGTGATAATTAGGCACAATAAGGAACAAAATATTGATACAAAAATCGGATTACTCCCTCTGTTCTAGAAATGTAGGGGACCATTAAAAGCTGTGTTTTCTTGCTGTGACACAGTACTGGTTAGTGCGCTAAGAGACCTATTTAACATACTGTGTACAGCGATCAATGCTGGAAAAACTGGTGTATAAATTGCATAAAACGAATGGTGAGTTTATAAAAGAACACCGCCCAAATGCTGCATCTGATGTCATTATCTTACACCACTTTAGACCTTGGTTAATTTGTCAATGCAAAAATTCAAGCATCTAGTTCTGATGGGAATTATGGAGTATTTGGTCATTGTTTTTTTAACAGTATGATAAATAGGCACATGTTTTGTGCAATGGAGGGTCCCAGGGTAAAATAGACTTTGAGGGGCACAAATATTTATATACAGTAGCACTTTAAAACCAGTGGCCTTTCAGTTCTAGTTGAACTGCAACTTTCAGAACCCACAACACCTGTCTGTAGATTGTTGCAATTGAACAACAACATATGAACCAAAGGTTGAGCATACTAATCTAAAGTCTTACTCTTCCTATATAGCTTTACTTTTCCTGTAATGCTCACATATTTTTCCTGCAACTGCTGCTTTATGGATTACATTTACCCTGCCTTCACCCCTACAAACAGCTCTGCTTCTGTTAAATATTATATCACAAGTATAGGGGGCACCCCACTGGCACTGACAGCACGATCCATCCATCACTGCAGCTCCATAAAACTCTTCCGGTGAATGTGTAAACCTAGGAACCCTGCAGACTATTGTACACTATGGGGCCGATTCATCAAGGGTCGAATATCGAGGGTTAATTAACCCTCGATATTCGACTAGGAACTAAAATCCTTCGACTTCGAATATCGAAGTCGAAGGATTTAGCGCAGATAGTACGATTGTACGATCGAAGGATTATTCCTTCGATCGAACGATTAAATCCTTCTAATCGAACGATTCGAAGGATTTAAATCCAACGATCGAAGGAATATCCTTCGATAAAAAAAACTTAGGAAAGCCTATGGGGACCTTCCCCATAGGCTAACATTGACTTCGGTAGCTTTTAGCTGCCGAACTAGGGGGTCGAATTTTTTTTTAAAGAGACAGTACTTCGACTATCGAATGGTCGAATAGTCGAAGTAGCCCATTCGATGGTCGAAGTAGCCCAAAAAAACTTCGAAATTCGAAGCTTTTTACCTTCAAATCCTTCACTCGAAGTTAATGAATCTGCCCCCAAGCACAGAGTAGCTGAGATTATAGGAGGTAGGGGGATGTGAGGTGTGTGTTGATGTCAGAGAAGTGTAGTATCAATAGATCCAGTGATCTATATTACAGTGGCATACAGTCAATATATGTGATACCCAAGATCTTAAAATAACTGATACATAGTTTAAAAAAAATTATTTTCATGTTTAATTTGAAAAGCTACCTATACATGTATGGGACCTATTATCCAGAATGCTCAGGACCTGGGTTTTTCCAAATAAGGGTTCTTTCCATAAAGTGGATCCCATATTTTTAGTCTACTAAAAAATTATTTAAATATGGAATAAACAGGATTGTGTTGTCTCCAATAAGTATTAATTATATCCTAATTGGGATCAATTATCTGTAGTTTATTACTACAGAGAAAAAGAAAATAATTTTTAAAAATGTCAATTATGTTATTAAAATGGAGTCTATGGAAGGCAGCCCTCTCGTAATTCAGAGCTTTCTGGTAGTGTTGGCCGAATTTGTCCTGTTTCGCCAAAAAAAAAATATATTCTCAAAAAAACTTGAAATCGGAATGTTCGCGAAAAAAACTTGAAATTCAAACGTTTTCACAAAAAAATCGTGAAATTCAAACGTTTTCACAAAAAAAAATCTAGCAATTTGAACGTCTTCACGGAAAAATCTAGCAATTCAAACGTTTTCACTAAAAGTGAGCAATTCGAACGTTTTCACAAAAAAATCAAGCAATTCAAACGTTTTCACTTAAAAATCAAGCAATTCGAATGTTTTCATGAAAAAATCTAGCAATTCGAACGTTTTCATGAAAAAAACGGAAATTGACGCAGGCGAATTTTCACCGCCAAATTTAACAGGAGATTCGTGAATTTATTAGCCGTCGCCGAAATAAAGAATTTGCGGCAAATTTGTGCCTCTATCCTCCTTTTACAGTTGCTCTAAAGCACCTCCAAGGTGCAATCACGTTTCAATTAAACTGGTTCCACAGTTGGGCACAAAAAAGTTAATTTTATACTAAAATAATTGGCAGCCCTATATATTGAACTTACGCTTATTGCCCCAAGATGGGTAGCTTAATGAGAAGTTACTGAACCCCAGAGAAAAATGTTTTTAGGAAAATAACCTCTATTGTATAACTATACAGAAGTTGCACTTCAGTCAGCATCCCTTGGGTTTATTTCCCTTATTATTACATCCCCTTAGGGGGCAGAAAGAACATTATATATTATTATAAATATTAATGTCTTAAACAGCTACAGCTGTAAAATGTCTCTCATGGCTTTTGGCTGATTTTTGGAAGATGGGATAATAGAGACCTAGCTAAAGGGCTTGAAGTGCTGTCAATGTCACTTCTTGGTCAATCCTACTGATACCTACTGTTTTTAAATGTCCTAACCAAAAAGAAAGACAGCATAAGCATAAAGATACTGAATGAATATTTTCTACCCTGATTATTTTTTTACCATAATTCCTATTCAATGTATCTATCCAAATATATTACATTTACAAATGTTTTATTGTTTAAAACAGGGGTGTCCAAACTTTTTTCACCAAGGGCCATATGCGGTAAAATACACAAACAGCCGGGCCACTCACTGTGGCCACGCCCATTTTGTGGCCACACCCCCTGATTACCATGTGACACATACAAACAGATACACACACACAAGTGACACATACAAACAGATATACACACAGTGACACATACAGACAGATATACACACAGTGACACATACAGACAGATATACACACAGTGACACATACAGACAGATACACACACACACACACTAACTCACACACTCGATCTGTAACTGACTCCCTTGCCCGGCTGCAGCCTCACTAAATCCACCCTTCCCCCAAGCCAAGCACGAAGCAGTTACTCACAGATCATCAGATGCACGAAATCCAGCCCATGTTAGGCAGCAGTGTAGAAGGGGAATGGAGCCATGCTTTCAGTTGTTTACCGCCCCCCTCCCTCCCTGCACTACACTACAGTTCAGTCACGGGGAGGGCGGAGTTTAGGACAAGCTTTGCAGAGTCTACACTGAAGCACTGTAGGTTCCGCCCCCCAATGACGCCGTGTGGTAGGAAAAATTTTTTTCTGGATGCTGAAAGACTTTTAGGGGGGGGGATTTTTGCACGCTGCGGGCCAATTAAAAATGGATATCGGGCCGCATTTGGCCCGCGGGCCGTAGTTTGGACACCCCTGGTTTAAAAGGTATGTAAACTCTCCATAAACTTTCTACTCTATAGGATGCCAATGCAACACTATTTAGGATTTGGGGTTCATGTAACTCTCAGGTGGGCCCTCGCTGTACTGTTGGAGAAAGGGTTAAACAAACAATTCATATTCAGATCTCTCAAATAACTTGGGGGCAGTGATTCTTAAAGGGGACCTGTCACTCAAAAAAAATATTCTGAATCCTATTTAATCACATAATCAAGCAAAATAAACTTACTTAATTACACTATATAAATTATTTGAATCTTGTTTCCTTCACTATGATAATTCATAATTATAGCAAGCAGGCAGGAGCCATTTTGTGTTATTAAGACAAGTCTTGCATCATTTCAGAATCTTGTTTGTGCACCAGAATGGGGGACCTGATGTCTATCCCCATGCCCTGGCTACACAATTAAATGGTAAAGGGAGAGGGGGAATGTGAATGCAGTGACATCAGAATGGGGGACCTGATGTCCATCCCCATGCGTGGGTTACACAATTAAATGGCAAAAAGAGAGGGGGAATGTGAATGCAGTGACATTTAGTAAGTGCTGAATGGAAAGTGAAAGTAATTGCAAGCCCCGCCTCTATGCCTAAGGCATAGAGGAGGGGCAGGCAATATGTGATTGACAACTGAGATTTACAACAGCTATGAATGCTTTAAATAAAAAAGAATTTGGATTTCATGTTTAATTTGAAAAGGACGTTTATTATACAGCTTTTTATGTTTGGGTGACAGGTCCACTTAAAACAAATAAACTCTTTACTGATGGAATAACTTTACAATCTTATTGGCTGGTTCTGATCTGATGGTACAAACATTAATCACTTCATAGTTACTTGAACCACTTTCAGCCCTAAGATGGTGCTTTTATATTTTAGCTGTAGTGTTCACGACACCCCAGAGTTAATACTCTATATCTTGGTGACATAATCCCCAGCGCTAGGCGAATATCACAGTGGTTTTATGATCCAGGAATCCTTAACCCTAATCCTTAACTGCTTGAGCCCCAATACTGGTGGCCTTGTTACTGTAGGGTATTAACCCTTCCTGACCTCCTGGTTGGAGCCTCTAGCTGCTCTGCTAGCTACCCTGATGTTACCTCTAGAGTGAGCTGTTCCAGATCTTCCTAAAACATACTGCTCCTACTGGGACCTGCCTCCATGCCAGACCCTTCAGCACCACCTCCTCCAGCAAATGTGGGCCAAAAGATAAAAAATATATTATGTATAAACTAGGGAATCCTAACAGTGGAAAAACTTTAACTCAGGAATGGGAAGCTTCTCCCCCGCCCAACTGTAAATCAGGCCAACTCTTAGCTGTCCACAACCTTCCCTGGGGACTGGGTGAAAAAAAGGCCTCCTACACAAAGAACTTTTCCATTAAGAATCCTGTCTATCAGTGTTACATCAATGAAATTTATCTTATTTAACGTATGTACGTTTATAGTGCAATTTTGGCTTGTCAATACTACATTGAAATCAAACATCAGAAGAGTGAACATGGTGCTCTATAGTGGAAATTGTGTAATTATCAAGCTGCATATTATTGCTAATGCATGATTTTATGTTTCCATTTGTCACTGCAGGCAAATAAAACACACAGTTTGCAGTAAAACAAATTTAAAACTTTATGTAAAACTGTATTTAGTAACTGTAAATGCAAATCACACAATATAGCTTTTACTCTGGGGAACCTGTATGGACTATTAACCCCTGACACAGTCTCTCAATGACACATTCCCACACTCCACACTGGATAGATAAATATAGAATAAATCCGGTCAGTTCAATATCCCTTCCCCAAGAGCTCTTATGTCCCCAGGTAGCGCTACGTGCCCCAAGATACCTTTCCCTTTCAAAGTAGTAGCTGCTCCCATGTGGCAGTTACATGAGCAAGACCTGCCCTCATCCTGGGGAAACACACAGTAGCCAAAGTATCCACAGGCAGGAGATAGAAACTGGCTCTCCCCAATGCTCATATACTTTCTCCAGCAGAGCAAAATGCAGACTTTCCTTCTTCTTCTTCCTGGAACTCCTTTAAGCAGCTGTGTCACTCTCTACAGATCTAATTCTCTCTAGCTGCTGCAGCAGGGACTTCCCTTTCTAAGCTCCATGGGAAGCCCTGTACATTTGGCTCTAAATTCAGGCACTCCCCGTCTCCCAAGGATGCATTGGGGCGCCCAGCCAATCGGATGGCTCTCCAGCCTGTAACTGGGCTGGATGATGTCACAGACAGAAAAACAGGGGAAGGATTTGTCCTACATGTATATATACACTATTTTCTTTTTTCACACAATCTTATTAAAAGGCCCTTTATTTTGTCAACAAAAACATGGAGCCAGATAAACATCTAGGAGATATGATTCTTATTGATAGAATGCAATAAGTGGGCAACTGATCCCAGAGAATTGGGGAAAGCTCTATAAATTGCTTTAATAATCCATCCTAGTTGCTTGACACTGGTCCCATAATGCCATAACCTTGATAATATGTATGTAATCCAGCTACATTCAGGCAACCTATGGTTCGGAAGCAGTAGCTACATGTACATTTGCTTTAATAATCTTTTAAAGATACAAGGAGGGGTCAGGTTAAAGGGGACCTTTAACCCAAAACAAATATTCAAAATCCTATTTTATCACATTAGTCAAGCAAAATGACCTTTAATTACACTGTATAATTTATTTGAATCTTGTTTTCTTCAGTCTGAGAATTCATAATTAGAGCAATCAGGCAGGAGCCATTTTGTGGGCACTGTTATTCAGGCAAGCCTTGCATCATCTCAGAATCTTGTTTGTGCACCCAATGTCAACCCCCATGCACTGGTTAAACAATTAAAGGGTGAAGAGAACAGAACAGAAGTATGTGTGGAGAGAAGTAATGTCTAGGAAGTGCTAAATGGAAAGTGAAAGTAATTGTCTGCCCGCCTCTATGCCTAAGGCATAGAGGAGGGGCAGACAATATTTAATTGGCAGCTGAGATTTTTAAATGAGCTTACAACAGCTATGAATGCTTTAATAAAAAATAGAAATTGGATTTCATGTTTAATTTGAAAAGGACTTTTATTATACAGCTTTGTGTGTCTGGGTGATAGGTCCACTTTAAGAGGTACAAGAAGGGTTATGATGTGTGGAAAAGAGTTTGGTTGCTTATAACAGCCTTGGGCAGAACCAGACATTGATCATTTCTAACTAGGGTTTCTTTTACTGCATTCCATATTCTGAATACACAGCTAACACCTAGTACACTATAATATCTTGTACCACCTGCACAACACTGGGGTTTTTATCTTTTTATATATCTCCCACTTTGGAGTTAGCTCATTTAAATAACTATACGCTGACCATTTTTACTTCAAAAACGGATCCACTGGGACCCAAATTAAGAGAAGGCTCTTTATACACTATACTGTTGTAATGCTGTATTCTCATATCACCACTGTTACACGACAGCAAGATTTATTACATGCAGGGATAATTACACGCTAATTGATATGTTAGGGAGAACTTGTTTTAAATTTTCTTTTTCTTCTTCATGATGCATTTTTGGAGCCATTCCTTAAGTGGAGGGATTGGCGTACGATTTATTGCTCTGAGACATAATAAGTATATACCGTACAAAAGAAATCCTTACTAGATGACATTTTAAGGATGATTTGTTTAAATGTATTTTCTTTTGTAATAGATACAGTCCACAGAGTTATTTTAATCTTAGATTTCCTATCTTCAGCATGTTTTAGTGGTGCCTCACTATATGGTAGTACAGAACCTTATGCCTAAACTCCAGGTGAGATGGCAGTACCGTATGTGTGTGCCACTGCTGCATGAAATCTCATTAGCTAATTGCAACCAGAATATGGTTGCTTATTATTCATGTGGAAGGGAAGATGGACAGATTTCACAGGGATACAAATGTGGTTCTCTGTTCACTGACTGACACATCTACAGCATATGAGATAGCGAGCGATCTGCACTACATCTTTAAACTGGCCATAATCCACCTCTCAAAATGAGGTTGGTTCGTTTCAAGTCTGCCAACTTTGAGAAAATGCTGGCCATTGGGAGAGGACATAAATGCACCAGTGTTTCCAGAAGGACCAAGTCTGCGGCTTTTATCAGCCTGTGTATGGTCACCTTCAGTCAGGTTTTATTTGTTTTTATGATAAAATTATTAGTGGTTGTGGAACTTATACTAGAGCTCCAAACTTTGACCAGTGCACTTTTTAGCTCATATCAAGGGTTAAGATATAGAACAAAAGTGATGTTTCTGTGAGTCATCCATAAATTCAAAACTTTCTTGCTCAAAAAGTAAGTTTTAATCCCAAATGTCACAGTAATTGAGCTCCAATACACAAGTAAAGTTGCTTAGGTAAAGAGCAAACAGGCACTCTCTAATAAAACTTAATGTTGTCAAATAATAGGTGAAACACATCTAAAAGAAGTGCAGAGATTTCTTCCCCTGGAATACTTAATCCACCTTACTGTTGAAACTGAAAAGTTCCTCTCCCGATAAAGCGGAATAGATAACTATAATACATGAAATAGAACAAATAACACTATAAATTGACATATCCTGTAAGATGTGTTCTATGATCTAAGGAAACTAACTCTACATATACATATATGCTCTATGAACTGATGTGGCTACAGCAAGCTAAGAAAAAGTTACATTACAGATAAGGAATCCAGGAATGTAGCTCCAGCATCAGATGAGTTACTGCAAATTGACTAAAATAAAAACAAACAAAACACATAGGCCAAAAGGATGGACGCACAATCAATGACATTTTTTCTGAACAGCAGTAACACCTTCCAGGTCTTTTTTAGCAAGAGGAGTGAAAGCAGTAATAGTCATTAGTGTAAAAAGGTCTTCTGAGCCCCAGTTCCAGAGTAGCTGGAAATGCGTTACCTACGGCAAGCTTCTCAAAAGGTAGAAGGGTTTCATATGTTCCTGAAAACAGTTGTCTCAGCAGGCCTTGGCTGGGTAACCTGCTCTGTTTCAATTCCAAAAGCAACAATAGGAGACGCCGAAGGGGGTGGCTGTTAGGAAAGTAAATATAGCAGGCTGACAAAAAGAATAATCTGCAGGGGGAAATCCATTGAAATATATGCAAGAAAAACTGATGATTTGCCATTGAGCATCCCAGTGGGCCTTGCTTGAGGATATGTTGTGCATAGCAATGAAATATTTATATTTTGTGAACATGATAACAAGCCCTGTCCGAGTTCCCATGATTCCATTTGCTGTTCCTAGAACATAATGTGCTTTTGGTTGTCTTTAATTAACTCCTTTGTTAAAGGCCTTTTGTATAAAGAGACAAAATTGTCTTAAACTGGTAGGAAGTGGGTTTATATTGTCAGTTAATTTTAACTCTCCTACGACTTTATTTATACAGTATTGTATATATAAGTGTGATGGCCCATATGAACTCCACTTAGCAGTGCATTTGGCTCTCTATCTGTATGTTGAAATTCTCCATGTACAGGTGTAATACACAAAAGGGCTCATTTACAGTGATCAAGGTGCAATTTTGAACACAATCACCATATTTTTCCCCCAATGCAGTGTTTTCCCTCCAGAATTCTAGCATTATTGGGGGCACAAAGGGGTACTGAATCTGTTTGTGTGTGTGCTTCATTGTAAATCTGGCGCAGTTATGCCAAATATTTTCAAAGTCTGCCTGGTGTAATTTCTGCTGATTGGCATGCAAGTGAAGTATGCTGCCTGATTCAGGGTGCTGTAGGAACTTTGGAGCTATCGCCTGATCAGACGGTAACTCCAGGGTTCCCCCACATCAATAGATGTAGCAGTGTCTAATTTGAAATGGAATGCAGGAAGTGCTGAAAAGTGTGAAAAATAAGTGTGACAAAAGTTTGAAAGTGCTGTTTTTATGCAAATCGTTGCAGGGAACGTGCAAATTGGCTACATTTGCATAAATAAGTCCTAGTGCACAAATACATTTATGTAAATGCTTTGCCTAGACAAAGTTGATAATGAAGTTTCATAGCATGGTAACATGATCAGCAAATAGAATTCGATGGGTTTCAAATTAAAATATATATAAACATATATTGAAACTGCTTTCTGGTCAGTTCCCTATTGGATCCAGTATAGTTCCTGCCCCCCCCCTGAAGTTGCAGGGAATGTTTCCTCTATACACCCCTTGCACTACCTTAAGGACCACCCTAAAAGAACCACTAAGAGTGGAAAGGTCACTTTATAGAGCTTGTTTACAACTGGGAGGCTAGGTGCAAAGTGATGTTCTACCAGTTTTTCAGTCCACAGTGCACCCTGTCCCAGCTCTTTTTTTGCACCTATATTTTGTTGTGAATTGTGGTACATCATGCAAGTGGGGGTACTTGGTCTGGATGCGGGTACCCCATAATATGCCCCATATCTATGCTGTAGTCAACTACAAGAGGTCCTCTGCACTTAACCCATTATCAATATATTTAAGACAGAGACATTTTGTGCATACTGCTACTAAAAAATACCTTACCCTTTAAACAACACAGGGATTGTTTGTCCATATATTGCAATATATTTAAGCTGGCCAACTACGTCAAAGTCATCCCATATCTGGCCAGTCCTACGCTTAATTTTCATCTGATTCATTAAGAATTCAATTGCTTCATTATACATTTTACAAAGGGACTAAGTTTTACCTGCAACTTACTAGCTGCTTTCAAAGTAAAACTCCTAAACTTGGCTGCCCTTTTATTAGACACCAGTGGGATCACCTGACTATAGCATATCTATGCTGCTCACAAGGCATTTTCTGAACCAAGTTCTTTATTCTGGATCAAAGCAGATGTTCTCTTACACTGCACATTGCATATGGTTCCAAATGGCGCAGGTTTAAAACACAGTTTGCACTGCATATCAGATGGCACAAATGGCACATTATTAGAAAATTAGCTCTAGTCCTATGTGTCCCAGCCATACCCACTGCATACAATCTGCTGTTAGCACAAAGACAGTAGCAACCCAAATAAAAGCACTCCAACTATAACAGTTACTGCTGCTGTTATTGGGTAGCTATACTATATTGCTGGGCACATACAGCAGAGCAGTATGAAATGGTGTGGTTGCCAACATACCATGGAGTACATGCCAGGAGAGCTATGGTTCACTGAACATATATACTGACACCTGGGTTGTCAATCAAAAGCTGATGGGCTGTGAGCATATTTTGGTGGGGTCCCAATTATGGAAAGAAAACTGGGACTGTGAAAGTATGAGGTCCTGGTGATCTACTGTATAGAGGTGCAGGAACAGGCCTGATTATTTATTCAAAGAACACATAGGGGCAGATTTATCAAAGGTCGAAGTGAAACTTCGAATGTAAAAATTTGTATTTCAAGCTAATGTTTGTGTACCGAAGACTAGGGAATTAGTCCAAATTCGATTCGAATTTGAAAAAAATGAAAAAATTTGAATTTCGAAATGTATCATGTACTGTCGACTATTTGCCATCTAAGACCTGCTGAATTGCTGTTTTGATCGAAAACTGACCCATTCAGGCCAAAAAAAATTATGATTTAATTTCAGTTGGTCTTTTTGAATTGAAATTTCGAAGTTTTCCAAATTCGAAATTCGACCCTCGATAAATCTGCCCCATATTTTGCCCATTCTTTTTTTTGGTACCATTTCATTGCCCTATTGTCCCACTTTTTTTCTGATTAATGGAATTGAGGAAAACTCCATATGTAAATCAATAGCGTATTAGTAACAAAGTAAGTAACAAGGATTTATAAGATAATAATAGCACTGCTGAACGTATAAAATATGTTCTATATTCCAGTTTCTGTTGTAGATTATTTTGCTCTTGTTAATCTATTTCTTTCAAGTGAGTTACAGTTGTATTATATTTTCTTTATGTCAGAGACTTTATCATTCCCCATTCCTATGAACAAACATCCCTGTTATACAAATTTTTCTTAAAGTGACAACTGCTGTTGGTAATATATAAATGTATTAAATACTACTACTAATGCTACTAACTTAAGGAAACAACACCAGCAACATTGTGGTTTATGATAATAAATGCATAGATTGCCATATTTATTTTGAGTAATGTTGTCATTTTTGTATGTGGACTACCCACCACTTTGCTTGTTTTTTTGAAAAACATTTGTATTTTTTAACTAAATAATTACAAAAATATTCTTGTTATCCGAGGCATGAAAAATAACAGTTATGCTAACAAACTTATTTTTATATTATATTTATATGGTATGAGTTCAAGTCTAGTAAGTCAAAGGACATTATAGACAAATAGCAGGGGAACGTTTTCCCATAGAAAAGATCAATGTACCAGAGGCCACCCCTTTAGACTAGAAGAAAAGAACTTACATTTGAAGCAAAGTAGGGGGTTCTTCACAGTCAGGACAGTGAGGTTGTGGAATGCACTGCCGGGTGATGTTGTGATGGCTGATTCTATTAATGCTTTTAAGAAAGGCTTGGATGATTTCCTGCATAAGATAATATCCAAGGTTATTTCTACAGTTAGATAAGTATAGATATGTGCATATGTATTTTATATACAGTATGTGCAGCAAACATGCACCCCAAGAAAAAAATGATAAAACCTTGGCAAATTGCATCAGTGTGCAATTGCACTTTGCACACTGCAATTGTTGCTGTATATGACCCCTAAAGCAATACAAAGGGGTGAAATGTTGTCATGCTTGCCGGAGTAGTCGATTAAATACTGTGATCGTAAAAACCTGCTTTATCACTTCACAAACAATGTTGCTAGATTAAGCTGCTACATTTCTTGGCACCCAAAAAAGTTTTACATGCCTCACAACACACCTGCAGGCTACAGACATGCAACTTTTACAGGCATTTAAAGTTTCCTACCTGATCTAGAGAATAAAAATATGGCAAAACCATACCCAGGATTCCAGAAACGATGTAACCCTTTATTCTGCAAACTGATTAAACAAACATGATTGGAGAAAATGGAACTCTAGTTCTTATTAATGTTTTATAGTTAAAAAAAAGCCCTTCCCTGCTCAGCTATGTTGATGAGCCATATTTCTGAACCTATTCTCAGATGAGGTCCGCTTCCCTAAACCAATAAACACAAGACAAATTAATACTGTTCAGGAAAAACGTTTTATTTATCTACATATACCTCTTCTAAGCTAATTACTGTAAAATATACAAATGTTTTAGCCAAGTGAGTAGAAAGGAAATATTCTTTCTGCCCTGCTTGTAAGTGCGGACTTTTAAATTATACCCACGTGAAGCAGCTGGAATAGTTCGAGACATCGGATAATGATTAAAGGAAAGGAAACTAGAAGCCTGACTGGATTGTAAAGTCAGCATGTCTAGAGCCTTGTGGTTGGGTTCAACATGTGTGAATTGATCCTGGTTCCTGGCATTCCTATCCCATGCCAAATGGCTGATTACCATGCTTGAATTAATACAGTCCAAGCAAATGGAACGTTATGGCGACAGATTAAATTGTGTTCAAAATGGGTCCAGTGCTGGAATTTAGCAACAGTTTATTAAAAGGACAGTAGCACCAAAGAACAACTTGATACAAAATAAAATCATGGTTTCGAATATTTTTTGAAAAATGATCTTGCCCAATATATAACATGTCCATGGGCTGCAGCAGAAGGTCTTCTTTTGCAACCCCTAATCCTTAATGGGAATGGAAAGGCATCTGCTGTAGGGTATTTACCATAAAATCTTGACAACAATGCTGCTATTGCTTGCTAAAGAATCTTATCAATACCAAGGGGCAGATTTATTAAGGGTCGAAGTGAAAATTTGAATTCCAATTGAATTGTGAATTATCCAAACTCGATTTGAGTTTAAATTCAAATTTCGAGATTTATCATACTCTGGCCCTTTAAGAACTCAAATTCGACGATTCGCCATCTTCAATCTGCTGAATTGCTGTATAAGTTAATTGGAGAGGGATCAATTTGGGGATGTTTTGACATTCCAGTTTTTTTCGGAGAGAAAAACTTGAGTTGAGTTTTTTTAAATTTGAATCGAGTTTTTCTAATTCGAATTGAATTCGATTCGAGAAAATTTGATTTTATTAATACATTTCGAATGGTCAGATTTATGAGAGTTTATGAGAGTTTTAAAAAACTCAGACAGGTATACAGGTGATCCTTCAAAAGTGTTAACTGAACGTTTTGTTGTGAATGTAGTTGTGAGATTGAGTATTATATTAATTTATAATATATAAAGCCAGTGATGTGACACAAGTAAATCTCAGTGCACCAATTATAATTGGTGCCACCACTAAGTACCATTCGTAGTTATTCTGTACCGAGAATATGTACCCAACTTTTGTAAAATATTAGAATAATAGAAGCCACGCAGGATTTCCATGACCATAAAAGCATAAGGCACAAATTACATCACCAAGCACAACTGATCACATCACTAAGCTTCATGTATAAGGATATATTTTATGGGATATTCATGACTCCTGTGGAGAGAGAGAGAGAGAGAGAGAGAGAGAGAGAGAGAGAGAGAGAGAGAGAGAGAGAGAGAGAGAGAGGCCTTTCTCAAAGTAATGATGGACAATGATGGACACTCAGAAACATTTAAGTGTAGATGAAAGGTCTGTCTTAATCTTTAGCGATAACTGAAATATGATCTATATTGCATTAAAGTGTGATAAGTGCGTTGCTCCGAAGAGTCTGGTTTCTGTAGTATAAATTAACCATTATCTCTCTCCTACATAGCATGCCCCTTAGCTTTGTTGTTAACCTATAAGAAATATGCAGATGAAATAACCTGTGAATCTACACTGTTGGTGTCCTAAAATGCCCCAAAAATGTATATGTGTGTTTGTAATGTGACTATATATATATAGTCCAATTATAGAAAGCACTCACAGCACAAAGTTTTTGTAAAATAATGTGAACAAAATTTATTCCATTTCCATATCAACGCGTTTCGATCCACATGGGACTGTAATCAAGCATATATCATATAATTAATAAAATTCTCAAAAAGCTCAAGGGGCTTAAACTATAGAAAAACAAATGTTACTAAGTCAACATTTTGGTCCTCTCTGGGACCTTTCTCAATTTAAACAAAGCAAAAAAAAGAAAGGTACCAGGGCAGACTAAAATTGCACTTGCTACAACTAGGTTTCGAGGCTCCAAGAAAAGCAATGCAGTTTTATCAGAATTTAAAGCCCATAGGGTTACATTGAACCAAACCCCCTTAAAGTACAAATTCATAAAAGGAACAATACAGCCGAAATTAATACATAAATGTAACATGGTATAAACACTTAAAATGTAAGTCTCATGTACACAATCCTTATAACCCAGGGTTTGAATAGTCCCTATCCTTCATTTTAATTTAATGAATTAATGATATATGATTAAGGTATAAATGGGAATCACTTTATTTTCATGTTGACCAATGTATCCAGTACAATAACCATATCTTACAAAATGTATAGGCTTTCCTATGTCATTTTATGCCAGAAATAGTATAAACTCTCCTCTCTTGCAGAATGCTACTGCACAAAAGAATACAGAGCATCTTGATGGTTTTAATGGTTACATTAAGGGGATTATTTACTAAAAATCGAATTAATCTAATTTTTTTTTTTTTTTTAAACAAACTCAACCAAACTTCCTTCCAGGAACTGAAGTCATTTATCAATAATGTTTCTCAAAAAAAAATAGGATGTCGATTCGTATCGTACGATTAACGTTCCGAGTTTTTATCATGTTTTCGCTGCAAAAATCCGACCTTTTCAGATTATCATTTGAAAACCCTGACTTTAACAGATTATCCAGAGCAGATCATGAAGTTAAGAAACAACTTCAGGGACATCTGCCATTGACTTCTACAGGATCTCGATGGGTTTGAGATAGAGTAACTTCTAGAAGGGCGGCATAAATGAAGGGGCAGCATGCTGCTCAGCCACAAGGGTAGTTTACCGGATCCTGCCTTTGCGCTTAATGCTCTGGTTGGGAAAATACAATAATAGAGGGTTGTGGGAGCTCACCCTTGTTGGGAAAAGATGCGCATGTGCGCAATCCTATAGGAGGGGGACGGATAAAAGTTACTGTTTCTGAGAAGTTACCATTTCCTGCTTAAAGGAGAAGGAAAGCTACGGAGGCATTTTTTTGCCAATAGATTAGCTGCAATAGTGGAAGCTAGAATGCTATATTTATTCTGTAGAATGTTTTACCATACCTGAGTAAAAATCCTTAGAAACTCTCTGTTTGTTTAGGATAGGAGCTGCAGTAGTAACATGGTGTGACATCACTTCCTGCCTGAGTCTCTCCCTGCTCTGAGCTCAGATTACAGTAGAGAAGGGAGGGGGGAGGGAAGAGGTGCAAACTGAGCATGCTCTTGCCCAGGGCAATGAAGTTTAAGCTGAAGGCAGGAAGTCTGATACAGAAGCCCATGAGTACACAATAGAAGGAAAGAAATGCAGTGTTTCTTTTGACAGGGGACTCAGAGCAACATTACTTTGGGTGTTTACTGGTATATTTAGATGGACCTTTCTGATAAGGCTTACTTAATTTTAACCTTTCCTTCTCCTTTAAAGGAACAGTAACACCAAACAATTGCTGCCCCCATGGCTACACAGCAGCTTTTCTATATAAACTATAGAAGTGCTTCAAATAAACCTGCTTTACCAGTGAAGGGCAATAGTACATTATATTTTAATTACTTTAAAATGCTTTCATTTTTGGTGTTACTGTTCCTAAAATTAAAACGAAGTGGCTAAATTGTTAGTGCAGGAGGGTTCTGTTTTGCAAGAAAATGTTGATATGCTGATCCTAGACCTCAATAAGGCTAATCAAAAGGTAACTACTCTCCAGTGACCCTCTGCCTTTATTAAATCCAGCGACTTCTGTCCCTATCAAAGTATCATTAAGAGGGGACGATATTCATTTTTTTTCAAAAGGAATTTGTGTGTGAATAATTTAACACCATTAATTATTTCTTTGCCTGCATCTCAGTTTGATGCCTCCAGTATGGGCACATAAATGTGACTGTAGCCTGTACAGTATCTCCAAGTTGCACTTTCTGTACAGGACATGCTAATGCTACCAGTCAGTGGTAGCCGTAGGGACCTAATTAAAAGAAAATAAATTAATCTTACTGATGAGGCAATTCAAAGGACCAAGTCATTTATACTAATCAACCAACTCTTTAACTTAGAATAAAGCAGAAACAAGATGCAGTGATTCAATGAACTTTAACTTGGGATAAAAAAATATACATTCATATATGTATATATATAACTGTGGCTGTATTAAGTGGCAGAAAGAAGTTTCCTTTTCATCATTTGTAATGTTAACACCACAAGTAATGGGGGTTCCACTCACAGGGAAGCATCTCTGCTGTTTTGTATATGGCAGGGACAGCTTTACAGATCATAGTGCCTAAAATGCCATGAACACTATGTAAACCCACTATATCAACGCAAAAATGGGACACACCCTCATTTTGACACACTTTCTCTTAATAATGTCACACTGTAGCACCTGATACGCTGCAAAGAGAATATACACACCCAAAAATTAGCTTATAGAAACTAGTGCTTGACAATCCAATAGTACCTGGGTATACTGCACCGTCACCAGAATTCAGACAGAAATATATAGATTTTTCAGACTCTATGATTTGCACGGACAAAGTCTCTGTATGAAAACTTACCCTCAAGGGCTTAAATATCTTGCCTCTATCTTGCCTCTGTCATTACATTCCCCATGAAAAAGGGTTTACCCCTCCAAGAACATTGTTCAGCTTTAGTCTTCAATAAATGTGGCTGTACGCCATGTGATCTGCATTTCCTTTTGACTGAAGCTCCTGGAACTCTCAATGGCCAGATTAAACATGTCACCAAGACCTTTTAATTAATATGTATAGGCACTTAGTATATAGGTAGAAAGTGTTGAGAGTGCCACTCAAACACATTGAAATAGTAATCAGTGAATTTTCAAAAGACATAAATACATTCTTCGACCAGCCAACAGAGATAAACCCTTAACACAGAGATAAAAACTTAAAATGAATCAAACATTTATTAAAAAAAGAATATTCTATGCTTACACACCAGCAGCCAAATTGTATACATACACCCTCAACAATACACTGACAGGTGGTCACAAAAAACTACGGATCCCATTTGCACACAGCTCTAACTTATGTTCTTGCTCAGAGAAATGTGTATCTCTAGCCAGTAGTAGCAATTCTGCATAAACATGAACATAAAGCGCTGTACAATTTTGCAGAGGAGAAAAGTACACACAGAGACGACAAGCATAATAATAAATACTAAACAACTAACAAGCATAGTAATGGTATAGTATAATTGTACAGAGATTAAGGGGCAGATGCATCAAGGTTCGAATATCGAGGGTTAATTAACCCTCGATATTTGACTGGGAATGAAAATCCTTCGACTTCGAATATCGATGTTGAAGGATTTTGCGCAAATAGTTAGATCGAACAATCGAAGGAATAATCGTTCGATCGAACGATTAAATCTAATCTAACGATTTGAAGGATTTTAATCCAACGATCGAAGGATTATCCTTCGACCAAAAAAACTTAGCCAAGCCTATGGGGACGACTTCGACTTTTGAATGGTCGAATAGTCAAACGATTTTTAGTTCGAATGCTTCGATTCAAAGTCAAAGTCGTAGTCGAAGGTCGAAGTAGCCCATTCGATGGTCGAAGTAGCCAAAAAAACACTTTGAAATTCGAAGTTTTTTTCTTCTATTCCTTCACTCGAAGTAAATGAATTGGCCCCTAAGCACCACATGCTAAAAGACACAATAGAAAAGAGGTCCCTGCCACATAGAGCTTGCAATCTAAGCCAGTGTATAACATACAGACTTTAATTAGAGGTAAAAGTAGAGAGTTTTGGGCATTGGCCCTTAAGTGCCATGACTTGACAGACAAGATATGTTCTAGTGCTCCAAAAAGTAGGATTTGACTTTCTTTTTAAAGAAATTATGGGGCAGATTTATCAATGGCCGAAGTGAATATTCAAAGTTAAAAACTTTGAATTTCCAACTATTTATAATCGTACTTTCATAGGATGTTAAAAATCGTTCAAATTCTTCTTCAAATATCGAAGTATGCAATTCGATGGTCGAATTTCGAGATTTTTCAGCTTCGAAATTCGACCCTTGATAAATCTGCCCCTAGAGTGTTCCTCATGGAGTAATTCTGGGTTGGAATTGCAGAGGTAAGGAGCAGCAAGGTAGAAAGATGAGAGATAGCAGTGGGTGTGAGTTGTGTAAAAAAAAAGATGGTGGCTCTGAGAGGAGCAGAGGAGATGGCTAGGAGGGTACGATGAGGCAAGTGAAGAAACGTAGTGATAAGCAGAAAAGTGAAGGCCTTTGAATGGTGGCTGAAGGATTTTGTATGCCATCCTTTGCTTAATAAGCAGCCGTGATAGGGATTTTACCACTGGATGAACAGGTTCCATCGTAGGAGAGAGAAGAAGGATTCTAGCAATAGAGTTTAGTAGGAGAATGCAGTAGTCTAAATGGGATAGGATAAGTGCTTGGATTAGTGTTTTAGCTGTTACTTATTGCTTTCTGTGAAAGAAAGGGATGTATCTTGGCAATATCACATAGAAAAAAGAGAAACATCTCTTTCTCTTGGACTCATGCTGGCATAAATTCCTTTACAGCAATTAGTTCCTGAACTGGGTACCAATAAATAATTAAAAAAAAAAAACAGCATCAGGTGCTACCACAGACAACCCTAGCTTTTAGTTTATAGTGTCATATTATAAATCTGTCCGAGGAAAAATAACAAAGTAAGGTCCACAACCCCAGAGACATACCTAAATGCTTTTTTACTGTAACTACTGAATAAACTAAACAAAACCTAGGAATTGTATCTTTTAATCCGAAAAATGTATAAAATATTTTTATCTATTTATTTTATCCAGTTTAGTGCAATGTGACATAAATGCATATTTATAAACATATATGTTTTGAGGAAAATCAATGCCTTAATATAGATTAAAAGAAAACGAGAGAAAGAGAAATGGAGAGAGAGAGAAATCTGCCAATACTTGAACACAAGTATTGGTAATGAAGTATAATACGGGTATGTGACCTGTTGTACAATACTTGAGAATATGGAAGCGATGGCCCACACTCAAAACGGATCCACAGAACCAATGGAAATCAGTTAAAAAATATTTTTATTTGTAGAAAAGTTAAAAGTATATTAGCATCTCCATCTACCCTATGCGTTTCACACCCCTCAGGGCACTTAGTCATGGGCTCATGACTGTACCGCTCTCTAAAGCTGGGGGTCTGGGGCTGGTGCCCCGGACCACTTTCACTGTTCGGTGAGTCACTTTATATCTCATTCTGGAGCACCTTGTTCTCTTCCACAATACTTGGGACCTGGGGGTTTCCAGATAATGGATCTTTCCAAAATATACCTTCATACCTTAAGTCTATAATCATATAAACTTGTTTTGCTTCCAACAAGGATTAGGTAAATCTTAGTTTGGATCAAGTACAAGGTACAAGGTAATCATTTTAAAAAATGTGGATGACTTTGTATGACTTACAGTTCAGTTTAGGCATTGTGTTTCAGAGCTGTAGGTTGAGAACATTGATTTTAGTTTTCATTATTATGTTATTAAAAATGTGATCCTGAGAATGAGGGCCAAGCTACTCCCACTGTATCTTTAATTTGGTGATCAGTATTTCTATCTATCTATCTATCTATCTATCTATCTATCTATCTATCTATCTATCTATCTATCTATCTATCTATCTATCTATCTATCTATCTATCTATCTATCTGGGACATTCACTAAGATTCGTAGTTGTGCCAGGCGTAACTTCGCAGCACTTCGCTGCACTTCGCCAGGTGTAGTTTCGCCAGCGCTCCGCAAATTCACTAAAATCCGAAGTTGCGCTCAGGGGTAGCTTTAGGTTGCGAAGTTGCGCTAGCATTGATTCACTAAGCGACGCGAAGTTACGCTAGCGATGGTTAATTTTCATACGGCGCCAAATTCAAATTTCAATGGAGGAATACGTAGAATCACTACACAAGCCTGGGAAACCTTCAAAACATGAAATAAATTTTTTATTTTGCCCTACACATGTGCCCACTGTATAGTTAAGTTGCCATGAGTTAGGAAATGTATGGGGGAAGGAGAGGAGCCCCAAAATTTTTTTCGATCTTTTTCAGCCTATCTCCCATAATAGAGAAAAAACGCCAGCGTTTTTTGGGACTTAGAAAAAAATTGAACTTTTTTTGAAGCAATCCCTATCTACTCTATTGCGCTTCGCCTGGTCTGAGGTGGCGAAGGAAGTCTATCGTAAAAGGTAGCGTTCAGAACAATGCGCGCGTTAGTGAATTTGCGTAGTTACGGCCGTTGCACAAATTTGCCAGGCGTAAGGGTGCGAAGTAACACTAGCGAATTTACGGCAGCGTTCGTTAGTGAATTTGCGAAGTAACGAAAATGCCCAACGCTACCGAATTGCCGCTAGCATTAGGCACTTCGGCGCATAGTGAATTTGCCCCTATGTATCTATGTATCTATCTATTATCCATCTATATATCTATCTATCTATCTATCTAATCTAACATCTTTCATTATCTATTGATCGATCTATCTATCTATCTATGGGGCAAATTTACTAGAGGGCAAACGCTAGCGAAAATTTGCTAGCGTGACGTCATTTTTGCCAATTTACTAACGGGTGCTGGCGTAAATTCACTAGTGAATTGGACCTACTCTAGCGCAGATATGGATCCTCCAAAAAAAGTTGAAATTTTTTCCCAAAAAAAAATGCTGGCGTCTTTTACTTTTTATAGGGTGATAGGCTGAAAAAGATCGATTTTTTTGTAAGGTACCCTCCTTCCCCCTACATTTGATGACATATGGCACCTAAACTATACTGTGGGCATGTGTAGGGCATTAGAACACATTTATTAAGGTTCCCTGGCCTTGTGTAGTGTAATGTGTTTGCTGCTGCATATACGGCCATTGTACTTTAACTGCACGCCGTATGCAAATTTGCCATCGCTAGTGTAACTTCAAACCGCTGATCACAACATCGCTAGCTCAACTTCGCAAACGATTGGTAACTTGTGCGCAACTTCACAAAGGATCTTCGTAAATTTGCACAGCCCTGGCGAATCTACTCCTGGCCCAGTGTGGCGAAGTGCGGCAAAGCCAACGCTGGCGCAACTTCGAAGGTAAGTATCTATCTATCATCTATCTATCCCTTCATCCACCGATACAGCATATATTCATTTTTTTCAAAGCCTTCGAATTTCTGTGCAGTCTGATTGTTCTTTGATTTGCTCCATATTTAAGGACTAATTCCACATATTTTATACTGACTCTACATATATATTTTTTTATAGTGTCTTAACTGGTTTTGATTTTTTTTCCTTTATATTATTTTGGCTCACGACTGCTTATTATAAAAATATACTTGCCATAAAATCACGTTCTATATTTGTAATCAGAAAGATCTGTTTGTAGCATATTTCTCATGTAGTCAGTGTGTTCTTTTTTTGTATAGACCATTGCTGTCTGACAGAAAGTTTCCAGACCTTGGCTCCACCAACATCATGTCCTTATGGAGCTGGAATCGGAACAATTGTTTTGCATACTTTTCTCATATGGTGGAGTAATAAACAGCTTGGTTGGCCATAGTTCAAAACCAGGCTAGCTTGCTTGCAATGCATCATTTTGGCACTTTCCTTCAGTAATGTCCCAGCAGATGCAAGGGAAAGTTCCAGAGGGTTCTGCATATAACGTGGGACAATTAAGGTCAATGAAAGGTTTGTAATAATGCAGTGCTGGAGCTGATATATGGAAATATTTGTGATTTAAGAACATTTCCAAGGAACGATTTCTTCTTTCGTAGACAATTTTAATCATCATAACTGGAAAAACCCTGTATTTTTTTAATACTTCTCTTCTGTGTTTAATAAAATAGAAGCAAATCTGCAGTTTGTTGTCATGTAGTCTGTTGCAGGACACAGCACTCCTACAAAAAATGTATTTTTTAGGATTTGTAATGTACATTGCAGATATATAAGAGGCCAAGCTATGTCATTTTTATAAAGTAATTCAGATCTGAAATAGGCCTATGTCCTGCCTATAATTAAAATGTATGTGATCTTTCATAAATGTTTGTTTTTTTGCAAAGAACATACCTTTTCTGCTTGCTTGCATTAAAACCTAAGCAAGAGTGCTGCCATGTTGTTTGCGTTGTCTTTAAGGATCCTTCGAAGTGGTGTTTCAACTTTTAGTATATTATAGAAAGGACAATTCTAAGCAACTTTTTATTTATTTAGTTTTTAATAGTTTTGTAATTATTTGCCTTCTTCTGACTCATTCCAGCCTTCAAATGGGGGTCACTGACCCTATCTAAAAATACAAAAGCTCTGTAAAGTTACAAATATATTGTTATTGCTACTTTTTATTACTTATTTTTCAATTCAGGTCCTCTCCTATTCAAATCCCTGTCTCTTCACTGCCCTTTAAAGACTGAGCTAAAATATCACCAAAGTTACTGAACTATTTTATGCTATTCAAGTAGGTGGTTTAATTCAATTGTGTCCACAACCTGAACTGTAAAAACCAGAGAGAGCAGCTTTACTTTTATGCCAGGATTTTAGAGGCCAAAGTGTCTTGTTATTATATGTCTAAGGGTTTAGAATAATATACACAGGCCTGAAGTAAGACAGAAATATGCTGCTTGCTATATGATCTATTAGTTTTGACGCGTGTAATGACAGTGCGCATGAACTTCCACTGGCAAAATAGACTTGTTCATGTATTGGTTTGCCATGATTTATTAAGAAATCTCTTTCTAGAAATTCCATGAAAATAGTAGACTGACTCTTGACAAGGGATCTCTTTTTCTGCAACCCAACCAGCAATTAGGTGTCCCATCTAGAATGTGTTTGTAAGAACAAGGCTGAGGTTATGAGGGACCTGCAGCAGAACCATGAAGACTCACTCAGCAAGCTGGCTGATTAGATGAAAGTGCAGGAAAGCTGCTGGCTGAAACAGAGGAGATATTTGGAACAGCATTAGTCTGTCTCCTTGGGGAGGTTCAAGCAAGGGCACAGGTACAGAACAGCAGCCAAAAAGCTTTAGCATTCTCATTCCTTTTTTTTTTTTTTAAAAAAAAAGCTTTAAATATTTTAGTATATGATTTCTTAACCTGTAAAGTGGTTCCAGAGTTTCAATGTTATTTAAAGTCATTGCAGTTAACTGAAACTGTATATATGTTTGCGTGCACGGGGTATGCTTTGGACGCAAGTGCTGTATTATTGAGCTTGCTAGGTTTTCGTTTTAGGAAATCTACATTTACACAACAATACTGTCTACAACTTCATGGTTTTAGTTGGACCTTTCACTCATTCCTCCTCTAATCCTCCATACTATTGTATAAATATTTACTGAGCTGGCTGTATTGGTGAGCGCACATATTTGTCTGTAATAGAACTGCCACCACAGAGAATTGTAGGAAACCATTAGGATCCCTTTTAAACACAGATGGAGCATAGTTCAGTGCATCACCAGGCCCTAAAGGATTCAGAATCTCTACGAACTAATAACATCTAGTTTTACACTCTCTCTTTATTCTTTTGTGTCTCGAATACCATACATTTCATATCTTTTGGCCAAATAAATACATAAATAAAGGCATGCAGCTTTAGCTTCAGTCGCCTAACCCTTTCACATCTGGAAATGTATATACTCTATACTTATATAGGAATAAGTATGTGTATTTATATATACATATATACATACTTATGTAGGGATGTGTAAAATAGCCACCCCTAGTATTATTGTCAGGCAGTCCCTCCATGTTATGGACACCTAATTGGGTCCTAAAATACAGTTGGGAGGGGTACTGTTGACTCTTGCTATTTCTCACAGTAATCATTTGATGGCACTGTGCTAGGATATAAAAGGCTCTGAAGCCATGCTTTCAGGGTCCATCTTGTGCTGGCTCTAGCCTGTGCAGGAGGCAGAGCTCGAGTGGAACCTAGACAGGTCAGGTCTAGTAAGAATAGGCTACTCACCCTTATAGATCACTCTAGGAGTGATAGTCAGTCAGATTATTTAGCTGAGCAGCTTGAGGCTCCTACGAGGATTGTAGTGGGATTAAGATCCCAGGGTACTCATTGCCCAGAAGTAGGGACTAAGTGTACAGACCTAGGGTAGATAGATTCCCCTCAGGTTCCACTTAGGGAAAAGGCTGAAAACTCGGTGTACCTCCTCAAAGCTGCATGTATCGTTCCTATCTCTGAGGAGAATCATACTAACCAAAGGTGTTGTGAGTACTGTCTATTCAATGTACTGTATGAACCTGCAATGTTCTCATTTATGTACACTCCACTGAGGATTGTATACTGTGCTCAATAAATCTGTTATTTGGTTAAGTTATAAGAACCACTGGCGCCGAATTCTTTGCACCCTGAATACAGTTACAGTTGCACTACACCCTGCTTCCACCTCGATGCGAAGGCTCACTCCCTAAGGTTTTAAGGTCTCATCCGGAGCATATGTACTGGGAGTGAAGCTTATAGTAGAGTAAGGTGCACTCAATTTACTATAGCGCTACATATATATATATATACACAGTCCCTCCTTAGGACTGTATACACACAAATAAAGTATGGTAGCGCACTCCTGGGATTTGTATTCAAATCTTTATTCCATTTTATGACGAATCAAACCACTAGTGTCATAATAAATAAAGTACCTACTGTTGTAAAATGACGATATTAGAAGTCATCTCGGAGTTCTATGACCTGTATAAATATTATTTTAGAAGTTTGCGAAAAGCTTGTAATTGTCATAGAATATGATGTTTATTTTTATTATTCTTTTCAAATGTATTTTTCAACAAGTAGAAAAGCAAAGTTTGGTCCATGACACTTCAGCACCTTTGTGATTACAGCTAAAGACATGCTCCCTGCAGCAACACTTTTATCTATGTGGCTAGGGCAAGCTTGAGTGGCCTTTATAAACCCATTTTTATAATAAAAGGTGCTTCTTACGACAAGAGGTCTAGGAAAATGCACAATAGCGGAGCAGTGATGCCTTTAAATATATAAAATGAGATGTATGCTAATCCTAATATGGGGTATTTTGGGTTTTATTCATATTTTATTGCAGTCAAAGTTGATTAAAGATAAACAAAATATTTTGCAGTTCCACTTTATCCTATAGTGGTACTTCAACAGAGTTATATTTTATTTGTAAGTATATTCTATTCTATTATACACTAGTTTATAGCATAAAAATAGGTTTTTAGCAAATTTAGCAACACGTATGGGATCTGTTATCCAGAAATCTCTGAATCATGGGATGATCACCTCCCATGGACTCCATTTTAATCAAATAATTTACATTTTTGAAAGGTTTCAGCTGCCAGTTGCAAGCTAAATAAAAATGGCCTCTGCCACACAAAGAACCACTCAATATCAATATCAGAGCTGTGACTGACATCCACGGAATATTTCTATTCTTGCATTAGCTATACTCATCTCTGATGCTGAACTTCCTCTTACTGGATCTCTTTTATCAGGGAGAATAATCTAATTTTCTTGTTTAAGGGATAATTAGGAATTTAGCTTAAATACAACAGGAAATACCATATACACTATATAATAAAAGAGCAGAAAAAGAGGTCCTTACCCAGCCTTCCACATCAACCAATTAACATCCACAGCCCTCCTGTTTGGAAGAAATTGGCAACATGGGAGCCTTTTTTCCCATGAAGAACAAATGTAGCATACTGGATGAAGGAGCTTCCATAAAAATGAAGGGCAATGTATATGCTATGGCACAGCTACAACTATTTTACTGAAATGTTAATTTGCCTTTCCTTTGGCTCCAATGCATTTCACCAAATTTTAGCCAAATATTTCATGGTTTCACAATTATTTTAGCAAGTTTTTCTTATCACTATTTATAATATGTTCTCCTTAGATTGTCTCTAAAACAATCTAATGGTGATATTGTCCCTTTAGACTGAACTCATCTACAATACTGGGACACTGAAAATAAAAGAATGAGTGCTCACCTGCTTAATTTCATGGGTTTTTATTTAGGCTAATTTATTTTATCATTGAAAGTGTAAAGTGTGCCTTCAAATTGCCATAGAATTCACAGCTAAATTCCCAGACATGTTTTGTATGCTCTTTTACACATTCCGGTGAAAACCTGTGGTGAAATTTATGCTTACACGGAACAAAATTCTTTATATGTATACTTTCAACTTGTGGTCTCCATTGCTGAACAAAAGTATTTTACCTCTATAACTGAGACAAGAATCCCATTCAGTCTGGCTTTAAGTCTATTACCTTCACCTTTCTCTCATGTTCATTCTATCTCCTGCAGTCAAGCGTCTTATAGCTTTACAAAACACTTCAAAGATGAATCTATGCAGAAGAAAATTCCCTTACCCCCCTCTTTAAAATAGTCTGCTCATTATTTTTGAATCATTCCCATTGATCCCAGTGTTAGAAGTCACCCAGCAGCTCTAGACTCTTTCTTCTGTAATTGTGTCATACTCTCCAGAGTTTGTAACCTTCATTATTCTTTTGTATACTCTTGTAACCAGATACCTGAAGTATACAGATTTAAAGTCTGCTGAGTGAGTCGCATAAAGTTATACAAATTAATCAAGGAGATAAACTGATCCAGATTTCCCAAAAAGTAGCATTAACAGTTAATATACCTATAGTTATCCATGCATTTGGAAAAGTAGAATACATTAATTTCTGGCTGAATTGTGACCAGAAGTGCGGCTCTGACATGCCTAAATGGCTCTGACGCACCTAAACAGCAGGAAGACACGGAAGGGACAGTCTGCTGGTCTTAAAAGTCCGACACAGTAAAAAAAAAAAAGAGGGTCCCCCACATGTTAATAAAAAAACCATTGTTCGTCGGGCCCCCACACATTAATAAAAAACATTTGTGGTCAGGGCCCCTATTAAAAAATATTGGTGGCTAGGACCCCACATGGTAAAAAAAAAAAATTGGCCAGGGCTCCCCCACATTTTATAAAAACATTGGTTGCAAAGAAAATTGTGGTCAGCCCCCCCAGAAGTTTAAAAAAAATTGGTGGCCAGCCCCCATACAATTACAGGGAAAAAAAAGGTTATATTTAGGGGGCCCTTCCATGTTCCATTTACTTGATTAGAAGGGCCCACCATTGTCAGTGAGCTGCGAACTTCAGAATGGAGGGTGGGAGCACAGGTGAGGGTAAGGGGGGCTGACCGTGCTGCACTTACTTGATTAGCCAGGCCCCCTGCTTTCAGAGAGCTGCCAACTTTGAAAGGGAGGGTGGTAGCACAGGTGAGCACATCTTCTGCCATTCCCTTCCCTTATTGGTCACAGAATTTTAAGTCCCGGTAAAGCTGCATGGCAATTGGATGAGCTGGAGTGGAAGTTTAAACCTCAGCTATCCAATCCCTGAGCAGCTCAACTGGGACTTAAACATCTGTGACCAATAAGGGAAGGGAATGGACAGAAGATGCCTTCACCTGTGCTCCCACCCTCCCTTCTGAAGTTGGCAGCTCTCCGAAAGCAGGGGGACCTGGCTAATCAAGTAAGTGCAGCACAGCCTTGCCCCCCTTACCTTCCTGGCCCGGTACAACACTCCCCCGTCCCCACCTGATGGTGGCCCTGCAGGCCCAGACTGGCAATCTGTGGGTTCTGGCAAGCCAGAGGGGCTGCTATAAGGTCCAATAGAAAGTCAGTATGCATACAGAAGTGCACAGGAAGAGTGCCATTCGCCATTGAAGGGGGCCTCCTCTCCCAATGACGCTCCCCCCTTTCTATCTATGGTGTCTACATACAGCCCAAGACAGTCGGCCACAAGGGTATCATAGGCTGCAATTAACCTAGTCCCTGCACACTCCCTTCTTTGTCTGGCACACAATTGCCGGAGGAGTACCCCAAAGCTAAACTCTTCATTGAAACTCAGGCTGTCCTTGCTAGCTAGCCCTATCTAACTCTCTTTCTCTCTCCTAGAGTGAGTTCTTTATGAAAATGACCTCACTGCCTTTTCCTAGCAAGGGTCTGGTACCCACCTGGTCTGACTCAGTCACCGCCATATATAGACTCCTGTCATGGTGCTGGCTGGTCTGCATATTACCAGAACTATTTACATTAATAAAATATCTTTTACCTCCTTTCAAGCTTATGGACAGAACAAAAAATGAATCTGTAAATTGTCAGCAACAAAACATAGTGAGCTGCAGAAGAAACAACTAGAATATAAACATGATAGAAGCAAATATTCAGCATATCACATGCCTAACCTCAGAGCTCTTGCTGAACTCCAACATTAAATAAAAGGCAAAGTATTGTGTGGTTCAAAAATAATTGTAAGGATAGCATTTCAAAAAACATTTCTGTCATCAATAGTAAAAGGGAGAGAAATACAGAAGTACTGTATATCTAGTTGCTTTTATAGGGAATCTACAGTAGACACAGCAACCTTGCCTGATCCTTTACCCAATAGATCCAGGACATCCCTTGGCAAGTTGTGCTCAGCTAATATCACATGATTGAGAATTTAATTTACATCTGCAGGACACCTCTGAACTTTTAGCCTTGAGTCTCTAAAGCAAACCGTCCAATATGATCTGAATTCAATTTATATCCTGCTGCTTTAAATATGTACTGCATGTTAAGAAACCCCAGTTAATGAAAATAACTCCAAACATGAGACTCTTTTTAATCCTTGTGCATGTTTTAGCTCATCACAAAAGCAAGATTTTTTTTTCCTCTTTGGTTTGTGGATGTTTGAATTATTTGAAATTAACATAGTTTAATACCTAATGAGTCATGTACAATACTTATTAGTTCAATTTGTCTTCTTTATCCTCTTGGCATTCTCTCTTTTTTTCTGCAGTTCTTTAATCTGCTCATTTGTTTCTCTGTTTTTCAGCAAATTAATGAAACATATTTTGATTGATGTGAAAGGTTACTTTCCACAACTGGTTAATTTTAACCCAGTTGTTGAATATTCATGACCACCTCAGGGAATTGTGTTAACATATTAAAACAAATCGGAACAATAAACCAATAAATAAATATTCAAGACTGTGTGTGTGGCAATGCTAATTATTTGTGTTTTAATATCGAAACAGCAACATAAGGGCAATGGCACACCAGGACATTAATCGCAAGCGATAAATTTCTGATTCTGCGGGTGACTAATGTCCTGTAAAAGCTTTCCCACTGGCAATAATGTGAATCGCTGGTGGTAAAACCCATGTGTTGCTTCAGTCTTCAGAAATCACTTGACGTTTCCTCTTGAGGCGATTTTAGGACAATGGGTAGGATGAGAGGGCGCAAAAATATGTTAGACATAGGACATAGCAATTAATAGTTTGTTGGGCTTTGTGGACTAAATTAAATATAAAGCCTTTGCTACTCCTCGATGTGACTTCCCTTAGGGTAGAACCCTCTTGCCAAGGCCAGGCTTTAAGTTCCTGTCCTCTTGCTTCTGCTTCCCGTGTGTGTGTAGCCTGGGATACGACTTCATGCACCTGGACCTCCCCAGATCCTCCTTCCATGTGCCCAATTTGAGATGTAATATGGTAATTAGATGGAAAATTATAGGTGCTGATTAACTTAAAGATATTTAGGTAAATATATTTATAGTACAAAAAAGATTTAGGCCACTCCAAACTCACCCCCTCTGTGATCTTCTTAGTTGTAGCTCCATTTTTTAGTTGTTGTGATCCGGGTGCTCTGCCATCACTGAAATAATAATTGCTCAAGGAATGGAAAGGGTGCTTTATTCCAACAGGTCACTGACTAACATCACCTGACGTGTTTTGGGAGTAACTCCCTATGATTAAAGGAGTTACTCCAGAAAAGCATCTGGTGATGTTGGTCAGTGACCTGTTGGAATAAACCACCTTTTTTTATCTAACCGGAGTGCCGCCTTTCCATTCCTTGAACAATAAATATATTTATAGCATAAACCTTTATTTGGTAGCTGCCACAGTTCACTATACTTTACCATTACATAATTCTCATCCTCATCATTCTCCACCATTTGCCCTTTTACATTCCCATATTTGCATTCCATGTTTATTTTCTCCATATATCTGTCTTGGCCTGAATCTGCATGAAAGGTGAAAAGAGTTAAATAAAGCAATATTTCTTTAAGAATACAATCCAGATGGTTCTGGACTAGGCTGGGGCTTTGATGTCACAAGGCAGAATGTTGCTACTTTTTTGGGTTCTATATAGGTTAGAAGGATATGTAGTTATGAACACCAAGCTGGAGCATTGAAGAAATATGTATAACCTGCAAATGTCCTTATAGCACTCAGATATAACACAAAAACAAAATCAGTATTACTGGCAATGACAAATGAAAACAAGTCAAGACAAAATTCATGGAAAATAACTGTCAGTTTATTTCACTCAGTAGCATTAAACAACAAAATAAATCAGGATAAACAAAAAAACGCTTTGACATATTACAATGTTTTCTGTGTTATTATGTGAATAAAAAGACAATACAAACATGAACATGTAAAAATATATCAGTACGCATCTAAATATTGTTTGTTGTGTCTTACAGACCTTTTCATATTATCCACTGTAAAGGTCACTTCTAGTGTATACAAAACCAAAACAGATAATTGTGGGATCCATCTGACAATGAATTACCTTACATTTTTAGGGACCCAAAACCATTAGGAATATAACTTTCATCTATCAGATATTGATATATTGATACTGTACAGGGCCCCACAGGACCATCTCAGCGTGGCCTTTCTGGCTAGCCCTAACACTACATAAAGAACAACATAGTTTTCCCATAAACAGTGTGAACTGAAGTTTTGGACATTAACATAACACCTTAAACAGAGCTCTACAAACTCTTTGAGCTAAGGTCAACTTTGTAGTCCAATAAAGGTATGGGATCCGTTATCCAGAAACCTGATATCCAGAAAGCTTAGAATCCCATATAGACTCAATTTTAATCAAATGATTTCAAATGTTTAAAATGATTACCTTTTTCCCTGCAACAATAAAACAGTACCTTGTACTTGATCCCAACTAAGATATAATTAATCCTCATTGGAGGCAAAACAATCCTATTGGGTTTAATTAATGTATCAATTGTTTTTAGTAGACTTAAGATATGAAGATCCATATTACGGAGGGAAAATAAGCATTTCAATGGAATTGAAATTTGATCTGGGGCCCCATTACACTGCGTTGGGCCCCTTTGGAGAACTAGCCCCACTACTGTTTTAGACTTTGGATCCACTATTAAAAATTTGTATGTTTTCTTTCTTACCAATTTCTCCCCTTTATTCTCTTTCATTCCTTCCATTGTACAATCATAGAAGGCCAATTAGTATAGAGAACTTAAAGGGCCACTGATTTCAGGGCCCACTAAAAGTTCCCTGTTGCATGGCCTGTAGGCCATGCCCCTTTAGTCAATATCAAGGCAAGACCTGAGCCTCTAACATTTTCAACATAAGACAAGGAAAATACATTGTCAAGGTTGGACTGGCCCGGTGGGCCCTGACCCTCATGGGCCAGACCCCAATCGTGAGCGATAAAAAAGAAAAGAAATGCGCTGGCACAGGAACTGTCTGCGCATGCGCGCCTGCGTGGGGCAGCAGCAAGGGAGTCTGCGTCAGCACTGCAACAAGGGGGGAGTGGGGGGCCCGAGGGGGCCCTAGACAGCAGCAGTCCCATTGGGCCTCAGGCCCCCCAGTCCAACCCTGTACATTGTGCTGTGACATGTTAATATTTTAAATGATGGTAAAGTGACCCTTTAGAAAGCACCTGGGTAGATCACTTAATAACAAGGAACCACTGATATCAGGTCTATCTGTGATCCAGTTTATGGACTGTGACAACATCTGTCAGCTAGTTACTTACATGCTTTACAATGTTGGAAGATTTTTTTAAAGTGTTTCCTACATATGTGTAGACACTGTAAGATTCACGAGGTTGCCTACTGAATCTTTCCTCCAACAGGCCCACCTTGGGAGGACGATATCATGGGGATACTAAAAGTTGGAGCAAGGACTGGTGCGGTTCTCGATCCAACAGAAAAATCAACCCTGTCTGATCGAGATCTGTACAATTTTTGCTCAGATATGGGAATGCCTAATACACAGGCAGATAAGCTTCTGAATCGGTCTAAATAACCCAAATCCGTATCTTAAATCTGCTGTGAATGGCAACCTTTAGTCAGCAAACCAGTTCACATTTCTCTCTGCTAATATTCTGGGAGGAATTCAGTAAGGTTTTCCTTCATAATATTCATGAAACTGGGCCAATGTTTATATAATTGATAGTACATATCTGTACAAATATTCTCATGTGTTTGCACTGTCCTTTTTATTACTTTACCAATATACGGTATCTGTTCTATGTGAGAGCTTCTTCTCAATTATATTAATTTGTGACATTGGATGAATGACAGAAGCCATTACATGAACAATGCATCATACAAATGGCTCCACAGAGTGAATTTAAACGTATCTTTGTAAATAACTCGTTTTGCTTTCTTACAGCAGAGTCAATATTTTAGTCTGCAGGGTATAGAAAGTCCTCATCAAGGCAAGAAAATGCTTGGGACACAACTATCGAAACTATAAACGTTAGCTTACTTTCTAAAAGTGTACATTATATTGGATAGATATATTAATATACATGATAACATATATCAATTGTTAAAGGTGAATGTAATGTACTGTACATAGCATGGCACTTCATTATAGACATGTTCCAGCAATTATTAAATTGCTTTTCAAAAATAAACTGTGGCTAAACTAATGTATCATACATTGTACTGGCAAAATAGATGATCCTAATCCCTATATGTTCCCTCCATATTCCACTACACTGCAATTATATTTGTTTGTATCTCCATTTGATAAACTTCAATCACTCATTACTGCTGTACTGCAAGTTGGAGTGATTATCACCCCCTCCCTTTTCCCCCCCAGCAGCCAAACAAAAGAACAATGGGAAGGTAACCAGATAGCAGCTCCCTAACACAAGATAACAGCTGCCTGGTAGATCTAAGAACAACACTCAATAGTAAAAACCCATGTCCCACTGAGACACATTCAGTTACATTGAGAAGGAAAAACAGCAGCCTGCCAGAAAGCATTTCTCTCCTGAAGTGCAGGCACAAGTCACATGACATGGGGCAGCTGGGAAATTGACTATGTCAATGTCTAGCCCCATGTCAGATTTCAAAATTGAATATAAAAAAAATCTGTTTGCTCTTTTGATTGAATGGATTTCAGTGCAGAATTCTGCTGGAGCAGCACTGTTAACTGATTCATTTTTAAATGGTTTTTTTTTCCCATGACAGTATCCCTTTAATTAGGATAATAAGCAATACATTGCTGTTATCTCTAACCATCCTTTGCTCTTTTTATTCAAGACAAATAGTCACAATAATCACAATCTATGATCTGGTCTATGCACTACTGACGTGTTTTGACTATTTATTCTGCCCTGGCCTAAAAAATATAACAAAACACAATATTTAAATACAGGTATATTCATTTGTATGACCCCCACTTAGGTATTTGTGTGGCTTCACTGCTTTCTCATTGCCTGGGCCTTGAGCATGTAGCCACAAAATGAGCTCTGTCTACCAAAAACTTGAGCCTCACTGTTCTAGGTTAGGATGTAGATATTTTCGAAAATTAATTTCAACAGAGATTGGTGAAGATGGTTTAATAGGAAAAAACAATCTTCTAGAGAAGGGGCAGGTAATTTTATGATGTGGAAAAAGAACTTTTTTCAACAAAAATTGATGATGGAAAATATAAGGGACTTTTTTTTAAAGCTAACATGGCTTATGTTGAGCTGTTATGGATATTGTTTCTGCAAACCTTACATCAAAGGTTACAATCTTTTCTGCTCTTATTATTGTTTGAAGCTCTAAATGAACATGTATGAGGGTGTTTGTGAATATTGTCGGTATGGGACCTGTTATCTAGAATTAATAATTCCATAATAGTGGGGTGTAAGAGCTCAGTGCTAGTCCCATAGCATAGAACAAGGTTCGATTTCTAAAAGCAGTCAAACACATTGTGATGAACTGACATATTGTTCTAAACGTGTCAATTCGTTAAGCACTTTCTTGGCTTTACAGGAAAGTGTTATTATACTTACAAATATATTAAGCTACTGAGAATCCCTCTGGATTCCCTAGTTTGTCCCTAAATGATGAAAACTGAAATCATATGTGTAAAGCTATGGACCACTGGGAATAGCTGTTCAGTCTAATGGAAAAAAGAAGCCTACCACTTATTTCTTTATGTTGCTCCTTTAGATATATGGCTGTAAATAGATTTCATTTCTCCAAAGACTTTGTTCTAGTGTGGGAGAGTAACGCTGCTTTGGGAGCTTCTAGGAACTTCTCAGCATATATCTTTTTTTTCCATTAACCATGAAATTTTCCCAAAGTGCTCAGCACAAGACTCGCCTCTCATGCATGGATTCCATTTAGATGTGTTCCCTGTACACATTTGCCTGCTCACTGCTCAGAGGCATCCCCAAGGTAACTTTAAATTCTCAGCTGATTGCTTACAATTGGAAAAGCCAACAACACAAATGTAACCAGTAGATACTTTTAACCTGTTACAGTCTAAAAAACTAGATTTTTTTTTAAATGAAGAATATACTGTGCTTTATATGCAAGATAAATGTATTGTAACCAGTAAAGGAATGCCAGTGTCTCTCTTTTATATACTGTGTATAGACTTGGTGTCCTTTCTACCTAGCCTTACACTGGTTCCCTAAGTAACGGAGTGTCCGTTGGAAACAAATTCCTCTTCCTCCTCGTCTGGGTCAAAACTGCCCTTACTAAATACCCTCAGTAACTCTTGCACATAGTGCTCACTCACTTTAAATCTTTCCTGTTCTAACTTTTCCTAATCTAAGCCGTCAGGTGGGTCCTCACTTACCCTGCCAGGAGATGTTATTCCGGCCACGCCCTCATGTGGCTTCACTTGGGCGGGGCACCTCCTTTTATACCCCCTCTCTGTTCCACAGTGGTCTCTGGTGGCCAGGGTAAAAGAACTGCTGCCCTCGAATGGTGATTCAAATTACACCCAATTCACTTAAATAAATATATATATATATATATATATATATATATATATATATATATATATATATATATATATATATATATATATATATATACACACACATTTCCCATACATGCACATTTTGTCACACAAAAAAATGATAACATTCATGTACACAAACCTCCTTTACTCCTGCTGTCTCTGCTACTTGGACACACAGTGAAAACACCCAGACTCCTCTTCAACCCACCCAGTCCCCCCCCCAAAAAAACCTGTGAAAAATTCATATGAAAAAAACTCAGTAAAAGCTGCTTAGTTTCTATAGAAGTCAATAGGGTATTGTCTTTTAAGATTTCAACTAGTATATTTTGATTTTCAGTCTTGTTACAATTGAATGGAACAATGTGATTTTCATTTGTATGCAAAAAATATGCTTAGTGTCTACAAGTGTCTTTTTTCCCCTGCAATCTGTTGTCTCTCCTTGAAAAATTGACGAGTCTCCTAGTCTAAACAAATTACAATATATAATATTTTGTGCTACTTTACCAGCTCAAGGCCTCCATATCCCTTTTATATTGAAGACCTGTGCTTCCAAAGATGCCCTCGCATGCAGATATACTGTATAAGCTTGAATGCATAAAAGTAATATAATTTGGATAGTGATATCAGAGGGCTGGTAAAAAAAAGTGGAGTGATTACGTAGGGTAATTACACTTAGTTGCTGAACAATGCCATAAGGGGACATGTCATTCCACACAAATATAAAGAGTTTCTACCTGTAGGGAACCCTTTTTGATGACTAGGGTGCTTAACAGTAGGACCATCGGCCTGTGATCCAAGACATATGTAGAAAACCAGGTACACTGTAGCACACCACAGACTTGAAGATTAGTGCATCAAGGTTGCTTTATTTGCCCCAAAACAAAAGTAGATACATACGTTGCCTTGTATGTATCCACTTTTGTTTTGGGGCCAATAAAGCAACCTTGATGCACTAATCTTCAAGTCTGTGGTGTGCTACAGTGTACCTGGTTTTCTACATAAGGGGACATGTCAATGATGTAACCAACAGTCATTGGCACTTTTCATGATTCTTGTGACAAGTTTTTTATTGACAAATTTGGAAAACTCTGAAATCAGGACAGACAGTTTTAAAACAGACAGCCCATGTAAATTCTGCACTATCTATTTTAAACCTGCACAAGTGTCAACCCTACTTCTGTATGTTTTTTTGTATACAATCTTCTAATGTATAGTCTCACAAGACTATGTTGGAGCTTGATAAATATCTGTTATTATTATTATTATTATTAATAACAATAATACTAATAATAATACTGCAGACCAACATGTTGTTTTAAATTCCTGGAAAAACACAAAATAGCTACTGCCTCCATATTTTGTCTATGTGTGGAACTACATACATCTGAGATATCAAGTACTGAGCTGCCCTTGTACATGCAACAAACTGCAAGTTGAGAAGCCAGTGATAAGATCCATCTAAAGAACACAGACTAATCCATGCATTTTGTACTTTCATATTTCTCAGGCATTGCTCAGGATTTTTGCTAAAGCAAATCTCTTTAATAAAAAATGTTATGCACTAGATATTGTATACATATTTAAATATATGTGTCGAGGCACTTTAAATGCTTGAAGGTTTTATAACTTCCATCTACTTTATGTAGCAATTTTGTTTAATTTCAGCATCTTTAAAAAACAAGTCATCTATCAACACTGATCTGCACTTCTAATTAAACCTCCTCCTCGTTCTCTAATGTTACTGAAGCTCCTTCATGTTTAATGGGAAGCTGCAATGTCATGCTAGTGACCTCCTGAAGAGTCAGACTAAGGTCTTAAAGGGGGAGGTTTGTAGTTAGAGCAGATGTTCAGCTGCTTTTAAAACTATTGTCTATAGTATCTGTGTGCCTTATAAGGATGTGTAGGAAACACAAACAATACTCTTATTTTTGTTTTCATGCTGTACGTATTATTACTTATATATATATATATAGTTTTATTTATATTAAAAACAACTCAAAAAAAGAAGTCTTGTGTTTCATGCCTTAAAAGGAACTTAATCATAGGCTAAAGAGGTACAGAACATGTCACAGTATTTAAAACTGAAACATCAATCATTTTTAAACAGCCAGCCAATCAGAGAAAGCTTTCCAAATTCATGAATGCATCTCTGACTATTTAATATACAGTCGTTCTTAAAGTGGTTGTTCACCTTTTACTTAACTTTTAGTATGATGTACAGAGTGATATTCTGAGACAATTTGCAGTGGTTTTCATTATCCTTATTTGTGTTTTTTTAGTTCATTAGCTTTTTATTCAGCAGCTCTCCAGTTTGCAATTTAAGCAATCTGGTTGATAGTGTCCAAATTGCCATAGACAAAAGCAGGGAATTACTGATTAAATTGCTTTCTTTTACTTTTTAAAATAGCATTTACTCTAAAATGTGTGAAATAGTTTCAAATTATATATTCATGTAACATGTAGCTAGACTACTGGCGTAGTCTAGCTACACCGCTGAACAAATTAAAATAGTAAATTATAGTGAATTTAATTAGAATCACAAAACATTATATAATAACACACTTATGTGTAGAAATCTCACTGATGAATTCTTTAAAAGAATACATAATTTTATTTTGTAAGTGCTATAGTGCAATAACGCTGCGAGTAAAAGTAAATAAATGCATAATATTCAGATAACCAGGGAGTATTTGCTTACAGAGATTTGATATTAGTAAAAGTGCTGATTTGCAGAAAAATGTAGTTGGATAAAAGAAAAGGGAAAAGAAAAATTGTAAAAACTTTATCAGAAACATACAACATGTTTGCATTCATGTGCCTCCTCTGAAAAAAGATAAGGATTTGCAGATTTACTACCGGTAATATACAGAGCTACAAAATATTGTATGCTAGACTACTGAAGGTACTGATGGGATCGCTTTTTTATGGTCTAGAAGGGATCACTCAATGTTTTATAATCTGCTGCTATCTCCTTCTAATTGTTGGATACAATCTCAAGTCTCTACGTTCTCACTTCTTACCTTAAAGGCACGGAGGCAGCCAGAAATATATGGGTCAGAACTAGGAAATACTTTATGGCCCAAAGGAGACTGTGGTTGCCATTTTGTTGCAACTCAAGCTATTTGTGATTTTTTATTGAAATATATCAAAATTGTAAGCATTTTAAAAAAAATTGTCTTGCCACCTTAAACCTGTCAAGATGCCATGGGCGCCGCCATTTTGGGAGCGAACGCCGGCAGGGAAGGACGCGCCGCCCGGAGCTCCTGGACCTGCTCCGGGCGGCGACACAGTCAGTCACAGACACTCCTGCTGGGGCCGCGGAAGGAGCGTATCTACGTATGACCCGCGTATAAGCCGAGGTTGAGTTTTTCAGCACATTTTGGGTGCTGAAAAACTCGGCTTATACGCGAGTATATACGGTATGCAGGGCCGGAATTAGGGGTAGGCAGAGTAGGCACGTGCCTAGGGTGCAAAGCTGGGGTGGCGCCAGGCACGTACCTGCTCTGTCGCCTACCCCATGTCCGGTCCCGTCTTTTTCTGGTCGCTGCTGGAATTTCTGTGCGGAAATGCGCTTCTGCGCATGCACTCACGAGCGCAGTTTCTGTGTCTCCCGGCCGCTGCTGGTACGTCTTGAGTAACTGCGTATCTGCGCATGCACGCAAGAGCACAGTTTTGCGCATGAGCACAGTTCTGCGAATGCGCAATTGAACGTGATATCAGCTGGCGCCCGGCCAGGTTGAATAGGGCACCTGGCCGGGTTGGCATGGCTCTGCACTAATGAACTGTATGCCAATTACTTTAATGTTTTTGCCTAAAGATGTGGTGTCCCTGTCTTTATGCTCCTGATCCTATGCTTACCTGCCTACCATAGCTAATTTCAGCTTATCGCAATATATATGTGTATATATATATATATAATTCATGAGATACAAGCATATTTTGTATGCAGAAGAACCAATGTCACTTAATGATACAATGAAGTGATGAAAATGAATACTCTCCGATAATGCCAATTTCTGTAAATAAGTTCTGGGAATTACTGTAACTAATAATTACCATTCTGTTTTATTCCCTACTTCAGCAAAAACTGGCACTGAAGAATAATTTTTCAGCCAACCTTAGCATGGCTGCAAAATTAACAGAAGGAATATTCTCGTCTACCAGTGGCTGTGAGTATCTATCTATTATCTATCTATCTATCTATCTATCTATCTATCTATCATCTATCTATCTATCTATCTATCTATCTATCATCTATCCATCTATCTATCATCTATCTATCTATCTATCTATCTATCTATCTATCTATCTATCTATCTATCTATCTATCATCTATCTATCTATCATCTATCATCTATCTATCTATCTATCTATCTATCTATCTATCTATCTATCTATCTATCTATCTATCTATCTATCATCTATCTCTCTCTCTCTCTATCTATCTATCTATCTATCTATCTATCTATTATCTATCTGTCTATCTATCTATCTATCTATCTATCTATCTATCTATCTATCTATCTATCTATCTGTCTGTCTGTCTGTCTGTCTATTATCTATCTATCTATCTATCTATCTATCTATCTATCTATCTATCTATCTATCTATCTATCATCTATCTATCTATCTATCTATCTATCTATCTATCTATCTATCTATCTATCTATCTATCTATCTATCTAGCTATCTATTTCTCTATCTATCTTGACCCTTTAAGAAAATAAAAAATGATAAAATGGGATATTGTTTTTAAACAATTCTCTAAAGAAATACTTGTTAATGTCCATCAGCATGATAGAAAGTATACATATTTTTAGTTGTGATTATTCATATTTTAGCAGCAAATATGAATAAATAGCTGTAACCCTCTATGCAGCTCCTGTGTGTACACTCCATATAAGCAGGGCATCATTCACTCACCAGATTTTGAATTATTTAGTGTTTTACTGCAGTTCTCTAAATATCTGGGGTTATTTAGCTAAAGTATGTTTTCTCCCAACTGAATATAAAGAACAGTAACTATGCTTTCTATTTTTCCTTTTTACCTACTTCTGTTTTTTTGAGCTCAGCAGCTCAAAAAAACTATTTTTGTCTTAGTCGCTAGTTTGTCATTAAAAATGCATTTGCTTTTTGAAATGCTTTGTTACTTTTCAATTCATCAGGGCATTCAAAATAATAGTTAACCTGCCCAGTACTTTGAAGGTTATAGCACATCTAATACAGAATAGGGCTCATTTACAAACACAGGTTTAATAACAAAGCTCAAAATTAAGCATATTTTAACATGATTTACGAGATACTTCTTGCAACTTGTGCCAATATGCCAGTTCACCCAGCTTTGAAGAATTACTGACAATAGCATATAAGGTGCAAAGTACAGGGGCACACAGATGCAAGCAAGTTCTGGATGACCAGTGTTTCCTTTGCATTTTGCACAAATACAAGCAATTGGTTTGCTGTGCACATCAATGCAAGTTGAAATTTAAAGTAGTGGTTCACTTTTAAGTTAACTTTTAGGAGTTATTCACTAAACTCCAAATGCAAAAATAACGAAAAATTCATGATTTTTTATTTTATAAAATCTGACTTTTAAAAAATCATGAATTTTTCACAATTTATTAAACTCCGAGGATGGAAAAGTCAGTATTAGAAATCCGGCATCTCAGACCTGTCGAAGTTGCATATAAGTCAATGGGAGACGTCCCAATGATTTTTTGATGTGTGCAGGATTTCGTGCAATACATCGAAATTTTTGGATTTTTTGGGCAAAAAACATAATAAATCGAGTTTTCAGGTGAAAAATCTGAAAAAAACTTGAAAATCGGATGAAAAATCAGAAAAAATCATGAAAATCAGATTTTTCCTGCAAAGCTAATTTTCGGGAAAATGTAATAATAAATAAGCATAAAAAACTGAGTGTATTTGATCGGAGTTTGTAGCAGAAAATATTGAGATGAATTCGGACATTGATAAATAACCCCCTAAGTATGTTATAGAATGGCCACATCTAAGCAACTTTTTAATTGATTCGTTTTTTATTGTTTGCAGTCTTCTTCTGACTCTTTCTAGCTTTCAAATGTATGTTCTGTAAGGCTATCCCTTTATTGTTATGGCTACTTTTTATTACTAATCTTTCTATTCAGGCCTCTTCTTTTCCTTTTCCAGTCTCTTATACAAATCACTGCATGGTTACTAGGTATTTTGGACCCTATAAACTAGACAGCTGAAATTGCAAACTGGAGAGCTGCTGAATAAAAAGCAAAATAATAAAAAAAACATAAATAATGGAAAATGAAAACTAATTGAAAATTGTTTCAAAATATCACTCTCTACATCATACTAAATGTTAATTTAAGGGGTAAAACCTGGGAGAAATGCAAAGAGAAAAACTGTGCACAAATAAGTATAAATATTTGCATTTTGCAATGTAATATTCTTCCTTAGACTGTTATCGCATTGTGAATTTTAATTGCACATTGTGCACTTGTAAGAAGTGCTTGAATACGGCATAATATTTTGGAGCAAACAACTTTTTCAGTAAGAAATTTTATTAAATACACTCCACAATAAATAAAAAAAGTGCTTTGCACACTCACAGTGGGGAAAGTGCAAAAAAGTGGGTGTAGGCCACGATTTGCACATTGCCTGTCTCTGTCTTTAAATTGCAGGAGGTTCCTCCCCTGACTAAAGGTTGTATATGCAAGCACAACAGGATTATCAAACTTGTCCAGATAGAAAAGTGGGAGATTTTCAGTCAGTTATCGATCAAGGAGGAAGTCCGGAAAGGCCCATACACTGGCAGACTTGGTCTCTAGGCCTGTATATTCCCATTCATACTTGCTCTAAATACAATGATTTTTAAATTAGGGATTAATGTTTGAATTCTTTCTCAGTTCAAAATATCCTAGTAGATGGTTCCTTAAATAGAAGCAGAAATTCTTCATACTGGTCCTATTGTACTATAATTATTAAAAGAAAAGTGAGGGCAGATTATGAACTGTCTCGTAGTGAGAAAAAGCAAATTACAATGTATTTTATTAAGACATAAACTAAGCCTATTATACATTATCTGGATTAGCAATTAGTAGAAGGAGCACTGACAATTTTATTTATCAACACTCAACACAATTGTTAATTACAGACCTGACAAATCTAGCAGTTAGTACGACATGTTGGGTGCATTGGGAACTTAAGTTTGTTATATGACAAGGATGATTAGGGAAATCCTGCTGGGAAATAAGTAATTGTAATTGTAAAATTTTAATTGCCTTGGAATAAGTTAAATTATATTCTCTTGTCTCTGAACAGAAACAATGCAGCACCACACTACTTAGCCTCAGTAAAATTGACTAAACCCTAACTAAATGAATTAATCCTAAAAAATTCAACAAACCACTCTTACATTAATTGTCCCATCTTACCGCGAATTTGAAGATTTCATGGTGGGTAAATATTAACAAACTGAGTGCAAATATTACTGAGCAGCATCTCAAATTGCAGTTAAAGTCTCCTCAGTAACAACATCATAAAAATGGTTTGGTCTTACAGTAGTGATGGGCGAATTTGGCGCAAACGGAATTTTCGCGGCGGTTTCGCAAATTTATTTTAGCAGTGAATCGCAGGAATTCGCCGCAAATTTGCACCTGGCGAATAAATTCACCCATCACTATCTTACAGTTGTAGCCTAAAGAAAGAGTGTAAATATCTGGTTTTAGTTTTGAAACAACTAAGATACATCAACAGTTTTGCAGTCATTATTTATTGATTCACAGCATGCAGCATGTTGGGCATTTTTAACCAATACCTGCCATTTCGCAATATTGTTTACCTCCTAAAGCTGAAGGTCTGAGGCTTATGCACTACATATTACTGAGGTTTGCCTTATTACGGCTTCAGTAAACTATATAATCTTGGGCCAGAAGTCTCTCATGATTAGCAGCAGTCCTTCTACATTGGATGTCTGACTGCACCAAACATATTTTAGAGCACCAACATATTGCTCAGCGCTTTGTAGTTGTAGATTTTATAGTTTTTACATTTTATAAATTAAGAAAAAATCGTGGATTAAGTAACTATACAAAAATGAGATAGTTTGCTCTAAAAAGTACCATTTGGAGAAACAGACTTTCATAAATTGGCCCAGCAGGGATGAACTGGCCCACAAGTACACCAGCAAAAATCCAGATGGGTCCCAACCCTGTTGTGCCTTTCCCCTACCTGCAAGCAAGCCACTCCCAGCCATCACTGCTCCCTGCACCACTGCACTGCCATCTTTAATTTTTAACAGAGTAAGTAGTGGAGCGGGAGCGATTTTGGATGGGGGCAGAGCAGGAGCATGGAACAGTTGGGTAGTGAGCCCTTGTATCTGAGTGGGCAGAAACGTCTTTTACTCCCACTCTTCTTCATGTTAAAGTTTGACTTTTTGACAGTTTTGAATGCTGTACTAAAAGGTCCAAAGTTTGTCCATCTCTGATAAATCAGGGTTTTAGCCTACAGATTCCAGATCATAGCTACAGTAGCTATAGGATTGAAGCAGAGACCAGAAAGATCCCATTGAGCCATAGTTATGGCAGAAACAACAGGAATCCCATTGTAATAGGTCAGAAATTGTTTTCCATAGACACATGTATGGGGCAGAAAATATTTTTGCAAACATATATCAAAAGGTGCATGGGCACCAAAATGCACTAGCACTTGGACCTGAAGGCATATGATGCTATTTTAAGACATTTTTAAATTATGTTTAAAGATAGCCTTGCCACCTTGCAGAGACAAGCTCAGTCAGCCTTACATACAGGCCTATGAATCAAGGACCTGATTTTTTCTGTATGTGTTGCTGTATTACACATACAATTTCCAGTGGACTTTAATAAGAATGAAGAATGTAATGAAGAATGTAAAATGCACATTTTTAAAACTTAAATTTACTTACTTAAAAATTATGTTAATATTCATGCCTATCCTAAACAAACCAAGAAGCCACATATAATTGAGAAGCCACATATAGTACACGTTTGTTTTACTCTTATAGCTAGTGTCTTAGGCTACTTATTTGGTGTAAGCAGGTTGATATTCTATTATATAATCTTAAAGGGATACTGTCATGGGAAAAAATTTTTTTTCAAAATGAATCAGTTAATAGTGCTGCTCCAGCAGAATTCTGCACTGAAATCCATTTCTCAAAAGAGCAAACAGATTTTTTTATATTCAATTTTGAAATCTGACATGGGGCTAGACATATTGTCAATTTCCCAGCTGCCCCAAGTCATATGACTTGTGCTCTGATAAACTTCAATCACTCTTTACTGCTGTACTGCAAGTTGGAGTGATATCACCCCCTCCCTTTCCCCCCTCACAGCAGCCAAACAAAAGAACAATGGGAAGGTAACCAGATAACAGCTCCCTAACACAAGATAACAGCTGCCTGTTAAGAACAATACTAAATAGTAAAAACCCATGTCCCACTGAGACACATTCAGTTACATTGAGAAGGAAAAACAGCAGCCTGCCAGAAAGCATTTCTCTCCTTAAGTGCAGGCACAAGTCACATGACCAGGGGCAGCTGGGAAATTGACAAAATGTCTAGCCCCATGTCAGATTTCAAAATTGAATATAAAAAAATCTGTTTGCTCTTTTGAGAAATGGATTTCAGTGCAGAATTCTGCTGGAGCAGCACTATTAACTGATGCATTTTGAAAAAAAACATGTTTTCTGATGACAGGATCCCTTTAAGGAATAAATATTCAATGCTAAGGATTTCTGTATCTCACATTTCATACTTTCATAAAGCAAAAATGACCAAGTGTTTTGGATAAATCATGAAAGGATACATTCATCATTTGTAATATACTGTAATAGTTGAAACAAGAACCATTCATGTTTAATTTGCTTCTGTTTTTGTGAAATCTATATTTTAGTGGTTCCCAAACAATGACCCTAGAAGCAAAGCCAAGGCAAGTAAAGATCAACTGTTATTCGTGTTTTTGTTTTGTTCATGAAAGCTCATCAAAGTAGAATAGTGATTTAGACACACACATGCACATACATGCAGGCAATAAATGATTTATCATAGCTGATTTATCAAAGGTCGAATGTTTTTTTTACCTTGAATTAACTCAAATGAGTTCGAAATTTGAATTATATCTTATTTCAGAAAAAACTTGAATATCTAAAACTCAAACAAATATTACCGACCAATTCAAATTGAATTCAACTTAATTGAATCTAGTTTTTTTCTCCGAAGACAACTCAAATGGGTCATTGGACCTCTGCCATTGACTTCTACATGAACTCGGCAGGTTTTAGGTGGTGAATAGTCTATTTGTTCCCATGGTCCAGGCATGATAAATCTTGGATTCGAGTTTGGATTATTACCAACTTCAATTTGTGAGATTTGACGAAATATACAACTTGAAATTTCAAATTTGAATTTCCAATTCGAACCTTAATAAATCTGACCCTAATAATAATGAGAGTACCAACAATGAGAAAAGGGCAGGTCCACTTGTAATTATGGCAAGATACAAGTGGACAACTTGCCCTCATAAGGAAATCTAAAGATCAGAATTGTCAAAAATGTTTTCTAGGAAAAAAGCAATGTTTCAGTCTGCAAATGTGTAGTACTAGTGCTGTCACCTTCCAAGTGGAGTGGAAAGCAGGTGTCTTTGGAAGCACCCCATGTGCTATAAGGCCTCTTTCACATGGGTGTTTCTGCCCTTATTCCCCTGTGTTGGCTCTTTCCTTTGTTTCAGCATAAGGGAATGCTGGCCTGTATGGGATCAAAACACATTGTAGTGCATGCAAGCACCAAACACAAGTTAAACCCATTAAGTTGCTTACCTGTACAGGCATGGGACCTGTTATCCAGAATGCAAGGGACCTGGGGTTTTCCAGATAAGGGATCTTTCCATAATTTGGATCTCCATACCTTAAGTCTGCTAAGATAACTTTTAAACATAAATTAAACCCAACAGGATTGTTTTGCCTCCAATAAGGGTTTATTATATTTTAGTTTGGATCAAGTACAAGGTACTGTTTTATTATTACAGAGAAATCGTTTTTTAAAACTTGAATTATTGGATTAAAGTCTTTGGGAGATGACCTTCCAGTAATTTGGATCTTTCTGGATAATGGGTTTACAGATAATGGCTCCCATGCCTGTACCATGAGTGTTGTGACAGAAATAGATGTGACCCACTGCTGTGCACTGGAGGAGTATTTTGAACAGAAAACTCTTGAGTTTGGGTTTTTCAGAAAAAGAGTAATTGTCCCAAATTGTTGCAACTGTCAAAGCATACTGAATTACCTGCTGCGGTTTAAACCACACATGGCTGTATCTGCTTTTAAGCAGATTTGTATCCAGTGTCTAGGGTTGCCACCTTTGCTGGAAAAAAATACCGGCCTTCCTATATATTTATCTTTTTTCCATATTAGTAACATTGGAATCAACCATCATTTTTACTGGCCAGGTGGCAACCCTACCCGTATCTGTCACGTAATCAGTTAAAGGAATAATGTCATTGGAAAACATGTTTTTTTAAAAAAGGCATTAGTTAATAGTGCTGCTCCAGGAGACTTCTGCACTCAGATCCATTTTTCAAAAGAGCAAATTGATATTTAAATATTTAATTTTGAAAACTGACATGGGGCTAGACATATTGTCAGTTTCCCAGGTGCCACCAGTTATGTGACTTGTGTTCTGATAAACTTCAGTGATTCCTTACTGCTGCACTGCAAGTTGGCATGATATCACCCCCTCACTTCACCCCCAATTGCCCATCAGCAGAACAATGGGAAGGTAACCAGATAACACAGGGGTGCCCAAGACATCGATCACGGGCTACCAGTAGATCCTGGTGAAGTTCCTGGTAGACTGCTTACCTCACTATTCCCTTACCTCCACCCCCAGATTCTCCAAGCTGAACTCCAGGAACCTGAGCAGTGTGCAGATCTCCCCAATCTCCTTGAACTTGTCCAAAGCCCACGTGGAGTCCACCTGCAGCTTATTTCTGGTGCTGCGAGACTGGGAGCACTGTTGTAGCCAGTAGGGTGGCAGGGAATGAGCCAAGTGAGGAGGAGCATTGTACAAAAAAGCAGGAGGTGGGAGTTAGCAGGACCCTCCAGATTGTTCGGATAGCGGCTCCCAGGTGCCATCACACTTATTTATTAGAAAGGATCTGCCTCATAGATGCTCATAGACCATGTGTAACAGTGCCCAGCTGTCTAAGTCATGTGACTGGAGTTTGGTACTACAGAGTAGCCCCCCTATCATTTCTCATTATCAAGGTAAATCTATCATAGATAGTATTATAACCGTTTTATGGCCTTGCTAAACTCAATGTATCCTGTTGGACTGTATTTTTCTTGTGCTCTACGGTAGATGGCCCACTATTTTTATCAAGGTAGATCTCATGAAATAGTCCAGGTGTCAAGAGTAGATCCCAGGGTAACAAAGTCTGGGCACCCCTGAGAGAACACCTTCCTGGTAGATATAAGAACAGCATTAGTAAAAACCCATGTCCCACTGCAACCCCCTTCAGTTACATTGAGTAGTAGAAACAACAGCCTGTCAGAAAGCAGTTCCATCCTAAAGTGCTGGCTCTTTCTGAAAGCACATGACCAGGCAGAATTACACACCAATTTTACAACTAAAAAATATACTTGGTTCAGGAATCAAATTTTACATGGTAGAGTGAATTGTTTGCAGTGTAAACAGTGTAATTTATAAATAAAAACAAATAAAAAATCATGACAGAATGCCTTTAAGAAAGGGTTAACAGAAATCCCTGAGTTTGTATTGCCGTAGTACAGATCTGTCACCTTTTTCCTTTCTCGCTGTCTTTCTCCTACAGCATAATACTGTATAAACAGTATAAGAAAATGCACGCCGATCAAATATTAGCTGATGGAATTAAGACTAATAATTAGGTGTTTTACCAGTAAATTTGTGTCATCTAACATTGCCACATTCAAGCTGATTTTAGGGGAGGAGAAAAAAAAACCTTTCAGAAAAGACAATTAGCTTTTATTTATTTTTTCCCAGTTTTATTTCTGTAAATAATAAGACTCGGGGAGTCTAAAACGTGGCCTTTGTAGAGGATTAAAAAGATATCTCCAGGCTGTGCTTTTGTGATAAGTGAACCCAAAGTGACCTTTCCCAGACACAATTACAGAGCTGTGTGTTTTTCCTTTAATTTCATCAGGGGTTTAATTAGTATACAAATAAAACATACCTTATCTTCCTTCCACCTAATTGGCTTGTCTCATGCTTCTCTTTGAAGTACGAGAGAGCGGGCTGTAATTAGGCTGACCACCATAACCTCTGTATGTTTTTTTTAAACGCCCCCCCATCTAAAGCTCACAATTGCCTCAATACCTGAAAGCAGAGCAATTACTATGATGTCCCCTTGGCATCCTATCATGCAAATGGGGCTTTGGGTGCTGCTGCTCCCACTGCTTAAGGGATTTTGACACCAGTCCCCAATAAATGCTTATTGATTCCCATCTCTGCTCCATGCTCAGCCTGGAAACAGCTTAATATCTAGTGACAGTCTGGTTTGTTCTCTAAGTAATTAGAACAGAGCATTGGGGAACAATTAGAACTGAAGTTATTAAACTTGATTCATCCTACTCTCTCTAGGACGTTTTCTTAGATCTCCAGCCATCGGAATCTTTACTCTTGTTAAGAACAGATAAGACAGCCTTATCATTTCTATGTGCTACTGTATGTCTTGCTTTCAGACACCTGCCTGATAATATTACTATCCAGTTATAGCAGAGCATAGAAAAGCATATTGGGAGTCAGGCTTTATAGTTTCTTAACTTTATTTTGTGTGAGCAAAGTATTGGTTGTTTCATGGAATCCAGGGATTAATGACACTACATTGTTGTAGTATTATGTATTCATTTATAATGATTTCTGGCTGTGGCAGGCTGGCTAGCCATAGCTAATGATACCATTAAATACATCAACTAACAATGGCTTTTCGAAATCCTCTATTTTGTGAAGTGCGATGACAAATGAGGACTACTACAATAATAAAAGTAAAAATGGAACTATCTTGACATCCCCCTTCGAAGTATTATTGTAAATATTGCTCATATAAAAGAAACAAAAATAAATCAAGAAATATATAAGCCATATGTGTTCTCCTTTCCATGGTCTGCATTTAACTGTATCCATATTCCCATCCATTAACCCTTTGTAACCTTACTTCCTACTGTAACATCACATGCACACACAATATATCATAAAATGATATACAAGTAATAATATAATAATGCCCTCCAGAGGCCAGAATTCTATTGCTGTGGTTGGAGGAGCAGTGGCAATTCTGCATCCCTCTGCTCTAAAGCAGCAATTCTGATGCCTCCTCCCCTCACCTCTTTGCTCATTAGTACAGTTCTATTTAATTGACTACATCTAAGATCCCACACCTGTACTTCTAAATCATGACCTACTGTGGCAAAGGAATCTCTGCCCTGGGCCAAATACACATGGCCCCAGGCCAATGACTGCATCATAACAGCGACAGAGATGCAGATGTCTGGACAGAGAATGGCTTTTTGTGGTCTTTACTTGACAGGATATACATACCTGGTGAAAAGATATATGACTGATCCCCAGCAAGTAGTGATGGGCGAATTTTTTTGGCAGACTTCCCGCAATTCGCCACCGACGAATAAATTATAGAAACTTGCGGGAAAAAACGAGATGCAGTCGATGTTTCGCAAATTTTATTGCAGTTTTGCAAATGTATGTGCGAAGCGGAATGCCCCAAATTCGCCCATCACTACCAGCAAGATATTTTTCAGAAAGCCAATTGTTTACAGACCAGTAGTGTGCCAACTCTTTAGTTTAAACAGGGTATGTAAATACATACTCACCACTTTATTATTTTCAGTATTATTTTCAGTATCCAAGTCTAAATTCAAAATAAAAGATTAAGTTATACTAGGGCCTTCCCTCTCACAACTGTTGAGTAGATAGTGCTAAGTTCTATTGGTAGAAATGAATAAACGCCAGTATAAGCTAGCTATTTATTTTTTTGTATATAAGAATCTCAAGTGTGACCCTCTATGTGTAACCATATCAGCAAATGAATGCACAGTCATGTTTTACAATCAGAATCCAAGCCATATCAGTCCTATTATTAAAATAAAAAGTGGTGTGTAATGGCCAAAACATATTTCACTAGCTACTCTGTATTTATATTTGTTTCGATAGCCCATGGCACACACCAGTATTATGCAAGTACCTTGACAAATAACTGTGCTTTCTTCTTTTTTCCTTCTCTTACCACTTGCAGAGTCTCTCTGAGGCTACTTTAGAGCTGCAGAGAAAAGATCAATCCTTGCGTCAGCAGAACAGACAACTTGCCCAGCTTGAGCAGGACATATTTTGGCTAGAAGAGGGCATTCAGGATGCAGACAGTGCCCTGTGCATGGTAGCAAAGTGAGCACAGAGACCTTAGGGAAAGCACTTAAAACAAACAAGAGATCAATTTATACTTTCATCTTGAGGGATTTTCTGCTCAGGATAGAAAAACCCTTGGAAAACAAAAGTTCATTGGGCCTTTGATTTCTTTTGAAAAGTCACTGATACAACCTCAAAAACAAAGGCAACTCCCCAGCTCAATAAACTGTAGAAGTATGTGATAAGGAAAACTTTAGGAAACATGCCCTTAGCTAAAAATTTTGCAATTATCTTTGTTTCCCCCCACATATTTTTTGTTAAAAAACAAGTTTCTTTAGAAGCACCATGTCATTTATAAATGAGGCATAGCCAAAACAGTATTGATATTGACACCATCTTTTCCAGGCATTTTGTTGATATTGTTGCTGCTTAACCTCAAAAGCAAAAAGAATGCCGATATTCTCCTGCAAAGCCCAACAGAGAGAATCCTCATGACTCATGTGGAACCTCACTGGATTACTTAATTAAAAGACCTTTATTTAGCTTAGAACTTTGCTCACAGCTCTTCTTGTTTTTTAACCTTCATCAGCAGCTTCTAAGATGTTCTAGAATTCTTCTCAGCGGCTGGTGGGTCCTTTGCTCTTTGTCTCCACTACTCTGCAGGATGCTCAATTCCAGACATTATTCTTTAAACCATGTTAAGCAAGTTCAACATACCAGTTTAAACTTTACAGGGGATGTTCTGGCTATGGGCTTTGCACACCATATGTTGTCTGAGAAGTCCACGTGTACTTGAGACACATCTTGAGACACATGCCCATTACAGTAGATGCCTTAATATGATGCACAGATTATATACTTATCTTGTTAATGTCTGAGATGAAATGTATATTGCAATATTTTTTGTTTATATATATGTGTGTGTGTGTGATACTTTTTTAGCTGTAGATTTTTTGAAAAGGTTATTTATTGTAAATTATTGCAAGATACTATAGATTAAAACAAAATATTGCTCTCCCTGTTTCTACTTCATTTGACAAAGCTAAAAATCATTTGACAAAGCTAATGTAAACGTGTCGTTCAAAATGGCCCAGATACTCATTCCTCACAAGCCATATTATGGGGCAGATTTACCGAGTGAAGAATTCGAATGTAAAAAAATTTGAATTTCAAAGTATTTCTTTGGGTATTTCGACCATCGAATAGGTCAGATTCGATTGAATGATTCAAATGATTCGAAGTAAAAATCGTTCGACTATTCGACCATTCGATAGTCGAAGTACTGTCTCTTTAAAAAAATACTTCGACTACATACTTCGCCACTTTAAACCTACCGAGGTGTAATGTTAGCCTATGGGGACCTTCCCCAGCAGTTTTCTAAGGTTTTTTTGATCAAATAAAAATCCTTCGATTTTTATTTGATCGTTCGATCGAAGCATTTGCGTCAAATCCTTCGAATTTGATATTTGAATTCGAAGGATTTAACTTCGAGGGTCGAATTTGAGGGTTTATTAACCCTCGAAATTCGACTTTTGATAAATCTGCCCCTATATGTCACTTTCAGAGCCCATCTGTGGGTTCTACATAAAAAAGTCACCCTGTGGGTTGGCTCTCAACAGGCAGAACAATGTATGTACATCATTCAGAATCTTTTTTAATGTTGGATATTTTTGTGTCTTTACAAATTGCATGAAATCACTATACAGCTTATTTATCTTTATGGCGAGGCCCCATTTATTATTATGCTTACATTTTTATTCTCATCTCATTAACAATGCAACCACGGCAATCATTTTTACAAGCCTAGCAGAGAGCCTTGCAGATTCTATGGCATGCATCATGTGATTAATACTCTGTGTTCCCTTGGACTAACCTGCTGGTGTTTATGGCTGCTGCTTATACTATTTTAAAGAAATAAAGGATGCTGGTGGATTTTTTCTGCTTTCCTTAGACTTTTCATATGGTTTACATACTCATGCACTACCTCTCCATAGATGATTGCTTTCACTTGTTCATGTTTGCACAATTTGGCATTTTGCTTAGCTTCTTTTGATTGGCTTCCTGGGATACAGTACTGCCAATCAGAAAATCAGAATATTTGTAATTTTAAAGAAGAGTATATCCCTTGCATGTCAGAGGACAGTGCATCATTGACTCTGCCTATTCCAAGCCCTTGATCAGAATGCTGCACTAGTATTAATGAAAGCAAATGCCTCATTGGTTGCTATGAATTTCTGATCTGCAACAAAGTCGTGCTTCTTTGTAAGGCTCCTCTGTGTCCAGTTAGCAATCTAAACTATTTGTTTATGGCTGAATAACTTTTTGATCAATGCATATATAAGACATGCTCCTGACTCTTCACATTATCGAACTGGACTGAAATATTATAGCTGAACTCTATGTACTATGCTGTGCCCTGACTTGTGTCTATTTTTTATAGTCGGAGTTAGCACTCTGCTTTTGTTCAGTGCTTTGACATCAGGGATGCCCCCCAGTGACTTCTGTCACGGAAAAAAGAGAATCATCAATATCACAGTTAAAGCTGAGTTTTCAAAGCTAATAGTGCCTCATTTGGGGCTAAAATTGAATACATTTTCTTTGATACTGGATGGGTTTTTAAACATCAAACAATGAATTGGCCAGGGTGCAGTGAAATATTTAGATCTATTGACTGTGCCTCACATGGGCCGACCTGAAAACACCAGAGAATTGGGGCTGATAAATTCTAACAACCTTAATCTATAGATATTAATATTTTCTTTTTCTGTGCGCAGATTGATAATATACAGATCTAACATAGCATATCATTTGTTGTAACAAAAAACTTAGTAAAAGTGCTTGTGATATTCAAATTGTTTCAGCAATTGTTTGTGGTTTGGTAACCATTGCTGACTGGTCTGACAAGGGCCCCTGGAATGTGCTTTTGTATCGGTTTTGTTTGAACCATGTACAGTTTCTTGGGGAAAAAAACAAGTTCAGAGTCTACACCATCATCAAAATTGCATTACAGCGAATTCGATTTTGGCAGTCACAGCCATGGACAGAAATTCTTTAAAGCCAGCAAGGAATAGAAAGCTGTAATTACCATATAGTGCTGGAATAAAGCATGCTTAGTAAGAAAGGTATTCAGAAGGTGAAAGGTCTGATAAGGAAACTTGACTGTACATTTCACTTTCTACATTGTTTAAATTCATATTTTTAATAGATACATCTAGCTGAGAAATCTTTGAGGAATCTAATTTGGTGAATTGTTTGTTAAGCAATGCCATTCATGCAAACTATGTTCAATATGACTTTCAGTAGTCTTTTAAAAGGCACCGTAATACAGATTTTTTTTTTGCAATACATATAGCACTATGGAGTTTACACTTCGCAGGCAATTATTGATTAATTGCCATTACTATTGTTTTTATTTTCAAATGATATTAGCCCCTAAGGGCTAGTCCACACGGGGAGATAGCGACGCGTTTGCGACAAAAACGCCTGTGCTAACCACACGAGGCGATGCGCTTTTCAACAGTCGCCTGAAAATGCCTCGCCAGGCTTTTTCAGGTGACTGTTGAAAAGCGCATCGCCTCGTGTGGTTAGCACAGGCGTTTTTACATAGGCGCCCATACAAAACTGTCGCCTGCGCCAGTCGCGGCGACTGTCGCGGCGCTTTGTCGCCGCGACCGCAAACGCGTCGCTATCTCCCCGTGTGGACTAGCCCTAAAAGGTAGTTCCTCCAAATGTTTTTTCTGCCCTGACTGCACAATTAGAACAGTCTAAGGTGCCTATTAACTAACATTCACATTTCTTTATTTTTTCAGGAATCAAATATTTTCTCCAAAAATTTGTTTATAAAAAGAAAAATCTTTAACACTGTAATAATTCAATATTTATCAAGAGAAAAAAAAACACAAAATGTCAGCATGTAAAAACTATCAAGGTCCTATAGAAGTCAATGGGAGTTTTGCTTTTCTTTAATCATTCATACTTTTAAAGGTTTTCAGATTTTTTTCACTAGTAATTTTACAAAAAAATCAAAAACTTTTGTACTTTTTAGTGCATTGATTGGTGTTGTTTCCATTCCTACTTTTCATATTCGAATCTTCTAATAAATTTCATGGCATTTGAGGTTTTAGAGAAAATTAGTTTAATCCTGGTTTTAAAAAACACTAACATGAAAATGTTAATAAATGGATTTCTAAGTGCTCATTGGCTATCTTTGGTCTATCATTCCCAGGTCATATTGAGATGTAATGTAGGGAATCTGCACAAAAACAAATTATTATTTTAGTAATTCCCTCTCCGGCCTTCATTTTAATCTTCTTCTTTTTTAAGATTGTTTCAATAATAATTGTCAAAAAAACACAAAACTCAAGGTTTTTGTACTTTTTAGCTCATTGATCAGCAATGTTTCCATTCTTACTTTTTATATTCAGATCTTCTACTAAATTTGATGGCATTTGTGTTTTTGTTTTTTGTTTTTTTTAGAGAAAATGAGTTTAATCCTAGTTTTAATAACCACTAAAATGAGAATGTTGTTAAATGGGTCTCTAAGTGTTCATTGGCTATCTTTGGTCTATCATTCCCAGTTCAGGCTGAGATGAAATGTAGGGAATCCGCACAAGATCAAATTATTATTTTAGTAATTCTCTCGCTCCGGCCTTCATTTCAATCTTCTTACCTTTTGCCTTCTTGTCTCACTTCTGTGACATTTATCACGCTTTCTGTTACTCGTATTATTTTTTTACTTGGCTTAAATATACAACATTTACAATTTTCTGTATGTTCAACAGAAATAATTGTGAAATACACATGGACAAGAAGGCGTAGGATCCTCCACAAAGATTCCCATAGGGAGGAAGCACACCAAACATATGATTTTGCCTTTTAGGACATTTATTCATCTGCTGAATAAATGTCCTAAAAGGCAAAATCATATGTTTGGTGTGCTTCCTCCCTATGGGAATCTTTGTATGAAAACCGGGCTTGGAAGTAGCTGGAGGAGTTGAATGCACCCTAAGCACCCTAAAGAAAAAAGGAAAAGTAAGTGGTGTGCCGAAGAATATGTATGTTGGTATAAGTAGGATCCTCCACCTCTTGACAGTGACAGGGTTAGAGGTTGTCATATATAGCATCCCCCAATGTTATTCATAGGCATGAATGCATATTGACCACTGTACGGTGTATCCGGTACTTAAACTAATGAAGTGGTGAACTTGATTATATAGACAGATCCCAGACATTAAAATCAGACATGTAATGTTTAATGAAATTAAATGGTGCCATGCACGTTACCCCTCCACTTTCCTTGTTAAAGTCTATAGTTGTTCTGCCACATACCCACAGCCTGACTTTTACTCCTAGAATAAGCTATAGCAGGATCTATCCTCACACTAACTATGCCTACTGATGCCAACTTCTCTCACCTCTCCACAACCATCCACCCTCTCCAGCAGTTGGTGTCCAAAAAGACAAAGCCTCATGGTGACTTCATTTTTATAGAGGAGGTACACTTCAACACCCTGTAAAAATAAAGAACTACCTTTCCTTGCTGAAAAAGTGCTGAAAAGAGCAACAGCACTCCCCCCCAGCCTAATGCCGGAGTTAACCCTTAAGTGGACGTAGAGAAGAACCTTCTCCATCCTACATTTGTTATTCACATCAATTCCTGTGGGGCTTACATGGCCCTATCACATTAACAACAAACTTTTATCAAAAACACATTAACCTTCCTGTATGTTGTTTGATTGTGGAAGGAAAACTTTACTCAGAAAAAACAAACCCAACATGCACCAAAGCAGCGGTTCTACTTTAAACAGAAAAAAAGGCAAAAACCCTGGGGAGAGCCAAAATTTTAGCCAAAGTTTCATTAAGTGCTTTTTAAAGAATGAAGAGTCTCCTTTATCAAGCCAACAGTACCGCTCTTACTCTAAACTCAGTAAATCTTGTAGGCTATGCAAGCAATTCCTTCAAGGCAGATTGCTGATCCCGGGGCCATACTATAGCAGATATTTGCAGTTTTACAGAATTCTAAAGAGCACAGCTTTAGTCCTTGTGCATCAGCTGAGCCGCTGGCCCAAGAGTTGAGAAAGTTCTATTTTGCAAAATGTACTTTATGATTCCATTGCTAATGTTGCTAGACAGTTCCCAGCATCCTTTAACTCTTGATAATATATTAGTGTATGCTGATATTCCAGCAACATTTTGTTGAATGCTTTATTTCCCCTTAAATGTAAAACAAATATATTCTTTCTTTTCTGTTCAATATATACTCAGATTAAAGGCAGTTTTCTATTCCCCCTTTAGGTGGCACTGTGACATTAAAGCATACACCACAAACAATCTGTTAGCAGAGAAGTCCAGAAATGTGCGTTAGCATAAATACCTTTTCTCCTGTATGTCCAATGTATATCCCAAATACCTTGCATAATATATTATAAGATGCTTACCAATTTATTATACACATGCACATCTGTATAAAGTTTCCGCATCAAGAATGCATAGCTATAGTTCTCTGGGAGGCAAGAAATCCCAATTTTCCAATGATATGGCAGGTTACTAATAAAATATAATCTACAAACTTCTTGTGAAAGATGTATTAAGGTAACCTGTGGTTACTAATGTTCTTAAAATTCCACAAAAAGTCAAAGGGTTACAAAAGCACAAGCAGGTAATCATTTGTAAGCAAAACACAGCAAAATAAACTGACCCTAACAAATTGCAAGTGTAAGCTTAAACTTGATAGAGATGTGGTTGTTTTTCATCCTCAAGTTTTCTTTCAACTGCAATGTTACTATATTACTATGCAACGCATGAGTGTTTGATATTTGTGCTTAAAACAAATGTGAGTGCCCTGTCTGACCTAAGCCCATGCTATATTTTTGTCTGAACTTTGATGACTTCTGTGACCCTGAATACAACCTTTACTTTACAGCACTACAATTTTGATTTTAAGATTCTGTGCATTGTTATTTTTTTTATATCGTTCTGTTACTAAGTTGCTATTGCCTGCATAATTATTCCCTTGATAAACATAAATACAGGTACAGTTATTATTGTAATAGGTTGCAGGCTGGAGGATACCACAATGGAGAACATTGGAGAAGAAGGTACAACAATATAACAATTACCAACAGGGGCAGTGGCATAATACATGTATATAGTGGTAAAAAATAGGACGCTGCTCCTGGACTGTTATTATACTTCCTGGACTATTATCATACTTCTGTTACAGCAATATATTATAGTGTGTGATACAATTACCAAAGCAAAGATGTTCTCATTTAGCATGCCTCCCTAACACAAATTGTGTTTTGCAAAGTGATGGCTACACTGAAATAAATGTTTATGGGGCACATTAACCTAGGGTCGAATATCGAGGGTTAATTAACCCTCGATTTTCGACCATCGAAGTAAAGTCCTTCGACTTTGAATATCGAAGGAATAATCGTTTGTTCGAACGATTAAATCCTTCGAATTGAACGTTTCGAAGGATTTTAATCCATCGATCAAAGGATATTCCTTCAATCAGGAAATTGTTAGGAAGCCTATGGGGACCCCATAGGCTAACATTGGCCTTGGTAGGTTTTCGGTGGCGAACTAGGGGGTCGAAGAATTTTTTAAAGAAACAGTACTTCGACTATCGAATGGTCGAACGATTTTTAGTTCAAATCATTCGATTCGAAGTCGAAGGTCAAAGTAGCCCATTCGATGGTCGAAGTAGCCATATTCGAAATTCAAACTTTTTTTCCTCAATTCCTTCACTCGAACTAAGTAAATGGGCCCGTATATATCATATGGAATAATGTGCATAGCTGATACACGAATGTTCGTTTTTAATGTCTTATTACTAAAAGGCTCCTTCCTGTGCATTTAACAACGATGTAAAAATTCAAGTAATATAGTTCTTTTTCAGGATGACTGTGTTGAAACACAGTCTGTTTTATCAGTATCATAAATTATAATATCAAGCCCTACAGGGGATCAGTCTAAAGCACTATCGCTATTAGGCTTTATTAAAAAATATTTGAAGCCCTAATACCATGTTTCATTCTTAGCAGTACTGCTCAAAATTCTAATAAAAGTCCTAGTTATGTGTTATGTGTGCTATTGTAACTGAACTGAGCACAAGGAATGCATATTATTAGGCTCACTCGTACAGCACGTTCATTGTGCTCCATTGGTCTGGGCCTTATGGGTAGAGCTGGCGGATATAAACATCAGTGTGAGGTGTGCCTAAGATCTCCAGCCAGTTTCTCTTCCTCGCTAATTTCAGTCCAACGGAAGATGCTTTGTCTTTTTAACATTCGCTGACTGCACACTGAATTAGAGATTTATTTGCAACGAAAAATCAATTAGTCCTAAATTTATTCATGGATTTCAGGCCTAGCGATCAATGCAAGTCCACTCAGTGGACTCAAGGGGACCCAATTCATCCCAGTTAATGTGTCTGAAGGGGAATTACCATTGATGCTTCTTCTTTTCTCTCCCTTTTAGGTCAGAGAGCAGTTCTCATTGTCACGGACAGGAGCTGGAAGATATAATTTTGCATTGCAGCCTGCTAAACGGCGCCCAGGTTTTATTCTTTTGCATCGGCTGACACCTGTATGGGTTAAAGTGCAAAGGTTATAGCCTGAAGGAGTCTAGCTTGTCTATAGTTAAAAAAAACAAGCAAACAAAAAACATTTATTAAAAAAACAAGAGACAAAACTAGTAAAAGAACAGCAAGTTTCTAAGACACCTAATATTGCATCTTAGTCATTTGTATGTATATATGTACAGGTATAGGATCTGCTATCAGGAAACCTGTTATCCAGAAAGCTCCAAATTACAGGAAGGCCATCTCCCATGGACTCCATCCAAATAATTCAAATGTTTTAAAATAATTCCTTTTTCTCTGTAATAATAAAGCAGTACCTTATACTTGATACAAACTATGATATTATTAATCCTTATTGGAAGCAAAACCAGCATATTGGGTTTATTTAATGTTTACATGATTTTCTAGTAGACCTAAGGTATGAAGATCTAAATTACAGGAGAGATCCATTACCCGGAAAACTTCAGATCATGAACATTCTGGTCCTATTCCTGTATCTATTTGTATAGCACCACAAATGAACACAATGATTTGCAAGGAGTAAACTTAAACAGGGGTATAGTTATTTTAAATTAGAAAGTCAGAATAAATACTGACGGTCTGGGTTTCAATAGTGTTTCGATACACATGAGGTCCCTACCCCAAAGAGCTTACAGTCTATTAGGAAGAGGAGACATACAGAAACAAAAGGGGGGTGGGGAACAAATGCATAGGGCAAGGGTTTGTTGCTGCAGAGGAAGACTAGCGAAGTGATTCCTCTAGAAAGCGATTTAGCATTATTAACGTATTCTCATTTTATCATTATTAACAATTATATAGAGCTGACTTGTTACACAGCACCTAACAGAAACTGTTAATCATTCCAATCTGTCAAAGGCTAAGTAGAGATTACAGTTTCAGATCCCTAATTTACACACACCTTTTTCAAGTTTATTTTATTTATAGTCAGTCTGATATTTGGTCTTGATTGTTTTGGTCTATAGTAGGCATTTTTATGTGCAGTACTGTTTTGATTGTATGTACCTTTGTGGCAATTACTGATGTACGGGCCGGCCCGAAACCCGCGGGACCTATGGCTGCTGCATGGCTGCCCGCAACCTAACAGTGCCGGCTTCTGGCACCTCCATTTATAGATTTGTGCCTGCCCTGCTCCTTTTTTGACATCACTGCGGGATGGGCGCACGCGGGTCTTTAAGTGAAAGAGCCGTGTCGGGCTGGGTGCGGGTTGGGTGAGAGCGGGTTCAGGTCCAAAAATCTGGACCTGCACATCACTATTCTTTTCCCAGCAGATTGGACACTAATGTATTAATACTAATTTGCATACAGCGCAAAATAGAAGTTTGAATGGACATGTATGCTGCAGCAAATAAATAACACTACACAAGCCCAGGGAAACTTAATAAAATTATATAGATGTGTTCTAATGCCCTACACATGTGCCCACAGTATAGTTTAGGTGTCATATGTTATAAAATGTAGGGGGGAAGGAGGGTACCCTAAAAAAAAATTTCCATCTTTTTCAGCCTATCACCCTGGAAAAAGGAAAGACACCAGCGTTTTTTTGGGACTTAGAAAAATTTTCAACTTTTTTTTTACAAACTCCTGTCTACTCTATTGCACTTCGCCTGGTCTGACCTGGTGAAGTAAACTCTGGCGAACGAGGTAAGGTTCAGAAAAAAAAACATAAATTTGCATAGTTTCACCCCTTCGCCAGAGTGCAACTTCGCCCGTTGTTGGGCTGCGAAGTTGCGCTAGTCTATCTACTTCGCTAGCGAATTTTCACCAGGGACACTTTAATAAATTGGCCGGTTAGTGAATTTGCCCCTTAGACTCTATTATAATCAAATTGAATTTTTAAAAAATTATTTCCTTTTTCTCTTTAATAATAAAACAGTAGCTTGTACTTGATCCCAACTAAGATATAATTAATACATATTGGAAGCATAACCAGCCTATTGGGTTTATTTAATGTTTATATGATTTTTAATTAGACTTCCTGAGCATTCTGGATAACAGATCCCATACTTTGTGATAGTAAACATAGTAGTAATAGTAGTTAATTTGCTAAGATATGTTATAAACCAGTTTGTACATGCCAATTTATTTGTATGCATTTTTATGAGAATAGTTAAACTATAAATCACTGCGTATACATATTTTAATATTGATGTGATTTATGGACATGGTATTGGAGTTACTTGTTATGTTAAATTTTAACCTTTGCCCTTTTTGTCTTTTCCCATATGATTGCAGAAGCTTGAGACGGTAGTAAAGAGTAGGATGTTAGTGACTCAACACTAGTCTATCTCTAATCTATATTTATATATAGACTAGAGAATTACATTGATTTGATATTTCAATAATGCTTCTGTAATTTGCCTTGTTAAATAAGGTTATTGAAATGTGCCAATTTTTTTTTTTTTTTTTGGAAAAGCATCCAGTTTTTTTTTGCATGAGGAATAACTGAATAAACCAAGGTCAGAATACACCTATTCTCCCTTCTGTTAATACCAGGCATATATGCTCCCATGTTGTCTCTGCAAAAGGAATCAAATATATAAACATGCACGATCTGTACAGAGCTCCTACTAGTACTCTTGTGGGCTTCTTTGAATATTTTAATGACTTTTTCTCTTGAATCAATGAACTGGGATAAACCAATCCACGGGCAGCCTTTCATCAATAAACTCTGTCGAAATGTAGGCTCAGCACAGGGGGTGGGTTGCAGCACAAAACCGAGGAAGAGTTAATTATATTTTATTTTTTTAATATACAAAATACAGTGAAAATGTAACTGTTTAAATCGGTCATTTTACTGTTTTACATTATTCTGTTTACAGAAACAGCAACCTGTCCATAACTAAACAAAATTACCAGAGACACCTCCATAACATTTTTATATTTTTGTATTTATAATTTGTGTGACACAGTGGAAAAAATATTTATACAGGTATGGGACCAGTTATCCAGAATTATTGGGATCTGGGGTTTTCTGCATAAGAGATCTTCCCATAGCTTGGATCCCTGTACTTTGTCTACTAAAAAGTTGGGATCAAGTACAAGGTAGTGTTATTACAAAGAAAAACAAAATAATTTTTAAAAAATTGAATTACTTTGATGGCCTCCATAATATGGAGCTTTCTGGATAGCGGGTTTTTGGATAATGGATCCCATACCTGTACTCAAATCCTGCCACTGACTCAGCATTGTATCTATATTGGTAAATCAATGCTCTAGGGCACTGGTACCCAACCAGTGGCTCATGAGCAACGTGTTGCTCACCAACCCCTCAGTGACCTCAAAGCAGAAGCTTATTTTTGAATTCCTGGCTTGAAGCCAAGCTTTATTTGCATAAAAAACAGGTATACTGCCAAATAGAGCCTCCTGTAGGCTGCAAGTCCACATAGGGGCTACCAGATGATCAGTTATAGCACTTATTTTGCACTACCCAGGAGCATTTTCCATGCTTGTGGTGCTCCCCAATAGTGATGGGCGAATTTATTCGGCAGGCGCCAATTCGCGGCGAACTCCCGTGATTTGCCACCGGCAAATAAATTTGCAAAACCGCAGTGAAAATTCGCCGGTGCAAATTTTTTGCTGTTTCGCGAATTTCGCGGGAAATTCGCAAATTTTCACCGAAGCGAATCGCCCCAAATTCGCCCATCAGTACTCCCCAACTCTTTCTACATCTGAATGTTGCTCACAGGTAAAAAAAAGTGGGGACCCCTGCTCTAGGGTCTCTTATGTTATCTGGAAAATTAGGGCGAATGGGCGTTTCACCACTGGCGAATAAATGTGCGAAATTGCAGCGAAAATTCGCTGATGACAAAATTTTTGGGCTACGGCGACAATTCCACAGCCGGCGACAATTTTGACGCTGGTGACAATTTAATGCATGTCCTTTGACTTTAATGCAATTGAATAAAATGTTTCCGGCATTGGAAAATTTGTGTTTCGCTATTTTTTTTGCAGTCTCACGAATTTTGTGGGAAATTTGCACATTTTGCTGGACAAATTTGCCCATCACTATTAGGGAGTCTTCATAAAATTGTTAGGAGAGTGTTGGCAAAAAAATGGCTAAAAATTGGCAATTTTCACAGTGAATTTTCGGCGCAGTTTCGCAAAAACATTTACGTACGGCGACATTTGGAAGTTCGCCCATCACTAATCACCAAGAAGCATTTACTGGTCACCAGTTTAACAGCAAGCATTTTATTGGTCCCTATGGGTTACAGGACCTGGACAAACTTGTGCCTTTTATAACATATGGGGGATAATGTCTTGAATTTGCTTTACTTGTGGAAATGCTCACCCTCTTTGTATCTCAAACCATTTGCTCACGTACAAATAAGTGCAAGTCGTTTGGTCACAGTTTGCATAATATCTGGAAAACTGTATTTATTTTGTACCTTATTTTGTATGTTTCCTAATTCTTACCACTGTTGTTCAATTAGTGTGACCAATGTAAAGCCTATATGGCCACACTATACCATACACCAGATATACTTATTTGAAATTAGGGTAACATCTAGATTCAAATGTTGATATTTGAAGGATATTTGAGGAGTTACAATACTCATCACGGCTAATCAAAGGCATTACAACTAAAGCAAAAAAAGGTGTGAGAGTCAACTTTTAGTAAGATGTAGAGAGTTATATTCTGAGACAATTTGCATTTGGTTTTCATTTTTTAAAATTTGTGGTTTTCGAGTTATTTCACTTTTTATTCAGCAGTCCAGTTTGCAGTTTCATCAAGTAGGTTGCTAGGGTCCAAATTACCCTAGTGACCCCCATTTGAAAGCTGGAAAAACAGAAGAAGGGAGAAAATAATGAAAAAACTATAAAACATAAATAATAAAGGCAAATTGAAAAGTTGCTTAGAATTAGCAATTCTACAACATACTAAAAGTTAACTTAAAGGTGAACCACCCCTGTAAATCAAACTGACTAAGTATTATGATCCATTGCTAAATCACTAACTGATTCCTAGGTATGGCAACAATTAATTTCTAGGTAGTTTTAAACTTTGTATATACAACATGCTCAATCGACATGTTTTAGACACTTTGTAAAGGTAAAATTAAATGTTGATTCTCATTTCATGGCATGTAGCACAAGAGACCTCTTAGATGGTAGATGGCATGCAATCCATCTTTCATTTAGACATGGAATGTGTCTGTCAGAACTGTCTATGAATGCCATGTATAAATAATTCAGGGTAGGAAATTATGGTACCTGTTAAAGTGATTTTTTTTTTCAAGTGAATTCCCAAGCTCACTTGGGATGATATTTTTTCTGTATGAATTATGTGATCACACAATCACGTAATGTGATCATTACGATAACTTATCACTGCAACCTAAAAAGTAAAAAGATGAAGAAACAGCAATAGTAAGTTGCCTTATCCCACATCTGTCTTTATGGTTAGTGTTTTTTCAATTGGTGTTATTACTCTGGCAGAGAAAATGCCAATCTGCTGCCTTCCACTCCCATCTTTAGAATGCACAGCATCTGCCTCAATACACTGAAGAGTCCATTTATCATGCTGTGTAAAAAGTGAAACATTGGTGGCGACATTGCTCATAACAACCAATCAGATCTTTGCATTTGTTTTCTAACTGTTGAAATCTAATTGCTGATTGGTTGCTGTGGGCAACATCACCATTAATGCTTCACTCCACTTTTAACACAGCATGATAAATAAACCCCTTAATGTTTGATCTCACCTGTTGTGGATTGAATGGTTTGAAATATAAGCAATAGTGAGGGGTACAGCTTGTACGAAATTCTATATGTAAAATATAATCATCTAAAAGAGTGGCAGAAGATGTGATTAAGTAGACACCTTTAGCTTCCTACATTGTTTGTCTTGATGGTCCTTGCAAGACCTTCACTAAAATGCATATGATTGAGTTGTATGGGGGATGAAATGTTTGCAGTCCCTCCCTGTCTATTTGTAATATCCAACTGACTTTAAGTTGAGCGTATCCACCTTCAAGGGTCCTTTAACTCATAACATGGGGAGTAATTTAGCAAGACCAGGAATTTAGCACAGCACATATATTATGCAAGGGCACTAATGGAACACAGGCAAATATATGCATACATATAATTTTACATTTACAAAAGAAAGTTCAGTCCAGTTTTCAGTCCTCGAAATTTATGTATATTATCCATAGTTTACCCCCATATGTAATAAAAGGTACAACGTTTGCCCAGGTACAGTAATCCATAGCAGCTAATAAGATATTTGATTTTAAACACACAACCAGTAAATAGTACTTACTGACTTATTGGTTTAGTTGACTAAACTTTGCACCTTCCATGCTATAGCTCTAACTAATAAACTATTAGCTAACAAAGTGCAAACTTCTTCAGAAAAGTATCCAGTGGAACATTTTGGCTTGTACAGAAAATATGAAGCAAAAACAAAGGACATTATGTTGATATTAGTGATGGGCGAATTTCTCCTGTTTCTCTTCGGCGAAAAATTCACACATTTCCCACAAAATTCACGAAATTCGCAAAACGGCAAAAAAAATTCAGGAAAACCGTGAAATTGGATGGTTTCATGAAAAAATTGTGAAATTCGGACAAGCTGACGATGGCTTTAAAGTCAACGGGCTGTCCGAATAGCATTGCCGCGTGGAGATTTTGATGCGAGCTACTTTTCGGATGCGTGTCCAAAATATTTTCACAGGAGATGTATCCACTATTGCAAAATAAAAGGATGTTAGATGTCACCAAGACATTCCATGACAATATAATTCAACCAGTGCCTGTCATGGAACCTCAAGGTGACTTCTAAAATCCTTATTATTTATAGGGGATTAATTATTTTTATTATATACCAGATTTAGTAAGTAAGACAGGCCTATTTATCATGCCATGATGTTTTTCTCCAATGTTTTGCACAGCATAATAAATGGGCCCCAATATGTAGGAGTATTTTCATAAAAAATGGGCCCCAATATTTAGCAGTATTTTTATAAAAAAAATGTCAGACCAAACTAGAATCCATGATTGGACCTTATTTATTATTAAAAAAAAGCACTATTAAATTGGATCAGGGACAAACACCAAAAAGCAAAAATCCAAATTGTACAATTTTTACAGTTTGTTTCCTAAATCTCTTGATTTTTTTCAGGCTTATTCCCGAAAAGCCAGATTTTTTTTAGATTTATGCCCGAAAACTCATAAATGTCAATGTTATTAATAGGGCTAAAATACCAAAATATAGGAAGGCCAGTATTTTTCCCCAGAAAAGGTGGCAACCCTATTCCAGCGCAGACTACACAAACTTCCAAATAGAATAGGGACCTCTCCCATTGACTTATATACTGTATGTACAACCTTGGTAGGTCTGAGATGCCAGATTTTCAGATTCTTTTTCCATCCTCTGGGTATAATAAATTTTAAAAAATGCGAGTTTTTATCCCCACAAAAAATTTGGATTTTATAGTAAAAAAAACTACATTTTTTGAGTTTTGGCATTTGGACTTTAATAAATAACCACCGTAGTGTCTAGATCAGTGTTCTGCCTATTAATATAGCAATACCTTCATACAACAATGACTTATTCATGTGGCATAGGTGGTAACTTAAGTGGCTTTCAGTAGAGCTTTTACCCCTCCCCTTAGTGCTCTTGCATACTGTATGTGTCTTGGGCCTATATAAGCTGTAAACATCAGAAATAGGCTGGTTCTGTTTCATGGAGAAGCAACATGTATACCATATTATAAATATATATGTTATTAATGTCAGTGTTAAGATGTTAAAGGAGTTAACGGACCCATACTATGTGCTCTTATGGAGGTCCTCTTCAGTGCAGCAAATACAGATCTGTAGCACTGCAGTTCCCCTTTCTCTCCACTCTCACTGCCTGTACAAATCTTTAGATGGCCAGTGGCTACAATAGTTCAAAAAGCTTAGTACTGTTCTGAATTCTGAAGGGCAGGAAAGCAGTATGTGGGTTGTTAAATGTGTTTGTTTCTCACTAAAGCTGGCCATAGACCCAAAGATCTAATCGTACGAATTAAGGATTCGTATGATTTTGGGACCGTGTGTGGAGAGTCCAGACATATTTCGTACGGCGGAGATCGGTCCTTTGGTTGATCGGACAGGTTTCAGAGGGAGACTGTCACTAGGTTTGGTCTGACATAACTTTCGTACGATTGCTGTCAGGGGCAGAATATCGGCTGATCTGTTCTTTTGTAATTTATTTGATCGGAATGGTTATTGGCAGGTCGGGAGATAGGAAAGTCCGATCGTATGACGATTCGTACGATCGGATATTTGCGTCTATGGCCATCTTAAGGCTAACCATGGTGAGAAACAACGCAAGCTAAAATACTATTATTTAAGTTCTGCCAACTACATACTTCTTTGCAAGTCTCTGTCTTCATGCTATTTGGTCTAATATTACAATTAAAACTCCAAAAAAGCACCTGCGGAAGCATATAAAATAAGATATTTTACATGTACATGTAACAGTTTAGTTCTCTCTGACTTTGAAGAGGAAATTGTTTATAAGACTCCCAACACTTTGTTTGAGACTTTCTTAATCTCTACTAATGCAGTTTAAATCCTTTCCAAAAGTGTCTTCTTATGGAAATCTAGACATCTTAGAACTGTTAATTACACAGTGCTTCGACTACTAAGTGGTTCAAAGAGAGGTTGAGAGCGATTATCTTTAAATTAATTATTTGAACGACTTGACCGTCGCTGCTTTGAGCTGCTGCTTTAATTTCTCTATATTTTACCAATGAAACATGCCAGAGAAATAAAGTATGTCATGTAAAAAAGAATATTACTTATATCTGTTTCAAAAACATTAAGCTGTCAGCGAGAGTAACAGTATTACATTTGACAGAACAGTAGGCCTGGGCCCAGCTGCTAAGGCAAAATGATAAATCGTTGGTGTGGGGATGACTATCCAAGCACAGCTACGCACAATATCATAATTTATTTTATACCTTTGAAAGAAACAGAATAGTAGAAAAGATTGTTTGACCGAGTTTGGTTATTTACAGTCTAACTGGAATAAAGCTCAGACATTTTGAGAGTAGCATATAGATAAAAACCACATCTCTTTTGCTTAAATTGGTTTTGAAAGGGAGATTGATGGGTAGCCAAAATGGATTGCAAGTACTGGCCTCAAGTCTTTTGAAAGAGAATTCCAAGATTAGAGAAAATTAATGGTTTGCTCCATATTGCGAATGGAAGTTAAATGGAATGCTTTACTAGATTCATGTTAAAAAAACACAAATAGCCTAAATTCTTTTATTAGACCCCTTCAGTTTACTAAGTTCCAGTACATAAAAGGGTTCCTTACTTATTACAAGTGTAATTCAAAAGCAAATAATAATAATAATAATGCAGTTTTCCACCCCTTTTGGATATCTGTGTATACAACACTTCTGCAAGTTATTTGAAATAAAAATGAAGAACAAGGAAAACAAGGGAATAACATACACAAGTAATGCAGATTGTGCCTTAATTTAAATTCACTGCTGTGAAATTGGCCTATAACTAATAACTAATCCCTATTCCCTGCATAAAAATGGGACAGATTCACTCATTATTGTTCTCAATATTAATAATGTAAAAAAAATTACAAGGATTCTCAGGCTGCTTTGCCCTCTCCCGTCTCTTACTTTTCTGATATCTTTGCTCATACCTGTTGCTGAAAGGTGACTTTAATGACTTCCAGGTTTCTGGAGCATCACAAGTCCTGCATTAGGGCTACCGCCTCTGCAGCAACAGGACCTGTCTAATCCTAGTACCCTACAAACTGGTTCCATGACTAATTAGATGCTGACCCTTTCCTTCCTCATTGGTGGAGCCTCAGCTGCTCAGCTAGCTAGCTAACCTCTATCTCTCCACTGCCTGCTTACAGTCAGCTTTATGCATCTGGCCTATCACTAGCTAAATTATCTTGGCAACTTTCAACTTTTGCTATTCCATATAAAAGACATACACATAAGTATATAGTTTCTTCAATTTAATGTGGGATACAGTACCCAGATATTATCTGTTGTGGTCAGATTTATTATTAGCTGTTATAGTATAGTAGTAGATACCATTACCAGTCGACCAGAGGTAATGTTAAAAACCACAGACATGATTTTAAGAAATTGTCAACATGGGAGCCTATTTTACTATTGAAAAAGCAGTTGTAGCAAAGTGAATAGGAGGTTCTCTAACAATATAGGACATGTGTTTAGCAGTATACTGAGCAAAAAATGCATGTGATTTTGCCCTCCCAAACCAGAAACAATGTGCCATGAAAAAAGTGATTTTGATACATATGAAACAATTTCAAGAATACTAAGAAAAGTCCAGATGCTTTAGATGTTTCTCCACTAGCTAGTGAATATCATGACCTTGGTGAATGCAAACCTTCATGGATATGCCTTATGTGTGACATAATTGATATTTGCAAAAAAAAATGTAACATAGCAACAGATGGAAACATTGCTCATGACTAGAAATCAGTAATCCATCATGTGTTTGATTTTAAGCAGCATAATAATATTTGCTACTTGCTTATTGATTGTTATTAGTTACAAGACAAAACTGTTATGGTATATTGTCCTGCTAATCCTTTCCATAGCCTAGAATGGGACTAATGATAAGAGGAGCAAAACTGACCAATGTTTTAACAAAAGTTAAAGCAAATGGAGATGTCATATTTCAACCGTAACAGTGTTACTATTATTTAATACCAAAAACCATAGTCTTTGTTGAGTGTGTATTTAAATATGCATTTATTTTAAGAAGTGTGTATTCCCCTTAAATTAGAAAGCTATATAAATGAGGATGGATAAGCACGTATAATGTTAAACCTTCTGCAGAAGTATCTTGTTGTCGCTATTCAAGTATTCATCACGGGTAATTACCAGCAGCCCATAACCAGACAGACTCATGCTTTTAATGTTATTAATGTTACTATTGTCAGAGAATTTCTAAACAGCTGGGGACATTCTTTCATTAAATCTCAATGATGAAACTATTACTATATTTTCTGGTAATTGGCTTGCTGCCTTTGCTTGTATAGATGTTTAAAATGTAATTGTCTCCTGCTTTTTCTTAACAAATACAGCATGCTTGGCTTTATTGCAACCCTTCCTAGTGCAATCCTTACTATGTGACTTAGAGCTGTAAGGATGAAATTCTGCATACCTGACTTACGTTTAAACATTGAAATAAAACTTTTATGGTGGGGGAAAAAAAGACACATTTTGCTGGGTTATTTTATGTTAGTTTTATTTCCACCTTATGTGTTTACAGATACGCAATATGGCATAAAATATATCATTTCGCAAGAACATTTAGCGGCAGATTTATTAAGGTTCAAGTTGTTTTTCCCACTAAAATTTGAGTATCTGAGTTGTATTTTTTGGTCAAAACATTTCCGGGCTAAAAAAAACATTATAATCGATAAATAGCGATGGGCGAATTTGGGCCGTTTCGCCGAAAAATTTGCGAATTTCCCTCGAAAATGCCGGCGTCCATTTTTTTTACAGTGGCGAATTTGCACTGCGGTTTCGTGAATTTATTCACCGGCAGTGATTCACGGGAATTCGCCACAAATTCGCGCCTTGCGAATAAATTCACCTATCATTATCGATAAAGTTTTTTTAATGAACTATTAGAGATTTATCATACCTTGACCCTATGAATAGCTTGAATCTGAAAATACACCGCCTAAAACCTGTCGAGGTTCTGTAGAAGTCAATGGCAGAGGTCTCTGGAACCATTTTATGAGGTTAATAACCTGCTTGATGTTTGAGTTTTTCCAGAGAGTTTTACCTGAAAACTCAAATCGAGAACTCAATTTGAGTTTTTTTCCGCAGAAAACTCGACCAATTCGAGTTTTCGGGTTACGGGACTCAAACTCGCAGAATTGGTTTTTTTCCATTCCAGTTTTTTATTAAATAAAATACCATCCGAGGTAAAAAAAACTCTAACACTCAACCTTTGATAAATAACCCCCTTATTGTAGAGTGTGCAAAAATTGTGACAAAAAGTTCCACCCTATTGTAAAACAAGGCTGCTGGGAAAAAAGCCATGCTTCGTCAAATATTAGGGGCCGATTCACTAACTTCGAGTGAAGGATTTGAAGTAAAAAAACTTCGAATTTCGAAGTTTTTTTGGGCTACTTCGACCATCGAATGGGCTACTTCGACCTTCGACTACGACTACGACTTCTAATCAAAGGATTCGTAGTAAAAATCGTTTGACTATTCGACCATTCGATAGTCGAAGTACTGTCTCTTTAAAAAAAACTTCGACCCCCTAGTTCGCCATCTAAAAGCTGCCGAAGTCAATGTGGGAAGGTCCCCATAGGCTTGCCTAACTTTTTTTGATCGAAGGATATTCCTTCGATCGTTGGATTAAAATCCTTCGAATCGTTCGATTCGAAGGATTTTATCGTTCGATCGAAGGAATTATCATTCGATCGTTCGATCGAACTATCTGCGCTAAATCCTTCAACTTCGATATTCAAAGACGAAGGATTTTAATTCCTAGTCGAATATCAAGGGTTAATTAACCCTCGATATTCGACCCTTAGTGAATCGACCCCTGAGTGTTTTAGTAAAAGTTTTGTAAGATGTTACTCACCCACTAGGTATAAGGAAACACAAATAAGACACTTGTTGATTGCAAGTCAAATTTTTCAATAACAGCCAAAACATTGATTGATTATCACATGTTTAGGCTAAGCCAGGGTTGGCTGTTTCTCGGTCTGCATATAATCTCAAACCGAGAAACAGGCAATCCACTCATCTTTGGTCCATAATGTTATTGCACCTACAGGAACATCATCGACCTGGGTGCAAACACACAGAGTGAGTTTCAGTGTGCAAACACAAAAGAATGCATTTTTGCAACAGAATCTGCTCCATGTGACTGCACCCAAGCCAATGCCATGCCTGTAGTTGCAATAACATCACAGAGCAGAGGTAACCGGACACTGATAGTAGCCTTACTAGACTGTAGCCAAGAGATAAGTACCACATTTAATGAAGTGCATAATAAGTATAGAGTAGTGTGTTTCACATAAAGAATAATATTTATGTATAAGTGTTAAGAAATGTTACACTCACAGCATAACAATAAAGTGCACAGTGCAAAAGAATTATTAAATATCCTCCAGTGGTCACTGAATGGTATGTTTGCACATTCACATGTAACATGCAAACATTATCTTTCATAAATGTAGGATCTACACTATTACTAGTTATTCATCATTTCTGGGCCCCCATCACTAAAGTGTTCTCTTGCCCCAGCACTGCACTAGGTCGCTACTGCCTTAGGCTCTCTGTCCTGCCCCAATCCCCCCTCCCCCACCATGAGGGAAGTCAATTTACCTATATGGTCTCCCCCTAATCCTTTTCCTATACCAATGGGATCACCGCCCAGACATGCCTGAAAATCCGGACTAAATCCATACACTCTACTTTAGTGTAACTACTCATTATCCATGTCCGCCATCCCCACATCAACCATAGGTATATGTTTACAAGCCCTCCAAGCTATGATTTCCTTTGCATAAAATCACAAAAAGTTGTTTTTCAGGCACTTTAAAGTGTCAGTGAAAATAAAGTTTTACATGTGAACGTCATTAGATGAATTCCATATGAGCCCATGCGAGAAACAGAATGTTATTAATTATGCATAAAAACAAAGTTGTAGTTACTAATTTTCAAGAATAGACGAGCACTCCGTTTCCATCCATATAGGTTACTAATTTTGTTTACACTGTTAAAGAAACTGTTATCAAAATGATTTTAAGTATTGTAAAGAAAAGGGGCAAAAATAGGCTTTGAAGTCACGGGTAAGGTACACTGCTGTGAGTCATTTAAAATCTCAAATCTCAGCTCTTTGTATTTAGGTTCACATAAGGCTAATAAGGTGATCCTTTAGATTGTCCTGCAGGAACTTATTGAATGCAGATGTGTTTGTGTCATGGAGACATCACACAGACATAAACTATCACATGCATCCAAGTATGTCCATAGAAGATAATTAAGACCTTTATCACTTTGTCTGTAATTGATTAATGTTGTTTTTCTTCATGATCTCAGGGAGTCATTTAGCTCTATGGTTTTAGAGGAGAAAAGTTCACAGCAGTTACAGTCTATGGATATTCATGTCAATCAGCCTATAGCTTTGAAGGCACAGCTGTACATGTTGCCTGTTTTTTCAGGACTGGTCATATGACAATACTTATTCATATCTATCTATCTATCTATCTATCTATCTATCTATCTATCTATCTATCTATCTATCTATCATCTATATATGCATGTATAATACACAAGAACCATGAATATCCTGTAAATTATATCCTTATATCCCGTTATAATATGTGCTTAGTGATGTCACTTCTGTCATATGACTCACTGTGTATTATAATAAATAAAGTACCCCCTGTTGCAAAATATGAGGATATTAGAAGTTACCTCGGAGTTCCATGACTTGTATAAAAACACTTATGCTTTTATATGGTCATGGAACTCCTCTGTAACTTATATAATTTATTTAACGACACATATTTCATAATGCAAGCTTGGAAAACACGTCCAATTTATGTGTTAAAAGCCCCAAAAAACTAAGCTAACACCAGAAAACCATATGTTTTTGGAAACATCAGATCCTGCTATATTAAGGGGCAGATTTATCAAGGGTCGAATTTGAATTTTGAGCTATTTTTGTGTACTTCGACTAGGGAATAGTCCAAATTTGATTTGAATTTGAAAAAAATTGAATCGAATATCAAAATTTATCATGTACTGTCTCTTTAAAACTTCGACTTCAACCATTCGCCATCTAAAACCTGCCGAATTGCTGTTTTAGCCCATGGGGTACCTCCTAGAACCTATTTGGAGTCAATTGGTGGACTTTGAAAAATCAAAGGTTTTTTCAAATAAATTTCAGTTCTTATGTCTTTTTTTAATCGAATTTCGAAGTTATGGGAGTTCAAATAAACCTAAGACTATGTAAATACCATAACAATTTGAAAACCTCTCTTTTCCTATTCTATTAAAGGCCTTGGGTTGTCTGTTAACTACTACTTAAATACCTACTTAAATACCTTAGCTTGCCAAGATGGATGAGCTGCTGATTCAAAGGATCAGTTCAACTAGTTTACAACTGAGGACTACATAGGTCTTAAAAAAATCTTTAGAAATAAACATGTCTGTTCATATACTATTTACTATAGCAAAGAAATACATGTATGCAGTATACGTGTCATGGGGTAATACAAAAAAGATCTGTAAATCAAGTTATTTTAAAAAGATCTGTAAATCAAGTTATTTTAGGTATTTAATACATTTAAAGCTGTATTTTGAATGGGCTAAAATGGAAAGGAGAAAATTGGTGAAATGCTGAGAATTAGATCAACGTAGTGCTACTTGCAGATGGTCACAGAGAAAAAAAAATATTGATGATAGTGTATTTTACAATAAATTGATGTATGGTAGCATTGTGGGTAGCGCTGACAATTTTGAAAGGCATTTGACACTAGTTTTATATGAAATTACACCTACAAAATGATACTGTACAATAGCACACACACACATATATATACTATATATATATATACTGTATACTATATATTTGGCCAGTCTTTCCGCATAGCTAAGATTTCCCATACCTTTTACCAGCTTAGTTGCCCTTTTCTGTACCCTCTCTAATACAATAATGTCCTGTTTGAGCCCTGGAGACTGAAACTGTACGGCATATTCAAGATGGGGCCTTAACAGTGCTCTGTACAGTGGAAGAATGACCGCTTCCTGCGTGAATCAATGCCCCTTTTAATACCGCTCAAGACCTTATTTGCCCTTGATGCTGCTGACTGGCATTGCTTGCTACAGCCAAGTTTATCATCTACAAGGACTGCAAGATCCTTTTCCATAATGGATTTGCCTAGTGCAGTCCCATTAAGGGTATAAGTGGCTTGGATATTTTTACATCCCAGGTGCATGACTTTACATTTATCAACATTGAATCTCATTTGCCACTTAGCTGCCCAGATTGCCAGTTTGTTAAGATCCTGTTTCAAGGATGACACATCCTGGATGGAATTTGTTGGGCTGGATAGTTTTGTTTCATCTGCAAACACTGATAAATTACTTACAATGCCCTCCCCCAAGTTATTAATAAAGTTATATTAAAGTGGACCCAATACCGAGCCCTGAGGGACTCCACTGAGAACCTTACTCCAAGTAGAGAATGTACCATTAACAACCACCCTCTGTACCCGATCCTGTAGCCAGTTTCCTATCCATGTGCAAACGACTTCATTATTTCGAACAAACCTTAGTTTAGAAAGCAGTCATTTGTGGGGCACAGTATCAAACGCTTTGGCAAAATCCAAATAGATCACATCTGTCCAGCATCTTACTTACCTCATCATCAAAAGCAATCAAAAAAAAATCATAAAAAGCAATCAAATTTGTCTGACATGACCTATCCTTTATAAAGCCATGCTGATTGCTGTTCTTTGTCAGGGGGCCTATTGGCTCCCAGCGGGGAAAGTCTGGACTAAGGAGGAAGCGTTAGGCCAAAGTCCAAGTTCAAGGTAAAGACAAGGGTTCAGGATCAAACTTAGTCAAATTCAGGCAGTAGTTCTGAAGGCAGGCAGATAATTAGCAAGGTCAAGGTTCAGGCAGGGTCAAAAGTCCAGGAATGCAATAAACACAAATTTAAGATTACCCAGGAATGCTTGAAACAAATCCTATAGTTGGGATTGAACCGGCATCCTGGGCTTCCTTTTATTTTGAATTTGGTGCCAAACACGACATTGTGACATCACACGTTTGCGCGCTGCCGTCCACGCGCCGGCCCCCGAAAACCATGCAGCGACCATGGGTGCCACCATCTTGGATTCTCCGTGGATGGGAGCAGGAGTGTTCTGCCGTGCTCCTGACATTCATAAATAGGAGGTGGTCTAAAACTGAACCAAGCTCTCTTAGAACCCGGGGGTGTATGCCATCAGGCCCTGGACCCTTGTTTACATTAATTTTTATAAAAGCTTTATGGATCATATCCTGAGTCAGCCACTAACTAGATTGAGCTGAGCCATCACTGCAGCTATGAAGTGAGCCTGGGAACTCAGACTCTTCTATTGTATACACTGAAGAAAAGAACTGATTTAGCACATTTGCCTTTTCTGTATCTGTTACAACCATACTAGTACCATTATTTAATTGAGCAACACTCTCAGCCTGCATCTTTTTACTATTAATATATTTAAAAACCTTTTTGGGATTAGTCTTAGCCTCCACCGCAATGCACTCTTCTATTATACACTGTTGGGTCCTAGGATTGATTCCAGCTAGGGTACTATCTACAACGAGTTTGTATGTTCTCTCTATTCCCTATCCCACCTCCTAACATACATGCCAATCAGATGCATTGGTGGGTGTGGCGTGTTAAGAAGCCAATTCCTTACTACCTACTATAGGGGAGAACAGGGCTGTGCCTGCTGGCTCTATACATCACGCTGCATTTCAACTTTGCTATGAGGCACAGAGCAAAAGTGCTCCCCTTAGTGCTCTAGCACTTGCCTTTGTATATAAAGCCAAAACCGGACATTAAATATATGGGTATGCATACTGCATATACATACTTTTTTAATTCTATTTCAATTAATGCATTAACAATGATAATTTAATGAGTCAAATATATAGCAAATTTACATCTTTGTTTGGCTTTGATATGGAATGTACTCAGTTCTGCTTTTTTTGACCATGCATGAGAAAAGGAAGACGTGAGTCCACAATACATATGTGTTGTGTGCTCTTCCACCTGCAGCCCCTTTCTGATTGTTTTGAGTACTTTGGTAGAGGGTTCAGTAAGATGAACTAGTACCTATAGCCAGGTATCCATTGCTGTTTAGTTAATCTGCTGAAAATCAACATGTAATCAACAATGCAATACAGCTTGTTGGAGCTGTATTGATCAATTAAATGACTCATTGTACAATGAGTAGGCAACAGTATTTATGCAATTACAGTCGGCAGTAACAGGACATTCTGTTTCTTCAAATCAAATTATTTAAAATGGTAGTGTTTTAACGCATTATGAGCACTTGAAAAAACTGGGTTATGAGGGCAACTGCAAGTTCATCATCTTTCCTGTCCATTTGCATCATTAGCTGTTTAGGTTTACTTAATCATGACTGCACAGGTAAAGAAAAAATGAAGATTTATGAAGGCGTAGTCTTCCAAAGAAATCAAATGCTATATATTCATATTTAAAAGAGAACTAAAGCTTAACAAATAATTAGAAGTGCTGCACATTATAGTTTAAGAGCTATGAATTCAAATATGCCCCAGTAGCTCCCAATATTTTTTTTCTGCTGATTCACAGCACAAGCTGTCAGTTACCTGAGCTTAGGGACCAATTCACAATATAATGTATATATAGACAAATGCCATAAATTAGTAATTTATTCCCATTCCCATTACATGGCAGCTCAGACCAGTAGCATCAGATTATATGGCAGACAAACCTAATTGTCTGCTTGATAATTTGTTACAGCCATTAAGCTTAGCTTCTCAACAGCTGTCCAGACCACACTGAGCATGTGCAGTGTCACTGATGCTTGTAACAAAATGCACGATGGTGACTCCTATGCACAACTTTAAAGACCTGAATTAGTACTAATATAGAGATTCTGAAACTTTATACTGGTGCAGTAATTTCAGTATATCATATATATAAATTTTACCCAGGATAGATATAGAGTTTATATCTCCTTTAAATATAAGTTCTTCATTGGAAAGCCTTTTATTGGAAGCCTTCCCAAACAAAAATTTCCTCCTCCCCTGCTCGGCTGAGACCTTCCTATATAAGTCCTTTACCACTGTCACGTGTGGGCTAAGCACTGTAACCTTTTAGGTAAGGCCTGTCCCTAACCCGACTATTCCTGGCTCAATCTGCTCCTTGTTCTTGCCTTTGCCTGGTATACAGTACTACACTGTTTCCTATATTTGTATTGTATCTTTATCAATTCTTTTATGTCTGTTTTTGATACTCTAATTTCTTGAAAGCAAGGAAGGATTTAGTGGCAGATTAACTAGTTGGTATGTCTGTGAAATCACCCCTACTTTCTGTAAACACAATCATTTCTCTAAGACTCATGTCTTCAAGGAATTGGGCAAGGGTAAGCAGGCATGATGTTCTATATTACAGTGTCCATAAAAAATATATTTTATAAAGCTGTGTGTAACATTGGTAAATTAACAAAGGAGCTGTGTTTTTCTCTTATATACAATGCATTGAATATTTTTGGCCCTGGATTTCGAGAAGCTTTTACATTACACCTCATTAAGTGAACTGCTGCCCTTTTGAACCTATTGGTGACCTCACACTCTTTTTCCAGTCATGTAATTTTCTTTAAACTTGAGCAGGCCTTATTACAGTCACATTTTCACAGTGCACTGATAAGCCAGCAGTGACAACTACCTCATTCACTCAGTATTAGGGGAAGGATGCATTGGCAGGCACCACATGCACAAGGTCGTGTCAGAGGAGGAAATCCAGTCAGCCAGAGTTGTGAAATACTGTTCTTTAAACAAAATAAATAACAAAAGCCAATTTACTTTCTATATCCAAATACATGTTTCAAATCATCTAAAAGCCAGAGACACCCAAGCATGCCTGAGAAAAAAACCACAATGCAAAAAGAGCGACGGAGGGTAAGAAAATAATTTTAAAAATGGCTCACACAAATGTCCACATCCCAGGAAAGAAAAGAAATATATATATTTTCTCTGGACCATTTTAAAGAGTCGACATCCTGTGTTAGAGTTCTCTAATCATCACCAGCACAATTTACAATCAGAACACACAGAGAGCCAGTTCAGACCAGCTCATCTGTTGATTTTGGCCGGGACCCTTCATCTCACTGTGTGCAGCTGCCACTAGAGACATGGGGGACTCGGCAGAGAGCCTGAAAAAGGAGGGTGGGATTGGGAAGCTAAACCAGAGGAAGCATGAACACACAGGTCTGCTTCATTTCAACACACGACACTCAAGGGCTTTCCTCCCTCCTTTTTCTTTTAATAGTCTTTTCGTTTTACTACCTCTCTCCGTCATTTTTCTGTAACCTGAAATGAAATAGGGACCTCTCATGAGCCACTGCCTCCAGGCGTGAGGAACTGTAATGTCTGGCTTCCAAAAACTGTCCCGTCAAAATGTGCTTCTGATTAGGTGGCTTAATTACAGCTGTGAAAACAATGTTGATTTAGTCGTTAAGATTCCAGAGCATGTCAGTCCTTATTAGCTAACTTTGGAGGGCAGCCACCATTTTAAAGTTTTGCAACGCTGTGCCGTCGTGGAGCTTGACATCTTTATTTTGCAATTATTTCAGGTGTCAGAGGTGACACATTGTGGGCAAAATGTATTTCATTTTCAGTTCAAGTGCTGTAGGTGCAAGGACATCAGTGGTCGCATCGCAGGCTGAAATAAAGACCTTTGTAATTAAAGTATATAGCGAAACTGGATACATAAAGTTTGAGTGACACAAAGCTTAATTTTAAATTTTCTAACTCTATTTTGAACTGTATTTTCTATGTTGGTTTTAGCACCCTCATTTTATGGTAGGGAATTTTGCTTGACAGTTTCATTGGCTGTCTGGAAATATTAGCCATTAACTTGCCCTGGAGAAATGAAGTAGTATTTCAAGAAATATGTATACATTCATGTCCATATGGTTTAGAACTTCCTACTTCCGTCAACTACAAGCGAATGCTCTATTTGATTTAAAAGGCATCACCCAATTAATATGTAATTTTATTATTTACATGCTATAGTATATCATTGATTCCTGAATATATGAATTTGTTCACAGCAAATGTTTACATAGCAGCTTTCAACAGGTCTTCATTTTCTGTTTCTCTTGGTTTTCCAGTTATTTGCCTTCTTTTGGAATATAAAATGCAATATGTTGCATTTGAGGCCCTCTCCTATTTGTCTTCCATAGTGAGTTTCAATCCACTGCCTGGCTGCTAAGGAAAGTAAGCCCTAGCAAAGAGGTACCTGTTTAAATGCCAAACTGCAGAAGTACAGAATGACAGTGACGACAGGACCTTGTTTCGGTCCTGTTACTCCAACATTCACTTTGGTCTTAAGTCTCACAATTGTTTTGACCCAACCAGACATATTTCCTTTTCTCACGAAACCATGCACTGATGAACCACCCTGTTTTGTAAGATCAAAACTAAAATCAAAACAATTTTCCTCATATGTAGTCATTAGGGTTCGTTTATGTAAGCTACCACAAGTGCAAGGTGCTAAGTGGAGCAACTACATTTAGAAGAGCAATTTGAAGTACAAACTTGTAGGTGTGTATTTTATTTGGGTACAGATATCTGTCCAAATTATTAATAATGAATTATTAAGCTGTATGAAGAATGAGTTGAAAAGGAATATTTTTATGTGGGGGAAAATGTCCTCCTTTTTTAAAGAATTTACTAACATTGAAGCCCCAGAGGAGTTACGTGACTTAAACACACATGAATTAAATATGAGGGGACATCTAATATCTACTATACGTTTTAAGGAGCTGGTGTACTATATCATGCAAGTATTAGTTTGTTGTAAGTCACAATGTATTTGTAATTAGAGGGTGCATTTTTGTCCACTGGCCCAAAGTAACCTTTTCTGCTATTTACATATTTGCTTATGCATATAAATAATTTAATGCTGATCTGAGTATGCAAACCTAAGTGTACATTACATATATTTTAAAGTGTTTGTTCTGTATATATTTTACAATATATTATATACATTATATAATTTTTGTACAGGAATTGTCTCAATATTCTGGGTATTGGAAATTTTGACCCAGTGCCAATCAACTACAGGTACTAAGACAATGCTGGTGTTTTAGACAGCATAAAAATAACTAAATCTGGCCATGCAGCCTGTCATTTCAGTTAATGGCAATTTGGTCACAGACAGATAAATTGAATGACAAGATTTCAGACTGGCTGATAACTCTGAAAGATGTGCCATGATTCTAACTGTTAATTTTACCAGGTAATATTGAGAAACTGACAGTTTAAACTAAGCTAAGGTGTAGCTATATAAACACCATACACAAGCACAAACGCCAGAAACAGGATACCGTTATAGTTTAGGCTACCATCACAATGCAGCCTTATAAACACCAGAAATACACCACAGAATGTTTCTGTATTTATAGTCCATGGCAATGTAATGATCTCTCTCAAGAAGGATCCTACAGTATGGTCGAGTTTTCCTGTGTATGAAGCAATTGTAATTTACAAAGTGCGTTTTTAATACAAATCACCATATTTTTAACCTGCAATGCAGCATTTTCCATAGAATGTTAGCATAATTGTGGGTGCCCACTTAATGAGATCCACTGATACTTGTGTGTGACGCACTAGTATGGGCGCAAAGATGCATTTTCTTTTCCTGAATCATATACACGTTCATTTTACAGTTAGGATGATGTCACTTATGTGCCATTGTGTGTGTAGTTGATAGTGACATAAGTATCTCATTTGTGTACATTGTCTCCACCTGCTAGAACTGTGGTTCCTTATTATGGGACTGGTCCCACTAGGGAGCCCCAGAGCAGTGGCTGCTGGAGGCCCAGCCTAAAGAGCACTCCCTGCATAGGCCTTTATTATTATAATCTGACCATTGGCTTCAGTGCCAAATTATCAGATCAGCCCAATTAGGTCCACCAGACAATCTCGCCAAATGTGTGTATGGCCTCTGGCATTTCACTGACCTGTAGTGAGCGTAAACAGGTAAAGCAATATGAGTGCTGTTCATTTACATTACCTGATTTACTGTATGTATTCTGTAGTATTTTTTTAGATTTTGGCGTCTGGACATTAACTGATTTTCTATTGCTTAGCAAAAGCCATGAGAATAGGATTCCAAACTTGCAGATTATTTGTCTCTTGGTCATGCATTTCATCCAAAATAAGTTGCTTTATATTTACAGCAATCATACATTCTACTAGCTAAGCAGGCAACTATCTTAAAGAACTAGTTCTCAGTTTCTTATTCCTTTATATTTCTCTGCAGATTTTTTTTCATAAATTAGTTTTTACTTCTATGTTATATTACATACTGAGTACAGATGTACTACATTAGGAACACACAAGATGAAAATACCTCACTTCTGTTTCTCTCATTAAGAAATGGAGATTCATGTATTATAGGTTTTTTTTAGAGAAAAAATGTATTCTCGCTTAACATGGCTCCCAGATTCAGTCACATACAATTAAGAAACCCTGTTTGTACTGTACCTTAACATCTGTTTTTTTCAAAGCACAAAGAATTTTATTATACATGCTGACATGACATGTAGAAAAATCTACCTCGGTCTAGAACAATTATTATTGTTATGTATTGACTGTTAATTTAAGATCAGTAGATGGCGTTGTTACATGTTAAAGTGATAGGTGTCATTCTGTTCTGCTGGTAATTGTTTCCCTAAACAATTGTTTCTACCTGTCTATCTGTTTATTCCTCCAAACTTGTTTGCAGTTCAGCCATGTTTTATCCTGAGTAAAAGTTTTTCTACTGCCAGCTGCTGTGAACCTCTTCTGTACTAATAGAGACTATAATAATTATTAAAAGTTATTAGTAGTTAGTAGTAGTAGCTTTAAACCTAGGCAAATTAATTGCTTATGTTTTACTGGTCTTTTGTTTGCCCATGTTACTTACTTTCTAAGAAAGTTGGAAGAGACTGTATTGAGCAGCTCTGACAGTTGACTGACAGCTGAAAATTGATCCCTGTGCCCTTCAGGGCAGGGTTTCACAATTTACTGTAAAATGGCCAAGGTAACCACATATATTATATTTCTTTTGATCTTTATTAATATACTAAATCATTATCAGCATATTTAAGAATTACTATTTTACAACCTTCATATAAAGGATAATATAAAGGTAATATAAAGATTAAAAAATGAAATACCCCATGGTACTGATAGGCCTTGTACTGTCTACTACACTGAAAATTAGATTTTGGGTGAACATTCCCCTTGGCTGCCAATTATAAAGTTTCCCCTTATCAACAGGTGCCAGTAATATAAATGTGGCAAACCCAAGAGCTTTCTGCAATCTTGTTCTGGGATGGCCTTATTAATAGGGGTTCAATGCTTAAACCTTCCTTTCTCCTACCCACGTTCTTTTGGAATGATCGTGTAGCAAATGTAATGTACTAAGAGGTATAGGCCCCAAATACATACCACATAACTTAGGGTGTACATGGTAAACTAACCGGTAAATTATCTTCGTATACATTTTCCCTTCCCATGGACAAAAATAAGACAATAGTTAGTGAATCCCCTTAATGGGTAGTTTATATGTTTCAAACCTTATCAAAGAGGTGTACCTTAAAACCACTGCCCATTTGTCTAATAAGGTGTCAGAAAGAACAAGTTACTGTATTTACAGAGTCATTGTGCTTAGACGCTATGAACATACTTGGGGTAAATCACCTCTGAAATTTGGCTGTGTACTGTCATGTCTAGAATATCCAATTGTGAACTACAGTATGTAACTGAGTAAAACATGGACATGAGTCCAGCACCTAACAAACATTTTAAGTTAAATGCTTCAATATTTGCAAACATTTTTATTTGATGTTTGCGAATATTGAAGCATTGAACTTAAAAAAATGGCTTAAGGTTGAAATGCAAACAGAAAATGGAGCAATACTTGAACTTTTGAATATCTGTAGATATTCCTATTCTATAAGGCTCTTAATTATGTTCTTCTTCTACCCAGTTTATAAGGAAACTAAGGGGCCCACTAAGCTCGAGTGAAGGAATAGAGTATAATAGAGGAAAAATAGTTCGAATTGCGAATGTTTTTTTTGGCTACTTCGACCTTCGACTACGACCTTCGACTTTGATTTGAACGATTCAAACTAAAAATCGTTCGAATAATCAACCATTCAATAATCGAAGTACTGTCTCTTTAAAAAAACTTCAACCCCCTAGTTCGCCACCTAAAACCTACCGAGGCCAATGTTAGCCTATGTGGAAGGTCCCCATAGGCTTTACAAGGTTTTTCTGATCGAAGGATAATTCTTTGATCGATGGAGATTATTCCTTCGATCGAATTGCACTAAATATATTCAAAGTTGATATTCGAAGTAGAAGGATTTTAATTCGGCAGTCGAATATGGAGGGTTAATTAACCCTCCATATTCGACCCTAGGTAAATGTGCCCCTAAAACAGCAATGAAAGTCAAAACTGCCAGAGATGCCACTCTGCATGGCACCCACCGTTGACACCAACTTCCTCTGTCCAATTGGAGCAATTCTGTAAAAACTCACCTGGTTTGGAGAGACTTCTCTTACCCGACAAAGGTGCCTTCTAAGATCTAATTGAGTCCCAACTAGCTGTTTTCAGTGATCAGCACTGCTCATGCTCAAATGGCAGCAAACAAGCATTTAGCCAATTTTTCCTGGTGGGCATAAGTAAGACAAGAACCCCCATCCTTACAGAAGAAAACTATAGACATCCCTCAGCTTTCCTTTCACTAGTATAGGTTTCAAGCTTTTTTTTATTAACTTTTTATTCTTGATATAAATTAGTCACATTTAATTTTGTAGTTGATGTGTTTTTATTCCATATTTTTAGCCAGTTTCAGTGCAATGCTCATCTCATGAGAACAGCGTCCAGTTTAATATTCCACTATTTGATCATCAGGAGGAAAAAGTTCTATAGCTTGCCAAAGCAGTGATTTAGATAAGGTGCAAGAGGAAAAACAGATTTTGGACTTGTAACAAAAGACAGCCTGGTGACCCCAAAAGGGTAAAACTAGGCCAAGCCACTAAAGGGACATCTGCTGAAAGAATGTTTTTTTAATGTTCTGCACACAATTATGTCACTCCACAGACATATGACTATACAGCTTATTGTATTAGTCCTAATTTTTTTACTTAGGATTTCTGTCATACAATATATGTGAGAGGTATCACAGACTTGTCAAAACAAAATCTGGTTCAGGAGTGGCTTTTGTAAAAATTGATACACCAGTGTAGCAGTCATTTCAGGATCTCACATACAATTTAGGAAAAAGAATATTCTTTTGGGGCTAATGGCAAGAGCTATTACTTTACACTTCAGTAATTTCTAGCTCAAAGACTAAATCAATAGTATCCAATTGTTTTTTGGAGCAGCTAACTAGATCTCTTTATTGGATTATAATATCTTGTGTAGTGGACAGGATCAGAAAATGAGACTTTATTCGTTTAGTTCAGATAGTGTAAAGTCCCAGTCCTTCAACACCAAAAGTATATCTGTGTCACATAATACTAGTCCATGATGTCATCATGCCTATAGCCAACTCCAGCAGTTACCATAGTAAGTCAGGTAATACATATAGCTAACTCCAAGGGTTGCCATAGTAGCTCAGGCAATACAAAAAAATATACATGCAAATGCATTTCAACTTCATCAAAAAAAGATTATTGGAGTCCATAGACAAGAAACTCAGCACATGGAGATGAGCAAAAATGCAGTAAGAAAGGTTTACCTGCCTAATGCAGAGAGGAAGGGAATCACAAATAGAAATGTCTCTTGAATCCTGTAAACAAAGCTCAAAAATAAGTCAAAAGTGTGTCATTATTTTTGGTCGGGTTTTTCAGGGGTTTCTATTGGTATACTGTTGATGTTGTCACAGCTAGTAGGGCCTATAGGGGGGTTAAGGACAGGGTTGATTTACAGTGAAGTAGCTGACTGGCAGGTGATGTGCTCTGTGTGGTCTTGGGGCCCCCTTAAATTGGATTGCTGGCATAAGAGGTAGCCTACCATGTGTGTTGTGGATTCTTGTGGGAAGCATTTAATTGGGTGCGATCTTTATGGTCTATGTCTGTTAAAAATTAAACCATGATGAGGAAGTGATCATGATATTTATACTTATGTTTGTTTATGTTTAATTAAAGGTATGCCTTTATCGATCAAAAAAATCGGGATTCTCATTTCTTGTATCAAAGGCAGGAGCCCTGGATGGAATTTACACAAGGCTGGGAACATTAGGATAGTAATTTTTCCAAATTGTCTCCTTGGCACTTCCCATGTCATTAATTCCTAATGTTTATATTATCAGTATTATCAATTTAAATTTACTAAATCATAGCTATGAATAATCCTGTTATGTATGTATTGTGACTCCAATTGCCGTAATAATGGCTGATTACCCCGTGAGACCTCCCTGCTGGGCCTGTATGGAGCTGTAGCAACCACTGAGGGCAATCTTTGCCAGATAGCTGAACTCACCAGACACTTGGGGGCAAATTCACTGAAGGGCGAAGTGACTAACGTTAGCGAAGATTCGCCAGCGAGACGTCATTTCGCTACTTCGCCAATTTTCTTGTCAAAGTACTTGCTTTTGGAATTGTGGTGGCCTTTTATGGGGATATACTCACTACTAATTATATTGTTTCATTAGATGCAATTTCATTCTGGGAAAGAATGATTTAAAGGTTTGACAAGAAGGTTTCTCTTAAACCAGTGTCACTAGATACTGTATACACTAGCCTGTACCTTTTGAGGTCACAAATATATAATTTTAACTTACCCTAAAGGCACCATATGGCCAAGAATATGGGGGTTCCTGAATGTGTCCTGCATTGTTTAAGTTGCAGCTTGCACCCAAAGATACAACAAGTGAATTTGGGATTCCATGCAGCACCTTTTTTTAAATATTTAGTGTTTAATAAAGTGGCCCAGATCTCAGGAGGCCCTTATATGTTTCTTATAAAACTGTTGCAAGATCTAAGTCAACTGGAGTGCACATAAAGGGTGTTCTTTAGTTGCCCTTAAAAGCTGTCACTTAAAACTTTTAAAGGTTCACAGCCACAAATGGTTGCTGTGAAAGTGCTATATGAGTGACAAATAATTTATTTTGTACATGATCCAGTGCTCCGCTGCAGACTCAGTGCTCCTATTACTCTAGAAATTAGTAGAGCATTGCCTTGCTTGTTGTAGTGAGTCAAGTTGGCAATTATGCAATTTCCATTATTTGTCACTTGTACCATTATTTGTCACTTGTATTTTTCTGCATATTCTGCATCAGTGTTGTGGTGGCGAGGTTGGCAAACTCTTCCTTAACAAAGATCAGTCAAGACCAAGAGATACGTTTCTAATAATTCTAATATAAATAAAATCATACATTTATTTGAATGAATTCAAATTGAAAACTTGCTAATTTTCCAAACTGCTACTAAACAGGATATACCTTAGTAAATGTGCACAGCCCCTATAATATTATGGCTTAGGACTATTGTGCCCCATGCCAATATAGCCAAATAAATAACAGCTCCTTGTTCAATATCTCAGGCATTAAGTACAGAGCTATTTACTAGTTCAAAAGAAACATCCCATTGGTTTCTCTGAGTTAATGCATCTGGGCTTTTTATTACACATGAAGGTAAATACTGCATACTGCCCCAATTGTTTACCCCGTTTCAACAGAAAGAATGGTAGCAGTGATTTCCCATATATTATTGACCTGGAGCTCACTTAAATCTCAGGAATCCTACATGGTTTTTGGAAGCTAATGTTTTCTCAACAAAGATCACCGCAGTAAGAAGTGTTTATTTGTAAGCATTATTGATTGCAGCAACTTTTATTTGTAGACACTGATTTACTGAACTATTCCCCAAGACTGCTGAACTTATGCTGAATTTCTGGTAAAATTGAAGTTCTAACTAAGATTCATACTGCGCATGTTTGAACTCTTATACGTGCCATGTAAGCATACACCATTCATCAGAAACAAGGGTGCCATAAGCTGGCCATACACTGCCAGATCCAATTCTTTAGTGATGAAACCACGAAATCTGAGCCTGATTTGGCTACCCCCACACAGGGACAAATCAAGCTGATCTGATCATTGGTCCTGGGGCGCCAAATCAGCACACTGATGCACCTCTTGCTAGATGGGATTGTATACCTCCCAACATTTTGGAAATAAAAAGAGGAACAAAAACATTTGTGGCGCAAAGTGCGGCAAAACTTTTTAGTCTAAGCCCATTTTTGTGGCCACACCCCCTAATTACCATGTTGTTTTTACAAAATTTGGCAGGTTATGAAAGTTTGAACATATTTCTGTGTTTTCTTTCAGTTATTACAGTTTGGCTAATGAAGGTGAATTGGCCTTTAAGCTGTGAGTCTAACTTTTCCCAAGGGACCTCCTTATCTAAATTGTTACAATTACTGATTTGCTTATCTCAAAATTGTTACAAAGTATCTTAGTTGCACCTGGTGGCTGTTCTGGGCTCTCTGCCAAAAGCCAATTAAGTTAGAAACTTTGTTTCTTTTTCTGGCTGTTTAGTGCAGAGAAAATCGAAATTTTCAGTACAAACGCGAGACTGAGGGTTGAGCAGTCAAAAGCGAGACTATCCCGCTGAAAACGGGACAGTTGGGAGGTATGGGATTGTTACACCTGCCTGATTGATATTTGGCCAATTTTGGGTGAGATACACAGGGCAGATTGTCAAAATTGTAGCTATTTTCTATTTATTTTCATTCAACTTTTTTTATATTTCACCTCTCGATGCCTCCCAACATGTGAATATTAAAGGCCATGCCATTGACAATGATTACACTCCTATTCTATTCCTATTCTCAAAAAACTCCCTCCCCTATATAGTAAGGAGACCCCAGTTTATATATGTACTAAAATCGGAACCTGAGGTATGCCTCTCCTCTAACATCGGTACCTGTGGCCAGTCCAAATGAATTGTGTTGGAAAGCATAATGTTTATACCAAATGTAAGAAAGATGGATGGGCCACTTACTTAACTGACTGCATGTGTTTATATACAGCAATGTGTCCGTATGATAAAAAAAAAGTTAGCCGTTAAATTCATCTCTTTGAGGGAATTTATGTTTATGAAATACAGCAAATACAGTACCGTACATAGTTCTACTCAAGCTGACAAGATCCAGGTTTGAAACAAAATGGAGGGATTGAAAACCCACTGTACTGCATACATTTCAGCGTAGCCCTAGATGCACAGAGTATATATCTGCTGGCTTTTGTTCCTATTGTGTATTTCTGGGACAAAATATGCTGCATTTTCAGTCTCTAAACGACACACATTTAAAAGCACATGAAGCTTAAAACAATGTTTTAGGCATTCCCTAAAGTTGCTCCCTTTTGAATCCAGCTCAGCTTTCCTCTAAAGCCATAAAGTTTTCAGGTCCCCCCCCCCCTAAACAGGCAGATACACATTACTAGTGTTGGGCGAATTTGTCCCGCAAAAAGCTAATTTTGACGCCCACGTCAATTATGACTTCTTGTGTCAACTTAAAAATGTAAAATCTGTCAAAAATAAATGTGTGCTTATTGCTTTTACACAAACATATATGGTTCCTTAGATTGAGAGGAAACCATTGTGGACTACCTCTGGCTCATTGGAACCATTTCACCATCCCTTTAGGCTGAGAGAATCATTCAACCCCTCTCTTACCTTGTTTCAGTATGTAGTGATTCTGGAAACTGACATCTGCTTTCCAGAGAATCTTTGCACCCCCACTATGGAAAGCAAGGGACTATGGTAAGTAGAGGGACTTCAGATCTAAAAATCAATAACATCCCAATGGAACAATGTGAAGGAGGGTTTAAATGACACTGTCAGTCTATGGGGGGTTGATAAATGGTTTATATGAGTCAAAGGCAGATTATCAGGGTTTCCTCTCCATCTGTGGAATCATTTATTTATGTAAATACACTATACATTTATTTTTCAGTTCAGTTCAGTTCCCAACTAAACAAAAAGTTATAGTAATTAAAACAAGGGTACTATTTATTAAATCAGAGCTAGATATGCCAGGATGTAGGAAGCAACACTCATGGGTGGAGGTTTTAATCACTGGGGGTGGCTAAAAATTGGAAATCACCAATGTTCCAGATATTTATTCAACTTTAGTGGGAAAAAACAATCTACAAATTATTGTTAAATTAAACAACTAAGATTTAAAGAAAATTTCTATTTAACAGCAAATATATATATTTTTTTATTATTTTAAATTATCGAAAACATCTGTGTATTCACCCTTTCTCTGCCATACCTTTGCCTTTAATAGGGTTAATATCAGAATTGTGTGGGAATCACAGAGGTGAAATAGCTGGCAGTTATGCACTGTGCAGAGCAAAATCTCGTTGTCACACGGGGTTAGGCATTTTACTGCTTGTGAGCAATTAGGAGGGCAGGCAGACACCAAGCACCTTTACCACCTATTATGAAGCGTTTTCTTCTGTTACAGTGTCAAGTAAAAGCGAGTTAATTGGGTGAAGCTGTAGAGCATGTTAGGGGCATGCTAAAGGGTTTGCTGGCTGACAGGTGAATGTCAGCAGAAGCTATTGGAGTGTAGCTGAGTGACAGAGACCTGTCACAAAGTTCAAATGGGCTGCAGAACACTTAAGAAGCTGAGAAATGGCTCCGTCTCACTTTTTCTCCCTCATTGAATCCGAGTAACTCCAATATTTCTCACAGAACGTGTCAGCTTGTTCTGATTCTCTTTTTTTTCCCTTTGCCTTTCCTTATTTAAATGATTGAATGGAATCGGCAAAGGGCATTTAAATTCAGCTTTCTTTGCCGCCCCCACCCTGATGTCAGAATTTCTTCTGACACAACAAATAAACACACAATCCTCTCTTTTTTTAGCTCTCGGAAAGTTTTAACCAAGGAATGAACTTGATCCCTGAAGAGCACAGACGTATTGGGAACGTCATTTTTAATTATAGCACTGATTTCATAGTTACACTTACATTATTGTAAAGGATACATTTTTATAGCATCTTCAGATATAATATAGATTTTACAATGAGCATGTACACTTGTCCTATTATCCAGAAAGCTCCAAATTATGAGAGGGCCTTCTTTCACAGACTCCATTTTAATTAGATAATTCAGATTTTTAAAGTTGATTTCCTTTTACTTTGTAATAAAGAAAAATAACCTTACACTTGATCCTTACTAAGATACAATCTATCATTATATTGGGTTTACTTATTGTTTAAATTAATTTAAGCAGACTTATTGAATGGAGATCCAAATTATGGAAAGATCCTTTTTCTGGAAAACCCCAGGTCCCAAGCATTCTGGATAATAGGTCCCATACCTGTACTTGCAGAGTCAAGTTGGTCAAGGGGTGACATTTGACCCACCTAATCTTAACTATTCCCATTCCTATATACCCCTTATACCCACAATACGTCTATTAACAGTTAGAAAATATATTATTTATAGATTACATAAGTATGCGGATTTTAGTAAGTCATAATAAAAGAGTTTTTTAGAGCCACTGTTCTACATGACATTATAGGCTGTATATCATTAACATGAAAAGTAATGCCACACGCTGCTGCCATCAGGCCAAAAACAGCAGCATTCCGCTTTCCATAGAGCTCTACCTGAACTGCATTAGTTACAGCTCACACAGCAGAGACAGGTAAAGTGTGTAACAAGACAGACAGACCTTGCAGAGTTTGTAAATGAGCCTTGTATTTTGACTGACCTTTGTGGAAAATACCCTTTATTGAAAGGTGAAACTGTTTTGAAAAGGCTATTTTTGAGGTCCAAACCAGAGAATGACCTGTCAAGGAGGGACATTTTGACCACCACTCTTTTCTGAAAGGGTCAATTAAAACCTACCGGGGCTCATTTGCAAGCATAGTGCAAAATGCAACATCAGGATGCTATATATTTTTAGCCACAATGCAACATTCCCCCTTAATTGTAGCCAACAGCTAAGATGCGTCTACTACAACCTACTACAAATTGGGAGCCGAAAATGCATCAAAGTTCAAAAAACGCTGGCGTCTTTTCCTTTTTTCAGTGTGATTGCCTGCAAAAGTCCTAACAAACTTTTTTTGGGGAACTGTTCCAGACATTTCCTAACATATGGAACATTCATTTTACAGTGGTCTCATGTGTAGGGCATTGTATTAACTCTCTTGCCTTTTTTAAGGTTCCCTGGACATGTGTAATATAAAGCACTAACTTGAACCATTTGCAGCCACATTTATAATAAAGACTTCCATAAAATTAAAATTTCCCGCCCTCTGCAAATTGACCTAAGCGCATGTTCATTATGAAATGCTTGCACAGCCGAAGTAACATTAGCACCAGCGCTCGACGCCCAGGACAAATCTCCTCATATTAATGAAATAGTGTAGTCTGAGCGCATTTGTGCCTGGCAAAGTATTGCGATGGGTGTGAGGCAGACGCTGGCGAAAATTCACTGGTTAGTAAATGTGCCCCTAAAACTTTATGTCAATATAGTGAAAAATTAATTTCCAGTTTTAGACACCACTCTAAAAGAGCAACATTGATTTGTTTTTTCATTCGTCCAAGAAATAATATACCTAATTGCTTCAATAAAAGCATTTATTCATAAAAAAGGGTTGAGTTTTTATTAGTCAATTCATTTCTAACACAGGCGAAGCATATGACTATGATAGCATAAGTCTGATACAGGTCCTAGGCTCTTTTAGTGCCACCAATAAAGTGAAGTGACAGTACATAAATCCACACTAAGGCTATACAGTATTAGGCACTGTCATCAAATCAAATCAAATTTCAAAGTTCAAATCAAATCAAATCAAATTTCTATGAACTTATCAACAGCCATTCTCTTTTGTGAACTGTGACAGGGCGAGCTTTTGTTACATTACTTTAATTTTTTAACAACCCAGTGAGCTTTGATAGCTAATGTCTATACTACTGTACCTCAGGAAGTTCAAAGAAAAATCCTCCAGACTCACTACATACACTCTCAACTCTCAATAGTCTTTATTATTTCCTGTGCAATTGTCTCAAGTACCTTTGCTGCAGTGTTTTGTGGAAAAGATATACTTTATTCATACAAGGTAAAAAGCAATTCAGTGGGTAACTGCAGTTTTAATTCTACCCTATTGATTAACAGAGGTTATTTCCCCTTTTATTTTCCCTTGACAGACAATAATATCACTGGCACCCTCTAATTATATTTACATTGCACTGGTGACATTTACAATGGCTTGCCAGGAGAGTGGCTCTGAAATACACATGTATAATGGCAAATATTTAGAAAGTAACACAATTAGCTGCATTTTCGGTGAAATATTTGAGGGAGAAACGCATTTCTAAGAATGGCAATATATATTCATTTATTTTTTCTCAATACTTTCTCCTTAGAAGAGTTAAAAAAAAAGAATTCTGCTTGGACTGAATTGACTTCAAGTTCTTCAGTTTCCTAACCACTCTCAAAATCCGCAAATCTACTCTTTCAGTATGACGGATGTATACATTTGATACTAATGTATACAATGAGAGGAAAGGATTTTATACCAGAACATGCAGAGATGTCAAAACCAGAACCTGCATTTTACAGTGAACCACAAACCTCCATCCTTTTTATGACCCTACAATTTTTCCTCTCCTGGGGACAAATGGGTCCCAAACAAACCGAAAATATGCTATACAATTCATGGGGATATTTATGACAAGGATAAAGAAAGCTAGTATGTTAAATTACACACTTATATCTGCTATATAATACACAAGAGCCATGAATATCCTGTAAATGATATCCTTATAAATGGTGCTGAGTGATGTCATTGGATATAATCGGAACTTAGTGATGTCATTTCTGTCACATGACTCAGGGAAATTTTTGTATTATAATACATAAAGTACCCCCTGTTACAAAATATGACGATATCAGGCCACCTTGGAGTTCCATGACCTGTACTGTATAGAAACACTCAGCCTTTGGCCCCTGTGTTTTTATATGGTCAAGGTACTCCTCAGTAACTTATATCCTTAATATCCTTATATTTTACAAGAGGGGGTACTTAAATCACTATATAAACTTAATTAATAGCATATTAATAGCTATATCATACACAATCAGAATCATATACACAAAATCTTAGCACTTTTATTATTGCAGAGTGCAAGGTATTGCACAAAGCATGTTGCATTTAATCAGTCACTAATTAATAAATTAATAAATTAGCCCTAGACTGAGCACATTTGGGTACAAACCCAAACTCATACCCCATAGTCAAGACCATGAAGAAACGTTTCTCTCAGGAACATAGAACTCTGGCTCTGCCATTTAGTTAGTCATCACAAATCAACATTCTTAACCTCGGGCCCATCAATATATTGTAGCAATATGGCGCAACTAGTAGATTAATAATGATTATTTTATTATGTTCTGTTTCTCTGTAGTAATAAAACAATACCTTGCCGTTGATCTTAACTAGCTGAATGCATATAGGTAGAAAAACTATCCTTTTGGGTTTATTTAATGTTTAATTGTTTTTAAGTAGATTTGAAGTACTGTCATGCAAATTACAGAAAACCCCCAACATCCCAAATATTCCAAATAGCACTAAAATGTACACTTGCCTTTTCCTGTCTGGGTCATAGATCACCATTTGGTCTGTAGTAAAGCCAAAGTTTCATGCTTTGTGATCACTCAAAAAATTGACTTTAGCACGGATGTTGTTGTCAAAGTACACTTCCCAAGTCTCTCTCTATATACGTAACGTATATACTGTATAGGCTGCCCAAGCCCACCAATGCAGACTCTTATGGTGATATCAGACATCATATTGCTAAAAAACCAGGGAAGCCACAGGAGATTCCAGCACAATGGGGGTTTTTTTTCTCTTCACAAATGGTTATGGTTTGTGACATTAAGGGGCCGATTCATGAAGCTCGAGTGAAGGATTCAAATTAAAAAAACTTCGAATTTCGAAGTGTTTTTTGGGCTACTTCGACCATCGAATGGGCTACTTCGACCTTCGACTACGACTACGACTTAGAATCGAACAATTCGAACTAAAAATCGTTCGACTATTCGACCATTCGATAGTCGAAGTACTGTCTCTTTAAAAAAAAACTTCGACCCCCTACTTCGGCAGCTAAAAGCTGCCGAAGTCAATGTTAGCCTATGGGGAAGGTCCCCATAGGCTTGCCTGAGTTTTTTTGATCAAAGGATATTCCTTCGATCGTTGGATTAAAATCCTTCGAATCGTTCGATTCGAAGGATTTAATCGTTCGATTCGAAGGATTTAATCGTTCGATCGAAGGAATAATCCTTCGATCGTTCGATCGTAGGATTTGCGCTAAATCCTTCGACTTCGATATTCGAAGTCGAAGGATTTTAGTTCCTAGTCGAATATCGAGGGTTAATTAACCCTCGATATTCGACCCTTCATACATCTGCCCCTAATTTTCTAAGAGGGACAACTTATAACTTTGTACAAATGTAGAAAATAAAACCTAATTGCAATGTTGTGTAAATTGTGTATGAACGTAATACTAAAGATTATTTTAAATCAAGCTAAACACATGTCTACATTCATTTTCTTTTTATAAACATACTGTGTTTTGGTTCCTCATTCTGAAGCATTAGCATTTCAGTACATACTGTATGATCTTCAGTACATATGATACTCCTCTTGTTGAGGGCTCTTCATGGATAGGCTTCTGAATTAGATGTACTTTTTAATGCAGACACAACCTGTTTTCTTTGCTTTTATAAAGCCATAATGTACCATTGCTTCCATGGAATTGGGATATCAAACAAGCCAACATCAAAGAAAGCTGCAGAGTTAGTTGTTAGATGTAACCATTGATTTTTTTTTCTCGGGTAGTACAAAAAAATGAGGTATACAATTGTGGAATTCCAAATGCATTCTGCAACCAGACTAGTTTTCTTTTTAGAAGTTTATCAAGAGTACTTTTGTGCATGTTGAGCTTTAATACATGTGTTGTATAATTGTAATGAACATAGAGTACACAGTACTATATAGGGGTAGATTTACTAAAATTTGAATTGGGGAATACTTAAGTAGTTTTAGATTTTTTTATGTTTTACTGAACATTTTCGTTACTGTCATACCTGAATGTAACCGAACAATTAGGGTCAACTTTCTAAAAAAATCAATTTTGTATTTTCCATACATCAGGAAAATTAGGGCAACCCTCCCCCCAAAAATATGTTGTTTAAACATTTAATAAATTTAAGTTATTCTAACTTAATCAAATATTTGGCAGATAAAATGAATTTTGTTTCTTTTATTTTGTTTAACAATAAGTGCTCATTTCACATTCTGGACCAAAAATGCATCTCTTTAGGATGTATTCAGCAATACATAAGTAGACTTGGTTAGCCAATAATTACCTTTTAGTTAAAAGTCAAATCAGTTGTTTGGAGGCAGATTTACTATTGATAATTTTCAGTTGGTAAAAAATATATAAATATGACATAGGACAAAGTAGCAGGGATGATTTTTCAAATTTGCAAGAAACTCCCTAGTTACATTGTAATAAAATTAGCACAATATTTCTGCATTTTTATAAATTGACTTAGCAGCAGCATTTTGAGCAGCTTTGCAAGAGGCAGACGGTGGAAACAATGGAACTCAAATGCTGAAAGCTGGAAAATAATTTCTGATCAAAAACTAGTGGTTAAAATGAGATATGTTTTGATAAATGAACAAAACCTTTAGATTTCCAGAATGTTAGAAAAAGATTCTTCAAATTTAAACAGCTGGGAAAATATCAGCAGAATTGCAGGAATCCAAATTCAACCGTTGCAAATAAAAACTCTGCATCTCACTATTGCGGACATATTGAAACCCTTGTCTGCAGAGCCAGCCCTAACTCATTTAAAATGATGGAAATTGTATATGTTCATTTAAAATGATCTATTTGGTCTAGAGTTTGTTAAGGTACTTGTGTACCAACGAGATGCACAGCTTAGAGGGAACATTAGTGTGAAGTTTTTGTTTATTTAAGGCAGTTGTTGACTGCATTTGTTGCAATATTCATAATTTCTTTTTCATTGTTTTGTGATGAAGGCTACAGTTCATCTTCAAAAATAAGGCCAGATTCTGCTGTTTCTCTTACAAGTTGTGAGCGTTCCAAATACTAAAGAAATCATGGCCAGAATAATAATGATGTTGATAGAGTGGCAGCAGGCCCATAGCATATACCCCAGCATCATTGCAATGTCACACACCTCTCCCATGGCTGCACTGCTGTAGGTATTCATCCCAGCAGGAAAGTGAATCATGTGGTGTGGCTGTCAAACTTTCCACTCAGCGTGCCTCTATTATTTGTTGCACAACACATATTATTACTGGCAAGAGGGAGAGGTGTGTTAAGTGGAAAGGCTGACAAATATTTGAATTTGCCACTGCTTACCAAAGCTGTTACAGTGCTGCTCTCTCTCCTGCCACCAGGGTAGAACACAGATCGGAGGCTATGAGAGAGAAGAAAATATAAAGGTGGCATAAAGGAGAGCATGGTGGGTGGGAAGTTCAGAGTGAAGTACATGAGGGTAATGGGGGTAAAAGGGTGAGAAAAAAAATGGGGAATAAATAAAATGGGGAAAGTGAAGGGTAGGCCCAGCCCTCCTGTTAAGATCTATTGTTTTTTGTTTGGAACGTTAAGCAATATATGTGTTGGGGTCAGACATGATTAACTAATAGGCAGTATAGGATCTGCTATCTGGAATGCTTTGGACTTGGGGTTTTCTGCATAATGGGTCCTTTTATAATTTGAAATTCGAGTTTCACGAAACGGGAGAAATTCGCCCTTCACTAGTCATGAAACTTAATTACAAGCGACAGTCTTTATAGATGCAAGATAATTCACTAACGAGAATGCTGATTGTCAGCACTACAGTATGTCATCGTATAGAGATTGTATGTCTTCATTAAATTACACTGTAATAAAATATGGGGATAAAGAACTCACTGGTTCAGCATTCAGAAAAATGTGTTTATTTCTTTCATCTCCAAAGGCAGGAACAAATAACACAAAGTCAGACCTACATAAATTCTCATTGGATGATTATTTTGCATTTTAATGCAGCCACTGGCTGAAGTTTTTTCTCTTTCCAACTCCATGTCATACGCATTATTTATAGACCCGCCCCAGTGCACCCATCAGAAGGACCCTCCCCAAAACTTTAAAAGCTTTAAAAGCCCAACCCATTTTTCAGTTTAGAACTGTAGGTTGACTAAGATGCAGTACTCAGCCATATGTAATTCACTAGTGACAATCATGGTTCTATGATGCCAGAACAATACTTCAAAAGAGAGATGTGAGGACCTCCAAAAGTAAGACACGATCAGTTAAAAAAATGAAAATTTTTTTTATTAGGACATGATGAGACCTAATGCGTTTCATGCCTGTTGGGGCACTTTCTCATAGGATGCCTCTCAAATATATTAGCGTTTGCCTTTCAGACTGCTTTTGTGACTGCCAGAGAACTGCCTTGCTAGTTGGTTGGCTGGCTATTGGTTACCTTCAGGACAGTGTGCATTTAAAAAAATATGTTACCCTCCCATTTGGTAATGTTAGCTTGCTCCATCCCAATGAGTTCATGTGGATTTTAAAAGGGAAAACTGTATCATACTAACAGTAATTTTCCTTTCCTGTCCAATGTTATTGGTTTTCCATTCCTTTTTAGGTAATATTCTGTCTCAGTATCGGTTGTACAGGCCACAAGCTCCATGTAGACCCAGTCTGTAAGGATATGTGCAGCAGGTTGAATGATCACCTTGACAGATAGCTTACTCAATGAATAAAGACTCCAGAAATGTTCTCCAATGCTTCTTTATGCTTCAAGGTAGCAAATGTTAAACATAGAGGCCTTTTTCATAGGTAAATTTCAAATGGAGTTACACAGCTTACACACACTGCAGTCTCTTCATAACACACTAAACCAAGGGGAAGGTTACAGAAGAAAATGGAGGGTGGGAGCAACTATCTAGCAAGAAACAGTGGGGGTGAACGGATGATACCAAATACCATTATAACATAACATATAATATCAACTGCTAGGCAGCAAAACTGCGTGGCAGCACACTCCCCGCCTGGTATCGTGAGATACCACTACACAATTATTTTTCTTTAACATATTATTAACAGTAACATAAAATGCTATTTAGCGTTCTCAAGTCTATGAGTTAGCTATATTAGAGTTTGAGTATATCACTGATATTAGACTAGATAAGAACCTTTAGAAGCAGGCATAATTAACACAATATCAGTGACTGGTCTGAGGAAGGTTTTTTGAGTTGCCATCCTTAACGATCTTGACTTCCACACTTCGGACCTTCCCATCATCACTGGCAATGGCCTTTGTAATGAGTCCAACTGGCCACTGGATCCGATGAGTTTGCTGGTCTTTTAACAGGACCAAGTCCCCTTCCTTTAAGTTGGGCTTCTGGGTTTGCCACCTTTTGCGACCTTGGAGAAGCGTGAGATATTCCTTTCTCCATCTGTCCCAGAAACAATCCGCAAGGTATTGAGCGTATCTCCACTGTCGTTTATACATGTCCTTTTCATCGAAGATACCCTTTGGTGCTGAAATCTGTCCAATCTTCCAGTTCAACAATGTGGCTGGACTTAAGATAGTTGGAGACTCTGGGTCTGTAGATATGGCAGTCAATGGTCTTGAGTTGATTATTGCTGCAACCTCAGCAAAGAAAGTGGTGAGCACCTCATGGGTAAGGCGTGAAGAACTTGCATCAAGCAACATTGCATCCAGTATGCGCCTTGCCATCCCAATCATGCGTTCCCATGCTCCGCCCATGTGTGAAGAGTGTGGTGGGTTGAATTTCCACACGCAGCCTTGATCACTCAAATAATTTGCAACTTGTTGTTGGTCTATCTGTAACTCTCTACAAGCACCAATGAAGTTGGTTCCACAGTCCGATCTCAACATCTTCACAGGACCTCTTAGAGCAAGAAATCTCCGGAGAGAATTAATGAAACTAGAGGTGTCCATTGATTCGATCGCTTCGATATGTACGGCTCTTACACTTAGGCAAGTGAACATTACAGCCCATCTTTTGCTGTTGACTTGACCACCGCGGGTTCTTTTGGCCGTCACTGTCCATGGTCCAAATACATCAATCCCGACGTATGTGAAGGGTGCATCTTCGCTCAGTCTGTCTGCGGGTAAGTCAGCCATCTGTTGATCTTGCTGTCTACCTCTTAACTTCTGACATTTGACACAGTTGTGAATGATCGTGGCTATTTGTCTTTTCACTCCAACTATCCAGAACCCTGCAACTCTGAGAGCACCTTCTGTGTAGTGTCTTCCTTGGTGTCTTACTTCCTCATGGTAATGCCGGATAATCAAGGTCGCCAGATGGTGGTTTCTTGGTACTATCAAGGGGTTCTGTTCTCGTCTTGGCAAGTTTGACTTATTTAGCCGTCCACCGACTCTAAGTATGCCTTCATTGTCGATTACTGGGTTCAGGGTGAATAGTGGACTACCCTTCGAGACTGGTCTATTGCCTCTCAAGCACTTAATTTCTTCTGCAAAGACTTCTTCTTGCACATGACGTATGATGAATGACTCTGCCTTCTCATACTCTAATGCGTTAGGTGGCTCTTTGCAGGTATGCCATCCATGACAAGATGACGTCTGATTGGACTTGCTGAAACTCTGTGCAATATGACTCAATCTTGCAATAGTCTTTACTAATCTTTTCCAAGAAGAGAAACGTTCAAACCGTCTCACCTCCAAGTTTCTTCTTGAGCAGATGTTGGAGCTCAATGTTTTAACCTCTGGTCGGATTTCTGGATCAGTATCTGGATCCACCAGGTGGAAGTTGACGTCTCCTTCAGAGTCTATAGAAGACTGGTCTGTTAAGAACTTGGGTCCTGACAACCAAATGGTTTGTGTAAGGACAACTGCTGGCACAGACCTTGTGGCGATGTCTGCGGGATTCAAGCCGGTCGGGACATAGTTCCATTGTTCAGGTCTACTGATTCTTCGTATTTGTTCTGATCCCTCCACATTAGTTTTGTAGGAAGTCACGTCCAGGTGCTTGTGCGATCGATTTAGACAGACCTCTCCTATTATCACCCATCCAAGATCGAGTTTCTGGGCATGGGGAGCATCATCTGGACCGTTACATGACTCTCTTATTTTATGAACTCTGAGAATGTCTCTCCCTAGAAGGATCATGATCTTCGCATCCTTGTTAAGTGATGGAATGTAATCAGCAATGTGATTCAAATGAGAGTGATGACGTGCTACCTCAGGTGTGGGGATCTCTTCTCTATTATTTGGTAGCTGATCACATTCGATTAGCGTTGGTAGAGGAAACTCTGTGTTCTCATATTCTGATGCCACTATGAAGCCGTGGGCTCTTCTTCCAGAAGTGCTGACTTGTCCGGCACATGTCTGAAAGGTATAGGACCAGGTCTCTCCATGAATGTTGAATGAGTCAAAGAATTCTGGACTGGCCAATGAGCGATTGCTCTGATCGTCGAGTATGGCGTACATTTTTATAGCATTTTGTGGGCATCCTTCAGGAAAAACCCTTACGAGACATATCTTGCTGCAAGACTTGCTATGAAGCCCTTCTCCACACACCTCTGTACATCTTGTAGTTACAGGGTTGGCGTTTTGCTTAGTTCTCTCCCCGCCATCATCTGATGTAGTCTTGGGGTTGCTGCCAGGCGAAGGTTTCCTTTTGAATGATTCTGAGTGAAGAGCGTCCACATGCTTGGCACTGTTACACAGGGAACATCTGACATCATTCTTACAGTCTTTAGCTAGGTGATCGGAGGATGCGCAACACTTGAAGCAGATATTATGTTCCTTGAGGTATGTCATGCGTTCTTTGATAGGCTTGTCCCTGAATGCGCGACATATAGAGAGAGAATGTGGTGCATCATGAATGGGACACTGTTGATCAATATTGCTTGACTTGGTATCTTGTAATTTAGTATCTGTAGCTAGGGATGTAGCGAACGTCGGAAAAAAAGTTCGCGAACATATTCGCGAACTTGCGCAAAAACGCGAGCGGTTCGCGAACGGTTCGCGAACCCCATAGACTTCAATGGGAAGGCGAACTTTAACATCTAGAAAAGACATTTCTGGCCAGAAAAATGATTTTAAAGTTGTTTAAAGGGTGCAACGACCTGGACAGTGGCATGCCAGAGGGGGATCAAGGGCAAAAATGTATCTGAAAAATCTGCCTGTGTGTGCTTGGAAGAGATAGTGTAGGGGGAGAGCTGTTAGTGATTTCAGGGACAGATGATAGTAAGTTTGCTGGCTAGTAATCTGCTTGATACTGCTCTGTATTGGAGGGACATAAGTCTGCAGGGATTTGAGGGACATTTTAGCTTAGGTAGCTTTGCTGGCTAGTAATCTACTGTTCTCTTTAAACAACTGCCATACGTTGACCTTGTAGGCATTGTTTGCCCAGTTTTTTTGGTTGCAGCCACTGAAGCACAGTTGCCAGAAAAAATATGCCATATAAATGCTGAAAATAGTCATTTTTTGCCATACGTTGACCTTGTAGGCATTGTTTGCCCAGTTTTTTTGGTCGCAGCCACTGAAGCACAGTTGCCAGAAAAAATATGCCATATAAATGCTGAAAATAGTCATTTTTTGCCATATACGTTGAGTCAACGTATGGCAAAAAATTACTATTTTCAGCATTTATATGGCATATTTTTTCTGGCCTCTGTGCTTCAGTGGCTGCGGCCAAAAAACTGGGCAAACAATGCCTACAAGGTCAACGTATACACTACTACAGCGGTGGATACGGATTACGTAAAATATATTATGGCTGCTTGAAAAAAGTCACTCCGGTGTTTTTTCTGGAGACGGTAATATTATGGATATTTAGACAGAATGTGAACAAGGTCACACAGCTAGATGGCGGGTTGAAGAAAACAGTGTGCAAATAATGCCTACAGGGCAAATAATGCCTAAAAGGTCAACTTATACACTACTACAGCGGTAGTAAAATAAAAAAAGTAAAATAAAAAAAAAATGAATATTAAAAAAAAAAATTAAAGTTGGTGCTGCTGAACTACTAGGAGCAGCAGATTAGCACACCAGTCCCACTCCCCAACACTGCTAGACTAATAGCACTGGGCTCTTATAGTAGTAGTAGTAGTAGTAGTAAAACAACAAAAAAATAAATAAAAGCAGTCCTTACAAGGACTACTGTTATTGCAGCAGTCAGCAGATGAGATCAGAAGCAGGACAGCTGCCCACTGCAGCTACATACAGAGCACTGCAGTAGAAGGTAGATTACTAGCCAGCAAAGCTACCTAAGCTTAAATGTCCCTCAAACCCCTGCAGACTTCTGTCCCTCCAATAACAGAGCAGTATCAAAACGATTACTAGCCAGCAAACTTTCAACTGTCCCTGAAATCACTAACAGGCAGCAGCTCTCTCCCTACACTATCTCTTCAGCACACACAGGCAGAGTGAAAAAACGCTGCAGGGCTTCGTTTTTATAGGGAAGGGGAGTGGTCCAGGGGAGAGCTTCCTGATTGGCTGCCATGTACCTGCTGGTCTGGGGTGAGAGGGCAAAAAAAAGCGCCAACAATGGCGAACCCAAAATGGCGAACGTCGCGCGACGTTCGCGAACTTCCGGCGAGCGCGAACACCCGATGTTCGCGCGAACAAGTTCGCCGGCGAACAGTTCGCGACATCTCTATCTGTAGCCAAGACATTGGATTCAATTGCGGTCTTTCTCACAGCAATAGGATGTCTTAAGTCCTTGAATTTACTGTTGGTGGCAATACCCTTTGAAGTAGTTGAAGGAAGGGTGGTTGTGTCTGGATACAAGAAGCTTGGGTCATTCTTGGATCTTGCGATCTTCCTCACGAACTCTGCAAAATAAGAAAAGGGTGGGAAAGAGACATGCGGGGGAATGTAATAAAAATCGCTAACGGAAAAACTATTCGCAATGCGAAAAGTTATGCCTTTGCGCGAACAAATTTTGCTTTGTGCGAATTTAATATAGCTTTTGCGAGCCCGGAAACTGTTTAGCGACCACTTCCGACAGTGAAAGACCGTTTGCGAATTTTATAGTTTGCGCCAATGCGCAGTCAATGTAATAAAACTTCTTACTGAAAAAGTCGTTATGTTTGCTCCAAAAGATTACGACACCTTCAAGCACTTCTTATGAGTGCGCAATTAAAATTTGCAATGCTCAATTAAAATTCGCAGTGCGCAATTAAAATTCGCAATGCAATAACCGTTTAAGGAACAATATTACATTGCGAGATGTGGATTTTTAGTCTTATTGGTGCGAATTGTTTTGCTCTTTGCGACTTTTATTACATTCCCCTGATGGTGTTCATATTTATACCTTGATCCCATGCTAGTCCACTTCTCCTGGAGATGATAAGGCAACTTTGCTACAATAGGGTTTACCCCCTGAGCAGTGTCTAAATAGCTAAGACCTGGCAAACTAGGATCTGACTTAGCGATTTCAAGTTCAAGAAGAAGGTCACCTAACTCTCTAAGCTTATGATTGTCCTTAATAGAGATTTTAGGGAAGTCTTTAAGTCTCTGGAATAAGGCAGATTCTATGACTTCCGGGCTCCCATAGTCTTGTTCTAAACGTTCCCAGGCAGCATCAAGGCCTGCTTCAAAGTTATGAATGTAGACAGATTTAAGTCTCTTTACTTGTTCTGAAGATTGTCGTCCCAACCACTTTATTAGTAAGTCAAGTTCTGCTTGGGGTTCAATGCCCAAGTTCTTGGTTACTGCCTTGAATGTAGATCTCCAACTCCTATAGTTCTCTGGGCGGTCATCAAATCTAGACAGTCCAGTAGCAATCAACTCTCGCCGGATCATATACTTGCTAAACTCTGCAATGTCGGTGCTTTCGGTTTTTACACCCACAGGAAGAACTGATGGTGCACCATCTTGGATCAAGGTTGGTATCTGGTGCTGGCTAGTAGGTGGAGAGAAAGGTGTAGCAGATGGGTTCAATCCAGGCATGGGTCTCGTGTCTAAAGGCCTTTGCACATTTGAAGTTGAAGAGTGCTGTGTTGCAGGAGGCATAGAGTGCACTCTGAAGTCTCCTGTTGTGCCCTTGTAACCTCTATTCACATAGGGTTGTGGCAGCACATGAGCTGGATAGGTTGGTACACTTGATTTTGTGGCATACGGTAGTAGTGAAGTATCTGTGTTGGGAGGTGCACACTGACTTGCTAGAGGATTATGAGGTGGGTCTACAACCGTAGGCGGGACCGTATCATTATGGTTCTGGGTCAAAACAAATTGTAGGGTCCTTTCAACAGGATCTTGACGGGCGGCCAAGCTAGGACAAGACGCTCCTTCTTCTTCCAATAGGGCTTGTTCCAAGACAGATAATTCTGCTAAGGCTACTTCCTCTTCTCTTCTCTTCTGAAGGATTTCTAGATGGGCCTCTGTTTCTGCTTGTATTCTTGCTTGAATGCGTTTGCTTCTGCCTGTGCTTCAGCTTCCTTAAGCTTAGCTTCTGCCTGTGCTTCAGCTTCCTTAAGCTTAGCTTCTGCCTTGAAGACTGCTTCTCTTTCAGAACAGGTGGCTTGAACCTGGGCTACTGCAGCCTTTTGGCGAGCTTTGAGTATTTGGTTGCTCAGTGATGACCTTACAGAGCAGGACCGCAATGACTTGGAGGAGGATTTATGATGTGAGCTGGCAGATCTATATGATTTTTCTGAGTGTCTGGAAGAAGCGGATATACAGGATGTAGTTTCATGTAGCTGTGCTAATCTACCCTCTATCTGTGCCTTTGCTTCCAGATATGTGCTATGTCTCTGCTGCTCAGTAGAAGTAAAGTCTTTTAATTCTAGTGAAGCTTCCTCTATGTTGGAACATGACAAAAGGGAAGAGTACTTTTCAGCAAGTCTTTTATAATTCTCAAATGACTTCTTAACCCTTGAGAGGGCGGCGTTCAATAGCTCAGTGTTGTTGCTAGTTTCATTAGCGGCTGTTATACAACTTAAAGTTTTCTCCCATAATGCAATCAGGTTATCAGATGTTGCTTCCTTATTTGCTTCATAAGCCTCCCTTGCCTTCAAGGATGGATGAGGGGCCCTAGCTGGACGTGCAGAATGAAGCAAGGTGTCTGCTTTGACATGAATAGATGCAGGCTCAGTAGAATCTCTGTCAGACATGACAAGTGCTGCAGTTTAGTGTCTTGCAAATCTGCCAAAGATCAGATCTGTAAGTATTGATACTTTGTTTGTAAGCAGGCTGGGCCTTGGAGCTGGGGCTGCAATCCAGCTCAAACCAGATTCTTGGCAAAGAAAAACACAGTTCAAAATCACCTTGTAAAAGGCAAGAATAAGTTCTTATAATAAATGCAGATATTGAATTCACAGTCCAAAAACAGCTTGAAAATAATGAATCCTTGTGACTTTATATAGCCAATCATAAACAGTCTTTGCACAGTTCAGAATGTACTTATTGCTGGACAAACAGCACAGACCAGCAATAGGTTATACTGTGGGGAATATTCAGCAGGTAGTTGGCTTCTAGTGCAGTGCAATGCTTCTGGTAAGTGTAGCAGTAATACACAGGCAATGATGGCTTCAGTGCACAGTATGAAGATGGATTCCTGTCTTAGGGTTTTCTTTTTCTTCACACAGTCAAATGAATACTCACGGTTCTGAAGCTGCAGAGTATAGCCATGCAATGGATTACCTTGAAATTTACTATTCTGTCTCAGTATCGGTTGTACAGGCCACAAGCTCCATGTAGACCCAGTCTGTAAGGATATGTGCAGCAGGTTGAATGATCACCTTGACAGATAGCTTACTCAATGAATAAAGACTCCAGAAATGTTCTCCAATGCTTCTTTATGCTTCAAGGTAGCAAATGTTAAACATAGAGGCCTTTTTCATAGGTAAATTTCAAATGGAGTTACACAGCTTACACACACTGCAGTCTCTTCATAACACACTAAACCAAGGGGAAGGTTACAGAAGAAAATGGAGGGCGGGAGCAACTATCTAGCAAGAAACAGTGGGGGTGAACGGATGATACCAAATACCATTATAACATAACATATAATATCAACTGCTAGGCAGCAAAACTGCGTGGCAGCACAGGTAATTTTTAGAAGCTTGTCACTAGACACCAAAATGAGGGTGGGGTTGGGTTTTTAAAGATTTGGGGAGGGTCCTTCTGATGAGAGCACTGGGGCGGGGCTCGACCCATTTGACATGGTGTTGGACAGGAAAGGAAAATCAAGTTAAGTACAGTATGATACAATTTTCACTTATTGTGGAATATTGCTTTATGAATACAACTCTGGTGTTGCTGGACTACAGTACACAACATGTTTTAACTTTGATAATAATGTTAACATTATTCTAGGATTTATAGTCTAGCAACAACTGAGCAACGTTTAATTGAGCAGTGCAGTGCAACAGTGTTCCCTTTAAATTGGAAATTGATTACTTTATTTTATTATTGCTGTCTTCCACTTCCTTTCTAATACTTTGTTAACAGGTATAGTGTCTGCATTTAAATTCTTTTTTTTTTAACTGGGCTTTTATATTAATAAAATATCTGATTTAGATTTTTTTTTTCTTGGAAAAAACAAGCTCAACAAACAAACTGAAACAATTACTTGAGGTCTTTTTTATTACATTAGAGTTTATAGAAATAACATTTCATTTACCTTTATTGCAATATTATATTGAGCTCCTCATGAGGAAACTTGGCCCCCCTTTGGAAAAGAGTGAGTGAAAGTAAAAGAACAGTATATTTATTGAAAATAAAAATACAGCATTTTGGCCTGCACAGTATATGGGCCCTCTGAGGGGCCAAAAATAACGATTGGGACGGAACTGCATTGACTTGTTGAAGTGGTCCTCACCCCACTGGCCTGTTATACCATCTTAGTGATCAGATCCTTTGGCCCAGGTCCGAAGCAATTGAATCAACCCAATATGGCCCACCACAAGGACATATCACCAAATGAGCAGTTACAATCTGTTAAAATCTGCTGTCTATGTTTACACTATAGTAAAGAAGGAACCCAGAACACCACCTCTTCCATTCTTTTTCAGGGAAATAAATATTTGTAAATGCAACTGCCTAGCTATGCGTACTTGACCAAACATTACATGCTTTTTAAATATAAACATTAGAAGCTACATGAGGAAGGGTTCACAAAGAGGATCTTTGGGGAGGTTAAAAACTTAAATAAACAACATAAAAACATGACAAGGTTACTCTTCAACTGACCTTTCACCTTGAGCCATCAAAGGACTCTATTATACTTATGAAACACTAGGAGATAATTTATATGCCTTTTTATTCATCAAATACATTTTTGCCATCTAACAAAGGAATATCTAGCCAGAATATAAAGATTGAATATGCATCTGCTGTTATCCACTGAAGACTGTGGTTCCTTTGTTCATAGTTGTCATTTGAGATCAGCACTATGTCATTATATCCACCACTGAGTATTAGGCCTTCGTTACCTACACAGAGGATGCCCCAAAACTCTGCTACCAGCAGGAGCAGCATCTGCCACCATGAGAGAAGTTCAGCAGCCCTGCCACAGGTCCTAAATCTGCAGTGTCCCAATGATAGTAAAACCAAGCATGCTGTCACCTAGCTAGGGTAGCCACCTTTTTCTGCAGCGCTGTCCAGACAGGAGAAAACCAATGATGTAGTGGGATGGTCTATGACGTGGGGGGGGGATAGGCCAGATGTTGCAGGGGGAGGAACAATGACTTGGAGATCAGTGATTGGTCAATCGCCATGTCAAACTAGGAGAATTCTTCCCAGTTTTCCTAATCTGGAAAATCAGGCAGACAGATGACAACACTGCAGCCAGCACAATCAGTAGTACCGTCTGTATCAATCAATCCCTTGTGCAGTCACAGAAAAGAACCTTCTTTTTACCTATTCTAAAATTTCCTGTGCAGTACTCTGGCAAGGTCCTACCACTGCTGTGAAAAATAAAGCTTAAAATACATTATCATTAGTGATGGGCGAATCTGATAATTAGCGATAAGCAAAAAAATTTTCAGGGAAAATTACCTCTATAGACTCCAGTGGGTGAAAAAAAATGGTTGCGCATCAAAAAATGACTTCACAGACTGGAATACATTTAAATTCATAGACTTCAATGCCTTTCAGTGAATTTTAGCCATTTCACAAATTATTGGCGAAGCAAAACGGCTAAAATTTGCCTAAATGCATTGGTCTTTGGGTGGCAATTTTTTTTCACCCATTGGAATCTATGGATGTTATTTTCACTGGGAAAAATTTCGCTCATCACTAATTATAATATATTCACTGTTTGATCCAGAGGAAGGCAAAAAAAACCCAGACTGAAGCCAGGGCGAATTATGCCTGACGAGGGAAAAAATTCCTTCCAGACCCCAATGGCGATCGGAAACATTCCCTGGATCAAGCATTTGGAATTAATATGAATTATTACAATCAGGAGCGTTTCTGCCATGAGGCAAAATGAGCACCTTGCCTCAGGTGCTCAGAAGTTACCAGGGGCAGCAAAAAGTCACTACTGGTAACCTTAAGAGCCAAATTTCCAGTTATTTTTTTTTCTACTAGTGCAGAGACCGCAATTTTGCTCTTTGCGCTAGTGATATGGCCCCCATCGATGATCTGACGGTACACGCAATAGTACTCTGTCTCAGGTGGCAATAATACCTGAAATGTGCCTAAATATAATGCTGACTCTCACGTTCATACTGTATAAAGGTTCAAAAACGACAATAAAACTGTCTTGTCCCTTATTAAATCTGGTCAGGCACCTTATGCAGACTTTACAGGAAACTCACTGAAGCATATGGGTGAGACAGTGAACCAGAGCACATGCACACACAGGAACTAGACTTGTAAAGAACACATTTTACTAAAGGTTTACACAGCAACATGTATAACAGCATACTGCAAAATGGTGGCTTAGTCTTCCACGCACTCTGTACAGGAACAGAAAGAAGAGAACTTGTGACCAGCTGCTGTCCCAAACTTAAGGTGACAGCGCAAACAGTGCATTCAGGAAAACATCCACATTCATTTATTAATAACTAACATGACAACATAAATAAGAGAAACTCCTGCAAAATATGCAAAAAGGAGGAGGGTGCGTGGGATGTTCCTACCTGCTCAGAAGATATAGAAGTGAACTGCTTCTTCCCTTGAGATTACACCCCTGTCTTTCTCCAGCCCAGCTTTCCCCTGCCTTAACTCATTGCTTCTCACCCAATCACAGTTGCATCTGATCCTGCCTATCTTTAAACATAAATGAGTGTAATCTGGCTGCTGGTCATTCAGATCCCTTCTCATACAGCCCCTGTGTTCATAGCTCCAGGGCTTGCGTACAAAGTTAATGTAGGGACCCATACGGTTAACGCTCCCCTACATTTAAATACCTTCACTTGTTCTCTAGTTTCTGGACAAAAGCCCATGTATCAACTTTTGCTTATTAGCATAATGTGTAAAGTGTATCATTGGCATAGAGGTTGATGAACACTTCCTGACTCATTTCAGTATTCTGTGTTGGGCAGAGGGTGGAGCTTGCGCTTTTCCCCTGTCACTCTAGGAGAGAGAGTTGATGCACTGGGAGCCTGGAGCATTAGGCCCAGTAAAGGGAAGGCCCCAAGGGTGGTGAGGCCCTTGGTGAAGTCAGGGATACAAGGACCAAATGAAAGGAAAACTATACCATCAAAATTAATACTTAAGCAACAGATAGTTTATATAAAATGAAGTGGCATAATAAAGAATCTTACCAAACTGGCATATATATTTATTTAATTATTGCCCTTTTGCATCTCTTGCATTGAACCACCATTTTGTGATGGTCTCTGTTCTGCCTCAGAGATCATCTGACTACTGCAACTGTGACCTAACATGTTTGGTATGTTTGTGTGCCCGATGAATCCTAGGATCCCAAGGGACGGCCCTTATTTTTTTAAATGGCAATTTTCTATTTATGATTACTCAATGGCACATACTACTAAAAGTGTTTATTATTATGAAAATTGTTTATATACATGAAGCAGGGTTTTACATATGAGCTGTTTTATTCAATATATTTTTATAGAGACCTACATTGTTTGGGGGTATTGTTTTCCTTTAATGAGGTGTAGTCAGTACAGGGTAGTTCTCTATAAGAGCACTTTCTATAAAAGTGAAGTAGATAGAACTAGTGAGCAAGAGCAGCCTGTGCTCCAACTAGGAGAGATAGAAAGACTGGCCTGTAATGAAGTGATCACAGCCTAAAAGGGATTTAGGTTATGTGATTTCCCTTATCCAATGTGTGGGATCCAGGTCACGGTACAGAGATCCTGAGGGTGCATACATGTATAATCATGTGGTACACAGGGATGTCACAATGTGCTGGCTCTGAAATGCTGTTATGTTTCCTGATGTGTATGTGATAAACATCAAAGGATTGTGAGTATAAAAACCTTATTTGCTCTTTAAAGTGGTGGTCCACCTATGAGGTAATTTTGAGTATGTTAATGAATACCAGGGTTTCTAGCAACTTTGCAATTGGTCTTCATTATTTCTATTTTTATCATTTTTGTTATTTGCCTTTTTCTTCTGACTCTTTCCAGCTTTCCTAGCATGACAAGGTCTAACCTAGTCTAGATGGGGTTACAGTAATTGATTTGTAAAATGACTCTTCCATTGTTACTGCCTCATGTTAAATATTTTCCCTGTGGCTGAGTTATATGACTACCTTATAGATCTTGGTACTGGAGGTGACTTATAGGGCTGATGTTTTTCAATATATTTCTCTTTAGGAATTTTGGGGAATTCTTGTTAAATCAAAACTGGCACGTTCCTATAAAAATCATAGGAATGTCAGTATCAAGTATGTGCTGCACCTGGAATAGTTCCCCTCAAAGCTGCCCCAGCCCCACAAACCTTTGTCCAGCTGACCTGCTGACACTACTAAGGGATCTTCCGTATTGCTTCAGTGACACTGGGCTGGGGGCAGAATGATCCTTCCATAGGCTGCAGTCCTGTTTTCATTCGTAATTAGCCTATGGAAGGATCGGGCCACCCCAGACCAGCGTCACTGAAACAGCACTGAAGATCTTTTAGCAGTGTCGGAGGGTCGGGTTAATGCAGGTTCGCGGGGCTGGTGGCGGCTTTGTGGGGGACTTTGAAGGGAACTATTCCAGGTGCAGCACAAACTTGATACTGACACTTTCCTATGATTTTTATAGGAACGTGTCAGTATCGCTTTAACACAGGGTAGGATAAACTAGAAGTGAGGGGATTGAAGGATTTTGACAAGGAATGAGGATGTTTTTCACTGTATGGACATTTCATGAAACTATAAGGGCAAAAACACAGCAAAACATATTTTGTTCTCTGACCCTTCAGTGTTTCCCACCTTAGCAAATTTTCTATTTGATTGGAATTCTAACCTAAATACCATAATGCTGAGGACAAACATGTATGCCAACACAGTTAATAAAATAACCTTATTCTCCTTATGAGTCTTCAGGACTAAAATAACATTATGAAGAGATAGTCCCACTAAAGAATTTAATGGCTGATTAAATTACTTAACAGGAAACATGACTGCTGCCTCCTGTTGAAGATTCAATATAAAAAAGAGAATTTATTAAGTCACACTTTAAACTTGCACTTCAGTTTAAGTGAAGCATGTTTTTTTTTTAAATTATAGATCTTTGTCAAAAGCGTGCTACAGCCCATTGCAATCAGTACAGCTAAATGTATGTGTCATGTCCTGCAACACCTGTACATTTCAATTCACAGCATGTCTTGGGTTAGCAATGCCCAGGGGGCCACTGTGCATCACTATCACAAGAACACATATTATAATACTGTATATGATAAAAGATGTCTAGCCTCTGGTTGTTAAACTGTTGCAAAACTGAAATACAACCCTATCATCCAGCACTATTAAAAGGCAAAAGAGTATAATGTTTGCATATCTAATTAGGCGTAATTATTTGGAGGGTATATATCCCTAATATAATACCAAGAGCTGTATTTGGGTTCTGTTTGCCACCATACATACAACCTCCCCTTCCCTCAATGTTCGCCACATGTGTAGTAATCATAGAAGAGTGGGGTAACACCCCCATCCACATAGGACTGCATGTAGAAATTGGTGAGCCAAGCTAACTATGGTTATCTATATACTGTACATTTGTTAGTACACAAACTTTCCAGTAAACACAAAATAATGAATAATTACCTTTGCCTTAAAAGTATAGATATTAGCATTATATGTGGAGTTTCTAATTGTTATTTTCACAGATTATAATGTGCAAGGAATTTGTATGATCTCCCCATAATGTATAATCTCTTTATAGCTTTGTGGATAACAGGTTCCGATACATATATATATATATATATATATATATATATATATATATATATATATATATATATATATAGAGCTTTGCTTTGATTTACTGCTACACTTCTTTATATGGCAGTGCTGAATAATGCTGAACAACAGAATAAGAACGTGATATATATGTGTGTGATGTATGTAGAAAAGACACATTTGAACGAATGCAAAGCCATGGCTAGAGCTGTTAGAAAACATGTAAATAATCTATTTAACTGCTGCTTTATCACGTTCTTATTCTGTTGTTGTTCAGCATTATTCAGTACTGTGTTGTAGTAAATCAAAGTAAAGCTCTAACTGGTTGCACTGGTGGTGAACCTTAGCTCATGTCTTATTGAATCAGCCCCATTGTCCTTAAAGGAGAACTAGTGATGGGTGAATTTATTCACCAGACATGGATTTACGGCGAATGTTTTTGCAAAATGGTGGTGAAAAATTCAAAGTGACAAAAAAAAATTGTCGCCCCTCAAAATTGGGCGCACATAAAAATTGACGAACATAAAAATTGACGCACATAAAAATTATTCAGACACCCAATGACTTTAATGCATTTGGACAAAATAGCCGCGCATATAACAATTGTCGTCAAAAATTGGCGCGCATCAAAATTATTTTAACACCCATTGACATCAAAGCATTTCAGAATTTTTTTGCCGTTTCGACAATTTTTCAGTGAAACGAAACGGGACCGATTCACCCATCACTAAGGAGAACTACAACTATAAAAATGAATATGGCTTACAATGCCATATATTACATAGTGAACTTATTGTACCAGCCTATAGTTTCAGCTTCTCAATAGCAGAAATAGTCCAGGACTTCAAACTTGTCACAGGGGGTCACCATCTTGCTCAGTGGGCTCTGAGCAGTTGTTGAGAAGCTAAGCTTAGGGGTCGTCGCAAATTATCAAGCAGAAAATTAGGGTGGCCTGTAATATAAGATGATGCTACAGGGCTGATTATTCAATTCTGATGCTAGTTGTACTGGTTTCTGTGCTGCCATGTAGTAATTGTCTGTATTCATTACTAATCAGGCTTAAATTATGACATTTATATTCTATGTGTACTGTATATTTTGAGTCAGTCCCTAAGCTCAGTAAGTGACAGCAGCACAGAGCATGTGCAGTGAATCAGCAGAAAAGAAGGCAGGTAGCTACTGGGGCATCTTTGGAGACACAGATCTCTACTGCTAAAGGGCTGTGGTTGCATTGGGCTGGTGCAGAAGCCCATAATATAATGTACAAAATGTCTAGCCTACTTCTTTAGTTAAGCTTTAGTTTAACTGTTGAAGCAACTAGATCAGAATATTTATTTATCTTCAGCTTGGTTAAATAAAAAAAAATACATACATGTGACAGTCTAAACATCTTCTAATTTAAACCTACAATATCAAATGCATATACTGTATATATATTTATATATATCCTACTTCTATATACTTATGATGACACAGGACACTTCTGTAAGATTTCACCAGTGGATATTCCTTGACTTTAATTGTCTAATACAGCATATACTCAGTGCTTTTTTATGGAAATTTTGTTGTTTCTTAACCATATTTAAATTATGCTGCATACAAAGAGATGTATGTATTTGGGGGAAATTTAGTCAGACTTTGGAGAAAAAAAAAATCAATAAGCCAATTTTAGCCTTTCTCTATCAAACGTGCTTCATACTTGTCTATTTTAAAGCAGGACTGCAATACTTTAATGGGATTGAGAAAGCTCTTTGAAATGTATGCCAATGATTCCTGTCATTTCATGGCAGTCCTGCCATGGTTCACTGAGCCCCCTCTTTCTCTCTTGTCAGCTGAACTGCAGACAAGCATTTAGTTGCAAACTTTAAGCAGGCTGCGCAAAACAGAAATGATGTGACTGCTTCCCCTCCCACACAATAATGTCACTCTTGGTCAATGTGAGAAGGTCAGGTTGCTCCTTGTAAAACTACATGATACCACTTGCCCGTTTGAACAAGTTAACTGCTGAATATGGTCCCTGCAGACATGGCAAATTCACACTCTTTAAACGCATCTTACATTTCATCTAGAAGCAGCAATATTTTTTTTTCCGGTAGAGCTACAGATCATGCGCTTTATTAGTATATTTTCCCAAACCATTGCTGCAGTTAATATATTAGTATAAACAATGCAGTGTAAAAAGATAGCCTTGACCTTCACAACTGCTTGTCTGCTTTGATTTTTTTTTATCTCATTGTTTTGTTTAATTTTCCCCTGCTGCTCTTGGTGGGACCCAGGAGTGATGCCCATTTTTGATGCTGACAGATTTTCAAGCAAGGCCATTGCCCTATTTTTTTCTGCCTTGTAGCACACAAAAGTAAAATTGTATGTCAGGCCGATATGTCGGGGAGCTGACAAGATGCCCCAGTGACATTTCAGCTGGAAAGAGCAAGTGTCTTGCAACCAAGTGGTCAAATATCAAATAATAGGTCAAGCAGGAAGGAGCTGAGTTTTAACCACAGAGGCTACTGGTAACTTACTTGACAAGCTTTAGGCCGCTCTGTGCCTTGACAAAATGATGTTCAGTTGGGTATCGCTCGACAGACTGTTCTTTATCTCCTTCAAAAGATCAGACACTTGACATTGATTAAACCCTTTAACCCTCAAAGGTTAAAACATTGCTACTTGATTTCAAGAGGAGTACAAAATGAACTGTATTTTTTCTGCTTTCAACAGAAGAGCAAAATACAAATTCTTTATTCTCCTATAGGAATTTAGATACAAATATAAAGTGAAACGCACTGTAACCCCTTTGAAAATTATATATAGCAAGTATACATTTTAGCCTTCCTGCTCTTAGGGATTAAGGATTGCTTTAATGATTATAAACCCAGCTGTGTTTCAGAATTAAGCTTTGATATAAAGAACTCTGCTGTTCACACATATATATAACTTCAGGTACAATATATATATATATATATATATATATATATATATATATATATATATATATATATATATATATATATACAGTATATATAAAAATATGTGTGTGTGTGATGTATGCAGAAAATACACATTTGAAGGAATGCAAAGCCATGGCTAAAGCTGTTAGAAAACATGTAAACTATCTATTTAACTGCTGCTTTATCACGTTCTTATTCTGTTGTTCTCCCTCCTGAAGACGGACTCAGTTGGAGCGCCGAAACGTTGAGCAAGAATAAACCTTCACTTGGCTTTTGATACACAAAGTCCTTGGAGTGCGGTTTGTTTGTTTTCTGCTATACTAATGTGTTGACCGGCACCCAGGCATTTGAGGACAGTTTAGAGTGCACCAGTTGTATGGGATTTATATATATATATATATATATGTTTAAGGGGACATCTTGTTTTATTTCTAGCTTTACTTTCAATGTATTTGCATAGAAATTTACAGAGACATACACAAGCACATGCCTTATTAATCTATATATTTGTGTTTATTCATGTCAATGGGAGCCACCATAATAGCTAAGAAAAGTAAACCTCTCACAGAGGGGCTCATTTACTAAATGGTAAATTGTGTTTTTTTTACATATTTTTGCTAAAAAGACTATTCACAGTGACATCAGCTATTTGCTAAAAGACGAGCAACACACTAAAGAATTGCCTTTTTGGCAGAGAAATTTTCCTGCGTTTCGCCAGGCGAAGGATATTAAATCCGCTAATTTATCAAAGTGGGAAAATTTCAATTTATTACCCTTTTCACCAAAATCTATTTCGTCAGGTTCTGACTGGCGAAATAATACAATGACTCTACATGCTCAACATTATTTTGTCAGTTACATCATATCCTGCATTCCAAAAAAGTCATAAGCAAAAGTCAAAATGCTGGGATATTTAAAGTGTGATTATGTTTATAAATTGTTACTGTTAAACATATCTTATTTGCACTTTTTTTTTATAATACAATGAAGCTACAGCCTAAGCATTATTATGTCAGTGACATCATATCCTCTATTCCAAAAAAAAGTCATAAGCAAAAGTCAAAACTTTGGCGTTTTGTCATATTTAAAGTGGGATTATGTTTACAAATTGTAACTGTTAAACATTTACACTTTTTCTTAAACTTTTTTTTAATATTTGAAGCTCATGCCACATTTGTTTTATGGTGGGCTCATGGCCTAGGACAATAAAGGATCTCTGTCTTCTTTTTGCTTCCTTGGACATTTTTAATAAAAAGTAGCCACTTCCAGCAATTTCACCAACTTCACCAATAAATACATACATATGACATTTAGATACCCACTGAATTTAAATTGATGTAAGCGTAAGTTAACAAAGTTTCCCTAGGAAGAAACTAGCACTATAGAAAACTTGTTTGAAATTTGAAATCATCGCTGACGAAAGTACGCCAACATTCTTTTGCTAATATGCAATTGCGCATTTTGAAGAATGCGCATACTTGTCCTGAAATAACATCTAACATAGTTGCGTGAAGTATGGCATAGGCTTTAGAAGCAAAAATTTACAGGTAAATAAAATGTGCCTTTAGTATTACTCGAAAATATATTTTTTTTTATGTAAGGCATCTTATACCTCTACTACAATAAGAACATTTCGTTTTTATCATGATAAAAGAGTGAAAAAAAAAATCCTTCTAAAATAATAGCAGCATTTTAATTATTGTCTTGCAACAAACTGACTATACTGCCACGTGCCCCTGTATTTTTTTTTTTTACTTTACAACCACTTTTCTCCCCATAATTGATTTTCCATCAATTCCAACCTCCACCATGTTCCTAAAGTACTATCCTTCCTTGTTCAATATTCTGCAAAATAGTCTCTAGGTAAAAGAATGATGTAAAATGAATAAGTTCCTTAGAACAGTTACATTCACAATGTGCATGGTGATGCTAGTGTGATACAACTAGTGAGGTCACAAGACAAACCCTTCCCACTCATTTTGTGTTTATCCCTTTATGTGTGTATCCCTTTGCATGCTTTTAGTTGAATCATTACTGTCCAGCCTGTCTATAGCTATCACTGAAAGCAAATGCTAGATGAATCCATTTGTGACTGTAATTATAAATTTTCAAGTGATCATTTTCTACAGTCCTGAATAGAAGTTCTTCTTTTAGATTACATTTTTTTATTAGTGGGGGGGGGGGGGTGAGTTCTCCTTTAAGTAAAGAAATAGGGCAGAAATGTTATACATTATCTTTTAGACTTCTATACCAGCCCAAGTTAACCACAGCTTCTGTTTACATCAGTTTACAGATGCATGTACATGGCAGCTCAGAAACCATAATTTAATAATTAGCCCTGTATCATCAGCTTATATATCAGATTAACTTAATTTTCTGCTTGATTTGCAACAACCCCTAAGCTTAGCTTCTCAACAGCTACTCAAAGCCCATTGAGCAAGTGTACTAACACAGTCCAAGATGGGAAACTCCTGTGACATCTTTCAAGACCTAGATCATTACTACAATCACAATCCAAACATAATACAAGTGCAAGATTATTCACCAATAGGAAGTTGCCACTTTACATATGGTAACTTGCTGCATTTTAACATAGGGAGCTTACTGTGCAATTTTGATTTGTGGATGTTGAACTGTAGTCAATTATAAGAGGGGCTTGTTTTGTGTTTTTTAGGTGTATAATCATAGACGAACCTTCTACTGCCTTGAGTCTTATGAACAAAGAACAAGATAAAGGTAGTATTGTCATTGGAGGGGCATTTTTTATCATGTGGGTCACTGGACCTAGAAGGGTGGGAAACATTTTATAGAACAGTACTGTTTAATGAATGTAACCATTCAAAATACACTTGGGTATGCTACAAGTTGGGTAAGCAAGGGTTCAGCAGCATTGTTTACATCTTTAATATATACACAGAGATACAAATGGCCCATGACTCGTGGTCTATGGTTGGACAATAAGAACCTTTTCACAATGGAATAGTGATGGGTGAATTTGTCCCGTGTCGCCGAAAAATTTGAAATACAAATTTTGACACAGGTGTCAATTTCGACGCCGGCACAATTCCGATGAAATTATCCGCTGGCGGTGAAATGCAGACGTTTGCCACGAATTCGCTCCTGGCGAATAAATTCGCCTATCACTGTAATGGAACATTAACATTTCCTTAACCACCACTTTCTTGCAAGTATGATGGAAGCTAGACATTATTAACACCAACTGGGGCATATTTAGCACATTAATCATCAATCTAGTCTTCTTTAAATCCCTTATCACTATTTACATACAAATAATGTGACTTTGAAAATGATGAACTTATTTAAGGTTCCACTAACATGAATAAAATAGAAAAATAGTAACATAAAGCAAGTTTGTAACAACATCTATACCTATGCTTGTTTGATTCTGGTGGCTTTAGCAAAAAAGGCCTGAAATGCAGTCAGAGACAGTGGTAAAATTTACCAGTATAATAACTATTAGACATAATATAATGTAATCTCTTTTATAAAATATCCTTCATTAACTTTCAATTACTATTCAGAAATGTTACTAATGAAAATGCATTGTCAGCAAACACAATAAAGGCTTTTCAAAAACTGCATTGTAATATATGGGGGTACAAATTATAGAGCAGATGAATTGCCAGATAATAACTTAGACGGGAGGAGTTGAGGCATTTGACAAAACACAACAATCTAACCAGTCCATTAAAAAATATTTAATGACCAGTCAAATTGGAAATCATTTACTGTTTCCGTAAACGTAAATGATCTGTTTGTCCCTCATAAACCCAAAAGAAATGAAAGCACTTATGTAAAGAGAGAGTGGCGCTACGGTGCAGTTTAGGATCAATAAGAACTAATAGTAGCACTAAAATATGAATGAATGTAAAGTTTCAATAAAATTAAAACTCTCTCAAAGTAGATGTAATATTTATTTTATTTCCAATGATTATAAAGTAATGGGCATGCATAAAGAGAAATATTTGAGTGACAACTAAAAAGTGGCTACACCAAAGCATCCTGCTATATACAGTATCAAAGCATGGAGTCCGTTTCATAATTATGTGGTCTACATAATATGCTTAGACCCTACCTACAGCAACCACTTGATGTGCAAATTAATGCTGGTATCTTAGATTTGTGATGAATATTATTAGATATGTTATTATATTAGTAGTTGTAGCTGATGTTAAATTGATTAATTAAAGGAAAACTATACTCCCAGAATAATGAATTAACCAACAGAGAGTTTATATCATATTAAGTGGCCTATTAAAGAATCTTACAAAACTTGGAATATACAGTAGATATAGAGAGTATGAGGAATTGCTTTTGTAATGATAAGGCAATCAAGATACAGCAATATAAATATAATGGGAAGTTTCATCTGTGCTCGTACACCAATACCCCAAAAAAAAAATACTCCACTGGAAGATTCTCAGAAACTGGCAAATTTTTTCACCAGGTTATGCCGTAAAAGACCTCCCATAATTGCACATTTAGGAAAAAGTCGATTAAAATGCCCACTGGTGTCAATGCATTTTCGAATTTTCACAGTTTTTGCACATTTTCAACAAGCAAAACAGGACATAGTCACCCATTACTACTTCTCAGGGATAAATAATACCCTAAATCCCTTTCCAGTTGTGGTTCCTACACAAGCTGTTTGTCACCTGGGTTGTTCTAACGCCACATTTCTTCTCCTGGGTGGAGCGCCAAACTCTTCTTCCTAGATGATGCTCTCTTTATAACACTGATATCGAGTTCTATCACTGGTGCTATCATATTACGTCACCTCTTTCACAGGTTCCCCTTTCCATGATTTCATTAAATCATTGATTACATTAGGGCACACTCTTATTCTGGTGCTGAATAGTGAACATTTTCACAGTGTATTCCAATGTATTGTAAAAAAAAAAAAAAGTTGCATGATTTGCACAAACAAAAAACTCCAATTGATTTTAATGCATTTTCACGAAAGTGAAACGGGACAAATTCATCCATCACCAGTACTGGAGCCTTCTTTCAACTCCCAGCACATCTACTCTTTGGTTAAAGGTGTAGTTTTAAGATACAGAAGCATGGACCTTCTCTCCTTTTAGACTAGGGAAAGAACTAGCCATTCTATCCTTGGCCAGTGGTGATATCTCCCTCCCACAGGCCATGGGTCAATATCCGTGGACATCATGGAAGGTAGGGGAATTGTAACTCTTCACATCCCATATATTTGCAACTTTTTCTTTGCAAGCCCATACCACTATAAAATAAATAAGGCAACTGAAATATTTTAGTTGTGATGAAAGGGTAGACATTTTTTCAAAGAAAATACAAATAAGAGAACTATATCATTTCTGTATATTCTTGTACATATAGGATCACAATAAACAACTTATGGTGACATTTTGATCTGATTTATAAAGCTAATGCTGGCCATTTTACAAATGTTAGGAAAGGAATCCTTTCCTTTGTCCTTTATGGTTATACATAATTCACATCATAGGTTTTTTTTTTTTTGCAAACTGTTAGTCATTTTATCCTCCCAACAAATCTGCTGATGTTATGAATTAAAAAAAAAAAAAAGAAAGATTAATCTAATGTCAAATGATGATAACGAGAAATTCTTCTAGCTTCATGGAATACAACATAATTATATTTACCAACCTTTACCAGTTTTCATTGAGAATTGCAGTTGCTTCAGCTTGGACCAAAAGCTGGATGCTGTAGAAGTCATAAGAGTTCATTTAAAAACTCAAGTGCTGTGCGCAAAGTGCAGTTTCCCCATGTTTTTAACCAACAATCCAACTGTGTCTTCCTCACAGTTCCTGTGTAACTGCAGATGCAACGTGGTGATGCACCTGATGCAATTGCAGCTGATGCATTAAAACTAGTTCAGATTTGCTTTTAAGTGAATGGGAATTAGTGGGTTGCAGAAGCTTCAGGGTTCCCATTTATCAATAGCGGCACTGTGTGCAGCAGAGATGAGAACAGCTATGCGGAAGCACAAAGAGCAGCTTTAGATTTAAAAAAAATAAAAAAAATGTAATGCTTGTTTCATGCAGCAACTGTGTCTAAAGTTGTGCAACCACAACTGCACTTGTATGTTGTAAACTTTAAGAACCTATTTGTTTTTTTTTACAATTACTTTGTATTTAACTGTGGAGCATTAAAGAACCACTAAAGGGGCATTAAGAGGCACAAAAACACCTGCACGTTTTGCCTCTATCATGAATATAACACAGCTGAATGCAAGCATCACTCTCTTCTTTGAGTGTATATAGATCTCTGTAGTCCAAAGTTGAGTGTAGACAGGGCGATCCTACAGCTGCTCCCACCTGAGGCAGCAGCAGCCCCAATGGCGTCACCCCTCTCCACGCTTAAAACTTTAGCATTGGACTGGTTCGGGGGGGGGGGCGGCACATTGCTAGTGCAAAGAGAGTTATTGCACTCTTGACAAAAGCAGAGCCAAATTTCCCACCTTGCTTCATGGGAGGAGCTGCCTTGAGTGTACAGTCCTGTGGCAGTTCTTGAATGTGCAGAGCAGTGAACAAATCTCAAAACTCATGTTGGATTGCACCCTTTTTGCTCTTTACTCTCTGCCCATAATAAATTGCCCCTCATAACATCATTCTTAAAGGACAATGAAAGACTAATTCACTGGGGTTTAAAAAACAGAGCACCTCAACATTTTCCTGCATTCCTGTAAGAGCTCCCGACAGTCAGACGAGTCTTCCTACCTTTAGATATGCTGACTGGCGGGTCAGATCTTGGGCTTTTCTGCACATACTCATACATCGTCGATTGTGACGTTACGTTATGAAATGTGCTGTGGTGTTTCACAAGAGGCATAAACAAAAGGATAATTTTGTTAATTTGTTGTCTTCCCTGTCCTTCACAATTGTCCCAATTGGCTCCCTAGCTCCCACAGCTGTTTGCCCAAGCTCCTGTAACTTCTGGTTATTCAGATTTTGTTCAAGACCGCGTTGTTATTTGGTTTGGTTACTGACTCTGATTCTTGCTACCCTTTTTCTTATTATTGGCCTGTTCCAGCTTATATGTTAGCCTCCTCCTTATCTGCACTGTATTTGGCTGTGAAGTGCAGGTTCCCTGTGTGTTCCATTGCAGAAAGTTCCCGGGGCCCCAAAAGGGCATCTGGGTTGACAGGGGTCCAGCTGTCTCCTAGGGTTTCTTGCTAACAGGTTGTTATTCCTGGGCATCCCCAGCTTGGGCTTGTGCATGTGCATTAGTAACCAGAAAGCTCTACTATGCATGTGCAAACGTAACTCAAATCTAGGAATAAACAAATGATAGTAGTACAATTTTTTCTAAAATGTATTGAATAACATTGGCCCTAGTTCCAGCTTTCCTTGTACTTTAATATTCCTATTACTTTTGCCACAATGCAATAAAGAGGAGTATGTATAAATGTATTATTTATCTTGTGCTATGCTATCCCAACATTTCTAAATGTTTTAGGGATTAAGCTTGCAGTATTAACCTGTCATAATCAGCAACAGTTCAGCAGTGCATTTAAATGAAACCCTTCATTTTTTCATAGACTGTTATAACTCTCTTCTGTTACTGTGGGAAGCTCTAGACTGACTCTACACTACAGGAGCCATGTGTCTCTGCTAAATGAAAGAGAAGTTATAACAATAGATTGCCATGCCTCCGCCCAGGCCCAGAACCAACTATAGAGTTTTGGCAAGGAGACCGCAAGAATAACTTTAATAATGTGAAGGGGAATGTAATAAAAGTCGGTAATGGAAAAAAAATTCACAATGCGAAAAGTTATGCCTTTGTGCGAATTTAATATAGCTTTTGCGAACCCGGAAACTGTTTAGCGACCACTTCCGACAGTGGAATAAGGTTTGTGGATTTTATAGTTAGCGCCAGTGCGCAGTGAATGTAATAAAACTTCTTAATGAAAAAGTTGTTATGTTTGCTCCAAAAGATTACCACGCCTTCAAGCACTTCTTAAAAGTGTGCTATGCGCAATGAAAATTCGCAATGTAATAGCAACTTAAGGAAGGGTATTACATTGTGAAATGCACATTTTTATTCTTATTTGTGCAAATTGTTTTGCTCTTTGCGACTTTTATTACATTCCCCCGTTGATCTGCAACCCAGGAATGATTTTATATAATGCAAATGCAACTATGCTAGCATTAGGGTTGCCAACCTTTTTTCTAAATTAGCTCTGAGCAGGGTGGATGTCGGGTGACACTGGGGGTGAGACTGATGACATCATGGGAGGCTGATGTCATGGCCAGGGCTCGCTGATCGCCATAGCATTGCTTGCAATGTCTTGTCCAGATTTCCTAATTTGGAAGTCCAGACAGGCAGTTTTAACCCTGACAGATCCTTCCAAAAAAAAAAAAACAGACAGGTGGCAACCTTAGCTAGCATATGTGCATTCTATGTGTAGTGCCGCAGGAAAATCTAAGTGCAGAATATGCCGTGGTTATGCAAAGAAGCAATTTATGATTTACTGTTATTGAAGGCATTTCATACTGCCAGTGTTTCACTCCACTTCTTGCCTGAGACGTATGCCGTTTCTCCCTCCACACTGCAGCAAAGCCGTATCATAGATAACGTTTCCCCCTTCTTACTGATGTTTCCATAGTGCCATTTTTCGCTTTCAAACAAGTCATAAAGGGAAATACATAAACCCAAAAGGCTTCACTGTTGACTGAAAGTGCATAAATTCACTTAGGATGTCCATCCCGTTGTTTACTGCAGTTTATTTTAAGTCAGCTGGAGAGGACATGTGTTGAAATGGCTGTCCGTGCACATTTTAGTCCTTGTTATTTCTAGGCAGTGCTGTCACCAGAGAGCCAAGTTAGAACTCATTCAACCAGAGCTGTATCAGCCCTAATAGTCAGCTTAGGTCAATTGTCCCACATGAGATTTGAAGAGCAGGAACAAAGAGTTCATTACACACTTTTACAAAACACTGTTTTCTTGACATTGCAATACTCACATGATAATTACCTCCTCCCTCAATTCTGTCTCTTACCTTCAGCAGCTCGTTCCTGTTTTGTCATTTTTGTTTATGAAGAATTTGAAAAACTAATTATTACCGTTGAGGCTTGTAATTTACAGAAGCAAATACATTTTTAAAAAAAACATCAAATGAGTTTAGGTTTATCCACTGATTTAGCACAGTAAATATTTTAAGTATTCAGAATGAAAAGTATAATAGTACATAGTTGCTAAATTGCAGTTATCCATTGTAGCCAATAAGCAAATTGCTTTCAGGAGTCAGCTAGAAGTTAGGAAATGACTGCAAAGATTGGTTGCCATAAGTAACTGCATTGATGTAGTTTAGCGCATCATACCCAGACCCAAAATTTGCATGTATGTTTTATTCACTTAGGGGCAGATTTATCAAGGGTCGAATTTTTAGTTTTTAGGAGTTTCAACTCTCATAAACTTGAAATTTGAAAAAGAATCTGACCAATTGAAATTTATTAAAAAAATAAATTTTTTTAAAAGCGGTTGAATAGGAGTTAGCTGCAAATTTGAATCAAATTTGAATCAAATGTGACTGAATTCGATTTGAATTTTTTCACCAAAAAAAAAATGTAAAACAAAAATTTATTTTTTCAAAAGTCCACCAAACGACTCCAAATTGATTGTAGAAGGTCCCTCATAGGCAAAAACACCAATTTGGCAGATTTTAGACGGGGAATAGTCTAATTCGAATTCTTAAAGACTTACATGATAGATTTACAAAAATCTAATTCAGAATTTTTTTAAAATTTGAATTGTATTAGGACTAGTTCCTAGTTGAATTACACTAAAATAAAGTCGAAATTTGAATTTAAAAATTAGAATTTTCAATCTGCCCCTTAATGTAATAAAATACTTGGGATTGTAAACATTAATGTTAATATGCATCAGTATAAAATGCCTACTATTTACTGGTAAGAGAAAACATGCCCAATAACTATACACAGTGAATAAATATTAAGGCACTTGCAGGGGAATGTAATAAAAGTCGCAAAGAGCAAAACAATTCGCACCAATAAGACTAAAAATCCACATCTCGCAATGTAATATTGTTCCTTAAACTGTTATTGCATTGCGAATTTTAATTGCGCATTGCGAATTTTAATTGCGCACTCATAAGAAGTGCTTGAAGGTTTCGTAATCTTTTGGAGCAAACATAACGACTTTTTCAGTAAGAAGTTTTATTACATTGACTGCGCATTGGCGCAAACTATAAAATTCGCAAACGGTCTTTCACTGTCGGAAGTGGTCGCTAAACAGTTTCCGGGCTCGCAAAAGCTATATTAAATTCGCACAAAGCAAAATTTGTTCGCACAAAGGCATAACTTTTCGCATTGCGAATAGTTTTTCCGTTAGCGATTTTTATTACATTCCCCCGTTGTTATGTCAGTATTATTGATCAATGTGGTTCCCTCATGGATAAACCCTTTGATCAAAATACCCTTCTACAAAAGCAGCTGCTTCTCATTCACTTGACATCTGTCCCAGTAGGTGGGTGTCACTCAGGGATGCATAATTGAGTGCTCACAAGCCATACCTAAATACCTAGTAGCACCAGCTCTCTCAGATAAACAGTGGGGCTCATTTATCAAAACTAGGCAAATTAGCCCATGTGCAGTTACCTATAGCAAGCAATCAGTGATTAGCGTTTTAAAGCCAGCTGCAAGTAGAACAATGAATGCAGCAATCTGATTGGTTGCCATAGGTTACTGCCCATGGGCAAATTTGCACAGTGTTGATACATGACCTTGTCATGAAAATGGGACTCTCAACTTTGGCTATAAGGGGTTATACTCAGGGGCAAATTCACTAAGAATCGAAGTTGCGCCAGACGCACTTCGCCAGGCGAATTTTCGCCAGCGCTCCGCAAATTCACTAAAATCCGAAGTTGCGCACTGGGGTAGCGTAAGTTTGCGAAGTTGCGCTAGCGTTGATTCGCTATGTAAAGCGAAGTTATGCTAGCGAAGGCTAATTTGCATAGGGCGCCAAATTCAAATTTCAATGGAGGAATACGTATCAGCACTACAAATGCCTAGAAAACCTTCAATTCAGCAAATAAAAATTTTATTTTGCCCTACACATGTGCCCACTGTCTAGGTAAGTTGCCATGAGTCAGGAAATTTAGGGAGGAAGGAGGGGAGCCCCAAAAATTTTTTCGATCTTTTTCAGCCTATCACCCATCATGTAGAAAACTTGGGACTTAGAAAAAATTTTGACTTTTTTTGAAGCAATCCCTATCTACTCTATTGCGCTTCGCCAGGTCTGAGGTGGCGAAGGAAGTCTAGCGTAAAAGGTAGCATTCACTACACTGCGCGCGTTAGTGAATTTGCGTAGTTACTTCGCTAGTGAAAATTCGCCAGGCGTAAGGGTGCGAAGTAACACTAGCGAAACTACGCCAGCGTGCGTTAGTGAATTTGCGCAGTAACGAAAATGACAAACGCTAGCGAATTAACGCTAGCATTCGGCGCTTCGGCGCTTAGTGAATTTGCCCCTCAGTCTCTCACTCACCTTACACACAGGTTAGACTAACATCAGACACCCCAAAACACACCAACACCCACAAAATTAATTTGCTGCTACCATCTATCATTAACTAGCGATAGAAACCTAATGTGACTATTCCGCTGCCCTCTATAACAGGTAATAACTCACACTACAGAAATGCATCAAACACTCTCTCCTATGATAGTTAGTCAGGGTAAGATCCTACTAGTTTAACAACCATTCCAGCAGCCAAAGGGTTAATTTACATTCCAACACACTTTTCTGCTAGCCGTACAAGTTATTAAACATATAAATAGGCAATTTTCCCTTTCCACACATACACAGAGTTAATACACAAGCATTCATCTGGGCTATGAGTACGTTAGAGCACAAGGACAAAACATATAAAAATTTATTATATTTAATATTAAAAGTAACACTGCCTGTATATAAAAGAATATATTACAAAGAAGACACAAGAGTTAGGAAACAATGGGCATACAACTATTCGATCAAAAAAACCTTCGACTTAATTTCGGGTTGGTCTTTTTGAATTTGAATTTTGAAGTTTTTTCAATTCAAAATTCGACCCTTGATAAATATGCTCCTTATTGTAATTCAACTAGGGAATAGTCCAAATTCAATTTGACTTTAAAAAAATAAATCGAAATTTTCAAAATGTATCTGTACTGTCCCTTAAAGGATTTGAATTTGACTATTCGCCATCTAAAACCTGCCGAATTGGTGTTTTAGCCTAGGGGGGACCTCCTACAATGAGTCATTTGATGGACTTTTTTTAAAAAAAAAAAGAAAAGAAATTTGACTCTTGATAAATATGCCCCTAATTGTTATTGCTACTTTTTATTACTTCTCTTTCTATTTGGATAAGATAGAGGGGTATATTTATCAAAGAGTGAAGTTAGAGATCACCAAGAGTGAAATACCACCTCTCTCCATTCAGTTTTATGGGATTTTTAATGGGTATTTATCAAAGGATGAAAGTGAAAGTTCACCATTTGAAAAATACGCCTTTAAAAATCCCATAAAACTGAATGGAGGCGGTATTTCATGCTAGCAGACAGGGGTGATCTCTAACACCACTCTTTGATAAATAAACCCCAAGGAGTCATCAGACAAAATTATTTTCCCATGGAACATTAAAGGGCAGATTTATTAAGGGCCGAATTGAAAATTTGAATTTGAATTTTTTTAATTTTTTTATGGTCAAAACTGTCAAATTCAACTAGGGAGTTTTCAAATTCGATTTGAGTTTCATACAAAATTCAAATTAGATTTTCGAGATTTATTATACTCTTGCCCTTCGAGAATTCAAATTCAAGTATTTGCCACCTAAAACCTGCAGAATTGCTGTTTAAGTCAATGGGAGAGGTCCAATGATCAATTTGAAGCTGTTTGCAGCCTTCTGGACATTCGATTTCTTTTCTGAGAAAAAACCTAAATCAAGTTTGATCGATTTTGATTCAAATTTGATTCGAATTTTCAGGTTGTTTCAATATATCTGAGTTTTAAAAATTCAATTTTAATAATAAATTTGGTAACATTTTTGGGAGTTTAGGGGAGTTTTAAAAAACGCATATGAAATCGAAATTCGACCTTTCATAAATGTGCCTCCCCAAGTATTTCCACATAAAGAAACAAAGATTATTTATTATTTCTTTGCAGGCTTTTTTGACATTGGCAAATACTTTAAATATGTTATGTGACACCAAAGCAGCAACACATACCTTCACATTCCAACCCTTAAAGGCCTATACTTGTTTTGCTATATTGATATTAGATTACCTTCAAGCAAGAAAGCTTAAAAAAAAGATTCAAGCAAATACATCCATGGGTATTCAAAGTCATTAAGCCCTTTCCTAACTGAGCAATACTTATATTTATACTCCAACTTTCATGGTAATACATAATAACATTTTTGCAATTTACACTGGATTAAAAACTGGATATGGCCATGGTTTAGCAAAAAAGACAGCAAATGAACAGTTAAAAAAATAATATTAATTTCCTATTAAGAGGGCAATAAAATAATGCACTCGTGCGAGTACCACTTTATTACATGAAAGAGGTTAAAGGTGCTCTTTTCTTAACTTTCAATTGCTCTAGACCCAAACACATTCCCTGTAGCAAATAAGATAAATATTAAAAAGCAAATATTATGTAGGAAATTCCACCATGGAGATAAACTGTTAAATATAAATTGGTCTCTTCTTGTTGTTGATTCATATCAGGCATTACGGGTTTGCATTAATAGGAAAGAAACAATCCCTTCCCAATAATAAAACGTTTGTTCAGTTGTACTATCATTTTAGAGATTGATTGCTATTAATTAGAGGCACAAAGAGCAAAGAAAAAAGATTCCGATTCAAGAATGAAACAAAAGGAGGCTTTTACTAGTGAGGGATTATTGCTTAAGGCTGCAACAATCTTATTTCTAGAAACTAAAAAAATATTAAAACAAGCATAAATCTAGATGAACAATGTACTTTTGGAAAGTCGTCATTTTCACTGTTAGTCCCCTGATTAGAATTTGGTACCTGTGAGAAATTCTCAGCTGACTTAAAACTCTGTTTGCACTTAGGTTGAGTTGGTACTGGTGACTTCTTGTAGATGCAGAATAGAAATGTCACAATATAAGGCTGAATCAGAATTTAATAATCAGCCCTGTAGAACCAGCTTATATTAAAGGCAAACCTCATTTCTGCTTGTAAATTTGTAAAGGCTTGTAACAACCCCTAAGCTTAGCTTCTCAACAGCTGTTCACTGAGCATGTGAGTGTCGCTTACACTTTGCAAGATGGTGACCCCCTGTGCAGGGTCAGACTGTGGGGACCGGGGCCCACTGGGGCTGCTGTCCCAGGGCCCTCCTCTGCCCCCCCCCCACCTGCTGCACACTTAGGGGCAAATTTATCAATTGAATTTCGAGGGTTAAAAAACCCTCAAATTCGACCCTCGAAGTAAAATCCTTCAAATTCGAATATCGAATTCGAAGGATTTTAGTGCAAAAGGTTAGATCGATCGATCAAATACAAATCGTTCGATGGAACGATAAAATCCTTTGAATCAAACTATTCGAATGATTTTAGGCGATCGATCGAATGACTTTTATTCGATCATAAAAAGTGCCCAAAACCTATCTACAATGTCCCCATAGGCTAACATTCAATTTGGTAGCTTTTATTTGGCGAAGTATTGAGTCGAAGGATTTTTTAAAAAGACAGTACTTTTTAAATGGTCGAATGGTCGAACGATTTTTACTTCGAATCGTTCGAATCATTCGATTCGATCGATTTTGACCAATTCGATGGTCGAAGTACCCAATATTTTTGTATATGAACTATTCACTCGAGCTTAGTAAATCTTGACCTAAAAAAATCACACTTTTTTAAGGTTTTAGAGCAAATAAAAACATTTTAGAGGGGAAAATCCCTTTTGTGAAAAAAAATATAAATCCGAATGTTAGTAAATCTGCACCTTAGTGTGGCATAGTAATTGGAAAAGCCCTGGAAGGGCTCACTAGGCAGGGAAAACTTAATTCAGCTAGAAACCAGAATTGGTGTAGAGTTGATTTGTCCTGAGCTGTGAAAAGTGGTGGTGCAGCTTAGAGACCAGAGACAAAATTTGTATATACTGGATTGAGGGGCCGTAATAGTGGCTGAAACACTGTTGATGAACAGGATTCAGACTGGCAATGAGACAGTCTGCTATCATTTCAGAAGAATGAACTTGAAGTGGCATGTTGTATAAAATTGAAAAGTTTCCTACAATGTGAAAAAAACCCTGCTTTGAAAAAAACACAGACACCAATTCATTTTTGTCAAACAAATAATATTGGTATTTAATGATGGAGAACTTCAGAGGGATTTTCTTGAAATCAAATGTTTCTGGCCAGAAGTCAAATAATTGTTTATGTGTGACCTGGCCCAACATGTTGATGACCATAAATATCATTGTTTAGAATGGCCTACACATGGAGTAAATGGGGTTATAATGTATTGGCTCCAGCAGGAAGCACTACTCTTCAATTAACAGAATATTGGTAAAATTTTAAATAAGACACTGAAATTTAAGCAACAGAAATAATTGATGGCAATTAGAATTTTTGCTTACCATCTTGTACATTGTGTAATCTTGTGAGGGTATAATCCACTCTCTAAAAGTTTTACTTCTAAATAATTCTTTCCATGTGTCATTTTATTTAGATCCCATTTAACATTAAAACAAGTTTTCTAATGTTAATCAGCTTGGGAAATAAAATGATAATGATAAAAAAAAAAACAATTGATGAAATGTAAAACATTAAATTAAATATTATTCATCAAATGCTTCTGAATTTCCCTCTGGGTCACTATCAGTAAAATCCAGCAAGAGTATAATAAAGGACACATGGCTCCAAGTTAATTAAACACTTGCATGCTCTCTGTTTAATTACGTCTGGGCAAATCATTTACTTGTGGGCATCTTTTCAGATGCCAACTGCATTGAAACTTTGCAAGTTTGTGCAGATTGGGCCATGCCTTAAATCTAATTGTTAGACAGCTGTTAAGTGGTTGCACATTGCTTTATGGTTTATAGATAATGGAAGTTCCCCAAGCATGCGATACATATCAGTCAGAATATAACCAAGCTGTGCTAATAGATTTATGATGCTTTTTTGATTGAACTGAGAAAAGAATATTATCTTTCTGTGGAGACATTCCAGGTCCATTCCTGATGACGGATTGTTTCATATATTATGGACTACAACGAGGAATTCTTGGTTGCTGAAAGCTGGCATTGAAAAAAAAAAAGCTTTTATTTCTCCTCTGTTTAGCAAAAGCAAAACCTATTTCTATACCAGAACTCAAAGGATGAAATGCTCTGGGAAGTAAAAAGACTCTCCAGCGAGTTAGAAATCCATACTCTGTGGATTTTCATCATCGCAAACCAATGAACTTGATAGAACTACTACATAGCATGTTATTGCAGAAAGAGATCTTTTAATCACTAGAGAGATTTCTTACAAAACATGTTTCTGTCTCTTGATAGCAAATACAATATATTTGATTATCCAGATTACATAAGAGGAGTTGAAATGTTTTCATTTAAATATAAAAAAAAATATGTGATCATCTTTTCAGCAACATTTCTAACTAGGTTAAAGGGGAAAAGTATCATTAACTGCCTACAAGAGCACACAGAGGCAGCACTGTATTGCTTAGCAAGTCTTAACATATCACCTTGATCCACTTCTTTTTTTTTAAAGAGCTGGAGTAAGGATATTGCAATGCAATGCAGTGAGATCTCACTCAAATGGATCAATATTGTAAAGACCCAGAATATTTTACATTTGTATTCGGATCAGCGCACAAAGTAGGTCACAAGTATGTCATTTACTAAATGTATTTTGTGATGTGAAAATATTAAGGAACAGATAATCTGTATGAAGAATATAATGCATTTCTGATGGTCTTTACAGTAAAAGCAACAAACAACTAATTCAGTATTATTGTAAATATATATTTTTGTTAAAATGTTTTCTTTTTTACATGATGGCCAGATAAACAAGGGAGAATCTACAAGAGAAACTAAAGTTTCACTATCAGTAATGTATGGGCAGTCAAGATATGGAATTTCATATCAAAGAAGATGATAAGTAATTCATTGTTTGAGTTTCAAAATAGGGAATCTTTCTAGCCTTTTTTAAATAAAAGTGTGAGGTTATCCACCTTAGAATTGTTCTCTATGTATAAATAAAATTAGACAGATTCAGTATTACAGTTAACAGTATATATTTTTCTAATGATTATTTTAGGGGCTATGATATACAAGCTGCAGGTATGGGTAAGCTGTTAGGACTTAGAAAAGTGGAAGTACTACATGACAACCTTTGTAGAGCACTGGTTTAAGCTGTATGCCAAGAGTATAAATATTTAGGTAATGTGTGTGTATTCCTGGCAGAGTAGAGAGATAAGTCAAAGGCCAAAAAAGCTTAGAGACAGTTTACCTATTAGAATTATTAATTGGAATCTAAAAAATAGTAAATTGGAAATTCACCAAGATGGATGAAGATGGTATCAGAGGAAAGAAAATATGAAAATCAATCTGCAAAGTTTTCAAAAAGTGTAAGGCAGGTTATAGACATTAGTGACAGCAATGTAAAGCAGTATAGGACAAAAAGTAGAACTGACTAAATTTTAAAGTAGATACAAAAAAGTAAGAATAATATGATAACTATGCAGTAAAGAGAGAGATGGAAGAAATCCTAACCTTCCCCTTGTCCTCTCTCCCACTCTAGGAGTGTGGTGAAGATGTAGCCCCCATATGATATGCTATCAAGCCAGGTTTCAATTAGAGCAAGGGGGTTATGAACAGATCACGGATAGAAATACGTTTGTTCCAAAGAGTATGTGTTTACCAGAGGGCACAGAAGAATAGAACAGTGGTCTGGGGAAGGAGGTCAAAGGAATTAGGTCTCTTTTATGTCAGTATTTACATAGGAGGGGAAGGGAACGTGGCCATGATAGAACTGGCATCCGATTAGGGCCAAGGTTGGAGGAGATGTCCCCAGCTGCCAGTAATGTTAATACAGCATAAATTGCTGGTATGCAGGCTAGTGCCACTCTATTATGCTGACTGATCCTCATCTAGGTAATTAGCTGGGCCGCATCACCTAATTGTATCTGTTCTTGGATCAACCATTTAAATCTTTTTTATCTAGAATTTCTACTTCTCAACATAACTGTTTGCCCACACACCCATTAGGCCTATTCATACATTTAACAGCACAGACATGTCTCAGAATGCTTTAGGATTCTGGTTGTAATCCAAGCTCTAGCTGTGAGTAGGTGTACATGGCTAGGACATTAAAACCAAATAAATGTCTCTGCTTTTAAAACAGGTACTACGCAAAATGTTGCTGACACTTCTAAATGGCTATACAGCGTGCATCCAGAGAGCCAACGTGTTTCAAAAGTGTTAGAAAGAAAGTACTTATTTTGCTTTTCCGCATGAAGTGCAATTTAAGTTTTGTTTATTTTGTTTTGCACTTCAATCAACACTTTCATGATTGGAAACTTTACTCCTTGAAAAGGGAACTGTTTCCAGAAGAGGACTAGGCAAACTTTCAATAAGGGATTTAAGCTTTGATTTAGACATTTTGTTGTAATCTCACCCTTCCTCTTTACCTTGGCTGTACTGGAAAAAAGAAACAAGAGCTCCATTGCATTGCGTGTCTCACAGGCTGCTGAAGCGTGAGGTTTGCTTCCTTGTCGAAGTGGCCGAGTTCTGTTGCTGTTTACATTTCCTTGTAGGCATGTTTTTTTATATTTGTAATGGCAAAACAAATTGACTTGGGAAAATCAATGATGTCCCCAAAAATCTAACAAAAATACTAAACTATTAGCACAGTATGTTTTAGTTTTAACCAATGCAGATCTTAAAAATAAACTCTGGCAGCTGGTATGGAAGATTCCAAACCATAGCAGAAATTTGTAAAATAGTTTGTGTACTATTTATGAGAATTTTTTGTTGCATTCATGCAAATGCAAAATGTAAGCACTTTCTTGTGATAAATAGAATTACATTTTTTGCACAGTTAAAAGAAACTCATACTTCATATTCTAAATACATTTTAAAAAGTTTACACTAAGGTTATAGCAAAGAGTAAAAAGATATTTCTCCAAATAAGTCTAAAAAATGTCCCCAAAACTTCTATAAATAAACTGGCTATGGGAGAATATTTTTGATTGGTAAGGAACAGATTTAATTTATAACCAATTGGCATGATCCTATATCAGAATAGCTAAGAGTTTTAGACAAAGGTATAAAATTAAAGGCTTCATTCCCATTACAGAACTATGTCTAATTAATGATCTAGTCAGACTAGTTTTGAAAAAGTCCAATCTGGTTTGCACTCCACTTGTGGATTGCAATTTCTACTAATATTAATTTTTTTCTTGTTTTTAATTCTATTGGATATTGAAACTGATTTAAGGAGGAACTCCATGGTGCAGCTCGAGCCGACACGTCGCCATGCAACGGAATGCATGCAATGTGTCGAATTTCTGAAGATACAGGAAATGGAGGAGAAATCGCAGGTAAGAACTACATTCATACGTCTGTCGAATGAAAACTCAGTGTGTAGTAGCCATCAAATGTTTGTCTTCAAACAACTAAACAGTGTTTGGTTATTGGTTCCTATATTAGCATACTGTACAGTGAACCTTCCAACCTTTTAAAAAATCCTCAGTGTTTACAGCAGGACAGTGTTTCTATGGTTAACTGTAAGATGTCCCAGGAGTGAAAACTATCAAAGCCACTATGGATAGATCCCAAATTCTCTTTGTGTACACAAGAACATTACAAAAACCTAATGAATTTGCTGATGTTGGCAGTGAATGTCTCTCTGGCTACATACAGTAAAGAATCTCTCAAAGACAACATGCCAAGAAAGGTACACAGTTATGCCTGAAGCTTTGTTAAGACTAGTCAAATATTTTTTTCTGTATCCAGAACTTTCTGTTTCACTTAATTTCGGTATCGCATCTCTTCCTTGGCTGATGATGACATTTTGCTGTTCCATGCAAAATAAAGTTTAACTGTCGATGTCTTGCTTCATTTGTCAGAGACTGAGATCAGTTCCAATAATGTGATTTAGAGAATTAGAAACCTACAGGGTAATGTTCTAAAAGTTACTAACAGGAAAAAGATGGGCAATGCAAACATTTTTAAGAATTTGATGTTATTTTTGTAAACCCACAAAATAATTTAGCAACCCATCTACTAGTGTCAAAAGCAGTGCAACACCAGTGTATGCAAGTAAACGTTTTACCGAAAAGGTCCACCTAACCCTTAAGTGCCACGGATCGTAGAATCTACTTTCTGTGGAAAAATGTACCTAAGTGCCACAGAAAGTAGATTCTACATTCTGCAGCACTTCTGGGTTTGGCCGTGAAGGAGAGGAATTTTCAGCCACTCTCTCCATCCCTGCTCGTTCAGGCTACAAACCGAGTAGGGGCGTGATTGCCCAGGGGCACAAGGCACCAGCAGGCATGTGAATTCTACATGTCCTCCTGATGCAAGTGCTTCCTGGACCACAGTGCCACCCCCTCCCCACCGGATCCTGGACGAAGGCTTCTTTCTCCTCTTCATGGGACCCCCTCCAGCTCCCCCAGCTGGCTTTTCAGTCTCTAGCCAAGTTAGTGTTACACAGAAAAAACACACACTTATTACACTAATACACACATTCACACTTACACACACATACATTTTTGGGGATTGGAAGGGTCATACACATTCACAGCACTCGCACACACATGCACATAACATGCAATTTGCCAAGTGTACACATGCATATGCACTTATGCTATTTAGTGGCTTTTTTGCATGAAAAATGTTTTATTCCCATTGTGAATAGTATATTGACTAACTGCACTGCACGATACCCTTTGTATGTTATTTCAGTGATTATATTGTGATTTTGGTGCATTTTCTCGCCCTTTTACTGCCTTTTTAGCCATTTTATTGCATTTTCAGGTCTGTGCAGGTGTTGTTTGCTTGTTTCTGGCTGTAAAACCTATTTGGCCAGGCTAAAATACTCAAACTGTGATTGTGACTGCTGATTACACTAGGCAAAAAAGGCATTGTTTTTTTATGTGTTTTTTTTTGGATTTAAGTGATTTTATTCCATTTCTCAATGTTCTTTATTACTTTGTTACGCCCATGTAAATGTTGTCTGCTATATATCCATTTGGGGGTCTCTGTGGCCACATAGTTTGGTACAGGTATATCTATGAATATTGGGCATCAAACTATTCAATAGACCCCTGGAGTTCATATTTTGGATGTTTTATGCTGATAAGTTCCAAAATGTGTGGAATATTATAGGGTAAAATGCAAGATTGTGACAATTTTCAGAAATTTGAATAAAAAGCTACACTCAGCAAGGCTTTGCAGCTTGGTAGTTTGCAGTAGAAAGATGTATTTACCCATTTTGGATTAGTCAGAGCTTGTATATGGTTTTCTAGGGTCTCCATACTGTTAGGGGGGTCTTATGGCACATACTGTAATACACACACCGGGTGATCATATTGCAGCAGCCAGAGTGTCAGCCGTGTAAATTCATATGCACTATTTTTATTTGGGTACCTCTGTACACTACATTGTTTGGTAAATCTATGCATATTGGCAATCAAACTGTTCAGCAGACCCCCGGAGTTCATATTTTGGATGTTGTATGTGGATACATTACGTGGTGATTTTCCTATTAAGTTCATATTTAGGATGTTTTCTCTTGGTACCTAATGTTTGGTAATTAGAAGTATAAAGACACGGTTACCCATTTTTGATTTGACAGTAAATGCCCCTAAAATGAGAGAGCAAAAAATGTTCAAAAAACATTGCACAGAGTGCAAATGAAATGCCAAATTCTGCTTGCACTTAAAGGATTAAGCAGGTATAGTTAAATGTGTAGTGTGATAACTGTCAATTAAAAATATTACACATAAAAAACACATTGTTGTTCTTATTGATGCAACTTTTATTGCATATCCTCACTAGAGCTGAACAACCAAAATGATGATATACTGGATCTCGCCGGCATTTCACCTTAAGACGAAGAATCCTTTCTTTTAATCTTAGCGGATGCCTTCATGTCTGCTTGTGAATAAAGCATCAGAGACTTTATTGTGTGGTCCCCTTGTATATTTTTTTTTTCACTAGCCGGGGTTAGCTCTATGTGGCATCAGCCTAAGAGGGCCGTTTTTGAGTTTTTAACACCAAGCCCTTATTATTCTCATTGGCTACGGTAGGGAAATAGCAGGTCAATAATAACATTGTCTCTTTATAAAGTTCTAACAAGGCAGTCTCTAGTAATTTAGAAAGGGTCAAAGTCGGTTTATTTAATTGAGTTCCTGTTATCTCAGTTTAGCTGATGTATACCCCTATAGAAGCTGCATGTGAATTTGCTTGTCCACATCTGCAGATTCACATGATACATACCTACTCATCATACTCATCAATGCTATCACGTGGTGACTGTTTTGACTGTCTAAACTTGAAAGTCTCAAAAACTGGATTTCTATGTAGAGAAAAGTAGTTTGTTAGGGCTGTTTTGCATAAATCATAGTCACAGTCACCTCCTGAGTTATAAAGATATCATATACCTGCTCCCCTGCATAATGTAATAGCATGGCTTTCTTTCTGGCGTTGTCAGTAATGTTCATGGCTTTATTAAGTTAGGGAGGCTGGCCATGCTTTGTGCTGGACTGCTGATAGCACTGTGGATTGTGAGTTGTTTTACTGTGATACCTGCAGATGGTATGAATCCTCGTCGCTAGTAATGATAACCCAGCACAGGGTGTTGTGGAACTAGAAGAATGCACACAGTAGGGTTGGCACTTTTTGGCCCATCTAACTACAAGCAGGGGGAGGGACCATGATGTAATTTGGGTGAGGTTGTGAGTCGCTGGGGCGGAGTCATGGGCTATGACAAGTCAATCGCCTTGTTAATCATAGGGAATCCTGCCGGTTTTTTCCTAATTTGGAAAACCGGGCAGGCAGTTTTGATCTAGACAGCCCTTCAAAAAAATGGGCTGTTTGTGTCAAAACTGGACAGATTGCAGCCCTAGCACACAGAGATGCCAGACTGCAGGGCAGAAGTCAGCTTTAGTATTGGCTGCTCTCTCCACACTATCTACTCCTCCCCCTTCACTTCCTCTTCCTGTGTCCGTAACCTTTCTCATTACTCCACCCAGTGCTAAGTGACTAATGCATATTAAATGCACATTAAGCATTTAGCACAGGAATGGATAGAATAACATTATGCCCGTCGCTTAATTAATATTAGAAAAAGTGGCCCATTATGGATTACCTCTGCACATCATTTATAATGCCAGCTAGAAAAATTTCTTTTATATGTACCAATATCTTTAATCAGTGCTCATACAATATATGTAGAATGCCCAGGAACACCAGATCTTATATTATATGATAGTTATTCATTTAACACTGTATAAAAAACCTTGACATATCTGGGTATAATGTTTTCACAGCAATACCAGCATCTAGGCTCCTACTAAGACAATCTGGTTTCCGTGATCCACATTTTAAAAATTAACCTGACTACTACTTTAATAATATTTATAAATATTATCTTTCAGTGGTGATTTCAACATGCTCTAGCCATATACAATAATTGTTTCAATACCAAATTCTTCCTTGCTGCTATTATATTGTATATTAACTTCTGCAAACAACTAAAAATTCTGATTTTAATTCTTTATCTGCTTTTCTAAGAATGTGAGCATTAAGGAGTCAATCAGTTTCTATATGCAGTTTGTATGCTTAATGTATACATCCTGCTACTATAGAATGCTACTGAGTATGTTGGTGTTATTATAATAATTTTTAGTACTGGTATAGGTCCGTTAAAACTGCTTTCCTTTTCTCTGTAATAATAAAATAGTACTTTGTACTTAATAAAAACTAAAACAGAATAAATCCTTATTGGAAGCAAAACCATCCTATTGGGTTTATTTAGGGGCACATTTACTAAGCTCGAGTGAAGGATGTGAAGGATAAAAAACGAATTTCGAAGGTTTTTTTTGGCTACTTCGACCATCGAATTGGCTACTTCGACTACGACTTTGACTTCGAATCGAACGATTCGAACTAAAAATCATTAGACTATTCGACCATTCTATAGTCGAAGTACTGTCTCTTTAAAAAAAACTTAGACTACCTACTTCGCCCATATGCTTTCTAAGTTTTTTTTGATCGAAGGAAAATCGTTCGATCGATGGATTAAAATCCTTCGAATCGTTCGATCGAATGATTTTTCCTTTGATTGTTCGATCATTTGCGGTAAATCCTTCGACTTCGATATTCGAAGTCGAAGGATTTTACTTTGAGGGTCGAATATCGAGGGTTAATTAACCCTCGATAGTCGACCAATCATAAATGTGCCCCTTAATGTTTACATGATTTTCTAGTAGACTTAGGGCATGAAGATTCAAATTACTGAAAGATCCATTATCTGGAAAACCCCAGGTCCCGAGCATTCTGGATTACAGGTCCCATACCTGCTACTGCATTTATTTTTTGTTTTGCATCCAGTCGTAGCATGCATCAGTTTTGCAGCACGGATTCTTTGATCAGCTGTTAGTTCAGTAATGCCTTTGTTATCCCAAAGCCCTGAATGTACTTTCTTGATACATGATATGCCATTTTTTTTCTGTCTATCATCATATTAGCAAAAGTAACTACACAATTGTCAGAGGGAATATAAAGCGTGCCACTAAGAAAATTGCTTGTAATTTATTTATCAGTTGTTTTCCTCAAGTGGCAAAAGAGACCATCTATTTTTCAGCTGGCTCTAAGGTATTTGAGAGCCCCAAAGTTCATAGTTTTCCGGTATTCTAAGTTCTCCTTATGGCTTTTCCTGTATATGACACTCAACACCACCTCTGTGGTCTTGAAGGCCGTTTTCATCTTACTTTCTTTAGTCACAAATCATTCTGAGGCATCCCTTAAGTGCATTTGTATTGTAAAGTGCACTAGCTTGATTTGGTGTTAATTCAATTTGAGTGCCCTTAATAACTTGTGGGACTGATGCAATGCATCCAGCCTTTACCTTGTTAAAACAGGTTCCAGGTCTGCTACAGAGCAAAGCACCTAGCCTACAGCAATTTACCAAAGTTGCTGATAAAATTTTCATAAGGAAACCTTTTTAGTCTGACCCTATTGTGTTATCCTACCATTAAGAGTCAGGGAGCAGAGACTGGCTTCTGGTGACATAAACACATCACATATTCTCCCTGGCAGAGAAGTTCACTGAGCCCTCTTCTTGTGCTTGGGTGCTGTAAGTGGATAATTCTTTTTCCATTTTTTTTTCTTTTTTCCTGAAACATATTATTAATGCTCCGAAAACCCATTGCTATAGCACCTCCATATTATATTGTGATGCCAATCTGATACATATCTACTGCATTAATTACAATGTATAATATTTGTATAACTACAACTCCCAGTAAAGTTCCACCAGCTTTTTGGTGTAAAGCTAAACTGTATCTCATTTATTTAATAGCGCAAAACATATACAGGTATTTTTAAAAATTATTTTAATTATCTCTGTATTAATCAGAGTACCTTGTACATGATGGTAACTAAGCCGCATAAATCCAAACTGGTGCAAAAACAATCCTTTTGGGTCTATTTAATAATTAAATATTTTCTAGAAGACTTATAGGCAAAGATCCAAATTACAGAAAGATCCTGCATCCAGGTTCCAAGGATTCTGCATAATAGATGACTGACCTGTATGTAGAAAAAAGGAATAAAAAGGGATGTTTACCTGAAAATAAGATTTTAATATCACATAAGTAATAATATTATTCATTAACACAATATGGCCTGGGCAAATTGCACCTGGCCATTAACCCCTAAGCAACCAGTCTCTGGAATGTTCAGACAACTGCAGACAACTTCCATGACAGGCTGCATTAGTGCAAATGTATCCATTTATAGTAAATCAGCCCCAGTGTATTTTAAAACAGCTCATTTTATAATGCATTATGCACAAACATATCTAATATTCCAAATTCCTCCTTTCATATGAAAGCAGCATATTTTAAATCATTATTTTTTCCTTTACAATTTAATTGTTCTTTTTATAAAGACGCGTGCACCCACAAAAGAAAGGTAACAACAATTCATACTTTGTTTAATGGATCCAGACGCCATTGCTAGAATGGAACCATACTTGCAAAGTTCAACAAAGCAAAACTTTTCTAAAACGATCTAAATTACAAGTGCATGGATCATTAATGGCAAAATGGGAAAAAAAAGAAAGCCCATGAGAAAAAAATCGCCTCATCCTTTGCCTTGCAAATACTCTTCAAGATCAAGGGCTGTTGGGCTCATCTATTATATATTCCACTGAAACAGTTTTCTTTTGACCAGAGCCCATACCTCTCTCTTGCCTTAAGCTCTTACCAATATTTCATTGGGCAATTGAAGTCAAAGATACATATTGCTTCATATTCTCTTTTTTCTCTCTTTCTTTATTTGGTACATCCATGCTTTTACACTTTAAACATATGCAACGTCCAATGTAGTCTTTTTTTTATTCAGAAAAATGTATGGCAGGATGCACAGTTAGACTTCTAAGCAGAACTAGAAGACGAGGTTTAACCTTCTAACTACCAAAGATTTAATGTATATTTATATGTGCATCCTAAATTGGAGAGCTACAGAATCCGTATAGGGTAATAGTGTGTGATCTGCAGGTTAATACTCTATATGATATCACAAACAGATCAAATCAGGGTCTCAGGTCATCTTAAAGCTAGATTGTGTCCATTATGCCATGCTTTTAATTACTTTTGTTATTTTCTAGACTGTTTAAAGGATCAGTAACATCAATTTTTAAAAAAAAAAATTGTTAGTATAGAAGAAAAAAACACAAAGACATATTAAACTTTTAAATCGCTAAATCTTTATTAAGAAATAACCTACTGAAACTTCGCTTGTGTTCCTCTTCAGAAAAGGCGTCATGGCAATGATTCATTATGCTGCACTCGTTTTCTCCTCCCTGGCTATCTCCTATAAGGAAAGCAGGGAGGAGAAATAGAGCGCCGCACGATGGATCGCCAGATCATCTTTTCTGAAGAGGAGCGTAATCTCAGTTTCGGTAAGTTATAGCTTAATAAAGACTTAGCGATTTAAACGTTTAATTTGTCCTCGTGTTTTCTTTATTCGTTCTATACTAACAATTTTTTTAAAAGAAAATTGGTGTAACTGGTCCTTTAAGCAAATGTAAAAATAAAAATAAAAATCAACAGATTGTTAGAAAAGAAACAAGAAAAGTAAATTTAAGTAAAACTATACCTTAAGAACAAATAATTAAGCAAAAACTCTATATACTAATAAGTGGGCTATAATAACATTTTAAAGGGAAACTATACCCCTGAAAACTATAGGTCTCAATAAAAATATATTGCATAAAACAAACCACATATAAAACCCTGCTTCATGTAAATCAGTGCTGCCCAACTTCTGTGGTACTGAGGCCAGCAATACATACCTCCCAACTATCCCTTTTTCGGAGGGACAGTCCCTCTTTTGACAGCTTAACCCGCAGTCCCTCATTTGTACTGGAAAGTCCCTCTTTTCTCTGCACTGAACAGCCAGAAAAAGAAACAAAGTTTCTCACTTAATTAGCTTTTAGCAGAGAGCCCAGAACAGCTAACAGGTGCAAATAAGATACTTTGTAACAATTTTGAGACATAAAAACACAGTTTAGATAAGGAGAAATATTTTCAAGCTTTCATAACCTGCCAAATTGTGTAAAACGAACATGGTAATTAGGGGGTGTGGCCACAGAAAGGGGTGTGGTCAAAAATTGCTGCGCTACGTGCGGAAAAAAAATTTTCGGCCCTCTTTTTACTTCCAAAATGTTGGGAGGTATGAGCAATATTGTTGGTCTATGTGGTGGAAGGCCGATAATGGAAGCAAATGTTGACCACTCCCCTTTTTTTAAAAACACACCCACTTAAAACCATATCCCATTAATGGTGGAAGCACACAAAAAATGAAATGGTTGATGCTCACTGCAGGGATATCACTCATTACTCATATATAATAGTATACTTTTTTAGTAGTATGTGCCATTGGGTAATCCTTAATATAAAATTGCTATTTTATGAACCAAGGGCCATCCCCCTGCGATTCATGGTGCACATAAACAAAATATATGTGCTAGCAATGTTCCCTCTAATTCCTTTTTGGCAATGTGCACAAAAAAAATTATTTTGTACACACATTTTAAACTTGTGTGCACTGTTTTTAAAAACAATATGCTCAGGTCAGAATTGATAGAAAATGTTGTGTTTTCATACTAAATTGTTTGTGCGCACCACAATTTGTTGTGTGCACTGGCCTCAAAATTTGTGTGCGTGCACACGAGCGCACACATTAGAGGGAATATAGCATTTTAGGTCACATGAGCCAATTAATGGACAAAGTACAGTCTTTTGTTTCCACACTTCTTCCTGTTCCACTTAGAGCTGCATTATCTCTGGTCAGGTGATCTCTAAGAAGCACACAAAGCAGCACAAAATGGTGGGTCTAGGTAATATATATTCCAGTTTGGTAAGATTTTTTTTTAATTTGCCACTTAATATGATAAAAACTATCTCTTGCTTATTTCCTTTAATAAATTTTAATATACATATGAGTAAATAATATCCTTTGACTGCTTTTTTTTCCTTGAAGTAAAAGAAGTCCCCCCTAAGCTTAGGGGACTTTACAAATTATCAAGCAGAAAATGAGTTTGGCCTGTAATATAAGCTGATGCTATAGGGCTGATTAATACATTCTGATGCTAGTTGCACTAGTTTCATTGCTGCCATGTATTAATCAGCCTTATGGTGTGAAAGTTACAGTATATTTTCTATGTACAGTATATTATGAGCGGATGCCTAGGTTAAGTAACTGAAAGCAGCTATCTGTCTGAAAAACATCCAGATATTAATTGGGCTGTAAAACAAATGCACTTTGATGAGGTCCTTGTCTGACAGACCTCCATAGACCCTAATGTATGATCTTTAGCCCCTCATTCGCCGGCTTCAAAAATGAATGGACGCCGGCACAATTTTGCCAAAAATGGATGCCGGCGTCCAAAAAACGGATAGACCTAAAAAACGAGATGCCGTCGCCGTTTCAGGGATTTTTCACTGTTTCGCGAATTTCACTGTAAATTCGCAAATTTTTCGGCAAACGCCCCAAATTCGCCCATCACTAAAAGAGGGCTCTGCTTAGAGATTACACTTGAGAAAATATAACTTTGCCGTTTACTGCTGTTCTTGAGGGGTACAGCAATAAAACCTGGGACTGTCTGTGATTTAATTTGCAAGTACTGTAACAGTCAGTGTGAGACTTTTATAAAGTACATTCATATATCTGCTTAATCTTCTGTCAAGGTCATTTTTCTGAACAAACACGACAGTAATGGTGAGAAAATCAATTTCTATTTCAGAAGGAAACAAAGTTAACCAATGTGCAAATATTGTTTGAAAGAGTGTACAATTAGGTACAGGTACGGGACCTATTATGCAGACTGCTCGGGACCTGGAGTTTTCCAGATAATGGGTCTTTCTGTAATTTGGATCTTCACTCCTTAAAAATACTATAAAATTATGTAAACATTAAACAAACCCAATAGGCTGGTTTTGCTTCCAATAAGGATTAATTATATCTTAGGATCAGGTACAGGGTACTGTTTTATTATTACAGAGAAAAAGGAAGTCATTTTTAAAAATGTGGATTATTTGATTATAATGGAGTCTATGGGAGACGGCCTTTCCGTAATTCGGAACTTTCTGGATAACGGATTTCTGGATAACGGATCCTATACCTGGATGGAGACAGCGGACACAGCAACCATTACAAGCCTCAGGGGGGTTCCCAAATGGGATGCTGTTCCAGTATATTTGCAAAACAGATTATTATTATCATTAACAGGTATTTTTAAAGCTCCAACATATTCCACAGTGCTTTACAATAGAAAAGTATATAGTATGTATCAAACAAATACTGACAAGACAGATTTTGCTTCTGGGGCTTCCGCTGAGTTGAAATAAGGCAGGGTGAAAAAAATCTGTAGGTCTATTTTAAAATGTTTTGTCAGTGTTCTTCCTATAGTTGTTGTGGAGAGTGCTGGGATTTGTGGTTCCAGAACAACAGGAGGGGCAAGAGTAGGGGTGTTGTTTCTCTGATATCAGAAACATACTTGCTAACTTTATGTGATACAGAGTTTGGAAAGAGAGTTTCAGGTCATTTGATCCAGGCCTGTAGAATGCCATAATAATCTTTTGTTCCTCTATTATAAATACTTTCATTTCATTTGCATGAATGTTTATACAGATGGTTTCCATTGTCGAGTACAACTGCTTGTTCTCGTGAACCCTGCTATACTAATTTTCCATCCACCACACCTAACCACAAGGCCATCAATCTTGGAGCCTTGTTGTTCTTCAGAGCACCAAGAACAACACATTGTACAATGTTTTATGGCTGATTGGACTGTCCCTGCGAAGGCTGATTTTGAAAAGAAGTATTGGCAGAGAAACAACATGTCCTTTAGGGATGATGACTGAAGAGACCTTTGAGGTCTTCAAAACTCATAGCCTTGATTCCGTTCTAATAAAATGTTTCACATCACAGAACTAAACAAAGGAAAATAATGGCCCCACTCTGCGCAAGCTATTTAATTAATCTCACTATATAAAAATTAGCCTTACTCGCTGAGTGAAGTCAGTAGTACACCCATGAGAGGCAGATGTTTCAAACAGTGAATGTGTAAATGTGTCTATTGTTTGGGTAATTATTGGTGGGATTATCACATCAGATGTATCACCAGGCTCCAAAGAATTCAGAAGCCTTTGCCTTTAGCTAAATATGTCTCCCAAGTTAGTGTTTTAATTGCCAAGGAAAAAAAAAATATTGTTTCTCCCATGACACAGTATGGACAGAGTATATTGTAATGTCACAGGCAATTAACTGATTTTCCAGTTTCATGCCAAAAATATTACAATGAATTGACTGCATTCATACTTTTGAACTTTTTTAACATGTGCAATGTGCCTTTATTGAGGAATTCTAAAACAGTTTACTCAAGGTTCACTTTATAGAATTATGTAATGATAGCTACAGGCATTGGCAGAAGAAATAGTAGCAGGTGCACAGAACATCTCCTGTCTAGGGATGGGCAAATTTGACTCGTTTAGTTTTGCCAAAAATTAAATTCTGTGGGTGTTAAAATTGTTTTGACACGCGGCAAAAAATTTTTGATGCACATCTTTTTTTCTTTTTGATGCACAACGCCATACAAGTCTATTGGCGTAATTTCTGCGGTGAAACAAGGCGAAAAAATTCGCCCATCCCTACTCCTGTCTCTACTCCTAAAGGCTGCCTTTGGGTATTCTAGTCTGGCCGACTACTTGTTCCCCTGTCTTCATACTATTTGAGCTACAATGACTTGTTGGTTAATAATTGCAAAATTTCCCTAGAATTTAAAGGGCCACTAACACCATAAAATACAGTATAACAATATAGTTTGTTTACATTGCAAGGTTGGAATTAACAGAACAACAAGAACGTTGCAGCAAATAGCAGGAGCAATTTAAATTATTTTAATTATTACAGTTTCTCTCTAAGATGCCTTCAGCTAGTGATAATATGAGAAATAAAATCACAATTTATAAACACTTTACCAACATTATGTTTGTGCTGCATTTAAAGGTTTATGTCTCCTTTTAAACAAGGGTAGCTCATATTTAATATACATGATTTCCATTTAAATTCTGGTGACTTCACGTGTTCTTGTTTAATTGAACTCCTTGGAAAATATTAGGATTGGATGTCGTTTCCTGCATTGTTCTATATTTGAATTGTATCACAAAGAATGGAAACAGAAAATGTTCATGATGCCTCAAAGGAGGTATCATCCAGCCTTGTATTTGTGACCCCTATCTCCTCCAGTGAAATATGCTTCCTAGACTGACTAGATTCACAAAGAAACATACAGTAGCAGCCCTAGTATTGTTACATTGCAAATAACATTGGGAATTTAGCTGTCTGTATGTGACTCAATGCTGTGTTATTGCAGATGATTTCTTATACATTTCCTAGTGTCAGGTTCTGCTGGAATTCGAGCCAGGTTTCTGATCATGTGCCTTGACCAAAGGGACAGGTGAGCAGTTGGTAGGCCGGCTTATTGTCTATTACCTGGCCTTTGCAGCCCTAGCCCAGCAGCAGCCTGATTGGTGGGTTGGGATCAGCCAATCAGGGCTGACCCAGCCCTGTTTAAGGTCAGCCCTCCTCACCCTCAATGCCTAAGCATTGGCTACCATAGCACTGTGGCATTGCCACTAGCTATGTTCTTGCTCTAGCCTTTTTCTGACCTGCCTTGCCCTGTCCTGGCTTTCCTGAGCACTGTGGCTTGCCCCTAGCTTGGGTTTCCTGCTCTAGCCTTTCCCCTGCTCCAGCCTTGTACCTTGAACCTTGCTATCTAGTACTGTCTGCCTTGCATTCCTGTTCCTGCTTCAGTCCTGTTACTGCTCCAGTCCTGTTCCTGCTCTACACCTGCTCTGTCCTGTCCAGGCTGCACCTGTTCCTGCTCTACACCTGCTCCGTCCTGTCCAGTCTGCTCCTGTCCCTGCTCTACACCTGCTTTGTCCTGTCCAGTCTGCTCCTGCTCTACGCCTGCTCCATCCTGTCCAGTCTGCTCCTGTCCCTGCTCTACGCCTGCTCTGTCCTGTCCATTCTGCTCCTGTTCTGCTTTCTTCATTCACATCATCCTGTACAGTCTGACTCATTGGCATCTCCACTCTGTTCCTGTCCTACCTCTCTGTTCCAGACCCTGCCTTAAGGACTCACTTCCCCACCTCTGACTCCACAGGGCCCCCTAACCTCACCCTTGACAGGTACAAAAGATCCAGTTTCTGAAATAGATAAACTGTTTCCGACTGAAATAGCCACAACTGGACATAGGTTATCCTTTCCTTTGTGTGTCAGGCAGTGGCCATGTGGTTCTACTGCGTGCAAAAACAATGCTCAGTAAAAGCTGTGGCCATTATCCAAGTGGTTTCTACATCTAAGTATAACATATTTTAATATATTTTTATACAATACTTATGGGTGTGGGGGGGGGCAGCAAATGTTTTGCCAACCTTCAATTCCTTTAGTCATCAGGAGGGTTTTGGCCAGCTAGGTTTTGGCAAATGTTACAGTTGGAATGGTAGTACTTCCCTTAGTATTAACCATGGGGTGTCAGGGTTCCCCTAGTTTATAAAAGGAGAAACCTACATGTGCTCACTGTCTTTTGGTCTCCACTTATAGAAGTGGAGGTGTACACTGAAGGGCCTGGAATTAAGGTAGGTTCCAGTAGGTGAAATAAGTGCCAGAGAAGTTTTGTAATTGTTCACTCTAGGAGGGAGATTTAGGATAATGTTAGTTAGTAGAGCAGTGAGAAGCTCCAATAAGGAAGTTATAAGGGCTAGTACCCCTGTTTGTAATACACCACTGTGAACTTTGACTAGAGCTGAGGATTGTTTAACTAAGGCAGTGAGTACTACCTCTAAGTGTTGCAAACACTACATTCGTATTTGTGTTGGACAACATCTAACCTGAGAAAGTACATTTGTGATATAAATATTTAGCATTTGTTTTTAAAGAACCAATGGCACCCAAGTTATCTGAAAGATTTATTTTGTGGTAGGATGCAATGTGGGTAACCTTTCTGCCAACATTAAAGTGGAGGCCCACACAAGAAAAGAGTCACATGTAATGCATGCCTTACCAGGAGGATCTGAGACCAGTTGGGCCGCATCTAAGGTATACTGTCTAGGGCAATTGAGATCTTAGGTACCCAATGCCAAAAAATGAAACCAATTAAAAATGTTAACTTTTATTGCACTCTAATAATATGGGGGGAAGGATTTATATGACATTACTGTGCAGATATTTTACAGGCAAGGTACAATTTGATATAAAGGACTCTGAGTGGTGTGTATGTTTTGCCCTGGTCCCTGTGATGGTTTTGTGAAGGGTGCAGCCGAACTAGAAAAATATGCACATGGATTCAGGGTGGAACTGCATTTTATTCCTGGTTGTTTTCTTCCCTCTATCTGCTCCTCCTCACTTTGCTTTCCTGTGCCCACAACCTTTTTCACTACTCCGACCAGCTGCTAAGCAGATAATGCATATTTAAATGAACATTTAACATTGTTACAGAAATGGATGGAATTACATTACATCCCACAAGCTCCTCATAGACGCAAGATTCTTCTTGCCGAACGACCAATTTTAGGGAAGCCCGACCAATCCTTCGAAATTGTCGTGCGGTTAGTGGGATTCGAAAGATCGTACATCTAACGATTTTTCGGCCGACATCTGTCAGGGAATTGATCGGCCAGGTCAAAAAATCTTTGTCGGTCCCAGTGCAATCTATCTATGTTTGCAGGGCCAAGCAGGCAGCTCCCCTTTGTTTTCCTGGCAAATTGGTCTTTTTAGTTGATGGTAAATTCGTACGATCGTACGATCAGGATCTGATCTTTTAAAAATCGCAACATCTATGGCTAGCTTAAGAGTAGATCTTCACTGCGTGGCTCTAGCCGACACGTTGCCATGCGACGAAATGTGACGTGTCAGATGCATGTGACGTGTCGGATGTCCTGAAGGTATAGAAAGTGAAGGAGAAATCGCAGGTAAGAACTACATTTATCCAACTGTCATATGAAACACAGTGTGCAGCATGGCAACATGTTGGCTCAAGCTGCACTGTGGAGTTCTACCCTTAAGATCTCTGCCAAACTAGTAACTGATTAAGTCCCACTCAAATTAGTGCCTGATTATCTGCACACTATAGAAGACAGAGCTCACAAAAACCCACAGACAACCCCATAGACACACTAAGGAATGCTCAATGGATCAAGAAACCAAATGGGTCTGATATTGGGATATGGGCTGTGCCTTAGCCTAGTTTTCTAAATCCTGTTAAGTGAACATAACATAAAATAAAAACATCAACTGCCTACACAAATAAACCAGTGTCTCTTACTCATCCACAGTTAAAAGGTCGATTGACCTGCCTTAAAATTCCATTTCATTTAGTCCTGTTCATAATTGATGTTTGGGAGAGGCTTCCCAAGAATAGAATGAGGAGGCAGGAACTGCTGTAAAGGGGACTTAACTGATGTTGGAGAGATCCTATCTCATCTCAATGTAAAGTGATGGCACATATCTGACTCTTCTTAGTGGTCAACCCTTTCCATGATACTTCCTCAAGGGATGTTTCCAAGAAAGTGTCTAAGTTACATTATGCTGAGGATGCTTACAAAAAAAATTAATTTAAATGTACTTGAATTAAAAAACAAAAATGTAATTTAAATGTACTTGAACTGTTCCTGCAAGATTCAAGAGAATAAGGTCTCATACTGACAGATGTTTAGCCCTGCATGCCCCTGCAGTCAGTTTTCTTGCATTCCACTTGTATTCAGTGCTTGGATGTGCCTGATTTATTACAGCACTATAGGGAAATACAGGCTACTCGACTACAGGGGAACGCAGGGGTGAAACACCCGTCAGTACGAGCCCTAATAGGGCCTTCATTTTATGTCTTGCCTATAATCTGTTTAGTCTGTCTTTAATCCAAATTAATGCTCATATCAGTGCTCAAGTTTATGTACAGTAATATTACAATCCATAAGTGTCACTGGTTCTTAAGGCCATTAGTCTGTAACAAACAAAGCAGACACCTCCTTAACTTCAGCACACATTCCTGCTATCAAACCCGGAGAGGCTACATGAGTCAGCTTCTTATAAATCTCATTCTTTTGGAAGAGAAAGTCAAAAGAGATAACTTGGACAAAAATATATGTGTCCTAGTTGTTTCATTATTTGACCCTGCGTGCAGAGCAAAATAAGTAGTTTGCTTAATTAAGCTTGATTATAATTGACCACTACAAAGTGAAGACAATTGATTGCTCAGGTCACCTAATTTAAGTGCTTTCCTCATACGGTGTATTGTGTCTTTCTCACTGTCTCTGGGGGATTTTGTACTGTAGGACTGTATAAGAACATTTTTGTAATACAAAATAAAAATTGTATTTTGTACATAGAACATATGAAAATATATATGTAATAAATTGATTTCCATGTAACTCTGTTCATTAGTAATACGGGTATGGAACCTGTTATCCAGAATGCTGTAATATGGATCTTCATACCTTAAGTCTTCTAGAAAATCATGGAAACATGACAAAAATCCAATAGGCTGGTTTTGCTTCCAATAAAGATTATTTATATTTTAGTTTGGATCAAGTACAAGCAACTGTTTTATTATTACAGATAAATTATATAAATATAAAAATATGAATTATTTATGTAGAATGGAGTCTTTGGGAGATGGCCTTTCTGTAATTTGGAGCTGTCTAGATAATGGGTTTTTGGATAACTGATCCCATACCTGTAGTATTAAAATAGCATTCATCCCACTGATTTCTTTTAAAAGGAATGCTATCATCAGTTATTATCCTACTTTTAGACTCTCACATTTTCATCCATATTATAAGAAGAATTTTATATAAAATGTTTTTTTTTTGCACCAGTAGTTTCTTTAAACCCTTTCAACATATCAGTGGCATAAAGATGCTAAACCAATATTTGAAGTCCAAGAATCTAATTGGCCCCCTTGATGTCACTGATTAAGGGCCCTTACACATGGGCTTTTGTTCCTGCATTGTTGAAAGCATGAAGGATTAATAGCAGACGGACACAGGAACAAACGCCTGTGTGTAAGGGCCCTTAGGCTGCATTAATTGGTTAGATCCTCAAGGGGAGCAGAGTGATCTAATTAATTTTATTCTAAACAATAATTTTACTTGGAAGCAGATTTAAATGTGAAGTTCTCATTTTTTAAAATTTTATAGAAGTAACTTTTCCATCGGTCTTAATTTTTTTTTAATACTTGTTAAATGATTTGCCAAAAAACTATTTTTAGTGTCACTGTTAATTGTTATTGCTACTTTTTTTATTTAGGCTCTCTCCACACTTCTTCCAGTCTCTTGATTACATCACTGCTTTATTGCTAAGGTAAACTGGACCCTAGCAACCAGATAATAAACAAATACCTAAATTATTTAAAAAAAACACAAAAAATAAAGAAATGAAGGCCAATTGCATTTTTCATATATTCATATACTATTAGAGTAGATTTTCCAAAGACTTTATTTAAATGAAACCATGTTTTACATATGGACTGTTTCATGTGATATATATATATTTATAAAGATCTGCAATGTTAATAGTTAAGGTTCCCTTCTCTTTCTCCTGTATTGTTGACGTAATTTTAAAGCATGTTCCTTAGCTGCCCAACCTGACCACCGACTGCTCTACAGTATATTTAAAGTAATATAAAGTATTGATGAAAAGCAAAATAAAACTTAAATAACTGTAGGATGGTGACACAATAGGATCATGACAATAATAATTTTCCTTGTTAACTGTCTTAAATAATAGTTTAGTGCTAACAACTCATCTAAAACTAATCTGAACTGAAAAAAGCTTCAAATGCAATACCTCCTAAAAACATCTGGTTGTGCTTTGTGCTTAACATAGGGGGCATCCGTATTAGTTTCCCATATAGCCCCTAACTAACTGTCCCCTCCTACCTGATAAATAAATCCCCATTTCCATTTTATACATATCCTACTCACACACCAATTTTATAATAGCAGTAACTTTTGGCATAATATATGTCAACCTACTAATCCATGAGTTACTGAAGTCTGCAGTTGTGTAGGACCACATGCCCATTTACCACCAGTTAATGCCCACATTCTCTAGTCACACACCTAACCTTCTACACACCTTCTTGACCCCACGTGTCCCCGGACAATCAACTTCCACTTAAACTTCCCATAAACCATCCTTAGTCCAAACTGTTTCCTAGTATTGTCATGAACCAGGTCCGGACTGAGAATTAAAATAGGCCCTGGCATTTCAGGTACACAGAGGCCCAATCAGCCCTCACAGAGGCCCAAATAGCCCCCGCGAGCCCAATAAATACTGGCTTTCTATGGCACCTTATAGCAGCCCCTCTGGCATTTGTCAGAACCCACAGATTGCCAGTCCGGGCCTGTGAACCCATCCCTAAACACGCCTTGGTGCAGCCCCATTTTTTTGCATATGTCAGCTTTTTTTAATGCAGATGAACTGCACCATTCACTTTTTTTCTGCACAAAATTGTTAACACAATGTAAACTTAATATTCAGTTTAATGTCTGTTGTTATATCTTTTACACTTTGCATAGCAAATATCTGTATAACACTTGCACTAAAATATTACAATATGAGCCATTTTTAACTTTGGAATGCTTCGCTCAAGTAACAGCCATGCCTTACTTTAAAGAAGAAGTGTTATAAAGAAATCATGATATAAGATAATTGTTAAAAAAAAATTTGCCTAATGAGGGTGCGGTGGCTGTCCCTGCCCCTAATCTTTTACCTTAAGTTTCCCTAGGTTTCCCGTTAGGAAGATGACATCAGTGTTCCTGCTCCATGGCTACGTCTTAACTCCAGGGACTGCCATTTGTTAATGCTGATTCTAATTGCCTTAGATTGTCAGCGTGCACATTTGGACCTGGTTCAAGCCTACATTATTTATTGAGAGGAGCAGTGGTATTGATTTTGGATGGCCAGTGGAATGCTGGGGATGTTAGCAAGAAGCTGGGAGAACACAGCACATAAACTTTTATGATGCATTGTCAAACTGGACTGTGGAAACCGGATCAATACACACATCAAATGCTGCATCATGTATGAAAATAGTGAATCAGCTGCCAACAAGCATCTCTAAAAAGTATTTCTAAATAAAGTAAATCAAAATGAAATATTCCAAATAGTGAATCCTGACACACTTTCAGTCCATTATTAAAAAATAGTATTTATTTTATATTTATGACCCCTATCTGTTAAATTCATTTATTGTTCTACTGTTCAGTGCTGTGTATATAAGTGGTGCTATATAAATAAAAATATACATACATCCAGGGTAGTGGTAGCTCAATATAGACACTTGTGAAAGTTTCATCAGAAGGATGCATTGACACTTGTGGTTATAAATTAGGCTTTATACTGTACTTCATGATTTTATTGTCAGAGTTAACAGTAATGCTGTATATCACTCTGGGTGATATAATATACCCAAAAAGATAAATTATATACGCACGTGTTGATGTGTTTGAAATTGAATTAAAGTTTATGGCTGTATTAATATGTGTTCTTAGCTGGAAATAAAGGATGCAGCTGCACATTTTCTCCCTTACAATATAATTTTTATTGTGACACACACAGCTATTTACTGACTTCAGTTCACTAGCTCTTTTTCTTTGCTTCACATGAAAGAGCCCAGAATAGCAGTCAAGTGACCATTCAGAGTTATGTGCATTCATCAGTGCACTCACATCTCAAAAGCTGTGTACAATTTGTGTTTTATGCTCTGTCACCTTGAGCCTCATCCCCTGACAACACTCCTGCCACAGGCTTGTTTTCAGAAGTAAAGCCTGCAGCATACATGGGTTGTATAACAAAATGTACGTTTTTGACATCCTGGGTGAATTTAATAGTGTTCATAGGTGTCAACTGCCATACAACATTTTTTCTTCTTTTGCTCTGGCAGATTTCATTGTCTGGGGATTTCAAGCTTTTCACACAAATATGACTTAGGTCTTCAGGTCACCTTGTTGTTCTTAACAGATGTGATTAAGAGAACAGCTGTACGATTTAAGGACCTCACCCTGCCATGTAGGCTTTTTTTTATTTTTGGTTTGCTTGTTTTCTGTCCCCAGGAGATTAACTCTTACTTAGTTTTTATTTGCAAGCTCGTCATGCTTTTGTCAGGTATGTTTATAGCCCATTGTTGGGTACAGCTGTAAAAAAACAAATAAAAAAGAACAATTCTTTTGTATCCGTTGCTCTCAAACAGTAACAAGATATTCACTGTACCCATACACCCTGTTGGCTGCTTTTGTAATTGAGTCTGGTTCTCGGTTAGGGTTGGTCGGCACCCCACTGAAATCACAGAACAAATAGATAGATAATTGGTGTATCCTTCCTTAATTGGAATTGCACTTGTGTGCTGGTTATCTGCTCATTCTGTCCTACAGAGACACACCATTACATTTTTCTGCTACAATTTTAACAACATTTATTAACATGACATTGTACTACCTCTGTGCCACTATATATATTTTGAGTATTGAAGGGTATTCCTCTTCAGTGAGGAATGGCAGAGCATAGTATCGATCTCTTATGGGATTCTGGCTTTAGAATATTGCCTTGGGTAGGCTGGCAAGGTCCTATTTATTTGATAAAATGTGAATAAATGCTGTGGCCATTTTACCCCATTTCTGACTCCTGGTGTTTCATTAAGGTATGTAACAATGGAGGCTCAGTGGGATGACTGAAAGCGAAGGGTCAATTGAGGAATCCCCCTGTCATGTATTTTTACTAGCACCTGCTCATTGCAAGGGCTTTGTGGGACAACATACAAGGGCAGATTTCTACAAAATTTGATTTCTACTAGTTTGTCCTGGTCTTGATGTCAGAAATGAACTTAACAAAATGATACTTACATAGTTTTGGATAAAGGGGTTGAGGTTTAATACCCCATCATGGGTTGTTAAAAGAAAGCAGATAGAATGGTAACCTTTGACCTTTATATTGTATGTATTGTATGTCCAGTAAGCACCTTATCCTAATTATAGTAGGGCAAGCAAATGCATACAGTATGTATTCTTTATTACCAATGCAGTAAAGGAGTTTAAAATATATCCTTTTATCATTACATACTTAAATAAATATACTTGTATGGAAAAGCCTCTGGAATTTACAGTAATAATCCTTCCAGAGAGTTACGCATTTTTACATGACTTTTTTTATTTATTTTTTTTGTACCATAGCACCATAAAAAATTACTGTTAAAATGTTCTGGGGAACGACAAGATCTCTAGTGTTAACCATCTTCAGCTCCCGGAAGAGAAATGCAATAGTTTTCCTGGAAGGAACCCGAAGTGTTTAAGCTGCAAAATAAATTACTTTAGAGAATTAGTCAGCTGCTGCATAGGATATAACTGATCACCAGGGAATAAGATACTACTATCATTTTATAAAAGGTCAACAATGGTAAATGTGGAAGCGGGGAAAAATTAGTATTACTATTTAGATAAGTCTGGAAAAAGCGCATGATTTATTAATTTTTTTAAATCGTATAAAGGGGATTAAAATAATGTTTTCAGATTGCAGAAACCTGTAATTCTTTTCTAATTATTCAAGATAAGATAATAACCACAGATGATTAGAGTTCATTATTTTATTTCTGACTGCATTTAAATCAGAGAAATTAGTAAAATGCAGATAAAGGGCAGATGGGACATTTTTTTTTCAGTTGGGCGCTAATAGAGGATAAAAAGCAGTGTTATTTCTAGTTAATTAATCTAGTCTATTTATTTATGAAGTTCTTTTTTGGGAACTATAGGTGCAACTGTATGCCTGTATGGGTTCTTTGCATATACAGTAATACGCTGCTATGACGTGTGACATTTCAGTCCTTTGTCTGAATATGATATGCTTTATTTGCATTTAGAACTTTGTCACTCCTGCTAAACACTCATAAAATAGCCATAAGGACATCTGTATGCACACACATCCAAAAAAACATATAATGAAGAGCTCTGTTATTCTTGATTCCAGATGTCATGTCCCACCATTGGCTTTCTATGCTGTGATCTCACCAAGACGCAACGGGGGATGTTTGTTTTCCTTTTTTCTCAGTTGTTAAGGGTTATTGTTTATCATGGTTATAGCTGTATAACACAGAGTGTCCTATTCCCTAAGGATAATAAGTGGGACATCTGCCTCTCTTCCACTATAGTAGCGTAATAAGTGCCAATGGACAGAATACATCATCTCAAGAGTACTATCTTTACAAAGGATAAAAACATTTTCAAATCCTTTTTTTATCATTGTTCTGGAGTAAAACAATGGAAACAGTGTTACATTTTGTTGACAGAGGTTATAAGCTGACCCCAAACTATTGGTCCTTGTGGGGAAGAGACTGCTGTAATTAAGTTAGATAACATCAATGTGTGGTCTATGTAATAGCAATAGGGAAAATATTTTAGGTTTTTTTTTTTTATATAAAGACTAAACTAAAGACTAAAACTAAAATTTAAACAGCAGTAACTAGGGATGTAGCGAACGTCGGAAAAAAAGTTCGCGAACTTGCGCAAAAACGCGAGCGGTTCGCGAACGGTTCGCGAACCCCATAGACTTCAATGGGAAGGCGAACTTTAACATCTAGAAAAGACATTTCTGGCCAGAAAAATGATTTTAAAGTTGTTTAAAGGGTGCAACGACCTGGACAGTGGCATGCCAGAGGGGGATCAAGGGCAAAAATGTATCTGAAAAATCTGCCTGTGTGTGCTTGGAAGAGATAGTGTAGGGGGAGAGCTGTTAGTGATTTCAGGGACAGATGATAGTAAGTTTGCTGGCTAGTAATCTGCTTGATACTGCTCTGTATTGGAGGGACAGAAGTCTGCAGGGATTTGAGGGACATTTTAGCTTAGGTAGCTTTGCTGGCTAGTAATCTACTGTTCTCTTTAAACAACTGCCATACGTTGACCTTGTAGGCATTGTTTGCCCAGTTTTTTTGGACGCAGCCACTGAAGCACAGTTGCCAGAAAAAATATGCCATATAAATGCTGAAAATAGTCATTTTTCGCCATTACGTAAAATATATTATGGCTGCTTGAAAAAAGTGACTCCGGTGTTTTTTCTGGAGACGGTAATATTATGGATATTTAGACAGAATGGGAACAAGGTCACACAGCTCGATGGCGGGTTGAAGAAAACAGTGTGCAAATAATGCCTACAGGGCAAATAATGCCTAAAAGGTCAACTTATACACTACTACAGCGGTAGTAAAATAAAAAAAGTAAAATAAAAAAAAATGAATATTAAAAAAAAAAAATTAAAGTTGGTGCTGCTGAACTACTAGGAGCAGCAGATTAGCACACCAGTCCCACTCCCCAACACTGCTAGACTAATAGCACTGGGCTCTTATAGTAGTAGTAGTAGTAGTAGTAGTAAAACAACAAAAAAATAAATAAAAGCAGTCCTTACAAGGACTACTGTTATTGCAGCAGTCAGCAGATGAGATCAGAAGCAGGACAGCTGCCCACTGCAGCTACATACAGAGCACTGCAGTAGAAGGTAGATTACTAGCCAGCAAAGCTACCTAAGCTTAAATGTCCCTCAAACCCCTGCAGACTTCTGTCCCTCCAATAACAGAGCAGTATCAAAACGATTACTAGCCAGCAAACTTTCAACTGTCCCTGAAATCACTAACAGGCAGCAGCTCTCTCCTTACACTATCTCTTCAGCACACACAGGCAGAGTGAAAAAACGCTGCAGGGCTTCGGTTTTTATAGGGAAGGGGAGTGGTCCAGGGGAGAGCTTCCTGATTGGCTGCCATGTACCTGCTGGTCTGGGGTGAGAGGGCAAAAAAAAGCGCCAACAATGGCGAACCCAAAATGGCGAACGTCGCGCGACGTTCGCGAACTTCCGGCGAGCGCGAACACCCGATGTTCGCGCGAACAAGTTCGCCGGCGAACAGTTCGCGACATCTCTAGCAGTAACTAAGAGTCCATGGAGACATCCTTCATCTCTTCAGTGAAGGTAGGGACCATAGAGACCCAATATATTTGTCTGCAATATAGAATGGTAAGTGGCTTTTTTTTTCTAATGTGCTTTCTTTTTTTATTGCATTCAGTGGGGAACCACTATACTGAGTTTCAAATGAAGATCTGTCTGGGCTCCTAACACAAAACATAGTACACATCGTGAGTGATTTTATTTTTTGAGTTCCTCTCTGCGGGCTACCAAAAGCTGAAAGAATTGAGACTTTTCAAGCAATAAGTATACCTGGCCTCTGCGATCAGGCAATGGTATTGGATAAAATCTTGTGTCAGGAGAATGGAAGAGTCATTCACAGAAAATCAGGTCCAGGGGATGGTAAAAGCAGGATTTTGTATATAATGTCAGTATTACTTTAGATTTGTTTTTATTGCCCAAGGGGTTGTTTACCTTTAAAACTGACTTTTAATATGATGTAGAGGGTGATATTCTGAGATTATTTGTGATTAGTTTTAATTTTTAATATAGTAGTTTTAACAATCTGGTTGCTAGGGTCAAAATTATCCTAGCAACCATGCCTTGATATGAATAAGATACTGGAAAATGAATAGGAGAGGGCCCTAATAGAAAGATGAGTAATGAAAAGTAGCGATAACAATATATGTGTAGCCTAAAGCTAGCAGCATGGCTGCTGGGTGTTTAGTTTAGTTAGAAAAGTATGTTTTACAAATTCAAGAGCAAGTCATATATTTAGTATCTTTTTCCATTATTTAGAGACCCTGATTGACCTGAAAGTATTGAAGAGCTTAAGTTCAAGAAGGTCATCTGGTTTCAAGCAAGTGCAGTTTACTTCAATCTGGGCTCCAGGAAACAAGCCAGGATCCACCTGAGGGTAAGGTACTTGCATACCGCTGGGAGTTACAAGGAGTTGCTCACGGCCCAAGGGTACTATAGCAAGTCACACTATAATCCACACTTCTATAGCACACCCACGGTGGGCTACAATTGTTCAAAGATTATTCTCTTTCATGGGATCTTATACAACTTTTACTTCTTAGTATTTGGGTTTCTGATATTTACTTTTCATCTGCCTCCTTGTCAGAATTCTACTTTGATATAAACCACTTCCTTCTTTGTTTTTTAAAGAGCAAGCCAACCCCAAAAAAATAATTTGCCTAATAAAAGAAAACATAATTCTAAGGAACTTGCCAATACATGTTTATTACTATTTTATTTATTTATTTATTTATTTATTATTTGTAAAAACAATTGCTATTGAGAGCAGCATTTACTTGACTCCTGGTTGTTACTTTTTAAACATTGTTGCAAAAGTCTTAGTTCCCCAGTAAAGACAGGTCTGATAATCATCTGCTTCTCTTACATTGTATTAACAGTCTGAGCCACCAGGGCAGAGAATAAAAAGGGACAAACACTGATTTTAATAGCATAATATATACAAATATCTTACAAATATCTTAAAAACCATAAAAATGAATAAATGAATATTGCAAAGTTACTCAGAATTATGTTTTCTTTTATAAGGCAAAGTATTATTTTTGGGGTTGACTTCTCTTTAATCTTTAAAGCCTGGATTTTTCCATATATTAGCCGATTTCTGTATTTTAAAATACACATACTACTAGTAATGCATATCTATTTTTACATTAGAACACATATACAGTATATAGCCTCATGTCTATGACCCTAATGGAAAGATTATATGCTTTGTAATTTCCTACTTCAAGAGTATTATTACGAGCAAGACCAGTCAACAGATGATTGTTGTAATATATTTACAAGCACAAATTATACTACTGAATGTTCCAGTTGATAGTGTGATAGCTGACATAATGCACAATAATGAGAATGGTAATGTGATTTTAATGGGACACATGAAATTAACATTTCAGGACATGGTCCCTTTTTCATGACATTGATTTCTTTTTTTTCCCTTCCATTAAAATGGCACTTAGCTGGAAGACATTACAAGCCTTTCGTGCTCTTTGCTTTAATATTTTCTGTGTATGCTATGTGTTAAGAGCTGCAACTCCATGAGTTATAAGAATTGCCATTTGTTTTGCAGATGCATTTAGGATAAATAGGGCCTATATTGAAGTTTAAAAATAGGGCAATGAATTTAGAATTTATGTAGAAGGATAAATGGTAACTTTAGAATGTGAAGTATTTTGATGGAACCGCACACACTTGTATGTTGTTGGGGTGCTTACCCCATTTATTAAACCACCACAGTATCTTCACTGCAATTTCTTGACCGTAGCTGGCCAGACTGATAGCCTGCACCACAAGTGCAGTATAAAATTGAGTGACGGGTGTGCGGTGAATATTACTACATTCTGCAAGACTTTAGAATGTCCATGTATGTATATGTGTATGTAAGGGACTGGTCACATTGCAAGCTTGGAGTTAGGAAGGAACAAAGCACATATAGACTTCAGATGGGGGTTTTCACCTTCCTCTGAATCAACCAGCAGGTAGGCAGGTTTTATTAAGATCAAGAAGTAACTTGGCAGGAAAACAGTGTCTATTCTAACCTAAATAACTATGTTACTATGCATTACACTGCAAGCAATATATCAGAAGGGAGCAGATAATGTTGTTTAGTTGTCTTGTGATAAGAAAACTGTGTATTAACCTTCCAGCTTCAGAAACACAGAACAAGATTAGCGAGATCAGATACAATTCAGAGTGGAGGATTGTTTTGCACTTTATGCTGCTGCTTCTTGAGCCCTCATAAATATGGAGTGCCCTACCTGTAGATTAACCCTTTTGTGGGTAGGGTGCTAAACAGTGAGTGGACCCAACCTGCCACGGGTCACATATATCTATAACGATATCACATGTATCTAAAGTCCAGGTACACTGTAGCACACCAAAAGAGTAGAAATTAGTGATTCAAAAAGTGTTTAATGGCTCCAATTGCAGATACAAACAATGCAATGTTTTGGGCCTTTATAAAGGACTTTTTGAATCACTAATTTCTACTCTTTTTGTGTGCTACAGTGTATCTGGACTGCTGATTCTTGAGAAAACACACCTTAAGTGAACACATGGCGTTTTTCATTTTTTAAATATGTAATATTTGTTTAAATATGCCCACAAAATATGTAAAGATGTAATACTTGTAAATACTGTAATACTTGTGTAATGCTGCACTTTGGATCATATTCTATGGGTATGGAATTTTACTGGGGTATTGGTGGCCAGAAAACTCAAACAATTGCATTTATTGGTTCATGTCAGCTTGTAAGCGCACCGTGGGTTTACTTAATAGCGTATTGAATAGCGTATTCCATTTTAGCCAATAGTGCTACATTTAGATCATATTTACTCCAGTATTAAAATTTTTAAAAACGTGATGTAAAAAAAGTCATGTATGCCCTTGCCCTTATTATTTTGGACTATAGCTCCCAGCATGCTTTAATCTAAATATGTCTACATATACAAGGATTAGTGGTCCAGTAAAATGTGACTGAGCAACAGTGTTTAGATCAAATAAAATTATGGTTATCACCATCCTATACTGTCACTTTTTCCTTGTCTCTGTTTTTACACTCCTATGAAGACCCCATCTTATGAAATGTCCTTGCCCCTCACAGTTTTTAATCTAATAAATATATTTCCTGCTAAAGGTTTCCAAAGTTCTCTTTCCATAGTTGCCACAAAAGACTCGAAAGCACTCCGAAATTAGTTATGATAGCAAAAGTGATTATTAAGTGGCTTTGTGGTGTGATTGTTAAATCTAGTATTTTCCAACCACCTAATCTATTTCTTCTGCTTGTAACTGAAAGAATACAAAGTAATTTCAGAGACATAGGTTATAAATGTATGATTTGCTTTGAGATTCAGTAGCAGGAATATATCCATATTATATTAGTTGTCACTTATGAACAATGGGTTTGAGACTTGAGTCTTGAGCTCTAAATACATATTGTTTCACAGTGCTTCTGTTTTTTAGGTGGACAAATTATGTGCAGGATTTTTGAAAGTATGCTAGCATTGAATACAAAACTATGTGCTTAGATATAAGTCATTATTATTACATCTTTTAAAATAATTCATGTAATATAACAACCTGTTGCCTCACAGAACTATATGAAACTAGGAATACTTGGACTAAAATATACTGTATATCCTTTGAAAACTTTAGGTTTAGTCAGATATACCCCCATATACATCCCACCTTTTAAATTGTAAGCTTGCAAGGTGGAAGGCGCAGGCTGCACTCTTATAGCTTGAGGCATGAGCAATAACGGGTTTGATTTTGCACCGCTTAGTGCCGTAGCACTTGTGGAAGAGGATTTGATAAATGACCCCTGACTAAGTGTCAGTAAGCTTGCAAAGGAGATATAAAAGCCGTTTACTGCTTGCAGTTTTCAGAATAATGGGTCTTTCTGTCATTTGGAACCATACTTTAAGTCTACTAGGCAATCATGTAAACATTAAATAAACCCAATAGGATTGTTTTGCCTACAATAATGAATTGCATCTTAATTAGGATCAAGTACAAGGTACTGTTTTATTATTATAGAGAAAAAGAAAATAATTTTTAAAAATATCAACTTTGTTATATGGAGTCTATGGGAGATGCCATTACTGTAAGACAGGGCTTTCTGGATAACAAGTTTCCGGATAATGGATCCTATACCTGCATAAAAGAAAAAAACATTTCCGTGCATATGGGAAAATTGATTGTACTGTAACTTTTCAGAATTAAGTGAATCCCTTTTTTTTTTACAAACCCTACTTTTCTTCTAACACTAATTTTCTCTTCTGAGCGGCATTCACTGCTTCCAGATAAAATAAAAATGTTTGATTTTTCTGACAGTCTCCCATTAAACCAAAGTTCTGCCCTTGCATGAAGACAAGCCTTTATATGAAATGTAACTAGCTTCACACAAAGCACAAGATAAGTTTACTGAAGCCACGGACATGGAATGTAATTGGATTTCTTTAGAGTACAAGAATCCATTGAAAAAAAATGACTTTATAATAAAACATGATTCTGTTTTTTGACATATGCTCAAATAATGATTTCTTTTTACAATAGATTTGTTTTCAAACCATCAACCAAATAATCATTAAGAATACCATGTACAGAAAGCTCTGGACAATAGGCAAAATAAATAAATAAAAACCACTTCTAAAGCATTGTAGATTTTGTCTATGCCAAGCTCAGTTAAAAGCTACCGCTGATGTAGAATAACTTTAACATAACAATTTGATGGTTCAGATATAGTATAGAGTAAGTGCTTCACTGTATTGAATCAGCTCTCTATGCTATGCACTAAGTTTTCATGCCTTTCTAGTTGAGGCTCAATCCATTGTATTTGTAGAATTAAAATGTACTTTATTATTATAAACGAAGCTTGGAAAGCAACCATGTCACAAAGGTCCATTTTGATTTTAAACTCAAAATGTGTATGAAAGTAGTAGTCATTATATTAAATCCAAACAACATACACAGACTGTAGGTGCATGTTGTAAGATGGGAGTAATGTATAAAAGCAAAAATGGATCTGTTCTGGTACTAAAGTAAACATTCCACACATTTCTACTGCATTCTTTTCTAAACAATATATAGTACAATAACGTTATACTCATAGCCCACTTCTACTACTGCATGAGATCTAGCAGGTGTTGTCTTGCGCGTGGTGTTACAGGAGTCCTGTGCCTCCGCTATATGGGAGAGCAGGTACACTATAAAATGGCATAGCTCCACTCAGGATCAGTCCAGACTGAACTGTAATACCCCTCCCTTGGAAACTTCTCTCTGATTCCCAATCACACACAGGGATATGGTTGAAAGGTTTATTTTCAGAACACTATAACTTGAAATCATATGGAGAATATGGATCCCTTTACAGTCTCTCTTTGTTTGCTGTTTGTAGTCACAGAAATGTTCTGTAAGTGCTTTCTACAAATAATCATCCAGTGTATACTCGCAACTATCCTATGCAGCACCACTGTGCTTTCTCCAGCAATTGTACAGCCCAAAAAGACTGAGCAGTCACTGAACTAACTTATGCTCAGGAGACCAAAGGACCTAAAGGTTGGCAAAACCTGTACACTCCTACACTCATTATCCTAAACTGTGATTTTTTTTTAGAGAAAGAACAAATTATTTTGCTTCAGTAATTGTAAAGAAAACTCTTAAAAACAGCATCAAAACCAATCCTTGTACAGGTATGGTACCTGTTATCCAGAATGCTCGGGACCTCGGGTTTTCCTGATAACGGATCTTTCTTTAATTTGGGACTTCATGCCTTTAGTCTACTAGAAATTCATTTAAACATTAAATAAACCCAATAGTCTGGTTTTGCTTTCAATAAGGATTAATTATATCTTAGTTGGGATCATGTACAAGCTACTGTTTTATTATTACAGAGAAAAAAATTTGATTATTTGGATAAAATGAAGTCTATGGGAGACAACCATTCCGTAATTCGGAGCTTTCTGTATATCTGTTTCCGGATAAGGGATCCTATACCTGTATCAACATATTTAAATTTTCATTCCAGCCTGTATCCTCATGTTAAAATTTTAAAAAAAGGCATAGCCACTTCTTGTAATTATTATATAATTATTATGTATGCCTTTATAAAGTGGAAAACTTTCATTCCTTTCAGTCTATACACCTTACAATTATTTTGCTGGGCCTGGCTTCTGCGACCATGGGTTCCTTGATACAAGTTGATCTAGTATCAGCAAGTGCACTGGTAAGTAGTAATATCACCGGCAAACAAGATATGCGTTTAGCAGGGCAAGCCCTTGCAATTTTATTTAATGCATTAAATAAAATAGTATGGTCTTGCCCTGCTAAACGCATATCTTGTGTGCCGGTGATATTCCTACACGTTTGGCTGTAGGTTGCTGATTCCCCCATCACTGAGCACCGAGAGGAGAGATTTGGGAACTTAGGTTGTGCTGTTATTTCCAATTTCTTTGGCACTTATAAGTAGCCCCATATCTACCATATAGACACTCATGTGCCTGCTCCTATATAGCAAATAAAAAAGCAATGGAAACGAAAAATTCCCCCAACTTGCCTCTGGATACTTGGTGATAAATTTGGGCAATGCTGAAGGTGGAGTTACCTTTTTTCGAGCAATCAGAATGTCCTAACATACACTGATTGCTGGGATAAGGGGGTGGACTGAGGTTCAGTGCCCATGGAACTTCCGGACCTAAATACAGCTGCCCAGCTTGTTGATCAGTGGCATGAATCCTCCAGGTTAATGGCCTCTGTCAACATTGACTAAGATACAGAAGCTTGGAGTCACATGGAGACCTGTATACCCCCCCATGAAAACAGCACTCAGTTCAGTTGGTCTGATAAACTAAAACACAATTAAAGGTGCTCAAAATGATCAGAGTGGGAATTGCATTGATTGTTAAAATGAGACCTGTACACGATTCTTATGACATAATTCTGCTGCACTTATTCATGCAGAACACAGCAAGTCCTTGGGCACCAATGAGAGAGAGAAAAACTAGTTTTAAAAAAGGAGAGCTGAGATGGACAACTTTTGAAGCATGGGATTTAATACAGATACCTAATTTCTAGCATAATGTGAGAATTTTAAATTACATGCCCCCATATGCAATAAAGGACACAACGTTTGCCCAGATACAGCAGTACACAAGTGAAATAGCTTTTTTGTATCATTAAATAGGAATTACTGTACTTATAGTAATATAATCATATGGTTATTAATTTTGGTAACAGTGTTATTGTAAAACAGAATGATTTACAACTTTGAGTTTTAACATAACAATAATTTGCGAAATTTTGTGTTTGCCCCCCTAAGAGTCTGAAATATTTCACTAGAAGTAATTTGAGTCTGATGGAGCTATAAAGGTTTACAACAGGGTCATAGCCAGCAGAAGCAAGGCCCCAAATGAAGATCTTCCACCTTGGCTGAGATCCAAGGAACATGTCCTGCATATCAACACTGGTGGCGGACTTGTAGTTTATTGTACTTCATTTGCAATTGACTTCTCCTATTATGCATGTATATAACACAAAGAAATCTTCAAATTGCACTAAAAATGCATAAAGGATTATACATGGGTTTTTGAATCCTAATTTTATATTGTCCATACACTGACAATGTGTGTGACTGAAACCTTATTAACCTAAATACAGATTTTTTTTTTTTAATGCAGAAGAAGCAAGCCAAATAGTTTGTTCCTGCCTGGAAGATATGCAATGTGATAGTTTTTTGTATACATTTTGACTATGCTTTACATTTTAATTGATATATCCATGCATTACAAATAAATATATCATAATTATGCAGCCATCTAAATTCTTCTTAGGAGAACTTAGGACTTCTGTACCAGGCTCACTACTGGAGACCTCTGCCATTGAACAACCATGCATCCACTGTTATCCTGGAAGCCACCCCAACCCCCAGTGTTGGTATAACTGAGATGACTGACATTCAGGCATAGTCAGAAAGCATTTGCAATGTCACTGACACCCATGATAAACATATATCATCTTAACTCCATTAGGCATAGATCTTCCCTGCTAATTTACTGACTTGCTGTAATAATACCGTAAGCCTTATTCAGGATTTAGTTGCTCTTTATGATAATTCATTTATTTATTCTATGCTCTTAGCGAAGATGATTGTATTCAGCTTTTATAGATCCTAGTCAAATGTAGCTGTACCTCTTCACATCATCATTACATTATACTGTATTTACAAGTTCTTGACCATTGCAGTAGAATAATGTTTACAATTTGCCTTGGGTGCTTCTCACAAAGTCCTTAATATATAACTAAACAAAGCACAGCATTAACTGTCAGTTCAATGACAGAATAAGACAACATTACCCATAGTTTCTCATAGACTTTCCTCATGTGGCTTATTAAATTTCATTTCTAGTTCACTCATTTGCTACCCCTGTGTAGCGTTAGATTATAATGCTAAGAGAAAGAATCTTGGCAGGCATATTGTTGAAAAAAAGTCATGAAATATTTTGTTCATATTTTGTTCATATTTAAGGAGTGTCATGTGAACCTAAGCAGAATTAGAACACATTTGCTTTTTTTATGTTATCTAGAATCATTAAAGAATGGGATCTTTGCTGTTTTATTTCATTTAAAAAGACTATATTGAAACAAATAATTTACTAGATAGATAGATAAATTTTCTCTAACACCCCGAATGTCAGGAAATTCATTACAAGATCCGAATAAAATGGAAAAATGGAAAAAAATCCTGAATATAAATACAAAAACAATTATTAGCAGAAAAAAATCCAAAAACTTTTAATGGCTAATGAAAGGTCTAATAGGATCAGCGCAGTTCCCATTTCTTTCTACACCACCATACTACTTTTACTTGCCAAAGTTTTTTATATGAGTTTTTAATACATTTTGAATTTTTAGAGTTTTAGTAAATCGGCCCAATTGATATAGATATATTTGTAATGATCTAGTTAAAGCATGTGCATGCTGTAATGCATTTCCAGTTATTTATGTTAAGTTTCTCTGAAAGCTCCATAATCCACTTAAAGTGAGAACAGTAAAGAGTAAAAAAGAGCAATAGCACTGAGTTGTACTATATTTATGTTCCTAACTGTCCATAGATGTCCAACATGGCCTAAGAGTAATATCATCCAAGGCAGTGTTAATGCTATGGCTCACTGTAATTAGTATTGTAATGTAAATGTAAATTGAAATGCTAGACCAGTAGCAAACTGTGAACCTGGTATTACATTACCACTTAGGTCAATATAAATGTCTTCTTATTCTCACTCCTGAAATATAACAATACTATAATAACATGATTATTTGTGGTTTCAGGCATTCAGAATAATGAAATGCCTTTTTTTGCCAACACTTTCAGTAGAAGCCACATCTTGAAATGACAGTGTCTGTTTGTATACCACTTGATGAACAGGGAGAGGAGAGAGAAGAGAGTGTTTATAGGCATCATCTAAGGACTGACTTGTACTTTGTGATTTGGTCAATACTACAACTAGGGCAGGTTCAAGAAATTGGAGAACAAATTTACTTTTAGAAACAATATCTAAAGTGTAAATGAAAGTCTTTATTTGGGGGTTGACTTTTCTTGCTCCATAAATTTTCACAGACCCATAAAAAAATATGGGCATTTCCAGTTGAATATTTTTTTCCACACCAAGACAATTTGTTCCAGCATGGAAAAGAACAGTCTGAATCTTAATCCTTATAATTATCTTTCATGGTATAATGCTAATACGTTTTGCATTTTGACACTTTTACAAATATTATACATTATTCACATCAGTCTGGTCCTAGTGGAACTTGGAACTTGAAAATGGGGAAAATATTGAGCTGCTGTGAATCCTTTACAATTCATTGGTTTGTTATTTGATAAATCTGACGCTTAATTTTTGTTATTTGCCAAGAAGATAGAAAGGATCTACTACAAAATTGATTGTCGTACCCAGCGTTGTCACCATCCACAAAACAGATGTGCAGCTGCAATAGTTCAAAATAGAGCACTTCTGTTCAATAATGTACTGATAGATTACTGGAAAGAGAATCCTCTACGTATATTAAATATATTTATATTTATTGAAAATTATAGTGTATTTATGAAATAATTCTGAACTTGAAGGACATATGAGGCTGATTCAGTGCAGAGATATAACATTATTTGACAGACAAAAGGTTATGCTAAATACAGTATAACAACAGACATTATAATAAATGGACTAGCATGGGCCAAATATCTTGAAGTCAATGTCTGTCTCTTTTTATTGGACTGCAAAGTGCAGTTTGTCAGGATGAAATTATTGATGAATTTGTAAAAAATTACTTAACCTAACTTCAGAGGAAGAATATAAATGTACTTATTAATGAAAAAACTAGAGTGAACAAATGAATGCTAAATATTCATGGAAAAGACAACTTCAGTAATAAAGTCTATGCAATACAACATGAACAATTGTACAAGACAAATACATTTGCCAGGAGCTTTTACCATCAATGCTTCTTCTTTATGGTGTGAAAATTATATTAAAACACAATTGTTTACACACACACACATATGATAAATTGTATTAAATTGTAATTAATTTAAAAAAGTGGTCTGTTTTTGCTTTTACATACAAAAGTCAATTTCTGTTGATCAGTATAAAAAAATTAAAATGATCCAAATTAAATTAGGATTTATTGTTCAATGATAATAAAAGACAAAAACTTTAATGGGGATGAGTAGTTTTTGTAGGGGCAGGAAATATTATAAATACTAATTGGGGATATCACCTCAGAGTCCCATAACAATATGAAGACACAAAGCTGCATGCTTTTACACAAAGTTGTATGCTTTTGTACAATTCATGAAACTCAGGTAAACTCAGGTCATCGCATATTTTAATTGAGGGTACATTAGGGGGCACATTTACTTACATGCGATTTTCCGCCTTCCGTCTCTGCCAGACTTTGCACAACTACATCAGATGTTATTTCTTGACAAATAAGTGTATTCATCAAAATGCACAATTACGTATTGGCAAAAGAACGCTGGAGTACTTTCGCCAGGGATGATTATTTGGTGTGAAGATTAAATTTCAACAAATTTTCTCTAGCATTAGAACTTTGTAGCGGAACTTCATTAACTTACATTTACGTCAATTTAAATTCAGTGGGTATATAAAAGTCATATGTATGTATTTATTATTGATGTTGTTAAAATTGCTGGAAGTGGCCACTTTTTATGAAAAATGTAAAAAATGAAGACAGAGATTCTCTATTGTCCTAGGTCGTGAGTCCACCCGAATGAGCTTTAAATGTTAAAAAAGGTGTAAATAAGATAGTTTTAACAGTTACAACTTGTAAACACAATCCCACTTTAAATAGGAAAAAACACCAGTGCTTTGACTTTTGCTTATGACATTTTTGGAATACAGGATATGATGTCACTGACATAATAATGTTGAGGATGTAGCTTCATTGTATTAATTCGCCAGTCAGAATCTGGTGAAACAAATTTTGGTGAAAAGGGTAACAAATTGAAATTTTTACACTTTGACAAATTAACGTATTTACGATCGCTTACCTGAGCGACAATTTGCCTGGTGAAACGCTGAGAAAAGTTCTCTAGCGACAAGGTAGTTCACTAGAGACGTGTGTTGCTCATCTTTAAGTAAATAGGCAATGTCACTGTGAATTGTCTTTTCAGCTAAAATTCATCAGTATAACACAATACACTCTTTAGTAAATGTACCCCTAAGTCTACTAGTGACATACTATGCTACAAGTGACATCACTAAGCAATAATTATATCTGAAGACATCACTAAGCACCATTTATAAGGATAAAATATAGGAAAAAATTAAGATTATTTACACTTGTAGTCAGTGCAGTGTGTGTACCATTCAGCACAATGGAGGCACCAAAGGTCAACTATGGGCTGATTTCTGGTGTTTTCTGACCAATCCAAAAAAAGCACTTTGTGCTAGATGGCCAAAATCCAGTGCATGGCCATAGGCCTAAAAATCATTGTCACAGTTAGAATGTCCGTTTTCTGAAAACATACCTTGGAAAAGACATTAACTTGAACACCAGGATCAAAGGATTAATCAAATATTGGGCAATCTAAGAGCAAAATAAACCACATTTATACTTGAGAGTGATTTACTTTATTAATAAAATGTGTCACTCTCTGTTTGTTTACTGAACTAGCATCATCATCGTTATCATCATTTATTCATATAGCAGCAGCAGTGCTTTACATCAATTTATAACAAACATAACTTCTTTGTAAATGGCATTTTCCATTGTATCATAAAATATTTTCCTAATTTCTCATTAAGATGCAGATAATTCATATTCTTGCTAAAATTCTGAGAAAAATGTACCTTTAAAGAATATAATTGTAATTAGGGATGGGTGAATTTGTACCGTTTCGATTCGCCCAAAATTCGTCGCCGGCGAAATGTCACAGACGGCCATTTAAGTCTATAGGAGTCAAAAAAATTTGTCGCGCGTGAAATTTTTTTGACGCACGTCTTTTTTTTTTGATGCACGACGCCATAAGTCTATTTCCACGGTGAAACAAGGCTAAAAAATTCGCCCATCCCTAATTGTAATGCAGTTATTGTTATATAATAATTTTTTTAATCTTTTTTTTTGGAAATTTTACTATTTTATAACTACTTGTTTACCCTAACCATAGATAAGGGGCCAATTCACTCACAATCTTATTTCTACTTTTTCCACAAATCTCTAAATATTTGTGGTTTTCCTATTTTGCTCAGATATTTAGTGTAAAAACCATGACAACCTCTAATATAAAACTGATCCTAAATCAATGCTGACTTTTAGAGGTTTTAGGGTTTTTTTCTTGTTAGGAATTGTCTGAAAAACTCGATTTTTTAGAGGTTTTAGGGATATTCGTATTTTTTTGTTTTTGGGATTGTTCAGTGTTATTTTCCATTCATACTTTTTTTATACAGATCTTTTAATAAATTTCATGAGATTCATGGTTCATTCTATTAGGACTTCATGGAACTTTAAAGGGTCAATGGGAGCTGTGCTGATCCTAAATCAATTCTGACTTTTAGAGGTTTTAAGGTTTTTTTCTCATTAGGAATTGTCTGAAAACCTAGATTTTTTTTAGAGGTTTTAGGGATATTCATATTTTTTTTTATAGTTTTTGGGATTGTTGAGTGTTATTTTCGATTCATACTTTTTTATTTGGATCTTTTAATAAATTTCATGACATTCATGGTTCATTCTATTAGGACTTCATGGAACTTTAAAGGGTTTATACATAGTTCGATTCATTAAGTAAACATGGGTTAGGGAGGTAATGGAACCTCCTCAGCAACATGCAGGGGTGTGTGGCCTCATCATAGACTACATTAATTTCTAGCACTGCAAGACCAAGGAGACCGAGGTTGAGGGGTATGAAACAGAGCTATATTGAGCAAATCTAAAGTTGAAACCTTGAAATTACATCACAGCTGTAGAGGAGACAATTGCATAGCTGTTTGATATATGGGCTTTTGGGTTGTGAACTGAGCAAGAATATATAGAATATAGAAATATTTTATGGTAACTATCTTTGTGATGTCTAGTATAGGTAAATCTAAAGACAACTGGACTTGCTGAGTAATCATTGAAGACGTTTCACTACTCATCCGAGCAGCTTCTTCAGTTTAAATGACTAGTGTGGGACTGTGACTGTGATGCTTTGTTTTACACTTTTTTACATAATTGTCCTGTAAGGACCCTACTCAATCATCTGCCCAGCCTTTGTTGAAATGCTGCAATGGTCCACTAGTCTGCATGTTAAAATGGGTCATATTCTATAAGGAATATTTATGATTTTGTTTTCAAGCCAAGATTAATTTTAACAGCTATTGATCATATATTGGGCATTCTGGGTTTATCTGTTAAATGAAATACATCCTTCACTACAGTTATTTTAGATATATTTTATGCATTGATATTGAGATATGGTATGCACATTGTACCATGTACTGTATAGCATTTTAACGATAACTGAGATAACCAGTTTCCATAGTCTATATTGGACAAGCGAAATTCCATTATACAAGTCATCATAACTTTAAAAGTTCTGTCCCTGATTTAATAAAGTTTTAATCACTTTGATCACTGTGGAAGAAAGTGGACATAGAAATGCTTTATCATAATGCAGGAAAAGTTACACAGGAAATGCTGCAACTCTTATCAGAAATAGAACATATTTGTGGCTGCCCTAAAGTTAGACACTCTATAGCAGCAACATCATTTTTTTATGAAGAATAGTATTCACAGAAAGGGGAGTATAGAGTGGTGCTCATATTCAAATTTAGAGCTAATTTTAGTTTACTAGGGAATAATCCAAATTCGATTCAAATTTGAAAAAAATTCGAAAATTTGAATTTTGAAATTTACTGTCTCTTTAAAAGTTCGACTTTGACCATTCTATAACCTGCCGAACTGCTGTTTTAGCCTATGGGGGACATCCTAGAAAATTTGGAGTCAATTGGTGGACTTTGAAAAATCCAAGTTTTTTGGGGGGAAAACTTTGAATCCAATTTGATCAAATGCGATATTACTTCGATTCGAATTTGATCGAAAATGGACCTGTTAAGCCAAAAAAAACCTTCAATTTCATTTTGGTTGGTCTTTTTTAATTCGAATTTTGAAATTTTTCAAATTCGAAATTCGACCCTTGATAAATCTGCCGCTAAGTGTAGCGCGTTAATGGTTATTGTAGTTCCACACTTGGCCACTAATGACATACGGGGTTCATATTACTCTTTATAGATCACCATAAGTGTGCTTAAAGGTGGGTACTCACAAGCGTAAAACCAAAAAACGTGCTTCTCAGCAAGGTCAGGATGTTGTTATCAGATGTTACGTTGTGCTAATAGAGAGGCAGAGTGCAGGAAATATAAGGTAAAACCTTTATTACTTGTAAAAAAAATATTTAGACAATTGCACTCACATTTGTGTAGCTTAAAATAGGCATATCAAATCCCCACCCTTGTCCGTGTTATCGCCAACTTTGATCAGTATTCTGCTGCTTGACTTCGACCAGCATTGCCTCCACGCAGCGTGTGGGGTGATGTTGACTGCTTGATTTTAAATACACTACAGTGTAGTGTAGGAGTCATGTTAAATGGAGGGCCTTGACGTGGCACATGAGCTTACATATTTTTGGAATGACACTAACCCCTCTTTTTTTTTGTAATAAATATTTTGTGTACTGGCAATCTTTCTCCTTTTTGTGAAGAAATTCTACCTGCCGACTGGTGAAAACCTTGCACCTATTGCAGAACACCCTAAGAGGCTTATTTACCCATGAGCAGATGTATAGCTGTGTCTTTGTGAATAAATGCACTTTGAATAGACATACATAGTGTGGGAAAAAAGTCAACTTTATAGAACAGGTATTGCATAGACTGTAACGTAATGTAGGTTTCTGGAAGATGAACAATTTTTAGTTAAAAAGTGAGAAAAAAGAAGTGTTAAAAAATGAGAGAAAACGGAGTACCACAAAACTATATAAAAACACCTTTAAAAATTGCCAGGCAATAAACAAATGTGTATGTGTTTATATGTATAGGGTCCTTGTCGACTTGAAACATGTTTGGAATTTGGAATAAAAAGTTGCAGCACAGTACTGCGGATGTTTGTGGCCTCCTTCATACTAAGTGAATTGTCGAATAATTGGCCTTTACGGTGTGACCTAACTAAGAAGGTGAGACCACTTAATAAGAAGTTAAGGGACGTGCTGGGAAAACTGCATAAGAGTGTTTATATGTATGTTTGTGTATATGTACAGTAAATACATATGTTTCTAGGGACCCATAGGGTTAATAGCCCCTATGTAGTGATGGGTGAATTTATTCGGCAGGCATGGATTTTTGTTGAAATTCCACACTTTGACACCTGTGAATTTTTTTGTGAAACTGCACCAATAAATTGGGGAGCAAAAATTTGCTGCAAAAAAAAAAAATGTGCACGCTTAAAAATTGTTGCAGGTAAATAAAAAATGTTGACGTCCATTGACTTTAATGCATTTGGACAAAAGAATGCGTGTAAAAATAGTTCTGCATGTAAAAAATGTTATTGGTTCTTAGAGATAGTGACTACTTACTGTCTCTCTTTAATATAGTGATTAAAATGGACTGGTACTTCCTCTTTGGCCTTCATGTGCTGATCCAGGTGGATGTTCCTGGGGAGTCTAGTGTGAACAAGAAAATTCAGGTAACAGGGACCCTGTGAATACGGTAAAATCTGTTACAGAACTAGCAATTGTTATATTACATTCTAGGAACATAAAATAGTTAGGCAAAGTTAGAAAGAGCAGCCTGTGTTCCAACAAGGATTGCTGTGCTTGCCTAAAGTGACGAGACCACAGTACAGAAGAGGGATTCAGGTTATATCCACCCCTTGAACCATTTCTGCTGTAGGGGATCCAGACAACTTTGCTGGACACTCTAAAGGTGAACCTTTAAAGCTACCAAGTCATCTTCACAGTGATGTCACATTGCTGGTTCTATCCATGATTGTACCTGACTGCATTATCAAACACCTCATTGATCTATAATAACCCTGTGGATGCTTTGACAATAAAGTCTACGTTGTATTTGTTTGCAAGAACCTCTGGAGTCCTCTGTTTTGTTACTACACAACACTAAATAGCTGTAGTCCCACAGCACCATCTTTGTTTCTCCTCCACGTAGTGAGGACCTATCTGGTTTAGAGTCCAAAGTGACCCATGTTCTCCCGTTACTAGCTAGACAAGGCACTTTTTAAGCCAAGACAAGGTTATGTGTTAAATGTACATTTAGAGCCTAGCACTGTCTATTCATTTAAAGGTCATAAAGAAAAATAAGTCATATTACTAAATAAGTTGCTTGTTTTCATCTCAATGCAAAACATTGAGTTTGTCCTAGGGAGAGTATTTTGTTTGTGTAAAGGAAAATTTGAACAACTATGAACAAACCACATCCCATTGAAGCTGCAGTGACCTCACTGACATCCTTTTTGGCTTACTAAAATATCCTTTCTAATGGGATCAAGAATCCCACTCCTGGGACTGATTTAAGTGTTACCTGTTTGAAGCTGGATAATGTAGCCACAGAGAATTTTGTGCTGCTCAGCAAACTTTCCAAAATGTAAAATGTCCAGTTGCTGCTCTATGTAATGTCCTGTCTCACTCTGAGGTCATTTTTTAAGTTATCTAACCTTTGCCAGCCCTTTAGCCTTATTATATGTGATCATTGAAACATTAGCTTCAGGAATTCCAATATTCTCTGGAAAAAAAATACAGCAAAAACAAAGTGCCTATTTGCTGTACGTTTTGACAGTTTCGTCAGCAGTATAGCCTACCTACTAAGTTTGTCAACAAAGCAGATGGAGCATACTATTAAATCATCTGTGCAATAGACTCTGAATGTTACACACACTATTAAACAAACAGATACTTTGAAACAGAATACCTGTAGTGTTCCTCCTGGGAAAATAAATGGAAAAAAGGGAACCACATTCAGAAAAGGCACAGCCAGTTGGTTTATCTTAAGCTTTAGTGGGAAAGCATGTACATGCTACATGGGCTTCTAAGATGGAAAATCTAAAGGTTCCAAGCATTGCATATATATATATATATTTATATATATATATATATATATATCCATACAAAAAAGCCGCACTCCTAGGTCTTTTGTAGAAAAAAAGGAAAAATTTATTAATTCAACGTTTCGGCAACCACACGTGTGCCGTCTTCAGGACACACGTGTGGTTGCCGAAACGTTGAATTAATAAATTTTTCCTTTTTTTCTACAAAAGACCTAGGAGTGCGGCTTTTTTGTATGGATACTATCTTTCTTTGACCGGCACCCAGGCGGTTGGCTATTGGGTTAAGAGTGCACTGGTTTGTGGATGTTTATATATATATATATATATATATATATATATATATATATATATATATATATATATATATATATATACGTAGAGACAATCGGCACTCACCATTCACTTTGTCAGTTGCTGGGTGCTAACCAATCAATACTGTATATATATATATATATATATTACACTACAAATCAAAAATTTTAAAATGGGAAATTTATGAATTTATGTTAGAATACCAACTTAAAGCAGAACTAAACCCTAAAAATGAATTTGGCTAAAATGCCATATTTTCTATAATGCTCTTATTGTATCATAAAAGTTTCAGCTTCTCAATAGTATCAATGATCCAGGACTTCAAACTTGTCACAGGGGATCACCATCTTGGAAAGTGTCGGTGACACCTATGACTAAGTGCCAGAGGGTACGAAACGCGTAGGGTGGACCGTGTTGGGTCAGTATGTATCCACTTTTTTAATGTAATCTTGAATAAACTTCTTGTTTTTACTTATGAAAAGCCTTGGGACATATATCTTTGGATATAACCTTTTTCATTACTAATCGGCCTAATAGTACTTTGTATTCTATGTGTACAGTATATTTTGAGTCGGCCCCTAAGCTCAGTAACTGACAGCAGCACAGAGCATGTGCAGTGAAGCAGCAGAGAAGAAGATGGGAAGTTATTGGGACATGTTTCATACCTCCCAACTGTCCCTTTTTCATAGATTGTTACTAAAATGTCCCGACTTTCTCTTTGATCTCCTGCACTGAACTGCCAGAAAAAGATACAAAGTTTGTAATTGGCTTTTGGCAGAAAGCCCAGAATACGTGGCAGGTGCACTTTTTAACAATTCAAGATAAGCAAACAAACAATTGTAACAATTTAATATATTTAATATCATTTAATGTCCTTCTCTTCTGTCCCTGTTGATGAGAAGATCTACAGCTACTAAACTACGCTGAAGGCATGGGTCACCCATATTAAGACTCCTCTGGCCTGAACGTGAATGCACCTCTAGAGTTAGAGAATGAGTGAGCTATTTAACTGTCAGTGACGTTAAATGTAACAAAATTCAATATAACCCAATTAAGTTAACAGTGGTGTGTAATATCCTCCCCCAGTTTGAAAATCTAAGCTAACCAAGGTTGTCTTTTTTCATCTTTAGCCAAATGGCAACTCAAAACTATATACACATCACACTGAAGAATGTAAGTCCAAGTACAATAAAAATGAGACAAGTACAATAAAAATGAGACACGTAAAGAATGTAAGAAAAGTATGGCTGCCTTAACTGCAAATAAATCACTTTGAAATACAGTGCACGCAGACAGAGTTCCAAACCAACGACACTTAAAGACCAAAAACCTTGTAGGCAAGTATATTTTTAAATGAATAACCGTATGCACTTCATTTGCTGCTAGCCATGAACTAACAGCATGTTACAGTATACTATATGATATTGGTTCACAAGTTGAAAATTCTTTTCTGCAAGGAATTAGGTCACTTTTAACATACAAATAGATATACTGAAAAGAGACAGGGATGCAAGGAATTAAAATGAATGACTCTTCCCAAAATATCTCACCACACTTACAAATGATATATGTTTGCATAGATAAAGCATTGCACCATGGGGCAAAGTACAAAAAACAAGGGCAAACCTCCATTTTTCTGCACTTAGTTGCAATGTATCCCCTGCTGCAATTTCACTAAGCACTAATGTTGCTACAGAAAATGAAATTTTGATCTGCATTCGTTAACAAAGCAAATACTGTTAAAAACTTTGTTCCTCGTCAACAACTGCTAATTGCCCCATGGAGGCCTAAGAGAAAGGCAACGAATCCTTGGAGTTCATATTCCAAAGAGACGAGTTTACATATCTGTGTGTCTGTGTAACTGTAAGATAAAGTACATAGAGAAGGATCTAGATAATCACAAGATGTGTTTTTTCACTGTAGTTCATAGATTAGGAGGGGAAAAATCCATTTCCACCCCTCCCTCTATGCACGATAGTTCAATGCAAGAAAGAACACAATTTCCCTATATGAGCTCACAGAGTCTGAGTGCTCTACCTCTGTGGATTCCAGTCTGTTTAAGTATTGTATTTATCCCCTGGCAATGATTCTAGCCTGGAGACCGATCTGCAGTTGTTTTGGTCTTGCAGACTATCCTTTAAGCCTTATGAACTTATTCTCTGTCTATTCTCATTGTGCTGATAGCGAGAGGGGCTGAGGGAAAGGTGAATAGTTGCAGTGTGATGGGCTATGAGTGTAAGGACAAAATGATGTGCTCATGAGATGTAGGTTGTATGAACAGCAAGCTGACATAGAGTTAAAACAACCAGGGATCTGCTGAGGGCCCTAAGATCATAGGTTTCATTTTAAAAATTAAATAAATTATAATTAGAAAAGGTGTTTCAAGAGACATATGCTGGTGGTGGCAATCCTAATGATTATCTTTGTATCATGGATATCATCAGTTTGAAAGAAAGGAATTTGACTATACAATATATGGCCACTTTTTTATTATTCTACATGCAGAAATGGCTTTAAGCATCTTTTGGAGGTACAGATCTTCACTGCTAATGGGCTGTGGTGACCTTGAGAGGGTACACATAACATATCTGACCAATTGGGTCTGACTGATTGGGTCTGTGTAATCGGATTTATATCAGTTCTTAAAGAGATACTGACACCAGAAAATAACCTTTTTTTATATCCATCATAAAATTATCTTTGAATGCTATTTATATTTTTGCCATAAAAAGTATTTGCCTGATGCTTTTACATTACCTTTCTTACCCCCATGTTCCTCTATGAGGGGGCTGCCATATTTGTGCAGTAGTAGTCCGTTAGCATTAGACACTCTAAAATATTGAGATGGGACAGTCAGGTTGGCAAAACAGTCAGGTTTAGGATCTTCAAGTAATAATTACTTCCAAAAGCAGAACTAACAGCAAATAAACGATCAATGTGACCTATATGTAACTTTTAATGTAGATTAATATTTTGAAAAGAAAATGTTTAGTCTCAGTATCACTTTTAGGTTTCCTAATCTTCCTGTTGAATGGTTGCTTTTTATAGGAGTGTTTCTTTGTTCACTTCCACCTGGCTGCTTGGATTAGTTCCTGCAGTCCAGTCTATTGGAATGGAAGAGAGGCACAGCCTTCAGGAGAGACAAGAAACTATAAAAGCACTTTCTGTAGCCTATAGGGTATCAGGTTAGGCATACAGTGTCTTTGAGCAGAGCCTTTACAGCATGGGTCAGTGTACCATGAACCAGAGCCTTGTGCTGTTTCTTGTTCAAGAGTTCACATTAATACTTCAGACAGCCAGAAGTGTCAGGGTCATTAGTATCTCTCTGCTTGGGAGTCCTGTGTCACAGACAGGAGTGAGAAACCAAGGTAGAGCAAAATTTGACAATGATTTCTGTAAGTGGTGAGATAGGGACATGCACCCTTTTCCTGGAATCAGTACCATAGATTACTTGAGTTACCATAATACTGAAGCACTTGTGAGATAAAATCAATATTATCTGTTATATCTGGGTTTGAATGGTCGCTTCAGTATACATATTATTGCTGCTCAGATAAGCTGATCTTTGTTTTAAAATAACCCATTCTGTCATTGTTTAAACCTTGAAAGAACATCTAATCTGTTTCTCAGTCACACATGCACAGTCACACACCTTCAAGTCAGTCTACTAACAATTTGGTTGTGTGATGCTCTATAAGGCCTTGGACTATAACATTGGTGTTCCTGGGCTTCCTTCCCCAATATCTGCAGTATCTCAATAGGCAGGGGGACTCCCCTGTGTTAAAATGGTTAATGTGCCATGTTTCTCCCACCACAACTGGGGAACTATAGGTTATGCCAAAGGCCTCAAGGTAAGAACTGTAAAAAATGTGCTCTGTTCTGTTGCTCTGTCCATATGTACACAGAATTAGAGAATTACACTGCACTTGATATAAAAATGATCAAGATTATCAAAGCAGCAATGTAAGTAATTTATTTGCAGGCTTCGGTGCCATGTTTTTGAACACTTCCCTTCCTCTGTTTCACAGTTCTATATTTATACCTTAATATATCTACTGTATATCTATCTAATTATTTTGCATTGGTAAAATGTCATGTAACTGTCTTAGTTTTATTTGATCTGAATATTTACACCAATTAAGCATGACTCATGTAAAAAGACCCTCCAATTAATCTAAAAAGTTGAGTGCTATTACGCTGAATCTTAAATGAGAACTAAAGCTTAAAGTGATACTGACTAACTACTCAGTAAAACTACTTTTTAAAATATGAATGTATATTAAAAGTTGCATATAGGCCTTGCTGAGAGGTTTGTTATGTACCGTAAATAATTGTTAGTTGAAGTTTGCCAACCTGATTGTCCCATCTCAGCCTGTCAGTTAAAGTTTCTAATGCGAACGGACTCCTGCTGCACAAATATGGCAGCCCCTCATACAGGAACATGGGGCATCAGACAGGTAAGGTAAAAGCATTGGGTAAATACTTTATGGCAAAGTTAAAAGTAGCTTTCAAAGGCAATATTATGATAGATGTAAAAAAGAGTTTAATTTCTGGTGTCAGTTTCTCTTTAACTAAATCAGGGTAGAAATGTATATTTTCATAATTACTATTTTTTTTACTATCTTTAAAAAAAAAAAAAGATATACAATTACTGTATAAACATTTCTAAACCAACCCAAGGCAACCATAGCTCTTTATACGTAAAGACATGCAACTACAAAGATGTCCCCGGAGGCTCCCCATCATGTTTTCTGTTGATTCACTGCCACATGCTCTGTGCTGCTGTCACTTACTGAGCTTAGGGACCAACTCATAATATATATATATATATATATATATATATATATATATATATATATATATATATATATATATATATATATATGTATATATATATATATATGTATATATATATATATATTGTGTCACAATATAAGGCTGATAAGAAAATAATTCAGATTATTGGTACATGGCAGATTAAAAACCAGCACAATTAGTATAAGATATTAAGATATTATAGCATCATCTTATACGACAAGCAAGCTTTATTTTCTGCTTGATGATTTGTGACAAACCCCTAGGCTTAGCTTACCAACAGTTGCCCAGACACTGCTAACGAAATTCAAGATGGGAAATGTTAAAGGCCTGGATCGTTACTGGATCATTATTTAGGCTGGTTCAGTAAGTTCAGTATATAAAGCATTTCTAGCCAAATTTATTTTTAGGGTTCAGTTCTCCTTTAGTTAATACTGAATATTCTTGAGAAATTGATGTGCCTGTTTGCTCAATAAGAATCCCTGGTGCCCAACATCTGTGCTATGTAACCAAATATAAACCTTCTCTGTGAGTGATGTGCTGTCCTTGCCATTTGGAGCAAATGTATAAATCATTGTGAACATTGTGAGGGCCCACACTGGCTGTAAGGGGACCAGTAAAACCCAGGTACAAACCAGGGAGCAGCTATAAACAGGGCATCTGGACAATAAGTTTTACAGCAGTAGTGATGGGTGAATTTCTCCAGGTTCACTTCGCCGATAAAGTTTGTGAATTTCCAGTGTAATTCGCAAAATGCTGAAAAACTTGCAGACAATTAGTGAAACTCAGGCATTATATAGGTCCAAAATTTTTTGCCGCAGACGAATTTTCGCAGGAAATGCGAAATGCGGAATTTCGCCGTGAATTTGCACCAGGCAAATTTATTCGCCCATCACTAACCAGCAGCATTACTTCTTTCACAGCCATATCCAAAGGGAGCTTTTGGCCAATGTGTCACATCACTTAAATAAAGCTAGGTGGATAGAAACACCAGTCTTACATAATAGAAGACAGACAAACCAAAACCTGATATATACACTCTGTAAGGTACTTCAGATTATGTCACTACTACAGCATATAAAAGATAGCAACATAAAATCCTAGAAGCTAACAATTAAGGATAATTGAACCAAAATAGCTGGCTTTGAAAGCGAAGAATTATTAGGAACTATGTGCTTTAGAATTGTCTTTATTTCGTTTTATTGAACCAAATGCTGTTTTTATTGTTAGAGAATAACAATGTGCCTGGGCTGCAGTTAGGGCAGAAAGGGGCCCCTGACAATGCAGAAAGGGCCCCTGGCAAAGCAATTGCATAGTTAACTGTAACCTGCAGTCCTCTAGCTGTTATTTAACGGCAATACCCAGCGTCACTATGACAGATGAGTTTTTGCTTTGTGCATCTGAATCCACCCTCAGTTTCTTTACTGCACAGCTATGAGCTGGTTAAGTTCTATAGCCTGACCTCTTGCAGACAGAGGGGGCTATAATGTACTGAAGAGTAATAAATTGCTGGTCTCTTGGAACAGCAGAGATGTTAAGGCCAGTCTTACTTGCTTGGGCAGCAATGGAATCACACAATCCAATGACATCTCACTCGTAAGAGCCATTGTATATCTATTAAGGGACCAGAGGCAGTCTCAGTGACCTGCAGTCATACTTTAGCTTTCAGAGAGAAAACTGCCATAAATCAAGCAATATACACATCTAGCAGATATCTGTACAAAGAGAAACTTTTATGTTCCCCACAAAAGAATCTTTCTTTTTATTAGTTATAGATAAAGGTTTTCTTATACCTTTGTTTGCTGTTGGAAGGGTATGATTGTTTTACTGTATTGTACCATGCTCATCTCAGTATAAGTACAAATTAAAGGAACAGTAACACTAATAAATGAAAGTGTTTTAAAGTAATTAATACATCATACACTGTTACCCTACACTTGTAAAATCGGTGTGTTTGCTTTAGAAACCCTACAATCGTTTAAATAAACAAGCTGCTGTGTAGCCATGGGGGCAGACATTCAAGCTGGAAAAAACATGAAAAGGCACAGGATGCATAGCAGATAACAGATAAGCCCTGTATAATACAATATTTGTTATCTGCTATGTTACCTGTGCCTTTTCTCCTTTTTTCCAGCTTTAATGGTTGCCCCTTGGCTACACAGGAGCTTTGTTTATATAAACTATACTAGTCTTTCTGAAGCAAACACAGAACTTTTACTAGTGCATGCTAACAGTATATTATATTTTACTTACTTTCAGTTTTTGGTGTTACTGTTACTTTAAAGGCAAACTTCAAGAGTAAATATTGTATTTGGTATAAGGGATTTTCTCTCTTTTTTTGAGTCCTAGGCACCTCTCCCAGTTGAAATATAACTAGAGGGGGCCATTACATTAGCACAAAGCAAATTATGAGAAGAGATGAATTTCCATTCAGGGTAATTGTAAGAAACTTGCTTCTTTCTGGAAGATATCTGGAATGTCGGATTCATTTATAGATAAAGGATATCCATTTAACACATACAATAATAAGACAGTATTGTAGCCTACTGGAATTGAGTACAGTGGCAGCCTCTCTAGTTTTATCAGAAATAAAAAGCGCCAGAGACGTCAGTAAAAAATAGCCTTTATTATTAGAGTAGTTTATGCAATGAACGTCAAGGTTGAGACTAATCCTCTAGACGGGGAACACATGCTACAGAATCTGGATCCAGCAGAGGGAGCCAAAGATCACAATCTCTCTTACATCACAGCACATAATTCAGTTACAATAGGATAGAAAATCATCCTACAGTAAATGTTTGATTCATTCACTGGTACTTTGTCTCATGCAGGAATTCAGAGCCCACAGATGGGCAAACTCAGGCGGGGCCTAGGCTCTGCTAGCAGATTGTTACTTATATCTGAGTGCGATCTCTACAAACCTTACCACATATCCTCATATCAGATTTTGCTGTGAGGAAACTAATCATGCTTTTATCAGGAACAGTATAAAGTTAACCAATGTGAGTCCCAAAGGAATTGGTCTATAAGATATTTCTGTATCTGGTCTAGGAGCCTCTGTTTTTTTTTCACACAGTCAAATCAATGCATGATGCTCCCTCCGGCAGTTGCCTGCCTTAGTATTGTTTCTACTGCTTAATAGAGGAATGTATCACGATAATATACTCAATTACAGAAAGGAACAAAAAATTGAACTGAAAAATCTCCAATCATTGATTTTTCTCCATAATTAGTAAAGTGTAGACTAGCACTGATACACTTTGCATTGTTAGTTTTTTTTTTTTTTTACAGAATTAGGCATTTTTGGATGATAAAGGCTCTTCTGGATACCAGGACGGAGGGCGATAGACAATTTGACATGAACACCCAGTAATCTAGTACTTAGGAGACTGTCACACCAAGGGGAATATTTATGACAGTTTGAGCCTATAATTAAGAAGTGCAGCAGTTTTGCCAGGCCTGTTCTGCGTACTTGTTTAATAGCTAGTATAACTGGAGCATAACACAAAAGTTTATATCTTTGCAATACCTTTTATTTTTTCTCCTCGCTAGACTCTTTCACCGTGAGTGAGACAAAGAAGCATAAGGAGGAAGTTCAATTTTGCTCTTGTTCTAGAATATGCCAAACCATACAGAGTGGGATTGGCAGCAAACCTTGAACAATTCCTTGAAGCATGTTAGGCACCTGCTATCACCCTTACCAAGACAGAGGTTAGGTTTACTTTAGTTCTTCAATAATAAAGAGCTCTAGATTCCCAAACAATTCAACAGCTATAATATGCTACTCAGTTGGTACTCACACACATTTTTCCCAATGGATTCTTCTACTGGGCTTAATTGTCTGGCTAAATAATCAAACAAATGTGCACAGTGGCTCACTTCAGACGTTTATTAGTGCAAAATCACCACAGATATTAATTACAAAATTTTGAAAAACTCATATCATACCACAAGGCAGTGTCCTCCCCCTGTCCGCATTCCTCATGTCAGCCACTCCCTCCTGACGCTTTTCACTCCATTGAGCGTCTCATGTTAGCCACCTCCTGAGCCCAATGGTGCAAAACGCATCAGAAGGGAGTGGCTGGCATGAGGATGTGGTATGATATGAGTTTGTTTTTTACAATTAATTGTTTTGGGGATTTTGCACTAATAAAAGTGAGCTACTGTGCACATTTGTTTGATTATTTGGCAAGTGCTTTTGGACCCTGGTATAGTGATCACCCATAGATGGCATATATCCATAATGTATATTTTATAACTAATTGTCTGGGTGTTGAGTCATTCCAGAGTCTCAAAACCCTAGTCTTGTAACTTTGGTCCTAGTAATGGCAAGGGTTCCCATCAGAGTGCTGTCCCCCATTCATTTTCTAGGTTAAGTCAAAGCTGCTTGATGCCCTACTCCTGGATCTTGCCCTCTAAAACAGACTTCACACAAGCGACCCTTATTCTAACTTGCCTATGGTACATAAGTAGTAAAGTATGGTACATAGGACTCCTGTTTCTCAATTGTTACTGATGCTTTTTTCCTCAGGCTGCTGGAATCATGTCCTCCCTTAAAATCACATCAGCCAAAATAACCTTCTGTAATTGCTTGCATTCTTTCATCTCCCTAGGCAATCCCAGTTCCCTGGTTGTAACTTCTGGGAAGTCTTCTTTACTGCGGTGTGTCCTTTATACTCCTCTTGTGACAGAAAATACTAATACGTTTTTTACATTTAAAGGGGTGGGGCCACCTTTAACTTAACTTGTAGTATGTTTTAGAACGGCCAATTCTAAGCAACTTTTCAATTGGTCGTCATTATTTATTTAATATTGTTTTAATTATTTGCCTTTTTCTTCTAATACTTTCCAGCTTTCAAATTGGGGTCATTGACTCGTAAAAACAAAATTCTCTGTAAGATGACCAATGTATTTGTATTGCTACTTTTTATTACTCATCTTTCTATTTAGGCCCTCTCCTATTCATATTCCAGTCTCTTGTTCAAATCAATGCATGGCTGCTAGGGTAATTTAGAACATTTCTGAAATTGAAAAGTGGAAAGCAGCTGAATAAGAAAGCTAAATAACTCCATAAACACCACAAATAATAAATAAAACAAAAAACAAATGCAAATTGTCTCAGAATATCACTCTCTATATCATACTAAAAGTTACCTCAAAGGTGAACAACTGTACACAAGCCTTGTACAAGAACACTTAGCTCAACTCACAATAAAGCAATATTTTGTTTCTCTATTTCACAATCAAACAGCAAGGCATGCACTACACTGCAGTCCTCTGCTCCTTCTGTGCAGCTGATACTTATTTACTTCTATGCAAAGTATTATTCGCCTGTCTGGGGATAATATAGCTAACCCATTCCTAATTTTGCCAAACCCATGACATCCCTTGCTTATCTGAGTTTAATATGTGCAGTACCCATAACAACAATAATACTAGTCTGAGTTGGGGAGCAACACTAGCATGAAAAATCTTCTTGGGGTGCCAAATAAGGGCTGTAATTGGCCATTTGGTAGTCCCTATGTGGATTTTCAACCTACATTGACGCTCTGTTTGGCAGTACACCTGGTTTTATACAATCAAACGTGTCTCCAAGCCTGGAATTCAAAAATAAGAACCTGCTTTGAGGACACTGAGAGAAACATCCAAGGGGTTGGAGAGCAACATGTTGTTCATGAGCTACTGGATCACTGCTGTATGGGAATATGCACAACGCCAATAGCACTGTAATGCTGGTCTGGGGTGAGGCACAAAGTTCATTGCACTGTTTTTTTATTGTGCCTTTGTGCAAAATATGTACAGCTCTTAGCAATATAATGTTGGACTGTCTAGGCTATAATCCACAATATTTTTAAATTATTTTGTATAAAGTGAATTTTAAAACACCTGTAATGACAGCTGCCTTTAAAATGCTTCACGCTGTAAGAAAAATGTCCTCCTGATTATAATCAGGAGGACACAAAAATGACTATGATAAGTGTGAATGTGATAGGGGCTTAGATTACAAACTCTGGGCAGAGTTGATCATGTATAATCTCTGTAAAGTGGTGTATGTCAGGGATGTATAAATAACTTTTTAATATGAAATAATTTAATAGTTATTACACAAATGGTCCTTGATGTTTTGGAACCTATTAAGTATTGATGCACCATACAGGTTTCATAATTGTTGTCAGCCCGTTTTTCCCTTGGTCAGTATCAATCTATTTGAAAACAAATTCTCAAAATTAGAGAGAATAAACCAGTGGCTGAGATTTTGGAGTAAGAGTGGCTAAAAAAAAGGCACACGTTTTTCAGGTGCATGCTACTTGTCTCTGTAATTCATTTTTAAAATTTGGCTCATCTTGATAACGTGCTGTATGTCAGCCACTGAAATTGGTATCTCCCAATGACATGTGTTATTTATATACTGTATATGCTGCTTATCAAAGGCAAAGTAAGCCTGCTCTAATTGTTATGCATATTGACAGGATGGATCTACACTTGCAGTATTTTGCTGCATACTGAATGTCATTTTCCTCCATGCAGATAGCTGCATCACATTCATGGTCACCTAAACATTAATAGAGTAATCATATTTAATATGTATGCCAAAGGATATGTCATTGACAGACATCTCAAACTGAATTGTCTGAATTAGGTTTTTAGTTGGAAACTTGTGGCTTGGATGTGATCTTCAAGAGATTTTTATTGTCCCTGAATGTGATCTTCCAAAACATTTTTATTGTCCCTGGATGTGGTCTTCCAAGTGATGTTTACTTTCCCTGGATGCGGTCTTCCAAGAGATTTCTGTAGACCGTGTCCAAAAACTCCATTAATTCTATGGGGGGTTGTTTTAGGCAATCTGGTGGCACTTATTTGAGAAACTACAACACATTTTGCTGAAAAGTATCACCATGTGCTTTGCCCTAAGTCATCAAGTAACAAGCAAAAACAAAAGAGCTGCTGAAGATAGTCAGTGAGGTGTGAATTCTGCACAGTTCCTTAAATGAAATAATGTTTAAGTTAGTAATTCATTACTTACCTATTATAATTTACTGTAGCTGTGACAATGTGATTGACAAGGTAACTATAACTTGCCTGTTCCTTTAAAAGATAAAACATCCCATACTTTTAAAGTCCACAGGAGACCTGCATGACTAACAATTGTGTGGAACATATTAATAGAATTTAGTCATGAAATACAGGAATTAACTTCAACACAGGATGACATTTCCAAATCACACTATTTCACAACTAAAAATGTGCAGTAAGTTTTGAAAAACAGAAAAAAAGAATTAGCAAGTAATGTATCAATGAGAATGGAGCTTTAAGCAGCAGACAATTTCAAAACAAGACAGCACACCCTATTGTGCAAGCATTTGCATTGTCACAAACTGTTTGTAAAGAGAATATTTAAGATTAAACTAACTAAAAAGAGAGATTGCTCATAGAAGTTTAAGATCTTGCTTCCCCAAATGAACAGGTGTCATCAATTAGAACAACTGTTCATATTAAATTACAGCGACCAGTACAGAATATTTGACATTTCTCCACCTTTATCAGTTTATCATTGCATATGTATAAAACTTTTATATCTTCATAAAAATGTTGCACTTTAGGTGTTTTGCAATTGGGGGATTGTAACAGAATTATAGGGTTGAAACAAAGCAGCTAACAGATGCTGAATCCTTTGAATCAATTCTTCAGTTACATATTTTATACAGAAGTATTGTACCAATACTACACATTACAGATTGTATAATATTTATATTTTAGTAAAATACAAAATGTGGATGCCATGTTAGTGTAGGTCTAAGGTTTTCTGCAGTTTTTGGCATGGTAACAGGTAACATTTAGCTGCATGAAATGACTGCTGCAGAATGTTATATTGGGAAAAAAACCTATGCTCAGTTCATATGTATGGTCATATCACCAGCATCAATAACTTGCAAAGCATACATGTTGCAAGGATGCTGGTGATGACCATACATTTGAGCTGGGCAAAGGTTTTATCCCAATATGATGTCTAATCATGATTACTATTTGTTTGTGGCCTTTCAGGTGTTCATGTGGGAAAACAGAAGCTAGCAGTTTCTGTAATTTGACTATACCAGGTGTATATATCCTCTTATGCACTAATAATACTAATAATCCTAAGACTGTCTTAAGAGAAATGTTTATCCTCTTTTATTTCTTTTTTTCACTCCTTCTTATTGCCTGTTGTCACATGAACTTCATATTTCAAGGAGGCACAAAGTAAGTACCAAATCTGCAGATCCCCATATGCTTTTGCCCATTTGGAAGAAGGATTTTCAACTCCTTCTGGTCTGCCATTGCTACCACAATAGACAAGGTTCTCAGACTCAAAAGGGGCCATTTGCATTACAGAACATAGGGGTTATGTAATAAAAGGCACTAAGTTTCCCCAGGAGCAGTAACCCATAGCAACCAATGAGCAGGTAGAATTTACTGCTCACCTGTTTAAAAGCAAAGATCTTATTGGTTGCTATGGGTTATTGCTCCTGGGAAAACTTAGTGCCTTTTATTGCATATTGGGGATAGTGTTCAATGTGCAAAATTAGGCCACAATCGGCATTTTTGAAGTGCAGAGACTTGCCATGTACCCCAGGAACACAGCACTAACAGCACCTATAGACATAAACGCTCACAGACTCACTTACTCACATAGTGACAACCCTACCCTATGTTTTACAATTTTCTAATTCTAGAAATGTTTTATTTTATGTTGCTGTTTAAAGGGGGAACTAAAGTCTAAAATAAAATAATGCTAGACATGCTGTATTTTGTATACTATAATTAAATGAGGTAATGTGGCATTAAGGAGAAATCTCTTTAACTGGTCTGAAATACACCTTAGATCCCCAAGGTCCTTTTTGGTATACAAAGTTTTATTTTACATTAAAAATTATCCATTCAAAACCTGGCCGGCCAGGGATCAAACATATAACAATATAAATATATAAAAGATTATTTTCAAAATGATTCAGGTAGGTGGTCAATTAAAATTACAGTGATAGGAATTTTTCAAAATCTCCTAGATTGTATTGAGGGATTCCCCCAGTCTTGCGACAGCAATTATGCAGAGCAAAGTTGGTATGAGTTACAGTTCTCCAACATGGGAGTATTATGGTGTGAGTTATAGTTCTCCAATTCGGTAATCAAGTAAGAGATAATTTTCCCAATTGGGTTGCCAGGCTTATTATGTGGAGATATATGTAGAGAAGGTTACAAAGGGGTTAAATGGGGCATCACCCATACCCCTCTCTCTTCTGCAAATAAACATAAACAAGAACTTACTGCACCAGAAGCCTAATTAAACAAATGATTTTTGTTTTCAAAGTTGGCCGCAGGGGGGTCACCATCTTGTAACATTGTTAAACATCTTTGCAAGACCAAGACCACACACATGCTCAGTGTGGTCTGGGCTTCAGTTGGGAGGCTAAGATTAGCGTAATTTATGATCATAAATTATCAAGAAAACACAAGTCAAATAATTTCTACCATAGTAGCTGATACAGCAAGACTGATTAATAATCAGAATATACAGACTGCACTGGGCCTGTGGATACAAATCTCTACAAAGGTCACCGCTGCTCTACAGGGAAACAAACAAAGCTGCTCAAGTTCTGGGAAGGAAGGTGGGGGTCTCCCCCTGCTGTTTGAAGTATGATTGTCTACCTGCAGAGCAGTTAGGGACCGTCTGAAGTTTCCTATCTGCAGCAGTCAAAGCAAGTAAACAAAGGGGGAATTTCACTGCATACAGTCAGGTTTATTATAAAAATGGTAGACATTTTTTTTAATTAAAGTATATTAGAGATATGTTTCTTTTTCATTAAAGAAAGTAAAAATGGGATTTTATTTTTTTTTTGCCTTTGCATCCCCTTTAAGCACAAAAACATGTTTGCATATACCAGGGATGATTTAAAAATAGTGTCAGAAAAACAATATGTATGAAAGGAAATAAAGAAAATGCATAAAGAGAATGTCAGACTCACTAACATACTGCAAGGGGCTGAATTATCTTTGCTTGAGACACTGGGCTCGAGCAATCAGTTCCTTATACCACACATGACTTCCTAAAAGTTTCTGCATCTGTTTACTTCTGCTTGCTGCTGATTGTTTTTCTTTTGCTTGAGTGGGTTTTTTTAAAAATTAGAAAATAAAAAGGTTTTAGGTGCAGAGCTTTTTCTTTGTTGCTCGGGAAAAGAAAAATGATTGTCAGCAAGCTGAAAAAATTGGATGAAGAAACCACTAGGGATGTAGCGAACGTCGGAAAAAAAGTTCGCGAACATATTCGCGAACTTGCGCAAAAATGCGAGCGGTTCGCGAACGGTTCGCGAACCCCATAGACTTCAATGGGAAGGCGAACTTTAACATCTAGAAAAGACATTTCTGGCCAGAAAAATGATTTTAAAGTTGTTTAAAGGGTGCAACGACCTGGACAGTGGCATGCCAGAGGGGGATCAAGGGCAAAAATGTATCTGAAAAATCTGCCTGTGTGTGCTTGGAAGAGATAGTGTAGGGGGAGAGCTGTTAGTGATTTTAGGGACAGATGATAGTAAGTTTGCTGGCTAGTAATCTGCTTGATACTGCTCTGTATTGGAGGGACAGAAGTCTGCAGGGATTTGAGGGACATTTTAGCTTAGGTAGCTTTGCTGGCTAGTAATCTACTGTTCTCTTTAAACAACTGCCATACGTTGACCTTGTAGGCATTGTTTGCCCAGTTTTTTTGGACGCAGCCACTGAAGCAATGCTTGAAAAAAAGTAACTCAAGTGGTTTTTCTAGAGACGATAATATTATCAATATTTAGACAAAATGTGAACAAGCTCACACAGCTAGATGGCGGGTTGAAGAAAACAGTGTGCAAATAATGCCTACAAGGTCAACGTATACACTACTACAGCGGTGGATACGGATTACGTAAAATATATGAATGCTGCTTGAAAAAAGTAACTCAAGTGGTTTTTCTAGAGACGATAATATTATCAATATTTAGACAAAATGTGAACAAGCTCACACAGCTAGATGGCGGGTTGAAGAAAACAGTGTGCAAATAATGCCTACAAGGTCAACGTATACACTACTACAGCGGTGGATACGGATTACGTAAAATATATGAATGCTGCTTGAAAAAAGTCACTCCGGTGTTTTTTCTGGAGACGGTAATATTATGGATATTTAGACAGAATGTGAACAAGGTCACACAGCTAGATGGCGGGTTGAAGAAAACAGTGTGCAAATAATGCCTACAAGGTCAACGTATACACTACTACAGCGGTGGATACGGATTACGTAAAATATATGAATGCTGCTTGAAAAAAGTCACTCCGGTGTTTTTTCTGGAGACGGTAATATTATGGATATTTAGACAGAATGTGAACAAGGTCACACAGCTAGATGGCGGGTTGAAGAAAACAGTGTGCAAATAATGCCTACAAGGTCAACGTATACACTACTACAGCGGTGGATACGGATTACGTAAAATATATTATGGCTGCTTGAAAAAAGTCACTCCGGTGTTTTTTCTGGAGACGGTAATATTATGGATATTTAGACAGAATGTGAACAAGGTCACACAGCTAGATGGCGGGTTGAAGAAAACAGTGTGCAAATAATGCCTACAAGGTCAACGTATACACTACTACAGCGGTGGATACGGATTACGTAAAATATATGAATGCTGCTTGAAAAAAGTCACTCCGGTGTTTTTTCTGGAGACGGTAATATTATGGATATTTAGACAGAATGTGAACAAGGTCACACAGCTAGATGGCGGGTTGAAGAAAACAGTGTGCAAATAATGCCTACAAGGTCAACGTATACACTACTACAGCGGTGGATACGGATTACGTAAAATATATGAATGCTGCTTGAAAAAAGTCACTCCGGTGTTTTTTCTGGAGACGGTAATATTATGGATATTTAGACAGAATGTGAACAAGGTCACACAGCTAGATGGCGGGTTGAAGAAAACAGTGTGCAAATAATGCCTACAGGGCAAATAATGCCTAAAAGGTCAACTTATACACTACTACAGCGGTAGTAAAATAAAAAAAAGTAAAATAAAAAAAAAATGAATATTAAAAAAAAAAAAATTAAAGTTGGTGCTGCTGAACTACTAGGAGCAGCAGATTAGCACACCAGTCCCACTCCCCAACACTGCTAGACTAATAGCACTGGGCTCTTATAGTAGTAGTAGTAGTAGTAGTAGTAAAACAACAAAAAAATAAATAAAAGCAGTCCTTACAAGGACTACTGTTATTGCAGCAGTCAGCAGATGAGATCAGAAGCAGGACAGCTGCCCACTGCAGCTACATACAGAGCACTGCAGTAGAAGGTAGATTACTAGCCAGCAAAGCTACCTAAGCTTAAATGTCCCTCAAACCCCTGCAGACTTCTGTCCCTCCAATAACAGAGCAGTATCAAAACGATTACTAGCCAGCAAACTTTCAACTGTCCCTGAAATCACTAACAGGCAGCAGCTCTCTCCCTACACTATCTCTTCAGCACACACAGGCAGAGTGAAAAAACGCTGCAGGGCTTCGGTTTTTATAGGGAAGGGGAGTGGTCCAGGGGAGAGCTTCCTGATTGGCTGCCATGTACCTGCTGGTCTGGGGTGAGAGGGCAAAAAAAAGCGCCAACAATGGCGAACCCAAAATGGCGAACGTCGCGCGACGTTCGCGAACTTCCGGCGAGCGCGAACACCCGATGTTCGCGCGAACAAGTTCGCCGGCGAACAGTTCGCGACATCTCTAGAAACCACATGACTGTAAAAGGCTTAAGAAATAATATATTATAATTATATGTAAGAAAAGGCATTAAGTGTGTGTGTAGGTGCGGTAAGCTGTAGCAACCAATTAGCAGGTGGCTTTTACTGATCACCAGTTCAAAAGCATCCCATTGGCTGTTATTGGTTACTGCACCTGGGCAAATTTAAAGACCTTTATAAATATGGGGGATAGAATACATTTTTTTGCAGCAATATGGGTGCCTGTGTAGCTTCCTCATGAACACACCTACTGTGGTATTCCCAGACCCCTAAATATGGTGGATAGATTACATTTTTATTCAGCAATATGGGTGCCTGTGTAGCTTCCTCATGAACACACCTACTGCGGTATTCCCAGACCCCTTCAAACTGCAGTAGTCAAGGATGCAGAGACTTTAAAGTCTCATAAACCACCCAAATACTGTGAGATTCACAGGCATGGTCATCTACTCACAGACTCCAACACATAGGGGCACATTTACTAAGGGTCGAATATCGAGGGTTAATAAACCCTCGAATTCGACCCTCAAAGTAAAACCCTTCGAATTTGAATATCGAATTCGAAGGATTTAGCGCAAATGCTAGTAAAAATCGTTCGATCGAAAGATAAAATCCTTCGAATCGAACGATTCAAAGGATTTTAATCGGTCGATCAAAGGATTTTTCTTCGCTCAAAAAAACGTAGAAAAGTGATGGGGAAGGTCCCCATAGGCTAACATTGTACCTCGGTAGGTTTAAACTGCCGAAGTATGTAGTCAAAGTTTTTTTTAAAGAGACAGTACTTCGACTATCAAATGGTCGAATAGTCTAACAATTTTTTGTTCGAATCGAAGTCGAAGGTCGTAGTGGCATATCCGATGGTCGAAGTACCCAAAAAATACTTAGAAATTCAAAGTTTTTTTCATTCGAATCCTTCACTCGAGCTTAGTAAATGTGCCCCATACTGTGAGATTCATAGACTCACAAACTCAATTACATAATCACAAACTCGCCCATACACACTATAAGATACACTGACTTACTCACAGGCTCTGGCCTACTGTCAGACCATTCCTGCTTTAGAGGATCTTATCACTGTCATCAAAAATATGTTTCATGGACTTACCACTGATAGTTTAGAAAGTGAGTCAGAAGAGGGACAGTATAGTTCTGGGCTCTGCTATATCTGCTGTGTAGTATTATTCGGGTACTTGTTCTGAGCCTCCTTAATTGAAGGTGCAGGGTTTTTTTTATTACTAATTAAACAACAAGAAACTACACAAGGCAAAAGAATTGGCAATAAAGAAAAATATGACTCTTACCCATGTCACTAAAGAAATGTCACTGTTGCCATTAATTACAGGAAAAGGCATTGTTATATGGAAAACCTATGCGTTAACAATATGTCTAAGCACTATCTGCTAAACGTTGAACCAACAAAACATAGCAGATTCCATCGCAATGCTTACATTCTTAACAGTTCCCTACCATGTTCTCAAGTCAGTTCCTAAATTGCTAGCAGATGATAACACTAAAAAAGGTGAAAAATACTTTCATACCTTTGTGCTTAGGAGATGCACGTTCTTAATGGCTCAGTAAGCATGACCTTTCAAGCAAAAATAACATTTGTACTATAATAAAATATGTGACATTCTCAATGACTATCTGTTTTTGAAGTTTATTAATACTGTTATCAGAAACAAAAGCTGAGGTGAATGCATGTTATGAGCTCTCCAAATAAGCATTGAACAGAAAAGAAAGTTGCTTTTTTTTTTAGTCTTTAAAGTTTAAATATGAGCAGTTCTGAAAATCTGGTGGTGTGGTGCTAGGTTTTCATTCCAATAACATTCATCTAGTGCCAGGAAACACGAGATTTAGTACCTGAGGGATTGCAGTCTCAAATACCTTGCACTTTTTTTATACACTGCCAAGAATTTAAATTGGTAAAAGCTGGGGACTGACAAAAGTGTTATCCCCAGGAGCTTTTTCGGCACTGTGTTATCTGACTGTTTTACCTTATAGAATGTTTTTTTCCCATTCTTTTCTAAACAGACATCTAAAAGGAGAGTTGAATATAACCCAGCACTGATAAACAATACAATGATTTACAGAACATGCAATGCATTATTAGGTAGGCACCAATACTGGTATGGAACCTGTTACCCAGAATACTCAGGACCTGGGGGGTTCCAGATAACGGATCTTTCTCTCATTTGGATCTTCATACCTTAAGTCTCCTAGAAAATCAAGTAAACATTAAATAAGACCAGTAGGCTGGTTTTGCTTCCAATACTGATGAACTGTATCTTCGTTTAGGTCAAGTACAAGGTACCGTTTTATTATTAAAGAGAAAAAGGAAATCATTTTTTAAAAATTGGATTATTTCGATAAAATGGAGTCTATGGGAGACAGCCTTTCATAGCTTTTTGGATAACGTGTTTCAGGATAACGGATCCCATCCCTGTACTACATTTTATTCCAAGTCTTATCATCATTTTAGGTGTTCCACTGCTATATGGTCACCTACAGAATTTCTTAAATCTGTGTGAAAATAACAAATGAAAAAACCAACAAATACAAAAAGTATTGTAGAAGTGATACCAATATTGGTTAGCCAATATAGGTATCACTTCTACAATACTTTTTGTATTTGTTGGTTTTTTTGTTTGTTATTTTTTCTACATTTTGTGCTTAAATCTGTGTGCCAACTTTTAATTGGGTTGGGGTTGGACCCTCCTGTAGCCATTCATAGCCTTAGAATGTTTAAATCTAAATGGTTGGCAGACTTACATGGCATCAGCCTCGGAAAAGGCAACACATTCTATATCTAAGCAGTTTCCTTTCGCAGAATCTATTTAACTAAAAATATAATACACTGCATAAATTGTTAAATGACCATAAACACTATTTTGTCCGTTTGACAATATATTGTCTGTAAGCAAATTGATTAGAATGACATGCTTCACTGCAAAAGTGGGAATTCCGATTTGAACTGATTCAATAGTTCCTTTCTGGAAAATGAGATAATAGTACAGCTCACTAGTATTCCCATGTAACCAGCAGTAGGGCTATTGCAAAACCCTGTAAAGAACCTCAAGCTGATAATGGTGCATTGCGTGAACAGAAATCAGACAAGCAATAAATAATGTTTGGAATGTCCTGTGACATCATCTCTGCTGTATTTTATGATGTTGTCTCTCATGAGAATTTTATGCATGACATGACTTTCATGCTCTCTATTTGACCAAAAACACAAATTTTCCATATTCAGTGGACTTTCCATTGCTCCACTTACTCACTATTCTGTTCAAGATACTTCCTCCTATAGTAGCATTACACTGTAAATAGTATTATTCAGCCATATTGCAGGAGACATATGACAGACAACAAACAAAAAATACAAAAAGTCCTATTTCTGTATCTTATTTATAATTTATACCTTTATTGTCCCTCTCTTATACTGGACAAACAAGATCTTATCTTCTCTTCTATCTTGGGGGGGGGGTGGCTCCAAGCCTCCCAAAGGCTGAATCCACAGGTTCTGAATACCCGAGGAAAAGAGTGTGCTGAACCAATTATAGTAACCAATCATATGTTTGTTTGTTTTTAAAAAAAAACAAAAAACTACTAGTATTGGATGAATGATGACATGCTGTTGCAAAGCAATCAGGGCTTAAACTTACTAACTTATTTAACTTATTAAAATGAGATAAAATTGGTTGTGCAGAAGGCAGCTAGCCACTATCTGACTCTCTACATTATAAAACAATGACTATTTATAATCTATTTTTTTTTAAATGTTTTTGAATGTTTGCAAACAAATGGGTCCACAGTTTTTGCTATTTAAATTGAAAGTTAAACATTCTGAATAATGTAAATTAACTTACAAATGAATATTTTTGTACTGTGGTTTCCATGAATCTACATTGAAATGAATTATTCCTGAAACTGAATTGAAGAAAACACGCCCTTCTCAATGGGAAAATGCAAGGAATATGTATACTTCTAAATAAATCAACAAACAGCACATCCGTCATAATAAGCATTATCTCATTTTCCCACGGAACATGAAAGCACCCCACAATGCAGAAGAAACGATGCCAATTGCCAAAGCAAGAGCAGCTAAATGTGGTTCATATTTAATTCTACTTCAGAAAAGAATCTATAAATCAATTTTTATCAATCTAGTTTCTATAATGAATGATATTATTGAACCTATTGGATGGACAAAACAAAAGGGTAACCCCATAGAACAAGAAAAAGGCAGACCATTTCTGCCTTTAATGGGGTACAGAGTCCTAAAAAGTTAGACCACTATGACCAATGGTATGCCTAATGTAATAAAAGTTTATACTATATCTAGTAACACACAGCAACCAATTATATGTTTGCTTTAAAAAAAGATTTCCCCTCTTGCAGCACTGTTATCATAAGCCAGAGAGATGTTATTTAATAATTTAAGTACATTTTTCTTTTTATTTAACTATATACATATGAACAATTTAAAGGTGTGTGTGTGTGTGTATATATATATATATATATATATATATATATATATATATATTATATATATAATTGTCCAACACGTGTTATGCACAGTTTTAGTAATATTTGTTTAGCTTCAGATGGTGCGTCCACCCAACATGCGGAGAGTCAGTCCGCTAAAATTGCATATAAATATTCCAACAGGGTCGCACTCATATTCAATAAAACATTGCATTTATTCCAAACGCAGTAAAAACATGTTAGTCGTTCATGTGCAATACACAGAAAACGTATCTGTTCAAAGTCTGTTGAGAGTCGATATGAATAGCGACATTTCGGGAACATCTCGTCCCCTTTCTCAAGCACAGCTCTGCCACAGAATGCAACAAACAGAAACGTCCATTTCTTAGATCATGTTAACGCATGAAGACGGAAGTGACGTAGCCGGTTGCCTTGGATACGCGTATCCCCAGATATCGCGCATACATGAAAGCGGATACACCTACAACCTCCTAGTAACCATGGGAATTATTACATAGCAACATCAGATTAATTACAATAATATAATTACAATGGCAGATATATTGGAGCATATTATAGCATATATATCAATACTTACAACTCGCATGGGAAAAGTCTCACAAAAATAGATGCAAGTCAAAATCTCGATTTAACCCTTTAGGGGCTAATGTTTTTAGCCTATCAATCCACTGAACCTCAGTTTTTTTTTTAAAAAAACAGGTAATAAAGTGGTAAATGCAGATGTACGTTTGATATCATAGTTTGATATTAAAAAAAACTGAGGTTCAGTGGATTGATAGGCTAAAAACATTAGCCCCTAAAGGGTTAAATCGAGATTTTGACTTGCATCTATTTTTGTGAGACTTTTCCCATGCGAGTTGTAAGTATTGATATATATGCTATAATATGCTCCAATACATCTGCCATTGTAATTATATTATTGTAATTAATCTGATGTTGCTATGTAATAATTCCCATGGTTACTAGGAGGTTGTAGGTGTATCCGCTTTCATGTATGCGCGATATCTGGGGATATGTGCATCCCTGACAACCGGCTACGTCACTTCCGTCTTCATGCGTTAACATGATCTAAGAAATGGACGTTTCTGTTTGTTGCATTCTGTGGCAGAGCCGTGCTTGAGAAAGGGGACGAGATGTTCCCGAAACGTCTCTATTCATATCGACTCTGAATAGACTTTGAACAGATAAGTTTGCTGTGTATTGCACATGAACGACTAACATGTTTTTACTGCGTTTGGACTAAATGCTACATTTTATTGAATATGAGTGCGACCCTGTTTGAATATATATATATATACGTATATACGTATATACGTTTTGGTCCCGTTCTGGGCCTTTCTCAAGACAGAACGGCCCAGAATGGGACCGAAACGTTGACAATAAATTTTCTTTTCTAAACTGAATTATGAAACCCTGGAGTGTGTCAATCTTACTATCTACAATACATTTGACAGCACCCAGGCATGAAGAGAACACTTGACTGGAGTGCACCACAGCTGGAACTATATATATATATATATATATATATATATATATATATATATATATATATATATATATATATTCAGTGAAGAAAATACCGCACTCACAGGGCTTGTCATTAAAGCCACAAGGGCTGTGATTTTAATACTCAACGTTTCGGCCACGTTTTTGCACCACAGCTAGAACAATATATATATATATATATATGTGTATATGTATATGTATATATATATATATATATATATATATATATATATATAGATATAGATATACATCATATATATTATATATATATATTATATCTGGTATAATTAATTTGTTCCCCACAACCAAACTATATGCTTGACTTTGTCAACTGCAGCACACAATTCTACATTCTTAACTGTCATTTCTGCTTATGATTGTGGTGATTTATAAGTACAAAGGGCTGCTAGTTGGAGTCCCTGGTGGTTAACAATAAAAGAATATTTATTCTCACATTCATCTCTTCGCCTCATCTGGCACAGCTGTGCATCCATTGTCCTACTGTACCTAATTAAAAGTCTCATTTAACTAATGATCAACATGGCCTGTGACTTAAGAACAGATTATGGTACCATGTGACAGAGACCATTGGGCCAGTCTCTTTGGATAAAAACTGGAGTCTTTATTCCTTGGGTGAGGAGATAACATAGCACGCAGCACATGTTTACTTAAGGGATCACAAGCTAGTATCATAACTGTCAATTCTCAAAGGCTTGGAGCACACCATTTTGCATCTAATAATACAAAAATTCCTTTAAAGTGAGGACTCTAGTGCATCAATCATGTAATAAAATATTCATTTCTGCAAGTATGATTCCAGCACACTTTAAACATTGACATTACTGTTATGCTCACTGCTGCACACTTTTTTTTTTGTAAGTCATTCAGGTCAGATATACGTGGTGGGGATTGAAATTAATTATTAACATTTTTATAAATTCAGGAATAGCAAGGGATCTTTTCTTCAAAGGAAGGTTTCAAAATTATCACAAATAAGTCTTTGATCTTTTACCGTTTTGTAAAAAAAATACTTTTACCTCTTGTATTGTTTTCATTTGATTATTTATTCTTGATTAGGGATTGAGGTTCATTAGATGTTTGATTGGGGAAAAAACAATAAATTATGTATGTTTTAAGGATGTTATAATACTAGTTGTATTGTTTTTATAAGTGGTTGAACCACTAAATATAGTCTTGTATATTGATTTTTTCTTTTTTTTTAATAGCAGTATGGTTATAAAACTATGCAATACCCAATTGGGGGTCATTTATCAACACTGGGCAAATTTGCCCATGGGCAGTAACCCATGGCAACCAATCAGATTGCTGCATTCATTGTTTTACTTGCAGCTGGCTTTAAAAAGCTAATCACTGATTGGTTGCTATAGGTAACTGCCCATGGGCAAATTTGCCCAGTGTTGATAAATGAGCCCCAATCTTTATGTTTCACTGAAAATGTATAGAAAATAAAATCATGCACAGCTGACCAATTAACAGGATTGATCTTTTTCACTAATATGATACAGAAAGTAATATGGCAGTTACCACTCCTAAAGTATAGAAAAAGATGGAAAATAAACATTATTAATTAATAATATTAATATCATGTATTGTTTTTCTAGATAAAAAAAGCTTTCACTCTTAAAAGGAGAACTAAATCCTAACATAAAATGTAGGCTAGAAATGTTGTACATTATGTTTTGGGCTTCTGTACCAGCCCTAGGCGACCACAGCGCTTTAGCAGGAAAGATCTGTGTCTCCAAAGATGCCCCAGTAGCTCCCCATCTAATTTTCACGTGCTCTGTGCTGCTGTCACTTACTGAGCTTAGGGACCGACACACTATATACAGTTCACATAGAATATAAATGTCACAATATAAGGCTGATTAGTAATTAATACAGATAATTACTACATGGCAGCACAGAAACCAGTGCAATTAGCATTAGAATTTAATAAACAGCCCTGTAGCTTCAGCTATATTACAGGCCAACCTAATTTTGTGCTTGATAATTTGCAATGACCCCTAAGCTCAGCTTCTCAGCAGCTGCTCAGAGCTCACTGAGCATGTGAGAGTCGCAGACACTTTCCAAGATGGTGACCCCCTGTGACAATTTTGAAGTTCTGGATCATTGCTGTTATTGACAAGCTGAAAATTTAGGCAAGTGCCATAAGACCATTATATAAAATATATAATTTTTAGCCATATTTATTTTTATGGTTTAGTTCTCATTTAATGGGGGTTATATAAACAAGGCACTTAGTTCACTCAGGAGCCCATAGTAACCAATAGTAACCAAACAGCAGGTAGAATTCACTGGTCACCTGTTTAAAAGCAAACATCTTACTGGGCAAACTTAATGCCTTTTATTGCTTATGGAGATTAGTATCTAAAGATTCTGGTGAGTATTTTTGTAATTAAAAGGCAGATCATACAGTTATGGCACTGAACTCTACTCTAACTTTTTAGCAAAATAAACTATTAGTAAATATCCCATGCATATATATGATTATCATGTTTGTATCCTGTATTTGAATTTTGGCAATTCCAAATAAGGGCTTTTAAAACTCGAATCTTTTAAATGGGGGCACATTTACTAAGGGTCGAATATCGAGGGTTAATTAACCCTCAATATTCGACCATCGAAGTAAAATCCTTCGACTTCGAATATCGAAGTCGAAGGATTTACCGTAAATACTTTGATCGAACGATCAAAGGATTTTAATTAAATCCTTCAAATCGAGCGATTCGAAGGATTTTAATCCATCGATCGAAGGATTTTCCTTCGATCAAAAAAAGCATAGAAAGCTTATGGGCAAGGTACCCATAGGCTAGCATTGATGCTCGGTAGGTTTAAAGTGCCGAAGTAGGTAGTCAAAGTTTTTTTTAAAGAGACACGATTTTTAGTTCGAATCGTTCGATTCGAAGTCGAAGGTCGAAGTAGCCTATTCGATGGTCGAAGTACCCAAAAAAAACCTTCGAAATTCAAAGTTTTTTTTACTTCGAATCCTCCACTCGAGCTTAGTAAATGTGCCCCTTGATGTACAATTTCAGCATGTAAAAACTTGCAAGTTCATGTAGAAGTCAATGGGAGCGATTTTTTTCAACCTTTTTTTTTAAAAATTAATTGAGTTTGTATAAACATTGAAAATGATGCATGAAATATGTGTTACAGCCATTCCTGTATTCTTCGTGGCTAACGTTTGTTAATAAATATGCAAACATTTGAGCTTTTTAAAATTTATTTGAATTAAAAAAATCACAAATTCTTTTGATAAATGGCTCCCTGGAGTGCACTTTCTCTTATATATATATATATATGGTTTTCAATCAAGCAAGTCTTTTAAGGGCAACACTTAGATCTCAAAGCAACTGTTTAAATTTTTATTTCCAGTTTTTTATAATGTATGTAACATCTTATGCCCCTAAATGAACCTAGAAATATACTTACTGTAGATAAACGTTGGGAAAGTGCGAAATACACATCCAAAACCCAGCAGGAAATGTGTTTAACAATTGCAAGTGATGCATACTTCAAATAACTAAGATACTGAATATGAAAAACAGAAGATGCACACATTACTAAAATAATTCCTCTTTATTGATAAACATGGATTTTTAAACAGGCATTGGAAGAAAAGCTATGTTTTCTCTTCAACTTTTACGGGACATTTTTAAAACTTCCTACAGGTATGGGATCGGTTATCTGGAAACCTGTTACCCAGAAAGCTCTAAATTACAAAAAGGTAATCTCCATTGACTCAGTTTTATCCAAATAATACAAAATGTTAAAACTGACTTCCTTTTTCTCTGTAATAATAAAACAGTACCTTGTACAGTAATTCCTATTGGAGGCTAAACCAGTCTATTAGATGTATTTAATATTTAAATGATCAAAATTACAAAAAGATCCATTATTTGCAAAACCCCAGGTCTCAAGCATACTGGATAATAGGTCCCATACCTGTATGATTTTTTATTTTTGCTTAGATGATTCAGCGTTCCCTATACCATGACCTTTTCACTATTTTAACTACCAATTCACAATTAAGCATCCATGCAGGCTAACCAATCAGAAGTGTGTGTCTGCTTACTATGAAACTACAGCCTTTCTGTTGGTCATCAAAGCTAACTGCTGTAATATCTTGGGGCTGATTCACTATGGGTCGAATATCGAGGGTTAATTAACCCTCGATATTCGATTAGGAATTGAAATCCTTCGAATTCGAATATCGAAGTCGAAGGATTTAGCGCAAATTCTGCAATCGTACGATCGAAGGATTATTCCTTCGATAGAACGATTAAATCCTTTGAATCGTTCGATTTGAAGGATTTAAATCCAACGATCGAAGGAATATCCTTCGATCAAAAAAACTTAGGCAAGCCTATGGGGACCTTCCCCATAGGCTAACATTGACTTCGGTAGCTTTTATCTGCCGAACTAGGGGGTCGAAGTTTTTTTTAAAAGACAGTACTTCGACTATCGAATGGTCGAATAGTCGAGCGATTTTTACTTCGAATCCTTCAATTCGAAGTCGTAGTCGAAGGTCGAAGTAGCCCATTCGATGGTCGAAGTAGCCCAAAAAATACTTCGAAATTCGAAGTTTTTTTTACTTCGAATCCTTCACTCGAATTTAGTGAATCGGCCCCCTTGTGTGTGGCCACAAGCAAACTGTGTCACTTTGCTCTCTACCTTGTAATGAACACAAGTTGTATCCTGAATTCAGATGCAGAGTTAAAATACACGGAGAAAAACCCCATATACAAGAGGAACTCTTTATAAACCTTGAGGTGGGGAGAAAAAGATTTCTTACTTTCAAGTGTAACAGTAATGAAGAACTGGCTATAGTGCTTTCCCATATAGGTTTGGCTCAGATTTTGAGCCATCTGTTTCCCTAGACAAATATTATCCACAACCAAGATGCTGAATAAATAAACATTATGGTAATTTCCATAATTTGGTTTATGTTGAGCTTATTTTGGGCCTCCTGCATTTGTTAGTGTTCTGTTACTGGTATACAATGGAGTCTAATTCTAATTCTAGAATTTTCAAAGAAAAGGGAAGGTATTTTTAAATGACCCGTTAAAATGTCATAATATTTAGCCATATTGGTAGTTTATGCACTGTTCTGCAATTTCTTATTTTGAAAAAGAAAATATCAGTTAAGGGCCCTGATTTCTGAGTTCTTTAGCCATTCTCGCTTAAAATGACAATCTCTGAAATGTCAGGGATAGACCAAAACAATAAACATATAGCTGGAGATTTATACCTTTTCCCAAGCTTACCTCTTCTGTTTTGAAAACTTTGCGTGGCATTGATGTTTTTTTGCCTAACTGGGTGATCAGTGTATTGCTCATGCAGTAGGCAAGAGTGTCTTTGGTAAAAAAAACCTTTTCAATTAAGGCCCTTTCGAAATTTTGGATTTTTTTCCTGCAAACAAAATTTTTGGGAAAGTGTATTAATAAATAAGCCAAAAATAACTCGTGCGGATTTGGTCAGAGTTTTTTTCAGAAAATATTGAGATAAATTCGGACTTTGATAAATAACCCCCTAATAGTATGGCTACTTTTACTAATATTTTCTCATTAAAGAGCCACTCAACCCAAGAAATAAAACAAATTACTGTACATGCAACTCATGATATTAATTTTATCCACACCTCTAAACTTTTGCAATATTTAATTTAAATTGTTTTATTGAATATTTTTCATTAAAAGAATTGGGATTTGGCTGAATATTGAACTGAATCCTGGATTTTGGTGCATTCACCTTCAAATAGCAAATGCAGAAGTACATTTGGCTTCTTTATTTTTTGCTTTCCAAGAAAACATTTTAAGTGAATACCAAAAATTTGGTATGGACTGTGCTATTTTATATGAGCATAATGATGGTCACCAGCACAAGGTTCACGTATCATGGTAAATCTTTGGAGTCTGTTTTGCATATTTCCATTTTTCCCACAATTTGCTATAATTCTCTGTGGCCTAACACGCCAAAATTTGTAAAACTTGACATTCTTGCTGAACAACTGCCAAAAATAAATGTCAACAAGTACATAATTTTTGTGGATATATTTTGTTATTGGATAGCTATTACTTTAATTGCTGTTGTCTGTGCCTTTGACATGTCCATCCAACAAATGTTTTAAAGTAAAAAAATGTGCAAAGAAACAAAGATTCATGTTGTGAATACACTTAAACCAGATGTTACAAAAAACATGTTAATGATGTAATTTGTAAGTAATACAAGAAAAGTCCTAAACTTAAAAAAAAAATCTTGTCTGTTGTAAGGTAATTGTAGAAGTTAATTCAATCAAATATATTTAATAGCAGAGGAGAAGAGATTATAGTGATGGAGCAGACTCATTTATTTATTACTAATTATACTTTTAAAAAAGTACAATCTGTCCTGTTCTGTGCCAAAAGTGTGGACAGTTATTCTAAGATACAATTCGTAGAATTTGGATCTCACTGTTCATGATCATTCCATAAGATGCTTCAGTTTACAGAGTGATATTTCAGTTCTTTGTTTAGTTTATAAGTACAAAATTACAGGGCTTGGAATAACAAAATTCACACTTTAATACCCCCCTCCCCATTAAAACATTAGAGTTGGCATGCATCAGTAAGACTATGGAAGATTAACGGAAATCTAACATTGTATAAAGTGGGCCCCAGTATATTAGGCATTCAAGACTATGTAAAAATTATATATACTCTTAAATTTGCATTGCTCTGCCAAGCATGAGAGCATAATTTACCAATTCACAAAGCAATATTCTTCTATGTCAACTGCAGTATACAAAATATATTAGAGTATTATGAAGTGTTCACAGAATTATGTACTTCAGTTCTTCATTTATGGCAACACATTGGATCTTTGTAGCTGAAAGCAATAGAAATATCAGTTGCATCAGTAGTTTGTAAGAATTATATCCACTTTGCATTTTACAGTTTAACAAATAAGGGTTGAGTGTTACCAAATACTGTCCTTGCATTCTTACCGTGTATTTGAAGAAAGGAAACTAAACTTAATATTTGAATACTGTATAATTTAGGGAACCTGAAACCAAGCAGGACTGGACACTTCATATGAAAATTATTTACAATACCCTCCTGTGAAAACGTACTTCTTTATATGATAAGACACATGATGTGCCATTTGACTTATGCAAAATAACTCTGTCAAAGATATCATTACTAATGTACATTTAAGGGACTTGGGGATTTCAGAAGACTTTTCACATGATTTCTCATTGCTTCAGGGTATATAAAACTGCTTCCTTTTCCCCAGGAAACTAAGGTGGAGATGTGCAGCAGCAAAGCTAAAGATTTGAAGTGCTTAGCATGGCAAGTGTATTATTGTCATCCACTCTATGGAAGCCACAATCTAACACAAAACTAAAGTAGCAATTCTAATGGCACATTCTTCTTGAATACCATATTAGAATAGCATGGAAGGTGTTGAATTCATCCCATCATCTAGCAATATTAAACTACATATAGATTAATCTTCAAGGCAACATGCCTGAAAAATAATCATCAAGTGATGCTGAGCAATAACATCTGCAAGTATGTAGTCATTGAAATTGTTATATTATTCAGATAGATTTATAGGATAATATGCAGCAGTTATACAATGGTGGGTGAGTTTAACTTGACTCTCTAAACAATGTAATGTTTTATACTGAGTTTAAAACAGCATCAAATAAATGGAATCTTGGTTGTCGGAATACTGCATCCTTACAGATGACCATACTTCATTGAAACGGGGTGTTATATATGTACTTAACTACATACAGCATGAAAAAAACAAAACCAAATCCCAAACCTACAGTATTTTCTTTATTATAAATGAATTAATGCTGCCCGCCTTCCTAATTGTGTATTAAAAATAATGCAGAATCTTTCCAGAGTGAAAGCATACAAATGTTCTTACAAGGTTACTGTCAATAACTTCCCCTTTCACGGCGGCCTTTTGTCCTTGTTCCACGTTCTGAATTCCCAGAGAACTTGTTTGACTGTATTCTGTCAAAAGGACTTGTGATAAAAGAAGGCAGGTGTAAAATGAGCAAGCACAAGAGAAAAGACATTATGTATACAGTATATGATATTCTGCTCAGTATTGATCAAAGCCATTTGGTGGACTGAACATGAACCTAATAATCAGATCCTGCTTAAGCTTGCGCTTCCCCCGGTAATTGACTCTCGCATATTGATTAAGATGTTGATGTGTCCTAGCACTGCTCGTCAGTAATGCAAGCGAAAATGGGCCTCTTTTTCCCTCTAGTTCTTAGCACTCTTTCTGCTGCTGTCACCACGCTCACTCTAATGGATAAAGCTGTCATTCCAAAGCTCGAATGTCTTCGAGGCATGCAGACAAAATTAGCAGTTCAATAATTTATAGGACATGGAGAAAACTTTACCCAACAACTCTCATTGATTAGTCTAAGTGTTGTGACTGCATTTACCTGCTTTGCATACAGTCAGCCTTTTTAACTTGATGGGGTTTTTTTTAAGACAATTTTTCAATTTCACATAAAAGAAAAAAAAATGTAGTTCCCTCAATTGTGTAATATAGTGTGTTTGGAATATTGTTGATAAGTGGCTATACCTTTATATTTTTATCACCACTGACTTTAGAATACAATAACAGATATCTTAATTGATGTCCACTTTATATTTTAAGTATGGGTAGTATAAGTATCACAAGTACCTATATCTTTTTACTATACTCTTATTTAAAGGGATAGTATAGTTCCATTTGTTAACAAAACAGCTAATTACTGCAAAAGTATTTAGCTAGAAATAATGTATGTCATGCATAGCATTGCTGTTTCATGCCAGAAATACAGTGGCCCTCTCAATGAAAATCCGCTCCTCTAGGGCTATCACTGTAGCCACCCAACTATTGACTGTTCTTGACTCTCCATGTGCTCATTGTTCTTTTGGTTGCAATATATTTCTACTTGAAATGTCCCCAGGATTCCAGCTTAACAACAAATGTCCAATAAGTAGCCTCCACCTTAACTTGTATGTTATTTAGCTACTAATTAGCATCCATTTTGTCAAAATCACATGCAAGTTGTGGCACACATTTTTATGACTGCATTTGTGTGTGAATGATATCACTTTCAGTGTTTGACTCTAATTATCAACGCAAAGTTAAATTCATTTGATGCAAGTTAGTTGCAGATGTTGATGCAACCCACTATTGGATCCGTTGAAGTGCCACCATACGCAGTCTGACAGCAATTCCAGGATTTTTTTTTTGCTTTAATGCACTGAATTAATTTGAGCTGTCAGATGGGGTAAATTGGCTTTTACCGCAAATTGCAAAAGTATGTAAAATAAAATCAATCAGCATTAAGTTTTTGGGCATTACACTTTTACCTATAAAATTCCTTGCATTGTACTTGCAGGTAAAGTTAGAATTTCCAGTTGTCCTATCAGGGCCAGAACTAGAGGTAGGCAGAATAGGCATGTGACTAGGGTGTAACAGTGGGGGGGGGCACACTGGACATGTACTCTTCTGATGTCTACCCTTCACCCGGACCCTTGTCCCTCTACCACCTGCTCATACTTTACCTACCTGCAGTAGTCAATGTGCACTCGTGCAAGCATGTGAATGGGGAGGGGGATGACATGGCTGGCCATGTTGCCGAGGGTATCCAGTCGGCTTTGCCCTTTACTGCATCTTAGCACCTGTTTATATTACAACATTTCTTAAAGAACAGATGCAATGATACTTATGATAGATACAGACTAATACCAGATTAAGGAACATCTTTTCTTATAACTTCCCATGATAGTTATTTTAGCTGTACTAGTACATTTATATACATTAACATTAGGCACCAGACACTGCATAGGCTTCAAATAAATTGCAGCTAGCTGAACCACATCAAATCACAGAGAACAGTTTATGGGCATTTAGAGAATTATCATATGGCTGAAATGGTTTCACCCATAATAGTCACTCTGAGAAATGTTTTATCCGCATGTAAGAACGTGATTCCTTTTTAGATGGAAGACAATAATATCACCGAGATCCTTACACTGGTTACACACTCTTCTGTTCAATCCCCTTTTTGAAGATTAAGGCTGTTCTTACCAGCCATTGTTTCCTTCCAAGTGACTTCCTAACCCAATGTTTTTAATAAAATGATCATTTGTTTTGAAGAAATGGATATGTAAATTATATCCTTGTAAATGATGCTTAGTGACATCATCAGTTATAATCAGTACAATAAACACTCTCATGTGGTCTCTTCAGATAGTTGCAAAACATACAGGTAGGTAGGAAATAATTATTTACTGAAATCTCAGAAAATGCATTATGTTTCCTATTTATTGACAATTTGAGGAATGTTATTCAGCTGTGTATCTGTGCATAGTTCAGCTCCAGACAATATTCCCTCTAATTTCTCATTGGACTTGTTACAAAAAATGACTTCTTTGTAAACTTTTAAAAGATGGTGTTTAAAGAGTATATCTGAAATATACTACATTTTCCTTAGAATTCATAGCATTTCCAAATTTGACAAACCATTTAACTTATCTGCACTTACCTTCGCCTAGATCCTTTAGCTCTACAATATCAATGTGGGATTAGTATAAGAATACTTTTTTGAGATATTCTCTTTTTCTCAAGTGGATCTGAACAATATGTGTTATTCTAAAGCAGGACAATATTCATAGATGCTATCTATCATCAGTGGCAGTCTGTTTAAGATATTCGGCCTTGCAAACTGACTAATTGAAGATGTATTTATGTAGGAGGCTGCAGAACCAAGTGTATTATTTAATCAGTTTTAATATTTTATATTTTTAAGCATTTAGTTTATATTTTTGCTTTAAGAGTTGAAACATACAGTAAGCAAAAATCAATTGTGCTTATAATGTGATGTAATATGGTGAACTGTTGTGTAATTAATGCATAATGATTTTTTTAATATGCCCATTAGTTTCCTCTCCCAAATTCACAAGTTTCACAAACCCATTATTTTAAGTAACATTTTTCCTTTTCCATAACATTTTCTTTTAATGTCCAGATTTCCAACAAGAAAAATTCAGAAAGGGTCACTTGTCAGCTAATTTAATAATGAAAAGCTAATCACAATTTGTAAGATGCAATGTAATCTTAATTAAAGGTTAGGATTTCCATACTTGAGAGTTCAAAGTGTTGATAAAGTCTTAGGTTTAAGTATGGTCCAGAATATTGGCTACAGAAGGTTTGTGAGATAAAGCTTGGAATCCTTATAGTGTAGGTAATTATTTTCTTTATAAACTTAGAAATAGTATATCAGCCATTTTGATAGATAACTCTTCTTTTTAAACTGAGCAGTCCTACTCTTAACTCTTAAGTATACAGTACAAACATAACTTAGCAAAATCTCTTATTTGTTAAAATTTTAATTCCTCACTATATTAAATCTTCTATATGTTTTTTAAAATAAGCATTTAAATATATACAAAATATATATAATGAGACCAGGAGTATAATCATGTACAAGAGGTCATATGTATTTTACTGTGATGGTTTCACTACCAACACATTCTCTTCATATTTGGAATAAAGAAGGGAATTCTTCTGAAGTCCTTCTGATATGTAGACAAGTAGCCAATGCGCCTCATTACAAGCATTAAAAACTCAGAAACAGGAAAATAAGGTCCCTGTCCTGCAAAGGCAGAAGAATGGGCAGATGTTGAACCTGTTGTCATAATTCACAGCAATGAATTAGATATGACTATGAAGATTTTCATTCATCCTGGTCATAGTATATCTAGTATAAGTAATTCTAAAACAACTGGACTTGCTGAGTAATCATTAAGATGTTTCTTTGAAAGCATGTGGCTACCCAAACTGGGCATTTTTTAAAACAACAGCACCCAAGCCCAACAGGAACACCAAAAGAAATAACCACCCAGAGACACATAGTAGGTAAAATATAGTCATCCGATATGTACCTGGAGTGTCAGAGAAACTCAGGAGGAACTTCAACAAACATCATATCCCTGTGTTTTTCAAACCTGGCAACACAAATTAAAGTGAGTAGTATACAGATTGTCACTGCAGGTAGGGACATGCAGGATGATAGATGCAAAGTAGAAAGTGAGAAAACATGCTAGTATGCAAAAGAAGGAAACGGACTATAGAGAGAAAAGACAAAGGGAGACTGTTTAAGACTCCAGGATCATTAATGTTTACTATAATCATCACTATTTTGGTAAATAATCATTAGGAATATGGAGAGGCCATACTGTGTTGGTGTAAGGATCTACAGTATATCTTTGTGATCCAAGGATAAATCACAAAGAATAATCCGATATTTCTAACAAAAAGAAATCCACCCTGCAATGAATCCATCTTAAGAATTTATCTTGATTTTAAGCTCTGTTGGACAGGGTCCTCTTGTACTGGTTGTTTTGTATGTTATTAAGGGGGTTATTTAATCAATATCAAATTTAGCTCATATCCCTTCCACTATTTTTTTTTATTTATCAAAAAAAAAAAAAAATAACTCAGAAAAGTCAGGTCGTGAAAAAACCCTTGATAAAGCAAAAAGCTGAATCATACAAATTTTCAGATTTGACATCTGAATTGCTTGATATTTTTCGGGTTATTGGCCAAAAACCCTACATTTTTTTGATTATTGGACGAACCCTAGCGCAGATCACAATATCTTCCAACTGACTCTCCCATTGACTTATACAGGACTTCGACAGGTCTGAGATGGCAATTTTCGGATTCAGACTTTTTTCACCCATATAATAAATACGTTTTTTTTCCCTCTAGAAATTTAAGTTTTTGCCTAAGAAACCTCGACCAGGAAAAAAAAAATCAAGTTTAGTAAATAACCCCCTTTAAGAGTATACTATATACTGGCAGATTGATTGGATTCTGAATTAAATGAACCTCGAGTATAAGAGTGTAAGGAAATTTAGATTGTATGTTCTGCTAGGCCTGATGTAAATGATTAAACATTTTCTGTACTGAATTTCAGAGCATGTCAATGTGTTTTATTTTTCAAAGGAAAAAAAATGAAATCAGAAAAACGACATAAGTTGTTCAATCTTTGAAAGCAATATGATGCACCTTGGAACACATACTATAACTGCTGAAGATGGACATTCAATAACCACATCCAAAAAGGGAGCAATAACCGCATAAAAGGTAATACAACATCAAGCATCTATCACATAAAACCTGTTTACGTAGATGGAGTGTGACATTGACAAGGGCTGACAAGAGTGTGTAAAACAGTTAAAAAAATGTGAGTCCGCATTCACTTTCAGGGCACTGAATCTCATTAAGCAGTGAGGGATGGTGGAGAAGGGGAAGTATGCTGTTAACAGATTTCCGCCTAGCACACTGACATGTATGGTTTAATAGTCAGGGAATCTAAGGTGCAAAGGTGTGATATGATTACATCTTCCCTTGAGAAGGATGCAGATGATGAGCATACTGACACAGAACCAGCCATCATAAAGAGAAATAGCAAATCTTAAAATGAGGACAGAGAGCCATTTGCTTGGAGTAAATGTGATACATGCAATATTAAATGAAAGTGCATAATTTCTTTTACATAAAATTGCACGAGGGACAGCCAATCTTACTGCAACTAGTCAAGATGATTTTTTTTACACATCTAGTGAAAAAGAAAGATAAACCTTTAGAAGTTAAAGTTTATTTTCTCAGCTCTATTGTTAATGGTTAATACACAGTTATGTCTAATTAAAATGGTTTCACTACAGAATAAACAACACAGTGTAAGCCTCTTACAATAAAGGTCATAAGACATAGGACCCTCAACATACGGATATCATATATATATATTTTGTATGGCCACCAGTCTTGTCTCCTGTTGTTTTTTTGTGACATAAATTTTTTCAAGATGAATACTGTGTCATGAACACTAAAGAGTTTTTTCTAATTGGTTTTCTCCAGTACGTATGCACTAAATTATTTTTTAAAAAATCCAACTTCACGTTATTATTCATGTATTTATGCCACACAGTTGTACATTTTGAGGGGTATTTACTAAAAATCTATTTTATCTGTTTTTTTTTTTTAAAGCAAACTTGACCTAACGATTCACAAATTTAATTCAATAATCAAATTATCAGCTCAAAAAAGTTGGTGCAGGTAAAGTTTCAACAAAATTTATGAAAATTCAAATCATATTACTTTTTTGCTGGATTTTTTCAAGTTGGCGCCAGAAAACCCCAACATTTTTCATATTATCATATGAAAACCAGCACAGACCACGACCTCTTGAAATTGCAAAAGGTCTATCTGCCATTGACTTCTACATGACTTTGACAGGTTTTAGTTGGAGTATTTTCAGATTCGGAATTTGGGGTGTAATCATTTAATAACTGAAGTTGAAGCATCTGATGGTGAAGTGTGAGCCACCCTTTCCCCAAAAAAGAATTCCATTACCATTTCCATCCATGTGCATGTTTTCTCCTTCACAAAGGAATCATGATATTGGCAATAGTTAGCTGCTAAATATGCCCTAGAAGAACTGTTGTTGTGATGTACCTAACCTGTCACAATTCTAGCGAATCTTAAGTATCTCAAGTAAAGCACTGCGTCGCCTATCCCTATGCTGCCACTCTTCTTTTCCAGGCTCAACATTATAATTTAATGATCAGGACTTTTGCTTTTGAAGAGCCTGATACTTGCCTGACACTTCCCCAATCATTGGTCCTTATCCATCATAAAATTCTCTGTGCAGATTATTCTCTTTCATCCTTCAAGCAAAAAAACTGATTCCACCAGCACTCCTCTAGGATTTCTGACAACCTTTTTATCATGAGACTGAGAACCTGCTTCAGCAATATTTTGGTTACCTAACTTTTCTCAGGATGTTTTAGACTTTGTATGACATGCTTTGTATCTTACTCTATGATTTTCTGAAGCAGCTTCCTGCTCTGGATCAACCATGGACTCATATCTCAACTGATTTTCTTATGTCTAGTAGCATAACAACCATTATTGTGACAATGAAAGATAAGCTACACGATTCCTTTAAAATAACTTACTTATACTTATACTTATACTTATACACCCATCCTAAACCAACATTCTTTTTAAAAAGGTATCTGCTTTGGGGTATCCATGGAATACAATTTGCTTTCAGTCAGACTTCTAACATTGCCATTCTTCCTTGGCGACTGTAATCAACCAAGTAATATAAAGGACATCATTATATTAGACCCTTCACCTTTACAGACAAAATCAGTCTTGTCTTTCCTTCCAACTTGCATCCTTTTCATGATATTAAATATGTGCATGATATTCACATTTTTAAAAGCTTATAAGCCAGCAGAGGGTTCTCCTGAAGGGGGAGATGTGCACAGAACAGCCTGTTGTAAAGCCTACAGGTGTTAGAGAAACCCTGAAGTTGGCTAACATGACAATACATAATAACATGCTAGTAGCTGCTCCCATGCCTATGTGTGCACCCCATGTATTATATATACAGGTATTCTGTTTTAATTGCCACCTACCATTAACCAAGGCATGGCTTTTATTCCTTTAGAATATTCTAAAGGCCTTTTTGGTGCTGCCTAGTTATAGCCTTTTGTCTGTCCATAGATTCAGAATATTGCCGCCAGATTTGGAAACAAAAAACTACTGCTTGGCTTTTGGCTTAAATACAGATTATGCTATCTGTGGTTTACTTAGAGCTTCATCTAGCATCTTATGTCCCTATTTTCTTGTCCAACTGGTCAACACAGGGGATCTAGATTAATCTGCAGAACTCTTAATTCAGAAAGAGTCAGACTGATAAAGAAAGTCAGCCTCTATACCAGATCCTACCAAGAATGTGTATTGCAAGTGCTAAACCAGTCAAGGGGAGATATTAGAAATGCTAAGTCAGAATTATAATAGCAAAGGTTTCAATTTCTGTATTTTACTCTATCTCAACTATTATATTTCATTAAAAATGACATCTCAGCAAGTCAGCAAATCATCACTCTTGTATCTGATGCCTCAAACTTATAAATATTAAATAAAATGGTGATCATTTACTAAGGTGCCCTGGTTGTAACCTAATCAATTAAAAATCAAAATTCATATTTCTTTGCATGTCCCAGGTTCAGTATCTGATTACAGAAAATAATTGCAGCCCTATGCTAAATTCCTGCAGTCCATTGTCATTGCCCAGTGTCCCAACCCAACGTGTATAAGAATCTTACTTAGGCACATGCAGATATAGTATATCTTTCTGAAGTCATTATTATATGCATTATGAAAATGCAATGTATAGTGGCTGCTGTGCCACATAAAATGAATTTAATATGAGATATTTCCCTTTTATCTTTTGTGATCTTGGACACAGTATAGTCAATGCTTTTTTTTAATCTAAATGAAGACAAGATACAGGACTTCATTTTTTTTAGTATTTGTCATTGCAAAAAAACGTGTGAGAAAGAAGATGCATTGTTCAGCCTGAAATGATTGTTCTTAGCCCCTGAGTAACCTCTTAAATTGTTAATTGATTTGCGTGATAAAATGTTATTTTCTAACAGATGCTGGAAACTGATGTGCTGATCTTGGAACTAAAAATGGTCTGCTGCAAAAAGAAAAAAAGTACAGCTCCAATCACATGCAAGACTCAGTACTAGGATTACATCAGTCCCCCCCCCACAGACACACACAGAACTATAACTCACACCCATTTTTGGCACTTCTAGCAATGATAAGAAGATGATAAGTTCTACATGGTACCCTACAAAAATTCCTCTGCTAGCCAGAAAATTGGCACAGAAAAGACTCCACTATCTCACACATTCCAGCTGTTTCATCCTTTCTTGGTCCCCTTTGCTCCTAGAGGCGGCATCTTCATCTCTTCTGATATCCAACAGATGTATACAATATGTAAGGCTGCGTTACCGAAGTCCAGAACATTGCATGTATTGTCTGAAACGAAGCAATGTGGCAGTCAGTTTAAAACAAAAAATCATGTTAGGAAAAGACTTCATCGGTTCCCCAGTTTTTTTATATGTCGTGAAGAGTTTAATGAATAACACATTTTGTGTTAGATTTGTTAATGTAAGGAGTCAGCGATGCTGAAATAAGCAATTCCTAAAATGTGCTACGGTATATGGAATTAATTGTGATATATTATAGCACTGTGCCTGGTGAATACCCCACTTTGGGGTCAATTCTGCTAGTACTAACTGAAACAACTTTTTCCATTTTGAAAACAGTGAAATCAGAAAAAAAAATCCCAAATTTTCTCAAATAATCTCTAATCTAAAATAACAGTAGATGCGCTAAATAACAATATTTTTTTTAAAAAAAAATAGACATGCAGGAAAAATATACTATTGTACTCAAAATCCAGCAGTGGACAAAACTTCACTTTTGATAAATGTGCAACTTATTTTCCCCCTTTAAAATCATCCAAAGGAAAAAAAAAAAAGAAAATGAATTCTTCATGATTCTCTTGCTCCTGCAATTAAAGCCACACATCTTTATGAAAACACTATGTGTTAACCCATAATGCACAGCAGGCGTGGTATAATTAAAACAAAACTGCTGAGTTTTATGCAAAGATCAATTTAATCCTTGGAATGATGTGGTTCTTGCCAAAAGCAGCTGCAACCAGTGAATTGGATTATAAATTTACTCAAAGAGTTTCTATAATTGGAAATCTTGGGAAAAACAGGCTATTTACAATACACAGTGGCAGAAACACACATATTGCACATGGTTACAATAAGCAAGGAAACCAAACCTTTTTAGCATGTGCAAACACACTAATGTGGAAACTCAAATTGCGGTCTATACTTTCCAAGGTTCTCCAACAAATATCTTTGTAATAAATGTATACCATGCTTGTAATAAACAATGCAACAGTAATTATGACATTTGACATAATTACTTTCTTGGCTGCGTGCAAAAAAAATGAGATAAAATTTGGATACCGCACTGTACATAAAGGTGAAAAAGTGTAAAGTGAAAAGTGTAAAGGCACCTTCATCAGCAGAGCTGAGACAATTAATCATGGTTTACTTTGCAGATATATTTATTTCACTGATAAAAAACTGGAATCTGTTGAAAGGTACTCATGCTTATTTGGTGCCAGATATGCCTTGCAATACTTCTGTTCCAAAATGTCCTACTGGTTAGGTAGAGTGTTCTATGCTGCCCACCTTTATTTCAAACATTTACTCTTTGAGGAAAAAGTTATTTTCCTTATTTATGAATTGTTTAGCCAGTAGGTTCTAGTGATGGGCGAATTTACGCAAATTCTCGAAATGGCGCCGACGTCGAGTTTTTTACATTGGCGTCTGTTTTTGACAACGGCATCCATTTTTTGGACGCCGGCGACATTTTTCTCTCCAGCGAATTTTCGCGGCTGTTACACAAATTTATTCGCCCATCACTAGTAGGTACCTAATAGTATATTATATCATCCCCACAATTAATTCCACATGAAGCTATCATTTTAGGATGTGAATAAATATTTAAGTCTCTGTCATGACAAATATTTTCCTGAAAAGGCATTACACTGAACTGTTATTTATGTACCGAATCCACTATTTAAGGATTCAGCCAAATCTTTCACAAAGGATTCGGGAATCGGCCAAATCCTAAAATAGTCCTAAAATACAGAACCAAATCCTAACCCTAATTTGCATATGTAAATTAGGGAAATGAAGGGGAAAGAGAATAAAAAAGAGAAACATTTTTTGAATTCCTTGTTTGAGTGATAAAACGTCACATCATTTTTTGTATTCGGGTTTGGTTCACCTTGGCACTTGGATTCGGCCGAATCTGAATCCTACTGAAAAAGGCTGAATCCTGAACCAAATCCTTGATTTGGTGCATCCCTACCATGTACACAATACAATCATTTACATTTTTCTGTTGATCCTACAGTCATTACAGAGAGGTGCTCCCTCATGGAAAAGAACAATTTTTTAGGATAACATTGGCAAAGTCTTTATGAAGCACCTAAATTGGAGTTCTTGTCAAGGAATTGTCTCTTCTACACCTCCCACAAGAGATACAGGGGCAAAGGTGGAGCTCAGGGTGACATTCAGTAGTGGAATAGCACAAGTGCTCTAACAAACAGTTCCTGCAGAAATTCGGCTTGTTAACTGGCATAATCAAATGTTGATGGAGGAGCTCACCAAAAAAAAATAAGTAAGTGTATAGATCCTTTTTCTTGGGTGATAATAAGCTATATAATGAATTGGTACATTGATTAGTTTATATTTACCTTAATAAAATAATTAGCCTTATCATTACTGGGTTTTCTATTACTAATTATTTAGCAATTTTAAATATATATATATATATATATATATATATATATATATATATCTGAGTCCTGTACTGGAGCACACATTCAAAAGTAACAGCTGCCTGGGTGCTGGTTAAAATCTATAGCATATAAATCAATCATAATAAACCGCTCTACACAGGACTTGTAAATGCAAAAAATAGTGAAAATATTTATTTCGACGTTTCGGTTCAGATACGAGAACCTTCCTCAGGTGGGGTACTGAAACGTCGAAATAAATATTTTCACTATTTTTTGCATTTACAAGTCCTGTGTAGTGCGGTTTATTATGATTGATTTATATATATATATATATATATATATATATATATATATATATATATATATATATATATATATATATATATATATATATATATATATAGGTATTGTACCTCTTATCCAGAATCCTTGGGACCTTGAGTTTTCCAGATAAAGGAGCTTTCTGTATTTTAGATCTCCATACTATAGTCTTCTATAAAATAATGTAAAGATTAAATAAACCCAATAGCATTAATTATATCTTAGTTAGGACCAAGTAGAAGCTATTGTTTTATTACTACAGAAAAAATCATTTTAAAAAAATGTAATTATTTGATTAAAATGGAGTCTATGGGAGATGGCCTTCCTGTAATTCTGAGCTTTCTGGATAATGGATTTCCAAATAACAAATCCCATAGCTATATATATAAATATTTAACACTCATGTTCCATTGCATGCTTAGTCGTGTAATACTTTATGTGCAGGGGCGTAACTACAGAGGAAGCAGACCCTGCGTCTGCAGGGGGGCCCAGGAGGTATAGGGGGCCTATGAGGACCTAATTAATGAGAAATGTCAATATATATTGGTAAAACAGGACAACCTCTGGAAATGTTGGGGGCCCTAAAATTAATTTGCTGTGGGGCCCAGTAGCATCTAGTTACTCCACTGTTTATGTATGCATCTTTATAGTCATTATCCAGTGTTGCACAATGTTCTGGTGAAAAGCCACTATTTCTATCATTACTCAGCAAAGTATTTTGACAGAACTGGATTTTCTTTCAGTTTTAAGGTACAAAAATCAGGTGTTGGAAAAAATATAAAAAAATTTTCCTAAGAGATCTTGGATAGATTTGAATATGACTTGTCACGGGAAAAGGAAAGGTCACTTGAAGAACAAAGAGGGCATGTGTAGGTATATTTTTAAGTTAGCTATTAAAGTTAGCTATTATAAGTGCTATAGATCACAGACATAAAAATATCAGAAACAGCTAAAATGTTACAGACAAAACTTAAAAAAAAGAAAGCCAAACTATTAAACACATAAAATTTCTAACAGTCCATTTCTATTTTACCTGCCATTAGTACGTTGTGAGATAAATTGGATTTTAAATAAAAAAAAATCTTAGAAATTGATACTCCACTCTTAGGATATAAAATTGTCAATAACAATAAAGCATATTAACAATTTTTACAAGGATCTATCGGCATATTTATATTCAGAACAGCAGTCATTCTTTTAGTAAAATAAAATTGTTTTTGCAGTTCACATATTAACTCCATTATAGGTATCTGGCCATTTTATTAAGGTTTACAGCTATTGTTGCAGAGACATCAGACCAGCAGAAGCCAAATTAGTCATGTTTGGAACTTATAATCACTTAGAAATAGTTGTATGTGCTCATTTTAACAGTATGCAATGGTATCCTCTCAACAGGACTAATAAGCATTAGCTGTAATGAGGTCAGCCAGTCCGTTTGGCATTATCGTGGGATTTAATTGGGACACTGGTCTCTGCTGAAGTGAAAATTAATATCTTTTGTCAATGTTCTGGTGAAATGTTCTGTCTTATTAAACTATGAGGGTCAATTAGAAAGCATTATGTAATAAAATCCCCAGCAGCAGGTCTCAAATTGAGTTACCATCGTCATTATTCCAGACCTATTGCATCTGAAAATGGGAAACCAGAAGGAATGTCATGTATGAAGTGTGACAGGATACTTACAAGAACTCCATGCTAAGGGCTTAACAAGCTAGAAATGACCAAGTGATAATACAAAAGCGCCCATTTTCGAGCCTGTTACATTCAAGTAAAATACTGGCACATTTTGTCTTCTAGGGGCTCATTTCTTGAACCTCAAATTTTTATAGTTGAGTTTTTAAAGGGAAAAAAACCTTGAATTCTTAGGGGCAAATTTACTTATGGTCGAATATCGAGGGTTAATTAACCCTCGATATTTGACTGCCGAATGGAAATCCTTTGAATGTCGAAGGATTTATCGAAAGGATCGATCGATTAAATCCTTCGAATCGTTCGATTCAAAGAATTTTAATCCATCGATCGAATGATTTTTGTTCGACCAAAAAAAGCTTGCAAAGCCTATGGGGACCTTCCCCATAGGCTAACATTGACTTCAGTAGATTTTAGGTGGCAAACTAGGGGTTCGAAGTTTTTTTTTTAAAGATACAGTACTTCGACTATCGAATGGTCGAATAGTCGAACGATTTTTAGTTTGAATCATTCGATTTGAAGTCGTAGTCGAAGGTCGAAGTAGCCAATTCGATGGTCGAATTAGCCAAAAAAAAAACATTTGAAATCCGAAGTTTTTTTTATTCTATTCCTTCAATCGAACTAAGTAAATGGGCTCCTTAGACATTTATTATACCCCAAATCTGCTAAAATCTGAATCCGAAAAATACTCCATCTCAGACCTGTCGAGGTCCTGTAGAGGTCAATGGCAGATGTCCCTGAAGATTGTGATCTGCGCTGGTTTTCATCCGATAATCCGATAAAGTGGATCTTTTATGGCGACAGTGGTGGGTGAATCTGACCAGTTTCACTTCTCCAAAAATGTTGCCAAAATGCATTAAAACTCTGTGGGCTTCAAAAGTTTTTGTCGCACGAAATTTTTTTTTCACCCGTTAGAGTCTAATAGGGGCTAATTTTTGCTGTGAAACTCAGCGAAAAGGTTTGCTCATCCCAAGAGACAATTTGATAAAATTGTATTTTCGAGGCGTTAATCGTACAATTCAAATTGATGCACAAATTTGTTGCAGTGGTTTTTTTTAACCAACTTTTTCAAGAAGATTTATTGATAAATGTTAAAGGAACAGTTCAGTGTAAAAATAAAAACTGGATAAATAAATAGGCTGTGCAAAATAAAAAAAATTCTAATATACAGTAGTTAGTTAGCCAAAAATGTAATCTATAAAGGCTATCTAACATAACATAACAGAACACAACTTCCTACACAGCTTTCTTGGCCTCCACTGATTGGTTACCAGGCAGTAACCAATCAGTGACTTGAGGGGGGCACTTCTCAAACATGAGCAAAGTAGCAAAAATTGAAAATAGGAGAGGGAAAAAACTTGGAAAAGGATCAGAAAGGATCAAGACATGAAGAATAAGAAAACTAGTGAAAAAGTAAATAAGCAAGCGTCTGACTAGATTTATAAAATATTCCCCACATATTGTAAGTTCAAAGTAGTTTTTCACACCATGCACACACAGTTATAGTTGTGCCTTTTATATTATTATGGACCTAACTGAAAAATATAGATCTGTAGTTGAAAGTGTATAAAAAGCACATGATAACCCCTGCTGTTGCTAATTCTCCCATAGTGAAAGTTATCAGTGGACCTGGAGTTTTGACATTTATTTGTGTAGAAAGAGTCACCAACAACAAAGAAGTACATACATTATTTCGATTTCAGGAAAGTGGCCGTGTGACCTATTTTTTTTTATGGTTGTGCTGTCATTAATAAAGTAGCTCAAATGATATTCTCTAAAATTATTTACAAATACTACTGGTTAAATATATTTTGTCATTTGTCAATTTACAATTCATTTACTTAGGGTGCTTCCCTGAGCACTTCTGCAGTTTAAATTAATTTAAATTTTTTTTTGTTTATCATCATCATTACGCAGTGCTTTACATTAGATGACGAACAGGGAGCAAATGGTAAATAACGAAAAGGATTTACAGAGTAGGATTAGAGGGCCCTACTCAGAAGAGTTTACAAACTAAATGGTTAGGGTACAATTGAAACATAGGAATTTTAGAAACAAATTTGTGATTTATAATATGACTGATTAATTTAAATTCATTGAATAAGCTTCCCTAAACCGGTGGGTCTTTCTGGAGCTTTTGGAAGTTTGGAAGGAAGGAGAGAGACTGACAGATCGAGGCAGAGAGTTCCAGAGAAAAGCAGAAGCCTGAGAGAAGTCTTGCAGACGAGAATGGGTGATGAGAGGAGAAGAGAGGTGAAGACCAGAAGCAGAATGAAGGTTGCACAAAGGAGTGTATTTTGAGACCAGAGATGAAATATAGGGAGGGGCTTCTTTGAATGTGGGGCTTCCTTGAATGTGAGTGTTAGTAATTTGAACTTGATTCTAGAGGAGATTGGGAGCCAGTGAAGGGATATGCATAGGGGAGCAGCTGAAGTGAGCTGTGAGATAGATGAATGAGTCTAGCAGCAGCATTTAGAACACATTGGAGTTGTGAAAGGTGACTTGTTAGAGTACTTGCAACGAGTAGGTTACAGTAGTCAAGGCGGGAGATGATAAGAGACTGGATAAATGTTTTGGTTATATCTGAACTGAGATATGGCCATAATCAGGCAATGTTGCGCAGCTGAACAAAACTTTTACGAGTGTTTGGATGTGTGCTGAAAACGACAGATGAAAAGATAATTCCTAGGCAGTGAGCCTGTGTGGTCGAGTGAAAGGTGATGCTAACTGTGAGTGATATCTGAGGGACAGGGGAGGATCTTGGAGGAAATATAATGAGTTCTATTTTAGAAAGATTCAGTTTGAGGGGGTGCTTTGAGATCCAGGAGGAGACAGCAGAAAGGCAGTCTGTAACTTGGGAAAGGACAGAATGAGAGAGGTCAGGAGTAGATAAGTAGAGTTAGGTGTCATCAGCATAAAGGTGATACTGTCCAAATGACTGAGTACATTTTCCTAGTAAAGTACAATAGTATAAAGTGAGAACAGCAGAGACTTCAGGAACTAAAACAGAGAGAGGGAGCATAGTAGAAGTGGAGTTAGAAAAAGCAACTTTAATGGAGTGGTCAGAAAGATAAAATATAACCATGAAAGAGCAGTGTTACAAATGCCAGCTGAGTATAGAATGTCTAGGAGGAGTTTGTGGTCAACTGTGTTAAAGGCTGCAGAGAGATCTAGAAGGATGAGTATGGAATAGTGGTCTTTAGACTTTGCCAGAAGAAGATAATTGGTTATTTTGGTCAGTGCAGTTTCAGTTGAGTGTGTTGGGATTAAATATGTTGAGGTTTCTGTACATGTGGGTGTAGAGCGATGGTTGTGATAGCGCAGGTGAAAGTGTTATCGGAAAGGAAAGTCTGTGATGGTCATATAGGGGGAAAGGGGAGTTAGCAAGGTTGGAAGGGTGACATGAGTGGCAGAATATAAGATAAAGAGCATGACCCTCAATGTGAGTAGGAGAGTCAGTCCACTGAGAGAGACCAAATGAAGCTATTTGTGAAAGGAGTTTAGAAGTAGCTGGAGAAGCAGAGTTGTCAATGGGAATATTGAAGTCACCTAAAATGAGAGCTTCTTTGTCACTTGAGAGAAAGTATGGAAGCCAAGCAGCAAAGTGATGCAAGAAAGTAGAGTAGAGATGAGGGGGGTCGTGACTGTGACACGAAGAGAGATTGGAGAAAACAAGCATATGCTGCGGACTTCAAAAGAATTGAAGGAAAAAAAAGTGGGTGTGGTTACAGTTTGAAACATACATTTGGAGGAGAGAAGAAATACCACCCCACTACCGTGACAGTCTCCTGGTCTAGGGGTATGACTAAAGGAGAAGCCTCCATAGGAGAGGGCAGCAGGTGGAGCAGTGTCGGTAGGAGAGAGCCATGTGTCAGTGATACCCAGAAGGTTAAGAGATTTGGATATAAAGAGGTCATAAACTGCTGTGAGTTTATTGCAAATTGATCTAACATCCTAGAGGGCATATGAGAACGGAAGAGAGGGTGATGGCTTCATGTGAATGAGGTTTGCAGGATTAGAAGTGTGTAAGGTGGGGGGCGTGGCCTGATGGCGACCTAGCTGCACGCACTCAGAGAGCTCCGAGCCACTGCCATCCTGTTAGCCCATTTTTTCGCCTTGCAGAAGCTGAAACTGCTACTAACTGACGCTACACTCTCTGCTGATTGCCAGGTGCACGACGATGCGCAGAACAGCGCCCAAAACTAAGCCAGATGCCGGCGCAAGACTCGAGCAGTTTGCCCGCGTACCGAACCAAGATGGCGCCGCCTCACCACCAAGCACTCCGGAGCGGTCTCCCACAGCATTGCCGACCAAAGACAAAGGCCCGGCACCTGACCCTGCTCCGGCGGTTCCCTCACCCGCTGACCTGCTGTCCGCAATAACGCAGTGCCAATCCACGCTTGCTGCCACGTTTACTTCCAAGATTGAAGAACTTAAGGTAGATCTGTCACTTATTAAACAAGATATGCAGGCCATAAGAGAGCGCACTGGGCAGCTAGAGGAGCGGGTGGGAGGTTTGGAGGACCGCATGGGGAGAGTTCCAGGGGACTTAACGCTGGTACAAGAGCGCCTGATAACAGCTATGGACCGTATTGAAGACCTGGAAAATAGGCAGAGACGGTCTAATGTAAGGATCCTGGGCCAACCGGAGTGCGTGGAAGGCACTCATCCCGAGCTCTTTATAGAAAACTGGCTCAAAAATATACTGGGCAGTGAGAACTTTTCAACGCAGTTTGTGGTTGAGAGGGCACACAGAGTTCCTACAAGGCCCCTACCTCCTGGTGCTCCTCCTCGGGCGTTCCTTATCAAGCTCCTAAACTATCGTGACAGAGATGCAGCCCTTAGAGCAGCGAGGAATAAAGGTGACATACAGTTTAAGGGGGCCCGAGTATCTCTCTACCCAGACTACTCCACTGCTGTTCAGAAGAAGCGGAGCTCGTACCAAGGTGTCAAGAGACGGCTGCGAGACAAAGGGCTTCAGTATTCAATGTTGTTTCCTGCCAAACTCAAGGTGCTTGATGGTAACAGCTCTGTCTTTTTTGATAAACCCGAGGCGGTTGCTGACTGGTTGGACCGCAAAGTGTCCCCGCCACGGAGTCCACAGCGTTAGCGTTAACAGTCTCAGCGGTCGCTTAAATCTGTGGCCTGAAGAAGACCCGTGCTGATGTTCTGGTATAGTATACTTCGTCAGCGCCTAGTTTATCTGTTGATCTTCTAACAATTGAAGTTGACTACCAATGGCTAAGCTCGATCCGGCTTGTATTTTTTTGTTGGGTTAATAGTTATTGGAGGTGCAGTTCCTTCCCACAGATGCTTTTGTTGTAACCCTACTAACTGCTGATGTTTACTCCTTGGAACTTTACAAGGTGCGGGCTGAATTGGCCTTGCCAACTACGAGAAGGGGGACTCCTGTACCTGTCAAGTGTGGGTCATCCGTCCCGATCTGGGAGGCCTATTATGGGAGAGTTGAGTAAGACACAACCAGTCCTTCCTTCTTTTTCTCCCTATGGGCCTACAGTAGTTGTGTACCAGGACTTCACCACTGTTAATTGCTGCAAATGGTAGGGGAGACTGCCATCCTTGTCACCTCTTTGAGACTTACAGGGCAGGTTCTCCGTGCATACTATTTTCTTAGCTCTACTTGATCAATAAGAGTAAGGTGTTAACTTGCTCTATGGCTCGGTTCTCTGGACTGGGCTTTGCTTGGACGTAACTCAGACCCTACCCTAGTTGGTTAATACGTTGGGGATGTATGTATCTTCAGGTTGGGGGAGGATACCGGGTGGGGGACCATGTCTCTGGGGAATGCTTATTGTATATTTACTGTCTTCTTATTCTTTCTCTTCTTTTCTTATCTTTGTCTCAAGGGCTGCTTGTGGTATGTAGTGTACCAAACTGTGTTTCTGTATTGGGCCATTCATGCTGATGAGCCTGAACCTCGGGCCTGCCCAGAATTGCCTCCACGGTCCTGTGTAACATCATCTTATGATGGCAAGTAACAAGTTTCAGGTATTAACGTGGAATGTGCGAGGGTTGAATGATAGGATCAAACGGTCTGTTATACTTGACACTGTAAAAAAGTCTGGCGCTGACCTCATTCTTCTCCAGGAAACTCATTTAGTGGGGCAGAGGGTGCGAGCTCTTAGGCGCCACTGGGTAGCTGCAGTGTACGCTTCCGAATACTCTACTCACTCCAGGGGTGTGGCGATCCTTATTCGAAAATCCCTACACTTTCACCTTGAAAGCCTCTCCACAGATAGATTTGGCAAGTATATAATCCTACAAGCTAAAATTCGGGGAACGTCCTATATAATAGTAAATGTTTATCTTCCGCCTCCGGCAGATCTACTCCTACTAAATGAAATAGTACTGAAAGTAGCTGAGCTTAGCCAAAAACCTACAATATGGGCAGGTGACTTTAATATGGTGCTGAATCCAACCCTGGACAGACTTAAGTCCAATCCCCATGATTCCCCTTCCTTTGCCCATTGGGTGGAAACATTAGGCTTGGTGGATGCGTGGACTTGGAAGAACCCCCACTTAAAACAATTCACATGTTAAACGGCGGCTACGGGAGCCCTCTCTCGCATAGATCTTTACCTAGTCACTAATGAGATACTTCCAATACTGACTCCCTCCAAAGTGGATACAACATCCAGATGTAGCGTAAAAAATTCCAGTGGCTCTGACTCAATACTGGGAGACTAATGTGGGCTCGGCGTCAGACTTAGTGGTGTGGGATGCAGCCAAGGCTTATGTGAGGGGAACGTATATTGCACTCATTACATCAATTAGGCGGCAGATCGATTCTAAAGTAACTGCAGCGCACTCTAGACTGCATGAGGCGGAAAGGGCTCTGGTTGACTCCCCCTCAGAAGCCGCAAAAGCTGAAATTGCGGACTCTCAAAGGCTACTTGATCTGTTTTATGTGGATAAATACTCACAGAAGGACCTGTATAAAAATGCGGCTTGGTTTGATAAGGGTGATAAAAATGGGAAACTGTTAGCAGCGCTGGCTAGGGGGGCTCTCTCATGTACAGTGATTAGAGGTGTCAGGAATAGTGCTGGAGAGTTGATCACAGAACAACAGGAACTTGCAAATACTTTCGGACAATATTTCCAGTCCACCTATGCTGCCCCACCTGCTAAGCCCTTCTCTGAACTCGCAGATTATCTGAATGGTATTGTGTTCCCTCATCTCACTGTTGATCAGAGAGCCCAGCTGGAGTTAGATATTAGTCAGGAGGAGATAGATAGAGCAATTTCCAATCTTCCATCGGGTAAAACCCCGGGCCCTGACGGTATCCCCAGTGAGTGGTACAAAGCCCATAGAACTGTTCTCACCTCTAAACTAGGCGATTGGTTTAATGACATCTCTCGAGATAAGATACTCCCTGAATCTTGCTACCAGGCGTACATTATTCTAATCCCCAAACCTGGTAAGCCGCCTGACCGGTGTGACTCATACAGGCCCATTTCGCTTTTAAATTGTGATTTAAAAATTTTTGCAAAAATCCTTTCTAATAGGCTTAAAGGAATTATAGAAGAGCTAGTACACCCAGATCAAACAGGCTTTATGCCAAATAAATCCACTAATATCAACCTGCGCCGCCTATATACTAATCTCTCACTTGTGCATGACAATGTGGGACAAAGAGTGGCAGTATCACTTGACACCGCCAAGGCATTTGATACCGTTAGCTGGGAAAATTTATGGGAGGTGCTGGCCCGCTACAATATAGGCCCGAGATTTAGGGTATGGATCAGAGCTTTATATGCACATCCGCAGGCTAGAGTTTTGGTAAACGGAGCACTCTCCACTGCCATAAATTTGGAAAGAGGGACACGTCAGGGCTGCCCACTCTCACCACTACTGTTCGCCTTGGCGATTGAACCACTGGCTATACAAATTCGGGCAAACCAGCAGATAGAGGGGCTTAAATTTGGGGCTGTCACTGAAAAAGTGTCATTATATGCAGATGACATGCTACTATATCTAGCAAATTCCAACTGTGCATTGAATGCACTCCTCCAAACAGTAGCTGCTTTTGGTGAGTTTTCTGGGCTGAAGGTAAATGAAAGTAAATCAGTGATATTTCCAATTGATCCCTCCCCTGAAGACTGTCCACTGACTATAGCTAATTTGCAAGTGGTTGACTCATTTCGGTATCTTGGAGTCATGATACACAAGGACCTGTCCAAATATATTACTCTCAACTTGGATCCCATAGTGAGGTCATTTAGTGTAAAATTGGAAACGTGGCAGGCCCTTCCGCTCTCGCTCCCTGGTAGGGTGAATTTGTTTAAAATGGTCTATCTACCAAAGTTTCTGTATGCGTTTCAGAACTCTCCGGTAACCCCGCAGTTGAGTTGGTTCAAACGGATAGACAGTCTCCTAAGGAATCTTTTGTGGGCAGGGGGACACCCGCGTATTGCCTTGAAAACCCTATGTGCTCCAGCAACGGGGGGGGGGGACTAGCTCTGTCTGACCTCAGACTCTACTTCTTGGCTAGCCAGCTGGTATTTGCTCATTGGTGGATAAATCCTAAATTAGATAATCAGGCGGTGGTACTGGAGGCCGCGACGGTCGGTTCCTTCGAAGCTCTAGCCCGGTCCTTGTATAGAGGTCCGTCTCGATCCCAAACCACAATAATCCCTATGGTAACAGTAATACGAGCCTTTCAGAAGGCCCTCTCCATGGTGCTGCGAACCTCCTCTGTGTAGTCGGTATGGACACCATTATGGGGTAATAATAATCTGCCCCAATTTCAGCTTATCCCTGAGGTCAGCTGTTGGGCACTACATGGTGTCAAGGTACTGAAGGACGTAGTGGACAATGGGAATCTTAAACGGTTTCCAAGTCTTCGGCAAGAGTTTAATCTCCCGTCTAACATGATTTTTCGCTACCTTCAACTTAAACATGCTTTTTTGGTGCAATTCCCTACACGTCCAATACAACTAAAAGAATCTACTCTAGAAAAATATCTTCTTAGGGCAGTCCTGCGAAAACCACTCTCCTGGTGCTACACAATCTTGCTGCAGGCATGCCCCAACCCGTTGGAAAAAGTTAAACAGAAATGGTGTAGAGATATTCCTGAACTAGATGATGAAATGTGGAGTGATGCACTACAACAGGTACCTAGGATAACGATCTCAATGCGAGATAGATTTATACAACTTAAATTCCTCAATAGGGTATATTACACCCCATATAGATTAGCCAAATTGTATCCTACAGTCTCTGATGTTTGCCCAAAATGTGAAACCTCTGTTGGTACTTATATGCATGTGTTTTGGGACTGCGCTGAAGTGCAACGGTTTTGGACAGAGGTATTGCAATATATGGCTACAGAACTTGATCTGCCCAATATCCGTTCTCCCCTTACTTGCCTCCTTGGTATAGTCACGGATCACACATTAGGCTCCCACTTGAAACTCTGTTACTTACAGCTTCTGTACTATGCTAAAAAAGCGATTTTACTGCAATGGAAGTCAATAACTGCTCCTACTCTTGGCTTCTGGAAACAACTGGTCAACGACTCCCTTCCTAAGCAAAAACTTACCTATCTTGCTAGAGGGTGTCCCCGAAAGTTTGATGCGGTATGGGGGACCTGGGTGATGGCCCAGGGAAAGTAATTAGCCCCGTGGGATGTTTCAGGTGTTAAACGAGTGTTGAACGTGTCCTGTAAAGTACAGGTTGGCCCTTGGGACTACTCTCTCTCTCTTTCTTTCTTTCTCTTCTTTTCTCTTTCCTTCTTCCCTTCTCTATCATTGTATTTTTTTTTGTTGTAAAACTGGAAAAATAAAAACTTTTAAAAAAAAAAAAGAAGTGTGTAAGGTCTTAGATATTGGAGAAGACATTGATAAGCACCTGTGTGTGGGAATAGCCGAAGGTAGGAAAGATGAGAGAGTGGGACCAGTGTTGGGGGAGATATCCCCTGCTGCAAATAACAGTAATAAGGAGAGTGACACAAGGTGTGACCTAGATTTGAAAGTGCAAGCATTGATGGTTTGAGAGGGTTTAAGCCAGTTAACAATGCAAGACAGTGTGCTTACATTGAGAGAGGGTGATGGAAGCAGTGCTGTGGAGATTAGAATTTCAGAATAGTTAGATGTATGTTGTAGTGCAGAGGATATGTGCAGAAGCATAGAGGAGAGAGAGAAACATAAATCAATCAAATGAAACATAGTTAACTGGTATAACCAGGCTTATCTTGTTTAAAGAAGTAATGAAGAGCAATGATGCCTGGGTGAAATGCCCAAAGTTTTCTGGGAGTTTCCAATCCAATTTCTGATCCTACTGCTGTCCATTTTTATCTAACTCTATACTTTGTACTTAAAGTTCCTGAACTTTACCTAAATCTGCCATAGCTCTCCTGCCATGCTCACCCCTGCCATGCTTTCCCTTAAGTAAAGGTCCTGATATACAACAAGGGGGTCACATGGGTGAGGGTGCGCAGTTGATTAATTAAGACAAGTTTAAAGACACAAGACTCTCCTGGTCCTGGTTATCTAACAGAAAATCAGTAATTAAGCAATTAATAGGACTGAGCCAGATGTGTAGTGATAAGCGAATTTATTCGCAAGGTGTGAATTTGCGGTGAATTCCCGCGATTTACCACCGGCGAATAAATTTGGGAAACCGCTGCAAAAATTCCCCAGTGAAAATCCGCCGATATCCAAAAAAAACGGACGCTGGCATCAAAAACGAAGTTTCGCAAATTTTTCGCCATTTCACGAATTTCCACAAATTTTTCGGCGAAGCAAAATGCCCCAAATTCACCCATCACTACAGATATGGCAATAAAATGAACATTCCAACCCTTCAGTCAAGCAAGTAGGAAAGCGGTTTTGCCCACTGTTATTAAATGACCCTCTCTTCCCTCCTTCCAGGTCACAAGCATTCTAGATAATAGATCCCATACCTGTACCAATGAATAACATGAAACCACACTAGCCCCATTTTAAAGTTACTGAAAACACACAGCAAGATATTAACTTAATAATAATCCTTGAATTCTACAAAGAGAATTATACTGTAGCTATTCATTTATTGGGAGCTTCAAAAGGATAAGGGCCATCATGGCAAATTAATTCATGTATCAGTTACAAAAAAAGGAGAGCAACAGAAAAAAATTAAAAAAACTAGCTTGCCCTGAGTAATGGCGTTAAAAGCATATTTACTGTTTTAGTTATAATTAGCTATTAGGAGACGAGTTCAAGCTCTGTATTACTGTAGAAAAAAGCATTTGTCATTTTTATTACAAAAGTGCTTACTGCAACTGTTACAATGGAGCAATAAAAAGCAGGTGCCTGTTTAGTCCCATTAAAAACTAGTATATAGATAGAATTTAAAGATATCAGAATATGTATTAATACATAAATAAAGTTGATAATAGGACTCTGGATGTTACTATTATAATTTATAGAGGGGTTAACTACAAAAGATTTGCAGCAATAAAACTTCTGTTAAGTGTTTATTACATGGCTGTGCAGTGCCCAGTGATATCCTAGTGTGTTAGACCGGCACGTTTAAACAGTTTTCTTCCGTTTTGTTCATTTTTATGGGGAAAGGCTCAGCAAGAGTTTGACAGCAGATTGAACCTGGAAATACAGTTTTGAGCATACCAAATAATCTTTCTAACATTTTAAATGATAAGCCAATAAGTTACAAACCTGTACTTGGCTGTGTAAAGTGTCCCTTTAAAGTGACAGTGACACTTTCCTTGTATGAATTGTATTGATATGCAGTAATGCACAAATCATTTCAATGCTTTCCTCCTTTCCGAATGGTCTGAAGGCTCTTGATGCTACAAACGGTCTATGACAGATTAGTTTCTGGACACAGTGGATAAGTGGCATTCTATTAAAATGCCTGTAACAGTTTAAAGGAGAATTAACTAAAGAAGTAGCTAGAAAATGTGTATATTATTTTCGGGCTTCTGTAGCAGCCCAAGGCAACCACAGCCCTGTGTCTCCAAAGATGCCGTAGTAGTTCCCCGTCTTCTTTTCTACGGATTCGCTGCACATGCTCTGTGCTGCTGTCACTTACTGAGCTTAGGGATTGACTCGAAATATACAGTCCATCATTTTATAGTACAGGTAAACCTAATCTTATGCTTGATAATTTGCGACGACCCCTAAGATTAGCTTCTCACTAGCTGCTCAGAGCCCACTGTGCATGTGAGTGTAGCAGACACTTTCCAAGTTGTTGACCCCCTGTGAGAAGCTGAAACTTTAGGCTGATGCAATAAGGTCATTATACAAAATATGGCATTTTAAGTAGTGATGGGCAAATTTATTCGGCAGGCGCGAATTCGCGGCGAATTTGCGCGTTTCGCCGCCAGCGAATAAATTCGCGAAACGCCCGCGAAAATTCGCGGCAAAAATTCGCTGGCGTCAAAAAATATTTTTTAGAAAAAACGAGACGCCAGCGCCGTTTCGCAAATTTTTCGCCGTTTCGGCGCAAATTCGCCCATCACTAATTTTAAGCCATATTAATTTTTAGGGTTTAGTGATCCAAATATTAAGGGGTGAAAGTTGAGGTAGCAAAAGGTCTGTTGATTGAAAGAAGAAGATGGGTAAAACATTTAGAAATCTTGAAGGGGAGTTAAAAATCGATGTAGGGCATTTTAATGCATCAAGGTGTAACAGTAAAACAACATTTTAGGGTTTCAGTGAGAATGGATGGAGTGAGAGAATTATAAAGATAGTGTGTATTTGGGCATCAGAAGTAATCATACCAAAGCAGGACAATGTAGATGAATGGTAGAGTAAAGAGGGAACGTGTTTTTTCCCTTTATTTACTGTATATTGTGCTAAAATTGGAGACCTGCCACAGGGTTTGAATTGGTATGCTTACTTATAATCAGAATATGTGGTTTCTGGGTGGGATTTGTTGAACAGTCGAGCTAAACTGTCAGTTTAGCAAAATTTTGGCTACAATTTTTGTAGCCACAACAAGTAGCTGCTACTAGTAGCAACTATTTGTTATGGCTATAAAATGCCATAAAATACCCTGCCACAGCCAATACTGAGAATTTGCCTCTGCTAAAACACACAAAGCCAATTATCACTATTGTATATTTTGTAGCCATGAAAAGTAACTGCTGCTAGTAGCTCTGTGTGTCTTTTTTATCATAAGTTATTGTCAGAAAAACTTGAATTTTTAATGGTGTTAGAGGTATTCATATTATTTAGCGCATACTTCAGGTTTTTATTCCGTTGGTACTTTTTTTATTTAAATCTTTTAATAACTCTTATGGTATTTGTGGTTTTACAGAAAATGAATTTAATAGTGGTTTTAGAATGCTCTAATACCACTAAAATTCAACCTTTATCATTCTTCATTCTTCTGATAGGTCTGCTTTTACAAGTAATTGTTACTTTAAGTTTCTAAACCTGACTGTTTTGCAAACCTGGCTGTCCCTTCTCAACCTCGCAGATTTTCTAAGGCTAACGGACTACTGCTGTACAAATATGGCACCACCATCATACAGGAACAGGAACATGGAGGATCAGATAGGTAATGTAAAAGCATAAAGGCAAATACTTTAAAGGAGAAGGAAAGCTACAGAGGCATTTTATTGCCAATAGATTAGCTGCAATAGTGCAAGCTAGAATGCTATATTTATTCTGTAGAATTTTTTACCATACTTAAGTAAAAAGCTCTAGAAGCTCTCTTTTTGTTTAGGATAGCAGCTGCAGTATTAGCTTGATGTGACATCACTACCTACCTGAGTCTCTCCCTGCTCACTTGTAACTATTACAGCAGAGAAGGGAAGGGGGGAGGAGCAAACTGAGCATGCTCATGCCTGGGGCAAGGAGGTTTAAGCTGAAGGCAGGAAGTCTGATACAGAAGCCCATGTGTACACAATAGAAGGAAAGAAATGCAGTGTTTCTTTTGACAGGGGACTCAGAGCAGCACTACTTTGAGGGTTTACTAGTATGTTTAGAGGGACCTTATTTTTAAATTTTTCCTTCTCCTTTAAAGTTACTGTAAAGCAAAGACAATACTTTAAAGCAAAGACAATGCTATGACAGATGTAAAAAATGTATTTCTGGTGTCAGTATCTCTTTAAGACTTTGAGAATACAATGCACTTTTTTATTCAGTGCAGGGGAAAAAATGACTACCAACAGGTGGGCATGGGATGTTTTGATGTAAATTGCTCCAGTGTGCTTTTCATGCTTATAGTATGTTCTTTTGTTCTCTGGGAATTGAGTGAGAAAAAATTATACAATATGTGCAATGGTGAGGGATTATCTAAATTAATCTAAGTGAGTTGATATAGATAATATATATTTTTCCCATAATGTAACTGCAATGATATGACCTGCATGGAGCTGTCCACATCACACATTTACATGCTTCAGGGCAGAAATGCTGATAACTTCCGTATACCAGATTACAAATCTGTCTGTTTCTCTAGCACTGGTGTCTGTGCCTTATAACTGATGTTTCATATAAACATTTTTGTTACATTTTTTGATCTCTGGGAATCCTGATTAAATCGGTATACTTTAATATGGGAATTCGTTTGAAGCGCAAAAATATAGAAAGGGAACTTAAATGAATGCAAGGACAGTGTAACCAACACGAGACTGTTACATTTTTATGTTTTTTTCAGCAATGTGTTTAAGTGCAGGCGCTGTCCAACTTGGAAGGGAAAAGGCAACTGGTTTGCAGAATGTTAAAGGAAAGAGACACAACATCTGTAGGAAGAGTTATTATTCATCTGATATCCGCCAAGGAGTTGGCAGATGTCACAGCAATAAACTGGAAACTGCAAGGGATTGATTCAAAGATAAAAAATTGGATAATCCAAGATGTCACAATGATAAAGGTTTTCTTCCTAGCATTACATTGATCTGTGCTATTCCCTTTGTACTTATTCCATTAACAACACTTCAAATGCAAACCATATAGCCAGCTGAAAAAGCCTGCAGCAGGAACACTGAAAAGAACTCTACTAGCAGAAATTAAAAACAAACTATAGGAGAAATGTTTTATATCTGCCGAGCAGTTTAATGTACATGGTGCTCCTCTCATAGAATATGCAATGTAGCAGACATCCCACTTGAAAACATGCCCTCTTTTCTTAATGCTTTTTTATGTGGTAGCTTCTCAAAATGATTTTGGGAAAGGTGAATGCCTCTGACTTAAACAATATATATTAGAGCGACTGAATAAAATTTGTGTTTAAAAAAACCCTTTAAAACAGAAATCATACTTATGAGGGTTATTTACCAATGTAACAGGTGTTTGGGCCACCTTCTCTGCCCCTCAAATTGTAGGTTCTCAAGAGTTGGATCCTCACCTTATTGTCTCTTAACAATATGTAATTATGTTCATCTGTTCTGGTGAAATGTTTGTCTTTACGTGTATTTGTTTACTCTGTGTTATTGTTCAGTGGTTTTGGTAATTATTTTGCATTTACAGCTTTAAATTATCATTTGTTTGATTTTTGTTAAAAAATGTTAACCCAAACCTTTAGTTTCTGTCACTAGGACTTTTGAGGAACCCATGCAATTGGGCTCTACTCATTTGTCATCTGAGGAGAAGGGTCGTAGGCAGGCTAATGGGTTGTGCCTGTACTGTGGGGAATAAAGGGCATTTTTGCAACACCTGTCCCAAGAGGCCTGGAAACAGCAGAACCTAAACAGGTCTGCAGAGTCATTTTTGGGTTATGCTGTTTCTACTCCCCAAAATTTTTCTTCTAAGATCCTAATTCCTGTCCTCTTGAAGCAGGATAAGGGTTGCATAAAAAGTTCTGCCTTATTCGATTTTGGGGCGACAGGGAACTTCCTAGACGTTAACTTTTCTCAGACACATGGCATACCCATGTCCGATCGGTTAAATTGTTAGCTATCGATAGAAGCCCTACTGGTAGGGTGGGTTAGAATCTTCCAAAGCCCAGAATCTTGCCTTGTCCATGGGTTCTAACCATTCTGAACAGATTTGTTTTCTCCTTACCCATTATCCTCCTACCTCTGTGATTCTAGGTTTCCCTTGGTTACAGAAATACAACCCTCAAATGGATTGGGCCAATAATAATATCCTCCAATGGGGGCTGTGAAGGTTCATGTCTAGGTCCTTGCTACCTCGTCTGTGGAAGGGTTGCACACCTGCTACTCCTCCTTCACATATGTCTTCTCTAAAAAACCTACCAAAACCCTTCCTCTTTACAGGTTCTATGGCTGTGCTATCAATCTAATTCCACCTAGAGATAGAACACACCCTCTTTCTCTCCCTGAGTCTCAGGATATGGAGGAGTATATTAAAGAAAATCTGGAGAGGGGATTCATAAGGCTTTCATCCTCTCCTGTGGGTGCTGGCCTTTTTTTTGTAGAGAAGAAACATAGTGGCCTGAGGCCATGCATTAATTAAAGGTGGTTGAACAAAATCAAATTCCCTTGACTTTGGAACTCTTTGATAGAGTTAAGGGCACCATAATCTTCTCTAAGCTCCATTTTAGCTAATCTGAATCTGAAACAAGGAAGGAAGATGGCCTTTAACACTCGTGATGGGCACTATGAATATTTAGTAATGCCAAAGGTTTATGTAATGCTGTCTTCCAAGAATTCGTAAAAAATCTTCTGTAATCTTCTGGGTCGGTAACTAGTGGTATACCTGGATGGCATTTTGATATATTCTTCTAATTTAACCAACCATTGTGTCCATGTAATTGAAAAATGGGTAATGGGGTAATGTATGTAAGAATACCTGGTGGTCTAGTGGGGTGGTGGGGAAGCGTTCATTCTAGCGTGTCAGTTCATTAGGCTCCCACATGATATCATCACACTTGGACCGATAATTCAGATATTTTTGAGACCCGTCGGAGGGCTCCTCCCAAAGTGAAAAGGTGGTTGTTGTGGGCAGAAGCATGAGCCGAGTCTGGGACCTTAGGGTTTGTTCTGGGTTTTGCGATACCATACGTTACATCTATATTTTTGTGGGTCCAAAGGTGTACACTTTGATCATCCACATCACTTGTTTATTGGAATTACATTGATTTTATTGCATATTACCGTAGGATGGCTTAAAGAAATTAATTTTCAAAAATGTTCAATTTAGCAAAGATTTACATTTTGTTAGTTTTGAGTAAAATAAATACTGTAATGGTCCATATTGAATGTGCACTTTCCAAAAAATACATTGTTTTGGGAAGCTATGTTGATTTGCAATTAAATGGCAATCGTGAAAATTCATATGCACTTTTTTCATTTTGAGTTCTTTATTTGACTATAGGGGCATGTTTACTATCAAAGAATCCTATTTATATTATTCGGCACTGGCGTAACGTGTAAATTCGCTGCGAATTCGCGCCTGGAGAAAAAAATCGGCCCTCACTACCTATTAGTGCTTAACTAAGTGTAGGGTTTTGTAAGCAGCAAATGTTATAGCAAGGGGAGTGGAGCCACATGAAAAACATTGAGAACCAATATGATGAGAATTACTCCTTATTTCATGCAGTGCAGCTGTAATCCTGGGAAGGAATTTTGTTCTTAGAATTTCCTCATAACCTGCCTTAATTGCAGACAAAAAAATGGTTCTAATTTTCATGGTCATAAATGCAATAAACACAGTTTGCACAAATAGTATAGTTCTTGTTGTTTGGAAAAATATCCTGGATCATTATCCCTTGTAGAAGGGATACCAGAAGGAAACCAGAGTAGAGGAATTTGAGAGCCACTCACAATTAGATTTTATTGAGGCAATTTGAGATTAGATACAAAGCTGGCTAGTTACTTCTAGATAAACCTATAGCTGAGATTTTACAAATACTGCTGAAACCATATACTGGGAGATAACATCATATGTATCTAATAAAAATATTAGCCAGGGTTCCCTAGATGCAGAATGAAAAAGGAAAAAGGAAATATTAAGATCTGGATGAACCGCTGACATACACACAAGATTTATAGACCACATTTTTTTGTTCTGCATATGCCAAATTAGAAAATAAATGTTTCAGACAACAGGCACATCTGTGAGATATAGGAACCATGTTTAATATCTGCTCTTCACAAGCATGGATCCAAAATCTTTATGTATCTTTTGCAATGCTGGACCCTAAGTGCTGAGCAAGCTGGAGTCTGTGTTCATTCCCACAGAGAAGAAATACTATAGGGATTCATGATTTTTAATTCTAAAAACACTATGTATATAATAAATACCCACAATATGTAAGTTGATGTTATCTTGCCACTAAATCGATGTGCAAATGCTGTTGTGTCTTGTATTCCATTTCAGCCTAGCAAACCCATCATCTTGTAAGGTGAGTTCTCTTCTTCGAGAGTGAACTCCATTGTTTAAAGTAGGGGATGCCATGCTGTAATTTGTAGTCACATGGGACTTACCCTATAGGAAGCAATGACATTGTATTTATTTTTGCCAGTTACAAATCCCCACATTAAATTAGTATTTTAGATTTGAATTACCCAGGACCATGTCTTCATCTATGCACAAAACATGTAAAGGATTGTTTACAGTAGAGATAGCTAATGTCTGTAATTCCATCTCTTGTGGAACTACAATTTATAGCATAGCCCTCCTAAATATTCTGCTACTGGTACGTTGGAAGGTGTATTTCTACAACACATAAAAAGATGATTAAAATCCCATTATAAAACCAGGCAGCAATGACAGTCATCTTAGTTTATATATAAATACTGTATATTTTGCATCACCAAATTGTATTGTTTTTTTTTTTCAAAATATCAATTTTTTATTAAACACATTTAGATTTTTTTTTTGCCTCCAGACTTTAACATTTTTTCCCTTAGTTTTGAATTTATGCCTAAAGCATTACTGGCAGAACTTTAAAAACTAATCAGTCAGCAGCATTGAGCATTCTCTCCCTTAGCTACGTTTATGATGCAGCTCGCTGCTGATTGGGTTCTTTTGTCTTTTTTCATTCTCCTGGTCCTTCCACTGCCATCCAGCCAGGGACTTCTGGACAGCAGGACATCTAAGATCCAATAAATCTGAAACCTGTCTAGGTGCTTCTTCATTTATCAAGAGGCCTAATTTACCCAGGCCCTTCAGACTAATTGCAGATTTGCAAGAAAATGCTGAGAGTGTAGAACAGTGCATTGTGAATGTCCCTTGCCATATTTTTGCTAATGTGTTTCATCTGGAGTGCATAAAGAGACAGGGAAGCTGGTTTTAGACACAGCACTTTGGGGCTAATCCAGTTAAATGATTAGCCCTAAAAATCTGCAATGATGTCATTCTCCCTGCAGTCCTCTGCCAGCTGCCTCATGTGCTTCGTGGTGAGAAATATTGAACTCCAGAGTGACTCCCAGACCATTGTATTTAGACAAGCAATTGATGACTTGTTTAGTTATGTGACATTCTGTGCTTCGGAAATGTTGGCTTTAAACTGCATCTTTTAATGACGGCAACACAGAATCGAGTGTTTTATTAAATGAAAAGACTGCACTCTTATTAATCCTTCCATAACACTGGAAGATGGAAGTTTAACCCAAGAGAGACAGATTTCATTAATGTACAGTAGTTAGCACTCATAAACAATCTGTTCTATGCCATGCTCTTTCATCTGCCTTTATTCTGTTTCTCTGCTGTTTTCATATTCACACTGTATACAGTATGTAGATATATTATCAAGGACTATTCATATATTTGACAGATACTTGCCACCATTTTTGGAGGGAGTGGGGGAGACACAACAGAAAATTCTAGCAAAGGGTGTTAAAGGGGTTGTTCGCCTTTAATTTAACTTTTAGTATGATGAAGAGAGTGAAATTGGTTTTTTATTTTTTTTATTTGTAGTTTTTGAGCTATTCAGCTTTTTATTCTGCAGCTCTCCAGTATGCATTTTCAGCAATCTGGTTGCTAGGGTCCAAATTACCCTAGCAGCCATTACTGGAATATGAAGAAGGAGATGCCTGAATATAAAGATGAGTAATAGACAGTAGCAATGACAATACATTTGTAGCCTTATAGAGCATTTATAGCCTTACAGAGCATTTGTTTTTAGATGGGATCAGTGAACTCTATTTGAAAGTTAGAAAGAGTCGAAAGTAAAAGGCAAATAATTCAGTAACTATAAAAAGGAAAATGGAGGCCTATGGAAAAGTTGTTTATAATTAGCCATTCTATAACATACTAAAAGTTAACTTAAAAGGGTTGTTCACCTTTGAGTAAAGTGTTAGTATGATGTAGGCAGCAATATTCTGAGACAATTTGCAATGGGTTTTCATTTTTTATTATTTGTGTTTTTTAAGTTATTTAGCTTTTTATTCAACGGCTCTCCAGTTTGCAATGTCAGCAATCTGGTTGCTGGGGTCCAAATTACCCTGGCAACCATGCACTGATTTGAATGAGTATATGGAATATTAATAGGGGAGGGTCAGAACAGAAAGATGAGTAATAAAAAGTAGGAATAACAATAAATGTGTAGCTTTACAGAGCATTTGTTTTTAGATGGGGTCAGCGACCCCCTATTGAAAGCTAGAAACAGTCAGCAGAAGAAGGCAAAACATTCATAAACTATAAAAAAATAAATAATGAAGAACAATTGAAAAGTTGATTAGAACTGACCATTCTATAACATACTTAAAGTTAACCTGAAGGTAAGTTTGAGGAGTATAACTTAACCCCAGTTGTCAAAGCTCTTAGTGCAAAAACGGAGGTCTGGCGGGATCTACCTCTTTCTCTCCCAGGGAGAGTTAACTTATTCAAAATGGTTTTCCTCCCCAAATTTTTGTATTTATTTCACAACTCGCCCATAGTACCCCGGAACCAGTGGTTTAAGTATGTCGATTCCATTTTGCGTACCTTCCTTTGGGCTAGGGAACACCCTCGGATGAACCTTAGAACCCTACAGGCTCCCACAACCGGGGGGGGCCTTGCTTTGCCCAATCTCAGGTCATATTTTTTTGCAAGTCAACTTGTCTATGCGCATTGGTGGGTTGTTCCACAGTCTGACAACCCTTCTACTATGCTTGAAGCTGTGCACATGGGCTCCTTAGAGGCTCTGGCTAAGTTAATCTATAGAGGTACCTCCTTGCAGTGTACGATTACTGTACCAATGGCCACAGTGGTGGGGGTGTTCCAGAGAGCACTAAAGATGGTCCATAAGGCTAGACCTGTGTGGTCCTGCTGGACGCCTCTTTGGGGGAATAGTAATCTCCCACATCTCAGGGATATGCCGGATGTGAATTGTTGGGCTAGCCGGGGTGTCAAGACCTTGGCCGATGTTAGTGAGCAGGGGGATCTGAAACAATTCCAGAGCCTACAGCGTGCTTTCCGATTGCCCCACTCCATGTTTTTCCGCTACCTCCAGCTCAGGCATGCCTTCCAAACCCAATTTCCCACTCGACCCATTGAAAAAGTGGAGTCTACCCTGGAAGTCTATTTGAGGAAGGAGGACATAAAAAAACCCACCTCCTGGTTCTACACCATCCTGGAAAGGGCTTGTCCCGATCCACTGGCCAGGGTACAACATAAATGGGCTGGGGATATTCCAGGTCTGGATGAGGAGATGTGGACGGACGCACTGAAACAGGTCCCACTCATTACCATGTCGGTTAGAGACAGGTATATCCAAATTAAGTTTTTGAACAGGGTTTACCTTACGCCTTCTAGACTTGCAAAAATATATTCTACGGTTTCGGACCAATGCACCAAATGTAATCAGGAGGTAGGCACGGTTATGCATGTATTCTGGAACTGCCCGAGAATCCAGGAGTTCTGGGGGGAGGTCCTGTGCCATACCTCCCTAGTCTTGGATGTCCCTAGCTTTAGAACTCCGTTAGTTTGTCTGTTGGGTATTATGGATAATTTAGGACTGAAGCCTGCGGTTAAGCTTTGCTACCTACAACTGTTATATTATGCTAAAAAATCTATCCTTTTGCATTGGAAATCGACTGAACCCCCGACTGTTGCCTTCTGGAAAAGCCAGGTTAACGCCGTCCTTCCGTACCAAAAATTGGTATATATCACGAGAGGGTGCCCCAAGAAGTTTGAGGGTGTCTGGGGAGAGTGGCTGAACTATGAAGCCGCTCCTTAAGATTGGGGTTATGTGTGATGATACGCTGTTTGCTGGTTCCACATCCACTATTTATGATTTGTCTTGTTTATATTTTTGTCTATGTGTCTGTGTTGTTGAAAAATCCAAAATAAAAACTTTTAAAAAAAAAAGTTAACCTGAAGGTGAACCACCCCTTTAAATTTAAACCACCCCTTTAATTTGACTGCAAAAGTCTGATCCAATCTCTCCATCAGAATTCACAGACATATGAATTTACATTAAAGGAAACCAACATTGATCTAGCCTGTATATTCTACTGGGTAGAGTGGCTTTGCTTAAAAAACTAAACTGTGGGTCCATCCAAACCATTGGAAGTTAATTCAGAAATAGCTTGGTCATTTTTGCAGTCTCCCAAGGACAAATGGAGAAGCTTTGAATGATTGCCTAATCATGGTTCACTACAGCCTACACTGAGACCACTTAGCTACTAGATTGAAATGGATTGAATTCTAATTTGGTATGGTCAACTTTGTGGTCATATTGCACTAAACAAAGAAACATGAAAGAATAGTTTTGTTACTCCTTATTAAGACAGTAAGTATATGATTGACCCTTTCTTTCAACCTAAAGGGTTAATATAGCAAAAAGGAAAGTTCTAAATAAACTTCTGCATCCTGAAATACTGAAAATTTTCTTAATTTCAAATCAAAATTCGGACCCTTTCTGAAATAATCAACTTAGTCTTCACTCTCCCTCTGTCAGCATCTGTCTTCAATCTCTCTTGATGCAGGAGCTGGGAGTCTGATTTTAAATGCCAGTTAGGTCTAATACAGACAGAAACCATGTCTCTCTACATGTACTAGGATTTGAGCCAAAGGTAGTTTTCTTGTTAGATTGTGTTTGTGCTACATCCGGTGCTTGAATGAGCTCTAATTAGTGATGGGCGAATTCGCAAAACGGGCGCGAAAATTTGCTGATGAAAGTTCGCCGGCGTCCAAAAAAAATTTGTCGCCGGCGTCCAAAAAAAACGGACGCCGGCGTTAAAAACGGGTGTCGGCGTCAAAAATGGGCAGCGGTGTCAAAAAACGGGCATCGGCGTCAAAAAACAGGCGCCGCTTCAAAAACAAGATGCCGGCGCAATTCGCCCATCAAGACGCCGGCGCAGTTTTGCAAATTCGCCCATCACTAGGCCTCTACTACTGCTAGGAAATATGTTCATACCGTTTATCTGAATGCAGTTTACTTTGGGAACACATATTAGTATAATGGATAGGAAGTATTCAAAATCCTGGGTCTGAATCATAACACCTCCAATGATGAAGTGTTAAAGGAGAAGGAAAGGCTCTTTGCACTTGAGGTGCCAAATGTTAGGCACTCCCAAGTGATTGTATTGATTTACCTGAAACCTCGGGCCGGTGCTCCAGAAAACCCGGGGTTACACCAGTGAGCACCACGGAGTAATCCTCTTCCAGCTTCTTCTTTCTTCGCGAGGCTGCTTATGCGCAGTAGAACAAAAAGCCGAACTTTAACTAAAAAGCAGATGTTTCAGGATAACATGCAATATAGAGTGCATTATGGCACATTGCTCTCTGACTTTGGTATATGGGAAAAAAATTTCATTGTGAGGACAATAACATGCAAATTGGCTCCCAAAAATGGCACTTAGCACTTATACTGTAAATTAGTCTTAAGGTGTTACAATGATCAGTGTTGATAGGAATGTGCATTCTTTTTGTCTTGGTCAAAAACCACATAGCAACCCAATAGCAACAACCAAATTTGAACTGAATTTTGCTTGTTAACCTGCATGGCATACATTTATACAACACATCACTCCTCTCTCAGCTCTTTTATGTCTAATGGTTCCCCTGAACCCGTCATTAAAGGTAAATGTTCACTTCTCAGTGTTGTTTGTAAGGTGTTGTGTCTCAGAAATGGTGTTTATTTTTGTACTTTGACATGCACATATTGGCAGTCAAACACCAAGCTATACAGCTTTAACATTGTTTTTGCCTAGCCAAAATACTTCTGACTAATGCTGAATTTATAAGCTACAGCAATATCGCAGCGCTTATTTTATGTTTCTTGTTTATTTTGTTTAACCTCAGTATCTTCATTTATATTGCTGCAAGACAAGAAACCAAATCTTCTGTGGTTTCTTTATTTATATGTGGCCGGGAGACCCAAGGGTTTAACTAGGAGATGATTGACTCCCCAAAGTTCCATTCCATTAAATGAACAAATCCCATATGTGATTTGCTGTTTAGAATTCAAAACACAATAAACACAATTGTAACAAAGTAAACAAATCTTATAAACAGTGAAAGCTTTTGAATTTTTTTTTCCTAGCGGAACTCGCCATCAATACTAGAGCACATATTTCCATTACAGCGTTTATCAAACATTTAGAAAAAAAAATTCATAACTAATGGCAGTCATTATACATGCTGCATTTGCATACATATAGTAGTTTATTATATAAAAGAGTTTAATTGGTTATGTTGTTACCCATAATGTAGCATTATTTTTTCAGAAATTCCAGCACAGCTATACCCAATGCAAACAGATAACTTAGATGCAAACGTTTGCCCTGCTCCAGTTAGCAATTGTAAATGGGTACATACTTTGTAAAAGTGTGGGCACATTGGTGCGATGTGGAGTTGCACTTGACTTATAATTGCATGTGAATCAATTGCCTTATGATGTAGAGGAAGCCTTGTATGGTGAAAGCAGGTGTTGGATACTCTTTGCACTGCACCTATTGGTTCAGGCCACTGTGGGAACCCTAGAGCTACCAGCACTCATCTTAAATCAAGCTCAACAGGAGGCAGTTGGAAATATACATGGTTCATGTTGACGCATGAACCTTTAAAAAAATATTTTTTTTCCCATAATTGGGGTGCACTAAGTAAATGAACTCTGAAAGCTTAGTTAGTTTTAGAATGTCTGCTACGGGTATTGTGGGGCTTTTTCTTACCACGATCCCAGCTGGATTTCTGTTAGTGGTTTTCCTTATGTCTATAACTTTTATCTTCTGGAAGATTACTACCAGCTAATCTGAACCTGGACCACATAAAGTGGGCGGCACCAAACTTAACTGCCAGTGTGACTAAGTGGAATATAATTTGGTATTAAAGTTAAAGCTGCAATGAAAATTATGGTTACATTTAAATGTTTGTCCATTAGTGGCTAAATGTTCGCACGGTCACGTTAAATATCACAAGAAATCTTGTATATCTAAAATGTACAAAAAGTATTTAACAAACACAAAACCATTATGAGACAAATAGTTTAAAGGGAACATAATAACAAATACGGAATAAAATTATGGCTGCTCGGCTGCCTGAGCCACTAATTAGTTTACACTTTAATTTTTAACAAAAAATGTTGCCTTGTGATTTTTCAAGGCTTCTGTACTGAAGTTTAATTAGCGCCACTTAATGTAAAGGGCTGTCAAATGTGTTCATAAACGTGTGAGAATGTAAAATCAAGATATGTAATGTAATCATCTTTATTTACACCAGGAAGCACAAGGGAAAAGGAAGGGGGGAAATAACATGCACAAATATGAGCGTTGACATTTTTCATTCAGAAGTCACCACACTAATACCCACAGGAATTTTAGGCAAATCAGTGCTTTTCCCTAGTAGACACCTTACACAGGATGAACAGTGCTAATTAGTCTCCTACTAGCCTTGCCAACCCACTCTTACTCAGCTTTAATATTTGGACAGACCGAAAAAATATCTTTTATACCTTGTGGTATAAATGTCAGCATGGGGAAGTACTGTTCACTGACTAGTGTCCTTAAAAAAGTAAAATATTTTCCACACTATTTAAGTTATATAAGTTTTCTTTTAAAACTTTTAGAACAAAGTTCTTCTGTTGCTTTTGTTACAATGAGTTCCAGGCTAAAATGTTGTCAACAGCCAGTCTTAGGTGATTCCATACTCTAAACGACACCATTAATGACACTTCAGACATTCTATAGTGGTATTAAACTTACATTTCTATTGTTCAGGAATCCAATCAGCAGTTGTTCACAAAAGCCTGGCCATGGAAAATCAAACACTGCATTTCTATAAAATATTAATGTCATGACATTTCCTGGAAGGGATTTCCAAGCACAAAGTATCCTTTCAATAAAGTAGGATTCCCTGACATTATTTAACTTTCCTCCTAATATATATTTCTCTTCTGATTTCTGATTGTTAATTCATCTTTATATGCATATTTTAATAATTTCCCTTTTTGGTCTCTAATCAAATCTTTGCATATTAGAAACACAGATCTTTTGACTAGGTGAGGATACTGAGATTGGTCCTCTGGGGGCCAACGCTGACAACCTATGATCAGCTGTGTTAATTGGTGTGATAAAACTACCTATAAACTGCTGGGAAATGTGAAAAACTAAGAAAAGAACCTTTGAAATGTGGTAACACCAGTGATGACCATACCAAATCATACCTTCATCCTGTCCAATCAAGTGTTTATTGAAATATATCACAGGTTAAATCTGCAATATATTCTACTTTAAAAATAAAATTTGGGTGTACATTTACTTATAGGAATATTTAAAAAAAATACTATTTTTTCATTATGCCCATAGGATTATAATTTCCACATTATTATTTCATTATATATGGGAAATTCTTGTTCTTTGATGAGACAATCTCAGACAAAGATAATAAAAAACAACCCTTTAGTGATACCATTATGCTAGAATTAGAAAAAAAGACGCATTCATGCAATCAACTTGGTTGTTATTATTATTATTCTTTATATGGCACTGACATATTTGCAGCACTTTACAGAGACTATATGCCATTCACATCAGTTCCAGTCTAGAGGATTCTACAGTCTAAGACCCCTTACACCTTTACAAACACTATGGGCAATTTTATCAGGAGCCAGTTAACCTGCCTATATATTTTTGGAGAGTTGGAGGAATCTGGGATACTCAGAGGAAACCCACACAGGCACTGGGAAACATCAAAACGCTGTGCCCTGGCTGAATTTGAACTTAGAACCTCAGTGCTGTGAGGGAGCATCGTATAATATGTAAAAAGTACACATATTTAAATGAATATTTAATCACATTTTAGAATATTCTTTACAGATCCTATATATATATATATATATATATATATATATATATATATATATATATATATATATAGAAAAACGCTTGCACTCAGATCCAGTCTTGAAATCCAATGATTATATATATATATATATATTATTTCTTACAATTATCATTTGCTATGCATGTTCTCCATAAAAAGGTTTACAACAGTTACAAAAATTGTATACTATATATCAGGCAGGTGTCAAAGACTTTCCTTCTGTGACTGATTGCTAAAGCCACTTAAAACACTGTATACCCCCCTTACACAAACCTACTGCAGCCATTTGTATCTTACTACTTCTAAGTGGGTGTTGTTACAGGATCTACCATCCACTATCGACATCTCATTCACAGGGTTCCTTTCCCTGACTTCTCTAAGGGCTTTCACTTAGTAGGCTTCCTACTGGGGCCTTATGCTTAAACGCAGCACATCCAACCCTTTCTAAAGTAGAGACCAAAAGAGGAAGCGTTATATGATACCACTTTTTAAATAAACTATGGGCAGCAACTACTTGCACTACCCTTAGGCCTACAATAGGGGGATTAACCTGATGGTCCCCTATATTATATTGAAATGTAGAAACTTACACTTACATAATTCAATTATACCAAAGTCAAAGCCCTCTAATAAAGCAAACCTGTCAACGTGTAGCAGTAGTAGCTTTTTTCTTAAGAATCACTGTCTACCCCATGTATCCTGTTCATATAGTATTGTATATCATTTGGTCTAGTGGCCTTTTTGCAATTAAATTATTATTATTAGATTAATGTCCTTCCTGACCATGTTGGTATGAGTACTTTTCCATATCGTAGTTAGTATTAGTATGGAGGATTGACGTTGTTGTGGGTCAACCACACAAAGAAGTGCAATATTATATATTGCACTTATAATAAATATATTATTTGGTGCATCCCTGGTGTTAAATGTTATTTGCTAGCTTACAGTATCTTTTCCAGTAGGGTAAATTGTTCCCAACATTCATGCCTTGGAATATATTATATATGTGTGCAACTTTTTATTCTTTAAATTGCAGTTGAAGTAGCATAAATAAATCCAGTACTAATACTGAAGTCTAGAAGACACAAACCGACAGAAGTTATCTACTAAACTGTCTCAGCACCATAAATGTAATGTCAAAACATAAGGTAGGTTAATTCCATTTGTAGCACTTAATCGTCCATTTTGTGGTTTAAAAAAAAAAAACTTAAACATGGAAAAACAATGCACTTAGCATTCACCTTCGGGGAAAGGCACTTCTTTAACAAATGATCCATTTTCCAGTCACTGCTCCTTAAAATGTGAATTAGAGCAAAAACAGTGTTAATATATGGAGTCATTTCAGCTAACAAGTTATATGTGTGTTTACTGTGTTTCACTTTCACATTACATAATTATCAACATTACATAACAATTGATGTTGTGCTGTTTATAGTATTCTTTCTTTACAGTCCATGACGTGCATTAATATCTTAATAAGTACTTTTTACAATTGCCTGTTTTGAAATAGAATATGCTACTTTGTTTTTTAAAGACATAACTTTTCTGAAGTACATTTGCAAGGAGCCAGTTTGGCTTGTCTAAACTCAACTGTTCAGCTGTTAAACCAATATGCGAGACACTATTTGGTGTCAGTAAGGAAGCCCAGAGTTGACATTTACAATGGAGAAAGTGTGTGGAAGGCAGAAGAAAATACTGTACTCAGGTTGGTCAAGCAGTGGTATTGACTTGTTTAAGTTTATCTCTTAGAACAAAGGGCCTCAAGGAGAAGTGGTTGTTCCAGATGTTAGGTGCAAAGCCTTGTGAGAGGCAGCATGCTAGAGGAAATAGGATGGCTGGTATGGTTATTGTTCAACTTGATGAGCCATTACCAGGGACTTAGAGATGATGTCAGTTAATTGTTTCAGCAAGTAATATGTTTAAAGTAATAATGAGTTATTGTTATGATAGATATGTTATAATATGTTCTTATTGCATTTAATGTTCAATAAAGCTGTTAATAATTTCATTCTTTTGGAATTTTAAAGTTGTAACTGGTCCTTCGTTTCTAGGCCTGGATGTTAAGAAGTGGCACAAGACAGACTCATTAAAGTGCAAACAGATATCAGAAGACACAAAAATGAATATATACAATGATGACTGAGCAAATAGCAGACCATATGCATGAATTATTGGTCTGAAGACCCAACAAAACCCAGTTAAGAAGTTTTATATATTAACAGTTGGAGAGAAAGTCATTCTAATGCAAATGGAGGATTCCAATAAGACATATGTCAGACGACTGAAAGGAGCAGCAGGTCTACCTTACTGGTGTAGTTGTATGCAAAGGAATAATAAAAAAAAAAGACAATTTAAGTGCTAAATCTCTTGTTTCTCCTTGTATAGATCACATACTCCTTTACTAGAGTTTCAATATTTTTCAGAGGTAGTTTAGAGAGGTGTTACTAGGACAATATTGTTCTTTGGTATCTGTATAGGGATTTTGAGCTATTAAGCTACAACATAAATGAAAGATATAGTAGGTAGATTCAAATGATAACAGGTTCTGCAAGATCTATGTTTTGTATATCTATTTGACAGTTAGGTGATTTTAATTGACTGTGTAAATGAAGCAGTCGCTGAATACTTGTATAATAACTATAACAGCATGGAAAGAAATGTTCATAACAGCCTTACATATAACTTGTGCATAACTTTACAAGAGAGCTTGTTTGTCATAATCCATTTCCTTGTAGTGAGTTGACAGTTAGCATATCAGAACAGCCTACATGACAATTTAGCACAGCTCTCTTTGACAGTGTCGAACAAAGTTTATTAACTTTTACTGATTTGTTTCAAGCCATTCCTTAACATCTATCATGTTGTTTTTTGATGTTTGTGTCTTTTTTCTTTGCTCTTTTTTTTTTTGAATCAGGTTAACTCTCTGTCTTAGAATTTACCCAAGGCTGCACTAAACCTAAAAGCCCTTCTCAGAGATTATGAGCCAGTGTGAGCTCAAAAAAAAGAAAGACTTTTCTGCTCAAGGCCAAATAGCTTCAAAAGCTGAGAATCCTCTAGAGTCAATGTGAAAGTGCTGAAACTGTCAATGTCAACTTGCGGCTTGCATAGTGAGTGTAAAACTTCAATAATGACATCATGGAGGAGAGGACAAAGGGCAGAGAAAACACAGAGAAGTGCCAGGGCTCTTCAAATCTCTGAAACCTTCAAGGGTTTATCTAGACTAACACTTCTACACATAGTCATAGGGGTCTTAGGCTCCACTGATTAAGGATTTAGAGTATTCAAAGGCTCTCTGACTGATAGCAGCAAGCGTGACAAGTTTTTAACATGGCTATGGATTGCATCCCATTTATACAGTGGTTCCTGATCTTCTTTTATCAGTTCACTTTGCAGTCCTTTACTTTTTCCCTTCATATTGGTCTGTCCATGTTCAAGTTATTATTGATGCTGATTAAAGGAACAGTAACACCAAAAAATATAAGTGTTTTAAAGTAATGAAAATATCATGTAGTGTTGCCCTGCACTGGTAAAACTGTCCTGTTTGCTTCAGAAACACTACTATAGTTCATATAAACAAGCTGCTATGGAGCAATGGCTGAAATTGAAAAACGGCTATATGGCACAGGTTAACTAATGAATAACAGATAACACCATTAGACAGTCAGAACTGTCTGCTGTGTAACCTTTGAATGGCTGCCCCCATTGCTACATAGCAGCTTATTTATATAAACAATAGTAGTGTTTCTGAAGCTAACACAGCAGTTTTACCAGTGCAGGGCAACACTGCATTATATTTTTATTACTTTAAAACACTTTTATTTTTTGACGTTACTGTTCCTTTAATTACAATGGGTTGTGCATTACATTGTGAAATATGCATAATGTGTGTGTGTGATGCATGTGCTCTAAGAAGAGTTCTATCATGGCCGCTTCTGTAGAAAGTTAAACAGTTATGAATTTATATGGCACCACCAGCCATCTAAAGAACATGATCGCAAATATGCCTGTATGTAAACTGAGCTGTGTTATCAATTTCTTACAGGTGCTTCATATTTCATTGGACACATTAGTACACCCCAAATTGCATACCATAAATCCATGGTAGGAGATTACAATCACTGCAAACGTTCAAAGAAACTATACAGAAACATAAACTGTCACGATTAACTATAATTTAGATCTTGATTTCAGGAATGTACACTACTTTCTCAATCTCCTGATTATGTTTATTCTTTAAAAAGTGTGTGGTTCTAGCGCAGGCTCTTTGAATGGGGCTTTTAACTGTCCTTTTCCTGAGACTCCACATGTGATGTATGTATGAATATAAATAGTCAAGGACAAGCTTAAGGTCCCATTTAAAGGGTATACATATATTAATTGATGAATATACTGTAGCTTATGTATATATGGACAAAATAAATTATAATACCCTAGGTTTAGAAGTGCACTGGATAAGTACAGTTATTTTGTAGTGGAGTCACTCTTTTCCAATGTCCTACATAAACACAAGATATCATATTAAAAATGTCTCATTACTTTTTCCTGCATAGTGTAAAAGCCTCAATATGTTTTCAGCTAACAGTATTAGTAATAGATAATGCAACAATAACATATGGATAAATTATTTCTTTCTAAACTGACTGGAACGTTATTGCAAACCCTGGTTACTCACGTGAAACATCCCCCTACAATGTGTATCCTTAGGTATCCTAAGAGAACAGGGCCTCTGAGGTTTTCTGATATAGATATAAGTTTTGCTGCAATTACAGTTTATTGGAAACACTCTATCGGGTCTAAGTTCCCACATCGAGACAAACCTTTTGACAACAGTGATACAGTGAAAAGGAAAAGCAATTCAACATTTATTTAAAATATATATTTCATACCAAGTGTGAAACAAAAATTAACATTCTAACACCAAATCTACAAGTTGATACAAAATCACAAAAGCTTTCATAGTGGCTGAATAAATAGTCAAAACACCAAGGTGTTGCAGAACTATGGTGTCATCTGGAATTTAGCTTGTGGTACGTTTTGAGGGGCCGAAAATCATGGTGTGGGGAGGGATCCAGGCCCTGAACTTAAGTCTCAGAATGAAGGCAAATACTCATTACCTTTATTAAGAAGAAACACATAAATTAACTATGAAATTGCATTAAGAAAATATTACGCTTCAATTACCAACTAAAATAGTATTGTTCAATGTCATTCAAATACTTTGTATCAGTGTTTGCTTTAATTTCTTTTAATTTCCTTGTATATGGTTTAGGCAAAGTAATAGCATACATATTTGGAGCAGTAAAGTCTATTATATCTTTATGATTTGTAATCAAAGAGTTTATTTTTTTTCTAGCAAAGAATCACTATAATAATGACAACAGGGAGCTTAAATTGGCCACTATATATTTTCCTCCTTATCCATATCGAATGACCTAATTTAATTAGAACTGAACATATTTTCATTTTTGTTTTCTTGCAATAGGATTCTGTAAAGGTCAAACTGGCCTGGCCTGATGTTTTAGTATTGATTAAACCTAAACCACCATTATTTTACTGATAGGTCATCTTATTGTGTGTATAATCTCATTATATAATGGCAGAAGGGGGTATAGCTTAGTGATTATAGAGGATGTGGTATGATGGCATTGGGGGGCATGATCAGCCAAACAGGGTCAATAGCAAGGAAAACTCCCTATATTTTCTCATAACTGTGGATTGGAGATTTCATAATATGTACGGCACTATATTAAGCACAACTGTTCTGAAAAATATGAATGTATAGTGGACCTTTAAGCCACCCTTTATTAACCCAGTTTTTATCATTTCAAGATACTATGTTGCCTAAAATAGGGTCTTTGCCAAAAAATGCAGAAACACAGGAGCCTAATAAATGATTTATGTTAAAAACAGGGCACATTTACAATTTGAACCTTCATACAGTATTACCGATATTCAGTGTTTTGCTTTGTTTTATTTCAGGTTTCACAGAATGAAAACTATATACTGTAATTGAACTTTAGCTAAAGTGGACAATAATGATAACATATCATTATTGAATGGACTGAACAGGCCCCTTGGCTTGGAACTTCTGGAGCTTGTTCCAGAATTTGCTTTGAACAACCCTTCTTCTGATGTACTTTTGCACATGAAGACCAACGGTTTTCACTGTAAAAAACATTAGTGAGCTGAGAAAGTCATGTCTTGTCTGTTTGTCTCAAAAAGAGAGGAAAAAGGAGGAATTATAGCAACAGAATGGCTATGAAGGGAAAGAGTACAAGTAGAGTGGAGAGAATAGCAGCATGACTCTTTGGTATATAGTTTCAAATGTATTTACTAGGACTGCAGCTCCTTTTGGAGAGTATTCATAATTTAAATTTGTGTAGGTAAAGTATTAAATTAGTGTGCAATTTTGAATGAGACTCAAACTTACTGACATGCATTTTAGAGTTTAAAGCCAGTGGGACTATGCCTTGTCACATTTAATGGAACAATACAATTATTCCAATTTCCTTCATACTATGCAGGCAATTAATATTTATGAATTATGACAGTCATTAAAGCTTCAAGTATGCACACAGATTGGAAGTTACCTGCTGTGATTAAAATACAGCACCGGCTTTGCCAATGAATATCTTTCACACTGGAAATGTGAGCCCCTTTCACAAACATTGGCCAAAGCCATTAGAGACAATAGCTTGAAAAGAGAAAATTAAAAATGGAACATGAATAGCAGAAACAGGATCCAGTATATAAATAACCCAGGCTGCAGCTGGTTTATCACAGGGCAAAAAATGAAGTTGGCACCTAGTGGGAGTAAATATTACATACGGTATGTTTATGATTTATACAGATACATCAGAATGTTGAAGTTTGGGGAAGATCTGAAAGTGGAGGGTCAATGGCATATGGTGTGGATGCTCTATAAATAAACTGTAATCAGAATAACAGTACTAATTATAATAAAATTGCCAGGCACACACTGTATATATATCTAGTTGTAATATGACATGTGGCTGAATATAAAACCTACTGTACACTTATTAGGTATCAAAGTCCAAATTTATCTCAATATTTTCTGCTACAAACTCCGATCAAATCCGCTCGTTTTTTTTTTTACGCTTAATTATTACATTTTCCCTAAAATGTGCTTTATGGGAAAAAAATCAAATTTTCCCGAATTTTACTGACTTTTTAATCTGATTTTTACTATTTTTTCATAATTTTAACCTGAAAACTTCGGGGTATTGCCCGAAACCCATCGCACATCAAAAAATCATTGGGATGTCTCCCATTGACTTATATGCAACCTAGACAGGTCTGAAATGTCGGATTCAGACTTTTGCATCCTCTGGGTTTAATAAATTCTGAAAAATTCTTGATTTTTTAAAAGTCAGCCTTTATAAAAATAAAATCACATCTTTTGTGATTTTTGCATTCGGAGTTTAGTAAATAACCCCCTTACTGTGCCTAGGAAAGCATCTGTGTTAGTTATTTCCACTTATCTCACTGCCTTCCCTTTATATTTATGCCCAGCTTTCCTGAACCTGCTGTGATTAGCACAAAGCAAAACATGCCATTTCACAGAAAATTTTGCAGCGTTATTTTTCCCAGCATATAAAAAAACCCACGTTTTATTTTTCGGTGAAAACAGAACACATGACGAAATTCTAGCATGGATTTGCAAAAGTATTCGTTGTTGGTGAAAACGTGATTCTTATAGAAAAAATAGTCTTGTGAGTTTATCAACAAGTCAAAGGGCAGTAGTAGTCTTTAAGACATACAGAAGCCTAGCATGTTTCAGGTCTCATAGGCTGATCCTATGAGTAAGTGCCCTAACAGGCACTTATAGCTTATGAGTTAGACTTCTGTATATCCTACATAAAATATAACTAATACCCTTTTTTATAGTGTGAGACCTTACACTACACGGCCATTGTATAGTGGACCTTTAAGCCAAATTGATCATCAATACTTCCCAATGATGTAACACAAAGCATGCAGTGTCACTTTTACTCAAAATGCACACCTTTCTGTTTTTACATAAATGCCTTTAATTTTCCTCTATCCTCATTCCAACACTGGTCACCTTTCTCCCCCATGCCAAATGCATGTGCAGTTTAAAATTCTATTCTGTGCAGTAATTGTCTTTTTGGCAGCCTCATGTCTATCTTAAGATGGAATCTCAGAAAGGGGTAGGACTTATCTAAAAATGGATTGGTAGTGCGAGACATGGCTGGTTGTTAATATACATATCATGATACAAAGCCACTCCCAATATGCCAGGGAACCTCCTGCCCAATTAGCCAATAAAGTGAATTGCTGGGCCTGGATTGCTTAAACAAGTTTATTAGAGCAATGTTGCCTTGACAAAGTCCACAATATCAGCAGGCAATACGACATTTGTGTCATTGTGTACTCTTATACTCCTAAACCTCGGCCATGTTCGCAAATATAAGACTGGTGACAGGCAGGGATTCTCTTTAAAATTTGAGGAATATTTCAGAACATATTGGGAGAGAGGCACTAATAATTGCTTAATTCCTCTGAATTTATGTTATGGTGGTTGCACAGCTTTCATGTCTGGGCCATTTCTGTGCTTGAGGAGCAGAGCTAAGTGTTTTCATGCATAGCTGGGATTGGTTTGAAAAGCCTTAAACTTTACTTACTGAACTATTATGTAACTGTTACATCTAAAACTGTTAAGGAGCCAAAAGTCAAATCATATGCTCCTGCAATATAAATTTGAGACCAGTTTTTCACTGGATCTTTCAGCAACAGCTTATTTGTATGTGATTAAGGCTATGCACACAGAGATTGTGTTTTAAACAACACATTGATCGCTGCAAGCCATAATAGGGAACAAGGAAGAAGCAGGATTGTGTTGTACTTCTGCATTAAGACACGTACTTGCCACATCCAGTTTAGCCTTATGTAACAGTTTAAATAGTGTGTCGATTCTAGCAAGTCATTTATTCCATTTATCTTCTATACAACTGTTTAACACGCAGTGTATGTGATATTTACATGACTTACAGTGTGGTGGATTAGATTCGCTAGCTGATAAATCTGTCGGAAAAGGCATTGCACTGTATCCTCATGAGAGATCATGCTCAATTGCAGGTGATGTCTTTGATTCAGTAGGTGATGATCTTGATTTAAGAGCTAATATATCTGCAAAAGAAAATAATGTAACCTTTTTATCCTGCAGTTCATGCCAGTTGCTTCAATGTATGAATATTTGTGAAACAATAAATGCCTTGCTGTAACACCGAGCAAGTACAGGTCTTTTAGAATAACATGCTAATAAACCTGCCTAAATTATACTCAAGCATCCTTATAATTTGCCGTCATCCCAGTGCCCCCTCTAAAATATGTATTGTTATTTTGTTGTTAAAAGTGTGTAGTCAAATATGTTAATATTGCCCTTTTATTGGGTTTGGCTTCTTGTGTTTTCAACCAATTTTTTTTAAGTGTTTACAAGATGTGACATTTTAATTTAACAAGAAGTAGGGGCTTAACTGACTATTGATTTAGCGCACATTGCATGATTTATTAGGACGAATGCAGAAATGCAGAACTAGAATACAATATTTATATGTACATTTTTCAGCTTGCCTATAAATGCTTTTCTCCTGGGGTAGATTTCCTTGTAATCATTCTTTTTTTTTCCAGATTGAAAGCTTCAAATGATACTGGAAGCAAAGTAGTACAGACACATGTGCTGTCAGTTGCTCCTCTCAGTTCATTCTGGGCATTGTTATCCATTCCTCTATCACTTGCTGACACATGTAAGACAGGCCAGTTGTGAGATAGCCTTAAGCATGATACATGGTGGCACTCCACCATCAAGCTTTTACAATCATCAGAAATTCTGTTTTATATCTATATGGATTTCTTTTCCTGATATCATTTTACTATGTTCCAGTTAGTTGATCAGAGTCATTCCATTGTACTAAATGCAGGAATACAGATTCCCTAGTCTCATCTCCAGACATTTCTCTAACCAATGAACTTAGCTCGACCTTTATCTACATTACAAGCCCTCAGCTACCTCCAAGATTTTTGTCTAAGACGACTACACAATGGAATTCCTTTTCTTGCTCTGTTATACTCCCCCAAAGCTCATAAAAATTGCCTGAAATCACTTATTAGATTCTAAAAAGTCACCACTTCAAAACCAAAATAGATTGTTCTTTGGAGATCAAAATAATATTTTAAAATTCTTATTCACCTGTAGCAGAAGGACCACAAGGTGCAATGCAAATGAGTTGAGACCCTATCTTAAGAATTGGACCTGTGCGGACAAATGGTTTGGCTGTGTTTGTTTTTTTGGGGCGGTTGTTCTTACATGGGGCTCATTGAGCATGGCAGGAATGATATAATAAATTAAAGATTAACAAAAATTGCAGACAAATGGAGGAAGATGAGGGGGAGAAATTGACTTACAGTATGTGGCAGAACCAATGGCTTGGCTGCTTTTCTTGGGGGAAGATTGTTCTTAGATGGTGCTCATTGAGCATAGCAGGGATGACATATTAAGTAAAAGATTATGAGAAATTGTAGGCAAATGGGGGAAGAGGACAGAGAGGTAGAGGACCAAGATGGTAGATGGTGAGGAAGTTAGCAATTTGTCAGACATAAAAATACATAGGCTAGGGTAATATAAGCCACTAGGGGTATTAGCACTCTCAAGAAACCTCCTGCAATGAAGATTAGGTATTTAAAAGGCCTTGACATAAAGCGCTTTTAAATTTAGGTCATTAGTTGTGGAAAAGTATACAAAGTGGGATGCCTCAGCAAGAGAAAGGCAGCCAGAAGAATAAAAGCCTAAATAAGAACCAAAAGCCTAAATAAGAATTTATTGTCCCTGACCCAAGGTTTAGCAGTCTAAAAATTACACAGGAGCTTATCATCTTCTGATCCTTTTAGGCATTTTATAGATAGCCCTAAACATGCTCAGTCTGTGTGGGGTGTCTGGTGAGAAACTTATTTTAGGGATCGTTGGGAATCATCAACATTAGTAGAAAATGAGACTACATTTGTCACAGGGCAGATTATGAATAAATTATAAAGCATTATGTAATGGTTTATGTTCTGCCAGGCTATTTGAATCTGAATTAATCAATAAATCAGTCTTGTTTTGTGAATGTTATATTATGTGTATATAGATATATATATATATATACTGCATAGTGATGGGAGAATTTATTCACCAGGCGTGAATTTGCGGCGAATTTGCTCGATGCTGGTGTAAAAAAAATGGACGCCGGCATCAAAAACAAGACGCCAGTGCTGTTTTGCGAATTTCGCAGGAAATTGGTAAATTTTCCGGCGAAGCAAAGCGGCGCAAATTCGCCCATCACTAATACTGCATATTGATGTTAGTTCGAATGGGTGTATGGGTTTCCCTCTAGGTAATCTGGTTTCATCACATACTTCTAAGTAAAGACTTTAGAGTACTTTAAACTGTGAAAGATTCAGTATTTGGCTAGATCCAAAAATGATGCATCCCCAATTTTAATTAATAAAATGGTATGAAACCACATACTACAGTTATAAGGAGTCTTGTTGTACTCATTGCAGATTGTTAAGGAACATAAAGTCAAAAATACATTTCTAAACTGGCTCAGAAATTATATTAGTTTCAATTGAAATATAATTTAATATATGTAAACATAAATCTTCCTCTCCCCATAAGCATTATGCCGATCACTGTCTTCACTTTTCTGATTGCAAAATAATCTATCCATTATGGAAATGTCACATTTATTTTTGCAGCTGGTCTTTGAATCACTGAGAAATGTCATTTGAAGTTGGCTGTTTGATTACAGATTAGTCTAGCTGTATACCATATGTTTGCAACTGTTACCTAAACTTGCTTCAGTTCATAATGTATCATTATTTAAGAGATAATAAACTACCCTGATAAATACAAGGGTAATAGAAGTCACTGACTCTTGGATGACTCTTGGTTCAAGTCATGTGAGTCCAAGATGACTTCCAAAATCAATGTAGGTTTTTAGTAGTACAGTAGGTATATTATAACTTAAAATTAATCATTTTGGAAATATAAAAAGTTTAGCATATTATAAGAAGAGTGTAGTCAGTTTCATGCCTCCATACTCCCAGACAGCTGCACAATAGGGGCAAATATGAATTAATAAGGTTGCAAAAAGTTGGATGAAGGTGTGTGCCTAGCAATTCATATAGGTTTTTAACTTGCTTTTCTTTACTTATAAAGTGATGGTGACATCATGTTTGAGATCTTTTTAAAGAAAAAAATAAACTTATATAAATAAAATATAAAATAATAGAATCTTGGAATATGGAATCAGAGAGCAAATGCATGATTTTCTGTTGGGTATCATATTTTTCCACTGTTTAAAAGTGACCATTTATTACTTTGAACTTATTTTTTTGAATCCTCCATAGAAAATATGGCAACAACAACTGTAGGGTTGACATGTGTTGTACAGAATAATCTAGGGTAATTCTAAAAAAACACCTATTAAAATACATATACAGGTATGGGATCCATTATCCTGAAAGCTCATTTTTAGACAAAGGCTGTCTCCCATAGGCTTCATCTTATCCAAATAATGCAATTTATTTTTTAAATGATTTATTTTTTTCTCTGTAATAATAAAAAAGTCCCTTGTACTTGATCCAAACTAAGATACATTGAATCCTTATCGGAAGGAAGCAAAACCAACCGATTGGGTTTATTTAATGATTACATGATTTTCTAGTATAATTAAGGTATGAAGATCCAAATTAAAGAAAGATCCATTATCCAGAAAGCCCCAGGTCCCGAGCACTCTGGATAAAAGGTACATATAAATGTATTTGGACAAATCATAACGATAATGAGATTAAAATATTTCAGAATTATTCTTTAAACTGAGAAATTTCCATAAGCTCTTGTTCTATAACAATTTCTAAAGCATTTAATAATGGAGCCAAAACAATAATGATGTGTGCATATGAACACCTGCCAAAACTACCCTACATTCTCTTGACCTTTTAATGTTCACGATGCATTACAGACAATGTAAGTTTCTTTTTAAATGATTTAATGATGATAGAGAATAATTTATATGGAGGGTAGATTATGGCTCTCAACATATATGCTTTCTAGAAGCAAAACACATTGCAATGCGATGAAGGCTAAGCCTGCTAGGAGGTATATTTCTACCGTCTCCTAGTGACACGCAAGTTTCATGTGTCCGTAAAAGACTGTGTAATGTTTCGCTAAGCTTTTTTTAGGTCACTTTTCCCTAATAATTGCATTTTGTTGAATGGATTAAAAGCATATCAGATTCAAGTACTGGCTTTTTCCCCATGAAACAGATATGACAAATCAATAGGTCACAATGGTGCTATGTGACTCCACACAGCAAGAACTGCAATGACAAGGGTTATAAGCAGTCTGTCAATAAAGTGCTGCTTATAAAATCCAAAGAAGAATCCTGGGACACTTTATAGTACTGTAAGAAAAACTGTTTTCTTTTTAAATTGGCAAATAGACCTCCAAAATTGTATTACTTTTTTAAGTTGTAGCAGAGTTAAGAAGGGTTACTTGAACAAAAATGTCACCATTTGTGTGGCTGAATGCTATAGGGCATTTGCTGCCTACGTTAAGGAATGGCGTTTTCTCTGATCTGTCTTCCTGCACATATACTTTCCTTAAAAGAAACAGAAAGCTTAGCATTTGGCATCAACTGGACTATTTCATTCACTTTTAACGTTGTTCCTGTTTACTTTAAAAAGAAGTCCATTTTGATTCTTGGCTTGCATACAGAAAACAGCCTCATATACATGTTGGACATTTTTTTTAAAGACATTTACTGCATTATCCCTTTGGTGGGGGTCATAAAGTATAATCCTTTTAGAGCCAGTAATATGTCATATTTTAAAGATATTGTTCAAATTACATTGACAGTGGGCCAGAGGTACGAAGAGGCAATAAATGGAAAATGCATACGAACACACGTTTTAAGCACTAAAGGCAAAAACCTTTCTAATACACATTCAATACTTATTCTCATTTTGCAACTTTGACATTTCCAGGTTATGTGTTAAAGCAATACATTTGCAAAGTCAAAATTTGAGTATGCATATACACAAACATTGTTAGCTTTCCCGGAGCACGTTATTTGTTGTCTAACTAGTAGATCTGAAATATTATAAGCTACAAAATTTACTCTGCACACTACATCATTAGTACAGACACTTGAGATATGCAAATAAATGGTTTCATAAAGCATATAATTACAACAATGTATAACTACATTACATTTAAACATATAATTTAGTAGATACCAAATAGTGATGGCCAAACGAACTGAAGTAAATGGGCTTTAAAATAACTTTGACAAGCGACAATTTCGATGCGAGTGTCAATTTTTTACACGCAACTATTTTGTCCAAATGCATTTTGTCAATGGGCGTCTGAATTATTTTGACACACGGCAATTTTTATGCGCACAACAATTCTTTTTTTTTATGTGCCAAATCTTCCGCTGGCGAATTTTCATAGCAGTTTTGCGAAAAAAATCGCAGACGGCGAAACATAGAAATTAGCCATGAATCCATGCCTGGCACATAAATTCTACCATCACTAATACCAAACACAGTGTCCCAACAAAAAACAACAGCACTCAGGCTTGTAAGACAGACAAGTTGGTGTGTGGAAGAATCCCTTTGACAAAGGACAGGTGTCCAAAACGTTGGGGTATTCTCCCACACACCGTGTCTGCCTTACAAGCCTGAGTGCTGTTGTTATTGTTGGAACACTGTGTTTGGTTTGTACTAAATTATATGTTTTAAATGACTTTGTAATTATACATTGTTGCAATTATATGCTTTATTAAACTATTTATTTACATACCTTAAGTGTCTGTACTACTGATGTGGTGTGCAGAGACACTTTTGTAACTTGGAGTATTTTATGGCTCTATTTGGGTAAAAGCCTTGTCACTTGCACCCTTTTGTTAAATTTGTATAAGGGCAGAGACACATGCTGCTATTTCGGGAGATTAGTCACCCAGCAACAAATAGCTTCTTCTTCGGGCGACTAATCTCCCGAACTGCCTTCCCGTCGACTACAATTTAAATCCCCGGCGGTGTGGCACTCGGATAGCTTCGGCTTCCGAAGTAGCCTGAAGTTTCCTTGTGAGGCAACTTAGGAAGACTTCGGAAAACTAAGGGTTCCAAGTGCCATCTCGCCATTGAAGAATAGGAAGAATGAAAATTGTTCCAAATACAAAGATATTAAAGCAAAATGAAAGGTTAAATCACTGTGGGGTGACAAATGTTAGGCATTCCCCCTTCCACCACTGAGAGTAGAGTAAAAAACAAACTTTAAAGAAAAGATAGAATGAAGAATAGTGATGGGCGAATAAATTCGCCAGACGCGTTTCACTGCATGCAAATTAATAAGATAAAAATTGACGTGCGTCAAAATTATTCGGATACCCATTGACTTTAATGCATTTGGACCAAATAGTTGCGCTGTTGTATAAAAATTGTCGCTTATTTTGATGGCCATTCACAAATTTTTCGCAATGATTCGCCAATCACTAATGAAGAATAAAGAAGTTAAGAAGCTCAGTGGTGCTCGCTCAAAAAAATAAAAGCAAAACATTTGTTTATCTTCATAGAAATTTAAGTTAAAATGCTTTATCGTTAGTCATCTTAGTTTTTGTGCTGTGATGATTTAAAGTTCCTTATAGCTGTCTGCTCACTCTAGTCACATTCACTATAAAGCATATATATATGCTAACCAGTAACAGAACTGTCTGTCTGTCTGCATGCTGCTTTTGGATCACTGCTGTAATCTGTTGCATGGAGCCTGAAGCAAATAGTGTGATTTTCCTGTCTACCATCTAATTAATACAATTCCTGATCTATACCTGTTTATATAGGATCAGTTATCCAGAAACCCATTTTTCAAAAAGCTCAGAATTAAGGGAAGGTTATCTCCCTTAGACTCCATATTATTAAAATATTTAAAATGTATAAAAATGATTTCCTTTTTCCTCTGTAATAATAAAACATTACCTTTACTTGATCCCAACTAAGATATAATTAATCCTTATAAGAGGCAAAACAATTCTATTGGGTTTAATTAATGTTTAAATAATTTTTTAGTAGACTTAAGTTATTGAGATCCAAATAACGGAAAGATCCTTTATCAGGGAAAAACACCAGATCCAGAGTAGTCTGGATAACAGGTCTCATACCTGTATTTTCCACTTTCCACAGCAGTGGGAATCTAGGTGCAGTATACATAAATACAGACAGACCATGTGGAAAAATGTGTACTTGCACAGTAATTATGAAGCAGACTTTATTATGCACTAGGGCTACAGGTTCCTATGAAATTATGTTTATTAGGTCAGGATATCACATTAAGAACAGAATTTTCCAGTTGATGTGTTCTCACTATCTGTCACTGAGATACTGAAAAGCACAATTGCAATTTTTTCATTACCAGACAAATACGCTAGAAATCCAACTGATTATAGACAGTTTTTCATTTGATTAATAAAAATTAAAAATCCATCCTGCAAAATGACTACTTATAAAGAAAGAAAAATATATGTTTAGTAGTGCTGGTCTAGGTTCATAAGCAGAAAAGAATTCACCGGCACACAGGTATTGCTGGCAGGGTGAAAGCCCTTGCTTTAAAGTTTAATAGTGCGACATGCAACGTTTCGGGGACAACCCCTTTATCAAGCATCACTAGGTTCATAAGCAGTCTTCTTCTTAACGCTGTACCAACTGGCTTTTAAATCAAGGAGCTCTCCAAATGCTTATATTATGGGGGTTATTTATCAAAGTCAGAATTTATCTCAATATTTTCTGAAAAAAACTCCGACCAAATCCCCATGGGTTTTTTATGGTTATTTATTAATACACTTTCCCAAAATGTTGTTTGCAGGAAAAAATCATGAAAAATCAGATTTTCACTATTTTTTGGGATTTTTCATCTGAAAACTCAGAATTTTGCCTGAAAACTTCAGGGTATTGTCAAAAACCCAGCTCACATCAAAAAATCATTGGGACGTCTCCTGTTGACTTATATGCAACCTCGACAGGTCTGAGATGCCGGATTTTCAGATTCGGACTTTTCCCATCCTCTGGGTTTAATAAATTCTGAAAAATTTGTGATTTTTTTAAAAGTCTGATTTTATAAAAAAAATTACAATTCTTTTTGTGATTTTTGCATTCAGAGTTTAGTAAATAACCCCCTATCTATCTGAATGAGGATCACTGCAAGCTGATCTGAACATGCTCTGGTTCTAGATTATACAGGTGGGTTGCACTAAATCTAAATGCATATTTGAGAAAGGGCAATGTATTTGTCCATGAAAAGGTGCCGAAGAAAACCTCCATTTAAGACATTCCACCTAAGGATGTACATAGCATATCTTTCTGAGTCAATGAATTTTTGTTTATCTACATTGTTTATCAAGCCAATGCCTTGTTACCTAAGACAGTAAGTTAAACGTTCTTGATATGCTAGCAGTGCAGTACTTAAATGACCTGATTCATGTTTGCTGTTCGAGAGAGACAACATATTGCAGGAATATCACTTAGCAGCAGTGGTGTATTTTGTAGTATGAGTAAATAAAAACTTATCTGGCATGACCAGACAAAGGAAGTGGAGCGGAATTTGACAGAAATCCAAGTTTGCTGGGTGAGACATTCTTTTTAATGAGTGTAATCTTTCTATTGGGGTTTACATCACTATTTGATCCAAACCCCCAACAGTAAAAATAGACATCTGCTGTTTAAGCTGTTCTGTAAATACTTTTAATGGTTAGAAGCCTATCGGAAAGATTTTTTTTTCATCTTAACTGAAAATAAAATTGACTCGAGTGCAAATCTGCGGGTAAGTCACTATATTATTTACTAAAACATAGTTACTTGAAATACCTAAATCCTTTCTTTTGAAATTTACAGGGTGGTGAAGTTTTGTGCAAAGACAGATTTATATGAAACTATAAAAGCATCGAGTGATGTTCTCTTGCAGATGACAAGCCAGAAGCGTATGCGGCAAGATGGGCCATTTCTACACTCTCTTCAGTGATGTTGCTTTTGTTTAGATTTATGCAGCTCCCGGACGCACTGGGAAGTTTAAGTGGCTCATTTGTTCTTATTTTGCCTCCAAAAAGAAAGGTGAGAATGTTTGGGGAAAAGATTATTTCTTAACAGCAAGATGAATCAAACTATAGCAACATTTCAGAACAGGAGCACATGAAATTCAGATATCTATAAAAGCGATGTCTATTTTTTTCTAGCATATTTATCTAAGCCATTGAGATGAACGTTTTTGATGTATGCATTGGTTTGTACAACAGCTCAGTGGTGTTATGCATGGCATGGCATGGCATTCTTGTTTTTATGTACAGTTCAATACTAAACCCTCAATTGTAGTAAACAAACAAGACAAAAAAATAAATGGGCTCTTGTGTTGGCAGGCAAACTATTGGTTGATTTAAAGAGGAAATGCTTGGTAGGGGTAGTGTAGAGTGTTGGAGAGAACGGGAACATGTTATGGACCTCAGCTTTCTCTCTATCTAAATGTGTATATATATGTATATATATATATATATGTATATTTATACACATATATGTATATTTATACACATATAGCATGTGTCTTCTTCAATCTTGGGTCCTCTACCAGGGGCCTAGGAATTTAAGGGTTCTGTGCAGGTTCTTGGTTGTTGGTAGCACTGTATTCTTCTGGAATTCTGGAATGAGTTCTCTGATGTTGTTCTTAGGATCTGTTGGAGCCATTCTCTTAGCTTAGGCGCCAAGTGCTGCTACCACCACTAGAACCACTTTGGCCTTCATTTTCGACTTCTTCTCTAGTTCCTCTTTAAGGGTATGCATAATTCCTAATAATTATATATGTCCCATACATGAGTTATCATATTTTCACATATTGGTTCTTGCTGCTAGATACAAGGGAATGTGCCAAACCCAAACTAACTACAACAGTTTTACAAAAACAACTATTTTAAACTGCAATGAACAATGCATTTAAATAGTATTATCAAAGTATGATGCTAAAACCCAGAGCCGGGCCAAGGCAGCCAGGTGCCAGAGGAACATGAGTAGGCATAAGAGGTACGTGCCCCCTCAGCTTTGGACTGCCTCTTCTGCCTACCTCTAGTTCCAGCCCTGCTGAAGCCTCACTATTACATTAAATCTGCTGTATTATTTATTGAAACATGATGCTTAACTTACATATCTTGTATACAAACTTTTTTTAATCCAATGAAGTCTCACCTGCAGATAAAGATCATTGTGGTAAATGTACATACAATTATTTGCACATATTGAAATGACATTCTTTCATCACAGTATGATTTATTTGATAATAAGAACATATGCCATACATCTCAGAATAAAAGTTTGATGCACTGATGTTGCTGTGAGACTTCTAGGAAATCATCAGAAAAGAAGGTTTTCCAAATTTTTGGTCCATAGTTTTGATTGCTAAAATTCAAACATGGAAAGGAACATAACACAGCACTCAAAGCTTTTATGATGGTCTACTATTGTTCAAAGTTGATAAGATCATGCAAGAACCATGTAAAAGTGTATGTCTGTATTGTAAAGCATAGTGATACACTCCACTTTAAGGCCTAGGAGGCCACATGGCTGAGAACATATCCCGGTTACTGTCTTGCCAAGAGAAGGGGTGCTGTGCCTCATAAAGTAACTGTCCCTAAAGAGGCATGATGGCAGTGCCATTACATTTCTAATGCAAACTAGTGAGAGCTAAATTAAGCTCATGTTGAAGTACAGATACACATATGTGCTTAGACACACTCATGACCATAAAAATTTTTTTTTCAATGAAACGTATTATGTTTAGTCAAAGAAAATGTTGCCAAAGCTAAATAAAGCACAATAATCCAGAGCTATCAAGAAAATAAGAAAGATGAATAAGAGAAGTTAGGTTTTAACATTTTACAAAGAATTATTGATTTGGTCAAAGTTGTAAATTAATGCACATATCTATATTTGTATTCTAGTGCCTGAACAGTATGAGAAGACACACTTTAAAAAGTTCAATATTTATGGCTCTCCTGTTTAAGTGTAAAAGAATCATTTATATGCCGATCATTCATGATGAACTAATTCAATGCAAATGAACATCATATCCTTTGAGGCATCATCAAAATGAGTTCACATTGGTTAACCCCTTTGGTTTATTCATTCCTATCTTTCTCATTTTGTATAGTTTACTTGTCAACCATTGTCACTGCCCCTGTTATTACAACATGTCACTGGTACAATTCTTAAACTGATATACAGTTACTACATAAAAAATGGTGGACTGCCACTGCATTCTGGGAACTGTCATTCTCGGGTACTAACCAAATTTAGTCTAACTAGTAGCTAATGCAATATAGATATTCTCTCCTTATCCCAAAAATCCAAGTATTACAGATCTCATACCTGTGATAATGAGGAGATTTGTGGCAGGAATGAATTAGGGCCCATTAGTGCCCATTGAATTTTGTGCAAAAAACTTTCTTGACTCCAATGTATTTTGTGAGAAAAAGTAGCCACCTAAAACACCATTTGACTTTGATGCATTTTTGCTTGGAAACAATGTAGTGAAATAGCCCTTTGACTTCAATGCATTCAAAGAATTTTTGTCATTATGCAAATCTTCCTGCACTTTTGTGAACTTTTTAGCGAAATGTAATTTTATTAAATGTCTTTTATTAAATGATCTGGATATAAAAAGCATTAACGAATAATAAAGCAGAATGAATCTGAATAAGAATACGAAAAACTTGAAATCCTAATTTTTGCAAGAGTTTCATGTGATTGCAAACAAAGAAAAGACCCTGAACGTCTAAGAGCTCAAAGCAAAGAAAGATTTTACAATTGGAAAATGACCGCTCCCGTTGACTTCTACATGACCTAGCCAGCTTCTACTTGAAAAAGTTTTGTATTAGATTTGTTTGTGGTTTTTACACTTATTAAATGTAATTTTTTTTTTTTTTTTATGGTTTAGTCTAATTCTTTAAATACACAATGTTTTGCGCTAAAAAGTTTGATTTGGGGAAATGAAAAAATACAAACTTTAATAAATCAGCCCCATAATGTCATGGGAACATACAAGCCTCAGTAATTGAGTTTATTGAATTTACAGATATTTTAAGTCATACACAATGGTATTTATTAGGTATTTAATATATATTTAAAGCCCTAATTTTAAAGCACAAAAATCTTAATTTAACAAAAGGGATAAAGGAACAGAAAAATGCTTTAAGGATAAAAAGTTAAAGCATTGGGTAGTATCCCCTCCTTTTTATACATTAGATCGATGAATATGGCTTGTACTGAACGTAATGATTGCCAAATCTTTTAATTAAGAAAAATGTATGGTTTTTGCTGGGTTTTTTTGTGAAATAATGCAAAAATTTAAACTAGAAGTGAATTTTCAACTTTTTGGTTTGTACTAGCTAATGACCATTCCCTTGAGAAACTGCAAAATAAATTCCCATCGACTCCATTGTATTATGTGTGAAAAAAGTTGCTGGAAAAAAAATGCCCATTGACATCAATGCATTATGCATGGAAAATATTCAGTGAAAAAAAAGCCATTAATTCCAAAGATTTTGTGAATCTTCCCACAGTTTAAAAAACAGACCAGATTTGTTTATCACTTCATACCTGTATAACATGTACTCATATAATTGAGTATAAAATATGCCACTTGCAATCATAAGACATATTGGGGGTTATGTAATTAAAGGCACTAAGTTTGCCCAGGGGCAGTAACCTATAGCAACCAATCAGCAGGTAGCATTTCCTGGTCACATGTTTAAAACCAAACATCTTATTAGTTACTATGAATTACTGCTCTTGGGCAAACTTAGCACCTTTTATTACATATGGGGGACAATATTATTCTTGCAAAAGAAAGTCCAATTTTTTGTTTGCAAGGTATTAACAGTGCCAGAGAAAATGTATCAAGCAGAGGTGTTTGCTGTAATACCAAATGGATTCTGATCAGAACCTTTATATTGTATTTGAGAGATGCAGAGCAATACGTTTGAATTGTGGTGAAAAAATAATCAACCATTTTGCCAGGATGAGTTCCCAAATATTCAGATCTTTCTATCTTCTGACTTTGGTAGGAAAAGAGGGCAACAGTCAGAGAATAATTTTTACAGACCACAGTGGTGGAGGAAATATTTTAAAAAATATGTAGATGTGTATTATTTGATATATACACTAGCTGGCTTCTAAAATGTAATATGTTAGCAATGTCCGGAGGCAACCTCCTACAGCCTGGGGCTAAATTGTATGTATCTTTGATTGTATTGGACAGATATGTGTATCTCTAAATCAGCATTTTTCTTCTACCTACCTAGTTTTTTTTCAATAGCAGGAAGCTAATAGTGGGGTTGGGAGGTACTTAACCACAAGTAATGGAAACATAATGCATGGGAAGGGAGAGGATATTGAGGATAAAATACAGTATATTATTTGCAGACACTGCAAATGTACTGGAGGTGGAAAACATAAGGAGAATGGCTCTATAAAATGAAATGGAATTCAATGTCAAATAAAAACAGTTAAAACATTTTTAAACAGCTAATAAATTGCCTAAATGTGTCAGGAGATCTGAAGATGAGTTATACACTTCATCACAAACCCAGCAGCTTCTGGATATCATACAGGGCTGAGCACAGTGACAGAGAAGCCTTAGGACTTTAACCAAGCTCTCATTAAGGATTCTGGTGTCCTTTTACAACCTTGGCTCAAAGGCATATTGCTCAGGTCTGTGACCCCACGTATATTAAGTATAGATTTCAAATATGATGAAAAAGTAGGTTTTAATTTTTCAGTGCATTTTTTTTAAAAAGGTGGCAAACTCTGATCTAAGGCAAACAATACCTATAGGGGGTTATTTATAACAGGTCAGGTTTGCATGGTTTTTTTCTACCTCGAATAACAAATGTTTGCTAATATATGGAAAATCCCAAATGTAAAAAACTCAATTAGGGAAAAAAACGTAAATACCTCAAATTCATTTCAAGCGCAAACCACCGTAAAACCCCTGAAAATCATGAAGGCAAAAACCATCTTCAGATGGTTAAAGGGACCTCTGTCATTGACTTCTACATGACCTTGCTGGAGTATTTTTGGATTTGGGCTATTAGCAGCTTCAGGGCATAAAAATTCTCAAAAAAAAAGTTTTTTAGTGAAGCTACCCTTGAAAAATTAGAATTTTTTGAGAAAACACAACTCAACCTGTAATAACCACAATAATGTCTTGGTAAGATACAAACATCTAACAAAGATATTATAGGCGATCTCCAACAGGATTTTAAAGCATATAGTATGTACAGTATATTAAGTTTAAAGCACACTATTCTTAATTTAAGAATCTAGGAAGGGGCAAAGGACGAGGGGAAAATAAACATAAAAAAATTATAATAGGATAAAGAGTAAAAACATACATAAATAGGGCTTGAGTTAACAATGTTTTTGCCTGATGTTTTTATTAAGAAATGTCAATGGTTTTTATTTCCTGAAATAGGGTAGAATTGAAAGCAAGTCAATTTTCAGCATGGTTTTTAGTAGCTACTGACAAGTCCACCGAGAAACGCTCTGTATAAAGGGTGCTCCTTATTTCAAAAAAGCTACAGCTGAGGTATGGGAGGGGTTTGTTTATATAGAGGGGTCTGGTCATTTATTTGAAGCAGCTAGTATGAACCAGAAAGTTGGAATGTGACTATACTTTTGATTTTAGTTAAAGTGATACTGACACTAATTAGTTCTGCTTAATCTACTTGAAGTTCCTAAACCTGAAAGTTTTGCCAGCTTGACTGTCCCTTCTTAATCTGTCATTTAGAGTGTCTAATGCTAACGGACTACTGCTGCACAAATATGGCAGCCCCCTCATAGAGGAACATGGGGGTAAGAAAGGTAATGTAAAAGCATCAGGCAAATATGTTTATGGCAAAATTATAAATTGCATTCAAAAACAATGTTATAAAAAAGTATAAAAAAGGTTATTTTCTGGTGTCAGTATCTCATACTATATCAGCTGATCTGATTTCTGGTGCCATCAAATATTACACATACTTATCTAAACCACCCACCCTGTGCATGACAATTTTAAAGCTGTACACAAAGGACATCCAAGGGCAAAAAGAGAGGGAATAGACCTGGCCAGTTATTCATTTACAAAAGACTATATGATTTATATGTTTCCTTTTCTGCATTTTAGGTTAATGTGGATGAGGTCATTTTCGAATTTTTGAGTTTCTGAATAAACAAAACATGCAAGTCCCTTATTGTTGCTCCTTTTCCTTGCAAAACAATCATAGGAAAAATAAGACCAATTATTTAACAATATTTATATTAACCAAATTTATGTATTTTGTCTAATCACCACTTCCACTCAACCTTTATTATATAAAAAAAAATTAAACCACCAGAATTTTCTATAAGAAAATACAAGCATCTCACCATGGATATTGTTTGTCAGCTTGTGCTATGCTTATTTGCAATGCTTTTTTTTTAATAGCATGTGGGTATTTAAATAAAGCTAAATTAAACTAAGCTAAATTAGTATGCCATAAGCAAGTCACATGTCGCAGCTGCGCTTATTAGATCCAAGTCTACATCTGCCAACAAAGCCTCATTAGACAGCCAATATGACCTCTTAACTGCCCTTCTGTAAAAACAGCTTTTCTTTGCCTTAGTTGAAATCCCTTTTTACTTTAATCTTAATAGATGCCCTTGCATTTGTTTGTGTGCCGCCTTTCAGATCAGGAGTTCCCTAGAGAATTCTGTACACTGATTTTTAAAATAGTTGCATAGATATTTGTGATTGTATGGATTTACAGAACAAAACTATAATTACATTTATATAATATCAATATGTTGGTGTACATAATCCAACTTCTGTTCCTGATGTGTTTTTTTTTTTTTTAATTATTACTCCATCCATTTTTGTAGTTATTTAGTCTGTAGTTGTATTCTCAATGATATCTTAAAAAATATTTATGGGGTTTTTAATTCTAATAAATAATATTCAAGCTGCTGTAAGATATGAGGGTATTACCTGTCATCTTGGAGTTCCATCGCCTGTAGAAAGCCACTTGGCTGTGGATCCTGTACCATTAAATGGTTATAGGACTCTTTAGTGACAAATGTTCTTATATTTTACAATGGAGGCATGTTATTCCATATATATATTTGTGATTCTTGTATTCTTGTGACTGACCCTGGGTTTAAATAGCATGCCTTGTAAAAGTACAGGTTTAGGACCTGTTATTCAGAATAAGTGGGATTTTCTGGAAAAGGGATCTTTCTGTGATTTGGATCTCCATGCCTTAAGTCTACTGAAAAATCTGAAACATTTCAATCTGAAAAAGTTAAACATTAATTAAACCCAATAGGATTGTTGTATTTATCTTTTATTTCTTCGTTCAGATCAAGTACAAGTTACTGTTTTATTATTACAGAGAAAAAGGAAATAGATTTTTTAAATTTTAATTATTTGATGAATGGAGTCAATGGGGCGAAGTGGCTAACGTTAGCAACTTTTCACCAGAAATAACATCCGCAGGTACATAATAGGTGCAGATGTCAATTCGCTTGAGAAAGAGGCTGTTGCTACTATTCTCTATCGCACTCTATCGCCAGTCGACTTTTTGCAGATTTTCACAGATTTTACTGAACAATACTGATTTTACTCTTTCGCCAAAGTTGACTTTGCCACCTCAGACCAGGCGAACTGCTAAAATGAAGCTACATCTTCCTCAATCTTATGTCACTTACATCATATCCTGTGTGCCAAAAATGCATTAAAGTTTAAAAAACGCTGGCGGCGTTTCCTTTTTTTAAGTGGGATTGCCTACAAAAGTCCTAACTTTAGACATTTAAGGGCCATTTTGAGGGCTATGGAACATTCATTTTAGAGTGGGCTCATCTGTAGGGCATTAAATGATCTCTTTTGTCTTTATTAAGTTTCCTTGGAGATTTGTAATAAAAAGTGGCCACTTCAAGCATTTGTACCATCTCTAATAACGATCTCCATACAAATTTAATGTACCTGCCCTATGCAAATTGACCTAAGCGTAAGATCACAAGCGACTTTTGGCTAGGCACAAATGAACGGTAGTGAATCTTTGCTATGAAATGCTCGCACTGATGAAGTATCACTTGCGAAAAGTCTGCAGCATTCGGCGCCAAGGACACAACTTCGCATTTTAGTGAATTAGAGAAGTGGTAACAAATTTGCACCTGGTGAAGTGGTGGAGTGGATCATGCACTGATATGCCCACCTTGAGTGGGTGATATCGGGCTCATCTGATCATGGGCCCTAGGGCTGGTTTTCGGCCAGATATCGATCTCAGAATCCCGTCGGAGGGCCCTATACACTGGCCAATAAGCTGACAACTTTAACTGTCAGCAGCTTTTCTCGGCCAGTGTATGGTAACCTTAATTCGGAGCTTTCTGGATAACAGGTTTCAGGATAATGGATCCAATACCTGTAGTAGAAGTTATAAATTGAATGCATAGCTGCCAATAAATTCATTAGAAACTTGCAAAAAATAGTGGGAGCACTTACCAGGTACTAGGATTCACCTGTGCATGTCACAAAACCGAAGATCCCAACGGTTGCTTCCAATGAGTAGAGATAAGTTTGTAGGTGCAGCACCAAGGAATCCAGGAAGTAGAAAAATTAAAAATATAAACTTTTATTTCAGCATTTTAAAATGATAGTAGAAACAAGCATGCCCCACACTGAATATTGGGCTGTTCACTCAACGCGTTTCATGGCTCTCGCCACTTCCTCAGGAGCTAACAAGCACCCCAAACACCAGGTATATAAAAGACATCCAGCCCCTCCCTATTGCAGGCTCCCAACCCTCCCTACAAGGTTTAACCCTTTCTTTATAAACCAAATGTGAACATGCATCTTCAGACAAAAGTTAATCCCCACGATAATACTCATAACATATACAATAAAACCAAAAACAATAAAACAAACAATTATAAATAGCAATACATAGTATTCATCTTATCTAACCACTCTAGAGAAACCATGTTGCTAATAGTAGCTAAAGACTCCAAAAAAGTGAACCTTGATGGAATGACCAATTCGCTTATGTAGTATAAATCTGGAAAGCCCTAATACTCAAACAAATATAAACAAATAAAGAGAAATGTACCCCTCATTCAGCAAATAACTCCCCAAATTATCAGTATAGAAAAGTAAGGGATACATATATTAACATTCAGTACGTCTTAATAATAGATTAACGGATTAGATATCCAAACCCCGTTCCCTACACTATCACGAACTATGATCCCCCAGACTCAATAGAAGCAGGAAACCTCCCACTCCCTATTCAACCCCCCAAAAAATTCAGTTGACCTAAGCTGATATATCCAGTATGCCTCCTTGCGTAGTAACAATTTATCCAGATTCCCACCTCTTGGCCCCACTGTGGCTGTGTCAATAACCTGGAAATGTATTTTAATATCCCCATTATGTTTGTCCAATATATGCTTAGCCACTGCGGACTTAGTGTCCTTTCTGTTCACTGAGGATAGATGTTCCAGCACCCGTGTGCCTGCCATTCTCACAGTTTTGCCCACATATTGGGCCCCACAGCTACATGTGACAAGGTAGACCACCCCAATCGAGGCACAGTTAAAATAACTCCTTATACCATAGGTTCTTCCCGTCGACGTTGACCTGAATTCCTTTGAAACAAGTAGGTATTGGCAAGATTTACACCTAGTTCTGCCACATCTATAATTCCCCTTGTATTTAAGCCATGTCTTATTGTCACCACCCCTTCTGGAATCATACAGGCTTTTCGACAACCATGACGCTAATTCCTATTCCTCTTAAACACAAAAGAGGGGTGGGGGTCCAGGACAGTCGCCAGTATCGGGTCCTGCCTCAAAACATTCCAGTATTTACTAACACTAGTTTTAATAAGTCTGGTGCTTCTATCAAAAGTGGTGCAATACCGTAGCATACTGTCTTTACGACTCGCTCCCCGTTTACGATCTTTATCCCTAACCAAAAGGGCTTTTCTATCCAACGAGACCGCCTTCTCATATGCCTCCCTGATTACCTCGTTCTCATAGCCTCGTTCCAAGAACCGGTCCCAAAGTTGCATCGCCTGTGCATTAAACAGCTCCCAAGAGGAGCAAATCCTACGTAGGCGAATAAATTGCCCCACCGGGATTCCCTTCTTACAGCTAAGGGGGTGTGCACTGTCCGAGTGTAGTAGTGTATTCTGTGTAATCGGTTTCCTAAACAGGTCAGTGACCACTGAATTCCGTTCCACTGAGAATAAAACATCCAAAAACGGAATCTGTGTCTTGTGCGTTTCCATGGTAAAGGTAAGACCCTGCACTCTCCCATTACAATAGCGAACAAACTCTTCCAAAGACTCCTCGTCCCCATCCCAAATGCCAATACAATCATCGATGTAGCGAAAGAATTTAATCAAACGACCCCGAAAGTGGTCGGGGGCCTGAAAAATGTGGGATTGCTCAAACCATCCCATATACAAGTTCGCATATGTCGGAGCGAACGAGGCCCCCATCGCCGCCCCACACTGCTGAAGGAAGAAATGACCATCGAACAAAAAATAATTGGTGTGTAACAGAAAATTAACTGAATCAAGTATAAAATTGCATTGTACGTTGGGGAATCGAGACTCACCATATAGCCAAAATTTAATCGCCTCCATCCCTAAAGCATGGTTAATAGACGAATATAAGGCTACTACGTCCATCGAAAACCACCTGTAGCTTGACTTCCAGCTTGTGCCCTGTATCTTATTGATGCACATTGTCGTATCTCTCAGATAAGTGGGTAACTGTTCGACTATGGGGCGTAATAACTTATCCACATAGGCCGATAAACCTGACCCCAGGGACCCAATGCCTGCTACAATAGGGCGCCCCTTAACCTGCTCCAAGGATTTGTGTACCTTGGGCAGTACATGGAATATGGGTATCATCGGGGATTCACACTTAAGACATTCCCATTCATTTTTGGAAAGTACCCCATCCTTATAAGCCTCCATAAGAATGATCTCCAAACGTTCCTTAAATTTAGTAGTTGGATCATGATCAAGACGTATATACGTATTAGTATCATTCAACTGGCGTAGAATCTCTTCCCGATAATATACATCATCTAGGACCACCACAGAACCCCCCTTATCCGCCTGTTTCACCACAATCGTATTGTCTTTACTGAGTTCCATCATAGCCTTAAATTCACCTGATGTCAAATTCTTACATCTATTTCTGTTAGTGCCACACAAACTCCTTTCTATATCAGATTGCACCAATTTTTGAAACATATGTATCTGCGGACTTTTAGAGTTAATTGGATAGAAATCAGATTTATTCCGCATTCCCGAATGTTTAACTGCCACTTCCAATCCCTGATTATTCTCCTCACTCAATTGACATAAAATATTTAGAGTGCACAAATCATCAAAATCATATAAATCCGTAGTCGGTACCCCATCAACATTCCCAGCCATGAAACGCGTTGAGTGAACAGCCCAATATTCAGTGTGGGGCATGCTTGTTTCTACTATCATTTTAAAATGCTGAAATAAAAGTTTATATTTTTAATTTTTCTACTTCCTGGATTCCTTGGTGCTGCACCTACAAACAATAAATTCATTAGGTTGTCTGAGGCTAAAGCTTATAACTGACTGAAAGCACAGATTACATTTATTTACCAAATACTAAAATGTTTTTGAAAAAATGTATGACTGCAACTTAATATCCCAACAAAGAGAGAAAACCAGTAAGATAATCTCCTCTGTCATAATACCTTTAGTCCCAATTATTACTACTACTAGGATGCTACAGTAGACTAAAAAGTCATAAGAGCCAACTCTCTCAGACAGAAGCTAAGCACAAAGGCCCTAATTCAATCAAGTTCACATGCTTCCTTTTCTTTGCACACACAAGTCACAGTAAATAGGCTTTTGGCTTCACCTGAGTAAGAATAAAATTACCATAAGCTGTGACTCATCCCCTCGAACTAATTTAACAAGCATAGTCCCAGAGCAACCCATTTCCCTGTAACCTTTTCAGACCTATATCCTCTAAATCAGTGACAGACGGGTACCCTCTAGCAGCACTGTAATCCTTTTGGTGCTTCAAGACCTTCCCTGCATACAATTACATTTCTCCAAAGTAAAGAAGAAGTCAGGATATAAAAAATAATTGTAGTCAAATGAAATGAGGAAGAATATGGTACATTTTATAAATTGCATACAAATACATTGATGAAAACTCTCCATGAAGATGATGTGCTATTTTGCTGGAATTATTATTATAATTTTAAAATATTCTTCAAAAAGAAAACATCATTAAAATGAAGCGTTGCCAGAGGGCTTGGAGTACATTGTGTCTGGCATTGATCAAATAATGCTTTTTGTATTACAGATTCATCAGAAATATAAAGCATACCTTTCAGTAATTCATCTGCACAATATACGGTACATATAGATAAGAATATACAACCATATCAGTATATACACATTGAGGGTTACTAAAATCCAAATATATCTAATTTTTTTTATCAAACTCCTGTCCACTATTTTGCCTTATTTATCATTAAAATAACTCTTTTTTTTCTCCAATTGCTTAATTTTTTCAAGTTATTGCCTAAAAACTTTTTGGATTACCGGGCAAAACCTAGCAGACCACAACATCTTCAAATCGGGATAGGGACTTATACATGACCTCAGCAGGTTTGAGATGCCTGGATTTCTGGATTCTGGCTTTTTTGTAGCATCGGGTTATAATAAATATCGAAAAATTCAAGGTTTTTATCCATGAAAAATTTGTGTTTTGCCCAAAAAGACCTGACCAAATAAAACTTGAGTTTTAGTAAATAACTCCCATGATATGCTAGTTTTATGCAAGTGTGTCATGCATCCATTTTGGCAACAGCCGTTAGTAAATTGAACTCGATTATTTGCCTATTTTTGAGGCATAAAAAAACAAGAGGGTGATGTATATTAAATCTTGTATAACAGCATACTGGACAGCCAACTAAGGAAATTGGAAATGTGGGGCATTGTTGTTTGGATTTTTGTATTTCTACCCTCCTCTCTGCTATACTTCTTTTAAACTAGTTGCACTATTTTGTTTCTGGAATTAAGGTATTATAAAATTATTAACATGTATTTATATAGCGCCAACATATTGCGTAGCACTGTAAATGTAAAATGGTTGGTATTCAGTTTTCGATTGCCTTAGAATACAATAAAAGATAAAAAAGTATACTTATTGGCCCTTTCTACCTCCAGCCTATAAGATTTAGCCTTGTCAGCGGTCAGAAGGATTTGGCAGCCAGAACGTTTAAATAGACAGCACAAGCGTAACTTCATTTCCCCAGACCATCCCAGCAAAAAATACTTCTGGCCTCCAGACTTGGATTGTTTCCTTATACAACCATAGTACTTGCTAGCCAATTCAGCCATTTCACAAAAAAATATATCATTTACTTAATATATTTTAAAATGCTTTGTATTCCACTTAAGTGTGTATGCCCTGTTATTAATCCTAATACATCCTAATACATCCACAAATAACATATAATTTTGCAGTATAAAAGATGAGCATCATTATAAAAAGTAGAGACCCTGAGGTTTAGAGTTTTTTTTACTCAGGCACTTCTTCTGTATTGTATATGTCTAAGTGGGCCTTGACCTAAACCAGCAAGTTATTTCCACCTTTCCTGGTTTTGATAGGAATTTGATCAGTTAAGAAATGCCCAGTAGGTGGCAGTATTGTTGGATATAAAAGAATAGAGTACCATGTGCTCAGGGTCTTGCCTGGGACCTCACCTTATCGACAGGCCCAGATTTGTGGAAAGGCCACCAAGAACCGGGCCTTGGGTGGCAGGACTTTAGGGGGGCAGCATGATGCCCAACCACACCCACATTGGTTCAAAAACACTGGGGATGCGCTTGAAATACAATTATTTTTTTCATCTCCCATGTGCCAATCCCCATTGATGATGAAAATTTGCACAATAAAGGGGAGGGGACAGGGTGATGAACGGAAGTGGGCCTAGGGGTGCCCACTATGTAAATTCGCCCTGCTCATTGAGCGGTTGATACAGGCTCAGGGGTCTAATTTGTGTTTAACTTTAGTTTAGGCTAGTTATTGAAAGCCAGTTAAAGTCATAGTCACTCTGGGGGCGGAAGGGAGGCTTAGGGAAGGCAGTGAGCAACCCTTTGCTCCATCTAGGAGAATTAGAGGGGTTAGGACCTTGTAGTATCTTTCAGTGAGTTGAGGACCAGGTAGGATGCCAAAATACAAGATCCAAGACTGAGGATCACAGAAAACAGTGCACTACTCCCAAGGAAGAAACTTTACGCAGAAATTGGGTAACATATATTCCATACCTCCCAACATTTGAAAATTAGAAAGAGGGAACAAAAAGATCAGCCGCGCGGATCACTAAGAACTTTTTTTGACCATGATTTGACCATTTTATGGCCACACCCCCTAAACACCACCTCCATTTTACAAAATTTGTCAGGTTATGGAAAATTGAAACATATTTCTGGGGGTTTTAAGGCCGTGCTTTATATGTTATAACTGTTTTGCTAATGAAGGTGAATTGCTCTTCAAGCTACAAGTTGAATATTTGCTTATCTTAAATTGTTAGAAGTGCAGGTGCCGAGTATGCTGGGCTCTCTGCCAAAAGCTTCTTATTTAATAACATTTCAGAAACCTAGGATATTTCATTAAGAAACCTGGACTGTTAAAATCAGGACTGTCCTGTGAAAAACGGGAGAGTTGCTAGTTATGATACTCATTTGCCGATCATACCTCTGGGGGGGATTTTCATAACTGAATTTCAACTGCCTCAAATAAGCAACTGCCAATTGCATTTATTTATTTGTTCACTGTTAATAAACCAGTTCTTAACTGCTCTGTGGTCTGGATCTTTTACTACAGAAAGGAACATACAATGTACCAGGAGTTCCTGGAAATAGTTTGGGTACAAGTTGGTCAGTGGTACAAGGCAAACAGCTAGTGATGTGCGGGCCAGGCTGATACCTGTGGGTCAGGCGCATGGGTCAGGCGGGTTCGGGCCGACCTTGCACTGCCGGTCTGCCGGCTTCCTTTTTTTTTATAGATGCACGCTTTTTTGTGATGTCATCGGTGGGTTGGCGGGCGTGGGTGAAACTCGACCCGCACATCACTACAAACAGCCTAATCCTGTTTACACACTATAATCCACATGCCCATGGGTGGACTACAAATAATTTCCTGATTACATTATAATAATTGTTTAAAACCTGTAAATGACTTTATAACCCATCCAGTTTCAAAAGTCCTCACTGTCAAATGACAAGGACCCCGACCCAAGAGATGTGTCATTAAGTACTACACCAAGGTAGTGATGGGCGAATTTGTCCCATTTTGCTTAGCCGAAAAATTTGCGAAATGCATTGGGCGTCAACAAGTCATTGGGCGTCAAAATTATTTTGATGCGTCAATTTTGACGCTCGCAACAATTTTCATACATGTGCCTATTTTGTCAGAAATTTGCCGCAAATTCTAGCCTGACAAATCACTATACCAAGGTCCTTAAATTTATCGGTCATGGCTCCCAATAGTCCAAAAATGTAAAAACCTGTAGACAGAAATACTAAAAAAGAACCAGTTATGTTAACATTTTTGTATCTATCCTGTGTATCATTCAATTTCTTTAGATAATTATTCCCCACCGCCTCTGCAGAATGGCGAATCCATGTATTTATCACTCTTTCTGTAAAGGAGTGTTTCTATTTATTCCTCTTCAGTTTTCCTTCCTCTGACTTTGTTTTGTTTCCCCAAGTTCTTGAGTGTCACTCAGTATGTGCAGGAGTCAGGAGTACGAGGGAATTCAAGAAGCATTTGACTTACCTAAACTTTTAGGTAAGCATTTTTCTCTTAATATATGACCCAGTTAATGCTGTTTCCATAGCGCAACCAAACAATGCTCGGAGGACCTTTCCTGAGGAGAGTCTTGAATGATATAAAAATTTGCAATAAAGCCACAGAAAGTTATTCTATATCATTGAAACAAAGGATTAAAATTTACGGGTCATCATGTTTTATTCGAACATCATTAGAGAATTAAGACACAAGATATTAATCAAAATCAAAACTTTTTTACTTACAAACTGTTTTAAACAACACATTTCTTTCATATTTTTTTTCAATTATCTGAAAGAGCTCTCTCTATATAACTATTCATTAATTTATTAACAGCAAGATTCTACAATGTTGTAGCTTTAAACAAGTCTTCAGTCCCTTATTCAAACTTATGGATAACTTAGAATTGTGGCATACAAACCCCTGCTTTCTCTGAGGGAGAAAACATTGCTAGGAAAGGGTGTTTTGGCCACTGCAGTTCTCCCTGAGAAGACAACTGTAACTAAAATGGCACATATACCATGGACCCTGAACTGTCTAACACATGTCAAGCTCTGGAATACACATCAGTGCTAATCATTTTAGAGCAATACAAGATGAAGATGAATGTGTTGTCTTTGTAAAGATCCGATTAACACATATTTAGCTAGTAAAACAGACACAGTCTAAATTGCATTTAATTGTATTTAGTGAGACCACAATAACATTAAGAACTATATTTACAGACCTCCCTCCACCACATCCATTGTTGCAGACTACTATGCCCCTTCTTTTTCCTTTCTTTACTGCCACACTGATGACTTCTCTTGGCCTTCTCAATTTCTCATTACCGTATATACTCGAGTATAAGCCGAGTTTTCAGCCCCCAAAATATGCTGAAAAACTCTACCTCGGCTTATACTCGGGTCAAGCGCAAAAACGGTCGCTGGTGCCTAAGGATAGTCGCCGGCGCCTAAGGATAGTCGCCAGCATCCAAGAATAGTCGCCGGCGTACAAGAATAGTCTCCAAGAATATTCACCGGCGTCCAAGAATGGTCGCCGGCATCCAAAAACGAGACGCCGGCACCTCCAATGGGAGCAGAAACCCTCAATTTTTTGATTGAAACTTACCAGAAGCTGCTGCATTTCTCACCCTAGGCTTATACTCGAGTCAATAAGCTTTCCCAGTTTTTGGAGGTAAAATTAGGTACCTCGACTTATACTCGGGATGGCTTATACTCGAGTATATACGGTAAGCTTCTTTGATCTATAGCAATGGACAAATAGGTACCCTCTCTGCATTAAACAGTTATGACTACAGTCATAAACAAAACACATTCATCCATAACAACTGTTTTCCATATATAATACCAATCTACATCCTTTACCAGCAGAATAATTCAACTTTCTTGTTTTTTAAAAAAAAACAAAGTAGACCCATCTTCCTTTCTCCATCATGGTTGATCCTATTTTTTGCATGTTTTTCAAGTTCTCTTGTCCTCATTACTCATGAATAACTGAAAAACTATGCTGCTGCCTTACTACATCTCTACAAATATTTTCAACTCATCTTGAGTTGGTCCATCAAGCTCTGTTTTAGTGATGAGCGAAACTGTGTGTTTTGATTTGCAGCAAATTTGCAGCAAGCCAGGAAAAATGAATGAATTAAAAAATGAATGAATTACATTTTGTCAATGTGCATTTTTAAATGCATTTTCATGTGAATTTTTTATATAGACACTCAATGGATGTGATTTTTTTTCAACCTAACTTTACTGTCCTTTACTGTCCTTCATAAATCATATACATACTATAAAAAGTAACAAAAAGTATAAAAGTAATAAAAAGTATACATACTATTAAAAGTAACAAAGTATACATACATACACATTGTCCTTTTTTCCTTCATCCAGCTGTCCGAATTCTACTGCAGATTTCTACCAATTTTGATATACGATCATAGATTACAAGTCTTTCAATTAACAAAGAACCCTTCACTTCTTCCATAAATATGAAATATAAATTGATCTGTCTTTTTTATTAGACATGACCTAATGAGCTCTAAGTAGCCTGCAAATTCTGACATACCCTATTCCTCAGCTGCCGTATGCTAATGTTAGTATGGTGATGCCAAAGGCTTTTTGGAAGGTCACTACAGTTATACCATCCTATGGAGTTCTTACATATTTATAAAATATAATAAAATGAAAGCATTTTGTATCAATGTATTTCACAGATACGGTAATGTAATATGTTATAGTAGAGACAGAAAATGCATATCACTGTGTCTTGCTGTGAAGTTTTGACTTACTAATACCACACTATACATTACTTTGACTATTAATCACTATGAAACATCAGGAGTGACAAACTATGGTTCTGTTAAGGAGTTTAAAGACAAAAAATGGTTTTGAATGGAAGCATGAAGAAAGAACAGAGAGTCAATAGTACAGAGAGAAGGCAGATTTCTCACTAGAGGCTTTGCTATCTTAGATACCATGGACCTGTCCATCACATGAGTACTTCCCGACAGGATCAGGGCTACTCACCCACCAGGGTAGAAAATGAACCAAAAATAGGATACTCGTCCCCTTACTCATCATGCAACTATAACAGGAGATTACAATTTACCTTATTTGTACACTTTATAGACAAGTCTTCTTATTAATCTACTTATAAAGCAGGTTTAGTAAGACTTTGACTCAGTTAAAGTATCTGTCACACCCCTTTTCTACTGAAATAATTGGCATTCGATACCCAGTGTGCAGATTCTCCAGGTACTTTATCCCCTGGTACATAATAAATTAGGGATATCTCAGTTTCCATTGAAGGCAATTGTGTCCACACAAGTTAAAAACATGCATTTCCATTTTGCTTTTCATAATAACTAGGGTAGCCAACTGGTCAAGCCCACTTAGCGACTCTATATCAACTTCTGGAAAGTATCTTGATCTGGAAAGCCCAAAGCAGGCTTAATTAAGATCACATTATCCTGGGTATTTTGTGCAAGATACAACATAACTCCACACCATCAGGCTTTTCCACTGAGGCCGTCTACTTAGGGGATTTAGAACAGCCAATTAAGCTGTATCATCTGTTCATATTGCCTCTTTTGTTTGTTTTACTATGTTCTGTAGTGTATTGTGCTATTAATAATGTATTCATGTTGAGAAGAAGTAATATCCAACATGATGCTCCTATAAGGGATTAAGGAAGCATCTAGGTTATGCATTATATAACCAAAACAGTTAACAATAAAATAATCAATAAAATGTCAAAAATGGTACCAGTAAGCCAGGGTGCTCTGATATACATCACCAAAATATATATACTGGAAACAAAAGCTGAAACATGAATTTGGTCAGCCTTGGTTACCATAAGATATCTATATTTTAGATGGCTTATAGAACCTGGATAGCTTTATATTTCTGGTCATTCGATCTATAGAATTAACCAACGTAGCAAAAGATACATAAGCGTTTACCACATGGTGCACCTCATTTGTCTTTTTGTTTTCCTGAATGCAATCATTTGGATAGCAAACACACATCAATGCCCAAAGCCATCCCAGTTTGATTGTTTCAGTGTCTGCTTTAGGCAGCTAATTTCTAGTGATGGGCGAATTTATTCGCCAGGCGCGAATTCGCGGCGAATTTGCGCGATTCGCCGCCTGCGAATAAATTCGCAAAACGCCCGTGAAAATTCGTGGAAAAAATTTGCCGGCGTCAAAAACGGGCACCGGCGTCAAAAACGGGCACCAGCGTAAAAAAAAAACGGGCGCCGGCGTCAAAAACGGGCACCGGCGTGAAAAACGAGACGCCGGTGCCGTTTCGCAAATTTTTCGCCGTTTTGCGAATTTCGCATGAAATTCGCCCATCACTACTCATTTCCCATTCAGATGGATGGGAAGAGGATGCAGCGAGGCCAATGGAGTTTTGACTGCAGCAGGTTCACATTACACTTGTTGAACAGTTATATTATTCTGTTTAAAATTAAAATGCACACTTTTAAAATAGTATGGATTCATACACATCTTGAGCACTTACCCTCATGCTTGTCCCTGATTATTAGTGTTCCACAGCCATGACTCTAGGAGAAAGGTCAGCTCAGCTGTCATCTTAATGCCAGTGAGTTTTCTCTTAGCTCTGTGACTTTGCATCTCCCTGGGGTCTTCTCAACCTTCCATCCTACCCAAGCAGACTAATCAGTTATAGTTTGTGATGTGTTGATGAGTTCTGCAAAGCCCACTGTTGTTATTAAGCTTCCTAATTTAATTTGATAATATTGATAACATGATAACACTTTAACATGATACCATACAACATAAAAAAATGAGGAATTTACGACCTATGCTTATGCCAGATTCAATGTTATATTTTATAAGATGGCCATCACGCTCATTCATGATAGTCCGTGTAATGGAGTGTCAGTAAGCAGAGTCACATATTTATAGAATCTAGGTAAATAGCAAAGGAGGTCTATGCAGTAACAATATATTTGCCTCCTCGTATGAGAAAGGAGACACAACAAGATTGAAATGCCCTAAATTAGCCAATATCTTGATTAATTCACAGAACAGATCAGAGTCTAAAAACAAATCGCAGTGCTGAAAATATATATTTTTTACCAAGATAAACTGGTGTTTGCAGTTACCTACTATAGACAGATACATGCAGAATCCCTTCTTGTTAGGGTTAAAAGGTTCATTGTGATTATATGTGTCTCCATTATCACAAAATGATTTTTATAGAACCATGTAAACATTTCTTTTTATAGAGGATCCCTCCTTGTCATGAATGCAGTACAGAGATCAGTGCAAATAAAGTTACTCTTGCAAAGGTTTCTTTAGGTCAATGTGGGCAGTTTTGAGTCATGAAATGTGAGTGATTTGTCCTCATCTAATAATTGACCTCTGAATTCATTTTTTTCCATCAAAGCAAAGTAGCAACCCATTCATAGCATTAATATACACCTTTAGTGAATGTTTTGCCTACTGTAATGAGCTCTTGCTAAGTGCTTGGTTTGCATCTTCCCTCACTCCTCTTTCCATTTCTGTCCTCCAAAAGGTTTCTGCGGTTCAGCGAGGCCGGCAGGTCCCATGCTTCTCCACGTGACTGATAGCTCATCAATAACATTAAGCAGCATTATGGACCACATTGGTGTACACCAGAATCAATACAGCCGAGTAAAAAGTCTAATACGTTGACATAGCCATACTCTGGAGAGCTCACATTACAAGAAATTAGGATTTCTTTTTTTCTCAGAAGGCATGGGGACGTCAGGACCACTTAGCTGCTCCATGGTGTGATGGTTTGACTAAGATTTATGGCCTGTTGTTTTGTTGGCAGGGTGAGGGGAAACTGGTAAAAATTTAAAAAAAACAAAAAAAACCATAATATACATTAACAAATTGTTAAAGGAAATGATTTAACACAGTGGAAAAAAAGAATTTCATGTATCAGAAAAATGGCTTATAATTCCTTGAGCTCTCTGAATAATTATTTTTGTAACATAAAGTGTATCACTGTGTGCTGTCTCTTTTATGTATTAAGGTGGATGCACTGGCACATTTTTTTAAACAACTGGAGTAATCAGCCAAAATAGTGTGTGTGTCAGGTCGTAAACAAACATGAAATGCATGGGGGTTCATACTCAACACTTTTGCCAAGTGATCAGATGTATTACCACACGGGCTAGTGCTTGAAAGCAATGCAGTTTAAATCAATGCAGTTTGGCCATCCACATTTGTGTCAGTGATTTGCAAGTAAGCCCACCCTATGCCAGAGCTTATTATTTTCATATGCAGTATACCCCAGTATATCTCTATTGTATTCATTGGGAACTATAAGCTATGTGTAACCTATTCGATATTATTATAAAGAAGCAATGAAATTATATCGTAGAACTGACCTCATAAATAGAGTTTCTTCAAAAACATCTCCACAAGTTCTTATCTGTGTAAAGGTTTGTAAACTAAATTGCATGGCTTGTGGACTAAACTGGGTCCCCACGTGGAACTAAAAGTTGAAATGCACAATGAATGGAATTAAATTAGCCCTCTATTTGCAAGTTGGTGTGCTGATCTTCTTGAGTATAACTACATTTTGGGATTAAGCACCCACCTCAACATTAGGGGGCCGATTCACTAAGCTCGAGTGAAGGATTCGAATGAAAAAAATTCGAATTTCGAAGTATTTTTTGGGTACTTCGACCATCGAATTGGTTAAATTCGTTCGAATTCGAACGAAATCGAACGAATCAAACGAAAAATCGTTCGACTATTCGACCATTCGATAGTCGAAGTACTTCCCCTTTAAAAAATACTTCGACCCCCTACTTCGGCAGATAAAACCTACCGAAGTCAATGTTAGCCTAGGGGGAAGGTCCCCATAGGCTTGCTAACCTTTTTTTGATCGAAGGATTTTCCTTCGATCGTTGGATTAAAATCGTTCGAAAAATCCTTCGATCGATCGATCGCAGGATTAGCGCTAAATCCTTCGACTTCGATATTCGAAGTCGAAGGATTTCAATTCGAGGGTCGAATTTCGAAGTATTTTTAACTTCGAAATTCGACCCTTAATGAATCTGCCCCTAAGTGTGAGTTTTTTATAAAATTCTGACTTTATATGTACATAAAACACTATTTTATTGGTACATCTATAGCAATGGATCAGTTATTTGCTTTGTTTATACCTGCAGTTGACAGATCAATACTGATTTCTTATTGGTAGCTGTGGGTTACTGCACTGGAGCAGACTTTATATTAAATTGGCCCAACTATGTTCCCTAAATTGATAGATGTCTAATGAAAATGCTAAGACTTGGAGGTATAATTAATTTCCTCTTTTTCTGTGTTCACTAACTTATAATTACAGTTTCACCCTAAAGTAAACTCCATGGTTTACAGGAAGCCTGGCTAAAGTTTTTATTTTTTCCCATTGCCTTTTATGCAGTTATTACACATTTTACAGTATATGAAGCCAGTAGTGAATAGGGGCCTAAAGGGAATGCATGTGGCCAGCCAAAACCGATTAATTATTGAATTCTCCAGGCATAGAATTTGCAAGATCAACTTGCATCTGAAGAAAGATTTTATAAACCATTCCCAGTATGCTTGTTCCCCAGTATCAGGTTCCCCCAACCTTTTTTGACCCGTGAGCCACATTCAAATGTAAAAAGAGTTGGGGAGCAACACACGCATGGAAAAAGTTCCTGGTGTGGGCTGTGATTGGCTATGTGGTACCCCAATGTGGATTGGCGGCTCTGTTTACTCATAAACCTGTTTTTATGCAACTAAAACGTGCCTCCAAACAAGGAATTGAAAAAGAAGTACAGGTATAGGATCCCTTATCCATGAACCCGATATCCAGAAAGCTCCGAATTACGGAATGGCTGTCTCCCATTTCATCCAATAATCCAAATTTTTAAAAATTATTTCCTTTTTCTCTTTAATAATAAAACAGTAGCTTGTACTTGATCCCAACTAAGATATAATTAATCCTTATTGGAAGCAAAACCAGCCTATTGGGTTTATTTAATGTTTAAATGAATTTCTTGTAGACTTAAGGCATGAAGACCCAAATTACGGAAAGATCCATTATCCAGAAAACCCCAGGTCCCGAGCATTCTGGATAACAGGTCCCATACCTATACCTACTTTGAGGCCACTAGGAGCAACATTAAAGGGGTTGGCGAGCAACATGTTCGTGAGCCACTGGTGGGGGACCATTGCCCTATATTAACCACAACAGTACATGTATGGAATCCATTATCTGTAACCCCATTAACCAGAAAGCTCTGAATTACGGGAAGTGTCCCCCATAGAGTCCATTTTAATGAAAAAATTAACATTTTTAAAAATAATTTTTCTCTGTAAAAATAAAACAGTACCTTATACTGGATCCATACTAATAAATAATTAATCCTTATTGGAAGCAAAACCAGCCTATTGGGTTTATTTTATTTTTAAATTATGTTTTAGTAGATATGGAGATCCCAATTACAGACAGATCGCTTATCTAGAACACCCTAGGTCCCGCAAATTCTGGATAACAGGTAACATACCTGTATCAACTCTATTTAACCTGTCTAGAGGTTGTTATATACAAAAAAAAAATACTTTTATACGTGGCTCTGTGGAACCTAAACTATATATAGGGAAGAAGCACACCTGACTTATACATGCACACGCTTTTGTCACATTTTATTGCAGAAGTTGTAGCAGAAGCTTTCGGGGACCAACCAGTTCCTCAGGAGCTCTGTGGGACCTGACTGGCACCCACCATTTCTTCATACAGGGGGATAACAGTGGCAACAGAACAGAACTTTTTTTCCCCCTCTGAAATGCACAGCCGTTTATTCATCTCTGCTCTGAGCATGTGTTGACAAGCGACAGTGAAGATAAAGTGTTCCCCTTAATGATCTTGCATATCAGCTTGGAGAACTCAATGAAAATCCACAATAAAAATTGACAGATCGTAGTGCACAGCACTGGAAAGACATTACGCTCCCCATCCAACTATAAATAAAATGCTAAATTAAATAAATCCTGCACAATTATGGATTACAACATGTTTAGTTTCAACGATCCAGCCTGTGGGAGCTTCAGGTTAGGAAATGTGAAAACGCTGCTAGCAGAGAAGAAAGATAAAGTGGCAATTTGCTTTTAATGTAACTTGCACTGTTTCATTCTTGGATATTTACACTTGCTTTTTTTTCTTCGATTTTTTATTTTAAAAAGGACATTTTAGGAATAAGATCTTTTTTTTGTGGTCATATAATTTCTGTTATTGCAGCAGATTTTGCCGAGATGTCAAAGATCTAGAAAATTCACTTCCTCTTTGCTTCACTACTATGGAGCAAATTCCCTTAGTGGCGCAAAGTCGCTAGCGACCGCTTCGCCCATTTCGCAAATAAAATAGAGTTGTTTTATTGCCTTACACATGAGCCCAGTGTATCGTTTATGTGCCATATGTGGAAATGTAGGGGGAACCCAAAAAAAAAATTACAGTCTTTTGCAAGATATCACCCCAAAAAAAGGAAAAGACACCAGCGTTTTTTGGGACTTAGAACATTTTTCAAAAAAAATTGAGGAAGTCCATTGCGCTTCACCTCATCTGAGGTGACGAAGGCAAGTCTGGCACATCTTACTTAATTTCAACTTTCTTGAAGGTTAAGTTATGGTACTGATCCACCAACAAACTGTGTTGATATATTTTTACTATTCCATCCAAAAAACAATTAAAGCCAGGGAAACAGTAGATGGAGTTGCAACTCTGGCCCTAAATAAGCCTCTAAAGAGCCCCCTCCTATGCCTACAGTTCTCTGGTGAGAAACAGCCTGTGGAAAGCATTGATTGCATTCTATAATTCAGCAGCTATTTAATTACTGCAAAACTGTCTGCACATTTTATAGTTAATGAGATTTTAGTCATATAATATGGCTATAATAAACTCAAGCTTGCCAAACATGTCTTGGAGTCTTTTTATGCTACTAAATTCACAGAATAATTTGGCTCCAAATTTGTAAATCTAACCCTATGGCTGTGTCTCTGGCTTTTGTGGTTACATGTTTCTATGCCATATACCCTGTACATGCTTGACCTACAGTAACAGAGTATTTTTTTTAACTTAGCATATCATTAATTTATGTTGCATTTTATTGCCTTCTGGAGAACAGACCCCCCCCCCCCCCCCAACATTTCCAACTACTATGTTATTGATCGAATACTGGTTAAAGGGGATCTAAGCTACACTATCCTTAAATGTTGCTGATCTACAAGTTCAGCATTCTGGCAGGTGTAGATCTGGCATGTCTGGTTGTAATCTTAAAGCAACATTATTCAATTAAACTTTTCTCCAGCTCTCCATGATCAATGACCAATTGATTGCAAGATAATCCTTCAGGTACACCTGATCTGTATAATTCTGACTCCATCTTCTTTGTTCATGCAAATGGAGTTGAAAGCATTACACACAGTTTTTCTTGCTAACAGTTTGCAGTTTGACTTCCTAATATCACAAAACTTCCACCATTATTTCAGCATCTTTCGTTTGTAAGTAAAGAAAGCTAGGGGTGCAGTGGGATGGTTTTAGAGGGTTTAGATTTCCTTTAATATGACCTAATATTGCAAAAAGATGGCTTTGGTCTGCAGACAGTTTACTGCTAAAACCAGTTCTGTCAATTAAGGGCCTTGAAACTGGTTGGTTAAGGAGCTATTTTTTAAAAGACTAAACCATAGAAGAGGCTGAACCTTAATTTGATTCTAAGCAGTTGTGGGTAAACAGGATAGATCATAGGTGATGATAGATAGAATGGAATATTTTATTTACATATAGGGATGGGCAAATTTGACCCGTTTTGTTTCAGCAAAAATTCGCAGTTGTGGGTAAACAGGACAGATGATAGGTGATAGATAGATAGATAGATAGATAAATAGATAGATAGATAGATAGATAGATAGATAGATAGATAAATAGATAGATAGATAGATAGATAGATAGATGATAAATGATGATGATAGATATATGATGATGATATACTGTATATTATATGATGATATAAGATATTCTGCAGCTTGAATAGAATATTTTATTTACATATAGGGATGGGCGAATTTGACCTGTTTGGTTTCGCCAAAAATTCGCCGCCGATGAAATTTTGACGAGCGGCGAAAATTTTTTGATGCAAGTTTTTTTTTTTTGATGCACGACGCCATACAAGTCTATGGGCATCAATTTTGCGGTGAAACAAGGTGAAATCCCCATCCCTATTTACATAACCAAAAGGATATGCTAAAATGCTTATTATAAAAAATAAAAAGTGCAGTTGTACATATACAATTGTAGTTAGTTCTGCGTGCAGAAGGCTGCTATTCCCATTAAGGATTGATACTAGAACTGGTGTGATGGAACTACGGGTATAGAATATATTATCTGTAAACCTATATCCAGAAAGCTCCAAATCACAAGAACGCCATCTCCCATAAATTCCATTTTAATCAAAAAAACATTTTTTCTCTGTAATAATAAAACAGTAGCTTGGACTTGATCCCAACTAAGATATAAATAATCCTTATTGGAAGCAGAACCATCAAATTTTTTTAATGATATTTAAATGATCTTTTGGAAGACTTAAGGTATGGTGATCCAAAATACAGAAAGATCCTTTATCTGGAAAAACCCAGGTTCGTAGTAATCTGTATAACAGTTACCATACCTGTACTATAAGCGGCATACTGTGCAGCAATAAAACCTACATTCTAGGATCTTATCTAGACATCATGGAGCTCCAGCTTCCTGGATGCCTTCCTATGGATGCATCAAACGTAGGACATATATAAATATATAAAATATAATATATATATACAATTTATATATATATATATATATATATATATATATATATATATATATATATATATATATATAATCGATTGCTAAAATAGTGTTTATTCACATTGAAAAGCACTGTTTCATAGCAGGCTTTACTCTGCAGCTAGGACTGTTAGGATGGCTAGGATGATAAGTTTGTCTGCAGCGTATGAGGAATGAAAGGATTAAACAAATATATTTGGGGTTGATTTCTGTGGACTAGCTAGAAGCAAATTATTCCTCCTTACTCTATAACTTTCAGTCCTATCACCTCTTTACTAAAATATCAAGCCGTAACCCCAAATAACTTAAAGAGGCAGACCTAAGACAATGTTGTAGATGCTTTTTATTTTTTGTGGTTATTAAATTAATTTTTTTGTGTGTGTGCAGACTTAGAATATGGACTGTTTCCAATATTCTGTCAGACTTACCAAACTGATATACTGATTCTTTCTAGTGCAGAAAAGAGCCTTTCCAAATTTATTGACGGGGTGTTAAAGGTATTTTTATAATCCTATTTTTATAATTCTATTTTTATAATATGCAGACCATATTTTGGATTTCTGAGCAAAAGCAAGAAGTACTATAGGTACTAAATGAGTAATGTAATATTTTTTTTATGTCTGTGTTTAACATTTTGGAGTCAAACTTTCAAACTACAATTGGCATGTCCCCAAGAGCATGGAATCTAGAGCCCTGACTATCCCTTGAACACAGAAAGGGTCATCTACCATATCCCAAGGGGTGCAAGTATATGCCTCTTAGTGCTCACTTAAGAAGCCCTTGCTCCACAGGGCGCTCTGATTCCTGCAACAGGAAATCAGGGAAAGCTCCCCACCAACTGCTCTTGAATCGAAAGCAGCCTACCACAGGCATCGTTTGATACAAGGGGCATGACACAGGTCTCTGCACTCCACAAATTAGATGCCTGCAGTAATTTTTTTTGCACTTTGCACACAGCATTGTAAGTGACCCATAGAAACTGCTGTCCCTATCCTAAGATCTGCCTGAAGCCCCTCATTTGCCTGTTCCAGAAGTCATATTTACCTGAACTAACTTTAGAGTTTTATTGGTAAGACACAACAGTGGCCAACAGGCAAACAGGGTAGACATGAAATAAAAACATTATGCAGCACCAACTGTCAGATTCATGCATGTTTAGGCAGGGAGAGGGGTTTCACAGCAATGTAACCCGGGGGGGGAACCCACAACATTATTTTTGCAGTAGGGTCCAGGAGTAATGTAATCCCTAGAAACTAGATGGCAGACCAGTTGAACTACCCCTTTAAATAATATTTAATGGAAAGGACTCTGTAATATCATCTAGACAGAATAATTCCCCCAAATCATCTTGCTCTGCCATAATTAAATGCTAGCAAATCCATGCTTTTCACATTTTCTTTGAACATATGTTAATTCATATGTTGCATTTGGTTTAAGCAAAAGGTGGCAACCCTACTAGTCAGCTATGATGTACCATAACAGTTGAGATGTCTCACACGCAATAGTTGCTCTTTAAAAAGTGAATTTGGTAAAAGAAGAAAAAAAAACTTAAAATACAAAACTGATTTCCTATATATATTAAAGGGGCAGTATACCCTCTTGCACAAGTTTAATGAATATTGCTTGTGCCTTTTGTAATTAAGAAATACATATATATGTTTTTTGGTTATTTCTTGCACTAAACAAGGCAAGAACTGATACTAAGGGCAATTTCAGCTTCCTGTAGTTCTTCTGAGCATCTGGAGAAGATAGTTATATACAGTAGGGGAGTTGGTTGGATGGGGCTGGGTCCAGGGTGCAGAATATAGGGAGCATAACAAAAATACAGTTATCTATTTTCTATGATAGAAAAACATGTTTGATTAGAAAAAAAAATGTCAGTGTAAAGGGACATTCAGACACAATATCATTCAGTTGGACTTATGTGAAAAAGGCACATAAACACTCTGAGCTGGCAAAAAATAGATGCATATTTTCATTGATGCTACAGAGTAGTCATGGTAGTCTGACTCTGCTCGACTAAACCATTTCTCCACCCCTCTGTTAGAGTGGCAGAGTCATTAAACGACACCCTCACATTATTCCATGTCGAAGTCTCTGGCTTTCCAGAGAAGCTGTGTACTTCACACCATGGAAAGCAAAGGGGCTTCTAGCCTCCTAATCCATCATGAATCAACATGAAACATCTCATAGAGATCGGGAGGGGGAATAATCCATGGAACTCGGAGGCAGACAGTCATGGAGATTTACCTACCGTAGGTGGCAATTTTTGGGACAATATTCTCACTTTGGTTATACAGTACATACCAACTTAAAAAAAAAATCCTTTAGTAGGTAACAAGTACTAAATCCTTTTGTGGGTACTTCGACCATCAAATAGTCCAAAATTTGATTTGAATTGTAAAAACTTTGAATATTCGACCATTCGTAAATCGAAGTACTGTATCTTTAAAAAACTTCGACTTCGACACTTCGCCACCTTAAACCTCCAATTGCTATGTTAGCCTAAGGGGACCTCCTATAACCTATAGCCAGTATTTGGCTAAGTTTTTAGAAGTCAAAGGTTTTTTTTGAAAATAGTTCGATCGATCGGTTAAATCCTTCGAATAGTTCGATTTGAACGATTTCTACGTTCGATCAAACGCTTTGAATTTGATCGAAAGCGGCTAAATTCACTCAAAAAAAACCTTTGACTATCGAATTTCTACAATTTGATGGTCGAATTTCGAAGTTTTACCACTTCGACCCATAGTAAATGTGCCCCTAGTCTACAGTGATCATTTTTAGGATACATTTTTTTAGTGAGTAGAGATAGAGGTTCCCAAAGAACTGAAGATAACATACTGTACTGTAGCTTAATGTAGTAATAGAAACCTTACAGGGTTATATTATGAAAGGTGCAGGTCTAGTTGCCCATAGCTACCAATAGCATATTTATTTTTAGACAGCTGACCATTAAATACTTCCCATTGGTTGGTCGCTATGGGTGACTAGACCAGTAGCAAACTTTGCAACAATTTATTTCATTTCCCTCTTAGGTTGTCAACTCCACTGCGGCAGTGATTGATGTGACTGATGAGCAGTATCTGTAAAATCCTCTGTAAACAGCATTATATGAGGATGATAATAAAAAAAAGACTACTGCTCTTTATCACATTGCTTGCACAAGCTAGTACTAAATAAAAATCCATAACTCAAATAACCTCCAAAGATTATGATAAACTGACAGACCAGGACCTTAATACATTTCAACCCAGCCCTGCATTCCTTAAATAGCTTAAAAGAAGAATTAGACAAGGTAAAGTGTCCAACTGTGTGTTAGGACTATGTAAAAAGAGCCCAGTGCAGTCAGTACTGAAATAACTACCTAAATGTATCTACATGGTACAAATGGGCAAATTACAACTTAACTGTAAATAGTTATTGCTTAAATTTTTGTCTTTATATAGACCTTTTGCTCTTCATTTCCTGATTTGACGGGATAACCTGCTGGTGTTGTCCAAGTTGGTAATTGGTGTTGTCCAAGAGTTTTTGATTGGGTTGTCTAAGGGGCAGATTCATCAAAATTTGAGTTTAGCGCTTAATAAATAAAAACTCACCCATACTGTATTCATTCCTATGGGGTTTATAGAATTATATTTATGGGGTGAAAGTTAGAACCATTTGAAAAAAACGCTTCTAAAAATCCCATAGGAATGAATAGAACATGGATGAGTTTTTATTATGATTATTATGATATGATTATTATGATAAATCTGCCCCGTGGAGGCCTATTTATCAAAGGTCGGAGTTAAGTGGTTTAGAGGTTTTTGACACCACTCCTAAACTCACAAACTCTAAAACTATGAATTTTATGCAATTTAATAAAAAATTGATTTAAAAAAGCACGATTGGAAAATTACGCTGAACAATGCACTAAAAATTACGAATAACTCAAAAACCTCTAAAAATTCACGTTTTGCAGATAATTGCTAGCGAATAAAAATCCGAAAACTTCTAAAAGTCTGAATTGATTTAAAATGATCAGCACAGCTCCCATTGAGTTCTATTGGACCTTAAAACTGAACAACTGCCAACAATTAGTATTAGTATTAGAGGTTTTCATGGTTTTTCCACTTAGAAAAAGATTTAAAAACCTTGACTTTTTAGAGATTCATGGAATGAATTGAAATTTGATTGTTAGCAAATGACCCCCTAAGCGTCCCATATTCTGGTTGATGGCAAGAGAAGTGCAGCTGGTATCAGCTTTGACGTGGAAAACAAAAACTAGCCAATTTACTAACTAATAGCACTACATAAACCTCATTTCAGCCAATGTCAGCTTTATATCAATATATTTCATACTTCCACCTTCAGATATGAAAATGGGATTGTCTTGTTTGGTGATTCCCCCCCATTCAGGCTTAACCCATACAATTTCATTTTTGGCAAAATTGGTCATTGCATTTTTTTTCCTGCTGAAATTGCCATCTGCCACAGTCCCTAACTGGCGACAGGAATCAAGTCAAAACAGTTGATTGGACGGTATTGATGATATCACCAATATAAAGCAAAAAATTGGGCAGGCAAAATGTCAAAAATTACTTTATGTCCCAGAGCAAATCTAACCCCAAATCATATTAATTTACTTTTTTTTTTATTTCTCATGGGTATATTCTCACCTTGCTATTTTGATTTTGAGCTGTACTGTACATGGACTGGTAAATATATATATACACACTCCTGCTAAGATCAGCAGAGGCCTTTTTATCTGCATATTTATGCCGCAGACATCTTTTCAGAATTCTTTAAAAAATATATCTGGTACAATGCACAGTCCTGCAACAGATGGGCAATTACACTGTGAATACATATAAAAATAGCAGGAGATGAGCTGCAAGAGGCTGCAGTTCAATTTCACCTCAGATCGTTCTAATAACTTCATGACACTTTATTACCATTCCGTAATGTGAAATCTGCCAACAGGACTGTCACGCTAGCAGCCGACAACAGCAGCCCGCTCAGTCCCAACTCTCCTTGCCTGATTATTGCAGTGGCCCTGATGGGATACAAACTAATAGTGTGCTTTCAAAATCCATGCACCGACATCAAACAGAACATGATATGTAATTGCCTGTTTATCTCAAGCGCAGGCGGGGGCTTGGCACATCATATAAACTTTCTCTGACTTGCACACTTCCCGGCTCACATACGTATAGGCCTGCATGTACTGCTTTGGTAAAGATACTATGCACCTGTATTTTGTTGTACATTTATTTATGTATTTATATAAAAACCAAAAGCTGTATATAGAAATCACTGGTTTTTATAATGCTTTTATTTCTCTCAAACCAGTAAGTCATTCTCATGGCAGACATTTAGGGTTTGGAGTTTCTCCCTATTGAACCCAATTGTGCCCTGGGTTATTGTCCATGTAAATGTATCCCTTCCATACAACTAATTTTTCAATTAATAAACTAGCCCAGCCATAGTACAATAGGAATGTGAAATATAGATGTGTCAGGAGACAGGCACATTTAAGCTGTCTGATAGGATAACTAAACAATCATCCATTTCCTAGACTCTCCCATGGACATCAGCCCTGTAGGCTAAATAATAAAAGTAGCAATATTAACAAGAATTTCTAAATATTATGGGTCTTAATGTTCTGAATTACCATACCTTGAGCTGTCATCACATATAGTTACCAGAGTGCGAGTCAAGCGTGTGCATGTGCAGAGACAATGACCCTAGTATTGGTGTTGACCATTATATGAATGACCCAGAAGGTTTGCTATAAGATATGGTGGACATGAAAATTTTGTGTATATGGTTGAAAAGCAGGAACATGTAGAAGAAGCCCTTTGCACTTTTTTTTTAACCCAGTGGTATTTTAGTGAAAAATGTTATATCTAAACTGTTTTTTTGTTGTGTTTTCCAGCAAGGACAACTGGATTACATGCTACATGCAGATAAAGATTTGCTAATAAAGTCAGCTTTTAAACCGCACCTGCAGCCTAATATAGTCCTTGACCTTGGAACTTTCTCCAAGCCCAGTCATTACCAGAACAAACCATATTCGGGTATGAATAGATAAGGTCATTGTTTTCGTCCTATACTTGGACAAATAGGCTGCCGACATGGTTTTAAAAAAGCTACGTCTGCCACAAATTTCAGTCCAGGTATGGGCATCTGAACATGTCTTAAAATGAACCAGGCTTACTGTAGACCCTTTATTAAATGATTCCATCTATAATCATATCCTAAATTAAGGATGAGTGAACTTTTTTTTGAATCCATGAACCTGACAACAAAAAATGCCATTATTATGCACCCCTTATCTTCTACATCAACAAATGTGATTAGAGCCTTGCACAGCCCTTTCCCACCTCTCTGAGATGCTGTCAAGATGACGTGTTTGGAAGAAATTGGCAACATGGGAGCCTTTTTTCTATCAAGAACAGTTGACGCATAGTGGAAATCAACTTCTCTAACTTGGTAGTGCATTGTATATACTATGGAAGAGCTAAAAACTCTTCAACTGCAATGATATTTTGCCTTCCCTTTGATGCCAATGCATTTGGAGAAATTCCATTGATTACATCCAACTTACAACTACACAACTCATGCAAATCAGCGGTGGAAAAGATGTTTGTGTAACACCACGTTCAACAATTCAGTCATATTGGTTTTTTTTGTTTTTTTATAATTCTATGCTATTATTTTGTTATATTTTCACATTTGTTCAAAAAATAATCATTGCTATGTACAGAACAAAGCCTCCACAGAATTGTTTAACTTCCTAACCAACCCCTCTACATCAATTTGTGTTATATACAGTTCATTCCTAGCACTGCAGGTTGGACCACCCCAATATTTATGGATGCTGCTCTATTGGTGGTAGTATAACACCCCCCTTACCTTATTTTTGTTTCCATTCCTCTACATCTTGACTCCCATGGAGTCAGCTCAGACTGGTCCTTTGAAGGTGTAAGAGTTAGGTGACATGAGGGACAATGCTTGAAAGTTTCCTAAGAACCGGCTGAATGCAAGCGATATCTACTGTATCTATTTATTCTCTCAAATGGATAGTACATTTGAATCAGACTTCTTGGACACACAATCCAACGCATTTTCCTATTAGAATGTCTGATATTAGCTAAATAAAAAAATAAACTGGGGTCATTGAAAGGCTTCTGCAAAACTTTGTGTTATTTTGGTGCAGTTCTGTAGCAATAGTATGTCAGTTAATGGATGGATGTTGTTTGTCAATCTCTGGGGCTAAACAGACAGAGCAACAGGGCCAAATTGCAACCCTTATCAACCAATCGACAGCAAGCAATCAAAGGGGCATTAAAGGAAAACCATTTTTTGCAATTGCAGTATAAATTAAATAGATTTTTACTAATGATTTAATAATATCAATAAATATTTTTTTCTCAAATTTACACCATTAGAAAGAAAGAAAATATAATATGCTTTTACAGACCGTGGCTAGTATTCTTTGATCTCTCACATGGTCTGGACAATTTGGCAAATTGTTAATGTGGTGCCACTATTCAAAAAATTATCCATTATCAGAATGAAAACGATATAAACTATATGCCTGCTAGTTTGACATCAGGAATTAAAGCTTTTGAAGGGAGTAATACCAATACCATGGTTTTATTCACAATAGATCTTGCCAGACATATTGAATTGCCCTCTGAGGAGGTGAACAGGATCCTAGACATTGGGGGTTGCAGTGGATGTGATCGCCTTAAACGTTGCTAAAGCATTTGATACATTACCACACAGAAGGTTACTGATTACATTAAGGAATGTTGGCCCAGAACTAGCGATGAGAAAAATGTTTTGTTAGGCATGAAATCTGTGAAATGGTGCATTTCACCATTGTTGATTTTTTTTGGGAACCAAGGGAAAAAATTGCTGCAAAAATGTTTGCTGGGAATAAAACACTCAAGAAAAATGCAGCAGAAAGAAAATGCATTTTGTGTGAAATTCAAAAATCACCCATTGACGAAACACATTTTGTGTCAAGAAACAGCCATTGACTTCAACTGAAATAGTGCTGGAGCATCAAAGTTTGTTCATACATGAACTTCACGTTGATATTGGAGAACTGGACTGCAAACTGGAAAATGTGGTTAAATTTTAACAAGAGCAAGGTTATCACTTTGGTAGAAATAACATAAATTTGAGTTATATGCTAAATGGTAGTGTGATGGTGCCTCCATAAATGAGAAAGATTTGGGTATTGTTGTGGATAACAACATGTGTAACTCTAGGCAGTGACACCCAGTGGCTGCTAAACTAAATAAATTACTGTCTTGTATAAAAACAGGCATTGAGTCAAGGGATGAATATCAGCAAAGTATCAGCACAATCCATATCTCATATTAATACTCTCTCCTGTCCCAATATGGCAGCTTCTCTCTATAACGATGCCCTTTCAACAGCACTTGACTCCCTTGCACCTTCTACCACCTGTCACAGCCGGCCAGCTAAACCCCAACCCTGGCACACTAGTGTAACTCGGTACCTCAGAAGATGTAGTAGATCAGCTGAGCGACAGTGGAGAAAGTCACGAACTGATCCTGACTTCATCCACATCAAATTCATGCTCTCCTGCTATAAGCGAGCTCTATCATTAGCCAAAGAACAATACTTCTCTTCTCTAATAACTACTATGTCCTCCAAACCACAGCAGCTGTTTGCCACATTTAACTCACTCCTATGCCCCCCTCCACCCCCTCCACTTATTAATGTTACCGCCCAAGACCTTGCTCATTTCTTTAATGAAAAAATAGATCTCATTAGGCTGAGCATACCATCCGACAACAATCTCAGACTCACGTGCAGTCCACTCACATCTACTTTGCACTCATTCACCCCTGCAACTCTAGATCAAGTTAGTAAACTTCTAGCCTGCTCAAAACCCACGACCTGTTTCCTCAACCCCATACCCTCTCGCCTCCTCCACCCAATTTCTGATATACACTCTCCTGCACTTACCCACCTATTTAATTTTTCACTCTCTACTGGTACCTTTCCATCATTATACAAACAAGCACTAATCACTCCTATCCTCAAAAAACCTTCCCTTGATCCCAGCTATCCCTGCTTTCCGACCGGTCTCCCTTCTTCCATTCGCATCCAAATTACTAGAAATGCTTGTTTATAAACGCCTGATCCAGCATCGCACTCACAACTCCCTCCTCGACCCCTTGCAATCTGGCTTCCGCCCATCACACTCCACTGAAACTACACTCACCAAAGTAACCAATGATCTATTGGCAAAGTCTAAAGGTCACTATTCCATTCTAATCCTTCTAGATCTCTCTGCAGCCTTTGACACAGTTGACCACACACTCCTCCTTGACATTCTACACTCATCTGGCATTCGGGACACTGCTCTTTCATGGTTTACATCTTATCTGTCTGAACGTTCCTTTTAAAGTTTCCTTCTCTAACTCTACTACTACTACTTTCCCACTCTCTGTTGGAATTCCTCAAGGCTCTGTTCTTGGCCCCCTGCTGTTCTCGCTCTATACAACTTCACTAGGAAAACTTATTCAGTCATTTGGACTTCAGTATCACCTTTATGCTGATGACACCCAACTCTACTTGTCTACTCCTGATCTTTCTAATTCTGTCCTTTCCCAAGTCACAGACTGTCTCTGCTGTCTCCTCCTGGATGTCACAGCGCCACCTGAAACTGAACCTTTCTAAAACAGAACTCATTATATTTCCTCCAAGATCTTCCCCTGTCCCTCAGATATCACTCACCGTAAACAACACCACCTTTCATTCCACCACACAGGCATGCTGCCTAGGAGTTATCTTAGACTCACATCTGTCTTTTTCACCACACATTCAAACACTTGCAAAATCTTGCCGTATTCAACTGCGCAACATTGCTCGAATACGACCATATCTCAGTTCAGAATCAACTAAAACACTGATTCAGTCTCTCATCATCTCCCGCCTTGATTACTGCAACTTACTCCTCACAGGTATTCCAACAAGTCACCTTTCACAACTCCAATCTGTTCTAAACGCGGCCGCTAGACTCATTCATCTAGCTCGCCACTCAACATCAGCTGCTCCCATATGCATGTCCCTTCACTGGCTCCCAATCTCTTCTAGAATCAAATTCAAATTACTTACACTCACATTCAAGGTCCTTAATGATGAAACCCCTCCCTATATTTCACATCTAATCTCCAAATACACTCCTTCACGAAACCTACGCTCTGCTTCTGATCTTCGCCTCACTTCTCCTCTGATCACTTCTGCCCATTCTCGTCTACAAGACTTCTCTCGGGCTTCTGCTTTTCTCTGGAACTCTCTGCCACAAGCTGTCAGACTTTCTCCTTCTTTCCAAACTTTCAAGCGCTCCTTAAAGACCCATCTGTTTAAAGAGGCTCATTCGATGTACCTTATTTAATCATTGCTGTATCAAAAATGGCAAAGTGTTTATATAATCCTAATGTCTCAATTGTACCCTAACCTTTAGTTTGTAAACTCTAGGTCCATCTAACCCTATTGTACTCTGTAATCCTTGTTTGTTATCCACCATTTATTCCCTGTTTGCTATAACTACAGTAAAGCACTGCGTATCTTGACAGCATTATATAAATAAATGATGATAAAATGATGATGATGAATACTGTATATACTTTTAACTCTTTAATAATCCCTGGTAAGGCATGTCATTGAATATACAGTGAAGCATAAGGGCAGATTGATGGTCGAATATCGAGGGTTAATTAACCATCGATATGAGACTGCCAAATGTAAATCCTTCGACTTCGAATATATCGAAGTTGAAGGATTTACCGCAAATAGTTGAATCGAATGATCGAACGAAAAATCCTTCGATTCGTTCGATTTGAAGGACTTTAATCCATCGATCGAACGATTTTTCTTCGACCAAAAAATTGCTAGGAAGCCTATGGGGACCTTCCCCATAGGCTTACATTACACCTCGGTAGGTTTTAGGTGGCGAAGTAGGGGGTCGAAGTTTTTTTTATTCTATTCCTTTACTCAAGCTAAGTAAATGGGCCCCCTAGTGTCTACAGAGGTCATTCTATTGTTCCATACCATTTTATTTAAAGCTGGATCAATCTATGTCTTGTTCCCTTTCTATAATTGAAATAGAAGGAAATAGAATGGTATGGTTTCAGAACACCTTGCTGTTGATGTTGTAAAGGCAGATACCATTAATGTCTAGGAGGAGCTTGGTTGACTTCTTGGACAAGCATTTTATCCAGGTTTACAGTCATTTCAAGGGTTGTTTTGTATATGTTTGTACTTAAAGGGGCACGCCATTTTTAAATAAATAATTCCAAATCCTCTTCTATCATATTAGGTGAGCAAAATATATTCTAATTTCGCTATATAAATGATTACATTTTTTTTCCTACAGTCTTGAAATTCACAATCAACAAGCAGACAGTTTATAAACACTTGTGAACACAAAACTTATAAAGGAAAGTTTTGCATCATCCCAAAATCTTGCATATGCCCCAAAATGGGGCATCTGATGCCGATGCCCGTGCATTGGCTATTCAATTAAATTGAAAGTAGGGATGGGGGTTGTAAGGAGTGCAATGACATCTGGGAAATGCCGAATGGAAAGTGAAAGTAACTGACTGCTCCACCTCTATGCCTCAGTCATAGAGGAGGGGCAGGCAATATATGATTGATAGGCTAAAATTTTAAATGCCTTTATAAAATGTTTGGTAGTTTTAAAGTGGACCTATCACCCACACATAAAGAGAAGTATAATGAAAGTCCTTTGCAAATTAAACATGAAACCCAATTTTTAAAACATCCATACCTGTTTAAATGTGCATAAATATCTAAGCTGTAAATCATACATCGCCTGCCCTTCCTCTATGCCTGTGGCATAGAGGTGGGGCAGTCAATCACTTTCACTTTCCATTTAGCACTTCCTGGATGTTAAAAGTTTATTTTGCTCACCTGACATGACATACATGACATATAGTACAGTAAAAGGATTTGGAATTATTTTTTATGGTGACAGGCTCACTTTAATAAAAGAACTTACTAAAAAGGCAAATGTGCTAAATCAGTTATTTTCTTCAGTTTATACAATAGAGGAGTTCCCAGACTCACCTCATAGCTGCACTGTTGGCTCAGTTCAGTCTAGTCAGTGGCTGACTCGCGATAGGGTTCATAAAGCTTTACTAAAAAATAATGTGAACAAGGCACCAGGGCTAGATGGAATACACCCTCAGGTACTAAGAGAGCTTAGTTCAGTTTTAGACCGGCCTCCATTTAAGATTTTCTCAAATGGTTTGGAAGAAAGCTGCTGTAATTCATATATTTAAAAGGGGATTACAATCTCAGCCTGGCAATTATAGACCAGTAAATCTGACATCCGAGGTGGGCAAGTTATTTAAAGGTTTTTTATGATGAGGTAAGTAAGATTCGTGCTGGAAGTAAGATGCTGGGCAGTGGGGGGGCAGTAGATGTGATCTATTTGGACTTTGCCAAAGCGTTTGATACAGGGCCTAACAAACGAAAGCTTTCTAAAGTAAGGGCTGTTGGGTTTAATGAAGATGTTTGCACATGAATAGGAAACTGGTTATAGGATCGGTTACAGAGGGTGGTTGTTAATGGTACATTCTCTACTTGGAGTAAGGTTCTTAGTGGGGGCCCTTAGGGCTCTGTATTAGGTCCACTTTTATTTAACTTGTTCATTAATGATTTAGGGGATTGTAAGTAATGTATCAGTGTTTGTAGATGACACAAAACTATGCAGCCTAATTAATTCCATATATGGTGTGGCATCCTTGCAGCAGGATCTTGACAAACTGGCAATCTGAGCGGCAGATGAGATTCAATGACAATAAATGTAAAGTCATGAACATGGGATGTAAACATGTACAGGCCACTTATACCCTTAATGGGCAATAGGCAAATTCATAATGGAAAACAACCTTGGATTTCTTGTAGATGATAAACTTGGCTGTAGCAAGCAATGCCAGTCACAAGCTTCAAGGGCAAACATGGTCTTGAGCAGTATTAAAAGGGGCATCGATGCCCAGAAGGAGGGTTTATTCTTCCATTGGTGCTGGTAAGGCCCCATCTAGAATATGCCATACAGTTTTGGTCTCCAGTGCTCAAACAGGACATTATTGTATTAGAGAGGGTACAGAGAAGGGCAACTAACTGGTAAAAGGTATGGAAAATCTTAGCTATGAGGAAAGGCTGAAACAGTCATATTGGCTTATACATTAGATAGCTTTAAGAAGGGGTTGGATAGATTTTTAGCAAATGAGGAATACAGCGTTCAGCATAAGGAAGATAGCTCCTAGTAGAAGTTGTTCCAGGGACTGTATCATTGCCATCTTGAAGACATGAAGGAATTTTCCCTCTCTGAGACAAATTGGAGAGGCTTCTCCTCAGTTTTAAGTAGTAGTTAGTTAATATAACAGTATATATTTTATTTCAACCCAAATTTACTATGTAACATGTTATTATGTAACTACATTATGTAGGAAGCACGAAACCTAAATGCAAATATGACAGTGTGAAGTACTGATTAAAAAGTGTAGAATAAATTCCATTTTAAATTGCTCCAAAGATACACATAGCACATGCTGTTAAAGAATAAATGGAAAGTAACATTTTTGGGCTTGAATGGTCCTTAAATAGACTGCTGTTTAAAATCAAAATCTGATTTATTATTATTTATTTAACAGATCTGGAGAAAACTGAAATTATTGTGAAATTACCTCATAAGTCTCAAGTGTTACCATGCTGTAACCGTGTCTGCCAGTAGCAGAATTCTTCTTTGCTTGGCCTGAAATAATTCGTTATAAACAAATTATTTCCTAGACGTAGTTGGAGGTTTGCTTTGTAGATCCAGTGAAAATACATACCAAAGCAACTTTGAGAATTTTCAAGAGGTCTTAAAGCTGTAGTAGATCATCAGCACCACAAAGCAGGACTAGTTCTTTATAGAGGTAGAACTGTTTCATCTGGTTGCTTTAGGTTTGTACAGGAACACTATAATGCAATTAAATTTTATATCCCCTCCCTCCAGAAATATGAGTAGTATGCTAGCTGTTTGTCTATGAAATACTGTAATTTTTCTATAAATAAAACGTTCTCATACAATTATATGCTGTTTGGATGTGTTTTTAGCCATGTAATTTACAGAAGAATATTTTAGCTTGAAAAAGATAGACTCAACTCCCTTTTTTAATACAGTACTAGCATATTTATGATTCATATATAAGGAATTGTGAGGTGTACACTTTTTATACACAAGGCCACCTTTGATGTTATTCGACTGATGGTAAGGCTAACTAGTGGGATATGGTAAAAAAACATTTATCAGTCCTCAATAGCTGTCAGGACAGGCCAACTCTGATTCTGCTGGAGCCAAGGATTGTCTACTTAAGCTGCTACCCATAGATTCATACATTGATGGTCAAGCATGTAGTTAGATCAAAACCAGCCAAAATACCTGGCTAAATCAGTTCTTATGTGGCTTACTAAGCCAGTGGATAATGCACATTTTAAAAATACTTATTACATTCTGCTTGCAACTTAAACCCTCTTGAAAACAGCGAGAATCATAAAAACTCAATGTCGAAAGAAGTTAAATGGTAATAAAAATAGAATGTGTCTTTTCCCTGAACCTCAAATTTATCCAGAACATGTAGAGGTTGAAAGAACACGGTTAAATAAATGCCAATAAACATCTACAACCCATGTTTGTGAGTCAAAACATTAATATCACCAATTTTTTTCTTTTATTATTAAAACATGTTTGTATCATACAGTGAAAACTGTGTCTTTGAGAAAATTGTTCGTATTCTTTTTAAAAGATAATATTGCATTTCAGCTTTTGAAGGTCAGGCCAAGGGCAGTGTAACGGAATGTTATCACCAACACACGTACAATCTCAGCAAGAAGAGTACACTTTACTTAATCCGGTTGCAATTTAACAAACACATACAGTATACATGAACAGTATAAAAACTAAGCTGAATGCTATTCATTTGAACCGAGAGTAGTACTTGAAACTCAGTGACAATTTAAAAAAAAAAAAAAAAAATGGTCATCAAAAAATTCCTCAGCTTTTCTCAGTAAACATTAGTGTTGGACATATGTAACGTTAAATTAAGAAAAAAAAGTCTTTTTTTTTTTACTGATTTCACAAGTATTTTCAGTCTTTAATCACCATGCACCCAGGAAGAAACAAAAATGGTCATTCCTTTTGGGCATTTTTCAAGAGTTCTTTGCTAACAAAACAAGGTTTTAGCAATCAGTGTCAATGTAAATACTGTCTTGTCTGCTAGCAATGCATATGTTTGGAATCCATAACGAGTGCTCTGTACAATACATCAAATAAGAGCAAAAAAAAAGAAAAATTAGGATGCATATAATATTCCTTTGGCAAACATGAGACATTTGCTTAAACATTAAAAAAAATGAAGGCATGGATAATTATAACAAACTAATGCTGTAACCTAAAAAACATGACATTCAGAGCCTTAGAAACTACAGATGCAGAAAGATAGTGTAATACACAAGAAACTTTATAAGCTCATATTGTATATCGAGGTATCGTGTGGAAAACAGGCAGAAAGAGGCTACGACATTTATAAAAAAATCTCTAGGTTTGGCAGAATGATGAACTTGTGTAAATATCCTTCTGCTTGTACAGTTGGTGGTCTTGCAAGCGGAATTGTGGCTTACCAGCTCAGGCGAAATGCGTAAACACCGGAAACAAATATAAAGGTTTTCAGAAAGTGCCTTGCGCTTTGTAATATATTTCTAAGTGTTGTTCTCTGTAAAATCCCTCAGGAAAACTAGAAACATTTATATTCTGATATACTTCCTTTTTAATTTCCAACTGCAAACAGAAATGTTTCCATTTGAGGTCAAGCACGTGATTTCATCATCATTATGGGCGCTTCTGGTCTCTGTGTCCTGATGTGGGGATCAATGGCAGAGCAGTAAGGTCACAAGACTTTGCTAACCACAGCTGGATCTATTACAATCTCTACTCAGTTCAAGGGCCATGTAATATAATCTATTTATCCTGGTCTGGTAATGTGGGTAGATCTCTTTAACAGGGGGTCCCGTGTTTAGTCAGCTAATAATTCCTTATATTGCCTATTAGCTACAACGAGCACTGCCTGCGCCCATTAAATCACCAACATTGAGTCTAAGTTCACCTTTCCTGCATTCAATGACTTGTACCTCATCAAAAGTTGTTTGGAATGTTGTTGTCCCATAAAATATGTGTCTCTTAATTATAATCAAAAGTGATTTGCTTTCTTTAATTGACCTATTAAGCCACATCCTTCAATGGTATTATAGCAGCTAACTGAGACTTTTGGAAGCTAAAAACTGTTATCACATATTAAGGATAATTCTGTTAAAAATGTCAGTCCTACACCGGCAGAAGCTATAAAATGATGATAAATTATACACAGTGTGGACAATCCTTTTCTAATTGTGTGGCTGTATAAAGTATTCAGCTGATATACAACACCCCATTAACACTGTACTTGATGGGATAGATAGAAATATTATTTATGCCTGCATGGTTTGGCCACGGTATACACATAAACACAAATACAAGTCAAGATGATAATCGAGTACTCTCCCTAGATTTCCACCCTAGACCTCACTGATCATCAAGTGCTCTAGCTACTATGTGTGGTCCCACATTCTAACTGTGCAATATGAATATGAGCATTTTCTGGATTCCAGAAAAAAAAAATCTTTTTTTCTTTTTACTCTATGCTACTGTAAGTTATTATTCTGTAATACTTAACATTTATCTTTTTCTGGAGGCTGACAAAATATGGCTTGCAGCTTAACAGAATTTTTATGAAATTTACTTGACATGTGCAAACTTGGCAGTTTTCCTTTCTAGTATTTTGCAAAACTCTATTAATACTTTTATTTTCATTTGGCAACCATGCCCTTTCTCTGACCTGTCCTCTTTTGCCAAAGCATCTAAAGTGAATGGCTTCAGCTACTTCAGTACCTCAAGCAGTATTATGGTGCCTGGTGGGAATGTCCTCTGGCACTGAAGGGTTTAAAAAAAAGGATAAGACTACACATCCCTTCGTAGTGTTTGGATAACAAAGTGCATGACTGCTTTTACACAAATAATTTTAAATGACAAAAGAATATCAATTCATTGTTAGTGCTGTAAGCATGCAACACCAGGGTAAATCTAAATCTAGAAGGTAGTTAAAAACATGGTTGTGTTTCGGTGTTTGTGTTGCAAAATGTGCATTAAAGTTAAAATAAATGGCAAGAGCTAAAAAGCATCTATTTTTACCGCATACAGTATGGATGGAGTTGCAAAAAGGCCTAGGTCCACAACCACTGAGACAATTGTTAATTAATGTCCACCCCTTGTAGCTTCATATTTACAGGCAGACCTGCCATGCTTGTTTGAGTCTTCCCCCAGAATACACACTGACCAGTGGAAAACAAGTATGGGATATTTTTTTTTTTTTACATTTTGTATTTTCTTTTGCAAGCAACAGTCACTGGTATATTAAGACACTATCTCTGGAGATAATCAAGGACTTCATTCCATAACAAAATGGGTTAAATGACTGCAAGTTTGTTGTGATTATTTTTTTTTTTCCTTTAGTCCTCTTGAGGGTAATTTCATCCCCAATTGAAAATAAAAAAGCACCTAGTGTTTTGTAGTTTTTTTTTTTACCTTTTAGTTAAAAAAGAATATATATATAGATTTTTATATATAGATATACAACATACATATACATTTTAATATATGTACGTTTATATATATATAAATATGGAGCAGTTCATGTGTGTCCCTTGCCGGAGATGGGATTTGCAGTGTCCATCTAGAAGCTATTCCACAGAATGAAAAGGAATGTTTTTATGGAGGTTAGGATTCTGACTGTGCCTATTACGGCTGCGTACAGAGGAGAACATCATGTTGCACCCCAAAACTTTGCACTTGTGCATTTCTCGTAAGTGCACAGTCTTGTAATGAACCCGCAGAGTCCCTTTGTTGCTGTACATTTTATGACAAATGTTGCACATTATCCCACCATTGCTCAATGCAAAGCTGTTGTACATGGACGATTCCATTCGATCACATCTTTGTCCAGTGACATGGGGATCGGCATCGGCTTTGTAAGAAGACTCCTCACTGTCACTTGCCCCATCTATGTCATCCAAGAGAATGCCCTCATCACTGCCAACATCAGACTCCCTAGAGGAATGGATGCTGCTGCTGGACTGGACACTTGATGCCGTGCTTAAATCTAAGACCATGTAGTCTTCTGCTAGGCTTCGTCCATAGCCATTGATGTGGGAATCCTCTGTTCCGACTGGAGATGTGGTTTCTTCTCTAACATCAAGCCCCATGGGATGCTGACCACCATAGATCTTTGCCAAGAACTCATCACGGAGTGTAGGCTGAGAGGAGTCCAGCCCCATCTCGTCCAGTTCTTTGGTCAACAGTTTGCGATGGAGATTAATGTTGGCACTGTGTCTAAAAATAATAAACAAATATGTAAATTAAAACATAAAATCAAATACTAACTATTACAAGACATTGCAACTATATTAAACAAGTGTCTGCAGCACATCTTAACATCTAGCTTGCTGGCTGTCAAGTACCTGACTAATAGCGCTGTAGATTTCATTTTTACCTTTTCTGTTTGATTTATGCTATGCCGCATACTGGCAACATGCAGCACAACAAGATCAAAGAGGTTGTTGCAGAACGTATTAGACATATTGCTTACAACAGTTATTCATACAACATAGAAACATTGCTTGATTCCTTTTCATCAACAGCCCTAGAATTAAGACTACTGCTGGTTGTTAGATCATCACCTCATGCATAGGGTATGCAAGCTGAGTGTATTTTTAGTTTTGAGCATCGATATGCTGTCCACTATAACTGCATCAGATCCACTTCCAAGGAGCTATAGTTGGCCGGTTATTTTAAAATAACTGAACTAGCCAATGTGTTGCACTGTTTAATGCCTGTTAGATAGGTAGACAGATATAAAGATGATAAGAGAGAGAGAGATACATACTTTAGACAGATAGGGAGAGATGATAGATAGATGATAGATAGATAGATAGATAGATAGATAGATAGATAGATAGATAGATAGATGATAGATAGATAGATAGATGATAGATAGATAGATAGATAGATAGATAGATAGATAGATAGATAGATAGATGATAGATAGCAAAAAAAAAACCATATTGCAAACTATGTAGGCAAAATTCTGGTTGCAAGGTTGCAAGTGTTTGTTCTAGATCTGCATCTCATATAAGAAGCACTGCAATTCTTATTAAATGATTTAGTGGTAGGGATGGGCAAATTTTTTCACCTTGTTTCGCCGCGGAAATGACGCCCATAGACTTGTATGGCGGCATGCATAAAAAAAAATAAAAAACGTGCGTCAAAAATTTTTTTTACGCCCGTAGACGTTAATGGGCATCGGCGACATTTTTGGTGAAACAGATCAAATTCATCCATCCCTATTTAATGAATAAGTACAGGACATGAAAGATGAAATGATATGCAAAGATAGCATATCACATATGAGGAGAAAGGCTTTGGACAATTATTTCCAAGCTGGAATGAATACTCTAAGAAGCTTCAATATGTACATGTAAAACATGTACAAATGTTTTTTTCTACTCAATTCAATGCTTTAGTTGCACCCATTTAGAATGGTCCATTCATGGGATCTAAGTCTCCGTTCCTAGAGTTACAGTTTTATGTATTTGGCACCATTGAGTATTTATTAGATTTAAATGTATGTATTTTAGTATTCACCACTGCATTCTGTAATCACTATTTAAAAAACTGTTTTTTTCTGTGGGAGATATATTCAGATATACTATTTTCAGAGTTATATTTCTCAGGGTTCCACTGTTTTAAGTTTAGAGTTGTCTCTGGTCAGTAACAGGGGAAGGAACTTGCCGTCAGCGTAGTGCGTGAGGAATAAATTCACACTTGTGTACAGGATGTATGTTCCCAGATGGACACGCTTTGCAGAGACGACTTGTGAAAACATAACATTCTGTGATTGCTGCACTGGGAAAAGGGACTTCTCCTTTATTCTGTTCTCGATCACAGTAGTGGAAAGAAAAGCCTGCCGTCTAATTAGAATGTGCAGTCGTCTCCAATTTGTCAGCCCCAACGACATGCTGAAATGCACAGGCGAGATCTGTTGAGCAGTGTCCCTTTTTCTCTGTCAGCACAAAAACTGACTTCTGCTAATATAATTACATTGACTTTTATTCAATTAAGTGCCATCTCTTGCTTAAAGGGAAGGAGGGGGGAGAAAAAAAACGACTTTGTCAATTGATTCAGGTGTAACACAATAATAAAGATGAACTCATGGCACTGCATTAGCTCTGCTCCTCATAACTTCATGACAAGAGTTCATTCATAGAAGTCGATTTCCATTATGGCACCTTGGTTGAAAAAGGATTGATTTCTCAAGCTCTAGTTACTTCATAATCTACTGTACTTTTGTTAAATATCTTAACAAAATAAGATATGCAAAAAATAATAGTATCTGATATACAAACTTTATAGAAGAAGTAGGGTATTTTTTAATAATTTGGCCCAGCCATTTTATGATTTTGTATAAACATTTACTTATAGTGTGTGTGTGAGAAGGCTGAGAAAAGCTGTTAACCTTGTTTAGAAATTGACTGCTAAAGGGGTAGTTTACTGAATCGTTAACTTTTATTATGAATTTGGTGTTGTAAACATTTTTTGTGTTATGTTTTTTTTTTAAATTAATATCCGATTGTTAGGGCTTCCCCCTAATGTTAACAACCATGCAGAGGTTTGAATGACAGACTATTAGTGATGGGAGAATAAATTCGCCAGACACAAATTAGCGGCAAATTTCCACGTTTCGCTGCAATCGAATTAATTTGTGAAACTATGGTGACAATTCTCCAGCGAAAAATCTGTTGCATCAAATAAAAATTGGCAGCCGCATATAAATTGGTGCATGTCAAAATTATTCGGACGCTCATTGACTATAATGCATTTGGACCAAATAGTTCCATGCATAAAAATTGTTGCTCGAGTCAAAATTGACGCGCGTCAAAATTATTTTGACGCTTATTGATTTCAATGCATTTAGCAAATTTTTCAGCACAGATTCGCCCATCACTACAGACTATAGGATGAATAACAGAGGGCCTGAACCAAAAAATAAGTAATACAGGTAATAAAATCCCAGACTCAGAAATACCTAGTTGTTTTGTTTACATTTGAAATTGCAAGCTTGAAATAGGTAAAATAGACAGGCAACTAGTAAAAGCTGTAAAAATGCAAAATGAATACCAATTTTATACATAACAAAAAGTTAAATTTAAATGCACAAAGCCATAAAAAGAGGTACTTTTACTTGAATTTTCCCAACTATACTAAAAAGTTCGTTTAAACCCAAAAGATCCTAGCCCATTGTGCACTTGGTGTTTTGACCACAGCTTTGCTCAGCAGTGGTAATAGGCTGATATTAAAACAACTATGTATTGTACCATTAGCCTTAAAAGCACCTCTAAATTAGAGAAAACTGTTAGCAGAAAAAAAGTCTATTCTTTCTTCTATGAAAAATAGTAAATGGGAAATTCTGTTCTTCTAATGCAGAGAGTACAATTGCCCTCTCTGCATTCTCTCAGTCCCCCATTGCCTGAATGAATGTCAAAAGGTAAACGGAGGAGGGGGGATGTGTCCTCTGCACCCTTGCACCTTTTGTATTTTTTTTTCTATGGCTGTCTAAGTGCAACCTTAAAGGGATACTGTCATAGGAAAACATGTTTTTTTCAAAACACATCAGTTAACAGTGTTTCTACAGCAGTTTTTTCAAAACACACCAGTTAATAGTGTTTCTACAGCAGAATTCTGAACTGAAATCCATTTTTCAAAAGAGCAAACAATTTTTTTTTATATTTAATTTTGAAATCTGACATGGGACTAGACATAATGTCAATGTCCCAGCTGCCCCCAGTCATGTGACTTGTGCTCTGATAAACTTCAGTAACTCTTTACTGCTGTACTGCAAGTTGGAGTGATATCAACCCCCTCCCTGCCCACCCCCCCAGCAGCCTAACAAAAGAACAATGAGAAGGTAACCAGATAGAAGCTCTCTAACACAAGATAACAGCTGCCTGGTAGATCTAAGAACAACACTAAATAGTAAAAGCCAAGTCCCACTGAGACTGATTCAGTTACATTAAGTAGGAGAAATAACAGCCTGCCAGAAAGTAGTTCCATCCTAAAGTGCAGGCACAAGTCACATGACTGGGGGCAGCTGGGAAACTCACAATATGTCTAGCCCCATGTCAGATTTCAAAATTGAATATAAAAAAATCTGTTTGCTCTTTTGAGAACTGGATTTCAGTGCAGAAGTCTGCTGGAATAGCACCATTAACTGATGCGTTTTGAAAAAAAAACATGTTTTTCCATGACAGTATCCTTTTAAAGGAACAGTAACATCTAAAAATGTATTTAATTATTTTAAAGTAATAAAAATATATGCAATGTTGCCCTGTAATGGTGAAACTGCTGTGTTTGCTTCAGAAACACTACTATAGTTTATATAAACACACTGCTGTGTAGCAATGGGGACAGGTTACATAGCAGATAAGCTCTGTAGAACATAATGTTATCTGTTATCTGCTATTTAACCTGTGCCATATAGCCTTTTTTCAATTTCCGTCATTACTATTTATTCAAGCACCCAAATGACTAGTGGGTTCATAGCATAACAGTATTCAGAACAATCAACTAAATATTTTGTGAAGAGTACTTTTATGTCTCACACTGTGCACATCCAATGTGTTTCATAAACATAAAAAGTAACTGCTTTGGTCACTGCCATCTAAAAGAGGGAGCCTGTGGGTGAAATTTAATTCTGTTCTTCATCAGATAAATACGGGCTGCAAACTAATAAGAGTTCAGTACTCTGCTGTAGTCAAATTATACCAAAAGAAACGTATGAAATATTTTCATTTGGTTAGAGGGATGGGGTTCTATATGGGGTCACATTGACCTGCCAGAAGACTGATAAAAACAGGTTTATTACAATAATCCATTTCTCCCTACAAACTGTTAGTTTATGATGTTTGCTTCAATTTAAATGTATGTGCCACATTCAGAAGCAAGTAAATAATGTATGATAGGCTACAGTGCAGGAGGAAAGGGTGTATTTGTAAAACTGCGGATACAAAAGAGGGAAAAATGCAATGCAGCATTACCATACACTATCCACTACATCTATCTTCCAAACTAGTCTAGCTACAACCAATATTAGCCTGGCCTAATGAGAGCTGCAATTCTGCTTCTGCCCCAGCCTAATGAAGCATAAATCTGATTAATGAAATGGTCCCCTTATCAGTCTCTTTATTGTCACATAACCAATAGCAATCTGTTAATACAATTTAAAAACAGGATACGTAGGCAATATGTCAAAGGAACACATTTAGAGCAAGCTGTTGTTATTCAAGTAAATCATTTCATCATTTTTTTACTGAGCGCTGATGGTTTAAAGTCAACAGCACTTACTTGATTCAGGGAACTCAGGTTGAAAGAGAAATGAATGGCACCTTCATCATGGTAATATGATTCCTTCCTATTCGGACAGCTATCTACTATTAGAGGCAATGTTACTGCCGTTACTGAATCTTGGAAAGTAGCACATACACTTTATAATGCCTTGGAAAAAATAGGAAGCTAAAATGTTCAATGTGTAAAATGATATGACTGCTAACGAAATGAAAGTATTTTTAATTGTTAATCAGAATCAGTACTTTTAATCAACTCACAGGGCACAGACTAAAACATCAGGAATAGAGTTTGGGCTTTTTTTTTTTAATACAGAGCACTGTCCTCTAGTCTTTAATATAATTGCTCTAATGAGCAGAGCCTTGTTTACTTTCATTATCAATTCGCTTTTGCATGTGATTTGTATGTTTGATATATACACCTTTCTATATTTCAGAATATTTGGTTATTATTATTATTATTATTATTATTAATAATAATAACAACTCAGCAGAATTTTGCTAGGGCTTGCCTGACCACAAAAGCCTTGGAGAAAATGTGTTTGTAGGAGTGAACTTCACCATGGTCGTGTTGCCTATACATAACTTTTAGACATAGCTTAAAGCTACTTTTTTGGGGGACGCTAAGAGGAAATGCTAATACAGACACCGTTAAATATTGTAATATGCAGTGTAGCAGAAACATTGCGACAAAAGCCATTCATTATCTCTGAGCTGTACAATAATTTCTGCAACCAAAAACCTGGTCCTGGATCTAGCCTGGCACAGATGGAAGGAAATAATTGCACTTACTGTATTTTTATGATACAATGTGATAATTTCTAGTGCAAAATTAAAATTAAAATTGGAAGAAAAGTCAGTTTACTAAAAGCCACCAATTTTCTGGTGTAGAAATAATGCAAAATAAAGACTACCACCAAAATGATCAATTAATCATTATCATGAATTAGTTATCAATCTCTATTGCCATCTGGCTTTTCAGCATGCTAGCATTTCTGCTGATGATTCTTATTGAGGAATGACATATATAAATGTATTATTAGTGAATTAATTGATTATATATAATATTAATATCTATATTTAAAGATATATGCCTTGTTTCATTTTACTGTTTGACAAAACCTTCAATTTCAAGGGTTTGAAAGGAATATTTTGGCAAACAGAATCTCTTTGGTTTTGCACAGCTCACCATATGAAAGAAATTAATAGTAGAATACACATAGGGGCAGATTTATCAAAGGTCGAGGTGAATTTTCAAATGAAAAAAATTCTAATTTCGAGCTAATTATGTACTTTGACTAGGGAATAGTCCAAAATCGACTAGAATTTAAAAAAAAGAATCAAAATTTTGAATATCGAATGTACTGTCTCTTTAAAAATTCAACTTCGACCATTCGCCATCTAAAACCTGCCAAATTGCTGGTTTAGCCTATGGGGGACCTCCTAGAACCTATTTGGAGTCAATCGGTGGAAAAATCAAAGTTTTTTGGGGGGAAAAACTTCTGATCGAATTCGATCAAATGGGATATTCCTTCGATTTGTACATTTCGAATTCGGGCGAATACGGACCTATTCGATTGAAAACGGACCTATTAGACACAAAAAAACTTTGACTTAATTTCGATTGGTCTTTTTGAATTTGAATTTCGACGTTTTTTCAATTCGAAATTCGACCCTTGATAAATATGCCCGTAGACATTTATAATTAGTATATTTTGGTTCACTTGGGTTTTGATGCAACAATTTTAAATAAATTACTTGGTTTTGTGAAATGATTAATGAGACTTGAAACTGCAAACAAATAAATTAAAAAACTCTACTATACTCTACTTCCCCCTCTGCTTGGTCTCTGCCTTCCAAAATTGTCAAACCCAGACCTGAATACCCCCGATGCAATAACTTGCTGTGGGTCTTTTTTACTTTTAATATGTTTGGATGAAGTACGCTAAATATGCAGCGCAAAGTATGATATTATTATTCAATGATTTCCATGCATTAATCTTTTACTTTACTGATAGTGAGTATGCCTTAAGTTCTCCATATTAAGGGGCACATTTACTATTGTTCGAATATCGAGGGTTAATTAACCCTCGATATTCGACCCTCGAAGGATTTTAATCCATCGATCGAAGGATTTTCCTTCAATCAAAAAAAGCTTAGAAAGCTTATGTGGACCTTCCCCATAGGCTAACATTGGTGCTCGGTAGGTTTTAGGTGGCGAAGTAGGTGGTCGAAGTTTTTTTTAAAGAGACAGTACTTCGACTATCGAATGGTCGAATAGTCGAACGATTTTTAGTTTGAATCGTTCGATTCGAAGTCGTAGTCGAAGGTTGAAGTAGCCAATTCGATGGTCGAAGTAGCCAAAAAAATGTTCATTCTAATCCTTCACTCGAGCTAAGTAAATGTGCCCCTAAGAGTATCGCTGATCACTTCCAGCAATGCCAAAATACATTTCCTCTAAGAGAAAATAGAAAGATTCATTTTCACAAATCCATAAGTATTTTACATACATTCAGTTTTACTCTATGGACGATGATTACAAGTTTGAAAGAAAACAGGCCTACTTAAGGGGTTGTATTACATTGAAATACTAAATCATTTATTACCACAACAGATACTTCTAAAAAATGCTAATAAGGTTGTTTGAGGTCTCACATGAAGTGGCTGCATAAAACGATGAAATTGTTATGACTTTTAACTAAAACTCTGGGAAAGTCTGTAAATTATGTATATGGTAAATCATATATAATTATGGCATGTTAAAGGAGAACTAACCCCTAAACATGAATGTGGTTTAAAATGCCATATTTTATATACTGAATTAATTGCACCAGCCTAAAGTTCCAGCTTCTTAATAGCAGCAATGATCCAGGACTTCAACCTTGTCAAGTGTCTGCAACACTTACATGTTCAATGGACTCCGTGGAGCAGCTGTTGAGAAGCTAAGCTTAGGGGTCATTATAAATTATTAAGCAGAAAATGAGGTTGGCCTGTCATATATGCTGATGCTATAGGGCAGATTATTAAATGTTGATGCTAGTTGCACTGGTTTCTATGCTGCCATGTAGTACTTATCTGTATCAGTACAGAGCATGTGCAGTGAATCAGCAGAAACAAAGATGGGGAGCTAATGGGGAGGTACATATCTTTCCTGCTAAAGGGCTTGGGCAAGTACAGAATCCTGAAAACATAACGTACTGAAAAAATTTCTGCCCTACATCTTTAATTAAGCTTTAGCTCTCCTTTAAAGGAGAAAAAAGCTTAAAAGGGAAGAAGGCTAAAAATGCTACACCTTGGGGCAGATTCACTAAGGGTCGAATTTCGAAGTAAAAAATACTTCGAAATTCGACCCTCGAATTGAAATCCTTCGACTTCGAATATCGAAGTCGAAGGATTTAGCGCTAAACGTTCGTTCGATCGATCGAACGATTCGAAGGATTTTAATCCAACGATCGAAGGAAAATCCTTCGATCAAAAAAAGTTTAGCAAGCTTATGGGGACCTTCCCCATAGGCTAACATTGACTTCGGTAGGTTTTATCTGCCGAAGTAGGGGGTCGAAGTTTTTTTTAAAGGGAAAGTACTTCGACTATCGAATGGTCGAATAGTCGAACGATTTTTCGTTCGAATCGAAGTCGAAGGTCACAGTCGAAGGTCGAAGTAGCCCATTCGATGGTCGAAGTACCCAAAAAATACTTCGAAATTCGAAGTATTTTTCATTCAAATCCTTCACTCGAGCTTAGTGAATCGGCCCCCTTGGGCTTGTGGGCTTACCAGAACAGTCCTTTATTGATGAAGATTTGTGCTTTTACAGATATCCCCAGTAGCTCGCCATCATCTCTGTGTTACTGTCACTTACTGAGCTTAGGGACTGATTTACTATATTCACTATATACTGTATTGTATATATATAGAATTTAAGTCATAATAAAAGTCTATTTAGTAATGAATCCAGATAGATCAGAAACCAGTGCTTTATGTATTCTGGGAATTTTAGGATCAGTCTCTTCAATTTCAATAACAGACAAACCTTTGTTTCTGCTTGAAGATTTCTGAAATCCCCAAAATTTAGCTTTTCAATAACTGACGAAATCACATTAAGCCTGTGAGTGTAACTGACACTCAAAAGATGGCCTAAGAAAATCCAAGATGGTGAGTTCCTATCGGCAACTGGATCGTTACTGCTATAGTTCTGCTGAAACTTTCTCACACTTAGATAAAGCATGTATAGCCATATTCATTGGGAAGCTTTAGTTCTCAAGACATATAAACACCCGCAAGTTGAGCCATTGTCATCAGTCCATTATCTGTTACTTTATACAATTTGAAAAATTTTACAGAACACATACTTTATGCATATTAATATAAATAACTATTATATATAAGTGTGTATATATATATATATATATATATATATATATATAATTATATATATATATATATATATATATATATATATATATATATATATATATATATGTATATATAATTATTATGTATACATACACACATACATACATACATATACATTATAGTCTTTTTATTCATTAATTACTGATGGCAGTGTCTTTGTTAGGGGTCTCAACTACTTTTGTTTATGTTAAATAATACACATATTTTATAGCCAAAGCATACAGTACAGTAAACATAAAAATTAAAAGGTTTAATCTTATAAAAAAGAATATTTACCCAGTTACATTTCTAATTTTCCCACAGCCCCAATTGCTCCTTCATCCTCTGGGTGCAATCCGGATGCTCTGCATTAAAAACAAACAGAAACAAACCACACCCATAACTCTGGAAATATGTCCATATTTTTTTGTTTCAAAATACTTAAAGAAATTGAGCTCGTTTAAGGCTTAGATGTACTATAGCGTTTTATTAAACTTAGCATTCCTTTTCTTTTTTAATCATTAAAGTCCCACTTAAGAAGTGCCAACACAAAACAGCTTTAGTACAATGAAGCAGCATTCTCATACGTCACATGGCAGTGCAGCTACTATATTATATTTGTCAAACCCATAAAAAGAGTTTAATTGCCAAAAGAACTGCACGATACAGTAGGGCTCATTTATTAACACATGTGCTAACCTGGAGAAGTGCAGTTGCTAATAGCAGCCAATTAACTTTAAACATTATTCTACAAGTTATATTTATCAAAGAGTGAAGTTAATAGTGAAGTTCCGCCACTAGAGTGAAATTCCGCCACTTCCCATTCATTTCTATGGGGGTTTTAAAGGCGTATTTATCAAAGGGTGAAATTTCACTCATTGATAAATACGCCTTTCAAAATCCCATAGAAATGAATGGAGAGCTGCGGAATTTCACTCTAGTGGCGGAACTTCACTCTTTGATAAATTTACCCCATATACTCAAAACAAAGATCTGGTTGGCTGCACTGTTGCAGTTTAGCACTTATGTTTATACATCACGGCAGTGACAGTGCTCCAGTTTATTTAAAACTGGGGCGATAGTTTTATCTTTGATAAAAAAAATATTTATTTTTTTTATTACAAAAATGCATTCATTTATTTTACATTATGGTTACTAGTGAATATGAAAAACAACATCATACTGGGGGAATTCATTAAGATGTATACGTACTTATAAATTGATACAACTAGGACTGCCATAGACCAAGGCCTATTTATAAAAGGTTTAAAAGATTCTTATTTTGATGCCTTTAGAATTTAGTTTTTTTTGGTCACGGGGGGGGGGCATTTATAAAGCATGAAATATCAGTAAAAAGTAAACTAGTCATCAATATTAAGATGGAATGCGTGCAAATAAAAAAAAAAACATAGGAAATAACCGAGAATACAATTTTTTTTAAATAGGTGAAATAGAAAAATTTGGACAGTTTTCCTTTGTAACCTCTTATGGATAAGCCCCATACAAATTTGTAATCTAAAAGGGACCTACGCTTGTTTTTCAAAGGTTTGTATCAGCAAGTCTGCCATGCGCATGGTAGATAATAAATATGTACCATATTCATATTTTTCAGCTATGTTGCAGTCCAAATGTCTGGTAACACTTTTAATCCTGATGAATTCCACCCACAAGAGAATCATAAGGCTAAAAATACATGTAACTATACTTATGAAACATATGATCACAAACATGATTTTGTAAAAAATATTTTTAGACATTAAGGGGCAGATTATCCAGGGTCGAATTGAAAATTTTAAATAAAAAAATTAGAATTTCGAGCTACTTTTATGTACTGCAACTAAGGAATAGTCCAAATTCGAATCTAATTTGAAAAAAGTTAAATAATGTATCATGTACTGTCTCTTTAAAACTTTGACTTCGACCATTCACCATCTAAAACCTGCCGAATTGCTGTTTTAGCCTATGGGGGACCTCCTAGAACCTATTGACTCTGAAGAAGTTTAGAATACTACTATCGAATACGAATCTTACTTCAATTCGAATGATTTGATTACAGTCTATTCACCCACAGAAAACACTTTGATTTTTTGAATAAATTTCGGTTGGTCTTTTTTTGTTCGAATTTCTAAATTATGGGAGTTCAAAAAAACTCCCATTACTTCGAAATTTGACCCTTGAGAAATCTGCCCCTAAGAGTGGCAAAGTGAAATTGCTGGCAGTATTTCATCACATAAAAGTGTTAACAGAGAAATGCTATGCATGTAGTTAGAAAGGGCTGGGGATGACATGCCAAATTAGAAGACAGAGTCAACTATTTAAATCCCTGTCAATAGGAAACAAATCATTCAGGCTGGTCACGGAGACAGCTGACTCATCAGTCAAATTATACACTTGAAGATAAGCTCCAACCTGTCTCTATTGGGGTTTGTCTAATTTACTGCATAGATACAGCGTGCCTGTTGTAATAACAGGTAGGATGCATTGGGGTCGACCATTTATCAGAATTATACTTCTCTGCTCAATTCACAGTGAATTATGCTGCCTACTTGGCTCTTCTTTTTTCTGAGACCTCGTATCTCTCAAGGGAGACCCTAATGTGCCAGGCAAACAAAACTGACAGTCTTTTTTTCAGTCAACAAAGAGAGATTCTCAGGAGAAGCCATTTAACTTTGCAAAGGAAGCAATGTGTTTGTATGTCTGTCCCAGGGCTGTTAATCATCTTTAAGGAACCCCCATGACACTAACATACAAAACAAACACCATTTCCTCTAGTTTTTTAACTTATTGTACATTTGCTTCTAGATGTGCTTAACATTATTTTACCAAATACTACAGGTGTGAGAAAGAACAGCATTGTTATGGAATGATCAATTTTACTCGATTCATTCAACAGTTTGGATATGGATGGATCAAATATTACTGATAGCCATTGGGCTGAATTGGATCAATATCAATAATGATAGAATCAGCTGGATAAAATGTTATCATTAGCCATAGTCTTCTATGGGATTTGACATTCTCCATCAGTAGTTATTTTGGCTGGTTTGGAAAAACATATCTTGAAAGTTTGGATAATGATATATATATATATGGATGTTGGATAAATAATAATTGAATTAGTTATTTGATTTGAGACGGCTAGTTTGATGAATTCCATAGAAAAAAATGAATGTCTGGGAGTCCTGCTGGAGTTTATATGTGGCTATATATTGTAAGAAATGTGCTTGAGATGATCATGTTTTTATGTAGTTTTCCCCAGTGGTAGACTGGTAAACAGTTAACTCCAGGGAGAATGTATGTTGTGGCAGAAAGCATGGCTGTGTTTGTGTACTGGCTCAGGAAAGCCAGATAAATGGGCCCTGGAGTAAATGGAGGAGAGCAGAGTGGACCTTCCATTCCATGCTCCATTGAGTGTTTTGCAGCTGCCCAGCTACAGGTAGCCATCTGATTAGACTGCAGGTGAGCAGCAAATAAAAGAGGTATGGGACTACATCCCCCTGGAGACCTCCTTGTGGTGGTTAAATTGCAGTTTAAACCCAACTCCTATACATGATCTTTAGAAATGCAGAGCCATGGAACTCTGAGGTGGCTTAGATGTAGGGCTACAGGATCATTGCTTTAAATATACCTGCTCGTTGCCTAAATAGATTTGACTACATCCCTTTACACCGAATTTTTTATTGTCTGCTTAAAGGGCTGAGACAACAGCCCTGCTTGGGTACATGTACTGCTATTTTACTCATGTCAATGTGCACCTTCAAAAGCTTCCCATCCTCAGTGCTATTTGTCTGAATGTAGCTGTAAATACTTTTTATCGTAGTACCAGGACCATAAGTGCCATCCAATATATTGAGTTTGTCATATCGTAGTACTTCACAAGTTTTTGAATGTAAATTACAGAACAGTAAAGTTGGCAAGTTCAACATGGCAAGCAATGGAAAAATACTTTCACAAGAGGTAAAGGGACACATGGTACATTTTTCTCTACTGTCACTAATTTGATTTTGCCATAAAAATCATGCAATAATCAGTTTTACTGTAAAAATGATTCCAAGAAAGGCAATTTGAACATCTGTCGCCTACAGTCACTACATAAAAAAAGGATGTCATAATTCTGGAGTGCCGCAACAGCTGGGGCAGTCGTGATGCCATTAAACGGATGCAACTGTAGGAAATCTATGAAACCAAATCTGTATGAATACTCCATTTGCACTGGCTGAAACCTTCCTTATATTAACAGGCTGTCAGCAGCTTTTATAAAGGAGATCATTTTCTAATGTGACCATCATTTTAACTGATATTTTGCAGTAGATAGCAGTACTTTAAAAGACTGATCTTCTGATTTACTGTTTTAAACTGAAATCAATGCTCCAAAAGCAAGATAGCATTCATACGCGAAGCGATTAGCTTTTTTTGTAGCATTCATAGAAAATAACAGCACCCGACTTGCCAAATTCAAATCAAAATACAGTTCAACGTAGTACCTATAAACAGAATTTAGCAAAACTACTGTAGCTGAAACTACATGAACCATAATTTATGACACCTCTCTTCAATAGGTGGGGGTAATCAAAGACAACGGAGCAGCTTTATATAGGTTCTTCATGCAGAATACATTATTTCCACTTTGAGAACTTTTCTCTGTTTTTTCGAATTGAAAAAAAAAATGTTCTTCAGTTTTCTTTAAAGCTATGAGTAAATGTAATACAAAGCAAGTCTATGGAAAAAAACCTGTGCAACTTAACATAATATTTTATATGTTTCACGCAAGAAACACATAGAAACAAAAAAATAAGGTTAAATATGGGAAAATCCAACTTTTAAATTTTTTTTTTGACCTTTAATAAATCTGCCCCAGATTATATTTACAGGTAAATTTCCTTTGTGATAATTCTAAAGCTGATCTGTCAGTTCATACACTGTCGATTTAGTGGAAGTTCATATTAGCATATGGAATTCTTCTTCTGAGAGAATTTGCAATTGGTCTTCTTTTGCTTCTTTTTATTAGTTTACTTTTATTGTGACTTTAACCTTTAATTTACCTGGTTTCTAGGTAAGTGATGGCCAGCAACCATTTGAAGATGTTTTTAGTAGCAATGGGCGGATTTGGGGCGTTTTGCCAAAAATTTCCAGTGAAAATCACAAAACGGCGCCGGCGGCGAATCGCGGGAATTCGCTGCAAATTCACGCCTGGTGAATAAATTCGCCCATCACTAGTTTTTAGCCTTCATGGTTTTTTTTTCAGCTGTTAGTGCTCGAAAACTCAATACATTTGAGTTATTCAAGCTTTTTGTCTCAGATAACTTGATTAATTAGAATATTTGAGTTTGACCCCCCAATTGCATTGATTTGAGTTTTTTCCATTCAGGTTTTTTCATAAATAAGAAACATTTGAGTTGTGAGTTTATTCAAGTTAGAAAAACCCTCACCAACTGGACCTTTGATAAATAACCCCCTTAATATTATATATTTGTAGGGATGCACCGAATCCAGGATTCGGTTCGGGATTCGGCCAGGATTTGGCCTTTTTCAGCAGGATTCGGATTCGGCCGAATCCTTCTGCCCAGCCGAACCGAATCCGAATCCTAATTTGCATATGCAAATTAGGGGCGGGAGGGAAATTGCATGACTTTTTGTCAGAAAACAAGGAAGTAAAAAATGTTTTCCCCTTACCACCCCTAATTTGTATATGCAAATTAGGGTTCGGATTCGGTTCGGTATTCAGCCGAATCTTTCACAAAGGATTCGGGGGTTCGGCCGAATCCAAAAAAGTGGATTCGGTGCATCCCTTGTATTACTAAACCATCTTTAAATGCCATACATTCATGAATGCTGATAGTTCAGCAAAGGTATCCAGTATCAGAATTTAAGGGTGTTATAAATTAAAAATGTTTTAAATAAGCTTTTAGTTTCCTTTCTTGTAACTAAAATAAAGCCTTGCATAAACAAAGAAAAGTTTTTACAAATATATATGGGCAACAAACTCATATACGTCTTCATTTCATTTCATGTTAAACATGGCACAATAGTTGGTGGTGCCTATTTTATACAGTACATAAATTAGTCACTAATAAGGACATGTAAGCTTTTTAATAGTGTCAACATCAAAAGGCAGTGTCCTTTTTGTTTGCATGTATTTAAGACAATCCTTGTTACAAAAATGTCTAAAAATGTTGTATATTTCATAGAAAATGTAAGTTGAAGCCTCCCTCTGTGAGATATGAAAGATGGTTATCACTTGTTCTAAAAGGCACATACTGTATGTTAATATAATGCAAATATTACTAGTAACCATAAACACTCTTTTCTTCAACTTTTCCCGACTGTGTAATGTTACAGCGAGGTCGTTGAAAACCTGCACTGTCTTTGCATTCTAGGGAGCAGCAAGACAAGGGAATACAGGAGCAATAGTGTTAGAAGCTATGTCTACTGCAACTGCCATTTTCTACAGTTTAATCCCCAGGTCAACATTGATAGTCTTTTTATGGATGCGCAGAATCTAGGATATAGTTTTTACCAATTCCCAAAAATTTTTTTGGGGATTCAGAAAAAACATAGTATTCAACTTCAAATTAAAACCTTAAAACATAATCCTTAGGGCTGGGAGGTTGTGGCATGCCCTGCTGTGTGATGTTGTGATGGCCTTAAGAGTGGCTTAGATGATTCTAAACATATAAGGCTACTTCTATATGACATAAATAAAGTCTTTATTTGATTTTATCCATCTGGTGCTTTATTAGAGAGCCTGCTTTACATACATATGCTTTGATCCGCTCCCCTTGCTGAAGTGTCAGGGCGGTGCACCTGAGCCTCTTTCCTTATGTGGTGAGTGATTTCACTTTATGGAAAACTGCCTTTTGCTGTTACTGAGTTTTGCAAATTAACAATGTTTGGGCTAGCAAAAAAAATTGTTGTGTGATCAGCCTTTATAAGTCACAGAGATCCGAATAGCCAAGATGCTGTGAAGGTTAATATTCTCCTCTGTTTTAATTGATAGTCAGTGCACATACAGGCTTCAAGAATTGAGATCTACAGAAATAAAGAATTTTGAAGAGTTGTGCCAACGATGGCTTGATGACAACAGGAATTAGAATCTGTTCCTGCACACTGATTCTATATCACAGTTGGAATATTCTCTTGTTTCTGACCACCAAAAAAAAAAAATTCATTAAAGGCTTTTCACAGGTTTAACGGCCTGGGACCACTAGAGAACTATTGCTTCTTTGCAGACGGATGGAGATAAGCGTTCAAATATAATTAACCTTCAATTCTCAGTATGCAAACACCCATGCACAACGGGGGCAGTAGGCTTTAGTCTTTTGGGGAACATATAATAACTGAGGCGGGTGGAGAGAGCCAATCTGGTAAAAAAAAAATGTTGATGGCTGTCATATTTTGGGGGTTATGATTAATGAGGCTAATAATGTACATGATAACTGATACATGCATTTCCAGCAGTTTATTATATTGCACTGTCATCCTACATCCACAATAAACATGTTATCATTTACCTCTTTATTGAAGTCAGTGTTCCTCCGACAGGAACGCTTTCTAATTACTTGGTAATGTTTTATGTCTTAAACATTTTGCAGCTCTGGACCCTGCCAACTGCTCTGTGTCTTTCTCTTGATTAATGACATTGTGTTTAATCAGAATTTAGAACCTCTTGCAAGTATACTGTATCTCTTGAGTAGAGACTACAGTGCCAAAGCACTTCCACTAACGAAGCAAGGCTGTGGAAATACAACTGCAATTCTTATATCATAGGGGAATTTAATATCATTAACACACAGTTTGCTTATAACATCTTTATATAGCTATATGTATACATAGCTATATGTATATGTGTGTGCACCCAGGCACTTACATTTTTTTGTAACGTGAGTGCCGGCTAATTTTGATGTTGTAGGGTAAAAAGTATGTATAGGGCTCCATTGCAGCCTTCTTCCTAACTTGAGTGTGTGAATAACGTCCAAGTTCAGGGAGAAATGGGGGGGGGGGCATATCTACATGCTACTACCTGCCTGCCCGTCATAAATACAAGGCTACTGAATGCAAAATGGAGCACAGAGACCTGTGCAGTGCAGGGAGCAAAGGACACAAAACATGGTGGATTTAGCTATATAACAAGCAATAGATTTGATCACTATAAAAATGTCTGATAACCATTTATGCGCTTGAGGATGGAAACGTAAAATTTCTGTCTAATTCTTTAGAAAAAAAATTGAATCACGCAGTCCTTTAGCAGTTAAAACTTTTAAAATGAAAAAAAAAATCAAGCGCCACAACAAATACAAATGTTTTTTTTTTTTTTGTTCATTTTTTTTCATGTGGATTTTTATGGCCCTGTAATATAACCATTCACCGTTGAAGTTAAGTGTTTTTTTAATACCATTACTGATCAGCTAAAATGGATGCTAATACAGCTTGGAGTGCTAATGTCAAGTCCTGACAATAAAAATGACGGACGGCTGAATGAAAGAATATCAAGTTAAAGAATAGAGCAGCAGAGTTCACTTTCTCTTTCAACTTGCCTTCCCGTCTCAATGGATTTAGGGCAAACGAGTAGCCTATATAGTATGTGTGACTATTAGAAACAATTCAGTGAAAGAATAAATAGCAAAGGTAGGGATAATTATAAATGCGTTATTCCATGTTATTGACCAGAGACCAATAAACAACTGCATAAGTGGAAAAGTATGAAACAAATCAGGGCCTTTTTGTGTAAGGCAGCGCAAAAAAGAGATCATTTGGGGGGGGACTACAAATTGCATATTATAATATATAATATAACAATCACAGCATATATATAATGCTTTACATAAATACTCAAAACCAATTAAATATCAATGAGTAACATGCTACATTAAAATTTTATTCCACGTGATATTTTTAATTCAAAACGCTGATTTTCAAAAATATTTTTTTTACTACATCGTACATTAGCAAATAAATCCATTATGAAAAGCAGTAATAATTGTTTAAAGTCTTTTGGGGTAAGTACATTTAAGCTTTGCACGCTGTTTGAGATTGATTTAGGGTTATTCTTTCATACAGATCTGTTCCAGGTTGTTGATACTAGTCAGATGATGCTTGCAAACAGGGCCACATACTGTATTCATAATCAGAACGACACAAACCTTTGTGCCATTGCTTGTTTTGCACTTTTTAACCACTCCATTGTCACTCTGACCCTGTGTTTAGGATCATTGCCCTGCTAAAAGATATGTTTTTCGTCTAGGCTTAATTTTAGCAGACTAAAACAGGTTCTCTTGCATCACTTCTATTTTAACTCAAGTCCAATCCCTGCTGATGAAAAGTAATCTACCATAACTTTACTACATAGCAAGTACAGCGTTTTCTGAGCGGATAGCTTTCCAGTCGTGCCACACATATTGCTTTGAATTTTAGCTCTGTCTTTGTCCTAACTGACCACAGAACCATTTCCCATATCACAACTAGGTACCATTATCTGTTAAACTCCAGACATGCTGTCACATGGATCTTTTTGAGTAATGGCTGTACCACCCTGCAATACAGGCCTGTGCTATGCAGAGCAATTGATGGTTCACCGATATCTAAAGTAAACTATGGTGGTGGTAGCCTCATGATGTGCTTTTAATTAGCAGAGACTAGAACCTTGTTAAAAAGGAAATAAGAGTGTATTTATGGGTGGACTGTAAACGTCACTGGGGAAAGGTCTTATGTCAATGTATTATCTCTGTAAAGTACTATGGAATATGTTCATGCAATAAATTAATACATTTACACAATACAGGGAAATACTATTAAAAAAAGAAGGCTGAACAAAGGTCTTTAAGTAGGACAAAAATCCCAGACAAAAGGCAAAAGATTTTGTAGCATTCAAGAAAAGCTTGAACAGGAGCCCTAGTTTATACTTTTTTTTTTACTGCTCCTTTATAGTAGAAAAAATCGAGTTTTTTAGTATAAAAACTGCATTTTTAGTGGAAAAAAAAAACCTCAAAACTTTTCAAGATTTATTATACCCCGAGGATGGAAAAAGTCAGAATCTGAAAATCCAGCATCTCAGACCTGCCGAGGTTGTTTCTGTGGTCTGTGCTGAAAATAGCCAGAAAATCTGAATATTTCAGACTTTTCGGGCAAAAATCAACAAAATGTGAGCTTTTCGGAAAAAGCATGAAAAAAATAGAGAGATTTTATTTTTCCGTGTTTGTCACTGATAAGACTAAATATATTTGGTCGGACTTTTTTAATTAAATTACTGAGAAAAAAATGGATTTTGATAAATATGCCCCTTACTCTAGCCCTGAAAAATAAATTAATGGCTCATCTGTCTACAGGTATGGGATCTATTAGCTATTCTAAAACACAAAAAGCTTTTGTGTTAAGATGGGTCCAAATAGGTTCTAGGAGGTCCCCCATAGGCTAAAACAGCAATTTGGCAGGTTTTAGATGGCGAATGGCCGAAGTCGAAGTTTTAAAGAGACAGTACATGATAAATTACGATATTTGATAAGTCACATTTTTTTCAAATTCAAAATCAAATTTTGGACTTTTCGATAGTTGAAATACAATAAAAATAGCTCGAAATCGAATTTTAAAATTACATTTTTCAGTTTGACCCTTGCTAAATCTGCCCCTGTGGTTAAGTGCCACCCTAATACTGTCCGAAAATATAACTGATATCTGTTCGTTGAGGTTTTATTACTAATATATATATGTATATACTGTATATAGATATATATATATTGTATATATATATATATATATATATATATATATATATATACAATAAATCAGACCAGCAACAAGGGGGTTTCTTATTCAAGACACCTGTATTAAAAAGTGCATGTTCAATACAGTTGTCTTGAATAAGAAACCCCGGTGTTGCTGGTCTGATTTACTGAATACGGAATGACTTTAGCTTTCACCCCGGGGAATATACATAAAGAAGCGGTGTGCTGCCCTACTGAAAGATATATATATATATATATATATATATATATATATATATATATATATATATATATATATATATATATATATATATTATATCATTTTACTGTAAATTTCTAATTTAAGTGTATGCTTATAACTGAACTGACCCATTCATGTGACATCATGCTAATAATGTAACTTTTTGGTAAATCTTTGATTGTAAGGCATTCTTGCTATTTAATCAAAGGAATTGTAGCCTATTTTGGAGCTACCAGCTCTGGAACTTATTTTGAAATCAAGTTGCTCATTTGACCTCAAAGTTCCTTTAGAAGAGCACAACCATAGTCTGCACGCATGATATGCTTGTATGGTTCATTGATTAGGTGCAGCTTGAAAAAAAGTTGCATACATATCAACTATCTTTTTTGTGACAGATACTGCGCTTAATTGAATTGCTTTCTCAATATCTAAAACAAAGCATTGTACTGTAGCTACACATGAAATACTTTCAGTTTTTTTTTTTTAAATAACTTCAAACCCCAATCAAAACACTGGGAGATAAGGGATAACAGCTGAGTCAATATACCGTACACTGACTAAAATATGATGAAAAACAGACCTTGAATAATCAGCTATAAAGTATATATTTGAATGCATTTATTGTGACTTGCTTTGGTGACCTTATATGAACCCTTTGTGGTTTCTGTACTGTTGAATGTTCATCCATAATGTTGATGATAAAGAATTAAAAAAAAAAGTCTAATGATTCATAATGTGGAAGGAACAAGTTGTGTAATGAAAAACACAAAAAAATACAAACACAAAAGGGACATTTTTAATGAATACTTATGCACAATTATTCTACTTTTCATGATGTCAACCTGATGCAACATGAAGCTTTGTAGAGACTGCAGTGTGCTTGCAATTTCATCAAGAGACTTCATAAAATCAGATAAGCCAATTAAAGGGGAGCGTAAAAGAGCAAAATAATAAACAAGAGTGAGGGGAAAGTGCAAACAGGAGGCAGGTAACAAGCTTTTCTCACTATCACCTCTGCTGTTAATGTATGCAGTGGCTCATCTGAGCCATGCTAATTTATTCCTGTGCACCTGTAGTATACACAGGTAATCTGTCAGATCACAGAAGCTCTGTTTATCTCATATACAAAAGGAAGTCTTTGTATGGCGAATGCATATAATCACTTGTGTAGAAATCAAGGTGTTTAACTTCTCAGCCTGAAATTTGTTGTGCTAACAACATGATGGCGGATTTTTCAATTGGCACAGTTTATGGTTTCCTAATTATTTGTCTCTTAAGAATAAGTTGTTTCTTTCTTTTTTTTTAATCTCAATTACAGTTAGATAGACTGGCATACATACACAGTAGAGATGAATGTGACAATTTAAATCTAAAACAAACCAGTATGCTTATATAGTTTAGTACAGCCATACTGTATGATATTCTGATAGGGCTCTCAGCAAAATAATACATCTCTCTGATGATATTCTATGTAATTGTTAGCCTACAAACCTTGGTAACATTCTCATTACAACCATTTTAATTAGATCTCTATGTGAGATCTCATCCGTTTCTGATCATCTGATATGTGTATCCATGTTTTTAAAGCAACTTCATGGAAGGAAGGGGATTTTGGGACAATATGTGCAGGTTTAATAATGGAATACTGCCAGCAAGCAATGAGCCACTTCAGCCCATAGTTAATCCAATTGAATTTTAAGGGGGTGGTGGAGGAAGGGTATAATTTCATGGAATGTTGGAGGGTGGAGCCTAACATTAAATATAAAATATTCCAAAAATAAAAGTGCCCAAGCACACAATTGTCTCTCTTTACAAACTCCATTCTGTGTATATAAAGAAAAGAGTCCCTAAAAGTATCCATGAGAAGCTGTTCAGTTATAAATGAGCAAGTATTTCTTCCTTATACAGATCCAGAATCTTGTATAGAACGTTTGGTCAACTAGTTGGCCAACCTACTAATTCAAGATTCCCCGATATTGATCCAAGGTGATCAAGTAGTGGAGTAACCTAGATTATGTGGTTTTAATAGGTATTCTTTAAAAAAAACATTCTCCGTGTTCCTTACTATAGATATTTGGAACTGTATTGGTCTCATTTTGAAGTCAAAGAATCATGGAAAAGGAAAGCTGGGGAATTAAAACCTATGAACAGGAGACTACTATTGTGGCAGAATTCCCATTATGAAGTCTGAAGGACGTACTGAATCAAAATTTATTGCAGGGAGCCCATATTTTAGATTGTAAATTTTCTTGTGTCTTTTTAAACAATTGAGATTTAGCTGGCTGAGAAGAATGAAGAAAAAGGAAAGATGAAAAGAAGAAAACAGGGAGTAAGTACTAGCAAGCTGAGGGGAGGTAAAGGAGGAGAAAAGGTGACCATGTAAAGAGTGAGTGAAGTATTGGAAGTATGGGTAAAGACAGCAAAACAATTCTAGCAAATGCAAGAAAAGCTCAGCTGATGCAAAGTAGAGGTGGGATATTTACCCTGACAATATCACAGACATCCTCACATAATGAAACATGGTCTGAATATTAGGGATGCACCGAATCCACTTTTTTGGATTCGGTCGAACCCCGAATCCTTCGTGAAAGATTCGGCCAAATACCGAACCGAATCCGAACCCTAATTTGCATATGCAAATTAGGGTTGGTAAGGTGAAAACATTTTTTACTTCCTTGTTTTCTGACAAAAAGTCATGCAATTTCCCTCCCGCCCCTAATTTGCATTTGCATATGCAAATTCGGATTCGGTTCGGCTGGGCAGAAGGATTCGGCCGAATCCGAATCCTGCTGAAAAAGGCCGAATCCCGAACCGAATCCTGGATTCAGTGCATCCCTACTGAATATAGCCCATGTGTGATTTACATCCACATGCTCTTGAACTGTCTTTAAACTTCAAAAACCATGCAACATAAAGCAACTGCTCAATTTGTTATATGAATTCAGCAGCCTTAACAATTTATTAAGGATGTTATGGCAAAGTTACTTGGTGTCATATACATTCCAATAAGCCAACTCGCAGTCTCAGTCTTCACTGTGTCTTAAAAAAGATAGCTGGCAACTCACTGGATCCTATTAAAGACACGTGCATGTATGTTTCCTTAGTGAAGCCAGAGACTGCTAGTCTTCTGCCACCACATGACATGACATTAGACACTTGGGCTGGCATATGCTGTGAATATGTTTTTTGACCTATAAAATGACAATGCCACTTAAGGGATAATGAGCCTTGTCCCTGTTACACCTAATTCAATCTAAGTCATCTCAGACAAGACATTTAGGTATATTTCTAAAGATGTGAGGTTCCCCACTGACTTGCATCGGTTATTTCATGTTGAATATGGTGAAAATAATAGAGCAAATAATGGAGGTTTTTCAAAATAAAACCTGAATTTAAACCGAAATTTTACACTTTAATGGACTAGCAAAGCTTTTTGAATTGTTTAGAGTCAAGTCTTTTACACTCTTTTAAAATCTGGGGTAGTTGGTAAAATTACTTTAGAACTTCTTATGCAATTTTACTAATAATGCATTTCTTTTAAAACGAGTTAACAGGTATTGGACCTGTTATCCAGAATGCTCGGAACCTGGGGTTTTCCGTAAAATGGATCTTTCCTTAATCTGGATCTTCATACTTTAAAAATTATGTAAACATTAAATAAACCCAATAGGAGGACTGTTTTGCTTCCAGTAAGGATTAATTATATCTTATAGTAATTGGGATCAAGTACAAGGTACTGTTTTATTATTACAGAGAAAAAGAAAAACATTTTTAAACATCTGGAATATATGGATAAAATGGAGTCAATGGGAGATGGCCTTTCTGTTATTCAGAGTTTTCTGGATAACGGATCCCATTCTTGTATCTTAAATTTACTGACACTTTTACAGTCACTGCAAAGCTTATTGAATATGCCATGTTTTATGCACCAATGGGAAGTGTACACAGCTTTTAAAATATGCACACAGATTTCAAACTATGTTCCATAGCCTTAGGTCATTATATAATATATTCATGAGAGTGAGCTTATACAAATACATTGGTTATGTTTGTATTTTATAAACAAATGACAAAAAACAATAGTTAAAAAATCTCAAATGTCTACTAACCTGTCTCTACTTCTTCTTGAAGGGAAAGCAGCATTGCAGCCAGCCACTGTGCAGACATGCATTTCTTTTAAATGGACATTTTTGTAGTGCAGTTTAACACTGTATGAACTCTTAAAACTCTTTTTACACACATAGCAGATTTTTGGATCTGGGCTTGAGCATAAGTCACCCTCTGGGGAGAATTTTGGAGGGCTTCCATAGTTCAATGAAGAAGCTAAACTTTCATGCAGAGCAGCCATGCTGGCACTGCTCCCATTGTATAGTCCATAGTGGCTCATATAAAACATGTCATAGGCAGGATCTGTAAACTCTTCTTTCACCTTAATAACAGCTTGTTGATGACAGTCAATGTGATTTTCATATGACTTATCATTGTCCATCATAGACCTTATAATGTTTTCTTTGTGAAGAGGATGACGGTCATCTTCCATGGGCTCATCACAAAACTTTAGCTCAGAAGACTCTGACTCATTGTCAAAATCTCTCTCATGCTCCTGATCTTCAGAAGTTACACTATTGGCCCTTGTGTCTGTCCTCCTAATACACCTGCTTCCACCATTTTTTGAATAACTATTCACAGACAATCCAGGACTCATATCATCTTGTGAATGGCCGTCATGACCAATGTCATTTATTGATGGACCATGGTCAATATTTTCATCTTCTTCATCAAACTCATCAGCTGTATCAATTACTTCCTTTTCAATTTTAACAGGCATGCTAGACTTACGGGGTTTCTTTTTAGGTGCTTGGTCTGTATTGAAATCATGTGTTGCTATACCAGTCACAGACCCTGATAACTCTGATTGTGGAGGTAGAGATGGGAAAGAAGGAAGAGTCTGTTCCACTCCTAAAGATGATGGCATTACTGGACTAGTAGGTAGTGATGTTGGTGGGCTTACCATATCTCCAGAGTTTAATAGACTTCTGTAAAAAGGAGGAACAGGCTGTACAGTTTTTAAAGCTGGAAATACTAGCTGATTGGAAAGTGTGTTTTGCATTATAGGGTCAAGAGGAGGGGTTGAAAAACCCAGGGGAGGTCGACCAGGGCTGGTCAATGTTAGATTGGATTTTGTACTTGCTATTACAGGTGTAGCAGCCCCTGATGTTGCACGAATTAAATCTTTATCTCTATTGTTCCTTAACATTGGCATGTGTAGTCTGGGATTTGGGTTTGCACTGTGCCGATTGCGACTTCTAAGGGAGCTGAAAACCATATTACAGCCATCAATGGTACATCGATGTTTAATCTTAAGATGAACCGCATTATAGTGGATCTTTAAAGTTCCTTTGTCATAGAAAGTTTTGCCACAGGCATTGCAAAATACCCTGCCTTTCCTTGATGAAGCACCCATCCTTCTCATTCTGTGAATCTTGAAGGAAGTTTTGGTGTGTTCAGATTTATTTAGCTCATTCACTGGTGTAGTAGGTTCAGAGGCAGAGGCATTGCTTGGCTCTGTTTTTGGCTCTACATTTGTGATGCTACTCAAGGCATTTCTGCTAGGTGGTTGCTCATTTCTACTGTAAGGCATTGGGGAGACTTCAGAATCACTCGTCTCTTCACATTCATTTTGATTTGAATTGCCGGGTTCACACAACCTCAGTCCTGGATGCTCCAACATGAGGCCATTTGGAGGCAATCCAAGCATAGGAGCAGATACTGGATTGATATATTGGAATGGAAGCAAAAAGGCAAGGCTGTTGGGCATGTTTTCAAAGTGGTGAATGCTGGAAGGGTTGCTGTTCTCCAGATGTGAGAGAACACTTGGGCTCCTGGTGCGGTTGTTGTTTTCAATAAAAGTTCTTATATCAGAGTCTGCTTTTGAAGAGGGCACAGCCACAGCCTGCCCTTCTTTCTCCTGAATGGCCATGAGCTCCACAATGGATTTGGTTTCTCCAAACCTGAGGAACTGCTGAAGTGTGATAATCTCCTCCTCCCTTGACATGATAGCCCAGCGGTCAAAGACTTTGCCAGCAGTATCCTAGGGATCACATCAAAGAAACAACAAAACAAAACATACTTTGTGAATAATGATGTTGGCAATTTGATCAGCAGTTAGCAAAACAAACTGAATTGACTAATGTCATGTAAAGTATTCATTCTAACACAAAGGGTTTAAAGATTGCTTTTTAGCAAGTACAATGTAAATGTTTAGCATACATTAGTATAAGATTTGGGTACTTGTTATTAATTGGCAGGTAGAGCAAACCTTGTTTTAACATACTAGTGTGTACCCTATGCTCCAATAAACAATAAACAATGGAAAAAGTGTGATAATGATCTATTTATATGGAGTAACATGTTGGGAGCCTTGAGAGCCAAATGTCTAGATAAAGTGTGCTCCATTTGTAGTTTATGGTTAATAATTGGGACCTATTCTCCAATGTTGCACTATGCAACTAATTTGGTACCAGTTGGGCTTATTAACTAAGAGGTGCAACAAGTTTGTATCTTAAAAGGAAAACACAGCATCTAGTTACAGATTAGCTTTATTCAGAACATCTGCAGGTAGAACATTGAAAGTAAATATTTGATTGGTTGCCATAGGTTAAAGGGATACTGTCATGGGAAAAACATTTTTTTTCAAAATGAATCAGTTAATAGTGCTGCTCCAGCAGAATTCTGCACTGAAATCCATTTCTCAAAAGAGCAAACAGATTTTTTTATATTCAATTTTGAAATCTGACATGGGGCTAGACATTTTGTCAATTTCCCAGCTGCCCCATGTCATGTGACTTGAGCCTGCACTTCAGGAGAGAAATGCTTTCTGGCAGGCTGCTGTTTTTCCTTCTCAATGTAACTGAATGTGTCTCAGTGAGACATGGGTTTTTACTATTGAGTGTTGTTCTTAGATCTACCAGGCAGTTGTTATCTTGTGTTAGGGAGCTGCTATCTGGTTACCTTCCCATTGTTCTTTTATTTGGCTGCTGGGGGGGGGAAAGGGAGGGGTGATAATCACTCCAACTTGCAGTACAGCAGTAAAGAGTGATTGAAGTTTATCAGAGCACAAGTAACATGACATGGGGCAGCTGGGAAATTGACAAAATGTCTATCCCCATGTCAGATTTCAAAATTGAATATAAAAAAATCTGTTTGCTCTTTTGAGAAATGGATTTCAGTGCAGAATTCTGCTGGAGCAGCACTATTAACTGATTAATTTTGAAAAAAAATTTTTTTCCCATGACAGTATCCCTTTAATATCCAGATTTGCCCAGTGATAGTAAACGAGCCTCACTGTCTCAAAATCTTGTCTTCAAAACAAACAAGCCCCAATAAAAATTCTCAACAGTCAATAAGTCAATAAATTGCTATGTGTAGCATATACCATTGTTAAATACACATGTTTTTTAAACAATAACTCTAGCTAATGTCAATAACTTACTTCTCTCTGATCATGTTGTAAAAATAAAATATTCAAAGGGGTGGAAAAGTAATCATTATCACATATTATGTACATACTCGTTCCTGTTTGAAACAAAGGCCAACCTCAGTATCAATGCTATGGAATGATAGCCAAAAGATGTTGTATATCTCTGGCAGAGTTTGATTTTACAGCTCAAATGTGCAAACCTGTCTTAAAATGTTCTGCTGGAAAAAGGGAAATTCCACAGAGAACACACTTCAGTAATCACCAGACCGTTTGCTGTTAAATATACATTAAAAAGCATTTCACACTTTCATTTTTGCTAGTAAGTATGAGATTTGCCTCAAGGTAGGACTTAAAAATTCTGCACTGTAATATCAGGTAAGCCAAATTCAGCAAGTACTGAGCTGTACCGAGAGTATTAGTAGAGTTATAATGGCTGCTATGCCTAATAAGCAAAGAGGACCTAAGTCCCTTCCCATCCCTGAACACTGCCACGATATGGTGTTAGATCTGTCAATGAACCAGTTCACACTGGCATTTATAAAAAATGACTTCTAAGTTCTATCCAGAAACATTAAACTCTTAGTAATATTCTGTTAATAATAAAGGCAGCTCATCTAAAGGAAGACTCATCCTTAATAAATAGATTCGTAACTCGTTGAATCTGAAAAACATACTACGGACTTACAGTATATGAGTATAATTTTCCTATCCTACCTCTTTTGCATATTTAAGTTGTAGGTGCATGTTTAATATTATAACTTAAATACTGACACAGAAGTACAATTTTTGTACTCCTGTTCCATATAAAGCAGTTGCATTAAACATTACTATTCTGATACTTAATAAATAAGGCTCTAAATGGCAAATAATGACATGGCATAGAGCTTAGGGATTTTCGCGTTGAGTAAATACACCCCACTTTCTCTTTTTGAATGAAGGTATTATTGTGTTTAACCCCTATTCTTTAAAGTCTTTGAAGAGCAGCTTTTTCCCTTCTGCAACAGTGCCATATGCTGTTGTAAAAGCTTTACTGCCAATGTAGAACAAAACACCAGCCGTATTAAGTAGCTGTAGTGTAAAACACTATTTTGTGTTTAGAATGTAAACATTTCACCTTATTTTTAAAAGGCAGCAGGATTTTTATACTGTACAAAAGCTTTTTTAAGATGCGCACGTACTTGGCTATCAGGTAAAGTCCTAATACCTTTCTCTAATGGCCTCTCAACGCACTGTCTATTATGAAATCTTAAAAAACATCTGTGGGATGACCCTTAAAGTGGACCTATAATCTTGTACATCACAAAAGGAATTTGTTATGAAGACCATAGAGAGGTTTTTTTTTTTCCTTGCCTTTCCTTTCATGAACTGATGGTATGATTTCAACTGACCCGCAGGCTAAGATAAAATATGTCAGGATGTGACCCAGACATAAGGACATATTTTGTACTGACATCTGAGTCAGGTCTGAAGCAAAGGATGAGTGCAAGATGATTACCTCAGAAGATGCAAGCTGTCAGATTAATATGTTGCACCAGAAGATGAACACAAGGTTCACAGAAATACTTATAAGGGCAAAAAAAGATGTAGGGGATTGCAAAATTACATTTATTCTCATTGGAAAAAATGTGTTGTTTTAAGACTGGAGTCTCTTCTCCAACTTTTGATTTTACATGCAACTACATTTGGACTATCACAGAAAAAGCCCTTTTTTTTTTTTTTTAGCTTCAGTTACTTTTTATCCTTTGCTGTTGCTATATCGTTTACAATATCTGAAACATTAGCATATGGTGTGTGACTTTCTGCACACTGCGGAACTTCACTAAACCCCCAGAACTGACAACCTAAGAATATCAACGAAGCATAATAATGAAGGTGAAAAGTCAATTATTTTCTTTTCAAAAATAAGTTTGTTGTTTTAAGAGATTTACATTAAGGGGCAGATTTACATAGGGTCGAATATCGAGGGTTAATTAACCCTCGATATTCGACTGCCGAAGGTAAATCCTTCGACTTCGAATATTGTAGTTGAAGGATTTACCGCAATTAGTTCGATCGAACGATCAAAGGAATAACTGATCGATCGAACGATTAAATCCTTTGAATCGAACGATTTGAAGGATTTTAATCCATAGATCGAACGATTTTTCTACGACCAGAAAAAAGCTTAGAAAGCCTATGGGGACCTTAGGCTAACGTTTCACCTCAGTAGGTTTTACTTGCCGAAGTAGGGGGTCGAAGTTTTTTTTAAAGAGACAGTACTTTGACTATCGAATGGTCGAATAGTTGAACGATTTTTAGTTTGAATCGTTCGATTCAAAGTCAAAGTTGTAGTCAAAGGTTCGATGGTCGAAGTAGCCAAAAAAATCATTCTAAATTCAATTTTTTTTATTCTATTCCTTCATTCAAACTAAGTAAATGTTCCCCTAAGTGTCCTATTTATCAAGCTGCGTAAATGTAAAAAAAGCAATCAAAACAACGCAAATTTGGTATTGCTATTCGTATAAACAATAGGCATATTTTTCCTTTCATACCAATGAAAAGAAAGTCTCAGCATTTGACACATAGAAGGAGTTTAACCGTAAGCAAATAAATAATAAATTAATTTTTTAGGTGGATGTCTGCAACTGGCTAATGTTTAGCTCTTCACAACTACAGACACAAGTATACAGAGCATACTTTCAGTTGTCCTTACCCATCAGCGGCGAGAACATCAGTAAACGCAGTTCTGAGCGTGACTCAGCATATATGGCCCGTTTACGATTGCAACACTAATAAATTGCAGCATCTCTCACTGTACATTTCCTCCTGTTTTCTCTTGCAGAAGTGAGCATTCCATAGAATATGGCTTATTACAGGTCCTGGTGCTTGGATGAGTTCTCTAAAATCAATTTGATGGTATGGAACTTTGTCTCTCTGCCAGAATTAAAACGAATTTCAAAGAGCGTATGTCCACAAGCATCCATTGTCTTCTATATGGTTTGCCATCATTTCATTTTATTTTATTTTCAGGCCAAATCTTTAACATAAACAATGTACTGTATGTAGGAACGGTAGGTGTTATTTTTATGGAGCTCAAGATGGAATGAGTGCTTTTGAATATTCAGTTTTTTTTATTATTTTGCTCTTTTTGATAAATATTTTAGAATTTTCTTATTTTTGGGGGCTTTGTTATACCATAGCTTCCAACAGTTTCAATTTGTATCACTTTTTCAATCATCCCTATGATCTGACCTATGATCTACTTTATCATCTTGAAGTTAAGCACCACAAATGTTGTAGAATAAAAATGCCTTTATTTGGAACACTTGGCAGGATCTGGCTAAGCAACTTTTCAGGCTACAATCGATTTTTATCAAGCTATGGCTGTTGTAGCCTGAATCGTCACTTATCCAGGTCCTGCAAAATGTTCCAAATAAAGGTATTTTTATTCTACAACATTTGTGGTGCTGTACTTAAAGAATTCTATGTTTCAAGAGTGGATAGTGGCCACTAATGGTACGTGCACCGGGATTTTCTATTATTAGGAGCAGAGGAGCTGATTCTACCAATTAAGAAACTACTTTATCATCTCCCCAGTAAGTGTGTGTCTATATACTGGTATTGTCCCACAACACAAAAGTGTTAATGAATAAACTAATAAATGCAAATCTGAATATAAAGCCAATAGGAATAGATCACTGTATATTCCACCACTGAAATATGAGGTTTTACAACACAGAGTACATCTCTTCTTAATTTCCATCTCATTAATTCAATCCTAAGGCTTGAACATGTCACTGCTCTGGATGTAGGGGGAGCAAAAATCTAGTATCCTGGAAAGTTAGGAGCTTGAAGAAATGGTACAATAGACTGATTTTTCCTGGGGGACCTGCAATGTACTGTATAGATGGTCACACAGTACAACAGCTGGTGTGGCTTCCTCCATTCCATTTGTCATTTCTTCTGCATTGATTTCAGCAATACTGAAAGTAGCATTCTAGGAGGAACTACAGCTCGGTCATGTGGTTCAGTCTCAACTACTAAATAAAGCATCAAAGAGTTTACTGGATGTCCGTCATATATTTATACATACAATTCCATCCTATTTTCTGCGATGGCTTGAGGTCACTCCCTGCTGAGTGATTTTACTATTTGTTTGAGTGGATAATTTGTGCTACTCTCTACTACTCACCTATTGTCCCACAGGATGTTGGCGAACTTGGCCAATATGTGGCCAGAATAAGACCATGTGTTCTGTAAATGTTTTAGGCTACTCCAGTAATGTCTTGTGCCATTTAAGCACTTTAAAATATGTAACTTATATAATTTAAAGAGAAGACAGAATTTCAAACTAGACCAATAATTTGCATTTATTTTTAAAATAGAATCCCCTAGCCACGGCATCTCTGTGCTAATTTTAACACCTGAAGCAAATCAAGGATATAATTCTCTTTTCTTATTCCTGTTCGGGATACATTAGAAAAAGCTCAATAAATATAGTAATGTTAATATCTCAGCCCTGCAGCGCACAATGTACAGTACTAATAACTGTGTCTGTACATATTAATACGTTTCTTGTCCCAACAGTCTTGACTTTCCGAGCAGCCCACTTCTCCACATTAACAGCAGTCATTTGGAGAGCAGCAAACGTGCCATTAGAAGCACTTTTACAAGTGTATATTCATCCACCAATTAGCTTAATGTGGCCGCTTTCTGCATATTTTCTATCGAGGCCTGAACAAATCTCATTAATATTTCCCCCTAGCGCTTTGACAGATTACCTTGTCATTATGCATCCTGGAGCCTTTGAAACAATATGGGTAAACTACTGTTTGCGAGGTTAATGACAATTATCCCCTAATTACTGCATAAGTCACTCAGTCCACTTTATCTCATAGGCAGGGTTCTGCTCTGTGTAACTGCCATTGTGTCACTGTAAATGAATCTTGTACAGCTATATTTATATCTGCTTCACTGCCTTGCAAATTGCCTGACAGGAAAATGAGCAAATTAATGTGTGTCATCAGTTAAATCCTAATCCTAATATAATGCAATCATGGAATGTTGCAATCATGCTAATAACAATCATCGGATTGTTGGAATCACACTAATAATGATATTGATAGAGAAACCAGATACACAAATTAGTTGTTCTAGAACCTTGACAAATGGAATGGCCAGGAACATGGAGTAGGTATATTTAAAACTTTAAAAGGAACAGTAACACCAAAAAATGAAAGAGTTTTAAAGTAATGAAAATATCATGTAGTGTTGCCCTGCACTGGTAAAACTGATCTGTTTGCTTCAGAAACACTACTATAGTTCATATAAACAAGCTGCTGAGTAGCAATGGCGGGAATTGAAAAAAGGCTACATGGCACAGGATAAATAATGGATAACAGATAACATTATGTTCTACAGAAATTATTTGCTATCTGCTGTGTAACCTGAGCATTTTCTCCTTTGAATGGCTGCCCCCATTGCTACACAGCAGCTATTTATATAAACAATAGTAGTGTTTCTGAAGCAAAACACAGCAGTTTTACTAGTGCAGGGCAACACTGCATTATATTTGTATTACTTTAAAACAATTTCATTTTTTGATAATACTGGTCCTTTAAACCACATTACTGACAGCATTTAGAAATCATGGCAAATGCGTTCCTTATCCATCGTGCTAGAGGAAAGCACATACCGCATCATATCTGATATAATGGCAGTGATTACTACAAGGTGTATTATGCTACAAATACTCCCATTTGTTATCTTTCGTTTGCTAAGTAAGAGCAGATGTGTCTCTTGAACAAAGGAGAATTCAAACACTCAGGTCTATGCACATGGAAGCATAGCTTGTGACAGTTTATTTAAGAAACAGCGGCAAGTCTCTGTTACATCACAGATCCATGGAAGTTCACTATACGACTTCTCATTGAATAATTACAGTGATCCATTTTTGTGAGCCCATGGTGGCGTATCTCAAGTAGGATTTTGTTCTCCAGAAGCTATAGTTCATAATTCAGAGATCACTCACTCACAAACAATACACACATACATAAAGAGAAAACTTTCCTTCCATTAAAGACAATGTGAACTATACGTCAAGATCTAAATTCAGGTTGCTGAAATATCAATGATAGGACAATAAGTGGAAGATTGACAGAGAGAGAAAAAAGAGAGAGAGATAAATGTTTTTTGTCTTGAATCCCCCCACAACCAGATCTGTAAGAACGTATTTATTTTGCTTACAGAGGTACTTACGCTTGTTTACTTTCTTCAAGCTATTTGTTTTCTTTGTACACAAACAACCACAACAAGCAAACAAAATGACATGAAATCAAAAGCAGAATTTCCAGGTCTCTGATCAGCGCTTTATGCAGCTTGTACATCAGTAAGCTGAAGCATGGAAAGCTGTCCCCAAAGCCTCTCTGGGAGCTGTTTTGTCTGAAATGGAGATCCTGGTGACACTTTCTATTCACTAGAGGCTGCACGCTCTGATGAACCAGCAAAGCTCCGAAAGTGCAACAGCCCTTGATGTCAGCTACATGCGTTTTGTGTACTGACTATGACAGTGGCTTGGAACTGCTTTGGGAATACATTGAGGTGCGAGACTGTAAGTGCTTTCAGCATATAACAATGTATTCTTTCTGCTACGAAGCTGAAGCAACACTGCTGTCTCGCTTGAGAGATCATATTTGCAGACCATATACAGTACCTATGTGTTGGTGTGTAGGGACACGCCAATGCTAGAGTGTCATTTGAATGTTAGATGTCTAACCGATTTCTATTATACTGTGTTACAGTAAAATATATTTTTTTCTGAGCCAACAGAAAAATATTCTCATTACACAGCATCGATTATAGAGAGAAAGGACACATCAGTCTCTAGGCCATAATTCAAGATGTATTTTTTTTTTTATTTCATTGTGAACAATCATCTAGGAAAACAGTGAAGCAACTAATATAAATATGCTTGTACTAGAGTTCCTCATATGACCTGACTTCTGTATTCAGTGCTGGAGGCTGTTATTTGGAGGAGGCTACACACAGAAGGCTCTCTGTGCCACTGTGTTTAGGATAGTGTCCCTTTAACAGATCCTTTGTTTGGTCATTTATTTGCCTTAGACATGGGAAACATGTGACCCTAGCAAAGCTTGCTTTTTGCCCACACAGGCTTCCACTGGAGTCAGCAGTGTGGTCGCGCCTACTTTTATTTATAAACAGAAAAATGTAGGTAACCAAAGCTGATTATGCAGATTCAATTATGCCTGCATGTTTAATGAATCACTCATAAAGAGTACATTGAAAGCAAACTTATAAATAGATTATAGTTTCACTTTAAAGGGCAACTTAAGCCTTCGTACAATATCCCATGGCAGTGAAATAGCACAGTGTACAACCAAACACCTGCATATTCTATACCTACAGCTATGCTGCAACTACAGGTATGGGACCTGTTATCCAGAATGCTTGAGCTTTTCCTGATAATGGAGCTTTCCGCAATTTGGATCTTCTTATCTTAAGTCCACTAGAAAATCATGTAAACTTTAAATAAACCCAATAGGCTGGTTTGCTTCCAAAAATGACTAAGTATATCTTAGTTTAGATCAAGTACAGGGTACTGTTCAATTACTACAGAGAAAAAGGAAATTGTTTTTTAAAAAAATTGGATTATTTGGATAAAATGGAGTCTATGGGAGATGGTCTTTCTGTAATTCAGAGTTTTCTGGATAATGGTTTTCCGGATAACAGATCCCATACGTGTACTGTGTGTACACAGCAGAGGTACATGACCATTAGCATTCATGTGGTTTTAGTGATGTAATTACAGCTTTGTGTATATTATCAGCATTGCATTTTAAAAAGATAATCAGCCTAACATGCCTTGGTAAGTTACAATGAGCAATCGTTAAAGATAAAAATGGGGGGAAAAATTAATTTCTCTATATATGAGTTGTTTTCAGGCCTTATCTTTGTTGCTATGGAGCATGATACTAAAGAGAATACACTAATGGTCTCTCTACTTAATGTCATTAAAGCCATTATTGACATAATGCCAGGAAGACACAAAGACCATTAAGCTGTACACTGCAGCATACTTCTGCCTCTCCGCAGGTTTATCATTTGATCCACAATTTTAATTTTATTCCCTTTCATTCAGGGCTGTATTATACAAAATGCATAATTAAAAGCTGCTATGGCTCTCTATATTTCTCAAATTAAAAGATAGCAAACATTTGCAGATCTTATCCACTAGAATTAATAAATCAAAGCCTTTTTTTTCTTCCACTTAGCTACTTGTGAGTCTTTCATTCTGCAGATTTAGGAGAGCTGCTCTGAAATACAGAAGGGCATTAGGGCAGAGACAGATGTGGAGATTCGGGCAGATTTAGTCGCCCGGCAACTAATCACCTATTCTTCGGGCAACTAATCTCCCCAAAAAGCCTTCCCGACAACTAGAATCTAAATCGTCGGAGGGATTGCGCTCAGATTGCTTTGTTTTCCGAAGTCGCCTGAAGTTGCCTCACGAGGAAACTTCGTGTGAATTCGGGAAAACAAAGCACTCAAAGTGCCATCCCACCGGTGATTTAGAATCTAGCTGGCGGGAAGGCAATTCAGGGAGATTAGTCGTCAGGCGACTAAATCTCCCTGAATCTTCCCATGTGCCCTTACCCTTAAAATAGTGTGCATCTTCCATTCTTCTAATCAGTATTATTGAGTCTCTGCCATAAACTTCAGAGGCAAAGCCTCATATATGACCACAAGCAGAGATGTGTCATGATAAAATGCATGTAAAGTAATATGCATCAAATCATTCTCCTTGCAGTTTCACATGGTTGCAACATGCCAATGTTCATAGAGGCAACGTAACAATAAGGAGGTTATTTTTTTTAAATCTGATTGCTAAAATCTTGAAAAATTCAAGGTTTTTTTCACTAGAAAACTCAAATTTTTAGAGGAAAAAAAAAACTTGAATTTTCTCGAGATTTATTATACTCCGATGCTACAAAAAGCCCAAATCTGCCATCTCAGACCTGTTGAGGTCATGTATAAGTCAATGGGAGAGGCACCTATCTCAATTTGAAGTTTTCGTGTTCTGCACTGGGTTTAGCCTGAAAATTTAACTTTTTCTGGGTTTTCAGGCAAAAACTTGAAAAATGTGAGCGATTCTGGAAAAAAGTCCAAAGAATTAGAGCTATTTGGGAAGAAATTCAGTTTTTCTCTTGATTTTATTTTATTTTCCGCAATCCAATTAAATAATTTTTTTATTAATCAATCAGCTAAAATTGGGCATGGGAGTTTGGTTCGATTCGAGTTTTTTTAAAAATTCTAATTCTAATTTCGAAATTTATCATGTACTGGCCCTTTAAAAATTTGAATTTGACTATTCGCCACCTTACACCTGCTGAATTGCTGTTTTAGCCTATGGGGGATATCCTGGAATCAATTTGTAGGGAGACATCCTGAAAATCGTTTATATTTGGTGAAAAACTCGAATCAAATTTGATTCGAATTTGATTCGAGTTTGCGGGACGATCCCATTCACCCGAATTAAAAAAATTGATTTTTTTTTTTTAAAAAAAAAAAAGTTTGATTGGTCGTTTTTTTTGGGGGGGATTTCATGGGAGTTTTTACAAACTCCCATGAACTCGAAATTCGACCCTTGATACATCTGTCCCATAATATAGGGGCTTGGACAAGAACCATCATCAGAAATACAGAGGTCTGGAGCCCTTGTTCTTGGAGCTCTTGTTCCATACTAATGATATAAACTGGATCTGTTAAAGCAAATCCATGTTTTTTTATCTGCTTAACTACAAAGTAACTTTCTAATTGGAAGCAGTTATGGGAATACTCTTCTGTGAGCATCAGTAGTTGATATGCCGATCTTCTCACTCGCCTATGCCTGCCAGCCAGATGTGGATGTTTCTGTGCGGTTTTTTTTCTCCTTGTCCGCAGTCATTTTACAGGACACAAATCTGCTCATGGTTAGTATAAGTCATTAAATGTGTACTTTAAATAAACCATTCCAACAATTTTAACAAAGCACTAATATTCCAATAATGGGTGTGCATATTAAAATAATAAACCATATACGAGTCCACTTGGCTGTTTGTCTAGTTCATTCCTCTGAATTAGAGCATTCCAGCATATCTATCATTGCACAGTCTGCTCAAATACCACATTGATTTTATTAAGCCCTATAGGACATCCCTGTGAAAGAGTAGCTGCATAATTCCCTGGCTATGTGAAATTCAGTTTCAGACTGGCATTTATGGCTGTGGCAGTTACTATAATCCTGCCACATTTTCCTCTAGCACCTGGCTCATTGCACTGTTATGAAAAAAACCTGTGTCCAAGTTTTTCTATGCTATGAGCAGGTTATTTCAAATGTTTTTTAAAAAAAAGTCACCCAAAGTGCCCTGTGGTTATTAAGGGGGGGCCATAAAAATCAATGACCACTACAGAGCAACATCAGTTACAGTATAAGCCTAGTGGTAGAATACAGCAGGGCTGATGTGACTTGAATGCCGCAAAAAATTTGCATTGGAGGAATATGAATAAGACTGAATGAAGACAGTTGCAATATATGGTTAAAAAGAGCAGGGGCCCTGTTAGAAATGAAATCTTGATCATTCTAATAGGACAGGCACATGGTAAAACAACAATCCCTTTTATGTTGAATTCAGCTACCAACATTCAAACATAAAGCATGCCGTAATCCTAATCAGTGATACACACAAACCAGGCAACATAAGGTGCACAGTTTCTTTTTGCCAGTAGCTGCTCTTTCACAAAGGAAGATTGCCATGGGGCCCTGGCAGCACCACATTAAAATTTCAAACCCCAGCACTCTCAGGATAAGCTTCTATGCTTCTCTGAGCCACGGAACACAAATAAAGAAATGGAGTCACTGAAGCACAGCACTTGTTCTTAAGTAATAAGTCATGCACAGGTACAGGGACCCTTGGGTCTTTGGTTTAGCAGGTACCTCTCCGTCTCACGTATCAGCTCGCTGAAGTGGTATTAAAGATTGGCCTACATGTTTGAGTGGACCCATTTGCTCCTTGCAGGTACAAATGGCCATTTGCTGTACATTACGCCATTACACTCTCTCTTCCTTTGCCCCTTGCTAACAGCATGTAAAACAAAAAAGTGCCATTTACTCTGGACCCAAGGGCTCGAAATACAAAGCACTTTGTACGGATTGATGGTGGTGTGGCTGGGACAAAGCAGGAAATGGACAACGCTGTGTTTCTAAGACTAATGGCATAATGCTCCTGTTTTCTAAACAAAAGTGCACTGCATCACCTCTTTCCAAGAAGCAGCAGCAGCCAGCAAGGAGATAAGAGCAAAGGATAAAGTAGTACTTGACATAAAAGCTGCTCTTACTTGATCTCAGCCTTGGTGATTTATGTTTGTTCTTATGCACAATATTTGACACGCACTGTTTAATCTGTTCTTATGAATGTTGTGCAGGTAGACTGGGGATAGTTACAGGATGCTGAACTTTTTACCCCAAAAAAGTACCATGGAAAGTAATACATAGGAATTATAGTGCTGAAAAATGAACAATTACCTAATGCATTCCTTTCTTAAAATATGCTTTCCGTTGTTTTATGCATTTTGCCCATATAACACATGCTTCACGCTTGTTCTGCAGCAACAATCTTCCCTAGTGAATGCTAAGCTTTAAGTGTCCTGTCTCCTCTGCTGAAACTCTACAGGACTTGTACAGTAAAGAACTATTTGAACCTGTCAGTGCTCCAGTAATTTAGAGACCTGAGCTCATTTACTGATGGTGGGACAGGGTGCAACATGCAAAAAGTAAGAGCAAACTTGCTTGTTTTTGTACTTTGCACAATACCAAGCTGTTCTTGCACCTAAATATGCTTCTCCTTCATGATGAATACAGTACGACCTGTGTTTGACAATAGGCTGTTCATTAGAGCGGGAGATTAGGTGGGAGATACGTGGAGACTCACCCCTACTTGTACCCAACTTTCACATTATTCTGACGTACAAGTTAGTGAGTTCCTTTGGGCACAGGATGTAAAGGATCCCTGTACTGATTAGGGATGCTACATACATATCTATTTGCAATTTGGCTGAATCCTGCATCATTTGCTCCAGATTTGGTCAAACCCCTAAATGCATCTAAATTCTTGTTAAAACCAACGTGCATTCTACCCAAATCCAAATACTCCTGAAAAAGGCTCAGATTCAGACAAATCCCAAACAAAATCCTAGATTTGGTGCATCTCCAGTACTATATAACTATGGATACACATAGGGGCAGATTCCCTAAAGGACGAAGTGACTAACGCTAGCGAAAATTTGCCAGCCTGACGTCATTTCGTAACTTTGCAGATTCCCTAAGGCCGCAGGCGTCACTTCGCTAGCGAGGAGATAGACGCTAGCATTGCTTTGCACAGAATTTTCACTCTGGCGAACGGACGTAACTCCGCAAATTCACTAAAATTACTGAACGTTACTTCATATGCCAGTCTTGCCTTCGCCAGCTCAGACCAGGCGAAGTGCAATGGAGCGCATAGGACTTCCTCAATTTTTAGTGCAACATTTTTCTAAGTCCCAAAAACCACTGGCGTCTTTTCTGCAACGGCCCGTAAATTTTCCCCCGGTTGCCCTTTTAGGTGGTGGCACATGGGGAGATTAGTCACCTAGCATCAAATCTTCGCTACTGCTGGCGACTAATCTCCCAAAATGCCTTCCTTTTGGTTTTCTAAAGTTGACCAAAGTTGCCTCACGAGGAAAGTTCGGGTGATTTCGGAAAACTAAACGGCAAGAATGCAAATCATCGACAGCAAGGGTTTTGGTGAGATTAGTCGCCCGTAGTAGAAAACATTTGATGATTATCGACTAAACTCCCCTTGTGCCACCACCCTTAGACCACAGTATTATAAATAAATTAAAAGCAAAGAAAAATGTCAAAGCATACAGTAATTGAAAAATTATATTTTAGGATTTGATGATGCATGATATAGGGACAGAATTTGATAAGAAGAGCAATCAGAGGGACTATTAAGATTTCATTGGTAGAATTAAGTCATTGGGGTTTAATTCTAAGGAAAGTAAAAGTGGGCAAGTGACACAAACATCCCAAAAATCTTTGCAAAAGTAATCAGCTATATTAAATACAGTATATAACATGTAAAATAATCCTGTATAATTTCAATAACTGATATTGCCTCTATATGATAATATATATGATAATAGAGTCATAGTACTTGTTTTAGCACTTATTTAGCACTTCTGATTTCTACCGCTGAATTTCATTACAGGTAGTTGAGAAGTGCTATCTAATAAAATGAATACATTTCTTGAGTGGGAAAGAAATAAGTGGGACAGGAAACTGAAATAACACTGCATCCTTATTATATACACAGGGTGAAACACAGTAAACTCTGTATAGTGGTTGCACCTATTTCCATGTCACTATTTTGCACCTAATATTTGCATCAGTGAAAAACAGATGGGGTGCAAAATAGTTGCAGATAAAACAGTAAAAGTCAGTATATAGTGTTTGCTCATTTTGACATGGGCTGCTCATACACAGCATATATACATATGGAATAATGAACTACCTATTGTATAATAAAAGGCATATAGGTTTGGCAATGAATATCCTTCCTCATATCTCATATCAATTGTAGAAGTACATTATGTGACCATTCAATTACAGGTCATTCTTATTCTGGCCGGGTGGCTTTTAAACGGACAGTATACATCCATTTCAACATGAACTCAGTGAATAGGGCTTGTACTGAACTTACTTTTTCCTGTTCTTCTAACTAAGAAAAATCTATGATTTTTGTTATTTCTTGCACTAAACAAAAAATATAAAATGTTTTCAATGCCCAATGCCTTGCTCTGACAAGGAACTGCTTGTAGACAATAAATTATGCCCTCTGTATAATAAGCTGCTCCTTATCACAAAAGCTGCAGCTTAGAAAAGGGAGGAGTTTGGTTATACAGAGCTCATTATCCCCCTTTAAAACAATGTTTATATGGGGGAAGCGAGGTGAGTGGGTTCAGTGAGAAATAAACAGTTTTACATTAGTCCTTAATAATAGAAAATAACTGGAAAAATAAGGATACCTAGATTGAAACTGATCCAGGTACTTGGGACAATGGGGCAAATTTACTAAAGGGTGAAGTGACTAGCGCATGACATCATTTCGGTAGCGAAGGAGATAGACTCTAGCGGTACTTCGCTCCCTAACGCCTGGCAAATTTGCGCTCTGGCGAATGGACGTAACTACGCAAATTCACTAAGATGCGGATTTTACTGAATGTTAGCTCTTGCGCCAGACTTGCCTTCACCACCTCTGACCAGGCGAAGTGTGAAAACGCTAGTGTCTTTTCCTTTTTCAGGGTGATAGGCTGAAAAAGAGCTTAATTTTTTTGGGGGGGTAACCGGCTTCCCCCTACATTTCCTAACATATGGCACATAAACTATACACCGGGCTCATGTGTAGGGCAATATAACAACTCTATTTTGTTTTATTAAGGTTTTCCGGGCTTGTGTAGTATAATGTATTTGCTGCAACACATACGTCCATTCAACTTTAACTTCCCACGGTATGCAAATTAGGCAACGCTAGCGTAACTTCGCTTTTCTTGGTGCAGTTATGCTGGCACAACTTTGCCAGCGTTCGGCACCCTGGACGCAACTTCGGATCTAAGTGAATAAGCATTGTCCTGGCGAATGTACGCTTGGCGAAGTGTTGAGCTGTGAGCGAAGCTGTAGCTGGCGAATTTTCGGAGGTTAGTGAATTTGCCCCAATGTGTAATCGCTATGCCAGTTGGATTGAGTGGCAGATATTGTAACACTACTGTAGTCTGGTCACAAAGTCCTGCTTTGTGAAAATGCGATTTACCCTTTCTCTGAAAAATTCATCCGTTCAGCTGAATCTGATAAGTTGGCAAACACATAATAATTGCTCAGAGCTGTCCTTGTGTCCCTTTTTTCTATTCACTCCAGGACCTTCTGATCATGCTGCGCTGGTTCCTTTGACACCGGCTCTGTTAAACATGTACAAGTCTCTGCTATCTTTCGCCTCGGAGCTGAGAGGAGGCAACGCAGCTCTCGCACAGATGTGACAGAACGCTTTTACTTGAACTGAAAAGCTTCTGACACGCTGGAAAATGTACAGCCTGAGAGCGCTTGAGGCAAAGATGCCACCCCAGCCTTACATCTGCCTGCTCTCATTTGTCTACAACTGGGCTTATAGATACAACAAGCCTCCAGATGTCACGGCAAGCGGTGTTCATATGCTGACTTCAGTCAGGCACTATTGTCGGCTGCCAGCATGACAGAGTTGTTACCAGTAAAATATTTAAACTCTGTGTTTCCCAACACAACTCAAGTTGTCACAAAGGATCACATGTATCCTCAGAATTAATTAGCGCATGCCTCAGTAACATAATTGTCCCTGGAAGAAGCAGCTACATGCGATTCCCCATTACCTACGCTGTGAGAAAAAGATCAGTCCCCGCACTTCTACAGTACATACGACTTTATAGTTTTGATATGGGCACATCCCTGGTCATTTTTATCGAAACCGTGCCAGGTTTAAAAGCAATATTCCGGGTTTCAGATGTATGATGATATAAGCTGAGTTCATTTATGTGCTTGAAGTTGAGCTCTAAACTTGTCATCTGTTTTGAATTCATCTATTAAATATAAAGGAATATGGTTTGGGACTGGTATAGCAACAAGAACCTGTCTGATCACAGAGTCAATAGACCTTTCTGCCACCCCAACCATTTTGCCTGACTGAGGGATACTGTACCTGCAATTGTAGTTCCCTGAGATAACCTAATCACCTGCAGAAAACACAAGTGAATTCAGGAACATGCAGTTTTGCCTGAACCCCGAGACTTGATAAACTTGTCCCTAAATAGACATGCTTGACAAAGGGGTTATGCCCCGAAATGTTGCATCCGCAATAAACGAGCAAGGGCTGTCCCTGCTAGTATTAACCAGGTTGTGCCGGTGATTTTCTGTTCTTCTACCCTAAATAGAGAACATGAACTCTTTCTTGAGGTCCTCTTTTGGAAGCTAGGCATGAATATACATGATCTAAGCTTGAATACAACTGAACAGTTGGGGATTTATTTGGACAATAGAAAAAGATGGTGGAACACAGCAAATCTATTAAAAATGATACATTGCAAATTGGGAATGCTCATGCTGCTTCAAAGAAAACATTTTTCACATGTGCACCACTATGTTTTTTTTAGATTTGGCGATTCTACAGTACATCTGAAACCTACTGCTTGCAGTCAACACTACTTGTATGTATGTGTATGTGCATGTACATTTATATGTGAGCATAAGAATGTAGGCAACACCCCTGATCTGCCCTGATCATGCCCATATATGCCTATAGACCATGATTCAAGAAATGATGACCATTGTTAGGTGTGCGCCAATCTTATGTCACAATAGGGTTTTATATACCAATAACTCTCTCTCTCTCTCTCTCTCTCTCTCTCGCGCCCAGAAGTTTTTCATCCAAGAAAAATTGTGAAACCGAAAATATTTGTGCCTGATGTTAAATTGGCAATCCGTCCCTTTCAATAAACATCTGTACTATTCAGATCTAATCATAACAATCTTGAAGTATGCTTCAGATTCTTTCTATTGTTAGGAAAATATATGATCCTTTCGGTGAGAGACCACATAGCTTTCTGTAGTGGGAGAGTCACAACGGGGCACTGTCCCGGGAATCTAAATTTAATTCCAGTGCCAGATAGCATTAACTGGGGTTTTTGTTTTAAGACAAACTATTATATTATTAAAAATAAGTGTTTTTTTATATATATATATATAAAATGCACTTACATGGGGAAGTGTAATTAGCTCTATTAATGCAATCTTTATATGTATAAATGTTGGGTTTTATTGTTAACGCTATCATTGTCTGACTCATGCCAAAAAAATCTGTAAAAGACTGTAAAAATAAAACATCATACTAAATCTAGGGGAAACGTGACATCATCTTATCATTACAAGCTGTTCATTTTTTCAGTGTTGCAGCAATACATAATTTAAGACTCCGTTTAAATACCCATCTCTGCCTGCACTTCCTTCCCATTCAAACAAAAGGAACAATCTCTTTTTATGACCATAGCTCATGGTCAGGGATTGCTCTGAATGAGCAGGTAGAAAATAAAGTTTTGACCAATGAAATGCTCTCAGTGAGAACAATGGAGGTTAAGATGCCCTTGTGCATTCATGTGGCAAAGGCCTAACAACCAATGGCAAATAAATAGGTTTTAAGACATAAAGGCATTTCATTTATTTGTAAATGAGCTTAGGTGATAGTAAGGCAACTTACAGTGCTCTAGCTGAGCTAACAGGCAATGCTGGAGTTCTGCATATTATTAAACAAAACTACCATTGTAACCTCCTTGAATAGCTTAGCTGGACTTGAATGGTTAGCAATGTCAGGATATATTCTATGAAGGAGTAGACACAACTACTGCCATGTATGGGAAGCAAGATGTCCACTAGGACACAGTGAGGACATGCAAAATATTTGCAATTAGTGCTCAATACAGAATCAAATCCCAGTTCTTTAAGGCAGAAACAGTACCCATTGAGCCACTGTGCTACCATTTACCGATGTACCATATTTCCTTGAGGTTGACCCCATATTTGAGAAACACCCTGAGAAAGCATAATCTGGCCAAAGCAGTGACCTGCCTACTATTAAAACATTGCTCGGCTTTTTACAGTCTTCCTTTTGCTCACGGTATGAGCATCATTTATATAGAACAAACATGGATTGGAGCTCTTACACACACATTTTCTTATGCGACTGATGCATGTTTGAGGCGCAGGGTTGCATGCACTATCATATACTCTATATACTGCATGATTGTACTCATGAACATTCAGAGTTGAGTTTCATTGCGATTTTTTTTAGATGCAACTTTCTGCATTTTCTTGTGCTGGATGTGCATTCAGAACACAACAACACACTTATCAAGAATGTAAATTATATATATGCTTTTTTTCAGCAGTTACCGTGCATTTGTAGACACATACAAAAAACGAGTAATTTTAATTACCGCACATATAAAAATGCCATTGCCAGAAATCAAATAACAAGTATTCCTGTTTCCCAAAACAAATAACTGAATGTTCTTTGAGATCCTGGAAATCAAGTTACTAGTGTATTTCTTATAGCATTTGTACAATCAGCCTATAGTAAATATAATCAGCCAGCCAAATAAGAGTGTGTGTGCAGCTATAGTACATAAAGGTAAACCCAGACTCTTCTGCTTTTACAGGCCTATTGCTACACTGTCTCCAGGAATAATTGAATCTTTCCTAAAGCTAATCTGGCTATGTATAAATCATTCCCATAAGCACTCAGCATTTCCCCATAGGCTTTGACAAGCTTCCTTCTCAGTGCATTTTTGCTCTCTTACTGTAAAAGCTAACGTGCTTTAGGGGTGCTTATTATATTTCCTAATGCAAATGAGAAGGAAGTTTAACTCCTGCTCAGTTGACAGGGCAGTCCAGAACACCACAGGCAAAGGGCATTATGGCAAGAAACAGACTTCCAAAGAGGCCAAATAAGATGCATATAGAATGGTTTCATGAGTAACAAGAGCTGCAAAATCCAGAAAAACAGAGGAATCATGAGGAAATGTATGGAGCAGTCAAACTGCAACAGTGGTCGAAGCTCTTACTGACAATGGAGGGGGCTTATCAGGAAGAGACTGGAGCTTCAGGAAGATCAGGAATATGGCTGTCTATAACAGGAGTAGATTACCAGCATGGCCAATTTTCCAATCAGTAAAGCTTTGGGGAATAGAATTAAACCTACAGGGAACTGGGTTGTGATAAGAAATGTACACCACATCTGTGTATCACTTTACACCATGTGATCACATTTTAAAGCTATAATTTTGCTTTTCATTTAGGTGTTGTTGGATTTTCCTGTTTTAAGACTCTTGGATTTTTAAAAATGAAACGATAAACATCACTGGACAACATCTGAAGCAATATGTGGCACATACAATTAATTGATTAGCAAACCAACTTATTATTCAGTGATCGGAGGTTGGGGGCCACCTACTTTCAGAAAATTAGAAGATTTATATTAGACCAAATCACATCTGCTTCCTATTCTTTAGATAATATATTACTAACGACTGATTATTGTCTGTTTTTACTCTGCACTGAGTTAATACTGCATGATGCATATTATGATGACAGCAGCCTGCCATGAGTGGACATAGACAAATAAGCCTTGTCTCTTCTTTTGGTTTATAGTTTAATTTTTTAAATGTTAGTTTTGCCTTTTATATGATTTTACATGCTGGTATGTTTATCAAGACAAGCAATATATTTATACATTGTTGTTCCAATATACAATAAGGTCGTATTATCCCTCGTACAGACTGTAAAGCTCTATGTCCACAGAACAATTCTTCTATTGTATATATGCATTTATACCTCACAAGTTGTATTGATTGATTCCACTAAAGAATTCACCATAGAGAGTTGTATAAAAATCCTGTATACTGTATGCTAATGTGGTATGGTGGAATATTAATCTAATCTCTTTTTCTTGTGGTTGTATGAAGAGATCATTACATTCTGGAATGCCTAAATCTGGATTCTTACTGCAATGAATTAGCTTTTTATACACAATTGAACTGCTGAGAACCCCTCTGGATTCCCTAGTGTGAAATTTTATTAATCTACCCCAATATTAATCCACAAATTAATCTACCCCAAAGGTTTGAAATTCCTACATCATTTCTAACAAAGGTGATTTTTTTTAATTTTGACTTTTCAATCTCAGAATACTTGTATTATATTTTTGAAGGGCTTTTGGGGACGGTTTGTAAGTATATATGATCTAAGGCCCTGTCATCACTGCTTGTCATTGAATCAAATTGAATTACATCTGTCTGTCACCAGTGTGTTTCAGCATTTTCAGACAAAAATTACTCTTTCTCTCTCTGGCAGGCACAAGAAGTTGGCATTCACATATATGGGGTTTTGTTTAGGCAATAGAAAAAATTTGATGAATATCTCAAAGAATATTTACATGTACAGGATAGCTATAACTTAGAGGGTTATTTATCAAAGTCCAAATTTATCTAAATTTTTTCAAACTCCAATCAAATCCGTCTACGCTTATTTATTATTACATTTTCCTGAAAATTTGCTTTGCGTGATTTTCATCCGATTTTCACGATTTTCTTCAGATCTGGTTCGAACTTTTCCATCCTCTGGGTTTAATAAATTCTGAAAAATGAATGATTTTTTAAAAATCCCATTTTATAAAAAAAAATATTCGTGATTTTTGCATTCAGAGTTTAGTAAATAACCCCCTAAATGTAGGTTAAAATCATTCATTTTCAAGTTTTATTGGTGTTTCCTTAAATTAAATTATTGAGTAATTAATGAGCCCAGTTATTAATTATTTATAAATGACAGAGACTGATACAACTAAATAAATATTAATCTCTGTGTATTCGCAAATAAATATTTATGCCATACCTTGTCACACAAAGCAGATACTGGGTGGTTGAGTTTCTAATCCATAGTCCAGGACTGTCCAAGACAACAAGCAACTCAGTAACCATCCTGGAAGCTATGCATTATAATGGATAACTATAACGAAGAACTGTAAGCTTCAGATACCTCTCGTAGGAATTTGAAAGTATGTGTCATGGCAAAAAAATATAAATGAAACCTTCATTAGCACTAAAGTTCATAAAATGCAATCTTTTTAACAACCCAAAGATTGCGATGTTCCTTTTATGAAATGCAAGAGGGGTCTGAAAACCAGGGAGAGCTGTATTTCAGTTGTGGCTCATTGGTTCCCGTTTTATGGGAGATTCACAGTGTGCATCATGATCTGAGCTCAAAGTGGGACATTAAATCTTTATTCTAATCCGCTTAAGCGGAATAGTATTAATAGCTTAATATTATTGCGTGTGACTGATAAAAAATACCATTTTAAACAGGCACTAAATCTCTTTCAAATCTTATATGGGATAGGAAAAAAGACGTTTTGGAGCATTTTGCAAGAAAAAAAAATTGATAACCTTGTTTGATTTTAATTAATACTTAAGAGAATAGAGGAGCTTGTAGTAGAAACGGGATTTCTGTGTCCAAGTTATTTCTATATTCTTGCCTCATTGGAAATTCATTACCTTTTTGCTGCCTGCTCAAAAGATGTGTCATCATTTTCTCCCAACCACTACAGGCAGCAGCAGGAGGCTATTTGTTAATTTCAATGCTGTTTTTGACTGTAATCTGTGCTGTGGTGCTTCTACTGTTAGGTACCTTTACACCAGACAAACTGGTTGTTGTCAGAGGCCTGTGCTTCCAGATCACATTTAGCTAGTAGTTAGAATGACATCATCAGAGCAAATAAATTGTCATTTGCCCACCCATGATAAGAGGTCCCTTATTAGAGCTTTTCTTTTTATTTTCGACTGTGGGGGCCCATCAATGAGCGGTAATGACAAAATTCTACAATTTAAATATAAATAAGCTTGTACACTGTATTTACATTCTTTTCAGCATGTCATGCCAGAAGAATTAAATATTCACCCTTAGGCTATAATGACAGCATATAAAATAATATACAGTAAGGCTTCTTTGAATTTCTATACTAGCATAGGGCAAGTAAAAATGTTTAATTTTCTCCTAATGTACGGTGCTTTACACAGAAAGGGGATCATTTCTGGCAGAAGGATCTAGCGAAAGCCACAGTGCAAGCTAGAATGCTATATTTATTCTGTAGAATGCTTTACCATACCTGAGTAAAACGCTCTAGAAGCTCTCTGTTTGTTTAGGATAGCAGCTGCAGTATTAGCTTTGTGTGACATCAAGTCCCTCCCTGTTTACTTATAGCTCTGGGCTCAGATTACATCGGAGAGGAGCAAACTGAGTATGCGCAAGCCCGGGGCAGGGAGGTTTAAGCTGAAGGCAGGAAGTCTGATGCAGAAGCCCATGTGTACACAATAGAAGGAAAGAAATGTGGTTTTTCTTTTGACAGAGGACTCAGAGCAGCACTAGTTTGAGGGTTTACTGGTGTATTTAGGTGGACCTTTTTGATAAGGCTTGCTTAGTTTTAATCTTTTCTTCTCCCTTAAAAGAGAGACCCACCTAAAATAGCATGGGAATCATTTTTTGGATCTCAAACCAAAGCCAGTCATGCATCTCCTCTGAGCCATCTTGTTGCCACAGAACTAAATGGGATTCTGGGTGTGCCATGATGTGCTGTCAAATGCTCCATACAACAAACAGCCCAGATTGTAGGTTAATGATATCATTTATAGCAATTATAGCAGGAAATGTTTATCAAAGAACAAAGAGTAAATTCCTTACTATTTCAGTTCTGCTTAGAATGTATATATAATACAGTATATATACTGTCAGAATGTGAATGAGTGCTATAAATTTCATACAGTAAATGCACAATCTATACATGCATACACAAACATTAGTTAGTCAGTATGCTATTGTGCTGGAAAACCTTCTCTCAGTTACTGTTCTGTCTGTAGAGATTTGTCACTGAAGCGGGATTTTTTTTTATGTAACCAGCACAATGTAGATTATGTTATAGATAAATCCAGTGTTCCCTTTTATAGGCATAATCTAGGACGGTAATGCACATGAAGGGAACAATCTGAATGACAATGCAAGTTCCCAGATGCAACCTCTTTGATTCCTTTCTCCCCACCAGTTTATAATTCAGTCTGGCATTTTGCTCACACAGAATACTTATTATCTTCTTAGAACACATAGTTCTGTGCTGTTCCGAACATCTTGCAAAGCAGCCCTGCTTAGGGATTGTGTCTGCTTACATCTGGGATAATCAACATTCAACTCTCAGCTGATACAGAACTACAACTCCCAGCACGCCAAATGCTGGGCCTAGGTGTTTAAGCTTGGCATCATAACAATTCCCCTGTTTCTGTCTTATATTTTAACCATTTATGCTAAATCACAATAGCCCATGTGCACATCATCTGCTACTATACTGACAATCTACGGTCTGGACCCAAAAATGGGTTGCCGTGCTACATGGTGTGGGTCTCCATGATCAAATGCAATAATGCCACATTTCTTCTTTTAATATAAAATAATAAAAGCAAGAAGGTCTGTAGCTGGGTCACAAAGCTGATTATGCAACTTAATTTGGGTCCCCCGAGAGAAATGTTAGGAAACACTGCTGTAACTGTTTTAGATCCTTTCAACCGATACATTTTGCATTTCTATGTCTGTATTTATAAGCTTCTTTTGAGCTTCAAAGGCAAATCCTTGTTCAGTGTCAAATGTTTATTTTGCTGAAAAGCTGCTTGCATACCACATACAAATATTTCTATTTGGAAATGTGTCTAAATATGGGCATTTTCACTCTGCTGATCCTCTCTTGCTTGTCTCCAATCAAAGGGATGTGGAATGAGGTCTCCCCACCTATAGGATGTCCCATAGAACAATAAAGCCATTTGTTGCTGGACAGGTGGTCAAGTTTTTCACTGCAATACTTTGCTGCCTGTCTGGGAAAGGAGAGGTTACAAAACCCATGTTAGATAAACAAGGGAGGAATCTGGTAAAAAGCTTGGCCAGAGGTACAAAAAAGAACTTTCAGCCAGTTCCAGGTTTCTCCTGACACTATGAATTCCTTTCCAGGCATAATTGGCCTGTTAAACGCTAGCCTAGGATCATTTTTCATTTTTTGAAGGTTTTTCTGTATCAGCTTTACCCCTTTCACATACAAGTTCATAGATTTTAATCCTTGATCCTGTTATCCTAATGTTGTAGAAAAGGGGCATTCAACTCTCTTCTCAGATCAAGAGTGTTATTAGTACTGCTGTTCCCTGGTTACTACAGAAGCGGAAGGAACATTACAAGCTCAGTTTGCCATACCTGCAAAAAAAGAATGCTGTATATATATATATATACTGTATATATATATATATATATATATATATATATCTATATATATATATATATATATATATATATATATATATATATATATACAAACAAATAAATAAATATATGTTATACCCTCAAATTTACTATCTAAGGACATGCTCAACACTATTTAAATAATAAATATACCAGGGGTGTAAGCCTTAGTTTGCACTACAGTAACAGTGGAGGCTAACAGCATAAATCTCTAACCTGCCCCACCCCTTTCATGACATCAGAGATGGGCTGGTCTGTGGGGGCCTATAAATTGAAGTACCAGGCAGGTTCAGGTTTGGTGCGGATTGGAGGAGGTTAGGTTATGGTCGAGTGCAGATTGGAGAAGGGTGGGTTAGGGTCGGGTGCAGATTGGAGGACGGTCGGTTAGGGTCGAGTGCAGATTGGAGAAGGGTGGGTTAGGGTCGGGTGCAGATTGGAGGACGGTCGGTTAGGGTCGAGTGCAGATTGGAGGAGGGTGGGTTAGGGTCGCGTGCAGGTTAAATTTTTGTCGACCCTCACATCACTTATGCTGGGCTCATCCATACCATTACGTCCTAGGCACCTGTCTCTTTGCCTACCCCTAGTTTCAGTCCTGAAAAAAAATACAGGAATGCTATTGTCAATAGAGTTATCGTCAATAGAGTCCTATTCTCTGTAGTAATAAAACAATACCTTGTATTGTAATAAAGCATAACCTTTGATTGTAACTAAACTGTATAAATTCATGTTGTGTGCAAAATCATCCTATTGGGCTTTTTATTGTTTAAATGTTTTAGTAACCTTTAGGAATGTTACTTATAATTACAGAAACCCCCTCCAGCAAATTCCAGGTCCCAAGCATTCCAATTAATAGACCTCACATGTGTACAATTCATTTCTGTGATACTAAATACTGTACCACTTGGACAAACAGTTACCTCCAAGTTGATATCACTAGCATTATCTTTATCATAAGCATAATTTAACTACAAACGTATGCTTTAAAGGGGTTGTTCACCTTTAAATTAACTTTAAGTATGGTGTAGAGAGTAATTTTATGAGACAATTATATATATATATATATATATCCGTTTAGAGAATATCGTCACTCTTGAAAACAAGGGTAAATAAATGCCTGGATGCAATCCTCAAATATGCGTATGAATATAATCCTTAGAAAAAGCACTCACAGGTCTTGAGAAAAGAAGAAAAGTCTTTAATGAATGCACAAAAAAAAAACTTTTCTTTTTTTCTTAAGACCTGTGAGTGCTTCTTCTAAGGATTATATATATATAAATATATATATATATATATATATATATATATATATATATATATATATATATATATATATATATATATATATATATGTATATATATATATATATATATGTATATATATATATATATATATGTATATATATATATATATATATATATATATATATATATATATATATATATATATATATATATATATATATAATAAATTCTATTTTAATAATATAATAATATAATTTGTCCCTCAGTAATGACCTGTGTACATTTTGTAAAGCCAAATAAATATTCACTTGTTGCCAGTTCAGTAGTAGGAAATCTCATCACTTATAACACGCCCAGAGCCAAGTAGGGAAGAGGGGGCTGAATCTGTGGAAAGCTTTATCAAAGGGTCACTCTGGGTAACGAACATCCAGGACATCCTGATTTTACAATCACCTCTACCATTGTAGCTCTGAGTGTGCTAAATATTTCCAATGGTTTTCCTGTTTTCTGTACTCACATGCCATTCACTCTGGTGGCCTCTTTCTCTGTGTCGCATTATTGGTAACGATGGGCGAATTTATTCGCCAGGTGCGAATTCGTGAAAAAAAAATGGACGCCTGTGCCAGTTCAAATTTTTTGGGGCATTGGGGCAAATTCGTCCATCATTAATTATTGGTTTAAGTGCACTCTTTTTTTTATTAACATAGTTTTCAATAAAACAAATATTTTTTTATTCTAGAAAATAAAGGAACTGACACAAGAATCCCCTGAACAATTGCCTACTAGTGCACAGTTCAGCAGTGTAAAGGTTACACTCCTCCCTTTCCAACAGGATGGGCTGTCCTTGTGCAAGGTGACCTCCCAATGTATAAATAAGGCAATACATTTTGGCAAAGTGAAATGAAGCCTGTCTTCATTTTATGAACTGCTTCAGGCATTAGCTTTTAGAACAGGCAGTAGTTAGTTCCTGTCACTTTACATAAGAAATGCCCACTGCTTGCCATATTAGACTTGTCAGAAAGTCCCCAAAGATTTAAGTGCTATGCTAACTTTTTGCAATTGTTTTGTGGAAAATTGCTACCTATCACTTTTATAAAATTATACCATTTGCCAAATATTGTTCTTTGTTTCTACTATGCACCCGAGCACATAGAACTGTTATTTATTTACCCTTTTGCAAGTTCCCTCGGAACAATATACATGTATGGGATTTATTATCCAGAAACCCACTATCCAGATACTTCCAAAATGCAGGAATGTATTAAAACATAAACAAAAAAGTTCCTTGTTTTCGGATGGTTTGCTTTTATTGTAATAATAATCTCTGTTATATCTGTAATAATGTGACTATACCTTGTACTCAGTGTTAACTAAGCAAGCAAGTCCACACTAAGGATGTCATTTATGAAGTTTTAGAGCTTTGTGAGGTTTTTCTTATACCTCGAATAAACTCACAACTTGAATGTTTTTTGATTTATGAAAAAACTTGAATCTGTAAAACTCGAATCAGTGAATGTGGGGTAAAAAACTCAAATACTCCAAATGATTCAGTTCTAGAACGAAACCCACCACAAAAAACCTGAACATCATTAAGGCTAGAAACATCTTCAAATGGTTCAGGGGACCTCTGCCATTGACTTCTAAATGGAGTATTTTCAGGTTCAAGCTATTTCCAGCTTCAGGGTATAATAAATCTAGAAAAATTTTAGTTTAGTTTTTTTTTAAAAAAAAAACTGAAAATGTAAGTTTTTTTAACCCGAAATTTTTTTTTAACCCGAAGAGTTTTGAGTGAAAAATAACCTGGAAAACTCGATTTGTTCATATAAAAATCAACTCAAACTTTAATTAATAACCCCCTTAGGGTAACAGTAAGCAGAAAGACACATTATCTAGAAAGCTACATGTCTTATGCTTCCCAAATTTCATACCTGTATGAAGAGCCTTGAATATTCTCCATATGAAATTGGTGGTGTTCAAAGGTAGATTGTCCCTAAGTCTGAGTTTAACATGTTTCTCCACTTATCCAAGTGCCACATGGACCAAGTTGTTGAATTTTTCCCTCTAATCTTTTGTTTATTGCAAAAGTAAATTATCCAAACACAGCATGTTCTAATAAGCAGTGCTGATGGCTCCGTTATGAGTGAGAGCCTTGTACCAGCAGCAGAGCTGGCAGCCTATCAAGACGAAACACATCACACACACAAACAGAACAGCTCTCATATTTGTAAAATACACTGATGGGTGTAACCCCTTTTGTGCCAAAGGGCAAAAAAATGCATGGAAAATGACTTAGGTTATGGAAAAAGGAAGACAAACTATTGGGGAAGCTAAGAATGATACACTGAATACTTAGAGGTACTTTGGAGATCTTGTGGTTTGATTGTGAGTTAGACTGTGATTCATGAAGTAGGCACAATGGCTACCTATTGTACAATAATGTCCACTGAACAAAAAAACTGATGATGTTTACCTTTCATTGACCCAGTTTTGAGGTTAGTCCTCTTCCTCTGATTGAGGTTAGTCCTCTTCCACTGACACTGGCTCTCACACAATATTCCTTGTTTTCTTCTACTTTCAGCCCTGGTCAAGTCAAATCATCTTCATCCCCTCATATTACATGCTATAAGTCTAAATTGCTTTGAATACCATGCGTGAAAGCATGTACTGTATTTCTAATAACAGATACCTGTACAACACTCACAATTGTATAGCAAAAGAAAACATGTTCAATGCCAAGGAACAGCTTTCATTTTTCGGTGTTTTTTTTTTTTTTTTAACAAAAAGTAGCTATGAAAGTGAAAGAAGTAATTTTGGGACTGTATCTCTATACCTATATGACAGAGGGCAGAGCATTTATCTTGTTGTGTCAGTTGTAAATGACACCTTACAGTTAAGCTCCTTAAAGGGTACAATAAGAGATGGTGAGTAGGACAGCATTTTCAGGGCTAATTGTCTAGCCCTGAAGTACCATAAGAAATGGTGTCACTTGATACTGAGTTTACTAAACACACTCCAAACAAACTAGTTTTACCCTCTTGCTATCTAGCTCTTGCTACTATGCTACATAATAAGGTGAAAGTGCCCCACCCATTAGGCAGATTAATCGTCTTGGAGCACTTACATTTCTGTTAACCCCATTCTACAAACATGTTTATAATATGATTCACAGTGCTATCTTAAAGTCTGTATTAAAAAAAAAACATAAAGTCATGCGTTTAGAGACAGAGGAAGTCTTTTTTCCTAGTTCAATTAAATTCAAACCAAAGCTCAGATATATTCATATATTTTGTAGATTGTGCTGAAAAGTTAAATGCTGTGCATAGTTCACACTCATTTGTTTTTAATTAGATGTGTAATTGGTTACAGCAATGGACTTGCAACTACTTCCCCTGCTTGATTGTTGTTTACGATTTTGCAATTTAATTTTACGATTAGACACCCGGGATTAGTTAGGTTTCTGTGTCTCCTTGTCTAGCCATCTTTGGCCAGCATTAAGTCAACTCCTTTTGCAGAGTTGTAAAGTCATCCAGTATCATAAGAGTTCACTTACTGCTGTATGGACCGTTGATGTTCCAATAACGACAAATTAAAAAGTTATATTTGTATAGGGTCTATTGTCCGGAAATAAGATATGCAATTTATTTAATCAAAATATTCTACATTTTTGTTTTAATACAGTATCTTATACTTTACATTAACTAACCTAGCAGGGATCCAAGTGTAAGAATTCATTTACTAAGGCAGCATTCCATACAAAATGCAGTATTTAGATGCAAATACTGTTTGGTGCTACAGGTAAATTGTAAGGATCTTGTAAGGCATTAAAGGACCTCTGTGATTAGTAGGCAAGTATATACAATATTGTGTTAGTCTTATCATGTTGCACTTCTATACATAAATAAGTCTTCAAATTTATTTATTAGCCTTCAGGCATGGTGTTTTACATATAAAAAGATACTACAAAAAACACTAGATAATAATAATTCTGGATAACAGATTCTATGCCCATTCTATCCTAGAAAATTGCTTCTTTATTTACATTTCACCTTTATCCCAGGTGCACACTTGAAATGATAGACTATATAAAATACAGAGGCTTTGTCCAGAGTAACCAGGTTTCTGTAAAATATTAACATATCAGCTATTAAGATGTATCTCTGTCATTGGCATGACTTCTTACAGGACCAAATTAACATGGTATTGAGGCATCCCAATTTATGATGCATAGGTTGCCCTAGTCGAATATGTGACTGCATAATTCATAGATTTTAAACTGTTGCTATACTGAAATATACTTGTGCAGAGAGTGACGTGTATTTATTAAACATTGTATAGAAAAATCAAAGGAAACCATTTTGTTTCCATACCAGTAGGTAAAATGAACGTGTTTGCTTTTGACATACTAGCAAATAGCAAAACTGATTTACCACTCCCAAAAGTCTAGCACTAGTAACTCCACAAAGGATTTAGCTTCCTTCCTTACTTACTTGATTACTGAAATAATGTGTTCTATTCTATACTGAATATTTCCTAGATTATATCAGATGGTGCCACAGGAAATCCATAAAAGTAAATGTAGGCATGCAAGACATTGTCACCTTCATCTAACCACAAACACTGAATTAACACAAAGTATAAATGTGAGGCAAAGATACAAGTATTTGCCTGTCCCACTTAATTGAGTTGTTTATTAACCAACCAATATGCATTTCCCCCCATGTCACAAAACTTCATTAGCCATTACAAATGATAGCATATCAGAGCATCAATTCTTCTCTAAACCTGGAGGTGAATGTTTGTATTTAACCGCTCGAGAGAAATTGACCACCTGGACTGGGAGACCCAAAAGGGATGTCATGGAATAAATGAGGAATGGCAGGTTTGGATATGGCTAATAGCAGGAATAGACAGGCTAGTAGATGGATGGCCTCTGCTCTAGTTAGTGAGCTGTAGCATTTCACATTCACAGTATTATTCTTTTCCAAGCACCCAGACAAATTAATCAAACAATTGTGCAGTGTAGGTGGCCATGTTGTATTGGCAAAGGCTGTCTCGTGTGCAATAGGGGCTCTGTATGCTTACTAACAATCTATTTCTGTGTGTTTGAAGAGACTGAAGGATGCTTCTTTTCTATATGGTCTACTAATTATTAGTCTATAACAGTGATCCCCAACCAGTAGCTCATGAGCAACATATTGCTCTCCAACCCCTTGGATGTTGCTCCCATTTGCCTCAAAGTAGGTCCTTATTTTTGAATTCCTGGCTTGGAGGCAAGTTTTGGTTAAATTAAAAACAGTTGTACTGCCAAACAGAGCCTCAATGTAGGTTGACAATCCACAAAGGGACTACCAAATGGCCACCCACAGCACTTATTTAGCACCCCAAGAACATCTTTCATGTTAGTGTTGCTCCTTTTACTTCTGAATGTTGCTCATGGGTTCAAAAGGTTGGGGTTCCCGGGTCTACTGTAAACAGAACTGCATGGGACCTACGTTTCCATAATGCGGTCCATGTAACAGTGTGTTGGGTCAGACTATCAAAATGCAACTAATCATGTGGTCAACTTGAGTTCACTGCTACTGTATGCCTGAATATTAGGAAATCATAGGTATGCCCAAAGCATGTGGTGAAAGGAGTTTACCAAAATGAAAGATCATTCATAGTTTTCCCAATCTCTCCCAACTGTCATTTATATTATATAATCCATAGCCTATTGTAAACAGTTGCAAAGAAAGATTCCTGAAAATGTTAATGAAGACAGTTTAAGCACATAGATCTCCTTCCTACTTCATACTCTGCAATAAATAATTTGTTATAAAAAATCCATCTTTTTTGTCATTCCATACAAGATATTCACATGAGGATACTGCCACCATTTGTTACCTACTGCCAAGCCTTACCAGTTTGTATTCTATTACTGTATCTTACTGAAGGTGGCCTGCAGCTACCTGCTTCAACTATCTACTTTGCATTCATACCGTTTCATTAAAAGATCATGTCTATATTGCATGGCATGAATATAATTAAAAGAACTTAAAAAGCTTCCTGGCCTGTGACAGCTTTTTAACATGGGTCGATGTAATACTAAGTGAAATAAAGAAGGCAATCTGCTTTTTCACCTTATTATGTTTTTACAAAGTTATTAGCTTAATCAATACATTTTTCAGGAGTAACAGGCACAGATGCTAATTAGGGTAATTAAGTTTTTGTAATTGAAGGTAAACATCTGGACACCTGCTTTCTTTAACTTGAAATTCAGAATGACAAGTGTGCATTTGTTAAAAAAATGTATTAGCGTAATTATCTCCTTTTTTCCTTTGCATAGACTGCTGTCTGCCTGAAAAATTCATAGATATCAAGGACCGAGTGGAAGAAATAAAATATATTATTCATATATTAATACAGGGCAATTATACCTGCATTATTCATACCTCCCAGTGGTGCTGATTTATCCTGAGAAGTTCCATTTAGAGCACAATTGGGGAGGGGCTTATAGAAAGTGGACAGGACTTTGGATGCAGTAGGGGCATATCTGGACATAACTGACCATGGCTAGGGGATAAGGGGCATTGCCTCAGTTTTCTACAGCATTCATGATAAAAAATGTTTTTTGATATGGCGAAGATAAATACATGTATATAAGAAAAAACTGTGGAAAACTTAAGACTGGACATTGAAGGGCAGGCATTTAACCACTGACACAGACAATTGTAACTCAGTTTAAAGTCTATTTGCCATTTTTGGGAGACAAAACTGTGGCCTTCTTGATCATGATATGATAAGGGCTAGAAAACGGGTGTGCTTCAGCTTTGGTCTGACCATCCAAGTCAAAAATTCCAAATTGAATATCAGTATTTACTAGTAGGGATGGGCGAATTTTTTCGCCTTGTTTCGCCACGGAAATGACGCCCATAGACTTATATGGCGTCTTGCATAAAAAAAAAAAATGAAGCGCGTCAGAAAAAATTTCGCCGCGAGACAAAATTTTTAAAGTCTATGGGCGTCGGCAGCAAATTTTTGCTGAAACAAAACAAGTCAAATTCGCCCATCCCTATTTACTAGGTAATTCAGCCAACTGTTACCTGCCACATAGACAAGGCATAAACTAAATTGTACATTTCAAAAGTGGCAGCAAACTCAATTAATTGTCAACCGCAACAACTGCTTAATGGCCAAGCGTTTTGCTTGCCCAAACACATATGCAAGCTGACACAAAGCCTACAAACTAAATTATTGGAAACTGTGCTTATAGATCGGGCTGGGGCCCATCACATCATAGCGCTGTGAAGTGAGCATTTATATTACCTGGTGCCAATTTGTGACTAATTACACCCTGCTGCACAGCAGCGCCTTTTTGTTGTCAATAAATCACATTTCTTCCTAACACGGCAGTTAAGATAATATCGCCATGCTTGGGTGAAAGCATTCTCAAAGCCCTGTTATCTACTGTACGAATCTCATGTCAACAAGACCAAAGAACAAGTGCTAATGTTTCCAGTGAAGCCACGTCCTATGGGAATTCGCTAGAGTTAGCAGGGAATCCGATAGTAGAGGGAATTATGTCAGAGGGTTTTTTTTTCCTTCAGGGTCATACTATGTGGCTGTCAGCAGTGTCAAATGGAGCTGCTCCACAGCTGAATGGCCTGTGACTGGAATGTTGCACATCCTTGCACTTTGTGAGAGAGTGGATCAATGACAGCTTTTTGCTAGGCTTCAACTACTCCCCCCCCTGCTCCACTAATGAAATCTGCACTAAAAGGAATAAGACTAAGGCCGCTGGGCAGCCTGAAGCTGAGCATTAGGAAAGCTTGTGCTAAGCTTGTCTACAGTGTGCCAACAGCTCCTTTCATTTCCAATGACATTTTTAGAGGAGGTTAAAAGGAGCGACGGCCTTAGGCCCTGTACATACAGAAGGGCTCGATATGGTTCAGATCTGTGTCAGACCATTACATGTTTCACATGTTTAGCTTTCTAGTTGAATGTACAATAGCTGGTATAGCCCTGTTTCTCAACAAAAAAATTATACAATTTTTATAAATTCCTATAGCCTGTAAAATGGGTTTCTATACCCAAGAATTGCCTTTATATGAATATACACATTTTACTTTATCTCTAAGAGAAATACACATTATATTCAAGCAGGGTTTACAATAATGTTTTAATTTTATTCTGTAGCCTGGGAAGAATGAGAACATGATTCATTGGGGCTCATTTATAAACACTGGGCACATTTGCACCTGGGTAGTAACCCATAGCAACCAATCAGTGATCAGGACATTGTTGGATCCCCAAAACTATAAATGTCCATGTCATTGTATTGCACCAAAGGATTACATTATTCACCCAGAATGTGGTCTTATACTGTAGCTACATCCATTACTTTTATATCATGTTGTCAGTGATGTAGGGGGAGGAGTTTTATATGCTTTATACACACTGAAACAGTTGTATGTGAAGTAATGGGGAAAATGATGATGCATTCTTTTTATTTGATTTATTCAGTGTGCATCACTTCTAATTTAAAAGAAGATGACGTATCTCGAGTAAAACTGATATGGGGGGTGGAATGTGTGAGTGAACTGCAGTAAAGTAAATACAGCTTTGCAAAATCATTTTGTGACTATTGTTGGAAGACAACGTTCCTGTCTGTTTTTTGTCACTCACTTGATGATGGGTGAAGTTAAAGATCTGCTTTTCTGAGAGGACTCTGAGGTGTCTGGAAACCCCTGACTCTAATCATAAACACCACAGCTGGCAATGATGTGGCCAGAAAATAAAAAAAATAAAAAAATCACCTTGATCCAATGCACACATGCTTTGATGTGCCTGCAACAAGCGCCTTGGCCAAAGAAAAAGGTGCAGCTTTTTTAATATTTTTTTTCTTGACAGTCCTAAATCATAACCATATGGCTCAGCTCTGTAACTTGAAAAAAGAAAAGAAACATGCTCTTCTGAGAAACTCGAAGAAGCATCTAAAACTGATAACATGAAACAGGCCTAAAAATATTAAAGTAATAAATGATTTGGTAACTGAATGTGCATCTTTCTATCTACAGGGAGAAGGAAGGGTTCAGTGGTTAAGTCAGTGGACTGTCCTCCATAAGGTTAATTACAAAATATATTGTAAAGGATCTTATCATCATAGCAAAAATTGCAGCTTTCACTTAGGCACAAAACAGAGTGTTTCTTTGGAGGGAATTGGTAAAATGGTTGGGAATACAAAAATAGGTCTCTAATTGGGAACTTATACTTTAAACAATACACTTCTCTGTACATGTGGTATATACAAGCATGGTACCACAGAACAAGTATTGAACTCAGGCTTAAAATATAAGTAAAGAAGAATAAAAAAGAACCAACCTTCAACATAAAATGAGTTTGGTGCGTGAAAAATGTTATAACTCTGGTCTGGTTTTCACTTCTCAAAAAAAAGCTCTCAGCACAAGGTCAGGAACGGAATGCAGAGGCTGGGAGCAGTTTTTATCCCCTGTTGTTGTTACAGTCCTTGAGTTAGGACATGCATCTCCAGATAATGTCCAACTGCCCTAATTATTATCAGATTGTCCTAGAGCTCACAGAAACAGAAAACAGCATGTCTTATAGGCCTCTCATTCAGAAACAGTGGAACTCATTTTTATGGGTACTGATAATTTGCACAGAGTACTTTGATAGCTACAGCTAAAATGGATAGATACAGCAGATAGATAAATAGATAGATAGATAGATAGATAGATAGATAGATAGATAGATAGATAGATAGATAGATAGATAGATAGATAGATAGATAGATAGATAGATAGATAGATAGATTGTCAGGTGACTATATGGAAATTGTCAATGTTCACATTTTTATTAAGAATAAAGCCGTATGCTGTACTTCCATTCATAGATAGGATAGGTACTCACTAATGGTCTGAGAACTTTTAGAGGAGATGAACAATACCAATGATTGTGCAATCAGAATCTGTCTGGATCAGAGCTACGGGCCAATCAAAGCTCTACATTCTCAGAATGTCATCTAATGATAATGCATGACATGTCCACAGAGACACATGGTTCTGACCTAGCCTGTTCTAATATTTGCTGGCCCTGTCCTGTTTGATGCAATATTTTGATCGCCTGTTTGATCCTGCCTTCATCTTGAAGATGCTGTATTTTTGCTAGCACAGACCAAGGCCTCATTTACAAAAAGCCTCACACAGTAGGTGGTAATTGCAGAGCATAAAAAATCTTGTGCTCAGTGCAGAGAACGACATTAACTCTCTGTCCATGGGGCATGCCGTTGGTCTCTGTGCTCCAAACAGGAGTACAGAGGCCTCCATCTATTCTTCACATGCCCCACACAGAGTGCAAAGTGCAAAAAAGCAAAAAAGTTTTTTTGTACTTTGCACACTGCATGGGGCATTGTAAATGAGGCCTTAGGTCTTTTTGCTTGAACTACTTCTTGAACACTCTCAGTGGGTCAGCTTGTGTTCCAAATACACCACTCAGTTCATATCTGCAACTCAGTGTGACAATAATGCAATAACTGTATTACTTTCTGCTTCGGCATCTTCTTAGCAGATCAGCATTTCAAACTTGTGCATAAAGATTTTCCTGAAGTTTCCAAGTAAATCACTACGCTCATCTCCACTAATCTCACTAATTAGAGTTACCCTAGAAATACTTAATTGCTTCTTTTCAAGAAGGTTTCTTTTTTTTCTTATAAAACCCTAATTTAATTACCTGAACCAATCTAGGATTTTCTTGCATTTCCTAGCCAAATAACGCCTACTATCAAACACAAGACAGCCAGTCAATTGTTTGGCCCATTTCACTAAAGTCAAGCTTGTATATATTGTGACTTTTACTGATACAATCTAACGTATCTTCTTTGGAAATGGCACACATTCATAAGCCTTAAATGGACCAGCAAGATTGTGTGTAGATCGGAATGTTTATCATGAGCCTAAGGCTGAGGGCATTGGCACACGGGACAGCATTTTGCCTCCAGCACAATTTCCATTTTTGTGATAAAACACACTGTTATGGCATGTTTGACCTAAAAGGTGATCATCCCCCAAAAGAATGATCACAGTTTTTCGTTTTCCTTTCTGCTACTAATTGTCCGTTAACCATCCATTCATCCTGAGTCTCCAGTTTCTGTACGTGGGACTGTATCTTTTGTACATCTTATTATACTGCACCCCAAATGGAAACTGGCACAAGTACTTGCAAATTAAATGGCCTATTCCAAAAATGCACCACCGGAAAAAAAAAAAAAAATAACCCAACATAATTTACAAGGTTCTTTATGAAACAATAGCAATATAATTGCAAAGGATTCTGGGTGTTATCAAACAACTAACATGCTGAATAAGCTGAGCTTAGAGCTTTTTATCTAAATAGAGATTTCTGAAGCAGTTGTGTCTCTTCAGACTCTCCAGTACTGACAGGGTTATTGCGCAAGTCTATATTATGGGTTTTCATCTACAAATCATTGCTCCCTTGCACACAAAAAGGCACTGCTCAGCCAGAGACATATGCTAGATACCTCATTTGGGAAAAGGTAGCATATATTCTGAATTACTGTATAACAATGTTTATCTCTCTCCTTCTCTCTCTCTTCCGATGTCAGTAAGCCACTAGGGAAAGAAAAAAAATACTTAATTTGTATCAGAAGGACAATGCCTCTTGGAAGATAGCTCCAGTCCAATAAAGTACTTTGTAAGTACTCTTTTGCCAGAGGCCTTCATAAATCAGGCCAAGAAGGCGAAACAGACCAGAAGTGACTGGTAATGCCTAGTGAATTCCTTAGTGTGGCTCAGGATGATTCGGTGCGCATTGCACACAGATGTCAGGTATTTTAATAAAGAGCTTCATTGTACAAGGGTCCATTCCTCCTCCATAACCTTTTTTTTTTCATAGAGGGTGGGAAGGGAAAAGGAGGGGGAGAGTACTGCTCCAGCTGGGCCTGGAAACTCTGTCTGAGTCAGGAAAACCGCAGCTCATAAGCAAAGAGGAAGCATAATGTTCTACAAGGACAAAACATTAGCAAAAATGTCACTCAGGCCTGGTTCCACATGTTGGCTGCTTTAGGCCTCTTCCTTCTAGCATGCCCGAGCGATATAAATTCCATCTGCTCGGCAGCCAAGTGACAGAGAAGAAATGCCGGCATCTGGTCTCTATTGCTGTCGGCTTTTTTTTCTCTGTGTTCCGTGTTATTCCTTAGCTAGAAACATATGAGGAGATGAAGGTGCTGGCAAGCGACTTTAAAAAGCTGCACTGGCACAAACACTGCTTTCTGATGCTTTTCACACTTCACTATGGAGTTTTACAGGGAGAGGAACTGATAAACTGGTGTCTCAGAGCCAATGTGCCTGGAGGTTATTTTGTGTGTGTTTTTATGGCCTCATCTGTAGTCTATATCTGTCAGCCTGTCTCTGTCTGTCTGTCTGCCTACCTAGCTATCTCTTTATTTGACTAACGTTACATACTTGTTAATAGCAATATTAGGATAACCGTTTGCGCATATAAAGAATGAGGTTTTTTTTTTCTCATGACATTTTATGACTATCACAACAAAGGTATGGGATCTGGAAACTGTTATCAAGAAAGCCCCAAATTACAGAATGGCTGTCCCCATAGACTCCATTTTATCCATATAATCCAGATTTTTAAAATGTTTTTCCTTTTTCTCTGTAGTAATAATACAGTGCCCTGTACTTGATCCAAATTAAGATATAATTAATCCCCATTGGAAGCAAACCCAGCCTATTTGTCTTATTTAATGTTTAAAGGATTTTCTAGTAGATGAAGGTATGAAGATCTAAATTACAGAAAGGTCCAGAGCTTTCTGGATAACAGGTCCCATACCTGTATTGTAGTCATCCTTTATTATTCTGTCTATCTGGCTTGGGTTTTTAACTCTTATTTTTTTCTCTTTTCCTTTGTTGGTTTAACAATTGACTTTTTGTCCATTATTCTGCCCTCCCCATACCTCACACCCAATACCTATCCTCAGTCTCCCTATTTATCTGTCTGAGATATGTACAGTGTGTATATCTATCAATCAGCATCTACCTACAGTATATGTGAAATCTAGCATCTGTCAATCTCAAAATACAGAGGAGCTCCATGATTTAAGTCGTGTTTTCTAAAGACCCTCTACTGAAATTTTCAGAGAACAAAAACACTTTAAAACTAATGTTTCCATCCAATTAGGATAAGAACCAGTGAGATGTCTCTATTTTGTAGGTTACCTCTTAGTTAAGAACTTGTTTGCTGTATAATATTTTTTTCCCTAGGTACTGTATGTGTATGATCCTCAAGCTTTGAAAAGGGATGCTTAGCATTTGATTTAAAAACATAACTACTCCGGTACATAAAAAAAGACTTGTCCCCTCAACTTTTCTCTCTCAGATTTAATGATAGCACATCTTATTCCATGAGTGACTCGCTGACGCTCCTAGCTTGGTGCTTAGTGGCTGGCTTGGGTTCCGCCTGTCTCCAAATGACAAGCGATGGACCTGATCACTTGGGAATGCAGACTGTGAGTTATTAATAGTGACTGGTATACTACCTGGGAGACAGGTTGAGAGGGGGGAGGGAGATTATTTATAAATGAATGGTTAACAGCTGTACCTACTGCTAAGCATTACATGGATGCCATAAACTGTAGAGCTCAGAGTGCGAGTTATTCAAGCACAAACGACCTGCCTGTCACTGCAACGAGCAAAACGCTGGCAAATTGAAGTCAAGAGGGAGACAGAATGAGGGGACGCTGAAACAATGCTATACTCTCAGGCGGCACTGTCATGACAGAGTACAGAATGGAAATGAGAAATAGACAGCCCTATCATGAAATACGATTCTCCTGCAGCATAGATATCTCCACAATAAAGTCGCATGATCTAAAGTATTTCATAGCAGAGTCTCCTCCGCCTTCCTCTTTATCCCCTCCCCGTCCTTCAGGCCTTTTAGCAGAACAGATGTAAAATGTGTCCAGCACAGATGCCACGACATAGGGAACAAACACATTTTTATAAGGAATAAAATGTGTTATTTTATCTGGTAAGGCGTCATCCATCCGTCCGGTATTTCCATGGATTTTATATTTTTGTGGTGCAGAATAAGAGGATAAGAATACACCAGCCATGCACTCACTACCACTGAGAAATATTTGTGTAGGGACCCATAGGGTTAAACTCCTCTACTGGCTCAGGAAGTTCCAGTTATTGTTTTCTATGACCTTTGGGAGGAATGTATAAGGTTGTTAATATAAGTTTCTGCTCATAGTTAGTAAAATAGGAGGAAGCACATGACTTTTTCTATTTGGACTCCACCTGTCACCAGTGGTGATGCTAATAGGAAGCCTGGAGCAGAAGACACCTGTAAAGCCCGTGTGGCCTAAGGAAGCCAAGTTAGGGAGCAGGGAACCCATAAATCAAGCTGTAGTTAGTGATATTTACAGCTCCTGTGATGGTGCACACAATAGGTGGACCATTTGGAAACAGCAGCTCTTGGATCCTAGAAGTGACTAGCTTCAGTCTTTCAGAGGCTTCCAGACCACTGGAGGGGGATCCAGACCACTAGCAGGTGAACTGAAACTTTGCCAAGCCCCATCTCATCTCTGGCCTGCATATCAACTTATTATATTAATGTCACTACCTGCAAAGCTACCTTTGGTGGATCAAGATGATATAATATACATGATATCATGAACAGCCACTTAGTGTACAAGGCCCTCAAACATGAACCACAACAGATTCTCATCTATCCAGAGTCCTTACAATAGCAGACATTCCATCATGGAGCTTCTGACTGCCTTACTAGATAACCCTAATATGCTTCAATCCTACAGCAAACTAATGTAGGAGCTACCCTTCCAACAGAGCTAACAATGGCTATACAAAACTCTTCATCACTAGATGCACACCACCTGATACCCCTATATCAATGGAGTAGCTCAAAAAGTAAAATTTGACTGCTTAGAAGTTTGTAGCCATGCATCTGGGTTAATTTATTGTAGAGGTGTAAGGAAGGCATTTTACTCTCATGTGACTTGAATGGGTACACTTTATACTGAAAATGGAAGTTGCCAATTACAATACAGGGAGGAGTTATTTTTTCCATATGTATAAAGCTGGCCATAGACGCAAAGATCTGATCATACGAATCGAGGATTCGTAAGATTTTCGGACTGTCTGTGGAGAGTCCATACATTTTTCGTCTGGCGGAGATCGGTCGGACAGGTTAAAAGATTTCTGTCGGCTGCGGGTAATATCTCTGCATGTATTGCCGATCATACGATTTTCAGAGGGAGTCACTAGCTTTGGTCGGACAACTTTCGTATGATTGCTGTCAGGGGCAGAACATCGGCTGATCTGTTCTTTTGTAATTTATTTGATTGGAATGGTTAGTGGCAGGTCGGGAGATGGGGAAGTCAGTACGTTGATTCGTATGATCGGATCTTTGTGTCTGTGGCCAGCTTAAGAGAAGGGTTAGCAGTATATGGGCTTTTTGGAACTGATTGTACACTAATAATATTAATGCAGAGTGCTAGCTGTTGTTCATCCTCCTTTAAACATTGCTTTACAAAGCTGCCGGAGAGATCAGTAAGATAGCAGTAAACAAAAGCCACAGGATAACTATAAAACATATGGTGCCTAACCACTAGTCTGTTTATTTTATGGAAGACCACATTATTTACAGTGTATTGCGGTCAAAATTAATAGACGGGTGTTATACAAAAAAAAAGGAGGGAAATAAACAAATAAAACAGCCTTTTCGTTCTTTTTTCAATTATTTACACAAATTTCATCCAGCTTGTCTGCACATCTGCAGCAAGTCTTTCCACAAACACAATGTTTCATGATTGTTTTTGTATGTTTTTTAATGAGCTCTAAGGAAATAGATGTAATCCAAAGGAAAAAGAATACTGCCAGCGATAATGAAAAGCGGCCTACGGTGTGAAAACTTGGTAATTTTCTGTCATGCAAGGTTTATAAGGATACTCTGCAAGGAGCATGCAAATAAAAAAAAAAAACAGTAATTTTACATTAACTAGCTCATTTGCTAAGTCTCATCCAAAAGCTTTAATACATTAACGTTAATTCTTTGTATCCTCTACATGCATTTGCTACAGCAGACCCTGTAACTGCAGGGAGTTTGGTAAGAACCCACATCAAGTCTAACCTGCACCTGCGGAAGATCATGGGTAACACACTGTAGAGGAAGGCCCTGACATTTATAGTAGGGAAGTCCAATCAACCCGCCTTACACTACTGTGCAATTCCCTCTATCCTTATTGTGCCCCTGTATGGCACAGTTTTTATTTCCATCCCTGGTCTAAAAACTATACAGTTATAGCCTAGAATGTTTTCTGAATGTATAAAATGGTTAACTGTCTTTTAAGACGTATTGATTGTGATATTCACAATGAAACATATTGCAAGTAGTGATGGGTGAATTGAAAAATTTGCGACGCTCACATCAATATTGACACCGGCGTTAAAGTCAATGGGCGTCCGAATAATGTTGACGTGGGACAGTTGTGATGCGAGGGACTTTTCCAACGTGCGTCCAAAATTCCCCGCAAATTCACGCCTGTCGAATTTATTCGCCCATCACTAATTGCAAGTGATTTGAGGTGGAAAGTGTTTATATTAGCTTTTTTCTTGTATGAAGTTTGTTAGTTTTCCTAACATCTTTGATGCACTTGACATTCCTTGCAAAATATTTTGTAGAATAATTGAAGACTGTAAACAAATTTCAGTAAATCAATTCACTGATGTAATATGCATAATTTACTAATTCCTTATTGGGAAATAAAGTGTTCCTTATCGCAACGCCAGTAAAAAAAAAAAACAGCCATAGCTCCAACAATATATAGGATGGCAAATAAGTCTTTGCCTGATATTTCATCATCATTGACCTTGAAGCAGACACTTGTCAAATTGTGTGCTATGGGTTACATTACTGGGGCAAATTTTCCCTTGGTATTAAATAACCCTATTTCAAATACATTTAGACACATTCTTACTATATGGCATCTTTATAATAAAAATGTTAAAGAAGCTAAAACATGTGTTTGATTACATATTTTTAAAAGTTCTCTACCACTCAGTTTAACTTAAGAAACCACTCACATGAGCAGTGAACTATTTTCATGATTACTTAACAAGTTCACTGTACATCATTTATAAAGTGTTAAAATGGCAAGACTCCCTACAGTATCTGTAATAATTAGCAGTTGTAGTTAAAATAAATGGCCATATCCATTGACAAAAGAATACCTTGCTATATTGCTCTAGATGAAAATTCCAAGGAAACATTTGCTGCCATCAATTGCAAAGATACACAGATACAACTAAATGATTGTTTGTTTGGACTGCTGATATTTATATTGTATATGTTATAAATATGTTATAAATAAAATGTATTTTGACTTTTGCACAGATGGCAAGTGTCGGCACCACCCTCTGAAAAAGAAAATGCATTCATGTAAATCGTGTGTTTTATTAAACGAATGAACAAAGTTATCTATGAAGCCCAAATTTTTACAAAGTTCTCTTACCTGAAGTATGTATCCACGGACATAGTCCCGTAATGTCCATCCCAGACCATGTAAGATATGTAGTACCTCTTCCTGTTTCAGGACACTGAAAAGCCGGTCCAGGAGAATTTTGAGTCGCACAGGCACAGCCTGTGTACCGTACAGCATAAGGCTGCTAATGTCAAACACCACATTGGACTGTACAATTTCAACTTGTGTAGGGTGGTAGAGGTGTTGAGTACTGAGCTTGTCCAAAGCTGCATTCATGGATAAAAACAAAAAGAGAGAAATGGCACAGGCATTAAAAGATCAGCCAATCATACTGACGACTAGAAAGTAGATTTATGAAACAGGCTTGTTATGTCTTACACAGTTTACAGCTGTCAAGATTACTGGTACAGAGACATTGACAGCATTTCTTTATTTCATTATTCAATGGCCTCATAAAATCTGGCATATTTATCAAGCTATGTATTGATTCTATGCTATTGAGCATCTTTCTTTAAAATTCCAGCATACAAAAGCAATGAGAATTGGAATAAAACACAGCCATAACTGCTGCTTATTTAGTTTTTACGCAGAGACTGGAAGCACACAGATTGACTGAGTTTTATATGCATTCCTATTTATACACTCACATATATAAAAGTTAGCTTTAACTCACAGTTCGGGAAACACTGTTCTGTTGTATATGTGATGCTGTATAAACCATATTTGACTTGAGAGACTCCACCAAAAGGCTTGCAATTCTGTTTGGGATTAGGCCAGATACAAGCCTTTTCCCAGTAATTTGCATGTGCAAATTAGGATTCGATAGCCTGATAAATCCAAAAAAAGTGGATTTGGTGCATCTATCTTAATGATGTTCTCTAAATTTAGTTCAGAACTTTGCTTGTTTAATGGCGAAGGTGTCAAAATATCAGATATTCAGCCTATATAAGTGCCACTAACATTCATTTTCTGTGAAACTTACCTCTCTTCCCAAATTTTGTAATTCTATCTATTTTCAGTGGCCTTTAACAATTAAGAAAATTGCTTCAGTATGAAGTGTTCTTCAGCTCCCAGCTGGTAAATATTTGGAGTCCGAATGTTGTTGTTATTGTTGTTCATTTAGAAAGTGCCAACACATTCACGATGATTGCAAATTAAGGGTGGGGAAATAAAATAACAAAAACATGTATGTCTTCCAGAGGTGTACCCAATGGAAAAAAAGTCCCAGGAACCTTCAGTTTTTCCTGCATCCAATTTATTATTAGCTAGAGGTGAAAAGCTCTTATGTTACCAGCACATGTGAATGTTTATCTGATAAGCACTCCAGCTGCGGGCATCACTTTTACCAGCCAAACCTGTCCTCTTTGTGAATGCCCTGAGTCTGAATGTGTGCAGTCACTAAGGAAGGAGCAATTACATGCAAGGAGAGGGGGACTTAATGAATCTTAAAACCACATACTTTGCAGAGTAAAGAAGCGGACATTTTGGAGGAAATAGACTGAAAAGGGTCCTTGTGTTCCAAAAGAATGACATACACAGCTGCGGCAAATTCTAAATTTAAAGTGCTTACTTCTTTGGGGGGGTTTTTGTGTGACCGGTGAGTTAGTAAGGTTTGTTTTGGTTGAACGTCAAGAACATATTGGCTTACTAGTCAGAAGGGGAACCAGTGCTTTTAACTTGGTACTGTATTTATCTACATGCGACTCAGTAGGCTGGTCCTGCATATTCTCTGCTGGGACACAATGAGATAAACTGTATCCATGCAATGTCCAACTGCCTGCTCGGCTGTCCTATAGAGGTGCTAAGAATACCAGATATTATTGCATGTTTTTCTGGCTACCATTAGGAAAATGCCTCTGTCAGATATAGAAAGTTCAAGCAAGAAAATCCAACCTATGGTAGATAATTTCCCATTGCACATGTATATACAATACACAAGAGCCATGCATGTCCTGTAAATTATATTGGTATAAACAGTGCTTAGTGATGTCATGAGTTATAACCATTCCTTAGTGATGTCATTTCTTTCACATAACTCACTGAAACATGTATATTATACTAAATAATGTACCCCCCTCTCTATTGAAAAATATGAGGCTATTATAAGTCACCTCTGAGTTCCATGACCTCTATAAAGGCACTGTGCCTTCGGCCTTGTACATTATTCACTATATATTGCTCTATGTAATAATACACACAAACATTTTTGGAAAGCTCAATGTGAGTCCCCAGCATTTGTATTTCCTGTAACTTCCACTCATTAAATAAAAAGGCAGATAAAATATTTTTTGCAATAATTTATGCTTTTTTTTTTTTTTACTTTAGGGCTATGGCATATGTGGCATATTGATTGTGCTACTTTTGGGGTTGCCAGTCAAAAAAAAATCTGCTAACATAAAATGATCACTATTGCCATATATTATATACATAATTGTTCTCTCTCACACCGACATGCAGGAGTTAATCTGGGCCATCTGGGGACCCCGTCTTTCCTCAGTGCTGCAGAACTCTCGAAGGAATTTCTTAAAACCTCAGAGACACAGTGCAGCTAAGCTAATTGGTGGTGGATTATTCCATTTGTGCCAGTCTGCATTTGTCACTATTTGTATTTCCCTTCAGTTGCGTGGGACATCCTTGACACTTCATGAATAATGCAATTTGAATCTTGTGGATTTGGATTAAGAAAGATGTTTAAAGATCTGTAAATAACCCATATCATGCATACATATTTTTTTTATAAATTTACAGAACACTTAAAAGCTGGGGTAATGTAAAAAATGATGTCAATGGAATAGAAACTTGCAAAATTAAGAATAGAAATGTATATTGTCGATTATTACATTGTATACAGGCAGACACAGTCATCAAAGGGTCTGATTTATTAAATAAAAATAGTTGCTTAATACCCTTGCTTTTCCCCAAATCATGCATTGTGACACTACTGCTTAGCAACTGTAAAGGGCAGAAGGGGGGTCAAAAAATCTCCCTTCTTTTACCACAGCTGCTGACCATCATATATGTAGAAAGAATTAAGCGGCAGTTGTTCTTAGAAGGTTCATTATCCCCTAACAACTTGAATAAGGTACCTACAACAGTAGTGGTATGGTAAGAAGTATAGTGGTATAGTAACAATAAGCAGTTTTACAGAGGTTTATGCACCATTACCTCTCAAGGAGATAGGAAAAATGTGAAGAAATAGTCTTCACAGTCCAGTGGAAGCCTCACAAGAAAATAAATATCTCAAGTCTCTTTCTATATGGTGGTCCCACATCTGAAGCTTGTGTCATCTGGGGAGTTCAAACTAAACACTACCTTTCCTTGGTGACACAAGAGCTGCTATTTCTATACTTCCAAACATATTTCATATTTCATTTATTTGTGCAACTGGTGAAGCCATCCAGCCCTTTATCAAGCTGCTATTTCTAAAATGGCCATAGACTGAAAGATTCAGTGGCCATACATTGAAAGATTTGTTCAATTGATAAGGTGGATAAACCAGTGGATCTTTTGCTGATATGCCCACCTTCCGGTGGGCGATATCACATTGATCTAATCAGGCTGAACAATTGGATCATATTGACGAGATAGAGACTGTCGGAGCGAGGACAGCATCAACAAGCCAATGCTTTCTTCACCCTGGCTGTCCAAATCAGCCTGGGCTGGAAGTTAAAATAGTGGCCTTATTCTCCAGGTTCACAGCATATCCACAGTGGTACTTGGTGGAGACCAAAGACGATGAGCCATATGCTTACTCTGCTAAGGACAGAAATTAGGCACAAAACACAAAGTTTTGTACGACTGTCTGTACGTGGATGGTGACCCGACAATCCCTAAAATGTAATTTGCTGCAAAACCACATCTGCCAGCGTGCAGAGTGTCAACCAATGAGAAACTGAAGTGGAGCTCCTTTTGTTTTCCTGTACCCCTTTTTGCCCTAGTGCAAACTAAATAATAAAATGCCAGACATACCATGTACTCTTTATAGGTATCCCCTGCAGGCTGTTGGGTTAAATACCGCCATGGTCAGCCCATATATGGCTGCCTTTAAGGGTTATACTAATAATTGGCAAACTTCTCCTTCCATGTTGGGATGAGGGAACTTTTTTTTGGCCAGTGTACTTTTTCAAAGTGTCACCAGCAGTGACTGCAAATCCATGCAAGAATTTTATGTGTTGCCAGAAGAAAAATGCACAAAAAGTCTAGGTATCAATATTACATTAGGTGCCCCTTGCCTTTCTCATCAACCAATGGGATTGGAGCCCATCCCGGCTACTGACCCATTTTGTTTATCACTGCTAACTTGTTTAGTTTCTAAAAGTGAGCAGAAGAAAAATTCAAGAGGAAATGCTGCACACAGTCTGCGCTAAATACAAAAATATCAGCAAACAGAAATATTAGAAAAAGCTTATAATAGGCCTAGCCTATTAAGGCCTAAACTAAAAATACATTGCAAACATTCTATTCAAGGGGTAATCAGTTTTTTTTCCAAATCACCAAAGGCATTAGAAATATGCAAGGCACTTTGACTTCATAAATTAATTGTTATGTCCTTTTATCACTCTTGAACAAGTACAGCATTCCTGAGCGTATTTTTTTATTTTTTAAATTGAAAAAAATGTAACGTTCCACTAGTAACTATGAAGGTTTAGATTAAATAAATTAGTTACAACTGCAGAAAACAGTGTAATTACAGCAGTGGGGAGCTGGTATTTTGTATTCCAAGTTAGCCTGCTGAATGAAGGAGGTGTAGAATAGTAATTCAACCGGCTGCTTTTTAACATGCGTTTGCTATTGTCTTATGATTTAATCATTTGTGCTTTTTTTAACTAAAACTATTTTAAAGGCAGCAAACAAGTCAGAATCTTGAAGAAGGCACACTGCAGTCCTTGGGCACTGATTTAGAAGCCTATGTGTGCTGCTTGGAGGGAAAAATGTTTCCCAGTCTTGTGCTGATGAGCCATCAAATCCAGTTTGACAGGTACCAGGAAGCCTCTACTAGGCAAGGAGTAGGAAGTCATTAGGAGGAAAGCTGGTGTTTAGAAATCTGAATACGGGAGGTGCATCCCACATCTTTAGTGACTGCTGGAATGTTAAAATTCTTTAAGCTCTTCAGCCTTTTCATTTGTCATATGGCAGTAGTATGTATGTATATTTTTAGTAGTAGTATAATCAAGTCTGTGTTGTTCCTTTATGAGCTAAAAGTATTTAAGGATGCCCCTGGACATTGTTTTTGGATATGTTGTTTTTGAATAATAAGAGAAAGTGTAACTCAAAGAATTTTCCAATTTAGTGTATATTAAAGAAGTAAATAGTTCTAGTAAATATAGGGCCCCTTAACATGCCCCCCTCACAAACTGCACCAGGTGGACCCCCCAACGGCCCTGCTCTTCTAAATCTGAGAGGAAAATACATAGCTGAGCAGATTTGGTGGATGTAATGTACTTAGCTTCCTGTCCTTGTTCCCTTGATTTGTTTGTCAACCAGAAGCATGCATACTAGAAGCCAGGTAGATGTTGACTTCCAGGACACATGTTCTTGTAGCAGGAAGCTGTAGGGTCAGACACAGTAGAATGCAAACCCTGCTGAACACTTCTGCTTTTTCTGCCTAGTTAGGGAGCAACAGGGCCATAAAGGAGGTCTGGTTGGTGTGATTGGGATTCTGTGTAGATAAGCTTTCCATTAGAGACCAACAGGCCAGATGGGGATTAGTGTGAGCCCTTATCTTTCTCAAATGCTCCCTTGATATCTTCATATACCACTCCAAGGGGTATATTTATCAAAGAGTGAAGTTACAGATCACCACAGACCTCTAGAGTGAAATTCTGCCACTCTCCATTCATTTCTAAGGGATTTTTAACATTTATCAATGGCTGAAATTGAAAGTTCCCCCTTTCATAAATGAATGGAGAGAAGCAGAATTTCACTCTAGTGGACTGTAGTGATCTGTAACTTCACTCTTTGGTAAATATACCCCCAAGAAAAGAGTAGTACAGTGCTCTCTCATCAGATAAAACAGTATGGGCAGTAGAGTCTTTTCCTTTTGCTTTTATTGCCTTTTAATATATGTGTGCATATAACAACAACACATGATCAGTAATATCTTACCATGGGCCACCCAGCCATGTTTACACTGGTCACAGGTTCTTAAGTTAATCTTCCCAGGCTGGAAACATTCGCAAGTGCAATTTACAAGTGTACATCGGATGGCCTAAAAGAGAGAAACAGGCATGTTAGGATGACAGGTCCACTTAAATGCTACTGTGCTTATTTAATATCTAAAATTAAGTATGGTGATAATATACAAGATAATAAGCCTTTAGCAACATCACTTTAATTGATGTAATGTCCTGAAAATCTTTTTAGGAAATTGTATTACAACATTTTGGGGGATATTGCCTTAGCAACTGTTTGCTCTGGTCAGTAGCTGTACCCTCTTGCACCTGTACCGTTTTGCACTGAATCAATTCTGTCTCTATATTCGGGTATGCACAGGTAAATGCTGAAGGAAGATATATGTGGTATACAATAGAGTTTAGAGACCATTCTGCCTTCTTCTCCAAGGTGGAAGGTAGGTAGGTGAAACACCTACCTTACTGTGCTGCCTAGAACCATGAAGAACTTTCGAAACATTAAGATGCTGTTTATTTTTGGTCTTGAGATATTAATGATCCCAACTCACCATCATATATATATATATATAGCCATCAAATGCGGGACATCAGAAATATTTAAACATGGATATTAAACATTTTTCTCCGTAAGAAGGTCTCTTAAAAACATGAACCCATTTATCTAAAACTCTAAAATGATATGGGTTTTACCTTAACCTTTACCTTTTGTCAAAGCCTACCACCTGCCTTGACAAACATGAGCCACGAGGTCCTCCATTGCCCATGTAACCAAATAATGAAAACCATTTGTATAATAACATACATATCCTCCCTGTTTAGAATTTAAAATGTATGCATAAAATGCATGTATAAATGATATATTATCTTGTTATTTGAAGTTAACTGTTAACCTAATAGAGGCAACAATCTTAAGTTTCACTTTTCGGACTTCCTGTACTCTACAAATTACAGTGGTTTATCTAAGTATAGACGACAAAACCTGAATATTTAAGGAATACTTATTGCAGCCAGCTGCTTTAAATAAATGCCCTACTATCTTTATATGGCTCTTGGCATGTTTATTATATTGTACTAAGCGTTCATTCTATTATTAGTTTATAACTCTTCAGTAATGCCTCTTTTTAATTTGTCACTTGCCAGAAATAAATTGCCTTGGCCTATATGGTAGTAACAGCTCCCCACCTTCATCATGTAAACTGCTCGATGGCTCATTCTGCAAACTATATAAGTGTGTGTCCCTGATTAACGGAAATAGTAATATGAAATATATTACCAGCGACATCTGCTGATGAAGCAGGAATAATATATATGCCTGTAGGTTAACAGAGGGGAAGAAGGGAGATCATGCTGAAAGGTCCAGCTTCATGTTCAATAGTTTATTGACTCGATGATATATCACGTCTGCACTTGTCAGTAATGGTGTCTTTCTTTAATATGTTCACTAATTAATGAACTCTGTAATTAATTGTGCTTCTTCACAAGGGAAAGTTTCAAGAGGACAATGTGATTTTAACTCTTAACTCTGAAAGACTGCAAACACAGAGGATCCAGTTAACTTGGTTCACAAGGGATTGAGTGACATGCATACTGATGTGACTGCCAGAATCCGTTGATATCTATAACCCAGAATGAGATGCCCTTTGTGCCCAAAGCCTTAAAGGGACAGTAATGCTACACAAGACTACTTTTTATAAGAGGCCAAATTGTGGAAAAAAATAGACTTCAAGCCAAAAGAGAATTTGAAGTACTGTATTTGCTTTGATTTTACATACTAACTTATAGATATGTAAAAGATACCGTTATAGAACCTTTTATGTGGAATGCTCAGGACCTGGGGTTTTCCGGATAAGGCATCTTTACGTAATTTGGATCACCATCCTTAAATATACTAAAAATTATTTAAAGAATAAATAAACCGAATAGGATTATTCTACCTCGAATAAGGATTAATTATATCTTACTTGGGATCAAGTACAAAGTACTGTTTTGTTATCACAGATAAAAATTTGAATTATTTGATTAAAATGGAAGCTATGGGAGATGGCCTTCTCATAATTTAGCTTTCTAGATAATGGGCTTCTGCATAACAGATCCCATACCTGTGTGTCAGCAAGTTATGCATACTCATTTACTTTTAGTATGATGCAGAATGTAACAGTTGCAAATTGTTAATTTTTTACTTGTTGTGGGTTTTAAATGATTTAGCTTTTTGTTCATTAATTCTCCAGTTTGGCAGCTATCTGGTTGCTAGAGTCTATTTTTCCATAGCAACCAGGCAGCTGGTTGAATGAGAGACTGCAATGTGAAAAGGAGAGGGTCTGAATCGAGACCTAAGCAATAAAAAATAACAAAAACAAAGAACTGTAACCTCATAGAGCAATAGTAATTTGGCTGCTGGGGTCAGTGAAAGCCGAAAAGAGGCATAAGAGAAAAGTATATAATTAAATAGCTACAAAAAACAATTAAAACATTTCTAAGAATAGGCCATTAACATACCAAAAAAATAACTTAAAGGTGAACCACGCCTTTTGCATATTGCTTTATAGGTTAGGGTTATTCACAATTTCGGGGAATATAAATAGTTATAAAGGGTCAACACACAAATATTACAAGCATTAAGTGCTTAATTATATATTAATTATATATAAGAGTTCTATAGTGAAAATAAGAAAGGAGTATCTATACATTTATGGCAAAATAAAATGTCCATATTTTGAAATGCAAGGTCACTGCCATTTAACACAGAGAGTACGTCTTCATTAATAGGCCTAATAATATTCTGCATTTCTAGCAGCGAAAACAAAATACACAACAAAACGAGTATTGCAAAGTCAAAAAAAATTTACATCCGTTTTTACTTTTTGTACTGCAAGAACAAAAAAAAGTGTATTCTTATGAACGCTCTCTGAAGAATTCATCTTTTAAGCCAAGCTTTATCCTATAATTTGGTCCTGCTGGGTGCACAGTATACATTTAAACACAAACGCTAGGCCAATGAAAAAACGAACACATTTACTGTGAACAAAAACTACAAACTGAACGTTGAAATTTTAATATATTTCAACTTATCTCTTTAACTAATGTGGAGAACACAAACCCTACAGGAATTCTCCGCAAACTGGTAATTACAGTTGGATCCCTTTTTTTACAATACGTATGTAAAGTCAAATGCGAGCCATTCCTGCTTTTTTCATGTACGTTACAATAGAAGTTTTAGCATAAAAAAGATGAAAAGTCTACAAAAACGTACCCTTTTACGGCAAATTGTCCTTTAGCTATGTACATTGAGCAATAATCTTTATAGGAGATAGACTTTTCTTTTAACAAGATAGAGCTCCTGCATTTTATCAGTTATTTCGTTTTGCAGTGTTCTTCATTCTTTAGTGCTCACATCGCAAACATACAAAAATAAAACACTAATCATATGCCCTTACATTACAAAGGCACTCACTGTTTGTGTACTAATGTTTGCTTTAAAAAGGGACCATTGGCAAAAAGAAATTCTATTTACTTTCAACAGTGTGATAGTCCTACTGTGTCTGTTGTTTAAGTGTAATTTTAAAGAAGTAATCTATTTAAATAATAGATTTAGTTTTATTTAAATTGTTTTTGTTTTTCTTATGTAGGGATGAATATTTCTTTTTTTTTTCTTTTCTGGAAGTGATTTACAATTTTACATAGCCTGCACTTGTCCCATAAAACAGATAAAGATCATCCAACTACTGTATTTGCTTCAATTTCTGGGGAACAGGCAAATGGCTTGAAATAGTTTTTACAGGGAATTTATGATTTTCTTGGTGGGCCCATGGGCTGAAAGGAATGGATACAGTTAGAGAGCCCTTACACAATATAACCATATTTCAATGGTTCAGCTAAAGGATCAGAACAGCAGGAAGTGAAAAGGTGTTTCAGCTCCTCTTCACCTTCACATCTGCTGATATACCATGCGCTGACACGGTGCATCAGTAGATGAAATGTTCAAACCTGCCCTACTGAGGAAATAACGGATATTCCTGTTGGGATTGTCTGGGTAGAATACCCATACCAGGTATTGCCAGCATAAGTCAATCAAATGATTGAGATCAAATGGATGGAAAGTAATACATTAGATCCAAAAGTTGATAGTTTGACATATATGCCTAGATTTAGTTACATTTTGACCATATTTTAATATTTCATCTACCCATACATCATGTTGGTGTGTGCATTTGCAGATGATGGTGCAAAGAGAAGCTGATTAATTCATTCTTGTAGTTCTGATAAGTTAGCCTATGGCCACGCACATGTATAGCCACCCTTTCAGCCTACAGGCCGATGGTCAGACCTTGTTGAGCATTGTCCACTCTACGGTCAATGGTTTATTGCTAGTAGCTGTAAAGCCATCTGTAAATTAGTTAGGGATGTACCGAATCCACTATTTGGGATTCAGCGAATCCCCGAATTATTGGTGAAAGATTCGGCCGAATACCAAAACGAATCCTAATTTGCATATGAAAATTAGGAGGAGGTAAGGAAAAAGTGGAAAAATGTCTTCTTTTGTGACAAAAAGTCACATGATTTCCCTACCCACCCCTAATTTACATATGCAAATTAGGATTCGGTTGGCCAGGCACAAGGATTCGGCCAGATCCAAATCCTGCTGAAAAAGGCAGAATCCTGGCCAAATCCCGAACCGAATCCTGGATTCAGTGCATCCCTAAAATTAGTACTTTGTTTTTTTGTACTGAACATTTAAATTGTCTATGTGATATAATACCCCAAAGTCAAATACAGATGAAGCCACTTGGATTTGTGAGTTAAATGCGTCATGACTCAGGGTTAATTAAAGAAACTGTGTTATCTAAAGTTATCTTAACTCATTTAATGCATTTAACCTTTTCATTAGCATACCAAAGCACCATTGTTCACAATGGGGAATGGTTTAATTAGATGGGATGCTGTGACACAATTTTCTGTGTTAAATGGGATAAGTGGGATATCTGTGTTTAGTTATTCTGTGTCAAACAGGCAAACCAAAGTGGCTGCATCTGTACATAAGCATGAGTTCCATCTGAAGCATACTGTATTGTCTTTTATTTTTCCAGCTGAGTACAAAACCAGACTAGCATACTAAAGGCTAGTGATATGTGGGCTGACTAGAAACCCATTGTGACCCATGGGTTTACCACTAGTTGGGCAGGTTCGGGTTGAGATTTGGCTAACCATTGCAGGTTACAGCTGGGTGCAGGTCAGACTAGGGAAGTACACTTCTCTTTTGCTCTTGAAAATTCCTTGTCTTTTAACCAGAGGCACGGGTCAAGGTTTTGTGGGTTAGGGTTGGGTGTGGATTGAGTTTTTCCTAACAGGCATATCACTATTATTGAACCATCACACTGATGACTTGTAGGACAATATTCATACTATTAAAGGGCTCACAGCTTGAGTTTAGGACTATGCAATTAACATGCTATAAACAATATTTAGACTTAGATTGTTACTTCTATGGAATGTTAATATTTTCCTTAAACAATATGGAGCTGCATTTGAGTTTTAAGGCAAAACACATGCAGCATGTCTATGGTCATGCTTACTTATCTTTGGAAATGACAGTGTGTCACAACACAAAGGAAGGAGACTGTCATTTTCTTTGCCAAACATACAGTCTGTGTTTGCTTTTGTGACTGTAAGATGAAAGGAGAATGATGATTTAAATTTCATTTTTCATTCATTTTTTCCCCGGGGACCAAACAGTCACTTTTTTAGTACTCAAAGTATTTAAATAATGTGGAAAAGAGCTGTAATGTGGCAGATGCATCTACTTTTTATTATTTTCTTTACAGACGATATCATTTAGGTCTGGCTAGAAATGCAGTGTTGTATTTGGCTCCACATTGCTCTGTGACTGGGACTGGTTTTCCTAACTGTTCTCTAGAAAACTGGTCATCTCTTAATAAAAGACTTTGCCAAACTGTAGGCCATAACCTTCTAGAAACTGCCGGAATTGTATTTAACTCTTATATGGGAAATGTCTTAGATTTGTTTTGCATTTGCTCAGTCAATGAAATACACATATGTTCTTATATATTTTTCATAGCTTGCTGATCACAGAAATGAACTGTGTTTTTTTATAGTGCTATCAAGTTCTGTTTGGTACAATAGCATGCTCTGTAGACCCCAAGTTCATGTGCAGTTTCCCACTGCAAATCAAGAGTTTCTGCAGCGCCACAAATGGCATTACTCATGCCAATCCCCTGTTCAACCTTCATTTGTAGAGTAAATATGGGGGAACGGGAAGGCTTAAGCATAGGTGCAGTTCTGTAGGCCTTTAGCAATGGGGACAGTTTTAACAACTGTTATACAGTTTTTTAAAGACATAATGCAGAACTTTGTGACTGGAGACCATAAGAAAGCAATATGTGTCCTTACAATTCTACAATGGCAACCTCAAAGGATTTCAATGCCAGGAGTCTGCGTATATGTGAATTCTCTTTAGGGTCACTTGTCATTTTGCTCCTTCTACCTGTTCTGCAAAATTTGCACATGGAGTGACCATCTAGAAACAGCTTCCAGTTTCTTGCACATTCCTTACAGGCTTCACCAGATCCCTTTAGCTTCCCAATAAATTGCAAAATTCTTGGTTTTCAACAAAAACCGCATTTCAACCATTAAATTCAGCATTATAAATGTCCATGCTGTTCCACTTCTCCTGATTTAGGCTGCCAGGACAGCTTACTCAGCAGGGGGCTATAGAACAGTTTACGATGGCAATACCTAGTCAAATAAATCTAAACTTTACTGCCCTTTTTTTAAAGCCCTCTCTTAAAAATATATTTATATATATCTCTAAAACAGATGAAAAAAAATCTCATTACGTGGAAGCTCCCTTTGGCTCAGAAAATGTAAATTTGCAATCTACTTTCTCCTCTCATCACCCCTCACCTCTCCCTCCCCCATCCCATAAAACTATTTTGGAACATGCCAGGCATACAATGGGAAAGCAAGGTAATGCGGCCTTGTTAAGCCACATCTGGAGGTGGTTTTGCTACAAATACTATACCAATCTCCTTACAGTAAAGAATTGCTGCTGCCTAGCATAAAAATTCAGACAATTACATGAAAGGGTAGGGGCTTTCAATGAGAATTTAAACCAACTGAATTGTTCCCTGTCATCATGTATTACCATGTGCTGCAGATAGTATGGATGGATAATTTTTACATCACAGGGAATGATTATTACTAGTTACCACTCATACACTCTGCAGTTACATAATGTAGGTAGGGATGCATTCCTCAGGAACAGTTCTATTCAATAGCACATACATAATATTATCAATAGCTGAACTGATAAGCATACCTGGACATAACTCAGAAGATAGACTGGTAGCTCATCGTCATGATAAAAGAATGAATTTACTATAGGTTGAAACTCCCAGTCACCTATGATAGGGGACAAAATGGACCTTCTGACTGTGAGTGTGGTACTAACCATTAGTTCATTTCATCTACTGGGCATAGCTGACATAATGAGTCTAGCACAACACTGAACAGTTTGAGATCAATTTACATGAAATTTAACATGCACAGCCACAGTTATTGCAGCCAGGACCACTGCTGGTTCCTATAGTGTATTTGTTGTTCTCAAATTCTCATCATTAATCTGATACAGCTTATAGTTAAAGTAGTAAGTTAGCTCATGAAGCAACAGACAACTAATGGCCAGGTGAAAGACTTCATACATTGCTACTGTATATTATAGTAAATAATGCATGTGTGGATAGTATACATTTAAAAGCATCTTTATTGATCAAGAAAACATAGACATTAGCAACTAGATCAGCTGGCAGTGTGATAACACTGGAGTGCAGGTAGAGCTGAAAACCAAATGGTTGCTGATCTGGGGCTTTCCAGAAATGGGGTATTTCCGTAATTTGGATCTCCAAAATCACGTAAATATGAAATAATATAGGATAGGATTGTTTTGGCTCCAATAAGGATTAAGAATTATATTTTAGTTGGGATCAAGTACAAGCTACTGTTTTATTAGAGAAAAAGGAAATCATTTTTAAAAATATGAATTATTTGCTTCAAATGGAGTCTATGGGAGATATTTAGATCCTATGATTATAAAGTGGAGAATAGCTCTACATCAGTGATTCCCAACCAGTAGCCCGTGAGCAACATGTTGCTCCCCAACCCCTTGGATGTTGCTCTCAGTGGCCTCAAAGCAGGTGCATGTTTTTGAACTCCAGGCTTGGAGACAAGTTTTAATTGATTAATGTAGGCTGCCAGTCCACACAGGGCTACCAAATGGCAAATCAGCCCTTATTTGGCACACCCAGGGACTTTTTTACATTTGAATGTGGCTTACAGTTAAAAAAGTTTGGGGACCCCTGTTCTACATATTACCTTACAGAAGACCCTTCACCAGTTACAATGTGCTAGCAACACCTGTCTTCCTCTATGAGGACATTATGGGATAATAATTTTTAAAGTGCATAAGAAGACTTTCTTAGGGATCTATCATAAATATTGTGGTCCAAGTACTTACCCGACACCATATGGTCTGGTTACCATAAAAGGGTTTGATCTATATTAGATACAGTAACAATAGGACTCTTTTATCAGCTATTGTTGTTAGGAACTTGTCAAGAAACGTTCAGCAAAATTCCATGTCAAAAACCTAGATCCGGTGATATAAGTGGCAGTTTTTCACCAAAAAAAAAGCTGTTAAGTATACCTACTCTAAGCTTTTTTTGAGACATGTATAGCCTTAAATAAAACCAAAAGCACACGGACTGTATATGCAATTTGTCTTTGTGTCTTTTATCGAAAGCAAAAAATCATAGACCATTGGAATCAATATCCGCTTTATCTCTCTTTGGAAGAGAACCACCAAATAAAAAGTAAATGAAACACTTGTGGATGTGCAGCTTGGGTGTGGTTAAGCTTGAATGTCTGCTTATCATTGGTTTTTACAGCATCCCTTCATTTACCTTTAATCTAATACAGATCAACCTCGGCTTGTTCCAGTTTCTAACAGTGGCTGTAGTCTACTGATCTCATCTTCATGCCAGCTGCCACTGACTGTACTGAATAAATCAGTTATATTTTGCATTGCTTTATAGGGACACCAAACTGAAAACAATACAGTAAATATATACAAACATAATGTGGTAATAGGTGGAAGGTACACAGAAACCATGGCTTACAGACATATTATTACTGGGTAAAATTATTCACTAAAAAAAAAAGGATTGAACACTATTTAACAATGTATCCTCTGCAGCCCTCTTTTTAATTTGATTGTACATATTCCATTGCAATCAATAAGAGGGAGGGGGGGGGTTAAATATTGCACTTATATACCCTATGTGAACCCTCTTTGTATTTGTTGCCTTAAAGGAACAGTAACACCAAAAAATGAAAGTGTTTTAAAGGAAAGACAATATAACGTACTATTGCTCTGCACTGGTACAATTGGTGTGTTTGCTTCAGAAATACTTTATATAAACAAGCTGCTGTGTAGCCATGGGGGCAGCCATTAAAACACAGAATACACAGTAGATAACATAAGCTCTGAAGAGTCTGATTGTATACTAAAGAACTTATCTGTTATCCGTTGTGAATCATGTGCCTTTTCTCCTTTTTTTTAGCTTTGCATGGCTGCCCCCATGGCTATAAACTATAGTAGTTTTTTTGGTGTTACTGTTCCTTTAATGTGAACCAAATAAGTGAATGTAATAAAAATCACAAAGTTTTCTAGCAACCCACAGCAACCAATCAGATGTTTCCTTTCAAACTAGTGACTAATAAATGCTGCCTGTTGATCTTTGCAATGGATTACAGAAGGGGTACCAATAAAGGGCAAAAAAGGCAAAACAGATGCAGTTACATAAAATATCCCCCTTTATTCTTTATTAGCATAGTCAATGTGTATTTATATATATTTCTTTGTTATCTGTGTCATTAACTATTGCCCCATATGCAAGTACAAGAGCACTAACGGGAGAGAATTTAAATTTGGACAATGCCAATAGCTGTGCTTCTAGTTCCATCACCTTGTGCCCACTGGCTCTCCCTAGTTCGGGTGTCTAAATTATGTGCAAGCTAGAGGTAAAATGCAGCCTGTGGATTAAGTATTTGGGTGCAGTGCAGGAATTGACTCAGGGCAAGGTGTAAAAACCAGATGTGCTTTCCTTTGCTATGTGTACTTTGCAAAAAAAATATTATGTCCCATAAAAGTAAATGAGCTCTAAAATTCAAAACTGAATTGCCAAATCTAAAGGAGGAGGTACAAATCTGTTAAGTGATATCTATTCTGTTGGAGTACTTATTGTTGCATCGGAAAACATTTATATCTTTACCATAAATAGTGGCTAAAATTGTATGTGATCACATATAGTAGCATATAGGCACATATAGGTAGCAATGCAATACACAGTATTTCAGGAGCTGCACAAGCTAATCCAGTCTACCATCCAGGCAGCTCACTTTCAATAAAACCGTATGCAGTTTTAGGAAGAAAGGGGTTAAGATTTCCAAAAGATATATTCCAAATGCAGTCATATTTCTCCAGGCTAAATCATCTATGGCAGGTTGCCCCAAAGCATGACATGTTCATGTAATCTCCTCTAACCGTTTTACATTACGTTGCTGGTCAACCTAAGAGCAAATTGGTTTTGGAAACTCCATCCACTTGGAAGAAAAAATACAGAACACAAAACTGTGTGTGGGAACAGGCAAATACCTATGCAGCAGGGTATCGCAGAACTTAGTAAGCATTAGGTGACACTTTCTTCAATTCCTCCCCTAACTAATGCCACTAGTCCCAAACAGGATAACAGAATGAATTTCTAATGATCTAATACGCCCATGACTTGGCCAGCAGATTAGCACGTGATTTGCCCTAGCAGAAGGATTACTTCTGGTTAGGCTTGAAGATATTAACACTTACTGTCACGTGGAACGCCCATGAGAAAAAAAATTTGAAAGGAATAGTCTCTGAGCACCAGAGGCTTTAGAAAGGAAATTGTATGGTGCAGCCTATTTTACCTTAAAGTTCTGACAAATAGCACACAGGGTGATGTATTGCCTTTAAAAAACAGGATAGCGTGCCTATTCTGGTATTAGCTTGCTTTAATGTCAATGTGCACTCTGGCTGTAACCCTAGATTTAACCCATGATAGGAGTAAATAATTCAGCCTATTTCAGGGAGAATTTTATGGCAAACTATAATTATTATGCTTTCCAACAACCGAACCCTTTGATATTTTAATACACGTATTTCGTTTTCGTACAATCCCTTTTATTCCTGCGGGTTTAGCTTCACTCTTCTATTAAAAGTTTCAAAAATATGATTTATCCCAGTCAGTAGATGCCTTTGAAAAAAAAAAAAGAGAGAGCGACTGAGACATTTTGATTGCAGGTCAGTTTTGTGCAAAACAAGATGTAGCCGTTAAATTTCATAGCAGGCATACAAAAAAAAATATGTTATTGGGTTTGATTTGTTCTTTTCTGAACTTCTGACCAGACCACATCTTTGGAACACTTCTCTACACGTACATAAATTGTAGGATGTGTTGCCAAACACGTTAATATGTTAACACTCGACGACACACTGTTATTTCTGGATAACATGACATATATATATATGGACTTTTGTACTTTGTCACCCATCATAAATTCAAAGAAAATGGCTCCCAATAAGGCTCAGCTGTTAGCTGATGAACGTTAAAATGTCCAACATTCATATAATTTGTGTCAAAGCACAAATTTCATCAGCCTCATTAGAACTACTGCATATGGTTTGTATTTGCTGCAACATTTGAATACAGCAGGCCTATAATTTGGATTTAATTCCAATATGTAATAATAAGGAATGTCTGTTTTGAGTTGGCATATACTGTATCTATCCCAGGCACGCTCAATTAAAAAGCTAACACCAAACCAAACTGATGATAGCACCATTTGTGATGTTCAAAGGCTTTAGCAGGCCTGAGCCGGTCATCTGTATATCATGCCAGCAACTGCTGATCCACATAAGTTGTTCTGTGAAAAAAAAATACTACAGACGTCCCTTTTATCTGTTCTTAATCTTTGTCAGCGTGTGACATGAGCACAGTGGGAAAACAGTAGAGACACACTGGTCACACAGTATTACTGTTGTGTTAAGTTCTAGCAAGCAATCTGCCCACAAGATCTCTATTCAGCCTTGAGATTGCTAGGTAACCTTTACTAATTTCAAATTATTTCTTTGTAACACCACACATGATTAAATAAATATACTAAAGTAAAGGATCTGTGATCGAGAATGCTCAGGACCTGGGGTTTTCCGGTTAAGTGGTCAATCTGTAATTTGGATCTTCATTCTTCAAGTCCACTAAAGAATCATGTAAACATTTAGCAAACCCAATAGGATTGTTTTCCCTCCAATAAGGATTAATTATATCTTAGTTGGAATCAAGTACAAGGTACTGTTTTATTATGAAAAAAGGAAATAATTTGAGTCTACGAGATTCAGAGCTTTCTAGCTAATGGGTTTCACAGATCCCATACCTGTATTTGAGATTCTCTAATACCCTAATGTGTATCATATTAACATTAGGGGGCACATTTACTTAGCTCGAGTGAAGGAATAGAATAAAAAATACTTCGAATTTCGAAGTATTTTTTTGGCTACTTCGACCTTCGACTACGACTTTGACTTCAAATCGAACGTTTCGAACCAAAAATCATTCAACTATTCGACCATTTGATAGTCAAAGTACTTCGACCACCTAGTTCGCCACCAAAAACCTACCGAGCATCAATGTTAGCCTATGGGGAAGGTCCCCATAGGCTTTCCTGGCTTTTTTTAAATGAAGGAAAATCATTCGATCGATGGATTAAAAGCCTTCGAATTGTTTGATTCAAAGGATTTCATCGTTCGAACGAAGGAAATGCGGTAAATCCTTCAACTTTGATATTCGAAGTCGAAGGATTTTACTTCGTTAATTAACCCTCGATATTTGACCCATAGTAAATGTGCCCCTATATGTAAATATAATGAAATAGTTAATTTGCATTGAAAAAACAACTGCCCCTGACCTTCCATCCCTTCAAATGATCCCCAGCACTTACATATACAGGTATCGGATCTCTTATCCATAAACCCAGTTTCTGCCATCAGTCCACTTTAAGTACATAACTGAAATTTTTCAACATCATTTGCTTTTTCTCTATAATAAAATAATCAGGTGTGCTTGATTGTAATTAAGATGAATAAATCCATATTGTTTCCAAAACAATCCTATTGGAATTATTTTATTTCTAAATTTGTTAGTAAACTTAGGTTTTGGTGATCCAAATTATTAACTAAAAACTCATATCTGGAAAAACCCAGTTTTTTTTTAGATTACATGCCTTGGGGAAAAAAATCCATAAACTGTCTTTAAAATGCAAATAATGAAAATAATACATTAAAAATATATTTAGAATCCTCTGCTTTGAAGATACACAAATAAAAATGAAAAGTATGCCTCAAAGGAGTTTTATCAAGGATACAACTGTTTCTGTGTGAATGGCCTAACTCTGTTATTTTCTTTGGATTTAATTGTATTAAATGTAACTTTAACCAATTTATTAAATATTGTAAATATTATATAACAATTGTAATAGCTGCATTTTGAAGCATCTACAGTTGTCTTTGCCTGTTTGCACGTAAAACAAAAATCGTTAATAATACAATGCCAGGTGATGCTTGTTTTACACATGCTGCAAATCATAGGGGATTAAACAAGCCGTTTAGGTATCATTTCTTAGTAAGTCAATTTACACGAGTCTAAATTAGTTGACTAGATAGATGCAAGAGTTTTAACTTGCATGAAATAGGACAAAACAGGGAGAAATATCACAGTTGGCTCATTTAATGGGCAAAGGTGATACAGGAACCCAAGTACTGCCACATAAGGGGTTTGCCTGCCAGTTGGAGCTCTATGATGAACTTTATATTACTAAAGTGCTGGTCAGTTGAGTGGGAATATTAGACCTGAACCTCCTCTTTCATTGATTTGTGAATGTATTTTACTTTGCCAGCTTGAAATAATGAAGAAGTTGAGGGAGAGTAACTTGGTTTTCCCTAGCAACCAAACACAACCTATGTGATAAATACAAGTGCATCAGTAATTCCTGTGCAGAAAATAAAAAAAAGTTTAAAAAAAAAACCCTGGCTTTAAAATGAAGTATGTCCTATGGAACGTAGAACTACAGTTTCCAGACAGTCGGTTTGTCCTTAATAGACATTTCAGTTTTCTGCCAGCTCTTTAGAATCATTCAATAAATATGAAGTCAAAAGTTCACGACAATGACCAACTGTAACCCAGTAATCCCTACACTGCTTCATTACAGCTTCATTACATTTCATGTATCACAAATAAAAACGAATATATGCCTGCAGGGGAACGGACGTTTCCTCATGGTGGTCCATCGTTAAGTGATGATTAAGGAATGGCAGTACTCCTTGTTTTAACTTCTTTAAAAAATAAAATACAAAGCATGTATTTTTTTTTCAAATTCTATTTCATTATTCTAATGTCCATTTAAAGCAGGCAGGGCATAATGCCAAAAAAGATTGACAAGCCTTTAGGGCAACAAAGAAATTTCCGATCCTGAGAAAAACTTTAATTGCAACAGTGTCGATAAGCATATTAGTGAAAATATGTACAATAACTGCCTACACCCTGCCAGTAAGTTCTTTACTCGTGCCTTTAGTGCTAGTGTTGATCAATTTTGCTTTAGTATAAAAAAAAATGCATTTAGTGTGGTACAGCCTATCCTGAAGTTATGCAGCTATGGCTTTTTTGTCTGGATTCCTCTTTCCATTTAATAAACCTGTTTTACTTTAGTTGAGGACCCCCCCCCCTCCATCACCGTTCCGACTGAACTAAGCAAGGCGATGAAAGTGAAGTTGGAAAGTACTGGCAGACTTTTAGTACTGTACTGCTTTTTTCAAGGTCAGCAGGCACTTCCTTAGCCAAATCCCTTACATCCTTTCTTAGCGTGTGCTAACTTTCTGAATTGTGGGTAGTGTAGTGTGTTCTTTATTATATAAATGACAAGACATATAGGGGCAAATGTATTAAAGGACAAAGTGACTAACGGGCGATGGCGTAAATTCGCTATCGAAGGAGATAGACTCTAGCACCACTTCACACTCTAACGCCAGGTAAATTTACGCTCTGGCGAATGGACGTAACTACACAAATTCACTAAGATGCAGATTTTAATGACTGTTAACTCTTGCGCAAGACTTGCCTTCGCCACCTCAGACCAGGCAAAGTGCCATAGAGTAGATAGGACTTCTTCAAAAAAAGTCCCAAAAAATGCTGCCGACTTTTCAGTTTTTCCGGGTGATAGGCTGCAAAAGATTGTAATTTTTTTTTAGGGTGCCTGGTTTCTCCCCTACATTTCCTAACATATGGCACATAAACTATACACTGGGCTCATGTGTAGGGCAATATAACAACTCTATTTTCTTTTATTAAGTTTTCCCGTGCTTGTGTAGTGTAATGTATTTGCTGCAACATATACGTCCATTGAAATTTAACTTCCTGCCGTATGCAAATTAGCCAATGCTAGCGCAACTTCGCTTTGCTTGCCGAATTAACGCTAGCGAAACTTCGCCATCATTCAGCGCCCTGGACAAAGCTTGCATTTTAGTGAATTAGGGTTGTCCTGACGAATTTTCGCCTGGAGAAGTTTGCCAATGTGAGCAAAGTCGTCTGAATTTCCTGAGGTTAGTGAATTTGCCCCATATTATTTGTCACACATTATCTCAGCAAATAATGCCATAAGCTAGAAAAATAATCACTAAGTTTGACTGCAAAAGTATTTATCATTACAAATGTAGGTACATGGTTCATCTGAGTACAATTGCTAATGACATTCAAGTGGATCATATACAGTACAGTACCTTAAATCAAGACTAAATTAAATTAAATTTACTGAACTAAAGAATGAGTGGGCATAATGTGTGTGCTTAGTGTCTTCCTTCCTGGTACTTAGTATAGGAATGGAACCTGTTATACATACTCCTTGGGAAGCAGGATTCTCTGCATAAGGGGTAATTTTCTTAATTTGGCTCTACATACCTAAACACTACTAAAAAATCATTTAAACATTTAGTAATCCTGTGGATCATTTGTCTGATGGTTTGTTTTACTGCAATAACCTAATGGCATCTTTTATTTCTCATTGTTATGCAGCCCAACCTATGGGAGTTGTAGTTGCACTACACCATACCTTCATCTCTTCCATTTAGCGAAGGCCCTGCCTTAAGTGTTGGTCTAATATAGCCCAGAACAATGTTACACCAGGTAAAAGTAGTAATGGCTACCCATACCATTAGCTACAGAAGGAACCCAACAAAAATGTGCTTTTTGCTTGTCCACAGTGTTACTATGCCATAAATAGCAGAATCAAGAAGCAGAACGCACCGATTTTAGGTGGTCACTGTATGTGGTAGATGTTATGTTTGCCATTCAGATGTATAGGAAGTCACTCTCAAAGAACAAGGGTGTTTGAATCATGATTTTCTCTTGGAGGAATGGAGCAGTCTTAGATGCCTATGTTCTCTCTGTCTTATAATATAAATAGTGCAGAAATGGTATGGTTGAACTGATTGTACAATAGCATTTGCATGCCAATATAATGTATATACAAAACAGAAGGAATTAAACTTCCTTTAAAAAAAGAAAAAGTCACTTTTGGGTCTTGAGTAACACACTTCTGCAAGATATTAAAATCAGAGAGTTAATGTGATTGGCATTGTTACTTGTTTTAGCCCAGATACACAAGCTGTCAAACTGAATCAAAGGCCATTTGCATTCTAGGGCATCATTAGCAAGATTACACCAGAAATTAGATTTGAACAAGACTCTGTGCTCCGTGCACTCAGGCTAATTATAAATACATATTGCAGCGCTGCCTCTGAGTGGAATTAATGTCGGCTTTCAGTCCTCAGACTAGACGCCCATTGGGAGCTGAAATATGTTTAGTCCTCGCATAACTGTGGTAATTCAATCTTTGTGCTCTCCTCCTTTTCCATGATGACAAAAGGGGGATATCCCAGCGGGACAAGGCCACCTGCGCTGATTTACTCCTCTGCCCACACCCACGCAATATGAAAAAGGAGACCTTCATTTTCTTCTCAACAAACCTCAGCTTGTCCTCTGTATTACTACCACTCCCATTGATCCCTCTAGAATAACGAGGGGTAGGGAACAAATTCTGATAACAGGGAGAGGCAAAATATGAAAAACAGGCACATATCTCTAGAGTGGAAAAGTTCACAAAAGAGATTATTCAGCTCTAGACATAGGAAAAAAAAAATTCACACCAAAGTAAATATATTGAATACTGATGGAGATGAAAAGGTTCTCCAAGTCAATAGCTGGCCACTTGAAAAGAAGAGATTTCGTTGGGTTTCTGATTGGCCCTAACTGCAAGGTGCTCGCAAAAAAATTAAGAAAGATTAGGAAAGTTAGAGCTAAGCATTCTGGGAGTTGTAGTTCACAGCAGAAGTAGGACCTACAGTTTTATTTCTGAACAGTGCAAAGCTGTATTGTTTTGCTAGCTGTATACAGGCATATTTATTTCTGTCCTGCCTGAAGAAAGTACCTCTAACTGATAATAATAGACACAATGTGCTTGTGCCTGTATGTACATGTCTACTGTGAACCTTATCAACAATATGGATAAATTTAGATCCTGTCAGAAAGTAAATGCAAACAGTAAGCATGTCATCAATCTCAGTCATCAATGATGTTCCCAGCTAAAGGCTTTATGTTTCAGGCAACTGGACTATCGGGTCAGCAACATAATTCTACTTCGGATTTCCACGGCAGCACAATAAACAATAAACTTCATTTCTGCAGCTAGATTCAGGTATGGTGTAGGAAGAGCAACTCAGATTGCTTATGATCTAACATCTGACCTCTTAATTTGCTTATAGAAATGAAAGGTCTAAGTGGACCATACAGAGCCTACCTTATGGAATTCCGACCTATCAGTCTGCATTATGGCTGTATGAAATAGCAAATTGCTCTGATCCTGACAGTTTATACCAAATGGCTTAAGAATAGAGAGTAAACTTTGCAGTGAAATGGTGTAATGGTTTAGCGCCCTTGCAGTGTTGGGGTTCTAAATTTGATTCCAGCCAGGGCAGCATCTGCATAGCCATCCTGGCATAGGGTCCTTCTGTGTATTCCAGTCCCCCAACCCCAAACACATTCAAGAAGGTTATTTGGCTTCTGACAAAATGAAGCATAATGTGTGTGAATACACAGGGGCATTAGATTGTAAACTGCAATGGGACACTATGTATAATCTCTGTAAAGTACAGCACAATATGTTGATACCATGTGAATAAAGACTAATAATATACATACCACTATGGATAAAAGGTGATGATATAAAGCTAAAGCATAAGCAGCAGGATAGAAAGTGCTGCACACACACACATGCTACTTTGTCTGCACTCAGTCACCTTCAGGTCCTAATGATATTTACTTTCTTTACTGCAATGAGTTGAACTTTGGGCACAAACTTTATTCACACATCTCCAATCCCTGGGTGGATACAACGCTTCATAAAATATAAATGTCTCAGTCTATGCCTGCAAATACTTTATGGCTTTCGTTTGTTTATGTGTGTGTAATGTTTGAATGCTCTTTCTGACCCTTTTGTAAGAAAGCATTTTTCCATGGAATAACACATTTCCTTCGCAATGTTACAGCAATACAATGTTACTGTAATTTATAAGCTTGTTATAATTCCTATCATTAGGGTATTTGCTGGTAACTTTAAGATGCCTTGTAGGAAAGCAAAGACATTACACTAATAGAATCAACTGCTGTATGTTAACTAATTTGCCTCTTTCTATGACAAATGCCCCTAACAGTAAAGCATTCTCAATGCAAATCTATATATGATAAGAACTAGAGGACAAATCTGTTTGCATTTCAACTTTAGCTATAGCAAGCAGTGAACTCTCTACCATTTTCCAATGGTAGACATTTGACTAGAAGTAGCCCATACCCTATGGCATCTACACAAACATAAGCCCGGAAGCAACTGTCTGAAGTTCCCAGTGTGGGGTGGTGGGACTAAGATTTAAAAAATACCCTTTAAAAAAAAATGTGAATTTGTCCACTTAATAAATATATCCATTCATATAGCCTATGAAGTATTAAAAAAGAATAACTATAATATATAAATAATAAAAGTAATGCCATCCAAATCATATACTAAATAAGTCTTCCATTACAGCGAGGGACAGTTAATCATACAGTACCTAATTCTCAGTGTTACTCTGGCCAAGGTAGCTGGCAGTTGAATAATGGAAGTGCACAGGTTATTGTAAGAAGCCATTTAAGGCATAGATAGTAAAATGTATCCCTGACTAGGCCCTCATTTAAGTGGGAAGGCATTCTGCTGGATTCCTCTGTGCTCCCTGGCTTCATTGCTAGTCAATCCACTTGGAAAAAAATAAAAAATGACAAGCACACTCTGAGAAGCTTTGCTCTTTATCAGTCTGACAAAGGTCAGCGATACAAACTAGACGAGAGCGGATAAGAATTCAGTGCCACGGGTCATCCTAATAGATACAGAAGGGGCTTCTTGCGACAGCAGCGAGAGAGAAAGGCCTTCACTATAAAACTTTTAATGAACACACTTGCTTACCTAGCAGTCCCGGCAGCCCTTATGAATTAAAAACAGCTCATTGTTTACCAAAGCTTTCTACCTATTATCACATATCTAATTAAGTACCACTGGCAGCTGTCAGGTAAAAAAATTCAAGCCATGCATGTTTAAAGGCACTAACCATGTAAATATAAAAAACATTAACAAAACATTTTTTTAAACTACTTGTGACCAAATACTTAATAACCTGGAGGAAACTGGAAAACGATTTTGTAACCCTGCCTGACTATAATACTGACTTTAGTAAACTGGCATTTCCAATGCAAATCTATCCCTCGTCTTTTGCTCATTTATGGGGGAATGTAATAAAAGTCGGTAACGGAAAAACTATTCGCAATGCGAAAAGTTATGCCTTTGCACGAACAAATTTTGCATTGGGCAAATTTAATATAGCTTTTTGGAAGATCGTTTGCGAATATTATAATTTGCACCAATGCACAGTCAATGTAATAAAACTTCTTACTGAAAAAGTCGTTATGTTTGCTCCAAAAGATTACGACACCTTCAAGCACTTCTTAAGAGTGCACCAATTCGCAATGCGCAATTATAGTTCGCAATGCAATAACGGTTTAAAGAACAATATTACATTTCGAGATGTGGATTTTTAGTCTTATTGGCGCAAATTGTTTTTCTCTTTGTGACTTTAATTACATTCCCCCGTATCTGTTTTATCGAATTAATGAAACTGACTTAATAGAGGCTTGTTAATCACTTCAAACTAAATGATTAATGCCTGGCAACTTTCTATAATCTACTTTTTGTTTGTAAATGAAATCTATAGAAAACATTCAGAAACCACCAATACAGAATTCAGCTCAAGAAATTCTAAAAGTGCTGTATAATATTATTAATATTATCTCGCTTTAATTCCAAGGTTTAATATCTAAAGTTACTTTTCCTGTAAACATAGCACTTTTTCTACAGGTTTGTGCTGTCTCTGAAAGAAGGTATAGAGTCAAATAAAGAAACATATCCAGTATATTGCTATAATGATTAAATACATGCATATGCATCAGAATTCCCCAGAATTTATTTTTTATGGGGTTTATTAATGCAAGTGTTCCTATGTGGTGAACATATAACAAAGCTAAAGTACAAAATAGAATGCCTGGAACCTGGGGTTTTCCGATTAAGGGATCTTTTCATAATTTGGATCTCTCTAATTTAAAATTAAATAAACCCAATAGATTGGTTTTGCTTCCAGTACAGATTAATTATATCTTAGTTTGGATCAAGTATAATGTACTAGTTAATAATACAGAGAAAAAGGAAATTATTTTTAAAAATTTCAGTTATCTGCTTATAATAGAGTCTATGGGACATAGCCTTCCCATAATTCCGAGCTTTCTGGATAATGGGTTTCTGGATAATGGATCCCATACCTGTAGTGCAAAGGGTCAGATTCAAATAGGTGACATCTCTATATTCCCTTGCAGATTGTCTTATAGAGCCAGATGTAATTCACTCAATTCATTTAATGTGTTCATCTCATTGTTCATCACATGAAAATATTGAAGTGGAATTGGGAGAAAAGTTAATCTCACCCATACATTTTCCCGTGATAAACCAAAAAAGTTTGAATCTGGCATAGCTTAATCTGATGTCACTTTTAATGCCTAATTCATGGTTTCCATCCAATAAGGATTGGTTTTTCTAAAAGAAGCCCAAAACATTTTAAAATTTTAAAAAGTACACATTCGCATCCAAGTAAATTTTACATGTGCACAGGATGAAATCCCAAATTCTGGATTGGAGTAGACTGCCATCAGTCTTCATGTCCACTGTAATACATTATTATATACAGTACATCTCCTTTAAAGGAGAAGGAAAGCTATGGAGGCATTTTATTGCCAATAGATTAGCTACAATAGTGCAAGCTAGAATGCTATATTTATTCTGTAGAATGTTTTACCATATCTCTCGAAGCTCTCTGTGTGTTTAGGATAGCAGCTGCAGTATTAGCTTGGTGTGGTATAACTTCCTGCCTGAGTCTCTCCCTGTTCACTCATAGCTCTGGGCTCAGATTACAGCAGAGAAGGGAGGGGGGGGGAGAGAGGAGCAAACTGAGCATGCTCTTGCCTGGGGCAAGGAGGTTTAAGCTGAAGGCAGGAAGTCTAATACAGAAGCCCATGTGTACACAATAGAAGGAAAGAAATGCAGGGTTTCTTTTGACAGAGGACTCAGAGCAGCACTACTTGGGGTTTTCTGGTATATTTAGGTGGACCTTTCTGATAAGGCTTACTTAGTTTTAACCTTTCCTTCTCCTTTAACTTATGGTATACAGCCTATTGGTTTCCTTAGCTGAATGCTAACACATTCTTTGTTGGTTCAGTATTACACTAAGTTATTCTGTACAGTACTTTGCTGATTGTCAGCACTTTAGAAAATACTGTTCTCATTTTTCAGGAATGGAAAAAGTCAAACTTTACATTTTGCTGCAAATGACTATATAACCTCTGTTCCAGAAAAGCAAAATTAGGTGATTTGTTGCATGCTTTAACATAGAATTCTTTTTACTTTACTTTTACAGTGTTCAGTTTAAGCTAATAAGTGTTTGAGGCCAATATTTAACAAGTCACATATTTCCATTGTCCCCTCGCCCCCTTGCTTATGCTTTTTACCACATCCTAACAAAAACATGACCAGAACTGGTGAAAAACATACGGCCCCAACTAATGAATCACATACTTTCCCGCAAGTTTAGTAAGTACTACCAGCTGTGACAGCCTTGCTTTGGCAAGGGAACCAGAGCACAACAAGGCAGACGCATCTGAACCCAGCTGTGCTGAAAGGCTATGAGATACTTTAAAGGGCAGCCTACGACAGCATCATTTTATTAAGAAGTTTATTGCAAAATAATGTGGGTGATTCATTGGACACTATTGCTGTGAAATCAGCATTTTTTGAACCGAGCACCCATTGTCTTAAGGCTGACCTACTACTATACACTTTTAAAGTAAAGAAGTGAGCTTCTTGTTAGGGTCATGCACAAAAAAACAGCCTGTTATTTCTGATTTAAATAAAACAGCTATAACCTTAATATTAAAATGGTCTAATGTCTTTTGATGGCATCGTCAAACTTGTCAATTAAGCAAAATATAAAATAGTTTTTTTATTCCAACAGCCCTTAGTTGACTATATTAATACATCCATAAAGAAGATACTGAGAAGATGCAGGCAGTGCCCATGGGCAATCACATATGCTATACAGTAGGCTACTTTTGTGTTTAAATAGCCAATCATTACATACCCAGGATATCAGCAACGCTGTCTAGGGAAAACCTTTTGCTGATCTATCCCTTGTCTGTCTGCTGCAGTGTCCAACATACCCATTAGAAGGTTGGTAACCTCATGAGCAGATTAAAGGTGATAATATCTAGCCAGGCAACTAAAATATACAAAGTGCACAACCCCAATAAACTGGCCTTCCATATATAGTGAAGTAAATTAAATCACCATATACTTGAAGAGTAGAATAATGTCTAACAGGGAAACAGTGATACAATCATATTTTTGCATGCATAAAAGAAGTACCTTTTTTTGTTTTGATGTTGAAGAAAAAGAGATGGAAATCTGTAGCAGGGTATAAGTTTTGCTCACTTTACTTTAAGAGATCACCATAAGGATTACCCCAGCCATGGTCTGGGCTTTTTCTAGGCCCAACTCAGAGTTGGGAGGGGTAGACGTTTCCTTTTTAAAAGGGTTACCTGGGAGAGTTGTAGTTGGCCAGAAGTGTCAGACATACCTAATCTTTAAATTGCGGAGGTACTACATCCACTATCTCTTTGGACCCCACTTGCTGGAGGGGGTGGTAAGTGCTGAAGGTGATGGAAGGCCTCAGTAGAAGTTAGTGTGAGGAAAGATCACTTTAGGAATAAAAGATAGGATCAGGGTATTTAGTCAAGCAGCCAGCGACTCAAACGAAGAAACTACAGCAGCTAGTATCCTGCATTGTAACCCCCCCAATATAGGGACCAAAGCGGTCTGGAATTCCTGAGGAAGCCACCACTGTGATGATCCTCATTTTACTGATAGGATATCAGAAATTCTGTGAAGACAAATTAAATGAATGGCAATACCATTTACATAAGTTAAATTAAATCAAATAAAAGAAAAGTCCTCTTAAAAGAGTGGCACAGTGGCACCATGATTAACAGAAGGGTAAAAAGGATGTTTGTATGTTTTACCCCGTCTCCCCAGGTCTACATGAATTTATACCCCAAAAACATATACTGTAGTAAGGTTAACTGGCTACTGATGAAACTGACAATAGTAAGTATCAACTTAATACGGTCTTTAGACTGTAAGCTTTACTGGAGAAGGGACTAATGTGAATGATATACACTATACAACTAGAAACTACTAGTAATAAATAATATTTGCATAACTGTAGCTCAAGGTTAATTCATACCATCTTTACACTTCTAATCTGTACACAATAACTTTATTTTTTTTAAATGATGGGAGGTTAAACAAAATGGCAAACAGACATCTGTTCTCCACCAAGTGCAGAAGTGTCATATTGTGGCCTGATTGTAATGTGCTGAAAATCTGCTGAGACATCTTGCTGCTCTTTAATAATCTGGACCCTATTGCTTCAACATGATATAGGTTTACCAGAGAATCATTATACAAAAAAAAACTGACCATTTGTCTTCAAAACCCAGAGTAATATAAGTGTCATTTGGATTGTGCTTGAGATTTATTCCTTCTGCTGTCTGCAAAAAGAGAGGTTATTGATTGATTGGCGCATGTTGTTTGCATATGCATTTCAGGCCAAACAGCAGCAGCATTGCAATAAATAAGTAAAAAGAAATTTGTAAAGCACAGTAAATGTGACTGTGTTCTTTATGGGCTCTCAAACATTTCCCTAACGTCCACCAATTGCGTGTCTGTGAATGATTGTGATGGGGGAGGGGTGTGGTGGAAGCAACTACTTAAATTTTGTTCATTAATATATTTATATATGTACAATATAGATTTAAAGACACTGGGCCTGATCCATAAAGCAGAATGCACAAAACACAGAGCGGATGTGGAGCAAAGCCATGAATCGCTTGGGATGTATTGAAAAGGTTTTCTAGGGAAAGAGCATTAACATCCCCTAATGCATTTCATACAAGAACCAAAACTCAAGACTTGCCAGATAATGACATCATTGATGATGACCTATGTTCATTACCTGTGGATTTGCCAGTTAGTAAATATTAGTCAGACAGCATTTACTAATACAATGCTATTCGCTTTCTTACTTTAAAAAAGGCCAACAAAACACCTAAGTATGGCTAACCCAGTGGTTCCCAAACTATGGGACTGACCCTATGGGGTGCCTGGAGCAGTGGCAGGGGGTTCTCAGCATGAAGCGCAATTACGGTTAGATATCACAGATATTTTGCCTTCTAGATGCCCCTGAAGGCCCAGCTAGAAGGTTCCGTAGATTTCTTAAAATTCTTACAAGAGAAACTTTTTTTCATGAAATACTTGTATAAAAAAACATTCTACCTAATGTCAATCTGCAGAGATTAGCAGTGGGTTCCAAGGAGAAAAGCTGCAGTTTAAGGTCTATTTCGTATGCCCAGGCAGCACTAATTGAGCGGTATAGCTTTGATCTGTTCTGCAGCGACGGAGATGCTGCGTATGCACACTACACCTGGACTTTGGACTTTGCAAAAGGTGAACATCCCCTATAATCCTCTGGTTCAATAAGGAAAACTGTATTTATAAATACGAGGGTGATTCTTCTGTGGTGTTCCTCCACAAAACAATGCCCCCAAAGCTTTAACTGATAATGCTGCTTCTCCTTGAAGAACCATTTGTGAGCTAGATATTATTTATATTATAAAGGTAGACCGCTGGATGGGGATGCATGTAAATCTTATATCGTTTGGTAATAAAAGACCTGGAAGGTCTAATCTTGCCCAGGCATCAGTTACACTCTAGACTTTTATAATATACCAAAATGGCCCCATGCTTCAGGCAGGTAATTAGTATATATAAAATGCCATTTTGAACATTTCATTAAAAACTGTTTTGGGGATCAGATATGTTATCTCTGACCATTTGCAAATTCATGTCCAATGTAGAATGACTGTGCCAGTTACTTTAAACGTTGTTCGTTGCCAGTACTTTTTTTAGGAGAGGAAAATAAGTCACTGTTTTTTTTTAACACCAAACCAATAAACGGTCTCCTGCTGCTAATGCATTACAGATTCTATACAATAGAGGGAAATTAAAATCTATTCTTATTAGGGATGGGATCCTTGCCATACAAAATTCTGAACATACACAATACTTTTGGAATGCCATGGTTTTGATTTGCCTCGCTCAAAGAGATAGTTGTTTCTTTCAAATAATTTACAGCTTAATCTTAGAGGACTATGTATGCAATTTTAGAGTTTTTCTTAATTCTAATAAAGAACAATTTTTTTTTACCAAAGCTCGAATGTTTACTTATTTGTTAAAAATTGTATTTAACAATTAAATTGTATCAAATTCATATTCTAATCATCTTTTTCAATGGGTCTACAAACTCTCAAAAATTTTTATATCACATAATATATATAAACAAACATGGAAGAACACTGTCTCAAAAAGTCGCCTTGCCAGGGTAAAGGTAAAAGTATCCATAACTGCACTCAAGAGAATCAGTGATAAAAATGTTACTTAACAAAAAGAATTCCAATGTTATGTGATTTTATTTTTTTTCAATTGTAAGCAAAGTATTATTTTTTCTTTTATCATTGAAATGCTAAAAAAAAGTATTAGGATTACAGTAACGTTTTATTATTTCAATGAAGTATCCAATCCAACTACACTATCACCTAAGTATATACTATTGTCTAAGTAGATAATTAGATGATCATAAAATACCCAGGTTATTTTGTGCACCTTTGTTTACAGGGGTTAGGTAATTTTCTAGATAATGCACTATGCATTATTGATGATATATAAAAAAGTAAATCACGGTAGCAGGTTGAAATGCTACAAGCTGTCAATGCTATGTCCTATTCTATTAATAGCAAATGAAGAAGAAATGACCTTAAGACAAGGCCACTAAATTCTGTGTCTTGTAAACATGCTGACTTCATTAACAAACTGAAAATTCTGTCTATCCTTTCTTGATTTCACTTTTTTCTGTTGCCACGCTGTGATTCATAGGCAGCAGTAAATGGTTTATGCGACCAATTGAGGCACCGTAAACAAGAGATCTTTAAGATCCCCCCCCCCCAATTGACAATTCTCCGGTGCCAGTTAATGTAAGCAGACAAACCCGTAATGAAATGGAGTGCTGCCTATATCTCTACAAATACAAGGAAATTTCAGCAAGAGCAACACATTATTGTTTTAATGAAGCCTTTGAAAGGAAACATCCTTTTTTATTTTAAGAACAACATACACACAATATAGCTATTTAATGACAGTTGCATTTAAGCTATACTGTTTCGTGATTAAGTTTGAAAGTGTGCATAACGACAGCACCAGTATTCCATCTATAGCTCACTTTGCATGAAACTCACAAATTTATTTTTTCATTCAATAAAAATTTACATTTCAGAGATAACAGGCAAGGCATATATTTGGCTGCTTTAATAGTGTTGAGTCTTAGAGTTGTTCCCTAATTATGCCATGTAAGATAATAGCTCTCCCCTTTAAATTAAAGACCTAGCTGTCTGTTGCATGGTGTGCCAACCTCTATATCTTCATTAAATGGTTATATATAGGCTTCTAATTATTGGAATCAATTTTTGTATCCACTGAGATGATTGCTGACACAGGTGTCACTACAGTATATAATGAAATGCCTGACATTTCTGTGCTTCCTACTTTGAGGCAATAGTTTAGGGAAAGCCCTTTCCTGTTTTAGCACCATAATACCCCTATGCACAAACAAAGGTCTATAAAAAATTAGTTTGAGAGATTGAAGTGGAAGAACTTAACTGATCTGCACAGAATCCTGACTTCAACCCAACTGAGCACTTGTGGGATGAACTGAACCAAGGCTGATCTCCAACATCAACACCCCTTCTTATATATGAATAAAAGCAAATCCCAGCAACAACTTTACAACATCTAGTAGAGCAAATCAAATTAATACCCTTGGTTTAGAAAAAGATTTGGCATCCATATACTATTGGCTATATAGTTTTTTATATACTTTTTACACTATAAATATAATAATATCCTGTTTTTTTTTTCATAAAAATGCAAACAAATCTTTAAGTGGCACCCTTATCTGCCCTGTGCCTGCATTTCACCATCTACAAATAAATTAATATAATTTAAATATACTACACAACACAGTCCAATGTCAGGTATCAACAAGGGATTCTGCTATGCCATGTAACCACCTGCTCAAAAGTTCAAATATACCTCTTCTAATATAATTTTTCTCTCCACTAAACATCAGCTACCTAAAGGAACTCTTTACTTTCCATTTTGATCTTTAAGTCCAATTGACATTTTCAGATATTAAACATGAATAGTGGCATCAAGCTGCAGCTTATTTAGCTCCCTGTCAAGGTATTCTTGCTTTTATGGTTCCAAGGATTTTCTTTCTTTCATATATGTTTCTATGTAACAAGATCGACAAACCACTTGTTTTTTATGCAACCACAAAACAGGTTGAATGAAGGTAATGGTTTGTGAGCTGAATTCAAACACTTTTTTATCCCTGATAAAACAGTATACTGAAGCTGCCTGGCAGTCATTTGGGATCTGGTGGTATAGTGTGCACACATTTAATTATTATTTATTTATTTATAAAGGGGCAAATACAATTCACCACTCTTTTATATAGGGGAAAAACTATGAAATATCGATGCTGATATAAACGTAACTCGGTATCATATTTATATAAACATATCTCAGCAGAACTTCCTGCTCAAACAACAACAGCAATATAAGTTACTGTGAATGCCAACATTTTGAGCCCATGTCTCCAACATAGTTTTTATTTTTTTTTGTTTCAATCCTAATTGTCCCACTGAGTAATCTGGAATTGTCTCTGGGTAAACGTCTTCATCTATAACCAAGGACATACTGTATATAAGGCAATGATTTAATGCACTGTTCTCTCCTGCTCTGAATAGCTGCATTTCTACATACAAGATAGTGTTCCTAGACAATAGTGCAATGAATATACTGACCATTAACTTTTTAGAATACCTCTGCCAAAGCAAGATATATGGCAGTCCCTACTACAAAACAAACTCATGCTGTTAACAGTGAAAAATTCTTCAGAATGCAACAATTAACTAATAAAGAGTTTATTCTCATTACAGCAATGGTGCACCAGCATGGTCAGAGCGATTACCATGTACATCTACAAAGAGTCAAATCTGAGCAGTTTGCTGTACTGGAAATTGAGTGGCAAAACATTCCAATTCATGTCATGTGCCACAGTCATTAAAGGAGAAGGAAAGTCTTTTTTTGCTTGGGGTGTCAAAAGTTAGGCACCCGCAAGTTATTGTATTTACTTATCTGACACCCTGGGCCAGTGCTCTTATCAGCAGAAAACTGCACTAGCCCAGGATTCTTCCAACAAGCACCACAGAGCCTTTCTGCTTCTTCTTTCTTCTGGCGGCTGTGCATGCGCGATAGAATGAAAAGCCAAACGTTAATAAAAAAGCCGGCTATTTAATTGCACTGCACATGCCTCACTGATCACTTAACTGAGAGTCTGTTCTAGATCAGCTTGCTGCTATCTTTGGTAATGAAAGTGTTAAAGCTGAGTATCAACAGCAGATTCGTCTCTGCCAGTGAATGTGAAAAGGCTCAATAGCAAAAAAAAAAAGAGTCAATAGCAGAAAAAAAAAGAGTCAATAGCAGATCCGATGTGTTAGCTGAGAGCCAATTGCAGATCAGATAGCTACTGTGTTTGGCACCGAATGTGTTAAATTGGAAAGCCATTTGCAGATAATGTAGCTGACTGAGAGCCAACTGTAGATCAGCTAGCATCTCTGTTTTGTAAGCTGAGAGTCAATAGCTGATTAGCTACACTCTCTAGAAAATAGTAGCAAATCTGCTGTCTCTGGTACTGAATGTGTTAAAGCTGAGGACCGATGGAAGATCAGATAGTTGCTCTTTCTTGTACCGAATGTGTTAAAGCTGACAGTCAATTGCAAATCCTGTATGTGCTCAGTCTCGAGAAAACAAATCTAGGCTATCTAATCGCTGCCAGTCCACAAACTACCCAGGCAAGCAAGCCAAGAGCTGCAAAGTTTCTAAGCAACATTTATCATTCAACTTGAACCAGCTCATCACTACTAGGATTTATCATAACGTTTCATTAGCCAAGATAAACAGAACTGCACTCTCATGTCTCTGTTTTCACAGGTTGTTAGCTGAAGAGCATTGATTAGTGCTAAAGCACTGGAATATTACCTTGTCCGTAATGCCCAGCAGTGCCAACACAGAACAATGAATAGGATGCAGCTTGCAGTGAGGATAACTGCAGGGACATTGACCTGAACACACACAACAATCACTGCTCTGTTAAGGCCATAGGCCAAGGGCACACTGGGCTGGTTCTCAGTGGATAAATAAGAATCAACCCCTACTTGTGAATCTATGCTTTTTTGTGCCTGGGTGTCAGCATGGGTGCAAGGACACGGAGCCAAAATGCAGTGGTTCCAGGTGCAGGCACAGAAAAATGCTGATTCCAGCATAGGGGCTGATTCGTGGCCAGCGTTTATCCGTAGGCTAAGAATCCCAGTGTGCACTGCATGAAGTGATAATCCCATCAGTGTGTATCGGCCATTAGTCATTAAAGAAAGTCTCAGAGGCTAGTAGCATTCCTGAGTGGGGTTCTGTTATGGGGTTTAGAAAAAAAACCCTCTGACTCCTATTCAATGCTACACATTACAGATTGTCTCAGGATAGTAAAAAGTCATTTGAAGGTAAACTATCCATTTAATGGACAGAGAGAAGACATCATTACCTCTGATAGGGATGGGCGAAATGTTACACCTTGTTTTCGCTGCGGAAATAATGCCCATAGACTTGTAGGGTCTTGCGCGTCAAAAAAAAAAAAAAATGTATCCAATTCAAGTACTGCATTTTTGTCCGAGCCCACTAAAATACCTCTTACCATGCTGTTCTCTCCAGGATCACTGTAGCAACAGACAGAGTAAATGAACTGTGCTGGCTGTGCTTTGGTTACAGGACAGGGAGAGAAAGCATTTCTATAACAATGTATGTTTATTTTTCCTAATTTCAAGCAGGAGTCCCCATTCCTCTGGAACCAAGAATGCAGGATGTTTGACAGAACTGTCATCAAGTGACAACTGTTCAACGACTTAGATATAGTGCCAAGAATTATAGTATATCCCACTGGCATCAGTGATTCAACAACTCTAATTTAACATATTCTGCATTAGTAAATGCACAATCATTAAAGCCATAGCATAGACAGCACAGCTAACACAATGTAATGCCATTATAGCACTCTTTTCCTTCTCTTACACAGAATAAACATGCATGCAGTAGAAGATCTAGTTAAAAAGTTGCAGAAAAGGGTTGTAGAACGCATCCATGTGCCAAGACAAGAGATGTGTGTAAGTATTTATTAAGGCTACATTTGAACTAAAGGTGAAGGTCAGAACTTGGATTGAAACTTGGCTCTGTCATTTTAAGTACACAGAACAGCCCAAACAGCCCCCGCCAACCCAATAAATAGTGACCGTCAATGGCATCTTACAGCAACCCCTCTGGCATTTGCCAGAATCCACAGCTTGCCAGTCCAGACCTGGAAACAGCTATCATGTACTAATTCATAACAGCGGCAGTAGTTGCAGTGGGTATAGGTGTCATGTACAGGGGGTTATTTATTAAAGGTCAAGTTTGTGAGGTTTTTTTTATGCCTTGAATGAACTCAAATGTTTTATGAAAAAGCTCTATTTTGGAAAAACTCAAATCAGTGAATTCAGGGTGAAAACCCTTCGCCAAAAAAACTCGAATTGCTTGAATCAATTAATTAACTAGATTTTGGTTCTATAGCAAAATTATTTAGCTGGCTAAGTCTATACCTAAGGGAAGATAAGAGGGTATCCATATGGCACTCTATACTCTACTGCTGGCTTTCCTGCTTCTATTAGAGTCAACATTTTTCTGGAAATAAAATATCTAAACTCTTTCTTTTCTAATAATATATTTACTATCCATTATGTTAACACTTTGCATCACTGCAGATATCATTTTTATCAGTCCAAGCCCCAGTGGTGCTTATAATCTAAGTCTCTATCACATTCAGGCACACACACTATGGTCAGTTTTATGAGGAAAGAATTAATTTTCCTGTATGTGGGAGGAAACTGGATTACCTAGGTGAAATGCACGTAAGCACTGGGAAAATATGCAAACTCACTGAAAATAGTACCCTGGTTGAAATCATAACAAGACCCAAAGGGTGCCAGACTGCAGTGCTATCGATTGCACTATACATTATACATTAAGGGGCACATTCACCAAGCTCGGGTGAATGAATAGAGGGAAAAATTCGCCTGAGTAGAATGATTCGAATAGAACGAGCGAAAAAACGCTGCCACTATTCACCCATTCGATAGTCGAAGTACTGTCTCTTTTAAAAATCATTCGACTGCCTACTTCGCCAGATTAAACCTACCAAATTGCTTTAAAAGCCTATGGGAAAGTCCCATAGGCTTCATTTCTAAGTTTTTGATCGAATAAAAAGGCATTCGATCGATCATTCGATCGAATGAAAATCATTTGATCGTGCGACTATTCCCCGCGAATATTCGCCCATTCGACTATTCGCCAGCGCGTAAATTCCCTATTCAATTCTATTCCCCAGTCGAATTTCGAGGGATTTAACCCCTCGAAATTCGACCCTTGATACATCTGCCCCTAAGTATAATTTTGATTGGCCAAGACAGTATCTTTATTGATACATTTAGGGGCCCATTTACTTAGCTCGAGTGAAGGAATGAATAAAAAAACTTCGAATTTCGAATGTTTTTTTTGGCTACTTCGGATTTAATCGTAGCGCTAATATTCGATAATATCGATATTCGAAGTCGAAGGATTTAACTTCGACAGTCAAATATCGAGGGTCAATTAACCCTCGATATTCAACCTTAAGTAATACTTGGAATTTAAAGTAGGGCATGGGTGCTCAGCTAGTCCAGAGTAGGACACCCAGGTGAACTGTATTAGTAATGTACTTGTTACTGTTGTGCTGTAAATGGAATTATTCTTCATAAACTTTACATGAACACAAAATGTCCCAGGCAAAATGACAGCCCTTGTGTTTGCACATTGCCCTCGGGTAGAACAGTCCTACATTTTAAACGCTTAACTCACCCAGTCTGGGTAAAAGTCACAGAAGGCAAAAGCAAACTTTGTGGTTAGATTGAAATGTTCAGCTTTTAAAATGTGTCTCACTTTCATTTCATTCTGTTGCAGTTCTGTTTGATCAGAAATTTCTTGGCAAGCTTTAGTCCCGGGTTTTAGCATAAGCATAAATGCACCGGAGACACTGTTTTAATAAGTTATTTTGTTAAGGGTGTTTTGTGTATTTAAGATATTTGACGTTTGGCACTTTGTGTTGGAACTCATATTCAAAGGCATAGCATGGTCCAAAATATAACTGTAACAGTAACTGTATAGTAGACAAAAATAGCATTAGCCCATTACATTAATAGGTGCACTTGTGCACAATTTTCTTAATGAATGGGCACTCAGCACAACAATGGAGAAGTGTAAGGAGCAAAATGTACCTTTAATGAATAGCATTTACACAGGATCATCAAGTCAATTGGTAATAGACTTGCCACGGAGGCTGCACAGTGGGAAGACTGGGATAATGGAAATTATTTCTTAATTCTTTTCTATCTTATAAAGCAACTGAAATCAATGGTTAATAATTTTAGTTAGGTACTTCCATTAAACATTTTAAAATAAGTAATCATTACCCATTCTGTGAATTATTTCAATAAATGGGTCACATGATCACAAATAAAATCACCAAAGAAAAGACACTGATTATCGATGAGGAGGATGAATGTGAAATATTAGCAACTGGAGCCCATTAAGTTGTGTTCTGCATGATAACTGATTGTTTTAAGGAACTATAACAATAATGTGTGCAGGTAGATACCTGGAAATTTGCAACAGGTTTATAGTTTAAAGCGGAAGCATATTTAGGCGATCATGTATTCTTAATTAAGAGAAATTAAAGTGTTTCCTAATCTAATGTAATTTGTATGTGTACAAACAGGGGCAATGTTATTTTGCTAACTCAGGCAGAGATGCCGCCCCTGACATCAGTCCAAATGACCTAAGCTTGCAAAAAAAAAAAAAATCCTTGCAGCTAGTTTGCAGAAAGACCCAACTACAAAGGCCAATTATAATCTTTCTTTCTAGTTGTGTTGGACATGACTTCAGATTAATGCACACAAGTGGAAATAATGAAAAGAAGCTAATTCTGTTTATGAACTGAGCCCAGAGGCTAAACCAATATAGTTAGGGGGGCTGTGATGGGCTGCCATCTCCCTGGGAAGTGGTGGGATAAATAATGTATGCATCAAAGGCCTGAGCTTGTGGCAACTTATCCAGAAAATTTAACTCTTTTGCCGCTTTTGAGGTTGTTCTTGTACTGCACTCCAAAGTCTGATTTAAGCCGGTTAACACACCTCTCCTGAGATGCAGTTATATCTGACAAAGAAAAAAAAATATCCAAATAATCCTATTATTACCTATTCTTAAAGATGTGACTGGTTAATATCACATACATCTTTATTATTTCACTTTCCCTTGTATGCCTATGTATTTAAACACATTGCATTATTGAACCTGCAAATTACTCAACAATTTAGATTTTATTGATGATGGATTTGTTATGTATTTCTTCAGATGTCATTTTTAAAAGCAACCAGGATTGGACTGGCACTGCCAGCCCAAACCTGCACCGCTCCCTGACCTCTCGTATTGGTAGCATCATGGAAAAAAAAGGTATGCGCAGGGCAGGAGGCTGGTAAAGAGGAGTTGCAGCTGGGGGGATCAAATCATTTGTGTGTGCCAATATTTTGTCTGTCTCTTTGATAACTACACCGGGAAATCATCTGCTAATTGAACCATGTGCAGGAAGTTTGACACTTTTCTGTTTAATCAGGGTGCAAGCCCAGATGAATTCTGTTATTTTATTTTAATTATAGCATTTCCGATATAGGCATGGCAAAGTCACTTTTGCATTAAATAGAACATTTTTTGAATTTCATAAAGGCTATAATGATATCAGTGGCAATATTACATTGTTACATAGCTGTTAGATTTTAAAAAAGGACATCAGAAGGAACATGTTCTGTTGTATCACTAGCTAATGCAGGCAGACACTTGTCTCAACAATGCCAGGTTTTTACTTTCACTGGAGTCACACTGATGCATTTGGCAATAGCAATGTTCACAGCATCTCAGGAAATCTCTAATCATATAAGAACTGGAGTTATTAAAATAGTTTATTAACACAAGAACAGAAAAGTAGTTGTAACATGCCAGGAACTACCCAGACTTTTATACTTAAACTTTATAGTTTATTGCACATTTATAGTAAGTATCTTTTTATTCAGAGGTTTCTTGTCTCTTAAAATAACAGATACAAGATACATAACTGACATTTAGATGACATTCTGGTGGTTATGTGTAGGATACCCATCATTAAAATGGGGGGGGGGCCTGATTAACTTTAGAACACTAATTGCTAACAGGTACAAAATGCTACAGTGCCATAATACAGCAACCAAGCATTTTATGGTATTGATTTTACTGTAATACACTATTAACTTTCACTTGGTAACTGTGGGTTACTGCACCTGTATTACTAACAGCTGATCTTATAATATTAAATGATGTTTACTCGATAAAAGCTTTGGTGTTATAATGTATATCAGCATGCACAAGCAAACAGCTTAGTGAATATATTGGATATTGTGCATGTGTCTGTGCATGACAGTTTGAGAGGAAGAGTGATATAGCAATAGGACAACTAGTGGTTACAACATGAAACCTCTATCCCAAGCAAATTTTATGTTGGAATATATTTATATCTTGCTACTTTCATTGCAAAATATTGGACATAAGCAGACCAGAGGAGAATGGAAGACAGCTGATTCAGAGATTTAGGTGAGAAATAAAAATGGATAGAGCAAACTTGGTTTAAACTTGGTGTAAATAGAAACGCATGTTATTTCAGTATTCAGTGGTAAACAGTGGGCAGATTTGCCCCTGGGCAGTAACCAACAACAACCAATCAGATAATTGCTTTCAGTGTCTAACTTTCAGCTGGCTGGAAAAAAATTAATCACTGATGGGATACAGCTCAGGTGCAAATTTGCCAACTGTTTATAAATGAGCCTCATTGTCTTCATAATAGAAACCTATCCTGTCTGATTTACAGTGTAGAACAATATCTGTGCTGGATTACTAAAGAATCATTCATGGGAGCTTGCAGGGAAAATCATATATTCTCTTTCTACTCTGGGGAAGGTTGCAGGGGCTGCACTGGAAAGCTTAGGCTTATCTGATGCACATATACAAGATAGACATTGGCATCTCTCATTGGTTGTCTCCTATGGGGGTTTATTTGGATACAGTGCAGGGAATAGTTGTCTAAGTCTCTCGTAGGATGGAATGCTAAAGCTTGACAGTTCCTGTCTCTGTACGATGAGAAAGAATCAATACTTGTGGACTGCGGCAGTGCCCTTGGTGTAGAACAACAAACATGCAGCGTCTGACATGTTTCTAGGTTCTCTGTGGCAAGGGGTACTCGTCTGATCTGTATCCAGAGGCACCAAAGCGGCCTCCTCACCTTAATCTACCCCCTCCTTCTGCCCTGTGATGTCTATAGCATGTTGCTCAGGTACAGAGAGGCATGTGTCCTAGCCTACAGCAAGATGTCACTCAATAAATCACACCTATCAGAACGATACATGAACACTGAGCTCTGGGGGGTTCTGAAAAAACGGGATCAGAAGGACAAAGTGCAGAAGAGATGCTGATAATTATAAGCAAACTACTGGATTCACTCAACATGGTGACTCTAAGGCATTTAAAACAATACCAAGGAAAATATTTTCTGTAAGAGATTGTCACTCTCGGATTGTACAGCAGAGCACAAAAACTTCACACACCCATATATTTTGTATATACAAACACACACAATGTTGAAAAAGTAATGCTCACAGGACTTACAGCAGAGATAGAAAATAAGTGATCCCTTTTTCCTATATTTTGTCAGAAATACACCTGTTCTCAGTACATGAATGCCTGTCATACCTTCTGGTTTAAAAAAGTAGGCAAACAGACCCATTGATGCTCCGCCTTACGCGTTTCTACCCACTGGTACTTAATCATAGTGTCTATATATGTATAATTTTTGAAATTTGACATTTGGGCCCTTTTGGACTGGGGGCCATAATCCAAGAAATTTTGGCCCTTAGGACTGTCTTTATAGACTGCAGATTTTGAGCTTTATTAGTATTGTATACCTTCTGGTTTAGACATGTTGTGTGAACAATAGAGGTGTTACAAGTGTGAACAATGCAGGGGGATTTCAGGAGTGAACAATGCAAGAGTTTACAGTCTGAATTTTAAGTGTAAACAATGCAAGGGGCAGTTAATCTCAGTACTGATTTAAAGTTTACACAAGGTAAGCAGTCCCAACAGGTAGACTTTTGTATGGGGGGCCACACAAGGGGGAGTCATGGGCTGCCAGTTGGACAGCATTGATCTAGTTCATAGGCCCAAGGCCAAAAGATCTCCAATTTATCCAGTCTAACGTTCAACATCTGTAGCCACACAGGAGATATATCTTTGCATGTAACCAGCTTTAGGCTTGCTATGCCAATGGGCTATCTTCCTTTTCCATGAAAATATATGCTATAGAACTACTAAATTTTAACTGCAAAAATTTGTAAATAAAGCATCTCCCATCTCATTTGAATGAGCGTACATAGATCCACAACGCACTTGTACTATTAATTACATAGCACTATATATTCATCAGCACATTACAGAGCTTAAATATCTTTGACATCAGTCCCTACAAGAGCTGAGAAACAAATTACAACATTTAATTATAACGTATTAAGTATAAGATTGTAATACAATTACATTCATACCTTCTTGTCGTGCTTTTTGTTTATTTTATTTATTTCTACTTTTAATCATACTTTTTTTCGCCAGTCTAACAGTTTAGGATTTTCAAGTGTTTTTTTTTTTTGTCTATTAGTATAATATTATAGAAACATCCCTTCCATAAACCCTTTAGTATATATCACATGGTTTTGTTTGCTTTGGAAATCAGTTTGCACTAGGTCTGTTGTTTTCTCTCATTTATTTTCCAGTGTCTGTGCCATTAACCAACTTGGCGTGGAATTAAGCAGAGGACAGCTTTTGTATAGCATACTTTGGAATCCTGACTGCTTCTTGTTACCCCCTTCCCTGCTGTTTGAGCCCAATCATCTGAAATTAAATTAGGCACAGACAAGATGCTTGGAAATCATAATGACAAAAACAAATAAAAAAAGACAACAAATAAAAAGCTCATCCAGTCTATGTTCAATAAGTGTAATGCAACAGGTTCCCCAGGTGGCCTATGGGTAGCTCGGAATGCTGTTTGTATTTATAAGCTGAAACAGTTTGGTATTCTCAAATAACTGCCCGTACTTTAAATAATTTGTTATTTTTATTTGGTTGGACAATTTGTTCTCTAAGAAATAGAAACATTCGAAAGTACAGTATACTCACTAATAGAAATGATTTTTCTTTAACAAACATGTTATTCAGTTTTGCCTTCTCCGTGCAACCAAGCATGCTTTATCATTACTGATCAAATCCTGCTATTTTTCTGTTGCATAACTATTGTCCTCCAGCCCGTGTGACTTCCCTCTGCGTTTATCAGAACAGTGACCTCAACTGAATGCAAAATAAATAAACAAATAAAAAGGAGGATGGGGGCACACCATTTTCTCTCTATGGCACAAGAGGAACAAAAATAAGTAAGCCCATTATGGGAAGTGGCTCTACTATTTGTTGAGTTTTTAGCATGAATTATTTTTGGGTGTCCATCTCAAGCATGTCCAATTACAGTCAATAGCAAGTATACCTGCAGCATTTCCCAGCATGCTGATTTCCACTAAACAATAGAAGCAATAAAAATGTCATGTGTGATGTGGCCAAGGAAGTATGAACCTATGACTAAGGGATAACTCCCGAAACGCGTTAGGTTTTTCCAGCAGGAATTCCAATAAACCCCATTTTCAGAAGTGCCATCTGCCTTTCGAGTCTTTGCCAAGGAAGTATGGGTTGGCCAGGCACTAAGATCTTTGATTGACCTAAAATACTCATATGCAGTTTAGTTTAACTGATAAGAAGTTAGAGTTGACAATTCTGCATTGGACAGCAATGATATTGCTACAAATAGTCCAATTAAACATAATAAATTGTACATGTGCAGTTACCAATTGCAACCAATAAGGTATTTGCTCTCATTTGTTAAATTCCAGTACAGTGTACTGACTAAAACCAATTGGTTGCAGGCAGGTCCGGACTGAGAACTAAAATAGGCCCTGGCATTTCAGGTACACAGAGGCCCAAACAGCCCACATAGAGGCCCAATCAGCCCCCACCAGCCCACTTAATACTGACTTTCTATGGGACCTTATAGCAGCCCCTCTGGCATTTGCCAGAACCCACAGATTGCCTGGTTGCAGGGGGGAACCACACAGTTACATAATAGCAACTATGTAAGAAAAAATGTTGAAGCTTGGGTTGTATTATAACAGTTTAGACAGTAAAAATTATGTTTGATGCCATAATAAAAAAGAAACCCATCAAGTCGGGTGGCAACTCAATTAGTAAACTAGTCCTTTAGCAATGGTCCAGAATGACATTCAAATGCTGAAGATGGTCTAGCAGGGATTTCACTGAGTGTCCTTAGAAGCAATTATTTCTACCACAAATGCTTAATAAGCCACCGGCAATCCAAAACAAATTTCTAACAACAAATTCTGTATAGAAATGTGAATTAAAATGCCTTTCTATACATTAACTACTTCCAGTGCCCGTGACTACCTGTGCCTACCTGTTAATCTAACTTTAAATCAATGTATAGTGAGTTAGTATTCCTTACATAGGCATGTTTAGCTGCAGTAAGGGGGCCAGCACAAAGATTTACTCCCTCAGCAGCAGAGTAATTCATCTGATTGACAGCTAGACCCAGCATTACTGATCATGATTGCAAATGCACAGTGTACTTTTGGGGAGCAAATTAGTGTTTTCTGTATTCATGACATACGTTTTTAAAACCCTGGAGAATCAACATAGAGTGACCTGATATTATAACAAGAGATCTTTTATTACATGCAGACAAGTAAAATGTAGTAAGAGTCAACATTCCTGAGTTAGTATGACCCGCTGGTAGAGATCACTCTCACCGTGGAATTCTGAGAGGTCTCCTTGGAGAGACAATTATCACTGCCAGGCAAGACTAAACAAATGTATTTATTTGCCCACGCATACAGTTGTCTCCTACACAATTTCTAGGTATTTTGCATTAAGCAATAGGGTATGTTGCGTAACTATATTTGACTATATTTATACAAACACAAGCACTGACCACGGGTCAGTGGATACTACATTTTGTTTACATATACACACACACAAAGTCACATGACAATTCATTTTATAAGAAAGAGTAAATAAGAAAACTAAGTTGTAGATAGAGACACATAGACAAAGAGAGATAGATAGATAGATAGATAGATAGATAGATAGATAGATAGATAGATAGATAGATAGATAGATAGATAGATAGATAGATATAGAAAAACTAGGCAGCTCAATATTGTACAGCACATGTGTCAAAGTTTATTTGTCAATAAAAGGGTCAAAACCAATACGTTGACCCAGCAGAGCTACATCCGTGAATTGACAAATGGTACATTCCTGTAAGTCAGCAAACATTGCTGGTCACAGTTCACTGCTGCTATGTTTAGAAACAGGAGCTTCATGAGTGAAAGTATTTAAGTCACATGGGCCATGTTTTAAAGACTAAAGGTGCATCACGTGTATAAAAAAATTTTGCAACAGCCGATGACCTAATTCTCAACCATTCTGACATCAGTGGACAGAGTTAAGTGGGTATCAGTCTTATGTCAAATGTGGCAAAACTGCCCATGCTTCATATGATTGGTGTCTGCTGTTACTACACACACACACAGTATAGATCTCTACTTGAAAGTGTGAGTATGCATTTTTGGGCAAAATTCTTCTTAGTGACAGGTTGGCTCCATTGAAGTCTGTGGCATGATGCATGGGCTGGTGTGGTCACATCTTGTCTGATTTTTAGCTTTAAGTGGCATTATTTCTTCTTTAAATCTGGCTATTTTAAAAAGCAAAATGTGCGCTGAAACGAATGCAAGAAAAAAAAAAGCTTTACATACCTATGAAATGTATAGTTCCAGGTGTATTCAACTTTTAGAGGCCCATTTATCAAAAACAGAATTTATCAAAAAATGTTTTTCCCCTTATTTGTCAATACATTTTCCTGAAAATTTCCTGTGCAGGAAAAAAACCTGAAAAATGTGTGAAAAATTCATATCATACAAATTTTTAAAATTTTCTGCTTGAAAACTCTGACTTTTCTGATTTCTGCCTGAAAACCACAAAATCTTAGCATTATGGCACAAAAACCAGCGCAGAACAAGATATATTTGGGACTTCTCCCATTGACTTATATGCACCCTCAGATGGTCCGAGAAGTTGCATTTTCAGATTCTGACTTTTTCCATCCTTGGGGTAAAATAAATCCCGAAAAAGTCTTTGGATTTTTGGACTTCAAAGTGGACCTGTCACCTACACATAAAAAGCTGTATAACAAAAATTATCAAATATTACCTGCCCCGCCTCTATGCCTTAGGCATAGAGGTGGGGCAGTCAATTACTTTCACTTTCCATTCAGTACTTCCTACATGTCACTGCTCTCCTCACATTCCCCCTCACTCCTAACTCTCTATAGTTGTGAAGGGCAATGTGTATGGGCATTAAGTCCCCCTTCCTGGTGCATACACAAGATTTTAGGGTGATATAAAACTTGTCTTAATAACAGTGTCCACAAAATTGCTCCTGCCTGCGTGCTGTGATTGTGTAATTCCAAGACTGAAGGAAACAAAATGTAACCAATAAATGTAGTGTAAGTAAGTTTTATTTTACTCAACTAACATGATAAAAAATTATTTGGAATTATTTCTTAGGGTGACAGGTCCCCTTTAATAAATAACCCCCTACATGTTTAATGCAAAAGTTTTATTATAGAGTTTGTTTACAGGAGGCAGGAAAGCCACACAAGCAAAATGTAAAAAAAAAACAACTTCTCAGAACGAAGAAATTGTTATGATTTTAGAAATCTAAACATTGATTTATTACCATCAAGCACACACAGCGCTTGCCTCAGAGGACAAATAGAAAAGGGCCAACTGCACTAGAGTTCCCTAGGCTTTGCTTGCACGGCTGTATAACAAGCTGAATGATAATCCCTGCCAGATAGTGTAGCTGTTAAAATAAACAGTGAGCTAAAAGGCATAAAAAGCAGTTGGACTGAAGCCTCACCCAGCCAGAGAAATAAAGCTACAGCAGATGGGTGTCATAACAAGTCTGGTATTCAGAGAAGATTTTGGTTTGAAAATAACCACACTTACAACCTTACTCATAACCGCTGGCTGAACAAAACAGCTGTAAACACAGCCTTTGTGATCGGGATCTCAGAGCTTGTAAAAGAGGAGAAAGAAAAAAAAAAAAAGAGGGTCCAAAGTGAAAGTATCTGGTTCACCACGGACTCCTTATGTGTGCTTTTAATGAATAAGAATTTCTTGAGTGAGTAAACATTTCCTCAATTTAGGCAAGAATCAGACAGAGGAACATTCCTGCGGTAATTGAACAGAGGGAAGACACTTAAACTGTGACAAACTACCCTCTATGGAGCAAAGCACATGAGCAACTGGTGGCTGGATTTACTCGATGATGCTTGCTTGATGCCTGTAGAGGCCAGGTATCATAATGTGGTTTGCAGCTTATGTGCTTGCAAGTCACATTGACAGACAAAGCAGTTAGATGATCCAGCGAGTGCCTGACACTGATGCCTGCAACTTATACCTACATTTAATGGCCACAGAGAAGTTGTTCAGAGTGACATTAGCATAAGGGTTGAGAAGACAAAGCCTAGTCCTTTCTCAGTGCTGCAGATTTATATTGTCAATTAACCTTCATGGCTTGGATATTTACATACAATGTATTTCTATGTTGATGGCATGATCCAGTTCAAGCAATGTCAAAATACATACTTAAAGTTGCACCGTGCAACTTGCCACTCCAACTACTATAATACCAAGTGACATCAGATATTGTATAGAGACATATATGCAGTACTCTAACTGATAGAGGAACTAAAATGCAGAACAATGATTCAAATAATTACTATGTCTGGTTTTATGTTTCCTGTTCTAAATTCTTGATGAACCTACTATATAAGTCTTTATACCCTTACATTTACATTTCTAGCATTACTACAGGCAATTTCCAACTTTAATTAGTTGCTACCAAATGTTATCTACACACATCATCTATGCAACCAATCCATCACCTTTGTTTCTAACCAGTATATAAACATACACTATATACTAATATTTAAAAAATCACATGCAATGACAAAATAGAACATAAAACAAAAACATGATAATACTCTGTAATGCTATACAGCATATTATTTATATTGTATAACAAGTCTAGGGGTAAAAATTAGCATTGCGGGCCAGACAGTCTCAAGGACCTAGAAACCTTTACAGTCTAAACAAATACTAGAGACAAGGCATTTTACTGCCGTCACCTGCAAGACCTTATTACATATGGATCCCTTATAGTTATACGCTGCTCTGCTGCATCAATTTATTTTAATCCCTTATAAATTAGTGATCAGTCCCAATCCACAGAGGCAGGGACACATTTTTCTTGCCTGCTACTGTAGTTGTAGGAGCATAAATTTAACAGAAAGGCACAGAATTAATTGCAAATCGTTCAGTGCTTGAGGACAGCAAGTACCAATCTATTTCTCGAACCAGACACACATCACTGCAGCCAGCAAGATCTGCATTGCACAGCACCGTACCAGTGTCAGAGCCAGATGTTGCTTATGATAAAGTATAAGAAATTCTTAACATTGTTTATATATATTATTAGCCAAAAACTTCCCACAAAGTATTTTCCCAAAGACCAAAAATGTTATTCGATAGGAAGGTCAGACTGGGAGAAAGGGGTTTTCTGCCTGGCAAACCCAATTAAACCATTCAGTACATGAGCTCTGTAGGGGAACACGTTAGCCTATCCACCTCAGAGATTTTTTCATTGGGCCATATCACTGCTATTATCTGCTATTTCAGATATGAAAAAGGCTAATTCAAGTCTATAAGAAATACTTCTGGTAATGGGTCAGGAATTAGTATGAGAATGTCAATGATGTGAAGGCGAGATCAGCCCCAGGTAACACAGAGCAAGCCAATTACCTAATCTGTGGTGTAGAAAGAAGAATGCGCACTGCGGAGCTGTCACCAGTAGCACAACCAGAGGACAGAGGTTAACAGTCAGCAGGGTGGGACCAAATTTGAGAAAAAAAAGTGAGGAGACCCCCGTAATGTAAGCTTTGTTAGGCAGCCACTGTGCAATCAACCCGAGGTACACAGCCCTGACTATTGACCTACACAGCATGATCTGGCAATAGCAGAGATTAGACAGATAAACAGAGATTTATTTTACCCTGTAGGCCACTGAAAAAAACCTTCAAGCGTTCATTAAATTACATGTTTTATACTATATCTTACATCCTCTCCTTCATTTTAGAAAGTCTGAGAAGTACTTAAAGGGGAAGTAAAGACAAACACAGCAGAATTGTGCACTAAATATGTATATAAAAATGCATACACACACACACACACACATATATATATAAATATATATATATATATATAAATGTATATATATATATATATATATATATATATATATATATATATATATATATAAAATTTACAGTCTGGTCATTTCTCTATGGGACCAGACTGTAAATTATATCCTTATAAACACAGCGTTCTGACGTCAGAAGGCGCCGTTTATAAGAGGGGTCCCCGGCCGCCGAATTTGACGCAGTGCGTCCGAATTTGACGCCTCATGCTTTTATATGGTCACATAACTCCTCTGTGACATAATATCTTTATAAATCACAGTAGGGGGTACATTATCCACTATATATATATATATATATATATATATATATATATATATATATAGTTTCTCTTTCCTCACTATGAGCCAGAGTCAATTTATCATGTGAAAACTCACGGATGAGATTCAATTCGAGGAGAAAAAAACTTTTCTCCACATTGGGTTCCAGCAATAGAGTTTTCACTTGATAAAAAGTGAGATAAGTTTTTCTGAATTGAATTGCAACTCGAATGGAATCCTGTCCATGAGTTTTCATGTGATAACCCTTTTTCTCTCAGAATTGAATCTGGCCCTTTGTGTGATGATCTGGAGCATAGGTTACTGTCTAAAAAAAAAAGTAAGAGTTTTGCTGAGCTAAGCACTGGCAATAAAGCAATCTTCACACTGAACCTGGCTTTATTCCGTTATTACAAGCAGAAAAAAAAGTAGACCCAATTTAAAGAAACCACTTCCCAGACCAAAGTAAAATTTCCTTTGAAGTCCACCAAGACATAAGAGTCCATATGTGCCTTAATCCCTAAAACTCTGTGTAGTTCCACTTTCAAACTGTACCAGGGAAAAATACTTTCCAATTTAAGAAAAGTAGTATCTAAGACACACAAAAAAATATTCCCATAAGGACACAGTGCTGTAATTTCATTGTTGCCAGGATGGAAAAAAAAAATACTAATAATGCAAATATTTTATGAGCATCATATAAATTGACCTCTTTACTGCAATAGTAAATCTAATTTTCTCTAACAATAAACATGTGGGCCTAGTCAGTGGAAAAGAAGCCCCACCTTAATTGAACAGAGCGCACCCACCGGGCACTTTTTTTTCTCACTGATCTGTGCATGAAGCATGAGAAAAGATGCTCAAACTATTCTGCTGATTAAGAAGAGCACAGATCAAAAACACATTGCCAAAGCATCTGCGAGTAGGGAGGCTAGAAAGAAATGTGCCATTCCTCAGAAAGGTAGTTTCAGTCACTTTAGTGTATTTTGGTTTTATAAACTTGCTGATGTTTCAGTTCCATGCAGCTCTCAAACATAATGCTACACCATTCTTACATACTTATATTTCTATTTTACTAAAAGAAAACAGGTGGCTTACATCTGTTTAACACCCACATTTATATGCCAAGCTCATACAAGGGAGCATAATGCAAAGTTGGCCATATGTATGTAGAGATCCATACGGGTTGCCGAATGAGTGGAACTATTTTCTATTTCTTTTTCACCCACGTGAATGATCACTGAGGTCATGAAATGCTGATTTGGTCCTAGGTTATTGGGATTTTCTATCCAGCCTAATTCATGCCTGAACAAACTCAATCATACAACTGACACCTAATCTTGCACTGTGTAGCTTGCATGTGAATTCTGAATTTCCCAAAAATGGCATTGTGGCATGTGTATCAATCCGCCAGCTGGAGCTATTTTTTGGATCACAGTAATGTGAAAAAAATTGCAGAATATCCAATCAGAAATCTATAAATCTCCCAAGTGTTGACAGCTTTAAAGCTTGAGAATATGTCTGGTATTTTTGCAATGTATTATACATATATTCAGAAAGTACCAAGCATTTTGATCTAATTAATCAGTTGTATCTGTTTCCAAAAAAAAAAACAGCCAGAAATAGTACTAATGAAACTGTTCCAAAATAGGGCTCCCATAACCAGGGTACCAGGGGGGTAAAAAAGTAGATAAAAGTATATATTATACAATGTTACAGTTGTTATATATTTAAGTGTTTAAGACATATCCAACCTGCAATACTCCCCACTACAACTCCCAGAATCCCTACATAGATTGGGGCAGGGACTCTCATTCCAACTCAATATTGAAACTCCACTAGCCCTTAAGTATTTATTCTGTTTTTATGAAAAGGTTGTGTTGTTACGTCTTGTAAACCACTGAATAAAATCGAGACGCTATATAAATAAATAAATGCAATACGACACAAAAAGGGCTCAAATACAATATAAAGTACAAAGGCAGATATCGTAAATACTTGTGATTTCCCCATATAACATAAATGGCAAACCCTTACTGAGCACCAGACTGTTGACTCATATATGTTTACAGGCATGTCCACATAGCCCAACTCTGAGGGTCAGTTAGTCCATTTTCAGCAACTTAGTTGTTGCTTCCTTGAGGCTATAACCTGTGTCAATTCTTTGTTTTTTAGTTTAGTTAACCCTATGTTCAAGTGTACAGGACAAAAAAACATTGACTACAGTCACCCAGCTATACAGTAGTTTCATGCATATGCAAGTCAGTACAAACATAATAATTACACCAAACCATGAGGATGAATCTCCATCCACACGGGATAGCCCATTAATTTTAAGCCCCTGTTATAGAAAATAGCTGTCCACCCCCTATTTGGTCAGGCATGTCCATGTCCTTTGTGATTATAATTTTTTGTTGTTGTTCTTTATTTAAGTATATTTTCATCGGGCAGTTACTATTTTTTAATATTTAATTTACCATTTCATTAATTAAATGGGAACTGGGGGATCTAGAAGAGGACGGTTATATCAATTCTTAGCCCGTGGGCCCGTGTCAACCACTAAATGCCAACCCTTGGGTAAAATAAAGGGAAATGGATACTGATTGGGGGGGCAGGTTCCAATGCCACAGGCAATTTTTAATTTCCTAATACATGCAATTTTATTTGTTCGTTCCCATTTAAGAATAAGTAAAACTTTGATTGTGCTTGCTATTATAAAACATGGTAGGTGGTACTATTCCTGCTTTAAACGAATTCAAACTGTGAACTCTTCACCTGGAGTGTAAGCTGTTGGGATACTCCTGGGATAGTAGAATTTAGAGCAAAAGTTTATTACCAACACTGGACTCCTCTGCATAAAATAGTTTACTGTCTCAGAAATGTACATTGTTAAATGAGAAGCTGAGATGCTGTAACTTGTTTAGTTTTCTATATATTTTCACTTACCCGCAAGCTAATTTTAATATATATATATATATATATATATATATATATATATATATATATATATATCACATGCTTGCTGCTAGACACATGTGCAAGCGGCAAATGGAATCTGAACTTAGTTTAACAGCCTCATTTATTCCTGATGGTTTAAATTATTTCATCACAATTAATGACACCCCCTCAGCTTCCTGCGCAGTGCTGCCAGATGTTCAGAGACCACAAAGCCACTCTCTTCTTTGACGGCTTGTGACAAGTTGTCCTCTGAAGGACATTCCCGAGGTGAGAGGGGCCGGATGACACCTTGTGCATTTAGCCCCCACTCTCCACCATTTTTTTCCCGTTTCCATGGTGAGGGAAGTAGGAAAAGAGGTTGGTAATAAAGAGGACATTACAATAAGGGCAAAATAATCCTGGAGTATGAAACCTAGTGAATTCCAGAGTGGGGTTTGGAATGCCAGCACAATTATAGGAGGGGAAAACAAGACAGACAGATTGCAGTACTGCTATTTAGCAGACTAATGAAAAGCATACTTTGTAACTTATTTTCTTTACATTGCACATCTTTTTTTTATCAGAATTTTCAAGTCTGACCAGGTTTTAAAAGACACTACATTAGGAATAAAATACAGTTCCTAACATCTTTCAAGACTATCAAGCGGTACTAAGCTTTGTGGTAAAGTAGCAGGAGAGTGACAGGTAGGAGTTCCCTTTATTAGGATGAAAATGCAATAGCACCATAAATAATTCTCAATTTTTGCACACTTGGTGCATTATAGCAACATTTCAGGCCACATTCAGCTCTTTATCAAGCTGATAAAGACCCAAATGTGACCTGAAAAGTTGCTGTAATGCTCAAAGGGGGTTATTTACTAAACTCTGAATGCAAAAATCACGAAATATTCGTGATTTTTTTAATGTAAAATGAGACTTTTAAAAAATGACTAAATTTTTCAGAATTTATTAAACCCTGAGGATGGAAAAGTCTGAAACTGAAAATCCGGCATCTCAGACCTGTCGAGGTTGCATATAACTCAATGGGAGAAGTCCCGTGATTTTTTGATGTGCGCTGGGTTTCGTGCAATACCCTGAAGTTTTCGTAGTTTGCGGGCGAAAATTCCCAAAAAATTGTGAAATTAGTAAAATTGGATGAAAAAATCCGAAAAAATAATGAAAATCGGATTTATCCCGCAAAGCAAATTGTCGGCAAAATTTAATAATAAATAAGCATAAAAAAACCTGAGTGGATTTGATTGGAGTTTGAGGCAGAAAATATTGAGATAAATTCGGACTTTGATATGTGTGCAAAAAAGGCATTTTATTTGTTGTGCTGTTGCAGTGTGATCCTACTATTGTGTACTAGTGGAAAGTGGCCATTGGAGAATGTGTACTGCTATGAGATGTGAACTAATTGTCATTCGGACTACTTGCTATCCCTTTATTATACAATGTTAGAGCTAAACTTATTGCATTCTATCTTCTTGTGTCAGAGAAAAAAATATATTAATATATATTTTACAGTTTTCGGAAGGGTTAGCCATGTTAAAACTGCCTTCCTGTTTTTACACATTAGAAAACCAGGACAGGCCTTAAATGAGGTGGTGATCAGCAAATGACCCATCACCCACTCCACACCTACCCAGACATGCCAAGATCAAAAGGTTGCAACCCTAATTAGATGTATGCTTTCAAACAGGTGACCAGTAAATTCTGCATTCTAATTGGTTTCTGTGTATTCCAAGAACTTTGTGACATTATTATATGACCCCATAATTAATATGTGTATATGTTAAAAAGATACATGGTCAGATAGACAGACATAGATGGGCATAACCTAACCAAAAATTAATTAGTCACTTTATAGACAGCACATATTAATTTAAAGCATTCAAATAAGAATATCAGGCTGAGTCAGAGAGGCATAATTATGTCAGCTATCAGTAAATGGGAAGCAAAATACAGGGACCAAACTCAAAAAAATGTGATTCCAACATCTGTGTTGGTTTCCTCACATAAAATGATGATTGTATCCAGACTTTTTTTTTTTTTTCAAATGCATACAGTTAAAAAAACTTTCTTTTGTTCTTTTATTGGTCTTGCTTCAGATATAAAATGAATTGGGACTCGTGACAGTGGAAAATCATTTCCTTTGCTGATTTGGGAAGCCCGAGGGTTTCCTTCAGAGATAACAAGACTGAGGTAAATCTCGCCTCAAGCATGGGGCTTCTTGGTGACTGCCAAGACTTGTTTGCAGCTGAGATATATACAGCATCGCTAACCGGATTTACAGTCTTATTCTAGTCTTAAATTCCATATGAAAATGCACACTCGGCAAGTTTAAATGTTTATAGATCCAGAAAGTCTAGAATCTGAACCAAGGTAAAAGTAACTAAATAAATTCTCATGTTTTTTTCTGTATGTTATGTTGCGTGTCTCTGGTTCATTATTAGTTGTCAAACTCAGTAAAACAGATTTCAATGTGAAAAAAATGAGTCCAGGGAAATTTTATTACTAAAAAGGGCATTTCCCTGCAGTGATTCGGGAATAATTTAGTGCTAGGAAAGTATAAACTGGCCACACACAAGCCAGTCATCTTATTCAGTTCAGTCATTTCCCCATGGAATCATTTGGCTGATCTAACTCTTTTGCAATTGAAGCAGCATTTATCATCCAAAAGGCAAAAAAAAAAAACCCAAGACATATAAAGACAGACCAATGACCCTATTCTGTCTGACTAGTGATTCAACCAATCAGTCTGTCAGATCACTGAATCTATTGCCACCTCCCATGTGGATGAATTGTACAATACAATAACCACATGTTTGATTGGTCAGATATCGTTATAGTTTGTCCCTCTGTCAATTTTTATTATTTCAGGCCAATAAGATTTGATGAATGCTTTGAAACGTAAAGTAAATGTAAACATACACTGGCAGATTTCTTCAACTGAAAGACCTATTTTAGCACACTACAATAATTCATCCACTTATTGATGGGTGTGAACAATCATATCATTCCCAAAAGTCAATCTGACAGATTTCAAAATTTTCAGAGTGAAACAATGAAATCAATCAGTGGATGGAACAATTAGATAATCATAGTGAATGTCCATGTCTTTTGCGAAAGTAAACAAAAGGACAGATAGCAATCAGTGAGATCTAGCAGCCTGCATGACAAAGATACCACCAGTATCTTCTCCCATATTGTTTACCATCCGATGGGTGAATCATTCATTCAAAAGTTTGACCACATCTCGTAACGAATAGCAATCAATCAGATTTTGTATTTTCAAGCGGATGAGCACTAAAAGCTGTCTGCTAATTGGTTGCTATGGGATACTAGACAAGGAGCAAAGGCTAGGCCGTTTATTACATTGTCCCATAATTTGTTAAATATTAATAAAGTTTTGATTAGCCCTGCACTGCCCTTCACCTCTGTGCAATAGGAAGTTAATAGAGCTCACACAAAGATTCAGCCCAGGCTTCCCTGCTTCTTCAGAGAAAAAATGTATTACATGTAACGGTGAATAAGGATTTTATCCCAGTAAGGAAACAAGAGTTTCCATTAAAACTGACCATTAAAAATATGCATATACATTTCTGATGTTTCGTATGTACAACATACCATATGTAATGGCATCTTGATGAGCAAAGTTTTATTACAGCCCCTTCTTTCTCGAGGTTGAAAGATGCTAGAAGCCTGGGTAAGTATTTGCGCCAAAAAGTTTTTTTTTTTTACTGTACAACGATACATTGAAGACATGAAGTAAAATAAACAACCTATATTCATCAGACCACTGAACCGAGTCAGAAGGGCCTCATTCTGTTACTTTGGAACGGCAGCCAGGAATTAAAAATAAAGAGAGAGAAAGGAGAAAGTGAGAGACCAAAGGGAAAGCAAGCAGTGTAAACTTTAAACTCTCATGTAGGGAAAGTGTTGCTTGTGTGTCCCTGGCAGATGTGGAAAGGAGATGAAATGGGTGAGGGAGAATCAAATTTTCCCCCTTACTATTTCATTGAAGGGAGAGGGAGAGGGGTCTGAAAAGATCTCAACATCTGGCAATCATTTGTCAAGAGCTGGGAAGAATAGCGGCAGGAAACTTTCTGGCTCTTTCGGAACATGAAAAGACAAAAACCATGTGTCACAAACAGCAATGCTCCGGTACAATGACTGCTACACCCAGGGCTCCACACCCCTTCGGCTGCTCTCCCTTTAACCTATCTTAATAAATATCAGATACACTCCGCTGTTACATGCAAAATGGTTGTGTCACACTTTAAGCAGATGTGCCACCTACTCTCTATTGAGTGTAATAAGAAAAGCCATATTTCCATTTAATCCTTTCATTGCCACAGAGGACAGTAATGTACAGTAACAACTTGCTGACCCCTTCTGGCAGCAAAAGGCTCCTACCTACCAGCGACTTTACACTAAGCAGTGTGTAATGCTTTGTGTCTAAATTATTCTGACACAATTTATCTTTTAAATGAAAGTCTCAGGACCCTTACAAATATTTATGTCTGCGTATATAAACCCATCAGAGGAGAACATTTGCTAAAAAGATATTTCAGTCTACAGAAACTTCTCTCTGCTGGACTTACATAGCTTAACTAGATTCAAGTCTATTCTTCAACAAAGACACAAATATCATTAACCTAAAGAGCTGTTGGCAAATAGCAAGCACAATTTAAGCCTTCAAGGCTATGCCATTCTACCCTTTTGCCAAAGGCACAAATATGCAAACAACTGACTAGTGAATTATTACAATACCCCCTTAGTTTTTATGTATCATTTTCTGTAGAAATTGGATATTAATATGATGTTAGTCCTCAAACAAATAATAGCCCAGTCTAAAAGCTGATATATATTGAGTTTACATTCATTGCCACCTCAAGGATTTCTTGGACCTGGCTAGTCTTCTAATAACATCATAAATTAGAAACATGCATAGAACCTTAAATCAAACATTTATTTGTGCAAATTCACCAAAATCAGAATCATCAGATGAAGTACCCAATGGCGTGAAACGCGTCAGGAGGGAGTGGCTGACACAAGGTATGCAGACAGGGAGGGAGACACTGCCGTGTGGTATGTTATGCATGAACACCTGTATTGACTATGCATTTGTATTACGGTGAATTTGCACAAATAAATGTTTGATTTGAGGTTCTGTGCATGTTTCTAATTTGAGTGTATTTATATTTGGACCTGTGCACAGGACCCAGACATTGATAGCAATAACCCATATTATATATAAATTATTTCTAGTAACATCATCTATACTATCCAGTCTGAAACATCATCTGGTTTACTTAAAATCCTGAACTTTCTTTTATTCAAGGCTCTATCATGGGAAAAGAATCTGATCTTCCAATATTTCATGATCAAACATGTCCCATGCTTATCCTTGTCCAAAAAAAATTGTTATTAACTATTGACAAGCCATGGTTTTATAATTAATGTTATTTTAAATATGCTAACACTGACATATGGTCTTACTGTGCACCATCACTGTTTAAGCAAGACATCTTGGCATGTTAAGTCAAGCACAAACCTTCAAACCTTACCAGAACAGTATAATACAGATAACCTCAAGTTATCAGCCTGGCAATGTTTTACATTTATTTAACTACATATCCATATTTTCATCTTTTTGTACAAATCACTTGAAAATTGGGTAATCTTCAGTACCTCATACAACATTTGTATTTCAAGCGACACAATGTGAAACTATGAACAGAGCACACTTTATATTTTCCATTTGTGTTGAGAATGTATCTACAGTAAATATGGCAGCACTGGGCCCTGTTGAAATCAATTAATGATTTCAAATTGTTTAATTTTGCAGGCATGTTTGAAAATGGGTGCTATAAAGTCTCTGAAGCCTACGCTTAACATTTAAATCCATTTAATATTGAATTACACATTTTCCATATTTGATGTTTTTATTTAATCCCAAAAATGCCATAAAATGAATCTGCTTTAATCTAAAAAAATAGTACCGATTATAGAAATCTATATTATGTTAAAATGTCCATATTTCTCCTAGGAGCATATACTTTGCATAGCCCTTTTCTGTTAGGAGTATTTCTCAATAATTGAAAATGGAAGCTGCTATAGAAATATTTGTTTTGTATAGTACAATATGAAAAAAAAATCTGCAGGCAGACTAGCAGTTTTAGAAGGGATTATTGGGAGCAAAAAAATAGTTTAATTGTGACGAGGAAAAAGCTTAAAGGTCTCTTTTTCTGCAGTGTATGCACTAAAATAAGATAGAGTGGCCCTGAACACAATGCTACTAGTCTGTGGAGACCTCTATCCAGTGCACAGCATCTGTGTTTGAGTGCAAGGTCGTTGGCTTACTGTTCCAAGAAGACAGGGAGGGGAAAAAAAAGAGGAGAGAGAGTTTTCCGTCCAACTTAACAGAAACAAGGTCTGGGAGTGACACCGTCTTTAACAGTCTTTAACACTTAGTTATAGGCCACAAATGTAACGGTTCCTTCCATTCTCTTAACGCCATTCCATTTTAAATGCCTTTTTTGGCAAGGTACCCATTAGCGTGTGTGGCCTTTTCCAACAGCTTCTGGTCTCTTAAAATTATAGGTCCTTCTTCTTCCTGCCATAAGCGACGATATAACTATTGTAGGGAGGGGTGGAATGTGAAAACCTGCACAGCGCATAAAGTGAACTTCTAACCTGGCATAGCATTCAGCAGTGTAATGGCTGCCTTGCTGCCAGCATTCCACACAACCATGAAATTATAAAATCATTATAAGTCTGTGTAAATAGACAGATAGCAGCTCAGAAAGAGGGACAGACAGCAAAATGTATTTATTTACACACGCACACAGATACACCCAATTATAAATCGTTTATTTCTGAATAAAGAAGCATTGTTCTAAGTTTAGAAGAATATAATTGTTAGTAAAAATCCAGTAAAAAAAATTTTTTTACTTGTTCCTCTTAAGTACTCTACAAGTGCGGTATCATTTGTCAAGTTATAATTGACATCTGGGCCTTTGTTCTTCAATGAATAGTGCTAGTTTTAGCAAGTCCCCTGCCTAAGCACGAGCTAAAGGAATGAGCTCATAATTAAAAGCAGGAATATCCTTACAGGTTTTACCATTAAGCACCAGAGATGTGGTACTCCATATACAAATGATGGGGAAATTCCATTTTGTCTGGGAGGCCAGTATCACTATTCTCCTTTAACACATGCTATGCCAGGCAGAAAAGCAAGAAATAAAGTTGGTGTTGGGGAGCATGTATATAATCCATAAAGTTCCCTGATGGGGTGACCCGTATTGTATGTTAATTAGTGACTATTCTACCATTAGCAATTTAGCAATATGCCTTGCAGCCACACCGCTCTGATGAGACCAATTTGTCTACACACTATGCAGAAGTCACTGCAGTTCCGTACGAACGAACAGATCCAAGTTGACCTGAATTTTCATTTTGGTCATCCATCTGTAGTTTAATTGCACCAGAATCTGATCTCTGCAAGGGGACTGTGCTTGAAAAGCATCTGAACTGATAAGTCGCCACAAAGGTTCACTGGAGATATGGGTGCTTGTCTATATGTTAAACAAAGTATAGCACATCATTAGCAATTCTACAGCCAAATATCTGCATGGTCACAACCAAGGCATACTCCCTAATGATGTAGTAAAAAAAAAAGCTGTTTTTCAACATGGTTTTACCTACACAAACTTAAGTAGCTTGCAGTCATATTTGATCCCATTATACAAACCAGTGTCACCAAGGAAAGACAAAAACAACAGCATTAGCAATAACTCCAGCAACTCAAGAGTTAACCTTGTTAGGCAAACAGAGCTGCCTAAAACTGAAAAGGCAGGAAGTACCAATTTACCTATTAAAAGCTGCCTCTTCATCAGGTCTTAATATGTGTATGGCCAGTTAACGAGTTTCGTTTATTGGCTGTGTATTTTTAAAAGTGTTCTGTTCTTAATTTAGCAAGCATGACAGAATACAAATATCCAACAGCGAGCTTTAGATTTCTCCTGTAGATGCAGGATAATGAAAAAGATGGGCTGATGAAAGATGGTAAATGTTCAATTGTACCCATATATCAGTCTCAGTTTTATATCTAGTTACATGTGTGATTATGGGGCATATTCGTATACAATTTTTATGGGTAGCTCTTTCGCATATGTTTAATAAAATTACCTTTTTGCCCACATTTGCATCGAGACATATTTCTACAGCCTTTCTCCAGTGGAACCTGCAGTACTAATTGGAGTTAGGGGTTATCCTTTTTCACTGCTGACTACTAGAAATTTTATGAGAGATCTAGCGATAACAAAGTGATAGCACTTGGATGACATTAGTATGATAAAAGTATACAAGGAAATGTGTTAAAGCTGCAGAAATGAACAAGAAGTGCCTTTATAGTGTCCCCTTAAGAGACCTCGGGGTTTAGATCACAGCCATAAATCTCAGAGGAATCAAAGAAGGATGAGAAAATGCTATCTACCACTTGTTTTGTATATGTTCAGCAGAAACAGGTCATGGAACTTTCCTATTATCAGCCATATTAAATACTGTATGCAATTTTGCTTACTAAAATTACAGAGAACAATTTCAGTTTTCCACATTGATTTCCTTTCCTACCTTGTTAGGGTCTCCAAGGTTGTATTGCAGTATTTACCATCACAGGAATGCTAACACTTTTTTTAAAATCCCATTAGTAAAATAGGTTAATACAGGTATGGGATCCGTTATTCTGAAATTCGTAATCCAGAAAACTCCAAATTATGGAGAATCTGTCTACCACAGATGCCATCATCCAAATAATAAAATTTTTTTACATTATTTCCTTTTTCTCTGTAATAATAAAACATTGCATTGTATATGAAACTAAGGTACGATCAATCTTTATTGTAAGCAAAACAATTATATTGGGTTTATTTAATGTTTACATAATTTTCTAGTAGACTTAATGTATGAAAATCCAAATAATGGAAAGATCTGTTATTCGGAAAACCCCAGGTTCCAAGCATTCTTGATAACAGGTCTCATACCTATCTTACAATTTTTATATACTTCTCTAAGGGAAAGGAACTGCAATTCAGTGGTACTGTTAAGTGACAAATCACATGCAATGTCTTACAATAATTTAAAGGGCTACTCACCATTAAGTTAACTTTTGATATGTTATAGAATGACAGATTCTTTTAAATTTTTCAATTGGTCTTCAATATTTATTAGTTACAGTTTCTGAATTATTTGCTTTCCTTTTCTGACTCTTTTCAGCTTTCAAAAGGGCGTCACTATTGCTTTGTGAGGCAACAGTTTTATTATTACTTTTTTTGTTACTCATCTTTCTATTCAGCCCCTCTCCTCTTCATATTCTAGTCTCTCATTCAAACCACTGCCTGGTTGCTAGGGTAATTTGGAAAGTTTTTTAAACAAAAAGCTAAATAATTAAAAATCCACAGATAATAAAAAGTGAAGACCCATTTCAATTTTCTCAGAATATAAATCTCTACATCATAGTACATGTTCATGTTAAGGTGAACAACCCCTTTTACAAGGGTAAGGGGGGCTTCCTCTCCATGTAAAATAGTGACCAATTCCCATATCTTTAGCTAAAATGATGTATCCACTTTAACTGTGCTTTGCAAAGTGTTACTTTCCTTATGCTTGCTCCTACAATTCAATGATCTATAAAGAACTCAAGTAGGCTCTTACATTTATTTCAGATAAGTAAGACTTTTAATAGGGTGGTTTTATCTCCAATTATTAACCATATATCTGGTATATAATTACATGTATTAAAGTGAATGAAAGACTTGGAATTAACTGTGGGTACCACCAAAACATTTACAGAGAAGAACATGAATGAAGTTTCAAAAGAAGCTAGCTCTTAACATTTTGCCTCAGGTATATCCAAAGAATTTTACATAATGCTAAAATACATTGCTAGGTTCTGAACAAGCATTTTTTTGTGCCAGGAAGAACTTGAAGGCAAGTCACACATTCTGAGACTAGATTATAGACAAGGCCACCATTCAGCTCTTCAGGCAAAGGGGTTAATGGCCTTACTGCTGGAGAGGTATGTTACACAAGTGATCTATGGATGGTAAATTATCTCAGCTCAATTATATCTCTACTTCTGTACTCAATCCAACAGTTAAGGAGATAGAACGGGTTTGTCCTTTGAAATCTGTGATGATGTTAATGAACATTTCAGAGTTGTGTGCCGTTATATCTGCCCATAAATCATGATTCTGCTGCTCAAGCTGATAGCTCATTCAGTTTACAGCTTCCATAAACCCTGTCAATATAACTGTGGGGAAAAGCAAACCATCATAAACAGGGCACTAATCAGACTGTTATATTCATCAGACAAAACCATCTTCTTTTATAGTTATAAATAAATTAGTCATCATTTGGCAGACAGGGCATTTTACTTGATTTTGGAAGAAGCACTTTCAGTTCTCACTACAGTGGTTGTGGTGTGTGTGAGTGAGTGTGTAGGGCAAGGGGTCACATTTGATATTGGCATGCATCATGAAATCAGTCAGGCTTCCATTACTCCCAACCAACACGTGGGTCCATATTGCAGTTGGTTGCTTCCTCTTTAACAGTATAGTTAATTATGCTAATTATTATTGCATGATTCATAAATAAAAAATGACTTTAACAAATGGCTTATAATTATACAATTTAGTATGCAATTATAACCATTGCACTATGGTATTTTCAGTTGTGAGAGTAATGCTGCAGATCTAGAACACAGTAGCACAGCTAACAACCACTGGCCCTTCTAAATCAAAGTAATGATATTTTTCAATGGCAAATTTACTTGCAACAGTGTTTGAACACAAGGACCATCTGGATATACTTGCTTCAAATGGGACATTTTTTGTTCCTTAAAAGGAATACAACTTCACTGTAGGTCTTTTAGAAGGTTTCACAGTGAGATAATGCTATCCTTATGTAGCCAACAGCAATGAGAAGAAGATAGTTTTCTCAATAGTTGTCTACTGGCTTATTGGGAATTGGAAGAGAATATAATTCAAGTCACCCATTTGTGATTTAAGTAGCCAAAATGATGGAGATATAGTGGTGAGAAAGTTGCTTGGGTGTTACAAAGCAGTTGTACAGTGTGACACAATATCACCATGAAAAGACAACAACAAGGAAGAAGACAACCTGGTCTTACAGAGAGAAAGAGAGATGCAACAGAGTTCTAGACCTAAAGTAATTACAGATCACTCTGAGTGGTGCACACGTGAAAGAAAGAAGGTTCGTGTCTGTCATCTGTTTATATTTTATGATGTTCCTTTTACTGGAGCAGTGTAGCATCCCCTGCTACACAACAGGGTTGGATTTGTGGGATGTGTCATATCTAATCAGAAAGTCAGATTTTTTTTTTTTTTGTGCATCCATATCAGGACAATCAATTTTTTTCAATGAGTTACCAAAGTCTTTTAGAGGTTTTCACCTTGGATGAAAACACAGCATACAGTGTGGCAGATGCCAACACTTTCACATAGTACAAATCAGATATAAATATCAGTTCCAATATTTGTGGATGTGTAACTACACCCAACCTATAGAATGCAATCTGTCAATATTTGGAGATCTAACAACATCTTCTATGTGCCAAGCTCTATGTCTCCAATCAGAGATATGGCCCCTGTGCCAGGTACCCTCTAAGAGGCCATCTGTCTCAGGAGAAACAGAAGGTAGTGCAGTGAACACCTGGATCCCTTTTGATAGCACTGCCAAAAAATGTCCGGGCGTAGTCTATTAATTCTTGCATTGAGTATTGTGTATATTTTTCACTAAAGGTCAAAATGTATACGCAATCTGCTGAGCTGGATACGGATGTTTACAAGAGACTAGGCACTATCTAAAAGTTTAACTTTAGTAGCCCAGAAGTATCTTTCATTTTTGTTTGGTCAAAGAAGAAAGGCAACGTCGGAGAATAGTTTTGGTTAACATGTGAAAATCACATGTAAACGGCTGATGACACCTTTCAGTGGGCTAAGCACAGAAAAGAATCCACTGTTTTTCTAGAGCCTCGAACTTTATATTGGATAATTGTAAGCTGCCCTAGCAAAAATACCATATATAACCATCAACTGTAAAACTGTAAACAAGAGAAAAATACTTACATATCGATGTTTACCCATGTGCTATTCATATATATATATATATATATATATATATATATATATATATACACACACTACACCACCTCCTAAAAGCACATGGGTTAGCTATAAGAGACCTGCAGAAGACACCAATATTCATGTGCTGATCGCTGTACTCACATTGTACAAGCCTTGCTCCCTTAATTTCACATTGTGCACAGATGTTTTAATATTATCTGAATCAGTAAGGTATTTATCACAGTGATTAAGGTTGCAGCCTTTTCTTAATTGCAGCCATTTGACATAACCATCTATCAGTTTGCCCTACCATGGGCTGCTAATTTAGAAGTGTCAGATCTTAAAAATATGTGGCATACTGTAGAATAGCCACAAAAGGTGATGGTAAACTAAGGAAAACATAAGGCAGGCCCAATTGTACACAATCACTGCACAGTACTGAATCTAGGATCACAGATAGTTCCAGTTTTGTTCTGGAGAACTCCTACTCCCACTTGTTAAACTGTCTTTCCCTGCATTTCCGGACTTCTGAAGTTGCAGAGTTATCGCATTACAGCAGCAACATGGGCAACATATTAAAATCTGTACCTGGACCTGTATAACATTTTAAAGTGATATGACACAAAACAAATGGAAAAAGCTAATCTATCAGATTTCAAACAACACTGCCACAACACATCTGCAGTATTTAGAATTGTGATCTGCTGGCTGTGAGATGAAGCTGTTTTTGAAGTTTAGCAAAAGTTGGAGAGCAACAAGTAGTCGATTTCTGGCTTATATGGTACAAATAGTGTGTGGGTAAGTTGCAATTACATAAACGTATGCAGTGTTACACTACTACAACTGCTGTCAAGCAACCATTGCTGTTGGCAATAATTTTGGCAATAATTTGTACAAAGTAGCATCCCTACGATTAACCCCTGCCAGCATAAACCCCAAATCTGAAAAACTCAGAACCATTCCTTGAAGCATGCTTGCAGCCTGTCAGTGTAAGGAAATCAACTCTTACTTTGTTTAGCATTAGTAACAACTCTAGAAGAGATGGGGTTAAACAGATAACACAGATACAGCACCCTAAAGTACCCCATCCCTCTTAAAGTCATTCCCTGCCTCCCACAACCTAGAAAAGCAAGAAGAAATGAAGGGAGTAGTAATGGTAACATACAGTACCATGAGCTGCTCTGGGCTCTCTGTCAGATCTCACTTCTGGCCTTCAACACACAGTGTTCAAAAAAAAATTATAATAAATACATTAAAGTAGCCGGTGGGAGAGGGACACCCAGGGGGAAAAAATATCTGGCAGTTTCTACAAGAAGGCAAAGTCAGTTCTGTCTCCGCTCTGGTGCATTCCTTCCCTTCTATCTCCCAACCTCTTTTGCGTGTGTCCTGTCATATTTTCTTCAGCTGTTAATTGTCCGGGGCTGCGACTAACCAGCCAGAGTGGAACTGAGCAAAAAAAAAAAAATAACATGAAAAGAAAAATGCTCGTAAGTGACTGTCACAGCAGATCAGACTCACACTGGATGGTCATTTTTTCCAAGGAAGTGTTGCTTTCATAGTTCCTGAGTGTCTCAGTCATCTCCCCCTCCCTCCTCACTACCCTTAAACCCTCCCTTCACTTATGTGCTCTCCCCTCCTCCACCAAGTGCACATATATCTATATATATATATACACCTATGTACATACACAGACACCTACATTATATCTGTGTCCAAATATTGACAGATTTCATTCTATAGGTTCTATAGGTAAAATCTGACCTGAACTATGTCAAAGTTGGACATCTGTCACACTGTATGCGGTGTATTATATATTATACAGGTAATATATTTTTTGGAGGCACCTCTCCCTAAACCTTCCTAATTTTTCTCCCATGTATCTTAACTCAATGTCCTTCTCCTGAGCCTAAACTGAAAAGAATGTGCCCTACTTCGCCCTGATGTTTAGTCCTGTCTGCACTGTGACTGAGCAAGTACAAAGTATAGTTTATACAGGGTATGGAAATAAAGCAGAAGTTACTAGCATGCCAAAGGAACCAAGAGGGAGGGGGTGAGATCTGCTTCCGAAAAGTTTTGTCCAAAAAAACCCTTGCTTTCCTCATCAACCTCTGACCTGCCCTTAGCATTGTGACAGGCTTGTGACTGCATGTGTCACTTCAGTGCTTACTCACAGCAGCAGCAGTCCACAGGGGCAGGCAAGGGAAAACAAGGATTAAAGTCAGTTTTTTGCTCAGCTGACAAGGATTCCTAAGAAAGTCAGATTGTCCTGTTCGCATTGCCAAAGATCTACACAGACATACATAGACATTTCCCCCCATCTTTTAACTTTAGAAAAGATAAAGGCTACCCTGTTTTCAGCTAAACAATTTTTAAACTACAACTCCCACATCTCACTGTTAGACAGGGGGACTGGGAATTGGAGCAACACCTGGAAGTTGATTACCCCCACTATTGCTATTCCAGCATGGACAATTAGGGCAGGACTCGATGATGCGTTTTGATCCGACACGTTACAATGCGACTAAATGCATGCAACGTGTCGGATGGTTTACTGAAAACGGAAGTGAAGGAGAAATCGCATGTTACAACTACATTGATCCGACTGTCGGATGAAATCGCAGCGCGCTTATATTGTTATGTTATATGATATTGTTCATATAATTGCTACATGGTTCAAATATTGTTATATGTTATTGTTTATACCTTTTGTAAGGTTATACGTTCTGTATTTGTATGTCATTTTCATGCATACACACTCATATTGTACAGTGCCAAAGAATATGTTAGCACATTATAAACAGGAATTCTAATAATAATATAGTATCCTAGTGCATATCACTACACTCTTAAGAAGCAAGCGCACCAACATTATGAAGCAAAGTATAATGCTTTGCTTAAATCCTTATGAAACAACTGTATAGTTGCCAACAATAATTGGCAACAAATTAAAAGCCTTTATTTGTTATTTTATTGTGAATTTATTTTGTTAGTAATGTATGCAATGTGTATTGCATCTAGTTCAGAGTTGTGTTAAGGATAACTCCCAGCAACCCCCTGAGCATTTCTCTTGAATAGCTTTTGGTGCATTTCATGCTTTAAAAGTTTAAGCACATAATAGAAGTGCTACATAATACGAAATACAAGTAATAGAATTCATACAGGCATGTATCCCCAAACAGAATCAAATGTACATATCCAAGCACAGTGTGGCCATTACAAAGTCAGTGAAGAGTATATGTCCATGAAGGGGAAAGGCAGAACTCATATGAAAAGCCTGCTAGTAATGCGAGGGTTAACATGGACATAGCTTCTGAGTACTGCAATATATCAGTCTTTTGGAAGCAGTGCAAAGTCTTTGTAGCTTAGTGAAAGTGGCCTCATGTCCCGGTGTAAACTGATGCAAACAGGAATAGTCCCTGTGTTGTGCGACTGCTGGAATTTCTGAATTTTTGCACAGCTGGCACTGCTACTAGGGGACTAACCATGTTTTTCTAGAATTTTTAGTGTTCGAAAATAAGTTGTACAAACCGTACTTGGAAATCAGTGTACTGGTATGTTACATTTGTTACTGCAAAACATTTTCAATGTTGTTCCTCTTTTTATTTTTAGCAAAACAAACACTCTGCATTACAGTACATGCAAGACAAGCTACTTACTAATAACTAATTCTAAGTAATTCTTTTTAACTGATTGCCCCCCCCCCACCCACAACTACATTGGTACCTACCCTGAAAAGTCCCCATCCTCTGCACTGAGGCCTTCCATTTCCAGCACATTCAAGCTATACATAAATGAATCAGACCGATCTAGGCAGGGCCGGAACTAGGGGTAGGCAGAAGAGGCACGTGCCTAGGGAGCAAATGTGGAGGAGCGCCAGGCACTGTACCTCTTCTGTGTCCTGCCCCTAGTTCGGGCGCTTCTTTCCCCACCAGTGGCAGCAATCCCCATTTCCACTTCCTAGACGCACACAGACGCGCACTCTTCTGTGCATGCTCGCGCGCGCACAAGATTGGCTTATGCGCTTGATCGCCCGTGTGTGCACAGGCCTGTGTATGCGCTCACTTCAGAAGGGGGCGATGTAGTTGGTCGGGTTGCCTTGGGCGCCCAGCCGACTTGGCCCGGCACTGGATCTAGGAGAGCAAATATGCATTCTCCCCAAATATCACTCTAATTAAACTTTAGTCTTAATATCTTATCAGGTCCTAGTAAAGGGACAGCCAAACATTTTGGGAACTGCTGCCATTGACTGCAAAAAATACACCTTCCTATGGCATGCCTAGTTATACCTTATTTGAATTGGCTAAAAACACTTCTGCTTGCTATAAGTTGCAGGAAGCGTGGAGAGCATTGCACAAGAAAGTGGGGTGACTTTTGAGTCCCTGAATCTGGCTCTATATAAAGTATAAATAAATATATCTCGAATGAGCTTATGTCAAAAAAGGATTGTTGTTCCCATTAGACTAAAAAAATGGGTTTGTGTTCTTACTCGTGAATTTGTATGGGAAAAAAACAAGCTATATACAACATTTTCCATTTTAGAAATGAGGGTTCCATTAACAATCTCTAAAAAAAAAATCATCTTTTGCCTTCCCAGAAACACAGTTCTTATCTACTCTCCTGATCAATCACTGGCACATGTTCCATTGTATTTTCATTTTTTGTTTGTCTGCATCTCAGCTTGACTTAGAAAAATTCAATTTTTTTAAACAAGTATTAAAAATGGTTTAAAAAATGCTATTACATTGCTGTAACATCAATATATGTTTCTTAAGGGAATGCCAAATTTCAAATAGGTTGCAAAGGTTTACAATGTGCTTTTACAGCCGACGGGATTAATACTACGAAGATAAAAGAAATCGCTTTATGTACATGTTTTTGTTCACTTGTATTAAAAGGTTTGTAATATTAGGGGTTCACTAGAGTCATAAATTCCAGTGGCAGTACAGTGTATCCTTGTCTTTCAAATTAGTTAAAATAACAATAAGACTAAACGTAAAAGAAAATGAATCTGCACTAAATAAAGTTATTTTTCTCTTTAAACAATCAGTAGGACCAAAAAAATAAAAACAAAAGGACTTAATATGTATTCAAAAATGTTATACTATTATTCTACATTGTCAGGGTAAAGTGCACGTTCACTTCAGAGTCTCAGATAAAGTTTATATTAATAAGCTATTGTCTGGTTATGAGGCAGCCATTCAAGTTCAAATAGAGCAATAAGGTACATGGTTTTTCATTCTAACACAGGAACATAAACAGGGGTCAAAAGTTATTAATTTCTCTCTATAGAACTATTATATATAATGAAAACTAGGGATGGACATTTTTTTGCCTGATACAGATTTGCAATGTATATTCATTTTGAAGAGTAGTCTTTTTAGTGTTAGTATCACTCTTAGGATGCTGAAAGAAGTGAAGTTTGTTCAAAAACTTAAACAGGCATGTTCTATTTTTTTTTTATTATTTATTGCACACTTTTTTCTACCTGCCCAAGCTGCAAAATAATGAACATGAAATAAGCTAGAGTAAGCAGAACGCAAGGCCCTGCATGTGTGGCCAAGGCAGCAGGAAGCAAGACGACTGAAGAGAAAAAGGGAAAAAAGATAGGCCTCTATAACCCAGCCCTGAAACAGGCAGCTGGCCTGACATGCTAATTCAGCGCTTTAACAAATCAATGCCACTTGGAAAAAAAAGTACAATGTGAGCCCTCACTGGGCTAGATGTCAAGGGACTGAGGAAAATGCATCTTCAAGTATTTCACATTAGGAGCGAATAATGTGTTAATTTATAACTCCTCACCCTATACACTCAGATTATCCATCTGTGTCAGCCGTTTGACTTCTAAAATTTATCAAGAAATAAATATATAAGGAAAACACATTTGGGGGTAGAGATGGCAGCTAAAAATAAATAATGAGGTGAAGAAGTGATCTGAAATAGGATTCTCCTGTTTGGGTTGGACCTATAAGGCTTTTTTTTCTGATGATTATTTTTTGATCTCCGCTATTTGTGCATCAGCTTCTCAAAGCAAGATTTGCTGAGGTGGTGCGGCTGATTGCATTGGGAACCATCCGTCAAAGGTGACACCGAAAAGGTTGAATCAGCAAGAGCTGCTGTCACTGGAATTTACTTTGGGTCCTCTGCCACATCCCAAGAAAATACACAAGTTCTTGGAAGTGAGATTATAGCTAACACTTTGATTGCTGTAAAAATTCTATGTACATTTAGAAACTGGTAATTCTATTATATTTAGTATCCCGTTAGCATGTAAATTTAAATATCTCTAGACCAAAACAACTAAAGAAGCTACTAAGTTACAGAGGCTCATATAAAGGCACAAGGATGAAAGGGGTATATTACTGGTCACAATACACACAAAAATAGAAACAAAGGCACACTCCATTCAATGCTTCTGCAAAAAACAAAAGGTTTTTCTTTAATTTAAGGTGATCTCACCTTAAATAAAAGTAAAACCTTGGAGTTTTTGCAGAAGCATTGAATGCAGTGTGATTTTATTTCTATTTTTGTGTCTATAATACGGAAGCTTGTGATTGCAGCAGAGCCAACATTGTGCACATCCCATTCTACCCTTTCTCTATACTTAAAGGCAGAAAGAAGTCTGGATTGTGTATGGTCATAATACACAAGTTTCACTTAGCACGGATATACAAAGATCATTAAGAACCATTTATAAATGTATGTTTTACAGTATAGTCAAGGCTTTTGTGCATTAGATAGGGAATATAAATTATAAGAATATTACAAGAAACAGAGGACCACATAAAGCTGTTAATGAAAAAGACTATTAACACAAAAAAAATTAGATGGCTTAATATAGATTTAAATGTAGGCTCTAATACAGTGTATATAAGTCACTATTTGGCCATGATGGTTGCCATTTGGAGTTCAATAGGGATGCAGCGCCAACTTTGCATAGCAAATGACTGACAATCTGTTTCGAATGTAACAGGAGTCATTAACATATACCCCAAATGCAAGTGCTAAAGCATTAAGGGAGCAAAGGCATACCCCTTAGCGCTTAAGAACTTGTGTCTGGGGCATACCTGTGAGCTGTAACTCTTGCCATAGCAGATGGTTAGGATTTGCATTCTTTATCACCTGCACATCTCCAACATCACTGGCCCAACCCTGAACATCACTGCCTTGTCCCCGGTGAAACTAAACCCCACCCCTGACATCACAAGTCCGCCCCTTTGTCTATCTTTTGCAGCCGACAAAAGTGTCAACTTTATTCATGGCTTTCTGCACAAATATGGTATGTACATCTTTCTCGTACAAAACATGACTTTTTCTGCCAAGAATTATTTTATTTGCTGATGCTGAACAGATGTAATTTTCAATTGTCACTAAATATTATTAATTTCTGGTATGACAGTCTGGTTTAGGAAACACTCATGCATTAGAAGATACCCGATCTTTAAAACAAACAACAAAACCTACTATGAAGGCGAAGTTCTTTCCTCAAAGGCAGTACAGCTGCCAATAATATTTTTAAACAAGAGCAAATTTGATTTCATTTTTCCCCAGTAATAAAAATGACATTTCCTGGCAAATGTAGGGTTTCACTGAAAATATTCACCGCAATCCTTAAATCTATAAGTCACGTTACCTCGGCTAAAAGAACAACCTTTTTTTTTACAAAATGAACAGAATTCTAACTGAGACAGTTAAAAAAATAAAAATAGAAAAAGGGGAAATGTGGTTTATGTGTGTTCATTTGTGATTTTGTGGCAAAGAACAAGAATATGAAGCGAAGTCTTGTGAATTGTCTCAATATACTTCAGTTGCACAGCTACAGTTTAAGGAAAACTTTACATAAAAAGCATGAAGCATTATATATAAAAAGCTATTGCAGTTTTAATAGGAATATAAATACAGGTACGGGATCCGTTATCCAGAAACCCAATATCCAGAAAGGCCATCTTCCATAGACTCCAAATTTTTAAAAAAGATTTCCTTTTTCTCACTAATAATAAAACAGTACCTTGAACCAAACTAAAATGCGATTAATCCATATTGGAAACAAAACCAGCCTATTGGGTTTATTTAACGTTTACAAGATTTTCTCGTAGACTTAGAAGGTATGAAGATCCAAATTACAGAAAGATCTGTTATCCGGAAAACTCCAGGTCCTGAGCATTCTGCATAACAGGTCCCATACCTGTATACATAAATATATAAATAAGCACATTTGTGTATTATTGTAGATACTGAAGATTCCATTCTGTTTGAATATATATATTTATTTATTTATTTATAGTGGATAATGTACCCCTACTGTAATTTATATTCACATGCCGAGTGCTTTTATACCGGTATGTAACTCTGAGGTGACTTTTAATACCTTTACAAATTTTTGCATGAGGTACATTATTCCTTAAATTCTATATGTTAGTTATTAGGTGAGGTATTATTGCTTATATAATAATTGACTAATTGACATAGCTAAAAAACCCTAAGGGCTCTTACTCACGAGCGGTTGTAGCTGCGCTCCCCTGCGTTCCGTTTTTCTGCATTCAGCCACAGGGGAGCCCAGGAATAGACACATTACATTTTTTCCAATGGGGCTGTACTCACACAGGCGCGTGTAGGCGCCGAACGCAGGAAAAATGCAGCATGTTGCGTCTCAACCTGCGTTCGGCTGCCTACCCGTGCCTGTGTGAGTACAGCCCCATTGGAAAAAATGTAATGCGTCTATTCCTGCGCTCAGCTGCGGCTGAACGCAAAAAAACGGAAGGCAGGGGAGCGCAGCTACAACCGCTCATGAGTAAGAGCCCTTAGAATTTATTATAGGAGCAATGGACATAGTTGGGAACTGTTTGTGAATGTAACAAAATAATCCCGTAAAACAGAAAGCTGCATTTTAGCTATGGCGTAACTTGAATACATCAGTACTTCTCTTGCAATCTTTAAAGGAAAACTATACCCCCCAAACAATGTAGGTCTCTATAAAAAGTATTGCATAAAACAGCTCATATGTAAAACCCTGCTTCATGTAAATAAACCATTTTCATAATAATATACTTTTCTAGTAGTATGTGCCATTGGGTAATCATAAATAGAAAATTGCCATTTTAAAAAATAAGGGCTGCCCCCTGGGATCATAGGATTCACTATACTCACAAACATACCAACAAACCATACATGTTAGGTCACATGAGCCAATTAACAGACAGAGTTGTGTCTTTTGCTTCCACACTTCTTCCTGTTACAGTTAGAGTTGTAGTATTTCTGGTCAGGTGATCTCTGAGGCAGCACACAGACATCACAAAATGGTGGCTGAAGGCAAGAGATGTAAAAGGGCAATATTTACTTAAATATATATTCCAGTTTGGTAAGATTCTTTAATATGCCACTTAATATGATATGAACTATCTGTTGCTTAAGTGTTCATTTTGGGGGTATAGTTTTCCTTTAAACTGCCACTGACAAATGAATAAATAAAAATGCCATTGTTGCCTGTTTTTTTCCACGCAATTAAAATTCAAATTACTCAAAGGCAATTACGCCTTGAGCCATTATTGGTAGCAAATTGATATAATTATTGATATTTATTTAAACAATGCCCCCTTCTCCATATGTTTACACAGCAGGGAAATGTAAAGGCAACTCTGAAACGTGCAAGATGTGCAGTGGGCCCTTGGCTTTATGGTTCTATTCCAAGGGAAAAAAGGATTATTGCGGATGCTAGGTTTTCCATGCACTCTGCTACTGCTCTGCACTCTGCACTCTGTCTACTGCTGACATCTATTGTCAAATGAGCTTAAGTAACTGAAATCCAGATCCTTCAATACTTGCTGAACTACAGCTCCCATAATCCACTGTCAGATGATGGTTCAGCAGAATGCCACTTAGAGCAGAATGCTACTAGGGCTGTAGTCTCATCCATATAAAAGCAAACACATATTGAATCCACATTCTGACTGGGTAATACGCATGTCATTTAGTTGATGTTAATTTAGGGACTGCTTTTTAGCCATGCTAGATTCAGGAATTTCACCCAAACAGTTTTGCATAATGAATGAAAATATAAATATGGAACAGATCAATTGAAATTGACAATGGTATTTTTGATTTTTATTACATGTAGTTGCTATTTCTTTGTCCATTTCTATTCTCTGCACTGCTTGTTGTGACTATCGAAGCAATGTAGCAGTAGACAAATGATTAAAGGACCTCTGAAAAAGCATGCAAGACATTGTGGGAACTGGAGTTTTGGAAGAGAACTGGCTTCTGATACAATGTTTCAAGAATTAGAACCAGTCGCGCAAAAAAGGAAAAACACATGCTGCTTTCAGTTGGAATCATACAGAATTTACAAATAGCCCTTAAATACAAGTTTTTACAGAAACAATTGAAAAATTGTAATTAATTGAGAAATATATGTTTTATGCAAAAATAACTTGGATGGAGATCCCTTTAAAAGGGGGTGATTTGGCAAAAAAAGGGTCAATTACGTATTCTTTGTTATTGTGAAGCTTTTTAATCCTATAATTTCTCTTTATTAACTACTGTTTATTTAAAAGAGAGCTGTAGGGTTGCCATTTCGCCCTGATTTTGGGGTGTTCAGATTTCCATAACAGCTGCCGAAATCCATGTTAGTAAATATATGTTCATATATATATAATATATATAAATAAAGTTATACATACATATTAAGCCTACAATACATTTGTTTCTAGCGCCTGAAAATTCCTGTAGCCTCTCTCGTTCTTTCCAAGCTGCAAGCTTAGGTATCTCAGCTCATTATTATGGGGCCGTTAATCTTCTCCCCTTCTCCTCCCAGGTTCAGCTAACGGGTTAAGAGGCTACAGTACATTTGTGACTCGTCAGTGACATATAATGCTCAGGTCCTTTATGCAATCAACTTTTACTTGACATGTATTTGCTCATCACAGGACCCACATTACCTCTGGGAAAATGAAGAAAAACCTAAATTAACACTTGACATTCAATATGGTCAAGTCCTTAATTGGCTGGGCTTCCTGAGAAAGCAATTTTCTATTCCCCAAACTGTTCATGTGTCATGTGTGGAGCTGTGCTGCTGGCCATCACGGCTGTCCCTCGCATCCTCTAATGAGAGCAGATGAATTAGTGCTACGTGACACGATTTTAGTAGGTCTCTCGCTCTCTGTCCCTTACTCCCCCACTCCTTGCTTTTCCCCATTGCTAGTGACAGCTGTGTTGCAGTAGGAAAGCAAAGGGGACCAGTGCCAACCAGCAGTGCTGCAAAGGTTCTGCTTCAGCTGGCAGTGTAATGATATTATGCACAGGACGGCAATAAGATACAAATTATACATACAATAATTCCAAGTTATATGTGTATGCAATATATATTGTGTATATATATATATATATATATATATATATATATATATATATATATATATATATATATATTTGTATACAGCTACTGTACATTTATAATATAATTTAGACAAGTATAGACTATACATAGCATTTATCCTCTTACCTTCACCAGCTTGTATACTCTACAGCGATAACTGTCAATAAGCTATCTGCTACTCTGCTCTAGATTTTTACGTTTATGGGTTGCTTTTTGATCTGTGCTGTGCTGAATGTTCACTTAGAATGTACATCACAGCAAAGCACCCAGCAAAAAAGGGGTTAATGCTGTTTAACTTTATATGAAAAAGTTTGCAGAAAAAAAACATGTTTCTAGTGAAGTCAATATTTCAGTCGTTGGCAAATATATGCTATTTATATGATTTATTTTCCATATTTACCCCCATGTAAATGTATAGTGCACAATGTGTATAATGAATAATTAAGCTATGCCTATTGTGCATGCAGAACATGTATATAATGAGTGAGGGACCCAAAAATGGGAAACCCAATGACCACTAAGGATGCTGCTCAAAAGTCTAGGGAGAATGCCTCACCAAATAAATAAAAATATCTTTGGGAACAAATACAAAAAGAGAAGTGAGAAAAGAGAGATTGAAGGTTCTGATTTACTAACACAGCCACTGAATTGCACCAGCGCAATTACCCATAGTAACCAATAAGGTTACTACCGGGGGAGCAGGGGGTGCGAGCGGGCCAGGGCCCGCACCCCCTCAGGGCCCCCCCAGCAGTCCGCGCTCCGCTGCACTGCGCATATCCCGGACAGTTTCCGGGTGTACGGAGGGGGCGGGGGCTCGGCTGCGCGTCCTGTGCCAGGGCCCGCCCCCCTCTAGTTACGCTTCTGTATTTGTTTTCATTTTTCTTAACTGGTCAAAGCTAATTTCATATTGGCTGCTGTTGGTAACTGCAATGTCGCTATTTAGCACTTATGTCAATAAATGAGCCCCAAAGGGTGTCTTTTAGATATATTTACCAGTATTTAACAGATGAACATTCTTGCAGTACAATGCTAACAATTCCATATGCAATTATTATGAAAAACAGCTATTCTTTATATTAGGAGCATTTAATAATTATTTAAATGAGTACTGTATGTTATTTAGATGAGTACTGTATGTGTTGCACTCACATCCACAGGAACTACTTGTACAGTACAAGGGGACAATGCTGGGAATGCCTGAAAATAATAAAGATAGATTTGTTATATATATAATAAGATATTTGTTCCAGACATTGTGGCACCCTTAACTGTACATGTGGATGTGACTGGTGGTAATGTAGTAAAAATATACTAAGCAAGTAAGCCTATACATGCATAATGTATATACAAGAGATTTCAGAGAGACACATTTCTATATAGAGCTAACATGACTGTCCATTAGGTATAGTGCTGTATGAGACATGATTCTGTGTTAATTTAAGGTAATTACTTCTAATAACATTTTTTTTATGGGTATGGGATCTATTATCTGCAAAATTTAGCACCTGAGGTTTTCTATATAATTATGTAATTTGGACCACCATTCCTTAAAGGAGACTAGGGATGCACTGAATCCACTATTTTGGATTCGGCCGAACCCCCGAATCCTTCACGAAAGATTCGGCCGAATACTGAACCTAATCCAAATCCTAATTTGCATATGCAAATTAGGGGTTTACTTCCTTATTTTCTGACAAAAAGTAACGCAATTTCCTCCCCGTCCCTAATTTGCCTATGCAAATTAGGATTTGGATTAGGCTGGGCAGAAGGATTCGGCCGAATCCTGCTGAAAAAGGCCGAATCCTGGCCTAATCCCGAACCAAATCCTGGATTCGGTGCATCCCTAAAGGAGACAAAAAGGACTGGTAAAAATCCACATAATATTGTAGGCAATAACAAATATTATATGGTGCTGGTTATATTTTGGGTTAAAAAAATGGCCCTTTAATTGGAGCTCCCTATAGATCTACTATAGTCACTGTCCAAATTTCAAATGAGGGACCAATATATGGTTTTGCCACCAATATAGATTTATGCATTTATGTGATCATAGCTGCATAAAAGGCTCTGAGAAAATCATAAGAACTGTTTGATATAATAGGCATTACCCATTTAGCAGCTTTATGGATAATGGGTTTCCTGAATAATAAATCCCATACCCGTACAGAGAAACAATGCTTTATTCATTGGCCAGAAAGGAAGGAAAATATTATAGTCTGAGAAAGAAAAATAGTTTAAAATAATATGTATCAATATATCTACCCCTAGGCCATATTATATATTAACCTATATCAACACCAGAAATGTAATGATACTTTTTTCTTAATAACAGCACCTGGTCCATAATGAAAACTAGTGCATTAACCTCATTAACCTACTGTTCACCAACCTGTCTAAGTCAAAATGGGCCTGACTTATGGGAACTGTGGTGGATTGAAGTTTGTCTGACAAATCAGGTAGTGGCCTGGGTGGATGGCTTCATGGCTATGATTGTTTGGAGCCCTTAAAGGAGAAATATGGGAATTATGTTTTAGTACTTAATTGCTAATCAATTCGCCTTAGTACAAATGGCTTTTAACTCAAAATATGTTCAAGTGAGCTCCTCGTGCTTGAAATTGTGCCTATAGCCACACAAAGAATGTACAGCCTAGGAGCTTGTTGATGTAACACAAAGAGGCTTTTTACAGATGATAGTTGTCCTAAATTTTAAGGCTAAACATTCCAGGGCCATTTCTGCCACAAAGATGGCAAAGTCATTAACTCAGAATGAACCCAACCAGTCATTATACCTAATGTCTCTGGAATAACTATGAACACTACAAAAACCACAGTATATATTCAGAATAAAAATCCATTTACATGTGTGTTTTTCAAAAACTTTATGGTCCTTAGATTCCATTTATATTAGCCTGCCACTTACATCATACCAAGAGGGAGGCAGGAGCTATACTGGACATAACAAAAGGGCTGACATGCTGAAACCCACACACAGAACTGCTTAACTTCATAAACACCTGGAAGACATGTAATCATGTTTCATGCCTCACAAGATCAGAGCTTTTTGTTTATCATTGCATGTCAGCTACTTATTCCATGTTATGTATAGGCTCTGCCTGTCCCTGCATGTAACATCCCCAACACATATTAAAGCAATAGACATAAATGCTCATACATACAAGCATTAAACATTCAGGTAAGCATTGTTTAACTATACACAGACATATATATGTGTTTGTGTTTATGTTTACCTGCGTAGATGTGTGTGGGTAGGACTTTTATGAATAACTTCTGCTTAGTGCTGAGTACTGCCCACTGATAACTAATTGGTAATAATGAAAAAAAGTAAATATAATATTCCTAATATTAAAAAGACTACCCGTCACGACCTAGCATATAATGGCAAGTGGTACAGAGGGAAAAGATTACGGAAATCTTAGAATATTTAATGAATTAGCCTCAGCCTTATTTTCATTTTTGACTCGCAACCTGTTTGCAAACTGCTTTTTTACTTTTGATTCTTATAGTTGGGAATTATTTTGGTACCAGCAACAAATCACCAAGGTTTATTACATTTCAGGAATCACAAAAATGTTGTCTCTCATCTCTAGTTAAAATCTAGAACTTCTCTGTCTGAAGTGCATCCTAATTATAGGTACAAAAAAAAATAACATTTTAGATGCTGCAGGTGTGCAATTTGTCTGCCAGAGGCTGTATTTCTTGGCTAGAACAAAGATATTTAAAAACAAACATCATTTCGTTTGTTACACAATGCATGTCATTTTCCACTAAAAGTCTCTAAATATAGCTAGAAAATGTCATTTTGCAAAAAGGAAACAATAAAAATAATAGCTGATGTGAAAAGGCAGTCTGTTCAGGTTAAGCCCTGAAACTTGTGGTCCATTTAAGCACTCCCTGAACTTCTCAAATCTCAACATCTAAGACCTTATCATTTCTATTGGGGATAAGTGCAGAGGAATTGTGGCAATATTTAACCAGAGGTGTTCTAAGCTGTGCTCACATATGTTTCTGACTGCCCACGTTTTAACGCTAAGAAAGGCCATTAGATATCACTTCTGTTTAAAGTGAACATTTTCCTAAATGTTGCATCTCTGAACTGGGACACCAGGGGCCCACCAAAAACCCTTAGACCAGGGGTCCACCCAGGCCCGGACTGGCAATCTGTGGGTTCTGGCAAATGCCAGAGGGGCTGCTATTAGGTGCCATAGAAAGTCAGTATTTAGTGGGCTGGTGGGGGCTGTTTGGGCCTCTGTGTGGGCTGATTGGGGCTCTGTGTACCTGAAATGCCAGGGCCTATTTTAATTCTCAGTCCGGACCTGGGTCCACCCAAAAACCTTTGGACCAGGGGCCCACTCTTAAGTATTGTTTTCTTCCTCGCCTCACTAAACCTCTATTCTCCTATTCTCTTTTCTTTACATACTATAACCTATTATTCCATCTATTTAGCTTCTTTATTCTCATAGAAATAGGGAATGGCAATGAAATAAGCCAAATGTTTAGAAGCAGGAGGGCCCACTGACACCTGGGCCCACCGGGAGTTTTCCTGGTATTCCGGAGGGACAGTCTGACCTGACTGTCTGTGTATACAGGCAACTACATTACATGAACATACTGTATATGTAGCTGGTTTTAAAGAGCTGTGGTGGCAAAAAGGCTAATTAAAATACTGTATCTCTATAAGACAGGAAATTGTATATTAGTTTTTCGCCAAGTGGGCCTGTGCCAATTACACTCAACTATTTTTAATGGAAGTCTGTATGTTTGCAGTTTGGGTGCATGACCTCTGTTTCATGCTGGTGTCACCTGCCAAGCTAAAAAAAACTGCATAAATTAGACAAAATTCTATAACCTTATGTGTAATATACATAACAGGGTCTGTATCCTTATATGCGAGCCCCTTTAGTAGCCCCCTGGACCACCAGGGCACTGCAAACCACAAGATGAGAAACATTTGCATTTGCATGCTGTAGTCAATGCACAGAAAAAAAGAAGCCATTATACAGTCTATCTACAAAGGGACAATTTGCTTCCAGAAAGAACTGATTAGGTCAGTGATGTGAATGTAGGAATTACTGTGATTAGACAATTTGTATTTAAGATGATCATCTGTATTAGTGTCCTTTGCTTTCGTCCTGAATTTTTGCTATAGCTTCAGTTATTAAAATCTATTATTAAACTACCGGTAATTGGAGGATGAATAAAACGTTAATTTTTCTACAAAGAGTACTAGGTGCATATACAAAAATTAAAGTATATTGGATCAATTCACTAAACTGTGGTATATCTTACCACACATGCTAATGCATATCATTGTAAATTGTGTGCTTTTATTAAAGAAAATTATCTGCAGCTTATAATAATATGTTACTTCACAAAGGATGTATTTGCTTCAGTTTTAAATTATGTAAGTGAGGAAACGGAGATATCCCACTACAGAAAATGTTTTAAAGGGGTTGTTCACCTTTGAGTTAATTTTTAGTATGATGCAGAGAGTGATATTCTGAGACAATTTGCAATTGGTTTTCATTTTTTATCTGTGGTTTTTCAGTTATTCAGTTTTTTTATGCAGCAACTCTCCATATTGCTAGGACCTAAATTACCCTAGCAACCATGCATTGATTTGAATAAGAGACTGGAATATGAATAGGAGAGGGCCAGAATAGAAAGATGAGTACTAAAATGTAGCAGTAACAACAAATTTGTAGCTTTAGTATTGTTTTTTTAGATGGGGTCAGTGACCCCTCATTTGGAGGCTGGAAAGAGTCAAAAGGCTAGAATTAGCCATTCTATAACATAAATATAAAAGTTAACTTAAAGGTGTACCACCCTTTAACATGAATGGATAGTTCAAAAATTTACATAATGTTTTTATTTCTCAGTAATGTTTATATTTTCAATGCTTTAAACTCAGTAACTGCAACTTGCAGAGTCCCTGTGTGGTGTATTTGTTCTATTAACCCTACATTGTCTATCCATGAGAAATCTGCTCTGTGTGTGCACTGATGGGCTGATCCCATCCCATATACTTTATATATATGCATACAGAAATAGCTATTTGCATGTAGTTAAAGACAGTGTCGCCGAAACTGATGCTTAAAGGCAAGAAGGTAGCTGCACTAGTATATGAATCAAGCCACCATGTCAGTATTAGTTTTATAGGGAAAATACGGGAAATATTTGTTTTTATTATGTTCCAAGTGTTTAAAACAAAAATAACAAATCCCCTACCTTTTAAATGATAGGTTTTAAAAAATTTTTTTGAAGCATTGACTAAAAAGTGAGGTAATTTTTAAAAAGAAAAAGCAATATAGATATTATACAGAAGTCTGAACAAAATATATTGTATCTACTGTATGCTAATGTCTTTAGTTGAACGCTACATTGTTTTTGAAATGAATGATTTATACCTAGAAAGTAGAATGTGTATTTTCAGGAGCCCTAGGGAAAATAACAATAAGTAATTACATATAAAAAAGAAACCATTAAGCATTAAAGAAATGCTAGTAATTGAAAAAAAAAATTATTAAGAATGGTGGCTGAGCAAAACCGGTATTCTGTCTCTATAGATTATGGTGGTAATGCTAAGCACGAAATGCGGTAATATGAAATACATATAAAAGTAAACTTGGCCCTTGCAGAAATAATTTCAGTTATTAATATCATTGGGTACTCTCTGAAGCCAAGCACTTAACAATTGCACTACGGTTCAACTTACAGACATGCTGCAGTGTTCACACTATTATACTATGTGAAATCTCCCAAAAGCAACAAGAAAGCTTCACGTTAATTACACCACAAAAGCCCCAAAAGCCAGGCTACTGGCTTACAACATTCCAATTTAAAAGACAAACTAATATTAGATAAGGTAATATGATTATGTACATCTTATTAGCAGCCCTGATTAAATAAAAGAAGGCAAGGCCTAATGAATGCAGTCATTGTGTGTTGTTTCTTCATATGCCGATTGCAAATGACAGTCATATGCCACCAGAGCTGCAGAAGTCATTTTATCTATGTCAATCGCTTTAGTGTGGCATTATTGTAAAACCAGAGAACACTCAAACCAGAACTGGACCTGCTAACTATCTATCTATCTATCTATCTATCTATCTATCTATCTATCTATCTATCTATCTATCTATCTATCTATCATCTATCTATCTATCTATCTATCTATCTATCTATCTATCTATCATCTATCTATCTATCTATCTATCTATCTATCTATCAATCATCTATCTATTTATCTATGTCTAGCTCATCTGTCACTTTTTTATGATTACTATTGGCTATTTAATCCATTGTCTGTAGTATTTAGAAGTTATTATCCCACCCAAACAAATATTTTGGATCACAAAGATTTACAGAACATGCCAAAAAAAAAAAACACATTCTAATAAGTTGACCTTTGAAGGAAAGTCTGTTTAGTTAAATGTGCAATCATGCAATCTGAAGGTACTACTATAATTAGATGTATTATATATAACGTCTATTAGCACATGTATCTTATAATATAGCAGCTTGATTTATGTTCTACAAATGAGTGTATGTGAATTTAGAATGTATTCTACGTGCAAAACAGCTCAGACAAAACTTCCTATAAATTCCTTGGCATCTGCACCAGCTTTCAACACATTGCTAGCCATGCAATTTGTGATACATGGAAGGTGCAAAAAGCAGCACAGATGTACCCCAGACTTTACATTCATTAAAAAATCAACATATCCTTTCACACCAAAATGTCTAAAACTCTGTTTATCAGGGAGTTTGTCTTTCTGTAGTTAAGGACACATTCTTACCTAGGAGCAAAGGTGCCAACTTTGAATAGCATTGGCACTGTGCTAATTATATTAATCTACTTGCTGTTAATATAGAACTTCATAGACTGAAGCTTCCAAGTACAACACAGTCCCTTACCCCAATACATATAATCTAAATTTTGCAGAGGCAGAAGAAAGAGTAGCTAAACCAAAGCCATGCAAGGTTGACAGAGGATTCATATCCTTGTTTGCAAAGTTAAATAGCAATATTTTTGAATTTATGTGGTTCACTCCGTAATACTCCGTAATACATAGCTATTAAAAAAAGCTGTGTAGGCATACCAGGCACGAACATGGTTGTACATACAGTATCAGTATTATTAAAGACTTCTAGTGGTAATATAGCATGACCGAGTCATCCTTATGTAAAATACACTTTTGCAATTTTGTGAAGAGTTTTCTTAGGGCTCTTACAAGCTGGTGGGTTTTATGCTTTTATGCTGAATGCGTTAAAAGTTATATATTGCATTTATATGCATTTTTTTAAATGGACATACAGTAAGTGCCTTTTTGTCTGTCTCGAATGCAACCCTATATTTGAGTGTTGTTTCTAAAAAACCATGAAAAAATGCAAATGGAATAAACCACAACTCTGAACATAAAACCAGGCACAAATTAATGGAACCAATTAGCTGATGCGTTTAGGTGTGTCATGCACATATAAAAACACCCCTGTGTAATAAAGGTAAAATTATAGCTCCAGTCTCATGACAGACAAATGAATTTTGGTCAGTTACAGAGTAACTGGCATATTTTTCCTCTAAGGATAGGGTAACAATATTCAAAAATGTAATAATAATCAAACTACAGCAATATATATGTGTATATGCCCTTTAACATACAGCAATTATTGGTTTGTAAAGTAAACACAATATCGCTGAGGACATCTATTTTTTCCATTGATGAAGTAGGAGCTACCATACTTATTGCCAGTCCCTAGGATTTCTCAGTAAAAAAAAAAAAAAAGAACGGCTTTCCAGATTGCTCCACAAACACATGTAGTGTAATGTCCCTTTAATATAAACTTGCTACAAGGTGCTCAGGCACTGATCTAGAAAAACACATTTTCTCTGCAGATGCTGCTTCTGTCTCTGTTAAATCAGCATGAAATACCATGGACAGTTGCGCACTTTTGCTTCCCACCATTAGGTGGGATTAAAACAACACACTTATTTTTATGTTCTAATATAGACAGTAAGAAAGCCAGCTATCATGCTGCAACCGACAACAGAGTAGAGACCCTTCAAGTCACTGCCGTACAAAGGGAATCTTAGGAAGTAAGCCTTTGCCTGCTGCTAAATTAACCCCTGAGCACTGTATCTACTCATGCTGCTAGTGAACAGAAACAGAAAATATTCCCTTGCACCTGAAAAAACCCTATATGCAATAGAATTCTGCCAAGAGACTGGAATCTCTGTGAGAATTTAACGGCAGAGTTTTCAAATATCGTACTAGGTATCCCGAAGGTTCCCCAGCAGTTCAATAGTTTTCCAGTTTATCAAGTCTTTTTTCATAGTCAGAACAGCGCTTTAAGGAGATACAAACATATGTCAGTTTGTCTGAAGGTGTTTTGCTGTTTTATATTATTCTAGCACAGAACGTTAATCTGAAATGCCTGGTATTTTTTTTATCGCACACTCATTACTAGAACAAAGTATAAGGGCATAATAAATCTGCCCCTTATTACACAAACACTTTTTCCTATTCCTATGTGTTTTTGAACCATAACATTAGGATAAATAAAATACAAGGTGAAAAAAACAAAACCCAGGGTCTGATTTAAGAAAAACAATTCTCAGATTTTTAACTTTAATTTTCTTCTTGCCAGGAAAAATTTGTATTTGTGGAGTTTTTTTTTTCCATCAGTGAAAATGTTTCATTTCATTAGTTTCCGCGCTAATACTCAAAAAAACTATTTTGCTATGACGGACAGTTTTCCATATTCCTTTAAGAAGTTATCAAGTGCAGCAAGAATTGCCTTTTAACAGAAACAGAGTCGTCTGCTGCCTTGCCACATTTTTACCATAGTTTATAATGGTTCCCACCACCTCACCACTACCAGAGGAAAATATGCAAACCAATTCTTCGACTTTTTCGCAAATGGGAAAAAAAACAAAAAAACATTCAACCACTGGAAAATATAATTTTAGATAAAATCAAATCAAATCCTGAACTATCAGTGATCAGTTTGATAATACCCCTTTCAGGAAACAACACAGAAATGGTCTGTTAATATGATAAAGTCATAAGAGTGTCATGGGGTGTCAGATAAGAAAGCACTAGAAAATGTCAGCAGGGGTAGTACTGAGCAGAAGCAACAGCTGGTACAGGCTGTCTCTTTGTGGTAATTTCCACTCAAGGCAGATATGATAGACTAAGCAGGCAAACAAGCACAGCATCATTGCAGTTATCAGTTGAAAAGCAACCTGTGATCCCTAAATGATCCCTTTTGTCTGCTTTTGAATGGGACATTTTATGAGTAGAATGGTGACACCGCGGAAACTGCTTATTTATATTTAAACCGTTATGTTTTCCTCTGAATATATTGATATGTAAACAACTCGCTATTCTCAACTTCCATGCGTGTTGCACGTCCCTGTATAGGTGTCGAGAGTCAACTTGTGGGGAAACCTGGAAATTTCATAATCTCAAATTTGAGATATGAGGTGCAAGCTGTATACATAAAGCAAGGCACTCTACTTAATACTGAGAGGCTGCTTGTGGGCCATACAAATCTTTTCACATAATTTCTGTCACACTCCATCTGGAAATGGAAGTTGAAGTTTTAGTAGTCTTGTGCAGAGTGTAAACCAAACCCAGTGAGGCATTCTGGCCAATCACCTGGTGTGCTTGAACAGGGATAGGAAGAGAGCACAGCCAATGAAGTTTAAGCATGTGTGTGGATGTGTACATTGACAGATAATGGATGCAGCCATTTTCCTAATAGCCTCATCGGCAATATTGTCCTGGGACTGTTCAGAGTGCAGCAATAGAATGGAGATTGAGATGAACCCACCCAGTTCAGGAGATAAGCCTGCCTTATTATGCTCACTTGCCTGATGGATTTAAAAAAGAATTTCTTAGGGAGGGGTGAGGGAAGTTTTTAATTATTTAGGGAGAAAAGGAAATGATAGTGGGTTTGTACTGTGTTCAGACTGGTACTGGGCATTTACTGTGCGTAATGGTTTATTAACCGCAGAGGGGAAAAACTAATGATATTATATAAACTAGCATGCCAAATAATGTCAGATCTCCAGCCTCAGCTGTTTTAGAACTCTTTATAGGAGACCTACATTTTTTTTTTTTGTTTAACTTAACCGGTCATGCTGCCAGGTAGGGCAGCTCTATCTATAACCTTGTTCAGCCAATCATAGTTTTAGGTTCTTCAGAGTGCTCCCTGTGTTACTTTACACATAAAACTGAGCCCCCCACCTGAATTACAGACACAGTGATTGCCTTTTTATACAGTATCATAGGGCTGCTGTTTAAAATCTCACGTTTAATTGTACAAGAGTCAATGTGGCAGAAAATGATTCATCGTGATTTAATATGTAAGGTTAAATCACTCATTTGCAGTCCTTTATACTCGCACCATCAGTGTTACGCAACTCATGTTATCTCTGTATCTCTTTTTAGAACATAAATATCGTTTGGTCTAAATGGTGCTGATAACTTTATTCTTAGAAATCCAGCTCTGTTAGGTGGTGTTCAAAGGAGCAATAGACGGCATCTGGGAGCAGATTCACAGTTATTTGATAATATTTATTCTCACATATTCTAGAATTAACACTTCAGGAGCCAAAGGCAGGAAAGAAAAGGGAATGTTGTCTTGTCTTACAATAAACATAAGACATGAGATACAGGCAAGTCTCATATGAAGCAGCTAAGTACAAGCCTGTTATTGCTTGGACTTCAGTTGACGCCAGGCTCGTATCGTGTTGGACAAGCTGTTCTTTTTACAATCAGCCCCTTGGTGTCACAGTGACCTGGCAAACAGTGGAAAGTTTCTATCAATGCTATAAGCCTGGCAGTGCTTCCCTAGCTGTGGCCACAGGCATCCTCCCCACAAAGTACTTGAATTTCCTCTGCCATCTTATTATCTGTCAGAGAGGGCTCTCACTTGGCTCAGCAGTGACCAGACATGCAGTGAGTGAGAATACTGCTAACTACTGTACATTCATTGGCTTCTCTCCAAACTACAGATAGAAATGTAAACATTACAATAGAGGCCAGTAGTGTCAAACGGCTAAGAGCAATTGTAAGTAGTGTCAAAGGGCTAAGATTGTATAGCAATATTTAAGAAATATGTGAATGTATTATCTGTATCCTTGTTTATAATCTAATTCTAAAGAATTAGCACAGCCTAAGAAAAATGAGTCTGGAACATACCTAAGAGGAAGTAAGCCAGAGTTTTAAATACCTTAGATAGAATGGTTCAGATTCAGTTTGATGAGAAAAACATCTCTGCATTCATTTGTTCATTTCCAGATATCCCCGTGGATTTTAAATGAGTTTTCATTAAATAAGTTCTTCTCATAAAACAGAATAAGACTATATATATATATATATATATATATATATATATATATATATTTGCCATTTTATACTGTTTTCTTGAGGCAACACTGCATATTCGAAAACTGATGATTTTCAGATTGTAAGATGGTTCTGTACATAGTCCAGTACTTCTCAGTGTGTTTATTAATGATGTCTAAGTTGGCCTGGAAAGTAAATGTGTCTCAGCAGATGATATTAGGTTGTCTGGAGTACTAAGCAAAGGAAGAAATGTTTCCTAAAAGAGAACTGCTTGGAAAAGTTACAAATTTTGTGGGTGAAAATAAATCTTGTCCCTTATGTTGAATCATATAATAAGAGGCACAATTATCAAAGGTCAAATTTATGTGAATTCTTTTAATACAAATATACTCAGAATTCAACTGGGAAGTTATTTAAGAAAAAATTTGAATGTGTAATATTCGATCAAATGGTTTAGACCCAAAAATTAGAATTGTATTAGTTTCATAAGAAAAAAAACCTCGAATGTCAGGAAGGCTATTAACATCTCCAAATGGCTCAACGGATCTCTGCCATTGACGTGTACATGAACTTGGCAGGTTTTAGGTGGCGAATATTTGAATTAGGACTGTTTCCATGGTCAAAGGGGAATTAAAATTCAAATGTGTGAATTTTGAAACTCGAAAATTCTAATTCAAATGTACTATTCAACCCTTGATAATTCTGCCCCTTACTGTACTACCTGATAAAATGTTGCATAAAAATACAATGAAATCAGGCTGTCACTATGACTATAATGCTGGTTTGGTCTCACTGTTATAGTATGGTTTTGCTCACTGGCTTATTAAAAAAAGGTATAATTAAACTTCAAAAAGTTCAGAAAAGGACAGAAGGAAATTTTGAATTAAACAATTTAAAGAAGAAAGGCATGCAAAGATAAAAAATAAATGAAGATATGAGTGTGAGAAGAGGGATTTGTCAAGGCTAAAGCAATTAACAATGCAAGTGACATCAGACCTTGTTATACAACAGGTGCAGGCCCAAAGGATGCAAGAGCTCTGGAATTAACACCAGTCTAGAGATGATTGTAATTTCGGGGATTCCTTTATGAGTTTTGTTTACTCACAAAACTGACTTTGGTACAGTGAATTGTATGCTAATGTCATTACAGATACCACATGGCAGGAGTATTTATGACGCTTTCATTTTTTCTGGTAAAGCTTTTGAGGGGGAAAACTCTGTATGCATAAGCATCATAGTTGATGTTTTAACTAAGAAAGCAGTTGAAATGTAAACGGATAATTATATATATACAGTATATATCTTAATATCCAGATTTACTGTATATTAAAACATTGCTTGAACTAGAAAGAACAAAAGAGGCAAATGATTTCTCTTGTGCTCCAGTGTAGGCCTGAAATCCAAGCAACCCTGAGAATGTGGCTGTTAGACTGTTCCGACACGCTCTTTGAAATTACAGCAATTTGTATTTTTTAACAGGCAGCAAAGCCAACATTTGCTTAGAAACAATGCAGCTTGTGTTTATTTCACACTGAAAGGTTGCTCATTCCTTGAACTTAACATACATACTCTTCTGGGGGCAGAAAACATGTTTTCCCCAGTCTGTTAAAAGAGGCAAAGACAATTTCCTATATCTTCAGTCCAAGGGTTTTTCAAATGTTTATACAAATACCTGGGACTGATTTAATATGCACTTTTTATACACTGAACTTTTAAATTACAAATGTATACTCTCTCATTTCACATATCTGTTTTGCAGGCTTCTGTATTCAGCTCTTTGTGGATTGATTTGACTCAATATGGCTTACATATGTCTTTTATATAAAACATCTACTGATGGGCTCTGAGTGGTGTTGAAGGTATGTTTTCTCATTTAAGTTAAAATATAGTTTATATGTGATTTGCGATTTGTCTCTGATAACTTTCCCAAGGACAATGACACATCTAATCTGATGACAATCAAAAGACAACTTTCATTATTTTGTGTTATATATTTACTTGAACAGGAATGACCGTGCATCACTCGGCAACAACAAATATCACTGGTAAATGAAACTAGAAGCAATCAGGAGTGAGTATTTGCATTTTGATCATCACTACAAGCATTGATAACAAGTGGTAGACAAGCAGTTTCCATTGTCTTCAACCAAGGATTTAATAGAGACAGGAGACCACATTGTTGTTCAAAGAAGTTTGCTTCATGCACAGTATTACCAATGTTAGGGCCCTTTAAAAGAATTGTGCTGTGCGGTTCTGTGACTTTTCATTACACCACTTACTGCAACAAAATTAACTGGGAAGCATTTGCTCTCTTTTAATTGCAGAACATTGCTCAGTTTGTGATGGAAATGTTATTCATTTCATGCTTTGCCATCTTGTTTTTGTTTTATGAATCACATTGACTTTAATATGAGAAACTGAATGATAACGGTATTATGGCTGGAGCTTTATAATATCATATTATATTTACTTGAATACATGAGGTGTAAATCATGGTGGCAAATATGAACGATGATGGATGCGCATGCACATAGCAATGCCAAAGCTTTACATGGGAGGTATAATTGGAAGTTATATTTGGAAGTTACCTACAGGGGTACAAATTCTAACTTGTGGTTGAAATGTATCCTCAGCAACTTTCTCTCTATCGACGCACACTATGAATGTAGTTTCCCCCACTAAAGACATTTAGTCACATATAACCATCCAAACTCAAAACACATCAACCTCCAGTAACTTTCAGGATGAAGGTAGAAAGCAATAAAGAAATAGGCATTTGTTTCTCTGAGTAGCACAGGAGTGCTGGATAGTTATAATGCCTTTGTGGTGGACTCGTTCAAAAATCAGAAATGTAGTTTAATGTAGCTCTTAACTCTTTTGATGACAGAGAAGGCTAACTTTAAATAATCAAATGAACATGTTTCTGCCTTAGTATGTGGGAAAACTGTGACCACCTCCTACTAATGTTTACAGATAAAACATCTTGGATGACAGAAAAGGCTAGTTTGTTTACTGACATATGTGTTAAATATTAATGGTAATGGTAAATGGTAATCATCCTAGCATAACATGGCTGGCCAATAAACAATGTAAATACAGTAGGGTGAACATACAATTTGAAATTATTATTAAATATTTCCCATTTCCTCTATCATTTATACCTCTGTTCTCTCTATAAGTATCATTACTTAAGTTAAGCTTTGTTCTGAAAGAGAAGTGTGTTTTTATCTCCAGTTTGCAATTTAGTGAGATAAAAAAGTGTGTCCCACTCAAACATAGTCATTATTGTGGCAGTTAGCTACTTTGAATACCAGGATTGCTGAATTGCAAATACACATTTTTATTTATTAATAATGATTATTTACTTTTCTCAATGTGATGCTACCATATGGTAAGGCCTGGCACTATTTTCCCCCTTGGCAGGTACTGTGTCATTATTAAACTAAATTCCACTTTTTGTGTTCCAGATTTTAATGCAGCATGCAGAATCACATCTCTAATGACTCTCATTTAATTTCTACCCAAGCCTGGATTTAAAAAAAGCCTCAGTAGATTACCTTTTATAGATGGGCAAAAACAAATCTAGTTTAAAGGGGAACTATCATGAAAATTAAAATTTAATATAAGCTTCATCATACTGAAATAGGAAACTTTCTAAATACAGTACATTAAAAAGTCTGTACCGTTTCTGAAATAATCACGTTAATCTTCACTATTCCTCTCTTAGCATCTGTTTCTCTTCATTCTCTCTTCATTCAGAAGTTGGGTGTCAGATAAATGATCCAATATATCTTATAGGGGGCTCTTTTTGCCTAGAAGATATACTAGAGCTCACTCTATTAAAATCCCCAGGCATCATGTCTCTCTACATGCAGGATTTGTGCAAAAGGCAGTTATTTCGTAAGATTTTGTTTGTAATGGAATCAGTTACTTGAGTGAGCTCTAATACATCTGCTAGGAAAGGGAGCCCCCCATAAGATATATTGGATCATTCATCTGACACACAACTGCTGCATGAAGACAGAATGAAGTCAAACAGATGCTGAGAGAGGGATAGTGAATATAAAATTATTTCAGAAACAATGCAGACATTTTCACTTACACTATAATTGCACAATGCAACAACTTGTGAATTTTATTGAGATCCAGCAATGTTTTGGAGACAAGACACTTCTTCAAACACTAGAACACGTCTTCATTAACATTGACAGGCTTATATCATGATATAACTATAGGTATGGGATCCATTATCTGGAAACCCATTATCCAGAAAGCTCCAAATTACGGAAAGTTTGGCTCCCATAGACTTCAATTTATTGAAATAATTAACATTTTTAAAAATTATTTCCTTTTTCCCATATAATAAAACAGTACCTTGTACTTGATCCAAATTAAGATATAATTAATCCTTATTGGAAGCAAAACCAGCCTATTGGGTTTATTTAATGTTTACATGATTTTCCAGTAGGATTAAGGTATGAAGATCCAAATTACGGAAAGATCTGTTATTTTTGAAAACCCCAGGACCCGAGCATTCTAGATAATAGGTCCCATACCTATACAATGCATAATGTAGTATGAAACAAGACTTTGCATTCAAACACTGATTTCTTGAGTAGGATTCATTCACACATACAGTAGAGAAGGGGTGTCCAAAAGATAGATCGCTATCTATCAGTAGACCTTTAGCTGGTGATCAGCAGATCTCAATACACTGTCAACAAACAGCTTGTCTAAATCACCCTCCTGTTTCATGCTTTATTTCAGATATTTATTATCTTAAGGTTACATAAGAAATAATTATTTATTAGATATAGCAATATAAATTCTCTCATAAATCAATATAATATTTAAGAAATATTTTACATGGAACATAATGCTAACAATGCTTTTATGGATGTAGATCATGATGCAACAATATCACTAAAAGTAGACCTCACATTAGTAAAGTATGGGCACGCCTGCAGTAAAGTGTGTAGGATTCATTCACACATACAATACATGTTTAATAGCCCAGCTCCTTTAAAATATTGTAGCAGGGCCTTATAGCTGGTTATTCCAGTGAAAACCTGGGAGGAATTATCAAATGCAATTCAGAGATTTTGCAAGGCAAAATCATGAATTTGAAAGTATGCATTTACTAATAAATGTTTTGTAATTGTGCCAAACTGAAACGTGTTATTTTGGTAGGTTGCCTTAACTTCAATAGCAGTCTGAGGAGATAGGAACTCTTGCAGAGTGGCAGAAATGAACAAATCAACACAATAAAATGTTAAATACAGACACTGATGATAGAAATATGCAATAGAATAATTATGAGGCACACTTAAGGCCAAATTCGTCACAGTTCTCTTGTGATGGTATAACCCTTTAAAAGTGGAGAGATTCATGTAACCAATGTTATCTTATGTGTTCTCGCCGTACATTACTGCTATTCCATATGAAGCATTCTGTGATAGTATTATCTGCCATAGGAAGAAAAATACCACAAAAGCAGATGGAAAAATGAATTGAAAATGTAAAGCAATTCTCACATGAAACAGAAAACAATCTAAATCTACATATCCTATGTTTTCAATAGGGGCAGTAAAATTAAAATTTGCTGTCAAATATGCCTATTTTAATGCTTCTCTTATACCTGACTGAAACAATGTTAGTACATATTTTTCTGTAGCTTCAAAAATGATAAAATGTACTTCCTAAAACATTTATTTGAAGATATATTAATTGTTCTGGGTACTATTTCAATATGTTAAAGAAAAATGAAGGGGTGCAAGAAAAGTGTTTTAACTCCGTTAAATTGCACACCATGTACAAAGACATCACTAGAAAGAAATAGAGAAATATTGACCTGCATTTTAATGAACATAGATAAAAATAATAGCACATATTAAATTAAGTACACATAAACATTTATTAATCCATCATGTATGCTGTAATCGTGGCCCAAATGATGTTTTATAAATAAAAGCCCATGCCAGAAATTTGAAATAATATTTAAATCTTAGGATGTGCACATAAACTATCAAGAAAAATAAAAGGAAAATAAGATACTAAACAGTTTTTTGGAATTAGAAAGGGTAGATGCATAAGATATATAAGAATTATAGAATGGATTAAATTAGAACTACTGAAATAAGGGATGGTATTGAGGATAGGGAATAAAAATAAAGATCAAATACCATAAAGAATCTGGAACTTGTCACTTTGGAAAAGAAGCCACAGTAAACAAGGACAACCTTGTTTTTTTCCATTGCACATTTTCTTACACATTTCATATTCAGCACCAACGGTTGTGAAGAACAAATTCATATTATCTTTTTTTTTTTACTTGTCACCCTATTCCCTAAATTTGCCTATCAATGTACACAATATCTGTGTGTCAATCCATGCTACATTTGTTTTATATATATTCTTAGCATACAATAGATGAACACACATTCCAAACTTCCCAATAGCTATTGGATAAAACCGTCTAGAATGTTTTCTATACACGTAAAATCCATGAAAGGCAGACTAAAGAAAAATAAAGCATAGTAGGTTGTGATAACATGGATGTGATAACATGGATGAAAAGGAAGAATTAAGAGAAGGAAAATACAATAGGAAGGCAACCAAAAAAAACAGTAGAGGAAGAGTAAATTAGACAAAGAAAACCATAAAGAAGGGAGGAATAAGAACCGCAACTATGAAAGAACAGATTCAGGTGTACAGCTGCTGAAATCACTATATAGCCGCTACAGTTTCTTCTTTGCAAAACAGACTTCGTACAGCATGCATAAAACGAAAGGCATTAGCAAATGGGTACACAACCTCTTGGATGTGTTTCGGTGATCCACCCCCACTTTAACAGAGAACTGCATAAAGCAGATGGTGATTCTTTATCTGTGCAGATAACAGTCTATGAAACATATGACAACTTATTTTCACATTCTATTGCCAAGTGAATATCATTTATGACAGCCACGTGTAAAGTGGAAAAATGAATGCATTGTCTGTATGTTACAAATAACGAGCTTAAAGGGAAGGGGGGGGGGAGAAAAGAAAAGAAGTAAAAAGTCACAACAAACAGAAAACATGCTGTTATTGTTTTCCAGCGATTTGAGCTACTGACAACACTTGTACATCATTTCAATGATCAGATGCTTTTAGCTGAGGGCTGATCTAGTGCTAGAATGTAGCTTCTGTATGTGAGAACACTCTGCTTAGGTTCAAACAGTGCTCTAAGTGTAGGAAGAAGGTTAACCCCTTAACTGTCTGAGAGGATTCAAAAGCTATGTCATAATCATTCTTCTTTCTTATTGGTTTGCGAAAATTTTATTTTTCAGGTATCTGTTATCTAGAGGGTTCTTGACCTTGGGTTTTCTGAATAGGGGGGTCTTTCCTAAATATGAAGATCAGTACTTTAAGGCTACTGAAAACCATTTAAATAAAAAATGTAGGATTCATTTGCATTTTGCCATCAACATAGATTTGTAATTGCTTAACAAACACAGGTAGACTGTACCATCTTGTAATTCAAGAGAAAAACAAATTAGTCAAAAATTAAAACATAGTTGTTGAAATAAGGCACTATGGGGAAATAGCAGTGCCATATTTTAGAGCTTTCTGTGTAATGGGTTTCTGGATAATAGATCCAACACCTGTTGTTAATTATATGTAGCTTGAAAGCAAGAAAAATTAAGTAGCAGATACTAATAAAGGCATCTTTATTTCCACAAAGTCCCTTGACAATCATTTTCTGAATATTAGGACGACATGGTATATACAGTAAATGTCTGATATACGCTGTTTTAGATGCAGAGCTATTAATGGCATAATCACAAATATATGAAATATTTCTGTATGCAGGTTCCAAATGCAAGGAAAGCATCAATACAATTTTTGGAAAATTATTATAAGTAAAGCAAATTTGTCAGCTGTCTAGTTCTGAGCACTGCAGAAATGCATTTAAGTAAACCCCTTCTGTCAATTCTACTGTCAGGAACAATGACTAAAATCACCACTCCAGCACCACTGCAAATAGTACAGTACCGCACAGAATTTTTAAGAGGGAAATAAATTAAATGTTCAAAATCAGACAGTGGTGATAAAAGGCAAGACAAATTTAAACCACACAGTCTTCAAATGCTAAAACTTAGGATTCACTAAAAAAAATACTTGGCCTATCTAAGCTTGTCATGCAATGATTCTTTTTTTTTCTGTACCTAAAATTGACTTATATCTATCCTGTGCATGATTGAATTCCTTATCTGTACCTTTTAACCATTTCATTAATACCACTACAGAATGGCATTGTAAATTGATGTTTTTGGGTTCTGTACAGGGATGTATGTTTGACTGCAAGACAATACGATACATTTCTTTTACCTATACCTGTCTTCATACTTTATTATATAGAGAGTAATCTGCTGTAGAGAGGCAAACAAGAGCCATTTCTGCACTATGTACTTTCTACATATTTAGTGAATGTTAATTATCCATCTGCCTTGATCTATTTATACAATCACCTTAATAAGAATACAGTGGTAGATAAAGGAAAGTAATGTTTGTCCCAAAGAGTGTAAAAACTATATTTTTATACCATATGGTATCGTTATTTGACCTAGCGTTCTTGCCCTTTTACACCAGTCCAATTTTCCACATTCTACATTATATAAAAAAGGGTCAGCTCTTTTACTAGATTCATAACTTTATCTCCTTTAAAAACTAGTGCTTACACTTCTATCCCATCTGAGGGACATCGAATGATGATTTAAAAGTTATGCATATTATATCCATAATAGAAGTTTACAATGAAAATATTATCCTTTTTTAGGTTAGAAATGGATAGACCTAAGAAAAATTAAAATCCGTTTCAACAGTATAGATTGATCTTTGATTAATTCGACTTTAAGGGTGAATAGTACAATGAAAAATAACAACTGCGTGGAATTAATATGTAACTACCAGATCGATGTTCACTGCATTATCGGCTCACCAACAGGTTCAGCCCTATGTAAGCAGGAACGAACATGAATGTGCTCAAAACTCAACAACAAAAGATGGGAAACACATGGGAATGTTCACCTATTTTCAAGTTGCTAAAACATGCTATACTTTTGCTTCTGATGTCTCTGGTGATAACTAACACATTGGCTTAATGAGAGAATCTAATACACTTGGAAAAAAAAGTCACTGTTAATAATGTTACCCTGAAGTTAAATAAAGACACTTTGATTTTGTCTGCAGGTGCTTATTCTTTAACAACACAGTTAATTATAATGTTAATATTTGCTCTGTGGCTATGGAAGAACTAACCTTTTTTTGCTCCTGTTGGCTACAACATATTTTTTTTTTCATACAGTACAAGATTTCTTGCCATTCTTACTCATATCTAGTTGCACCTGCTCTGATCCCTTCACACAAATGTGATTCCTTTTCACCTCTGACATGCAAAGGGGAGCTATGGAATAGGCTGAAATTGTACGGAATGTACTATGTTACCATAGTACATTATATGAGCTGCATTTCTGTTTACAGGAGAACCCACTCCTGCATTCCATAAATGCCATCTTTCTCTCTTGCACATTATTTTTGACAGGGAGGGATTAAACAGCATTTTATAACGGGCTATTTTTCATTTTTCATCTTCCATGCTTTCATGCAGACTGATTATATTTCATTTATGTCAAAAGTACTAATTCAACTGCTATGCTGATAAAGATGCAGTGGCTTAAATACTGACACACATATATATGAAAACACTGAACACACACACACACACACACACACACACATATATATATATACACAAACATACATAATTATATATATATATATATATATATATATATATATATATATATATATATATATATATATATATATATATATATATATATATGTATTATGAAAAGGACAAACATATGTACAAATATCTATGCATTATTTCTATACATACCACTGCAATCATGCACCATCTTATTAACTTTGTTTAATGTGTACTTACTTTACAGACGTCACATTTGTTTCTAAATTAAATCTGTATTTGGTAATTGCATGGTAGACAAATATTGCAAGACAATTGCACACATGTTTTTTTGCTCATAACTTAACAGATTCACTTATGTGTCAAGGTGCAGTTTCTACATTTTTGTAAAATGCAATTAACCCTCTCAGTGACCAGCCATGCTAATAGAAATTAAAATTGCATAACATCTTACATAAGAAGAAATATTTTAGGAAATTCGATTTTTGCCAAACAGAATTAAAAATAGAAAAAAACAAAACAAAACAAAAAAGTTTACCTTTAAGCAATAGTCATGACTAAGGGTTGCTAAGGGTTGTTATAATTGATGGACATAAATGATAATTTAAAGTAAGGTAAAGAGAACTACTAAACTAGGAAAATTGAAAAATAGCTATTGCATATTGTCCGACTGCAATACAATTAATCTGTTTAGTAACAGTTGTAAAAGTTTTTCGTGTAGGTTTGATTTTCCATTCCATCTATCATAGCCCAGATCTGGTTCCTGCAGCTATTTTGTCACCCCTCCTTCTTTTTGCCCATACATATTTCTGCCAGATGAAGGCAAAAAAAAGGTTGGGGTGACCAGGCATAAGTCATAGAAGGACATGCCGAGCGTTTCTGGTCATTCTCTACTTGTCATCGATCAAAGTGACCTGGAACAACTCCCTTCAAACACAGTTCACAAAAATGCCCTTTCAGGTTATCAGTTACTTGGTGCTGAAAAATGTGAGTATGTTAAACAAGATGATAATTTTCACTAAAGGCTTTGTGAGGCCCAGATGTATTTAACACTGCTAATAACTTCTCAGGGTGCCATTGCTGGGATCACCTGGATTATGAAGGCAAAGTGATGTGAGTAAAATATATCAACAATATTTTGCTGAATCAGTTATTTAGCTTAAAAAGAATAGCAGCAGCATCTGCATCTACAAATCAGGTGAATCTATGATCCAGTAGGTCATTTTAAAATCATTAAGACTTTGTTTTAAGCCGTTAACAGAAGCACAATGAAAAAAAAGCATAAATTCTGAATAAAGTGGCCTTAATACATCTTTTAAGGAAAAATATAGGCTGTAAACCCAAACTGGCAATTATATTATTTGTACATTGTTTGATGATTAACCGTGTCAAACCTCTTCTCTTTTTTAGAAAGTGCAAATTCCTTTGCAAGCCAGTACTGAAGCTTGATCTGACAGCTGCGTTTAGTAAGGCACACCTGATGGAATGCAGATAATTCCTACACTTACCACTCACAAATGTTAGGGACAGGGGAAAAGCATGTCATGTTTGTGTAATTTGGACAATAAATTCACATTTTACCCTGTGCAAGCATCCTCAGAAGATGCAACAGATACTTTATAAATTCCAATTGTAGCTGAGCTATCTGTTAACTGTGTACCACGGTTTATATCCTCGTCAGTACCTTAATATTTTGTACACTCATTAGGTGAAGAAGAAAAAAAAGCTCCACCTTAGTGCAAACCTCCTTAAAATGAAATCCTTTGTGCTGTCAGGTCACAAGTAACAAATTAAACCTTTATTAGAACTTTATCAATTCTCCAAGGTTTTTCAAATCTCCAAAACCGGAACTCATTCCGGATATCTCCTCTCGCCACAATTTTTAATTTATACGTTTGTTTACGTTAAGCATTTTCTAGCATTGCTGACATGGCTTGGGTTGAAATTTATTTCTCTGGGTTTTAATGCCAAACAGGCAATCGTTCACGCTGTGCTTGGTGACTCAATAGCCATTTATCAATTGATTATTATTGTATTTAATTTGGGTAGCTCTGTTCTGCTGCAAAACAAAAATACTCTCACTCAAATCAACAGTAAAATACAGTACTTTAAGTAAGTTAGAAGAAATTACATGATTTATGTATGCATACATTTTAACTTCAGAACGTGCTGTTTTTGACGTTGCATTAAGTAAGCACAGAATGCAACTAAAACAGAAGTAATCCATGGAAGTCCTAATGAGAATTACCCTCTTAAAAATGTTGACTTCATGATACAAGGGCAATGATTTTGTAAATGATCCAGTATGTTACAGCGTGTAGCTGGGTAGTTTATGCAGACATTCAATATGTTTGCACATTTTTTCCCAAGGCAAATGCCTGCTGCTTTCCTGTTTTTAAATTGGCAAAATAAGTTTTTGGAGTGTAAGCTCAGTTTTGCTGTATGTTCTTCATTACAGATTCACATCAACTTACAGTATTATCAGCAGTAATCAGGGTCCCTCTACAGGAGATACTATAACGTGCTGGGCAGAAAATGCTTTTGTCAAGTCTGGGACTTTTAAACAAGTACAACGTTTCATGTAATTCTCTCCTCAGTAAGGCTCTTTGCCTACAGAGCTATAATTGGGCTTGTCCTGTAAAAACTGTAAAGCATTGTCCAAAAGTGATCAAACAATTAATTCAATTTCTTATTAAAGAAAAGTAAAAAAAAAAAATATTTTAACTTGTGTGCCTATTCGCTAAGTGACTTTGATGTCAAGGTTTCTATTTTTTTAAGAGCTGTGTAAAAGAAAATGTAGACAACGACTTATGTATCACCATGTGCATGGTACAGAGACACCGGCTTGTTTGATTAATTATCAGTTGTTACTGGCCTTGCAATAACATTTCAGCTTTCCCGTCAATAGCAGCATACCAAGCTTCCTTTAAGGCGGCCCCCAGTGCAGGAAAAGCTCTGGGGAGGACGCCAAGACACAGCCTCGCAGTGTAAGTGAAAGGAGAAGGGGATGAAAAAAAGTGTGTTTATGTATATGTGTTAAAGAATGTGGATTGCTTAGAACAAGGGCTAAAACATGGTTTAAAAAAAGTAAACACTGAAAACAACAACAAAAAAAATCAAGCCTGACAAAGAAAGAAAAAAAGTAGAAAAAGCAGAAATAAAGAAAAAAGAAGCTAAACTGACTTAACTATCAAGCCTCCACAATGTGCCGTGAGCAGTTTAAACAACGCTGCAGTTCAGCTCATCTGAGGGCTGGAGAATGCTGTTCTCTACCACATGAAGTCAATTAAATCCTGAGTGGGGCCCCTCAAATTTCTATCACTGTGAAATCAGGGAGGGGAAAGAGGAAAGAGTATATGTGGTTTTAATTCCACTTATGATTACTTTCGCAGAAAGGATGCTACGGGCTAATTGTTTCGCATTTCTTCTACATTTCATTTGGTTTTCAGTTTCTTTTTGGGGGGATCAGTTCTCCTGAATTCAGATTGGAGACAACTACTTCCTCAAGGTGAAGTGAACTGCCCACACAACTGTCTTTTGTTAATCTTGCTTTTCCCCCCTCCTTTCTAAGGGCTTTCTTTAACAAAGCCAGCGATGAAGCACAAAATCAACTGCAAACTGTTGCTATGTCACCACGCTGACAGTTTGGGAAACAATTACTCCGAAGTAAGGAAAACTTTGCAAAAAAAACAAAATATGCAAATGGGAAAAAAAATTGCAGCAGAATTATCTGTTCAAACTATATTTGTTATATATTTGTTATAGATGTCAGCAAAGTAAGAGAAAAGGAAGCACTCACCTGTTGGGACATTCTGAAGAGAAGGTTTGCATCACAGTTCTGCCATGCCCCCATGTACCCGGGCTCGCTTGCCGGCGTCCTCGTTCCGAACTGCATGGGGTTGTCAGGACACACGTCTCTGAATGCCTGGTCTCTTGCCCTCTTGTTGTCTCTCTCTGAGTGTCTCTTTCTCTCACATCCACTTCTGCCTCTTCTGACTGAAAAGTGAAGGTGAATTTTTGAGCCTCTTGGCATTCAATAGCACAAGTGTGGAGTAGTTACAAAGCTGCATGTAGGCTGCATTTCATTTAGGAAAAGAGAGTAAAAAAAGGGCAGGAGAGGATGAGGAAGGGGGTGGGTGGGATGTGAAGTAGCACCGAGGGATGTGCTGGTAGTGGTGGGGGGGTGAGGGATGCAGAGATTATTTTGCACCTTCCTCACAGATACCCCTATCATTTATGCATGGATTGTGACTCCCCAAGGCTTCTCTTTGCTCAGCCTAACAGCTGCCTGTCAGGTGTGCGTATAGCACCAGAGATGGAAAAGAAGAAATCTAAAAAAGCCCCAACATGCAGCTTTAAGGATGTCTCTGGATACAAAAGCACAGAGTCAACTGCACTGCTCCACTGTCAGGCACCAAATGACATCCTGCACTATGCTCTCTCAGCCTACAGATACCCATATACACAGAGGGACACGCGCACACACACATTAAGGAGCTCACTGATCACAGGCAGTTGGGAGGGAAAAGGCTCTGGCCCTTGCTTTGCTGCGTTCTCTATTTTTTTTAACTCCTGCTTTTCTTCATCAAAGCTGTCAAGTTCAAAATGCCTCAGATGACACTTACTTGTGCCACTCCTGCTGCTTCTGTCCTTCATTGTTTTATCTTCAACAGCTTAAAAAAAACAAGAGAATCCTGAGTAAAATATAGCCAATTGTATGTGCTAACAATCAATTTGGAATTATCCTACCAATCTGTCTCTAAAAAAGCTTTACAAATAAAGAAGCGGAAAGCATGCGTTTCTCTATGCGTGCAGAATCTGTCGCACTTGTCATTATTTTCACACTTTCGCTGTTAGAAGCTATAGTGGGGTGTTCTTCCTTCTTCTAATTCCACAAAGACAAAAAGCAAAACAAAACAGACTTTTCTTTACACTGAATGGACTGAAACTGAAACAAAGCTTTCCAACACAGAAGCAACTGCAAAGGTAAATGACAAAAGGGAAACGTACAAAGTATAACAATACTCAAGAGGTGAATAATTTCATGTCTGAAACCTAAGCTTAATGCCTCAATAACAAACCTCTCAAGCACTGAATGGGTTAATTCATTATGTCAGGGCTGGTGGTTTCCTTAAAACTGTCCAGGCATTAATGTGTTAAACAATAGCATTGCCAAAAAGAGGTAATTCCAGTGGGATCTCTGTTCTAAAAGTTACTTAAAAAAAGTCAAGGTAGACTAGTCTTGTAATAAAGCATGCAGACTTGCAGTAGGACAAATGACCCAAAGCCCCACTTTCTTCCTATCTCCAAGATAACAATAAAGCTCGCATCCACACTCTGTAAAACAAACAAAAGCCAAGAGCCTGGGTGACTGCTCAGTGTCATTAGCGCACAATGAGGAGAGATGAGAAAGCGTACGCTGTGTTGACACAAATGTGCCTCCCTCTCTTCATCCCACATCTCTTGAAAGCTTTTCTGTTAAACTTTCCTCTGGTTCACCACCATTAGGCGCGCGCACACTTAGATGCACACACACACACAGTCTCAGGAGCAGTGGATTCACTACCTTGAAAGTACGGTGTGGGATTCACAAAAAAAAAAAAATCCTAAAATTCTGGAAAATTGGTGAAAAAAAAAAGATATACAATAGTATATATAAAAACACCTATAAATCCATATATTAGTAATTGAAAAAACAGAATTAGAGGGGGGAAACTACTAATCAATTGTGCCAACAGTGACTGTGCTTTCACAGCCAGATATTAGCCATTTAAACTCCCTCTAAAATCTGCTAGCCTCTTGATTTCTGAAGTGGCACTCAATGCTTCAGTCAAGCTGCCTGCTCAGCTCCTGACCTTCCCACTAATGGCTGTTATTTGAGGGAGGCTTAAGGACACTGTCAATAGCAGTCTTCCTCCTATCTTCTCTCCTCTGCATCCCTCCCACCCTCCTTCTTTCGCTCTGTCCCTTTCTCCATCTATCTCCCACAATTCCCCCCTCCCACCCTCCTTGCCTGCTCTCTGTCCTGCATGTAGTTTCCAACTCTAATATATATATATATATATATATATATATATATATATATATATATATATATATATATATATATATATATATATATATATATATTGCAGTGGAAAGAGCACCTGCAGTAATAGACTGTTTTATTAAAACTCTTATTCTGCAAGACTTGAGATTCCCAGAGGACCCGGCCATGTCAAAGCCGATATAATTAACTAGAGGCTCAGCAACGGATCAATTACCAGACAAGCAAGTGATAGTGAAATCAATGAAAGATCATCAGCCACATTATCAGTGTTGCAACTCATTAGGGTAAAACTGAGAAATGTGCTCAAAGCGAGCCCAGGCAAGGTGGCATTACAAAACAAAAGGCTAATTTGGCTACCCTGCTGTGAACAATCTGTAACAAAATTAGCCTCTCTCTCCCACCCACTCAACCTCCTAAACTGCACAGCACTGTAACTAAATGTGACAGACTGAGAGAAGCAGTTTATTAAGACACCAACTTCAAGTTTATTTAGTTCATAAACTCACTCCTGGAAAATCAATACGCTCTGTGCAAGGGTTATTAGGCAGACTATCTTAATACATCCAAATGCAATCTCCTTATGCAGGGGTCATGGATCTGAGCCCAAGTGTAATATTCATTATACCAAAATATGACAGGAATCTTTGTTTCATTTCATATGGCAGAAGCTCAGCACAAAATAATGACAGGCTTAATTTGAAACATGCATATTATAGAATATGTTGGCATGAGCACATGACCTGCGCGCCCACCGTAATTAGCATCCCTCTATGTCCTTGACTCGAAAATGAAACCAGCACCATTGATCAATAGGGATGGATCATTATACATTGTGTGATTTGACAGTATGTCTGCTGGATTGTTGTACCAAACCTTCAGGAACATCACTCGGGTGCACAGATAACTATGTGCGTGCAGCAAAGGGTATGATAATTTTATACACAAAGGACTGTTACTATTTTCCTACGCTCAAAAAAAGAAACAGTAGGTGGGGGCACGTGAAACTGAAAAAATAACAACAACCCTTTGCTAGTCATCAAACAGACAAACTGGCAGCCATATTTGACAAACATGGCACTCATCAGGTCATTGACAATACCTATCTTTTATGGAAATTACCAATTCTAGAATGCTCAAATGTAAGCAAGCTACAGAAAATTGAAAATCAAGCTTGTTCTGCCAATTCAAGATATTCAGCATGGGGTCCTCCAGTTGTTCCTGAACTACAATTAATTTTGAATTAACTGTGTGCTGGGGACCTGGGGTTTTCCAGATAAGGGGTCTATCCATAATTTGAATGACTGTACCTTAAGTCTATTAAAAACATTTTAGCATTAAATAAACCCAATGGAATTGTTTTGCCAAAAGACGGATCTTGTAGTTTAGGATAAATTACAAGGTACTGTTGTATTATTGCTGAAAAAAAGAAATGTATTTTTTTTTTTAAAAAACTAGAATTAGTTACCTAAAATGATCACTATGGGAGATGGTCTTGCTGTAATTTGGATAACTGGATAATGGATCCATCATCCCATACCTGTAATATGTTTATAAAATAAAAAACCTGCATCGAACTATTTTTCTAAATTACTCCTAGGAGTTTAGCATTATGATGAAGTAATGGCAATGACTGTACAGGTATGGGACCTGTTATCCAGAATGCTCAGGACCTGGGGTTTTCCGGATAACGCATCTTTCCGTAATTTGGGTCTTCATGCCTTAAGTCTACTAGAAATTAATTACATGAAATAAACCCAATAAGCTGGTTTTACTTCTAATAAGGATTAATTATATCTTAGTTGGGATCAAGTACAAGCTACTGTTTTATTATTACACAGAAAAAGGAAATCATTTTTAAAAATTTGGATTATTTGAATAAAATGGAGTCTATGGGAGACAGCCATTCCGTAATTCGGAGCTTTCTGGATATCGGGTTTCCAGATAAGGGATCCTATACCTGTACTACCATATCGGTGACTATAACAATATGGCGCATTTCAAATCTGCATTAGCACAAAAGTTGCAAGTGTGAACAAGTCCTCTTTCTTTTAAAGTCTTGCAAATAAACTGGTTCAGTATCTTGTTTGGACTTCTGCAGATCTATATGGATACAAGGTTAGTATATCTTCACCTTCAGTTTCTATGCAGTAGTGGGGCCCCAAAACAATAGAAATGATCTAGAGTGTCTCAAAAAGGTAAAACAAAATGGTATAGGTATGATCCTATTCCGCCACAATCACATTCATTTGTTCAAAGCAAGGCAGAATTAATTTGTCAAACATGGAACAATAATAGAAAGCAGCCCTGGGAGATGAATTATGGTTTTAAATTAGGGAAAAGGGCTTAAAGATAGAAATACCTCTCCTTTAATAAGCAATAGTTATAAAAAATACATGTCACAGGGCTGAATTACCATTAATGTGCTGCTGTAGTATGCATACAACTGGTACTTGAGGAGAGAGAAGGAAGCTATGGAGAGACCATCTGTTATGATTAACATAGAGAATGCTGCTCTGTAAAAAAAAACAGTTCTGTAATGATGATGCAGTAAGCAGGGATGATTTAATAATATAAATGAGTGATTCTACAGTACTTTGCAAATGACAGATCCTTTTGTGCAGCAAGACAGAGAGGGAACTCGTCAAGGGCCACTAACACAGCAGTTTATTAATGGTGATCATAAGAATTTAATATATACAATATAATATATATAATAAAATATATACAATTGTATATATCTTGGAAATTATCCCTAGCGTTTACAAGAGTCACTGACTATGATCTCTGTGGTGTCCCAGACATATTATTTTGCTTTTATTATTAACCTTTATGTATATAGTGCTGGCATATTCTGCAGTACTTTACAAACATTATACAGCATGTACATCAGTATCTGCCCCCAGCAGGGCATACAGGTTAAGGTATCCATCATATACTCTGGTCAGTTTTATCAGAAGCCAATTAGATTGCCTGTTTTGGTGTACTGAAGGACACCTGGGTATCCAGAGGAAACCCACACATGCACAAACATACAAACCTCTTGCACAAAGTGCTGGAATTTAACCTACAGTAGTTCCCTGGCAAAGCAATTCTAACCACCATGCTACCCATAATTTTCCCTATACTATCTCATCCTATAGACCTCAAAACTGTCCAATTATTCATGGACAATCTAAAGTGTGCAATTATATCAATTAAGTCCAAGTCAAGAGGTACAGAGATCACTGTACAACTATTGATGGCCTCAAAAGAAAGATGCAATTGCATTTGTATCATTGTGATGTTTTCTGATTCATTTTTGTAATCATCCTGTAATTTGATTCCCTGGTACTAATTGAAACAATTACAGTAATACCATGATTATACACCTCCTTAGATGTGGCATAATCCATTGAAGTCAAAGAATATGTGTCGAGACGAATGTTTCAGGGTACTAGACTGGCAATGCTTCATGTTTTTCAAAATCCTTTGTAACGCATCTATATTATTATCTCCTCTATTGTATTTTAAATAAGCAATATATTTATTCATTCATTCAGTAAATCTAAAGTATCTTTCCTACATTTTGGCCATTATGGTTTACTTTATGGGGGAAAAGCTGTTTTTGGGTCACATTGTGGGAATTGATCCATACTTTCCCTTTCCAAAACATACATATGGAGATATTAGGCTTCTGATGAAATTCTGAGAGACTGATTTGAATCGTGAATCTAAGCACTTCACAATGGAACTGCTTTCAGATAAGCTATTGTTTCTCCTACTCAATGTAACAGGAGGAGTTGTGGTGGGACTTGGATTTGTACTATTGAGTACAATTCTCATATGTACCACTAGGTGAGGCATGGGATCATTTTTAGCAATGCAGGTGTCAGGGAACTGTTATCTTGTTATATTTCTCTGCTGATGGGCAGCTGGGGGTGGAGAGGGGATGATATCACTCCAACTTGCAGTGCAGCAGTAAAGAATGACTGAAGTTTATCAGGGCACAAGTCACATGACTGAGGATACCTGGTACACTAACAACATATCTAGTGCCATGACAGATTTCAAAATTAAACATAAAAAATCTGTTTGCTCCTTAAGGCATTTTTGGAACGGCATGGCTAAGGCATTTTGGGAAAAACAGATTCTCTTTAAGGATTCAGTGGCCAGTTTGGCTAATTGTCACCATACCATTAGTCAGGGCAGAGTTTCCAAAATGGATATGTTATCTGTAGTTGCCCCTTTTTGGGAGGTAGACTGGTGTTGACAGATTTCAAATGAAAGGAACTACAGTTCCTCTTCACTTACTGTCATATCTTTTTGCCATACCAATACTCAAACTTGGTATTCATGATGTCATGAAAGGGGGTGGGACAGGCATTCTCCTACAAACAGAGGTTGCTGCAGGAACAAGCCAACACAGTTAGGTAGCTGGCAGGGAGAGCAGAAGGAAGATCTCAACCTGAACCTGCCTGTGACCCAGCAATCTGATGTGGAAGTTGGCCAGAACTTGCCCAACCTGTGGGTAAACCCACGAGTTTCAGCCCAGCTAAACATCACTAGTGCTCGGTGCTTCTCAGTGACAACACTGAACACTATCTATTACCCATGTGAAAAATTGCAAATTTAAGGAGAAATAGAGACTTGAGGAGAACTTGAACAATTATTTTCTGAATGGATCAGTGCATAGTAGAAAGTAATTTTTTAGATTTTATAGCTCATATCGTTTTTTACTGATCAGAAAGTGCACCTAACATTCAGTGAAAATGATGATTTGGCCCCTAATGGGGTAGTGTAATGTTTGTTGGCGCAAAAACTGTTCGCAAAGACCATTGTAAATATTAGCGACCAAGATTTCTTTGGTCTTTTTTGACCAGTTTCATACCTCAATGACTTCCTCACCAGGTTTGTGACAAAACTGTTTTTGCAAACATGCGAAGTGTATGTAATAAAATTTTACTAATACAGAGTTCTTTTGCTCCAAATTATTTAACAAAACTGATAACAGATCCCACAATTGTACATCTTTGTGGTCTTTTGTCATTTTCATGACCAGTTCATCGAAAAAATAAAATTATCTATGGAACAGGGACACTTGATAGCAATGACATTTTCTAGAAATTTAACACAGACTTGGATTGTTTGACACAAGCTTGGACTGTATTGCCAGTTTTAATAATCGCAGTCCTGCCTCTGGGAAAGTATGTCCACCTTACAGGTGCAATAACAATAGTTGGCACTATGCAAGTTGGGTATATGGGGCAATTAAAGCTACCAACTCAGTCTGAAGGGGTAGAATTAGTATCTTATATCTTTCCCTAAATATCCACCATTATCTGCTCATGTATGGGCCCATTGTTGGGCCTGGCCAACCAATATCAGTTGGGTGGGTTTACAAAATCCCATTGGACTAGGAGCACATTGAAGCATTGATGATCTTCCTGTCCGGTGGTAGACAGGGCCAGTGAACCAGCACATAGTTCTCTAAATCAAACCCAGACCCGCTTGTTTGGAGATCTTGCCAAACAAGGTGATCTGTCTGAAAGGTCTGCCCACCTGTAGACTGTTTTTAGTTTGTCAGACAAAAAATTAAATTGCTGTTACCCCTTATTGATGTGTGAATGGGGTAACAGCTCCTGTGAGACCCTCCCTCTTCCAATCTGATCTCTTTGTACTGGCCATTGGCCTTCATCTTCTGATTATTGCCTAGATACAATAGCTAGCATCACCTTTTTATACATATATAAAGTATGTGTTCTTTTGTTCTATTGCTGTAGAGATAATTTATCACACATTTTAAATATTTTTAAGGTTAGGCCTGCTTCCCCTCTCAATAATCTCACCACAGCTTTAATTATTTATTATTTAAATAATAAAGGTTTGTATCTGCATGTATCTGAATGACATAGGTTGAATTTGCATTTCTGTTAGTTTTATCTAATAAGTCTACTGGGACTTATTATTGCAATTTCATCAGCAAAATAAATTGTGTTTTTCCCTTAATATTGGACTTTGTAGAAAAATATGACAATTTTAAAAGTGTTTTTTTATAAATATTTTTATTATGATTAGTATTAGTGTTTATATTTATTTTATTTTTACCATCTAATCATCTTAAGGTTTTCTTTCAAATGCTTCTTCCATGATGTTTTATGCATGAATCCAGGAAATGTCATTTGTATTTGCTCTTGGGATTTCGTAGGGTAATGGACGCTCTTCTTGAAAACATGATACACTGCGTGACACTATGCCGCTGACTGTGAGATATTAAAAATACACAGGGCTGCTTATTTGTTTAAAACGACCTTTTCAGACTGTGTCTCCCCTAGAACCAACTGTAAACATGTGCGAACTGTAATTCTTAAACAGGGATTGTCCCTCTCTGAGTCGCAAATGGATGAATTAAACACAGGATTTTTGATCTTTTGGTCTGGTTAAATAACACAGCGTTTATTCTACACTATTTCATTGACAGTATTTCTTTTGTGTATGGGATCAAACGCTTCCAAAAAATGCACATCAAGATGGAATATTTTTGATGCCCTATAATATAATAAAATATGTTTTGATGATAAAAGGTGTATTACATATAGAGAAGAAGGTGGAAATTCCTGGGCTTTACAGTGGCCAATTTAGCTAATTGTATTTAATTTGTGGGGGAGGGGGGATGGGAGTGTGGGATTTGCGGTTTCTCTTACATTTTAAGTGTATGCACTGAAAATAAGAAAACAAGAGAGCGATGAAGCCTTGGCACTTGGAGTTGGCTGGTTCTCTATCAATCCATGCAATGCAATAAGGAAGTCCTACTTCAACTTCAAAAGAAGATTAAAAAATACTTGCATGTATGCTTCTTCTACCCTGTATTTTCACAATGAGACTTTTCAGGCATTTTGTAGAATTCGATAAAATTGAGGGATCAAAATTTTTGAATTTGACCCAAAACCTCTAAAATGCACACAGAAAAATCTAAAAATGAGCACATTAACATGTACATTTCTAGGCATTCAAGATCCAATTAAGAAGGCATTCAACTATGGTGTCCAAATTCCAATGTGTGATTAATAGTAAGTGCAATTTTAATTATTTAAGATGTCAGGCGGAACAGTGTCAAACGTCATGATGGCATATCAAACAGGGAAAAGCTACAATGTGGCTCTCTTTGAAGCTTACTGTCGCAGATCATTTCTAGCTGTTATGTTTAATACAGAGCAGACATGCTGAAAGTGGAAAAACAAATACATAAGGCCCACCCCATGTCTTATTTACATCTTCTGGGTTATGTCTTGCCTTTTAGTGATTTTACAGCTTGGCACCAGAGGTCAGGGATGTCCTCTGGTTGTGCTGCAATGGGCTTGTGAATAGCCAATTTATACTATGAAAGGTCCACCCCATACTACTATTCCTCCGATCAAATGTTGATGGTGAATGGGACCAATGTGTACTGTGCTCATGCTATCATAGCTGTCATCAAGAGTAAGGTGGCCATAGTTTGTTTGTAGGATGCCACAGGGAAATGAAGAATTTGGAGCTTTCCTTTGTTTAAGGAGCTATTTTAGATTGAACGACATATTAAAGCGTAATGCAAAATATTAAGCACTTTGGAACAAATGTATTAACAATTGAGATACTATCCAATTTTTTTAAAGGTGTTTTTTCATACAGAAAAATCTTGACGCATGGAAAAACTGCTTAGCGTTATTGAAAAACTAGAGTGCAGAATAGATGACCGATTTTGCCACAACTCATGGCAAAATCACAACATACTGTAAACATGAATAGTTTATACATTTATAAAATTTGGCAAAATTGTATGGGGATGTATATACCTTTTAATGTAATGACTGTTAAGTATCACAAAATAACTGTCTTATGAGTTAACATTTCCAGTACAAAATAATCCGATCTTTCCAGAAAATCTTTACCGTACAACTGGAATTAAGAAATCCCATGCACTTAAAAAAAAAACCATATACCCCCTTGTTCAGTTTAGGATTTTAATATTTTTTAAAAAAATCTACAGGGAGATGAATCAGCAATCTTTGTTTTCTGCTAAGCTATGACAATGGCTACTGCTTGGCAAAAAAAAATATTGTTTCTGATTTATAAATCCCTTTTTAGCATTAGAATGATTCATTCCAGTGTTGAAAAGAGTTGTCCAAATTGTTAATTGCATTAGAGATGAATAAGATGAATAATTCAAAGGGTTGATAGAGCTCACTTCTGCCACTGAGCTCTAACAACTCACAGAATGTTGACTGCTCAAAACATTATGGCAAACTTATACAGTGATCTGCATTGATACGTGTCAATTTGTTAAAACACTGCATATTGTCAGGAAAGGTTTAATAATTGTCAGGATTCCCAAAGTCTCTGGATTAATAAGCAATGCGAGAAAATAGTTCAAGATATGGTGACATTAATTATTCCAGTTGTGGGATGGTTTTGAAGAATTGCTAGGCCTGACTATTACACTGCATGGCCAAAGGGTGGAAGTATTATTTTATAATACACAAAAGCCATGAATATCTTGTAAATGATATCCTTATAAACGGTGAGTTCTGATGTCATCAGTTATAAACGGTGAGTAGTGATGTCATTTCTGTCACATGACTCACTAAAACTTGTGTATTATAATAAATAAAGTACCCCCTGTTGCAAAATATGAGGATTTCAGAAGTAACCTCGGAGTTTCATGCCTTCGGCCTCTTGTTTTTATATGGTCATGAAACTCCTCGGTAGTCGGTAACTTATAATATCCTTATATTTTACAAAAGGGGGTACTTTATTCCCTATATTATCAACATTTTCCTGTAATTTAGGTCAAATGCCTGATACAGACTTAGCAGAAAACTGATATAAGTTTCAGAATATAGGTACTGTATCCACTTTTGCATCTCCCACTTAACTATTAGATTTCCTTTAGGAATGGCCATTAGAATAGGTTATAAGAAACTATGTAGCAAAAATATGGACCACATTATATTTAGTATCTGTCTCGCTAATTATATTCTCTGCTCTGCTGGTTCAGACTCCTCAAACAAAGCAGGGCATATCTGGAGGAGATTTGGCTTTTGCTACATTGTTTCAATTGAGACACAAATACTGCTTTCAATTGCAGTTACAATTTGCTTAGAAATAAATGTTCTTTCATTATTCATAAACAGTTTTTGGGCGGGCATCCACTTTAAGCTATAAGAACCTATCTGTGCTTTAAATAAGCACTACAATGATTAACTTTATATAAAATGTGCTAAAAGGAGAGTCATTTGTTTTTAGTACACAGGTTTACAGATACAAGATGTACAGGCTTTATCGTATTCTATCACATTCATCTGGCCATGCCCCCTAAATCATGTCCAAGTCCTGGCTGTTACATGGATATTATACAAAGCAGACGGCGGAAGGGCAATTTGACAATTACATATCCATGAAAATACAGAGTCTGCAAACTGGAATATATTCATATCAGTTAATACATTTGAATACTTTTATTAGACAAACACAGAGCATGAATAAAAAAAATAAGTAAAATTGAGGCACTTTAGTACCAAGTAAACAAATAATTTACATTTTTACAGAAAAAAATTTGAAAAATACTATACAATACAATAAAAAAGGGGGCTTTAATTGTTTGTAACAAAGCCGCAAATCATTAGTGCCATTCTTTTTTCTTTTAAATCATTTTATTTATATATTTGTATTATTTCTAGTTGGTTAGTTAACGTAGAGGCTAGATTCTATCAAACTGGTGTTTACTGTAGGAATAAAATGGATAGTTCCTCTTCTGTACAGTCAATGCTTTTGTTTTGTGACATTACAGAACACAAGAGCATCCTGCTTGTTATTGCACTCAAGACAATGGCTTTTTAACTGCTCTGAGTCCACTTGCTCAAACACAGTAATCATTATCCTGCCTAAGTGATGCTGTACTGAAAGAATTTCAATAGCGGCCAAACTCCACTACATACCATTGTCATTAGTTCAGTCTGCCCGGTCACACTAAGGAGTCTCCCTGATGAATAGTGGACAGGCAATAATAATGTAATATTATTTTGCATGTTTTCCCCATCATTTCTGTATTAATGCTCTTATTTTACACATGTTTAGGAGTCATTTTTATTTGCGAACAGAGGCTCTTTTTTCGTTATAAAGCCCATATCATTTCAGCATTATCAATCACAATTTAGACTAAGGAGTAACTACTGAAAACAGATAAAAGTGCAATTACAGGATGAAATATAAGCTCCAAAAGCAAATAAACAAATGGAACAAGGACTATGCCTTTCAGATATCCATGAGCTACTGGGTAATAAAGGACTGGCTGATACAAATATCTGTCGATGACACTGGTTTAGAAAAATAAATGAAGGTGGAAGGCTGTCCCCTTGCTAGTGGCCAAAAGTGTGGGTGGTATTATCGGTATTAGTACAGACAGAAGGTTTTTGCAAGGGATAAACAGAGTCTCAATTAGCTGTGGCCTGAAATGTAGGCAATGGGGAGGGAATACAGGGAATACAACATGTACTAAAGCAAATAAGCCAAGGTACCCTTAGTCCTGCACCCTATCCTCTTTACACAAAAAGGGAGAGTTGTGCGGAACACTCTAAGACTAAGTCAAATATAACTAAGTGGGAAATGCAACTTAATCCTGTACAATACCCTCTTTATACTGTATACAAGAGGAAGAGGATATTTGTGTACATATACCTACTGTGCACATTGCACTTACTACAAGTTCCTAACAGCCCTTTCCTGTTGAACCCAAGTAAGGACACATATACTGTATCAGAGCTAGCAAACACTGCATTTATCTTTGCATTAGAAATAAAGATCTGCATTTGGTTGCATAGGTTTTAACTTGTCCACCTTTTAAGTCTATTGAAAAGAATACAAAGCTACTTTTGTTCTGTAGCTCTGCTCCTTCATTAACTGCAGTATAAATTTTCTGTGGCATTTATAGACAGATGATACTGTAATATGTTAGACTGATTTACCTTAATCAAAGTTCTTGCTTTGAGTTGCATTTAAAGGGTAAGGCATTTTTTCAGTAGCAGTATGCACACAATGTCTCTGTCTTAAATATATTGATAATGGGTTGAGTGCAGAGGACTCTTGTATTTGTCTAAATGTATTTTGTGGTCACAGCCTCATTGCACCCCCGCCTAATGTTTTTAAAAATTAGTGGTAAACACAATTTTCCCTTGTTTGTTATAGTTATACAGGAGCAGTGACCTATGTATATTGTAGCTCCCACCCTTCCCAGCTATAGTCAGGTGATCCCACTGGTGTCTAATAAAAGGGCAGCCAAGTATGGAGGTTTACTTTGAAAGTAGCTAGTAAGTTGCAGGTAAAACTTAGTCCCTTTGTAAAATGTATAATGAAGCAATAGAATTCTTAATGAATCAGATGAAAATTGAGCATAGGACTGGCCAGATATGGGATGATTTTGACATAGTTGGCCAGCTTAAATATATTGCAATATATGGACAAACAATCCCTGTTTTGTTTCAGTAGCAGTATGCACAAAATGTCTCTGTCTTAAATATATTGATAATGGACTTATATATTGAGTGCAGAGGACTCTTGTATTTGTCTATTTGAGTTGCATAGCAACAATGCATTGACTTTTTAACCATCCAAATACTGTAAAGCAACATATATGCTCAGCAGTCTGATACAGGAGTTTTACTAATGAAAATAGTGGGGTTGACAATATACTCTACAAAGTGACTATGGACATTTACACAAATAGATTCCGGAATGAGTTAACTTTGATACATGTAAGATGGTGTAGCCATATGGATTCAGATAAAGGCATTCTGAAAGGAGCTATCCAGCTATTTCATGGAGTAGGTTACTAGAAAGGCCTACACAATTAAAAGTATCTAATAAAACTTAACTAATTATCAGCCAATTTGTAATCCTTGAAAGAATGAATTTTGGGCAGTCTGTATACTATCCCAATACCTTGTTTAGTCTGGATATGGACTACATATCCTGTTCCTGCCTGGCTGCCTAGTATTGAAAGGTGTCCAACTCCAGTGGAGGTAGTATCAGCCAAAGCCGTTTAACTTGAGCTTGACATGGATGAGGCAGCAGATGGATTTCTTCTGTATCAAATTATTGAAGTAAGTTGTCATATGCATATATATGGATTTTTCCGAATGCAACTGAGTATTTGTTGCAAATGCAGCCCTTTATTCCAAGCACAAAAATGCAGCATGTTGTGTTTAAAATACCGTAATGAAAATTGATAAAACACAGTTCTGAACACACACATGCACAATATACATGCAGCTTATAATGGAATCAGTTAGCTGATGCGTTTAGATGTGCTCAAACCTGCGTCACAAATGTGAGGCATTGGCTTTGGCAGCTCTTCACCCAAGCAATATGAGCGTTTTAGAAGGTATTTGATGCTCTTGGTCACTTCACTTTTTCTGTGGATTTGTCAAGGGACCTATTGAATTGCATTCTATTGAGACCATATGGAACAACAAGGCTCTGGAAGAAGCCTTTTGACAAAGTCTCTCTGAGAATCCAAAGGATTTGAAAGCCTGTGATCCGCCCTTGGCCTTTGAAGGGCATTAGTGAACATAAACACTCATGAAGCTCTTGTTTCCAACCACACCAGTGCATCACAAGTGGCTGTTAGACTTTTGATTTCAAGCCACTATGTGTTCTAATCGTAGAAGCATTGAGGTTTTGTAAACAGTTAGGTCTGTTCATTTTCCCCAGGTGGGTTAGTAGCCAGCTAGGTTTGGGTCCTAATTACAGTTGGACCCAACAGACAAAAAGATTTGTAGCCCTGAAATTAATCTCCTCTAGTGTAATCTCCATTAATCTCCTCGGAATGCTTTTTCATTGGCAATAAAGTGATTTGTCGGTAGGAAAACATACGTCGCTTTGGCTTTCCAAAGTAACCTCGACTTTAGGAAACTGAAGCAACTTGTATGTTTTCCCACCAGCGATTCACTTACCAGTGGGAAAGAGTTTGGAGGAGATTAGTCTCCCATGTGAGCGTTAGAGTGTAAGGTATCAGTTATCGCTTAGGACCTAAAGGTGATAAAAAGGGAAACACGTGTTTGGTCTATTTATTTCCCTCACTGGCTGGAGGAAGTGGTGTACTGCTCCATAGGGCCTGGAGCAGCAAGGGCGAGGATAGCTTTGTTATAGTCATTTGAGGAGTGAAAGATCAGGGGTAGGTTAGGAGAGCAGCCAAAGGCTCCAATGAGGAGACCCAGAGGCTAGTACCCTGCAGGGATAAGGCTGCCAGGATAGGCACTCAAACAGTTAGGCTCAGTGATAGAGAGTGTGAGACCACTGTGAGATTCGCTTAGAACAGGGATTGTGCACCAAGGCAGGCAATACTACCTTTGGGGTGAATACTACTGATTTATTGTGTCATCTGTCTATAAAGAGGTTTTAAAGAACAACTGTCACCCAAGTTTATTTGAAGAATCTGTCCTGTGGTGGAGACAGAGTGTGGTTAACCCTTCCTCCAATAGTTAGAATAGAAAGGGTCCAATAGAGTGACAAGAGTCCAAGTAACATGTCCCTACCGGGAGTTGCAGGGAGTGGCCACTGCCCTGAAGCCATCCTGGGTAAGATCTGCAAGGTACTAATGAGCACCAGTTTCCTAAAACCTGTTACATTACAATTGGTCAGGGTCTCTTTTACTTCGTAACAAAGTTACAGATCTCTAAAAACCTAGTCATATCAATCAACCTTCTATAGTTCCATAAATATCAAGGTTTTTCTAAGGTCAGAATACTCTTTGCATTCTGTGTACCCAATGTATGCATTTTGATACAGTAAATAAACATAATGGAATCTAAGTATCTTGTCATGCTGGTGATATTCAATATTCTCACTAAGTTTCATTTTGATCAACTACAGATCACCTAAGTGTTACTAGGTGAGAGTAAATATAATCATTATTTTTGTCAGCTAGAAGTAAAATGAGTCTGTGAAGTTCCAAGTTTTTGGAATTTGGAGCATTTCAATTTCATGGGACAGACAGTCCAAAAAGGGACAATATGGAAATTAGGGACAAGAGGCAAATACAAAAGTAGAAAATACTGATGCATTTGGTGTAATGCAAATTTTCCCATATCATGGGCCCACTTTATCCGTATCTTATTATACGAATAAGCAAACACAATCTGCCTGTAACACGTTCTCTAAATTTAAAAGCATTGATGGGAAAAACATGAAAAATAAATACTTCCCACTTCATTTAAGAATCCTGCATCTTCCCCTACAGAACAGTCGGGGCAGTGAGTGACCATGAAAGGCACAATTTTGTTACAGGCAGTATTACTGAAATTATCACAAACAGGAAGGTTTATTGAACTTATTGTATCACACTAAAGGGTAACGCTAACCTGTGGTTGAATTTAAAGAGGGAGCAAAGGGTGCCCAACAGCTATATTAACTCCAGAAAGAATAAGGTCATGTGCATATGTTAGGGGTGATGTCTCAACATCAGCTTTAATTACTTTATACCAAATATCTGTTGGGAATAATGGAGGTTGTGTCAACTGTCCTAAGATTTGACAGGACATTGTTTAAAAGAAGGTATCTGTTATCAACTACACTTGAAAATGGGGTATTTTGACTTAAAATGTTTAAGAAGGGAGTGGATGTATTTTTAACAAATGAAGGAATACAGGGTTATGAAAGATAGCTCATAGTCCAAGTTGATCCAGGGATTGGTCCGATTGCCATCTTGTAGTCAGGAAGGAATCTTTTCCCCCTCTGAGGCAAACTGGAGATGCTTCAAATGGGTTGTTTTGCCTTCAACTAGCAGTTAGGCAGATTATATATGAACTTAAAAAGGTTGAACTTGATGGATATGTGTCTTGTTTCAACCTAAATTACTATGTTACTATGTTAAAATAACTTCTGCCTAAGTAAAGATTACTTTTGCTTTGCTATGTTCTCTTTTATATTGAATGCTTTATTTTCCAGTGAACTCACAGCCAGCTTCATCCAGCCCTCCAAGCTTTACATGAAGAACAATTGACATCTATTAATAAGTTAGTTTTAAGCAACATAAGACCTTTTGAGTTGGGGGTTAGAATAAGTCGACGAGGCAATGAAACGCATTGTGTGCCTTCTATTCATCTATTTCGTTTCTTATTCCCTAAACTGTAATAGTCATTATCACTCAAGTGAATGGCCATTACATTGCTACAATGGCTGTAACACTTAATATTTAATGACTATATGACTGTATCACTGAACATACCACATACACCCCAAAGAATCCAAACTACTGAAGCATATATACTGTTCTGACATTTGCAGAATTCCAAATTCTTTTTGCACAGATAAGGCTTTTTGTCAAGGTTAAGAAATTGGCAGAAATAATCTAAAGTGCTAACTAAGCTCTTCAACCATTTTTACTAAAAGATGTTTCAGATTCATATCAAGAATCCATGAAACAATGTACATGCACGTGATCTGCCTGAATGATATCTGCCCTTTTTTCTGCCAAGCATCTGCAGAACCCTTGGTGTGCCCCATATATGGGCCAGTAAGCTCTCTGAAGGGACCAAGGGGCAAATTTACTAAAGGGCGAAAATTCGCCAGCGTGACGTCATTTCGGAACTCTGCCAATTTACTAATGGTCGCCGGAGTAACTTAGCTAGAGAAGGAGATAGACTCTAAAGGTACTTCGCTCCCTAACGCCCTTGCGAAAGGACGTAACTACGCAAATTCACTAAGATGTGGATTTTTGCCTTCGCCACCTCAGACAAGGCGAAGTACAATAGAGTAGATAGATGTTCCTCAAAATTTAGTTGAAAAATTTTCTAAATCCCAAAAAACAGTGGCATCTTTTCCTTTTTTCAGGGTGATAGGCTTCAAAAGAGTGTAAATTTTTTTTGGGGTAACTCGCCCCCCTACATTTCCTAACATATGGCACATAAACTATACACTAGGCTCATGTGTAGGGCAATATAACAACTCTATTTTCTTTTATTAAGGTTCCCCGGGCTTGTGTAGTGTAATGTATTTGCTGCAACATATATGTCCATTCAACTTTAACTTCCCACCGTATGCAAATTAGGCACCGCTAGTGCAATTTTGCTTCGCCTGGCGCAGTAACGCCAGTGCAACTTGCCATGGTTCGGCGCCCTGAACGCAACTTCAGATTATAGTGAATTAGCGTTGTCCTGGCAAATCTACGCCTGCCGAAGTGTTGCTCTGTGAGCGAAGCTGTCGCTGGCGAATTTTCAGAGGTTAGTGAATTTGCCCCCAAATAATAACCTTTTATCACTCTGTGCATGCCATCTTTTCTTGCTTATCTGAGTAATGCTCAAGTTAGGAGGTGGTTAGGAGGTGCGAAGGAGAAAATAAAAACTATATATGCCCCCGCCTGCCATTCATGAATACAGAGCTGCAGAATGCAGGTAGCTCTGTTCCAATGGGGGGAACGAAGGTCTGTCTGCTCCAGAATTAAAAACCTGTATTTGCCCCATAAATCCAGAGCTGCCTGCATGTTATGTATTCATGAGGCTTGTGCAGGTTTCACCCACCTATATATCAAGAATCTACAAAGCAAAACTATTTTTTACAAACAGAAATAGGACCATGGGTAAAAATATATACAGTAGCTTCCTCCATGCAAGCATGCAAAGTGACAACTTTTTTTGGAAGCAAATTAAAACATTTTGACAGATTACATGACTTAAAACAATGCTACATTTCTATTCTCACAGCATTATCCATTTTCTTAACATTGTTAACAGCATTTCCAGCAGAAAAAAAATCTAAAGTATTCAGTAGGCACGTGCACGTGTCATTTTGCTATATATAATGCGTATTTCAGTAAGATGATATTTATTAGTATAAAAAATTGCGAAAAAAATTCTTAAAGATGTTAAAAAATAAATTCCTGTCAGAGACTCTTTGGCTCGCTTGCCCTTGCATGAGACTGGTGGCTCTTGATGATATTCCATCAGGTTAATTTGTACTTAATTAAATTAAATTACAACCACATCACCGTAGGATGGGCTATTTGATGGGTGCAAAAAAATGTGGGTGGAAATAGATAAAAGGAGAATGGAGAGTTGTGATTTTTTATTAGGTATGCTAGATAAAAAAGGTCCCTGTCTTCACACATTCCATTATGAAATGCGCTGAGGTGCTCGTTAATATCCTGCCATCCAATTAGTGCACTTGTAAGCAACCAACTCTTCAATCCCCACAGCAATTAAAGAAGTCACAGTGCTTCTAAAATAATTATCTGATCATTGCTGGTGACATTGCTTGACTTCATAAACTAATATATTCATTCAGGCTTTTAGTGAGAACATTTTCTCTTGACTCAATGAGATAGCTAGCCAAAGTGAAAACAAGAGATGGTGACATGCTGTACACACCAGTGACCTCTCCTCTAAGGCAGTATGTGTGAATAAAACAGTGGCAAGCTTAATGTACAGTTTTGCTTTCATCAACTCTCCCATTTACTCCACCTCTTGACTTAATACTCCACCAGACTTGACAGCATGGATCTGTAAGCAAAGGCCATTTGGAAGTTTAATTGTCTACAAGCCATAACTACCAGCAAAGGAAGAGACACACACATAAATATTGTTAAATGTAAACACAAATGTGGAATGCAGTGTATTTCAAGTACCCATTCACTGTGCCTTAGTTCACAGATTAGTTTATAGAGATCCATGTTATTATCGCCTACTGTGTCTGATGCTATATGTTGCCAATAAAGGTTACTTTTTTGTTGTCAATGTAGAATTTGTGCAAATTACATTGCAGAATTAGTGCACAGGAGGGTGGGTAGCAGGTTTTGCTGCCTCCAATGTATCTCCCATACTTTCAATAATTCATGATGTATGTCCCCTGTTGCTGCTTGGCAATATCTCATGTTAAATCTGTATATTATATCTGCATGGGTGGAGCATTCTACTTTTTTTTTGGTTTATTTTTTATCCTTAGAAAATTATGATTTCATTTTCAGGCATAAATTCATTTGGTCATTTGTAGCCTAGCGCTAGCAACACTGCACATTAAACAATGCATATTAAATGATATTTCAGGGGTTATTTATTAAAATCCAAATGTTTAAATCTCGAAAAATTTAAGTTTTTTCACCAGAAAACTAATTTTTTTGACATTTATTATACCCCATTTCTGCAAAAAGCCCAAATCCAAAAATCTACCATGTTAGACCTGTCAAGGTTCTGTATAAGTCAAAGGGAGAGGCACCAACCTCAATTTGCAGTTTTTGTGGTCTACACTGGGTTAAGCCCGAAAATCAGACTTTTTTGGGGTTTTAGGGCAAAAACCCAATTAAGCAATTCTGGAAAAAAAATCCAAAAAATCATGCAATTCAGGAAGAAGTTAGAAAAAAAAATTAGATCGATAAGGGTTTTCGCTCGAATTTATTGAGTTTTTCCGCAGTCCGATTAAATAGAGTTTTTTATTAATAAATAAGCTAAAATAGGGCATGAGAGTTTGATCGTGGGTTTTTTTTAAATAAAATATGAGATAAATTTGGATTTTAATAAATATCCCCCTAAATGTAAAGCAAATGACAGTGTGGATCATATTTGTTTGCATTCAATAATGTTGCTCCACACATGCTATAATGTATATTGCAATCATGTAATTACTGAGGGTGAATAGGACTCTCAGATGTGCAATTTAAATTCCACCTGGCAGGGACATCAAACCTTTTATGTCTTTTAATGTGCCATTTAGTCTTTGTTTACTATGTTTATTTATTTGTATTTATTGCAACATTCTATGCAAATGTTTGTAATATTACTGTATTACACAAAGGTACAGCGATACGTATACAGTAGTGCTTTTTGAATGAAGGTATGCGTAAAGGCATATCTATTGGTCATCTATTGGTTGTGTATCATTTTTTTATACAACATAAATGTTTATATAAAATTAAATGTACTTTAATAAAACTACATTAGCTACATTACCCTAGTTTTGCATCTGTGTGTTTTATGTTATACATGTTTATAACATATGTGCTTCTGTGACACCTGGAGGTACATTTTTAATACAGGTATGGGACCTGTGATCCAGAATGTTAGGGACCTGGGGTTTTCTGGATAACAGATTTTTCAATAATTTGAATCTTCATACCTTCTGTCAACTAGAAAATCATTTGAACATTAAATAAACTGGTTTTGCTTCCTAGAGGGATTAATGATATCTCAGATTGGATCAATTACAAGGTACTGTTTTATTATTACAGAGAAAAAGCAAATCCTTTTTCAAAATTTGGATTATTTGGATAAAATGTAGTCTTTGGGAGACAGCCTTCCTGTAATTCAGAGCATTCTGGATAATGGGTTCCCAAATTTTTCAGATTATCGGGCTAAACCCATCGCAAACCACAATATCTTCAAAATGGTATAGGGACATCTAACATTGACTGATACATGCGTCAACAAGTTTGAGATGGTGGATTTTTGGATTCAGACTTTTTGCAGCATCAGGGTATAATAAAAAATTATTTGAGGGGTTTTTTTTCATGAAAAATTCGAGTTTTTGCCCCAAAAAGCCCAACCAGAAAAAAGTCTTAGTAAATAACTCCCTAAGTGTCAGCAGTAATACCTTTATGTCTCTCCCTTGAGACTAACTGCCACTTACAATGAGATAGTACCATTTCTTACGTAGATGGAAAGCTGCAATGAGTGTGAGCTCATACAGCTTACCTGGCTTTTAAACTGTTCACTGCCTCCAGGTGCTTTAACAAAGCTTACAATTAATACACATAGATGCTAAACTGAGAAAAACACATGAATTCGATTTAAATATTGATGTTCTAAAAATATTTACACACAATCAGCAAGGTATATCCCCTTTAAAGAAAACACATTCATATTACCAGTTGACAAAATAATTTTATTCTCTAAAATTTCATATCTTTTTCATATTGAAAATGTGTGAAACTTTTTGCCATTTGACATTCCATACTGCCTTTATTCCTTTCTTTGCTCACTTAAAGGTGGCCATAGATGTAGAGATCCGCTTGTTTTGCAATGCCTCCAAATAAGTGTATCTCTACCTGATATGCCCACATTGAGGTGGACGATATCCGGCTGATCTGATCATGGGCCCTAGGGCCCAGCGACCGGATCATAATGCATCCTATGTGGGTGGTCAGATCGTGGGACCGCATAAACGCAAAGATGCGGCCGCGATGCAACAGGATTTTTGTAACCTGCCCGATCGAGATCTGGCCGACTTTCGGGCCAGATATCAATCTGGGAAGCCTGTTGGATGGCCACACACACAGGCCAATAAGCTGCCGACTCGGTCTTTCGGCAGCTTTTATCGGCCTGTGTATGGGGCCTTCGATCATCTATGTGTTGTGTACTATTGTGCCGATCTGATCAATGGCCTTGAAGCCAACAGATATTTGGACCCACACAGGTGCCAATAAGATATCGACTTGATCTGGAGGTGGCAAGTTAGCAGCTTTTATCAGCCTGTGTACAGTCAGTATGTTTCCCCAGTGATACCTGTTTTTCCTTCTTTACTATATCTATATATATGTAATATTGGTCCAACACAAAATTACACATTTCTTTTAAGCTTCATGCTTTGTGGGAACAGATCTTTCGAATCCAGACAACAAGCACAGTGTGTATGCAGCCATTAACATGTAAAGCTTATATACATGAACACTGTTTAGGTCTCAGAAATATTAATATTGATATTTACGATAGGCAGTACAATTATTAGTTCACTGACCTTGTGTTAAACGGAGCAAAGGTAAACTGTGTCCCTTTAAATGGTTTCTATAATTTGTTTTTTTGTATATTAGCAAAATAGAATATATATGCAAGGTAGAACACTTTTAAATTTATAGTTAAATACAATGTTTCCTTTTTTTAAGAAATATAGAGGAAGATTAAAATTACATTATTATGAACAGTCAGCGTACATTTTTTATGAGTGACTTCTTTTGGCATAGGTACATCCACCCAACAGACTATTAGACTTGCCCAGCCTCCTAGCCTGGCAGATCCCAGCAAGCTGCATTAGCTAAAATCTTAGCACTCTCCATTTAATTCCTCCCAAGGGGCTTCGGATGAGATGGTAAGGTGATGTGAGGGAATAGAAGAGGAATACTGAATTCCATCACCTGGCTATCAGCAGAAGTAGTGGCAGCCACAGAGTTACCTTTGGGACAAAGATTCATCTGCAGTATTGGCATTTGGCAACAAGATGCATTTCGAACAGCCAGTCCTAAAGCAATACCTAGTAGGCTTCTGGCACAAATGTTCCCATACTAAAGAGATTCTGCATAAGTGATATTTGTCACAGAGCTCTTAAAGATGTTCTTTAATAACCCGGGCCAAGCTAAGATTGATCTCTGAGCTCTGTGGTCTCCTGTTGTCAACAGTGCATTATCAAAACCAATACTAAATACTTTATAAACAAGTTTCCCTACAGTGTATTAGAGGAACAGTGCATATTTCATGGCCTGTAGTTAGATAGCCACATATCCATCTCCCTGTTACATAATTAATAAGGTGCTCAGAAGTGCAGTACAAGAATCGAGCAAGTTTTGTGCCTTTACATTATACTTGGAAATCTACCTGTCTTGTGCTCATTCAGTGCCAACTCATCATTGCGAGTAAAAGCACATACAAATCTTAGTAGACCTCTTTATTGCCAGTTACAATTCCTTTATGATTTTCAAGTTATGCACCGACTGAGTTTTATTTCTGCTCATCTCAGGTCATCCTGAGATTGCTTAGATTTCAAGTTGGGTTCACTCCCATCTCAATCTCATCTCAAATTCTCAACAATTTATAATAGGTTTGTTTTTGTCTCTCATACTTTTTGTTCTCCACCCAGCACTGCAAAATATGTTGGCATTCAATACGCATTGGTTATAGCTGCAAGCAGGGTGTATCATGGCAAACAGCTTTCTTAATATGATTAAGGGGTGGATTTATCAAAGGTCGAAGTGAAAATTCTAATAAAAAAAAACAAACCATTTTTGAACTCATTTTTGTGTACTTTGACTCGGGAATAGTCCAAAGTCGGTTTCAATTTGAAATAAATTTGAAGATTTAAATTTCAAAATTCGACTTTGACCATTCACCATCTAAAACCTGCCAAATTTCTGGGGGACCTCCTAGAACCTATTTGGAGTCACTTGGGGGAAACTACAATTCGAATAAGATCGAAAACGGACCTATTCGGCCAAAAAAAACCTTATAATTAATTTCAGTTGGTCTTTTTGAATTCGATTTTCGAAGTTTTTTCAATTGAAATTCGACCCTTGATAAATCTGCCCCTAAGTGTGCAAAGTTTTGCACATGATTTTGTACTTTGCATTTGTATTCATAAATGAGTCCTTGTATGTTCAAGTAAAAATAATCCACACAATTTCAAGTTCCAAGGAAACACTGTGGCCACAAATCACAAGGGAAATTACTGGTCAGCCTCTAGGGAGTGTTTTTAAGGAAGTAAAACCAAAAAAGTAATAAAAGAAATTTAAACTTTTTATTTACTATTTTCTACAATTATTTTTAAAATAAGGTTAATATAGAAATAATGAGGCAAAATGTTACATAAATAAAGTGCCTAGACTCTTTACCAATTCTAAAGGATCAGGTAGTATCCAGCTTAGCAATAGATTGTAAGCTCTTTTGGGCAGGGCCGTCTTCACCTCTTGTATTGGCTATTGGTTGCTTTGTATGTAATTCTGTATGTTCCATGTATAAACCATTTTATTGTCCAGCACTGCAGAACATGTTGGTGTTTTATAAACACAATAATAGGGATGGGGGAATTTTTTTGCCCTGTTTCACCGAAAAAATGACGCCCATAGACTTGTATGGTGTCGTGCGTCAAAACAAAAAGACACCGTCAAAAAAACTTTCGCCGCACAACAAATTTTTTCTTGACGCCCATAGATTTTAATGGGCATCGGCGACATTTCGCCGGCGGGAAATTTTTGACGAAGCAGGTCAAATTCCCCCATCCCTACACAATAATATTAGTTATTAAACTTCTGAATATCCAAATTGCACAAATGGAAGAAAACATATTTGCCTTTCAGTATGGCCAAGGATCTCACATAGGCTATTTCTAGAACTTAGCCAACAGTATTACATGTATGAAAAAGCTCAGATCTGTTTTGATTGATCAGATTCTACCATTAGAGTGATGGTAATCAGTCCAATCAATACTGGCCAACAATATTTGACACTGAGTGGCCAATTTTATAGGCAAGAGTGGAAAATGTCTACGTATCAACTCTACATTTATCCATAAGCAATATCCTTAATAGTCATGACACTATAAGCCAGTCAAATTGTTTTTCTGGAAGAAAAAGCCAACACAAAAACAAAAGAGTTATGAGAGTAAATCAGCTTCTAGGTCAATGGGTCTCTATGCTGGTGGGTCTCCTTAAACCCATTTATAAAGTAAAAATATCTGCTACAATAGTCAGTGATAATTAAAGTGCATATTTAATTCTACACCAGTTTGCCACCAAAAATTAAATTGGGTCCCTTGAGAAGAAGGTTAAGAAATTCAGCAGTAGATGTTAACTATGTTATGCAAAATACCATATAGTATACAGTATTTATCAAGACTGAAAAATACATTATTTATAAAGGTATATATATATATATACTGTATATATTTCTATTTTTTTTAAAAATGTCTTTCTTTATTCTAGTTCACAATTTGTTCTGTAATTAAACCTCTTGTTGATTAAATATCAGCAATTTAGCAGGGCCATTCAGGAAGAATAGTCGTCCCAAAAAAGAGGCCATTAGTCACCGGGCCACTAAATCTCCCCAAATCTCCAGGTGTGACTATACCCTTAAAATAAAGAATATGTCCATAGCATTCGGTGGTATTTGATATCCCAACATAGGATGGCCATATGATAGTGAATCCTGAAGGCTCAACAATATTTATCAAATTGATCTTGGCTCTTGAATTGCTCAGTTCAGTTGGATCTGTTGCAAGTATATGCTTCTTTAAATGACCATTTGTGTGTGTATATACATGTTAGGCAAATTACAAAAGCTTTGTCATCTTCTCTGCTCTTTGGTATTCTGCTGCATATTTACAAAGTCTCTAGGGCCTCCCCTCCAAGAGTGCCAGTTGCATCACTGGTGGGATGAGCCCACTACTGTAAATATGTAGAGAAATCCCAACCACTTTTAAATGGGAGGAAATTGCTCCTCGCAGTAGGGGGATATAAAAAGTTGCATTATACATTCAGCATGGGCTGTCATAACAGAAGCTACGTGCCTCTGTAACTGTATACAGCCTTGAATACCGTACACCACTCTATATATACTAGATACACACACAAATTTTTCTTTAAATTGTTGTTGGTGGTCCTTCCTAGCATTATTCAATAGAAGAGCACGGGAGGTCAAGCAAGAGGCGAAGAAACACACAAAACAAATAAAGCGACTGCCACACAATACTAATCACTATGAAAAGTTTTATTTGCAGCCGATGTAGTTCCTGAAGTACAAATCCACAGCAGTAAATCGAAGTACCCCAATGAATAGTCCCAGTCATACAGGTGTCGTAACAAGAGAAGGCCACTGGATTATGGTTTATGTCACACTAACCTTGAAAAATTAGACTTTGGAAAGGGAAAAAATATAATAAATTCCAATCATTTTTTTTTTTTCTGGATGAAATGCTTAGGCTAACAAGGTTTCAGTGTCAGACTTTCATGTTCATCACATGATTCCTTTCCAAAAAGATCACAGAAGTACTTTTTCTTTCCAATAAGAAGGAGCAGTTTTCCAGTTCATTTTATTGCTGCAACTAAGAACACCTCCCAGGCTGCCAGAGGGTTGCGCAGGGAGCAGCGTGGGTGACTTATGGTTTCCCACGCAGCCCCATTAATCTTTGCCAGCTGCAAATTTCCCCCCAGCTGTAGGTAGGGCACAGCAACAGCACCCACCATGTCTGCACCAGCGCGTGTTGTTGTTTTTAAACCGCAAAGCCTTGCCTTTACTGCCTGGGTTAATGCACAGCCTGACAAGCAAAGCATTTGTGTTTTTTCCATTTACTTGGGTGGGAGGAAACTGACTGGGAAGGTGCCTTCGGTGCAAAAGTTCAGCACTGTAGAATAAGCTAAATGTTTTCCTACACACACAGATTTACACAGGACTGGGGAAAATGAACTGATGTGACAAATGAGTCTTTGGGGTGGTGAAAAAAATATAAGTAAAAAGAGCTTTAAAAAATGAAATTGAAGCTCACATCAGTATTTATTTTAGTAGCTGCAAAGGATTACCTCTGTGAAAAGAAATGTTCATTTTAGGAGTGGCTTAGTGGCAGAGGTGCTAGTCTATAAGGTGGAGCTGAGGGGTCATTGCCAGGAATTACTACCTTGAAAATGTATCTTTTTGACGAGTGCCAGATTAAATATTAAACTTATGTCTCTGGACTGTTAGGACGATGGAGCTCGGGTGAAGCTTGGAACACCCACTGCCTAACTGCTTCCCTAAAACAAACTTCAGGAAGTCACCAAACACAGCGTTTGATTCTGCACAGTTTAGTAACTTGCCTAATGAATACCACAAAGCAGGAAACCCCTCCAACCCATTCCATGCATCACCATGACTGATCTTGTCTACATAGTATACTCCAGGGTTTCAAATTACACCTATTACTCCATCCACAACTAATGCATCCAGCAAAAAAAAAAAAATATGGTTCAGGGAAAAACAGCTCCAGACTGTTCGTGCAGCCATCAGGACTGGAGCTAAAGGTAAGAAGCTAAGGTAAGAACTAATTTATTCAATTGCAGAAAAAGGTTGATTGTGACCATATGACTTTAAGGGGTTGGCTTTATTTGACTTTATTTACTAAACTCTGGTCAGGCTTTTTGGGTCAAAACTCAAATTTTTCAGGGGTTTTTAGAAACTGGAATTCTCCGAGATTTATTAAAGCCCGATGCAGCAATTTTTACCCAAGCCGATTAAATCAACCTCTTGTTAATAATAAGCAAGGTAAAATCGGGTATGAGAGTTTGGTCATAGTATAAATTCGGCTTTTAGTAAATAAAGCTCCCCATGTACCAAGGATAATCTGAATGATATCTTTGTACCATGGACGTTGGTCGGCTTATGAAGTGGGCAGGTTTGGAAACTTGGGTTGACTTACTGGAGTGATAATATTGGTTCATACACTGGGGCAAATTTACTAAAGGGCGAAGTGGCTAACATGCGTGACGTCATTTCGGCACCAGTTGCTGGCGTAATTTCACTGGAGTAATTTCGCCAAGGAGAATATAACACCTCTTTATCATTTTATTAAGGTTCCCTGGCCTTGTGTAGTATAATATATTTGCTGCAGCATATACGTCCATTGTACTTTAACTGCACCCGTATGCAAATTAGCCAATGCTAGTGTAATTCCGAACTGCTGCCGTATTTTCGCTAGCGCAACTTCGCCAGCGTTCGTTATTCTGTGCGCAACTTCGGATCTGTGTGAATTAGCATTGTCCAGGTGAATTTACGCCTGGCGATGTGCGCGAAGCCATCACTGGCTAATTTGTTTACCTTTAACTTTTAATCTCAGTCATTTTTTATTTGCCTTTTCTTTTGGGGCAGTATTACTGTTTTCTATTTAGTACTCTCCTATTCAGTCTGTTGTCTTCCATTCAAATCACTGACTGGTTGCTAGGGTAAAATGGGCCCTAAAAAAAGATTGCTGCTGAAATTCCAAACTGGGGAAGAAATGAACAAAAACACCCGAAAACCACAAATCATAGAAAAATCTTCCATTTGTGAAAGGGACATTGGCCATTGACTTCTTCATGATTTCTAAGGTTTCATCTGGAGTATTTTGTAATTCAGAATTGTCGCAGTTTTGTTGCATAATAAATCCCAGAAAAGTCTGGCTTTTTTCTTGTGACTTTTTTGGATTTTTAGTGACAAAAAGCCGAACCAGAAGAAGTTGAGTTTAGTAAATCAGCTCCTTAGTGTGTGCTATTGGCACCTGCTAAAAGTAAAAAGAGCAATGGAGAAATGGCCCTAGAGTCTACTTTCCCTAGATAAGTAAACACCAGTACTTCCTAAAACACCATAGTATACTCTGTTTTTACATAATAAATTCTACACTATAGGGCTCATTTACAAGGAAATTCACAGTTGTAGTCATTAAAATGTAACCATATTGCGCAAAAAAATCCAGTTGATTAAAGGGGTGGTTCACCGTTAAGGTAACTTTTATAATGTTATAGAACGGCCAATTCGAAACTTTTCAATAGGTTTTTCTTATTTATTTTTTATAGTTTTTTTTATAGTTTGCCTTTTTTTCTGACTTTTTGCAGCTTTCAAATGGGCGTTGCTCTGTAATGCTAGAAATGTGTTGTTATTATAATTTTTTATTACTGATCCTTCTATTCAGTCCCTCTCCTATTCATTTTCCAGTCTCTTATTCAAATCAATGCATGGTTGTTAGGGTAATTTGGACCCTAGTTTAAAGATTGTTTAAGATGCAAATTAAAGAGCTGCTGAATAAAAAGCTAAATAACTCAAAAATCTCAAATAATAAAAAATTAAAACCAATTGCAAATTGTCTCGGAATATCACTCTCTACATTATACTAAAAGTTATCCCAAAGGTGAACAACCCCTTTAAGGCACTTTAAAGTGTCTAAAGCCACTCCTTGCACTTCTGTATAGTTGTGCTTAGGACCATTGACTCTTTCCCAGTCTCCTTTTCCAAACATAAAAAAACATGGTGATTTGCACACTGCACTGAGCATGACACAAGTATGCTCAGCTCAGTCTTTGGTTATCCTTCTGCAGGTAGGAGTTGTATTGGCATAAAGAGAGTTCTGCATAGAAAAGCAAGCTGGCTTAAAGGTACAAAAAAGAACCAGGCTTTGTAAAAAAAATGTATTGTTTTTGGATACTGAGGATAACTGCAGTTGAGCTCTTCAGTTTGTGTAGTACAGACTACATATAACACAAAGTATAACTCCACTAGAGCTCAGTGGATGAAAGCAAATATAGCAAAGCATGTGCCAGGTATATTTAGACTAAATGATTTGGCTCTGCCTATAATAAATGGGGTTTGAATGAATCCTGATTCAGTTCGCTCAACATCCACTCCCCAACTTATATTATTAAAAAAATGTTATACTGCCACATATAGTTACCCTTTCTGCATTGTGATATTCTTCATGTAGTTTCAGGAAAACACAGGGTGACAAATGCAAGAAAGTTCAGCAACTGTTTACACAACAAGGTAGAGAGGAAAATCACACAGTTTGATAATTGTAATTTCATAGGAAGCAGACAGACGGACTGACTAGAGTGAGTAGAGTGAGTAGAGTGAGTGGAGTGAGTAGAGTGAGCAGGTAGAGGTACAATGTAAAAAAATCTGAATAATCTCTGCACAAAAAACTAAATCAAATACATAATGATAATTTGTTAGAAAATGTATATTGTTTAAAATTTAAAATAATATTTTGCCTCTAGGGTCCCTTTAAAAGGATTACTAATTGAAATGAGGGGATGCTATAGCACTAGCTCCTCACAATTAAAGAAACGTGGCAGAGCGCACTATAATTGGCATTTAACGGATTCAATCATATGGTTCCACACAATTAAGGAAACTTGACAGAGCAGACTATAATTGGCATTAAACGGATTCAATCATATCATTATCTGCCGGATTTAAAAAAATAAATTCCCATTCATATTTCTTTAGACAATTAAATGGTGTGCGTAGTTTTCTGTTAGATAAGCGATATGTGCATTAAACAGTCTTTACATTTGGTTTATCTTCCTTTATTAACGTTTCTTATCACTCCTTCTCTTCTAATTTAGGCTATTAAATGATGTCCATGCTGCAGGGATATAAACAATGGGTAACGGGTAATTTATAGACTATCCATCACAAAACATGAATGACCTGTTTCTTACTGTGGAGGATGTAGACATAGCAATAATACAATAAAACATAGACATACCTCCAATCTTGACTTGAGAACAAAAAAGGAGACTTTATATTACCTGATTAACTCAAACTATAAGGCTAGGGCCACATAAGTCAGAGTCGACATAATGGTTTCGGATGTGAAGGAAGAAGGAGGATACTGCTCACAATAAGGGCTGAAATTGGCCTGCAGATTTCAGCAAGCTGATTTCAACCCCGTGTGGCCCTCGTCTAAGGAAAGATTAAAGTGCCCTTTTCCAATACTCTATTTCACTAAACATTAAATTACATTCAGTTTTTAGACTCCCATTATATATAGATTCTAGTGATGGGCGAATTTGCGCGATTCGCCGCCAGCAAATAAATTCGCGAAACGCCTGCGAAAATTTGCCGGAAAAAATTCGACGGCGTCAAAAAAAAATTCGACAAAAAGGACGCCGGCGAATCGAAATGGCGCAAATTCGTCCATCACTAATAGATTCCTTTATTTGTCATATACAAAGTTATACAAGTACAGCCTGTAGTGAAATGTACCCTAATCATTCCACCACGGTGTAATTTCTAAAATAACAATATACTCCTGCATTTTAATGGGGTTATTCACCTTTGAGTTAACTTTTAAAATTAATATGGTTAAAAATGTCATATTTTGTATGGTGACCTTATTGCATCAGCCTAAAGATTTGACACCTGTCATAGGAGGTCACCATCTTGGAAAGTGTCTGCGACACTCACATGCTCAGTGGGTTCTGAGCAGTTGTTGAGAAGCTGAGTTTAGGGGTTGTCACAAATTATCAGCATATAATGAGGTTGGCCTGTAATATAAACTGATGCTACAGGGCTGATTATTAAATTCTGATGCTAATTACACTGGTTTCTGGGCTGCCATGTAGTAATTATCTATAGTATTATATACTATGTATACTGCATAGTTTGAGTTGGTCCCTAAGCTCAGTAAGTGACATCAGCACAGAGCATGTGCAGTGAATCAGCAGAAAAGAAGATGGGGAGCTACTAGGGTTGCCACCTTTTAAAATAATCTTCACCAGCAGGTGGAGGGGGCGGGGTTAAAAGGGGCGGGCCACGGCACTAAAGGGGGCGGGCTGTGACGCGCTATTGGCTGGCCGGGTCGTGACATCAAAGGGCGGAGCCAAACACGCGCATTTGGCAAGAAGCCCAGGAAAAAAGGTGAGTTTGGAGCAGGCTGGGGGCAGGCCACGGGCTTTTTTAAGGTGTATTACAAATTTACCGGCAGCTACATTGCCGGTAAATTTGTAATACCGGCCCTGGCCTTGGCTGGTGTTTTACCGGCTAGGCCGGTAAAATACCGGCCGGGTGGCAACACTAGGAGCTACTGGGGCATATTTGGAGGCTCAGACTTTTACTGCTAAAGGGCCATGGTTGCCGTGGGCTGGTACAGAAGCCCAAAACATAATGTACAATATTTCTGCCTGCCTCTGTAGTTAAGTTTTAGTTCCCCTTTAAGAAGCCTATTATCCAGAAAGCTCCAAATTTACAGGTAGAGCCATAGTTTAAGCAAATAATTTTCATGTTTTTAATGCTTTTCTTTTTCTCTGTAATAAAACAGTACCATGTAGTTGATACTAACTAAACTGTATGAATCCCTATTGGAGGCAAAATAACTGTAGGGTTTATTTAATATCTAAATGTACTGTATTTTTAGGAAGGTTGTGGTATGGCAATCCAAATCATGAAAAAGACCCTTATCTGAATTTCCTGTACTACCTGTAAAAACTACTGGCATACGGATTTCCTGTGTGTTTTTTTATTTACATTTTTTAATTCTAAATTAGCTATAGCTCATCCTTTGTGCTCACTCTAATGCTAATAGAAGTTATTAATGTGCAGAGTCAGTAGTTGCCTGCAGTCCCTAATTCCCAAGGACAGTCCCAAATTGTGAATACTATTCCTGTTTATGTTTCAGGTTTCTGAAATTGGCTACTGCTCAGAGGCATTTACATTTTCCTGTGAACAGACTGTAATTCTTCTTGTCTGCTCTCACTTTCTTAGCTGTAGGTATAGAAACAGGATACATTCATGCTAGTCATACCCAGTATACATGTCAAGTTTTCGTGACGAGTCATTTGGGCTATATCATGTAATCCGGCAGTTTCCCTGAAGTTTTTTTTTCCCCCAAACCTAGAAAGCTATGGCTAACCAAATAGTTCTAGGTGAAAACCCAGCTGACTTTCTCACTACCAAACTTCTTCAACAAAGTGATAAATTAGCTTGGAACTGGATATTATTCTATAATGTAATTCAATAAGCCATCTGAAAAAGAACATCTGAAATGTTAAGCGGTGTATGTTTTGTTTTTATTTTGAAGTTCCTTGCAATAAGGATAATTTGTTTTTTGGATCAGAGCCATCTCACTGAGTTTTGCCAAATTACTAGTGAAACACACCGAGCCAGCTGGCTATGTATGTCAAATCAGCCAAACTGGCCATAAATGGGTGCTCTGAAATGATATACTTTTTATGTTCTGGTTTTAAATATATATGAGGAGTATATTATATATTATGCTTTGTTCTTTTCCCTTAAAATGAAAATATACTATGATTAAAAGTAAAATTTGTATTTTATTTATTTCTCATACTTTGATCAAAAGGCCAATAGAGTGCTTATATAGGACATATTCTGAAGCTATTACTTTATTTTATTTAAAAAATAAAAGTAAAAATCTATTGTCTAGGACCCCTGGAAGTATTGATGGTAGAATTCATACTGAGTAAAATTCCTTGCAAATTACAGGTCAACGAGGAAGGCATAATTCCATTTGTGCCCCATATATGATAAATGAATCCAAATTTTGTTTTTTATCTTACAACACAATACCAGAAACACATCAATACAAAACATATCATATGTGTGTATAATGAACATACATATACAGTACAAAATTAAAGGCAGGGTACAGCTAACTACAAAGCCAATTAACTTAAAGGGATCCTGTCATCGGAAAACATGTTTTTTTTCAAAACGCATCAGTTAATAGTGCTGCTCCAGCAGAATTCTGCACTGAAATCCATTTCTCAAAAGAGCAAACAGATTTTTTTATATTCAATTTTGAAATCTGACATGGGGCTAGACATTTTGTCAATTTCCCAGCTGCCCCCAGTCATGTGACTTGTGCCTGCACTTTAGGAGAGAAATGCTTTCTGGCAGGCTGCTGTTTTTCCTTCTCAATGTAACTGAATGTGTCTCAGTGGGACATGGGTTTTTACTATTGAGTGTTCTACCAGGCAGTTGTTATCTTGTGTTAGGGAGCTGCTATCTGGTTACCTTCCCATTGTTCTTTTGTTTGGCTGCTGGGGGGGGGAAGGGAGGGCGTGATATCACTCTATCTTGCAGTACAGCAGTAAAGAGTGATTGAAGTTTATCAGAGCACAAGTCAAATGACTTGGGGCAGCTGGGGAATTGACAATATGTCTAGCCCCCTGTCAGATTTCAAAATTGAATATAAAAAAATCTGTTTGCTCTTTTGAGAAATGGATTTCAGTGCAGAATTCTGCTGGAGCAGCAATATTAACTGATTAATTTAGAAAAAATGTTTTTTTCCCATGACAGTATCCCTTTAAATAGTAAAGTGTGTAAGAAACTCATTATAAGCTCAGAACATCCATATTCTGTTATTTCCTTTTAGTTAGAACTGCTGACATTCTTGCTTCAGTATTTCAGGTTGGGATTACAGAGGTCACAACTGAATCACTCTTATAAAGCATTATAATCCAGTATCTAAAGCTGACCAATCAAGCTGAGATCTGGCAACATTTTCCAATGATTTATGGGCCACATTTGTGGGGATGATCCAAACATTGGCCCCAGGGTCAACAATCTGATAATAATGGGGATCTGTGCAAACCTGTTGGAGCATGATGTTGCCTTCAACTAAAGAGATATTTTTTCCAGCATATTTGATATCTGACATCAGTCAGATAAGCATGCAGCCACCCCAATCATTAGCATTACTAATAAACCATAGGGCAGATGGTATGGTCTGCAACTTACCTGCAAAATTTGAAGGCCAGGTGATTTTGCAGTATGGTGTGTCTACAACCACAAATCATGCTTTCAAAATGGGAATACTTTTTCAGCATGGAGACCATAGCCTTGGATGTTTGACATCTGTAGTGGAGAAAGATAGACAAACACAAAAAGGTCATATCCACAAAAATGTTTTAGAGAATATGGTAAAGAATAGCCATCATTGTTTTATGAAAGGCGTATCTTGTGAAACAAATATACCTGTTTGTTATGATGAAGAGAGTAAGAAGTGAGATGCCAGGACTTTGTAGAAGCTTGAAGAGGGTGGACAGAAGCCGCAGAACTGACTTTGCTTTCCTAAATTGACTTTTGTACTATAGTCAGTTAGATGGGCAAACTGCCAGGTGCATAGTATTAGTGGGAGATAGTCTGAAGTAGTGTAAAATAATTGCATAAACGGCACATTGTACAGTAGCATAACTACTACACAACGCCCCCTCATGCAATAAAAAAACTTCAGGGAGCAGGGTGCTCAGCTTTCTCCTTCTCAACCCTGCCCATCCGCTTGCCCAGTATCATGAAACTGACCCTGTGGCCCGTCTCCCCCTGTCCACCCTACCCCCTATCTGCTGTATGGTAGTTACACCACTGGTATTGCTTTAGTCCTGTGACCTGCTCTTTGTAGTGGAATATGTTCCCATGTAATTTATACTTAGAGAAGGAAAGTCATTTCACACCTGGGGGTGCCAAATGTTAGGCAACTACAAGTGAATTTATTTACTTACCTGAAACCCCAGGCCAGTCCTTCATTCAGCAGAAAACTGCACCGGTCAGGGGTTATTCCAGTGAGCACCACGGAGCAATCCTCTTTCAGCTGTTTCTTTCTTCTCGCAGCTGCGTATGCGCATTAGAACTTTAACTAAAAAGTCGGCTAAATCATGTCTACCCCTGGAAATTTGAAGCAAGAAGAAGCTGGAAGAGGATCGCTCCGTGGTGCTCGCTGGGGTTTCAGGTGAGTAAATACATTCTCTTGGGGTGCCTAACATTTGGCACCCCCAAGTGTGAAACGACTTTCCTTCTCCTTTAAGACACAGTTTTTTCGGGTGTAAATCATTTTAAAACACTTGTATTAAATAAACCCCTAAGTCCTAGACAGCCAGATTTGAAGTTGTGTTGCGTTTTTACACAAAAACTTGCTGTGTACAGTATATAAATATATATTTGTTTCTATTCATTTTGAGCAGAGTTTACCAACTTTAATGAAAAATATAACTTGTAATATAGATGGTCACTGAACTTTTGGTGGTTAACCAAAAGTAGCTTTTTTATATAACTAAAGGGAATTTTCCTTTGCATACAGTTTAAACATATATAAATTCCATTCAGTCATTCATTAAGTTTACTGTGTTTTATAATGAAATACAGATGACTTCTGATAAATTGTTGTAATATTTAAATGTAAATATAATCCCTGAAACATGAATATATATACATGATATGTATTGCAGAAAACATTTATGCCGGGGAACATTCTTTGTAATTAAATATTGCATTAATGCAAAATGGTAATAATAAGCCCATAAATAGCTTTATGGCAATAATGAAAGTATATGTTAATGGAACACATGCTTTCACTCGGCCATATAAAACTCCTGGGTTCCAAGCTTTACATTTTATATTCCCAGTATGATACATATAGACCCATAAAGGACCAACGCTAAAATTGCATGAAAAAAAAAATGTTAGCATCCTTTTTAAATAATAGTTTAATGGTAGCACGATGTTAACCTTTCATGGGGTAAGTTAGATAATACTAAAGTAGGAAGTTTGGCCCTTAAGAATATTAAAAACTAGTGCCCCCTAGACCTTGAACTGTCCATTACCACAATCAAATTAAAGAAAACTTATACTCATTATATTACTCTGTTTTTTAAAGGATTTTCATTTATTATGGAACAATTTTGCACATACATAATGAAATGTACGTGCAATTCCAATCTATTGCTCTTTCTTTCTCTCTTTACATGTGTGAGGGACATCGTTATGCGCTTTTATAACTTACAAGTGCAGGTAATTATGTATTGGACATAAAACAATCAACTGCGGAAAATTTTTTTGTTGTTAACAAATTAATCTAAGCGGACCTTCTTACATTTGGTTTTGCCAAAACATTAGTGTTGGCAACTGGGAATAGTTAAACTTACTTCTGTTTGTAAGTGCCATCTCTTTAGGAAACTCGAAACGCAAAAACAGGTTAAACATGTTACAAATTGAGCCTCGGCATACCATATCAAACTGCCAATATTTGAGTTTGTTGCTTGCACAGGCACTCAGATTAATTTACTTTGGGGATGCTGCCAGGAAGTCAAGTACGATGCTTGCTCAGTAAACTTGTATCAAAGTATACATTTAGTATACCTTTCAAGAAGTGCCAGCTGGCTTTGGCAGATCAGATATCCACCATCTTAAAAGACGTGATTATTATCTTAGCTTGTTGTCGAGTCCATGTTTGTTACTTTAGGTAAGGAAAACAAGAAAATTGCATAGGTGGATTTCAGAAGTCAAACATGGAGTGAATTTTACTGTTTGTTTTTAAGAAAGTTTGTTACACTGCAATACTTCTTCAGTCCAAAAAGTACCAACACCTTACTGTACACTGATTTTGTCTTATTCCCAACCTGTGTTATAAACATGGGACGTAGACGTTAAAATATATTAAACACAAATAAATGCATGTATTCCACCAAATAAATACAGTATATGCATTAGCAGGCACAGGTAATTCTTTGTTTCAGACAAATCTATGTCTTATCTCAGCTAAAGTGAAAGAAAAGTGGTCCTTTGGTTCTTTTCCTCTTAATATTTGATTGTTTATAAAATTTAAAAAAAAAAAAAAGATCTTACAGCGGTATGTATGGGGTCATTGTATATGGAGAGAGGGATTTGAATAACTGAAAATATAGGAAAACATGGCAAACCATTACTTTTTATTTTGATTGATTTATTTATTTTATATCAGGAAATATTACCTTCTTTGAATAAAGGGGATTCCACTGAACAATGGTAGTTTCTGATTGCTTTGGTTAGAGAAATATACTGAATGCTGTTCTTCACTCCAGTACTTCCCAATGCCTTATTTAGCTCTTACAAAGCTTCATTTGTCAAGAGCGAGACAAGGGTGTTGATGTCGCAAGCAAGAGAGCGCTACCCCAGTCCAGATGAGCAGTGAGCAGAGCGACAAGCAGCCCCTTGATGCAGAGTTTGATTGCTTTCCTTCTCTCTCCTGGGGATGGGTAAATTATTAACTGACACTGCCAAAACCAGAGAAGTGTCTAAATAACCCATTAGGCCTCTGGAACACTTCACGCCATTGATTTGTTAAATCTCTGTCTAAGATACCATGTGCCTTCTGCCTACACTTATATTTTAGATGCCTGCGTGAAATATATATATGGGACAATTTTGAATGTGTTAGTGTGTGCATAAATAAAGGACATTCCTTAACTTAACCCTTCCTGTCAGCAGATATATCGTGTAATAAAATACTGTGAGTTTACACTGAAAAATAGCTGTGTCAGCACGTATTTCCATGACGATTTGCAACTTATGTTGGCTTGCATAAACCTTGGATATATACTCACTACAATCCAATAGTTGAACTATTGACTGGTGACTATAGACATGCATGCAACAATGCAGCTCAACAAATGCCTTTACATGTACTGTAAAACAAGAAAATAAAGAAAAACTGTCCACGCAAGAATAAACTAGGTCTCCCAATTTGATAATATGGCAGAGCTCACATAGAGGTTTGCACCAGCAGATTATACAGACATCACTAATATAAAATAATCGAGCATGGATGTGATTAAACATTACTTGTTCATAAGATTAGGCTTGAAACTTTAGTCAACAAAAAATTAAGCCAGAGTTAGCTTCCAAGCCCCACCACCACCTCACTCTTTATTGCTTAATTCTGGAAATAATTATCTAAACATTTGCTAGGGAACCATAAGACCCAGTTTATCAAATGGCGTGGCTCACTGTACCTGCTGCAATCACCACTGAATAGCACAGAACATTTCTGTGATCTCTAGATGTTCAGTAATGCCAATAAACTAACTTGTCCGAGGTCTCTGCAGAGATGTGGCTGGCCATAGGCAAAAAGTGATAGACAGCTGGTACAGAGGCGCATGGAAATGGCTGAAATTCAATTAATATAGTAATACAATGTAAATACATATTTGATTTGTAATAAAAACACTGTGAACTGAAATCAATTAAGTTTACAGTGTTTTTTACACACCAAATGTATTTTTACACTGTACCCTCCATTGGAGTTAGGCATGGCATTCAGGTCACTCATCTCAGCTTAATTGTTACATTGACAACAAAGTTTGCACTGCTCCAACCAATGTGTTTTCAGTGTCCCTTATTAAGTATGACTTTTCCTTGCAACATAAACTACCTGTCTTATAAGATATAGGAAAGACCTAGCTTCTTTCTCTCCATCGGATCAGGTACCATGTCATTTTACAAGTGATGAAGTCACACAGATTCTCCTTTGCCCAATTTCATTGCAGCTTGTGGATTTTATATAACTTTATCAACTGCATTTTAAGCATCCAAAGTCAGCCTGGAGGGGTTTTATACAGCATTAAGTTGTAAACAAAAGAAATCCTCATACCAGATACAACTATAGTGGTTAAGGCTATTTGTCTTAAAGTGAATACATTTGGAGCCCTGCAGTCATGGTAAGGTCAGGGCTCAGAATGTTATTTTTCACTCTTTGACCCCAAATCCTTGGAATGCACTTTTAAACCTGTGACTGGCAAAACCCTTAATGAACAAATAACACATGCAAGTTACGTTCATATATATATATATATATATATATATATATATATATCTATTTATATATACCCGAAGACGGCATGAGTGAAAGAGCCAAAGCGTTGAATAAAAACGAATATATATATATTTTTTGTACAAAGCAAGTATTGAGTAAATTATTTGAAAATTACTGATGTTCCCAAATCTTAATTTTATTTTACTTGTTCTATAGCTTTGTTACTAAATTTCTAATGCAAAGCATGAACTGAGGGCCATATTTATGAATCTGCTCTGGGGCAAATTTTATATTACAGGTTTTGGGATCCAATAATGAAAAACCATTATCCAGAAAGCTATGGTATGGTAATTATGGTAAGGCCATCTCCCATAGACTCCATTTGTAAAGTAATTTCCTTTTTTTTAGTGATAATAAAACAGTACCTTGTACAGGTACTTGATCCTAAGTAAGATATAATTAATCATTATTGGAGGAGAAAACAATCCTATTAGGTTTCATTAATGTTTAGGGTTAGGGTATGATGATCCAAAGTATGGGAAACCACTTGTTTCGAATGATTATCTCAGGAAACAAATTTCATTATAGGGATGATTAAAATACTCTTGTCTGTATATTTAATCCACAATCCAAACAGTCCATCACATAACAGCCCTCTCTAGTGCCCTTTGCTGTATATTTCTTGATAGGCCATAATCATTAGGTGCACAATGAAGCTCATAGTATATTGTGTAGTCATGTAGAGTACCTGCAAAATATCACAATAGTCTGCCTTTTCTCATAATTGTTCTTATACTGCATTACATACCCAAAGTAATTAACTATGTTTTTTTCAAAAACAGTGAAAGCTAAATTCCACAGTAATCCCCTATTCTAGGCCAAATTAGCCTAAACATTGCATTGTATGATATGTGACAGTGCCACTTAGATTGTTGTTTACAGAACACCCTATAATGCATAACAATGTGTATGCATAACAGGGCCCCCCACAGTGCCCATAAATTGTATCAACCATGCCATAGTGACTCCTACAGGGCTTTATCTGACAACTCACAGCTATCCCCACTTTGTATGTAGTCTTTTATCACAGATATGTGCAGAAAACTACAAATTTGTGATGCACTGTGAGACCTTCACTCACAGGAGGGAAACACTGGCTGCTGGAAATGTAACTTATTCTGAGTTTTAATATTTACAATCAGTTTAGCTAGAGGTCAAAAAATAAATGGAACAATGTCTTGTATAAAGTATAAATGGCCATTTAGTAGAGTGTACACATAGACATAAAAACCCTATAAAAGGCAAAACCTTTCTCCTGTTATATTAGTTTTTAGCAATTACATATTGGCCGTCTCTACAGGAACATATGTCTCTGAATATGCTTAAAGGGAAAGTAAATTCTAAAATAGACTAAGGCTAGATAAGTTGTATTTTGTATACTAAACATAAACATGAACTTACTGCACCACAAGCCTAATCAAACAAATGATTTATGCTTTCAAAGTTGGCCACAGGGGGTCACCATCTTGTAACTTTGTGAAACATCTTTGCAAGAACAAGACTACACACATGCTCAGTGTGGTCTTTGATATATTATCAAAACAGGGAAACAAACAAAGCTGATTGAGTTCTGCATGGCTGGGAAGTAAGGCAATGGCTCCCCCTGCTGTTCATAAGTATGATTGTTTCCCTGTAGAGCAGTTAGGGACCGTCTGCCAATTCCTATCCACAGCAGTAAATGAAGGAAGAATTTCACTGCATACAGTCAGCTTTCTTATAAAAACGGTGCATATTTTTAATTAAAGTATTTTGGAGATAGTTTGGAAAAATGGGATTTTATTTGTTTGCCTTTACATGCCCTTTAAATAAACATATTTTCAGGCATAAAACACAAAAACCCATCCTGATGCACTACTACTATACCTAGTCACTATATGTTCAGCAATGGTTTATTTAGTATGTGTTTGCATTAGGAAAGAGGTCTCTGACGTATAGAGCTTACAATCTAAGTAAAAAAAGATAGTAGTTAAAAGGGTATAGACTACAAGTACATGTCACATTATATAAATCCCATTTTATGCTATGCTGCCACAGAGATAGCAATCAGTGTTTACATGATGCATTTACATGTATATGAAGCACATACCAGCATTCTTGTCGCTACTAGCTGTATTCATGCTACAATGTACAGGTTTTTTGCTGTTGCAGAACCCTGAATGCACAGATCATCACAGCACAGACAAAGCACAGAGCATATCCTTACATTGTTAAAGAATGCAGTCATTTATTGAGCATCCTCAACACCCTAGTTTAATAAGCCCTTCCCTCTACAGAGGGAGCAGGGGGGGTCCTCCAGTCCGACTCTGATTACACTTTAGTCTTTTATAAAATATATAAGCCACTGCACAATGTTTTTTTGGCATCAAACAGGGGACTGAAGAGTTTGCACAGCATGTCTGAGAGTTTTGTCTGGCTAGTGCAAGACTAAAGCTTTACACATGACAGCACCAGCTCACCTTAATATAATGTTAAATATAATTTTATATAACTTAAATGTATTGTAATTGAACTTCTGTGCCATCCACCCACAAACTACCCATCGGATGCTAAAACACAATATGACCTAGTGAAGGCGCTAATCTTTCTTTGGCATAGCCCTTACAGCAAAAAATGTTGGAACCAATAACCTCCCACCTTATTTCCATGTGCAAGAACTTGCCAATGTTTCAAGACAAAAGGAGGGAGAACAATATTATGAACAAGCACCATCCTTTTACTTTTACCCTCCTTTTACTATAAAACATGCAATTAGCTCAAAAACTATGGCCCAATTCTGTTTTATAATAAAAAAGAAAGTTAACCTAGCTTTCCACCACCCACACAAAAGTCATTTCATATAAATCCTTCATTTCTTGGCTTGATATAACGTTGGGGCGTGTACCGTGCTCAGTGCCAGTAATTACTTCCATACAATGCAAATAAATTTTGTAAAAGAAACTCTGCATATTTGTTATGATTCTGTATGTCTTTTACTTTTTCCAGTAGAAATTCTACTAACTTCGCAGAAAGGAGAAGAACAGGCAGAACAAATTTATATATACATAAGTCCCAAGCTGGTGCACAACAGCAATCAAAAAAATGCCTAGGTGCCGGTTTGAAACACATACATATAATGAACCAAATAACCGCATTCAAAGGTCTTTCATAGTAGTGAAAAAAATGAAAAGTTTATTCAACGTTTCGGCTCCAGTTTGCTGGCCTTCTTTAGGAAACATTCCACTTTTTAGTTTCATAAATGTTGTGTGCAAGTAGCTGATTGGTTGTCAAACTTTGTACTGCACTCTTCTGGTCTTATTTAATAGAACAGGGCTGTCCAACTGGAGGCCCACGGGCTAGATATGCCCCATCCAAGAGATTATTACTGTATGCCCCCCAATCTGCTAAAGTGTTTCAATAGAGATATTTTAAGGCATCCCAATCTTAATAAAAAGGGCTCTCAAACATGTAAATGTTGTAGAATAATGTAATAGAACATAAAAAGGATTTATTGAAAGTCCCTTAGCAATTCTATGTTTGTACCCTTTACTAAAACTCAAGTTTATCTTTATATTTATATATATTTTTTTATTAAACCAAAGTCAACCAAACTCCATTCCATGAATTGAACTCATATATCAATAATTCTTCTTGAAAACGTTGGAGTGAAAAAACATTGCAAATACATGTGTGCATCAATTTAAACCTACGATTGATGATCCAAAAACTCAACTTTATCAAATTGTCGCAGTGAAAACTCTACTTTATCGGATTATCAGGCGAAAATCTTTACTTTATCGGATTATCCAGAGCAGATCACAATGTCAAAAAACATTTCAGGGACATCTGCCATTGAATACTACATGACCTTGACCGGTTAGAGATGGAGTATTTTCAGATTCAAATTTTTAGCAGCTTTGGGTATAATAAATCTCTAAAAATTCAAGGTTTTTCTTTTCCAGTTTTCCCCTTTAAAAGGAAAAATTTGAGCTTTAATTAATGGGCCCCTAATGTGGCTATCCTCAGAAACCACAGATATCATTTTGGCATCAAGCTCCAGAAATGACAACATCAGAGATTTTTAGTGCAATTGTGTCTGATTCGTGTTGAAGAATGCATGATTGTGCACAAATGAATTGCCCACAATTTCAGCTGGGTACATCACCAATTCAAAGACCCAGTTAAGCTGCAATTGTTGGAAAAACACTGCATTGTGAGAAGAAAAATATCGACTTGCTCCTGAAATTGCACTTTCCGTGATGCACTTGCATTTGTAAATCAATCCTTACATCTTAAGATGTTTACTCTATCATCTGTTATTTATATTATTGCAAATCTGACAAAGCTTTTTGTGGGAATTTCATAAAATCATATTCAGAAAAGAATTATTTGTATCTTGTCAATGAAGAGTATTAGGCAAAACACCCCAAGGCTATGCACGTCTATTGATTGAGCACATTTCAGGGTCAAGAATTAATTGCAAAAATTCACACTTACAGATGATTTAGACATTTGAAACATTTTCTTTTCTTTTAATCACTGTAATCACATCTTTACTTAAAGGAAAACTAAACCCTAGAATTAGTCTAGACATAATACACCTTATGTTTTGGGCTTCTTTAACATCTCAAGGATTCTACAGCCCAACATAACAAATTTTTGTCTCCTAAAGGCCCCCCTGTAGTTTCCCATCTTCTGATAATGTACATAACATGCCTATACAAATACAGGCATGGGACCTGTTATCCGGAATACTCGGGATCTGGAAATTTCAGATAAGGGATCTTTCTGTAATTTGGATCTTCATACCTTAAGTCTACTAGAAAATCATGTAAACGTTAAATTAACAGTCTGGTTTTGTTCCCAATAAGCATTAATTATATCTTAGTTTGGATCAAGTACAAGGTACTGCTTTATTATTACAGAGAAAAAGGTAATCCTTTTTAAAAATTGTGATTATAATAGAGTCAATGGGAGATGACCTTCCCCTAATTTGGATCATTCTGGATAACGGGTTTCCGGATAACACATGCCATAATATATATAGGCATGGGATCCATTATCCAGAAACATGTTATCCAGAAAGCTCAGAATTATGGAAAAGCTGTCTCCCATAGACTCCATTATAATGAAATAATAATAATAATAATAATAATAATTTCCTTTTTCTCTGTAATAATAAAACAGTAGCTTGTACTTGATCCAAACTAAGATAGAATTACTCCTTACGGGATGCAAAACAATACAATTGGATTTAATTCATGTTTAAATAATTTTTTAGTAGATTTAAGGTATAGTGATTATAGAGTTACAGATCACAAGTTCCCTTATCCTGAAAACCCCAGGACCTAACCATTCTGGATGACAGATCCCATACCTGTATACTGTATATACACAAGAGGTCCTCTGCACTCAACCCATTATCAATATATTTAGTACATTGATTTTGTGGCTTAAGCTACTAAATAATGGCTTACCCCTTACAAAACAGGGATTGTTTGTCCATATATTGCAATATATTTAAGATGGCCAACTACGTCAAAGTCATCCCATATCTGGCTAGTCCTACACTCAACTTTCATCTGATTCATTAAGAATTCTATTGCTTCATTATACATTTTACACAGGGACTAAGTTGTATCTGCAACTTACTTGCTGCTTTCAAACTTAAACTCCCAAACTTGGTTGCCCTTTTTTTGGCCATCAACTTACTATAGCTGGAAAGGGTGGGAGCTACAACATGGAGCTGGTCACTGCTATATATTAGAAAGGTCTGATAATTTTTTTAAAGTTTTCCTTCCTGAAATTTTTTTACTGAACAAATATAATTTTATTTACTACAAATTAATATATATATATATATATATATATATATATATATATATATATATATATATATATATATATATATATATATATATATATATATATATATATATATATATATATATAACGCCTGTGTGTCACAACCAGTAATTTCTGCTTCTGTTTTTCAGGTACTTTTTTTTATTTTTTTTTATTTTATTGCTCCAACAGGACATTGGCCAGTAAGAAAATGCTAGTGTAGAAAACATTATTTTTTTAGCAGTTTTTATTTAATTTGTATTCCATATTGATATTTCTTTTAACATACATCTGGGGAGATATTTATTTTGAATGCAGCACCAATCTAGTGTTAACTGCTATTAGGTTATTTAAAGATTGTGTTGGAATGTTGGTCCTGCTTACGAAAAGCCATAAGTAATAATCACCTAATTGAGAATAAATTCAATATGACTGAAGCTGACTAAAACATATTGGACTAACATTCATTGCCACTGCATGCCACTAAAAGAGAAAAAGCATTCAAAACTTTGTTGGACAGAAATATTTGTGACCCAAAACATATATCTATAACCATGTGAAAAAGGAAATTAAATTCAACTTGAAGGTTGAACCACAGCTTAAACGTGGTGCCTGGAGGGGAGAATTTAAGTTGAAATTAATTGCTAATGTGCAGTAATAGAAAGAAAGTTCATACGTAAGTAAACTATATATAAATAAATATATTCTTCTGTTCTCAGCAGAATGACACAAAGCTTTGCTCTATGTACAACATATGAATAACATACTTGTGTAATATAACAGCTTGCAATAGCTAGCACTTTCTTTTAATATAACCAAAAACTACAGCCTAAATCCAATTTTATATTATCCCCTGAGTATACATTTTACACTCCATTTTTTTTTCTTGAAATTCTAGCATGCGTAGGTCTAACGTGCTGTGAAAGTATTAAAAAGTTGTAAAAACAAATTAACTTTAATCATGGGTTTAAGGGGGACTCTGACAGGACCAAAGCGGGAAATTAGACTTTTTTTTTTTTTTTTTTTAACCGGAAAAAAAATGGAAAAAGGTGTCAGCTCACAGGGGGACACAGCAGGAAAATCAAACTGGGGGAACAAATCCTGGATCTTAAGAGCAGATAAAATCAAAGAGTCAATTGTTTCAGACCTGCTAAAATTACTAAATATAATCAAATCGTGTCGATTTATTTTTTTATTGGTGTGTTTCTAATGTAATGAAAAATCCAATATTAATAAATCTTAAGCAAAACACTTTCCTTTGCTGTATCCTTTTATCAAGTTACAAATTTGTACTCATTTAATATTTGTAGAACCAACGTTGTGGAATGAAAATACTAAGGATGTAAGTTTTAGTGATGTAATACATCAGGAAGTTTTTTTTCTCCCTAGAATCTCAGCCCCTTTGTTTGAACGGCAGCCTGGGCTTGCACACTGTCGTGTAGGAAATTAAAACTGAGTGAATCAGTAGCAGGCTGGGGTGAAAGCTGGCAGAGATCAGAGTACAGGCTGACAGACTGAAGGTCAGAGCAGGCAGAATCCAAACACAGTAGGGTACTTGGGTGAAAGGGTCAACATTGGCACTGGGACTAACTGTCATCTAAAGACTTTATTGATACATCAGCAGCACTACTTTCATTTCAGGCTTGTGGCCTTACATGTCAAATGATGAAAAAGGCCTCCTCTACCTGCTTATCATACAAGAACCAAATTTGGTCACTGGACAGTAACAAGCAGTTACGGGTGTTATTTAATTCCTGTTCCTTCAAATATTCGAGGAAGGTGGGAACTACTTTTTTTCAGAATTAAAATTTAATTATCCTGTTGCAATGTGGAATTGACAATTTGGAATGGACAATTTTACATCAGTCTTTTTATATGTTAAAACATATATACAGTATACAGCTGCATGGATTTTATTTTTGGTTTACCTTTAAACAGCTTGTTATAGAATGGCCAATTCTAAGCAATTTTTCTTCTGAATCTTTCCAGCTTTCAAATGGGGGTCACTGACCCCATGTAAAACACAAATACTCTGTAAGGCTACAAATGTATTGTTATTGGTATTTTTTATTACTCATCTTTCTATTCAGGCCTCTCCTATTCATAATCCAGTATTCAAATCAATGTATGGTTGCTAGGGTAATTTTGACTGCAAACTGGAGAGCTGCTGAATAAAAAGCTAAATAACTCAAAAACCACAAATAATAAAAAATCTAAACCAATAGCAAATTGCTACGTGATACTAAAAGTTAACTTTAAGGTGAACAAACTCTTTTTGCTTTTGCCAAAATGCTGCTTCTTAAAAAAAAAGCATATAATCACTTTTTAACTTTTATTAGCTGCCTTTATACATAGGTGGTGACAGACTACCTGTATGCGAGTTATTATAAAGTAATGGGTTGAGAATTGAAGGCTTATAGCTCTATAATCATTACTCTCCCTTGTGTTCAAGGGGGTATCCCCAGAATGCCAGCTATCATCATAGTCATGACCCAAGTTTTTTCCGAAACTTGTAGTATGCAATTTATTTCACTACTATCAGTTTTCCAACAGCTAAATAGTGGAATTCTTCAGAATACAAATATAATACACATAACACATAGTCGTGTATTATTTAAAGAACATTGAAGAATAAATCTTCTACCATATGGTAGTAAAAACAGACATATTGATAATGTATTTCTTCTCTGGCCCTCTCCAAATTAGGCACAACACACTTGCAACAATTTGTTTTTCAGGGAGCTAGTAATTTGCTACCTTGTAAACTGCAATCAGGATGGCTTAAAATAACACTTGTTTAGCAGGTTCACAGTTGGTTACACTTACTTAAAGCTTCGTGAACATTTTAGCACATGTATTATATTCAAAAAGTTGTTGAGAACACAAGAGATTTGCAGTGCCAATTAAATAGTCTGTTTTCATGTAAGCACAATAATAATTTCCAGAGAAAAGAGCTGCCAATGTAACTAAATCAGTTTTTGGTGTGAAAAACTGACTGCATGTTATAGAATACAGGTATGGGATCCGTTATCCAGAAATCCATTATCCAGAAAGCTCAGAAATACGGAAAGACCATCTCCCATAGACTCCATTATAATCGAATAATCCAAATATTTGAAAATGATTACCTTTTTCTTTGTAATAAAAAACAATACCTGGTACTTGAGCCAAACCAAAATATAATTAAACCCTATTGGAAGAAAAATCAGCTAATTGGGTTTATTTAAATGATTTTCTAGGAGACTTACGCTATGACGATCCAAATTACAAAAAGACCCGTTTTCCAGAAAACCCCAGGTCCCAGGTACTGCACACATGCTCACAACCACATGCATTTATTGACATGTATATTTATATATACCTCCTTATTTTTACACAATGTGCAGATCTTCCAGGATAGGACAATATGCATAAGAAACAACAGAGCACCTGGAGTAATAAGCAGTGTATTACTGAAAGCCCATTGCATTCAGGGCCATTGAATGAAAAAGAGTTGCTATAGGTGAACTATATAAAAATAAACCACATTATATGGCAGCACATTATTCTTTAAACCCCTACCTTTTCTCTTGCCATAATCCAAATACATGAAATGAGGGTTCAAACATTACTGGCATTAGAAAGAACAAATTCTCACTATTAGCAAATCTGTTCATACAGTATGTTTCAAACACCAAGGGGCTGATTTACTACAACTTGGATTTATCTAATTTTTTTCTAAAAACAAAGTCAACCTAACTCCTTTCCACGAATTGAACTCATTTCTCAATCATTTGTCTCTAGAAAATAGGAGCGGCAATTCGAATCATACGATTGAAAACTTTTTTCAGATTATCCAGAGCAGATCACAATGCCAACAAACAACTTCATGGAAATCTGCCATTGACTTCTACATAACCTCGACAAGTTTGTGATGATGTATTTTCCGATTCTGATAAATAGCAGCTTTGGAGTATGTTAAATCTCTAAAAATTCCAGGTTTTTTTTCCACGAAAAACCTTGACCAGAAAAAAAATGGAGGTTTAATAATTTGTCAATTGTTTTCTCTATTGGTAAGCACAGAAAAAAGGGTCCTATCTAATTTCATGATTAGCAGTTATTCACTAGTTTAGTCAATAAGCAGAAATTCAAAGTTACTTAAACCAGGACTTTAACATAAGCCTAAGGAAAAAAATACTTCAAGTCCTTCAATGCCATTCTCCTGAAGATTTTGTAAATGTCATGATACCGTGCATGCTGTATTTAATGAAAGGTTTCAAGAGCTGATTTCCCTTCAGGTTCGTTTATATTTTTTCTCTCGTACCCGCTGCACCAAAGTCACAAATGGGAATAACGGTATACATAAGGAAAAGCTGATAATCGGCTGTGAAGAATCACAGCTCATAGCCTGGTCCTGACGGGGCAGCAGGATTATTAGATTTAACTCACAGGGGCTTTTTTTATTTTTATTTTTTATATGCCATGTCCTCACAACTTCCTCATATTCCATTATTATCACAGTGGCTTTGTATGGAACTAAATGCAATAACCTTAACAGAGAATGATTTTAATTAGGCTTGTTTCGTGATAATGGTTTTGCAACCAACTGATTTAAAATAACTTTATTCTTAACTTTTAAGAATAATGCCTAATTGCCCTGTACTCAAGACTTATTTTAATTGTGCATGGTATTTACATGAATTGATAACGGACAGGGTTCTTACAATAATTTAACAAGGGTTACAGAGTAAAAATCGGATCAGAGAGCCCTATTCGCAAGAGCGACAATCTAAAGATTTAGGGTACATTTGAAACATAAGAAATATGAAAACAATTGGTGATATATTATCAGCTGATGCTTAATATGTTTCCCTAGGGAGTATATCAAGGTTTGAAAGGAAGGGAAGAGTCTAATAGTTAGAGGCAGAGAGTCAGAAGTAGAGTGTCGGTTGCATGAAGCACTGTATTTTGAGATGATAGCAGAGCGGCTTTTCAATTTGAGTTCCTCGTATCATAAATCTCAAAAATTGAGATTTCACACTTGAATTGCAGGACATTGATCATCAAATTATTCATAAAATCAAGGAAAAACTCAAATAGTTTGCATTAGCCTTATTAAATCCCTGACATTGACCTTTGATAAATGTGCCCTCTGGGCTTTGGACATGCACACTACAACCTGTGTATGACTTGTTAAAGGTTAATCCTTTTCCTTACTGTGATGTTGTACATGGAACAAGCTATTGACACGCATAATCAATAACCTCATATTGTGTTGTACAACATATATGTACAAGTGATGTGTTGGCCGGCTTCAAACCTCCAGGTCAGGCAGGATCAGGCTGGCAAAACACTGTTTATTGCAGATTGCAAGTGGGTGGGGGACAAAATATATTTCTTTTTGCTTTGGCCACCTGCTTCAGGGGAACAGGCACATGTATATATCAAGAACAATGACTTGTTGGGTCAGGTCAGGAGCGGGTCAGAAGCAGGTGGGTTAGGGTCGGGTACAGGGCTACAAAAAGTTGGCCTGCACATTAACTCCACTTTAGATTACTGAGTGGGAGAAGGGTTTTTAATATAACCAGATATAAGATGGCGGCCATATTGTTGGTAAGGAGCAGTCAGTAAAAACATTTCTATGCCTCCTCTGTGGCAATAAATATAGTGCTTGGTAAGGTGCAAAGGGAAGGCCGTGTTCTTTAAAACCACAAATATATTTGAAATGAATGAATATTGGAAAGTTGTTTTTTGAATGTTCTTTCATTATGCAAATAAAAATAGGGCTGACTTTACCTTTAAGGCTACTAATAAAACATTTAAGCATCACAAAAACCCAGTAGGATTGTTTTGCCATTAGCATGGAGTTATATTAGCTTAGTTAACATCAAGCAATATGTACTGCTTTAAAATTACAGAGAAATATTTTTTAATAGGTCACTGAGGGAAATGACATTGCTGTAGTGTTGAGCTTTCTGGATAACAGGTTTCCAGATAATAGACCTGATACCTGCACTAATTATGTAATATTTGCCCACCCCTGCCTTACTTCCAATACTTCTCTGACTCTAATTATATTTTAATTACAGTTTTTTTTAATCCTTTATGTTGAACTTTCTAGTATAACGGGCATCTAAGCAACTGTACTTGAATTCAATGCGTTTCCCCCTTTCACATGAAATGAAATATTTGTATAATCAATGAACATTTTTCTTTCCACAGAAATATACAACAAAACAGCACAAGGGAAATCTTGTACGGACAACACAAGAGAAGTGGCAAGCAATAATGGCAAAGGAGAAAGAGAGAGAGAGAGAACAGAACAGGAGCTACTTTCATTACTGGGATGCTGTGTGTCAGAATGTCTTTCTTTAATAAACCCTTTCTCAATAAGACGTAGGGTGTTCAGAGGCTATTTAGACAGTCTATTGTGTGTCCACTGTGAGCCCTGTGAATATCTTCCCACCATTAGCTATGCCGCATTGACCATTTCAGCTCTGATTGCTGCTAGCCGGACTGTCGGGGGACACAGCCCAGACAAAAGGATGGATCACAAAGTGCGGCTCATAAAATGTACTTTGTACACATAGGGCTCACATGGCAGTAAGACAATGCAACACTAGGCCAAATCACAAGCAGCAAAAGTTTGTATGTGGCACTGTCATCTGAAGTCTTATGACTTTCCAAAAATCAATGAAGGGATTTAGGTTTAACTTTAACTCGCACTGGCAGTATGCATCTCACTGACAAAAGCCTTTTCTCTAGCGAGCGTGTGTGCTGACAGGGATGCCTGCACGAGGAGGAGGGGAGCTTGCAGGCACATGTTTTCGGCAACAAGCTTTTCTTCTTCCTCTGAAAGCTACTAAATACAATAAGGGCGGCATGATGGATGGAAGACTGTTTATGTGATATGTGTAATTAAAAGTTACAGTGGCACAGCTTTGGCCATTTGGATAATAAGTAATATAAACATGGAATTTCTCTCCAACAGAGATTTAGATTTTTCATTGGGTCCAGTGTTACCACCCTCTAAAGAAGGGAACAGTTTACTCCACTTGTAGATTCCTATAGGTGGGTATACACTTTGTAATCTGAGTGTGGAAGTGCCCAACAAAAAATAATCCTCAAGGTGGGAGTAAAGGATTAACAGAGATGTTGTGCTACTGAGATGTCAGCCGGGTAGCCTTAATAGACTTTAGATGTACTCAGACTGAAAACTATGCAAGGGAGAAAAACATAAACCTTATTATTGGGTATACCTAGTGAAACTTGAATTCTGCTTTCTGTATGAGCCAATGAGCTAATTCCATATTATCATCTGTTTTTGGTAGGTTACCTTAAAGGAACAATAACATCAAAAAATGAAAGTGTTTTAAAGTAATCTGTTTGCTTCAGAAACACTACTATTGTTTATAGAAATAAGATGCTGTGTAGCAATAGGGGCAGCCATTCAAAGGAGAAAGGCTCAGGTTACACAGCAGATAAATTCTGTAGAATATAATGCTATCTGGTCCACTATTTAACCTGTGCCACCATTGCTACACAGCAGCTTGTTTATATGAACTATAGTAGTGTTTCTGAAGCAAACAGATCCGTTTTACCAGGGCAGGGCAACACCACATGATACTTTTATTACTATAAAAACACTTTTTTGGTGTTACTGTTCCATTAACAAGCCTGTTATCAAAGAGCTCACCAGAGTTACATAAGCAAACATGTACAGCTTGCTACTCACTTCTACAGGACTTTTAGAGATCTTTAATCAACGAGTGAAAAGAGAGTTTGCTCTATAGAACACATCTAGATCAGTAAAGGAGTGCATAATTCTAAAAGATGTACAGGGATGAGATCCGTTATCTGGAAACCAGTTATCCAGAAAACTCAGAATTATGGAAAGGCTGCCTCCAACAGACTCTATTTTATATCCAAATAATCCACATTTTTAAAAATGATTTCCCTTTACTCTATAGTAATAAAACAGTATATTGTACTTGATCCCAACTAAGACATAATCAGCTTATTGGTTTATTTAATGTATACATGTTTTTCTAGTAGACTTAATTTATAAAGATCCAAATTATGGAAAGATTCATTATCGGGAAAACCCCAGGTCCTACGCATTCTGGATAACAGGTCACATACTGTACCTGTATACTGTATGTCCTGTTGATTGATATATCATTGTTGCAGACTGGATGTCCCTAAAATGTGCTCTGTTGTGGGGCTATGAGCTTGTTTTTTTCACAAATTGCAATTTGCAATTTTTTTCACAAATTGTATTTGTTCACGTTTTTTTTTCTGTTTCTTTAAAACTCTGTAAAAGTGTAAAAACAATGGAAAAACTAATACAAAACTTCACCAACTAAAAGCAGTTGAGGTCCTATAGCAGTCAGTGGGAGCTGTGTTTATCCCATTGGACCTTTTTTAGCCATTCAGACTAACAATTTTTTAGTTTTTAGAGGTATTTGTTAGCACACTTCTTATATTTGAATCTTTTAATAACTTTTATGGCATTCATGGTTTTAGAAAAAAATTGGTTAATTGTGGTTACAAAAAGCTCTAATACCACTAAGTTTCAACCTAAATGGGCTTCCCAGTCCATTGCTGACTACATTTGGAGTTTAACTATCCCAGTCAGCACAAATAGGCACATATAAGCCTATTAAAAGGGTGGTTCACCTTTAAGATAACTTTTAGTATGTTATAGAATGGCCAACTCTAAGCAACTTTTCAATTGGTCTTCATTATTTATTTTTTATAGTTATTTGCCTTCTTCTTCTGACTCTTTGCAGCTTTCTAATGGGCGTCGCTGACCCCATCTAAAAACCAAATGCTCCGTAAGGCTACAAATGTATTGTTATTGTTACTTTTTATTACTCATCTTTCTGTCCAGGTCTCTCCTTTTCATATTCGTGTCACTTATTCAAATCAATGCATAATTGCTAGGGTAATTTGGACCTTAGTAACCAGACTGCTTAAAATGCAAACTAAAGAGCTGCAGAATAAAAAGCAAAATAACTCAAAAACCTTAAATAATAATAATAAACAATAAAAACCAGTTGCAAATTGTGTATCACTCTCTACATCATACTAAAAGTTATCTCAAAGGTGAACAACCCCTTTAAGGGCCCTCACAACCAGAAGCTAAAATTGAAAATACAGTTATGGGATCCATTATCCAAAAAAAAACATTATCCAGAAAGCTTCAAATTACAAATAGATTTTTAAAAATAATTTCCTTTTTTTTTAATAATAAAAAAGTACCTTGTACTTAATCCCAACTAAGATTGTATTAATTCTTATTGGAAGCAAACCCAGGCTATTTGGTTTATTACATGTTTACATGATTTTCTAGTAGATAAGGTATAAATGATTCAAATTATGGAAAAATATGTTATCCGTAAAGCCCCAAGTCCAAAGGACTCTGGTTAATAGGTTTCATACTTGTATACCAGGCCAACTTTGGGTGACTTTTCCTATGATTTTTCTAATGTTGTCTGCAGTCAGATATTCAATAGCATAACTACCAGGGGCAGGGGTTGTAAGGATGACCAGTACGATATGCATGCTGGGCTTGTGAGGTTTTAGTTTTGTCACTGCTGATACTGTATCTATGTTTTTCCCTAGGGGAATTCACTAAGCCCTGTACACAAAATCCTGTGCAGATGGGATGCCCTACATGACCCTATAAGATATTCTAGTAGGACACTAATGTAAAGTGTTTACATTTAAGAAATTGGCAATTTCATTGACTAAAGGTTACCCAGGTGGGTTAAACTAGTCTATAAGTTGTGAGAATTGGATACCTAGGGAAAAGGATTACTCCTGACGTTGCAGCACCTTTATTGGGGCAGACTGTAGAGGGGTTCTCAGGAAGCCTAGTTCCTTCTGTTGTTTTTTACTCTTAAGAAATATAATTATTTTATCACAGAGCTTTAACATCAGAGCACCTACTAGACTGCAAAGGTGAGTATAATGTGAAGTTTACCAATTTCTCCAGAAATTCATCTTCAAAAGTATTTAGTAACCTTCAGCAATAATGCCGATTGTAAATGACAGCAAGGGATAAGTGAGCTTTAAAGGTGAACACATGCAATTATAATCAATTTACAATGGCACATTACTCTATATAACACTTTGACAAACTAATGCAAAGATTAATGACTGTGACTGTAAGAAATGACTGCAAATCAATGCAGGAATGCTGACAGCTAAATACCAAGCAACTCCATTGTTGGTGGCAACTGATTACACGGCTTTTAAAGAAAGTCTGAGTTGTTAAGAGGGGACAATTTAATTAGTCCTTTATTATGCCATATATTTTCTGCATTCCATCAAATGAAATTCAGATGTTGCCTGTGTTCATATCACGTTCACAGTATAAATACAATGTTGTGTTTTCATAAAACATACCCATAAATGAACATTATGATTTAATCCAAACACAAAACATAACCCAGAAACCTCATCACTTCTCACTATGCAGTCAGACCATCAAATCAATCAATGTGCCCACAACATGGTTTTCACAGTTCACTGTTCAACAGAGTTGTGACCATTTGTTAGTGGGAATAAAACTCCTACATCAAGTAATAGGCTAGGTTTTAGGTTGCCTAAATGTTGACCATATTTCAAAAGAAGAATATTTTCAACTTTGCATTTTAATGACCAGACTAAAAAGATTACTAAATGAGGAACCAAGCTCAACAAGTATTGGCTGTACTAGCTATTGAGGCACTCAAGTTTGCATGAGGAAGTCTACCTGTAGCCACCAGTTCAGTATATCTACTGGACAAACTTAATTCTCAGTAAGTGCTAAAATTATATAAAACTAATATGATCTGACAAATAGCACACAGCAGACAATTGTTTGTCATTGATCGTTCACCACAATTAAGCCAATGAGAAAAAAATGTTTTTGTAATATTAATTGCTTGCCATGGTTTAGTACCATTTAGAACCACCTTTAGCAACAAAAGTTTGAAATAATGTTTTTTAAGCAGTTTCTCAGGCTCTTGAATTGTATTGATCAACAAAATTAGTTTCCCAACTTCCTTCAACCACCAGATTAATATGAATAGGAGGTTGTCAACCACACAAGGTTGTCTCCTTCTGCAATACCAGCTATAGTGCACAACACAGCCTTTCTCTGGTGCTTAGCTAGGTACCCACCACCTCTTCTTTCACAGACAGTGACTAGTCAGTGAAAGAGAGGGTGGGTACTGTGGCAAACTCTTAAGGGTACTCAAGTTAATTTCTTTTATCTTGATTATACAGGACTAACCAACAAATCCAGGTAATAGCAACAGATTGGGGTACACTACTTATAAGATCTCTTAGGGGGCTATTTATCAAGGTTCGAGTTGTGTTTTCCACAAAAAAATTGAGTTTTTGAGTTGATTTTTTTCAGTTGAAAAAACGTTTGAGATTTATTATACCCAGACCCTGGAAATAGCTCAAATCCAAATCTAAAACCTGTTGAGGTGTCAATGGCAGAGGTCCCTTGAACCATGTAAACATGTTAATAGCCTCCATGATGTTTTTATCGAGGGTTTTGCCCGAAAAATAAGCTGCCGACTTGATGTCGCCAAGCGAGTGGATCTCTCTCCGATATGCCCACCTTGAGGTGGGCAATATCGGGCTGATCTGATCTAGGGCCCAACGATCGGATCCTAACGAATGGGAATGGGTGGGCGGATCACGGGACCGCATCAACGAACAGATGCGGCCGTGATCCAACGGGATTTTTTGTCCCATCCAATCGAGATCTGGCCGACTTTCGGCCAGATCTCGATCAGGGAAGCCCGTAGGGGGGCCCCATACACGGGCCAATAAGCTGCCGACTCGGTCTGTCGGCAACTTTTATCGGCCCGTGTATGGCCACCTTTAGTTAACGAACCCTATAGTTCCAGTCTCCGAGACATAATCTTAAATGTGACTTTACAGACCTTCACATCCTTACTGATAACTGCCAGTTGAGAATGTAAACAATTTCTGAATCATACAACCCACTAGGTACCATACCAAAAGAAAATTGGCAAATCGGTCTAAGCTCTCTAAGTATGTATGGGTGTACTACATCAGGTGGCCATGGATGTTAAGATTTTCAAAAGATCTTTTCATATCGTAGGACCTGAAACGATCACTTAAATGTACAATTTGTCCATCGACAAAAAATGACCATTTCATGTGAAATCATCTAGTTGAAGCCAGAAAACTGTGGGTAGCTGCCTGCTTGGCCCTGCAAACAGTTGGACAATGGATAAATTTCATTGTGACCGTTGAAAATTTTCTAACCTGACCAATTGATTTTCTGACTGATGTCGGACGAAAATCTTTAGATGCACGATCATTCGTGCCCACAAACCTCATGATAATTTGATGGATTTGTCGGACCACACAAAATTTGGCCAAAAAATCTTAATGTCTATGGCCACCTTTAAGAGTCTTTTTAATAAAAACTCTTAAAGTACCATGTCTTGTATCAGCCACTGACAATCTGAGCTAAACGTTTTGTACAAAGTCCTGTAACACTGGCTCCACTGGAGGAATTTAGCTTTTGTTTTGAGTTCTCTGTGATCAAAATATTTCCATTTCTTTAAAGAAAAACTATTCCTCCCCGAACAATGTAGGTCTCTATAAAAATATATTGAATAAAATAGCTAATATGTAAAACCCTGCTTCATTTAAATAAACCATTTTTATAATAATATACTTTTTTAGTAATATGTACCATTGGGTAATCATAAATAGAAAATTTAAAAAAAATAAGGGCCCCCCCTTGGGATCCTAGGATTCACGGTGCACACAAACAAAACAGCACAGAGACCATCATGAAATGGTGGATATATATATATATATATATATATATATATATATATATATATATATATATATATATATATATATATATATATATATATATATATATATATATATATATATATATATATATATATATGATGGCACTTAATTTGATATAAACTGTTTCTTAAGTATTCATTTTGGGGATATAGTTTTCCTTTGATGTAACCACACTCTGAACCTGCATTTTTTTTAAAAATCTGGCATTCATCTTTTAAAGTCAAGGAATCAGTTCCTTGTTTTGCTGTTTTTGCTGTCCTGATTACTACTGTTTAAAACTTCTTTATGTTTATATAATATTTATAGGTCCTGAATACTATGCCTGCCACTTCTAGCTTGTATAGTTTAAGTGCTTTCATTTCCCTTCCAATTTCCTTCCTTTAATCTGTGTTAAACTACTCAGGTTCAACTTTAAGGGTTAGGGCACATGGGCAGTTAGTCGCAAGGCGACAAATCTCCTCTTCTTCACGGCGACTAATCTCCCTGATCTGCCTTCCGGCGGCTAAAATGAAAATCGCCTGGGGGCAGGCACTCCGAGCGCTTTGTTTTCCAAAGCTGCCCATAATTGCCTCACCAGGAAATTTTGGGCGACTTCAGAAAACGAAGCGCTCCGAGCGCCTGCCCCCAGGCAATTTTCATGTGGTAAAATAGAAGGATTAGAAGACATAAAACCAATGTATACACTGTTATTTATTTCCAGAACTCATTTAATTTTACAAAAGGGGCAGCAGCAATATCTGTATTCCTGTCAAGGAATACAACTCTGTTTCTTCTTTCACCTTCTGTTTCCCCTTGTTTTCCTCCAGCTGTCCCCTAGTGTCCCACCTTTCCTTGGAATCTTCTTCTGCAATCAACAATAGAAGTTTCCAAATGTAACTGAATCTCTACATGGGTGCATTATTATTTCCTGAAAACATAAGCATAAAAAGTGATTGTTTTGTTAACTATTTTTGCAGAAATGATGTAATGTCGGCCCTTAATAGGTTCTTGAAAAGAGATGACATCTTACATAACTGAGATGTATGTACCCATTAGGGAAATGATTAAAATGAAAGATTGCTCCAGCTTGTATCCAAGTATGATTTTCTGTACTCTGACTTTCCAAAATATTTTTTATTGTCCACTTTCAGAATTAACAACTACGTGAAGATTTAGATGAGGGGTTTTGTCAATTAATAAACTGAGCTGTCGTAGGTGGTTATGCCTTTGATTATCTTGTTTCACATACCTGATTGATCATTTCAGAAGAAAACTTTTATAAGTAGCAATACTAGCTAGCTATAATAATATAAAAATTTAAACCAAACAAACATTAAACTACTGCACAGCTAAAGGATATACCCCTCAAAACAGCCCTAATGGTGTCAGTGAAGTGTCAGAAATTGCCTAAATATTCCTCTTCTCAAGAAGGTAAGTTTAATTACCTACTTTTATAAGTGGGTAGTAAACAAAAACAGCTCAATGATTATTACACAATATACAGGGAATAAATTACCCTCATGGTAATAATATAAGGATAGTAGACTTCACTGAGGAATTCAGTCACCATATATAGTAAATACAGAAGTCTATAGACTTCTCCAACTCCAAGGTGCCTTTTAATTTCCTCCAGTTTTACAACATAGGTACATCATTTTAAAATAATACACAAGGTCCAATGACTTATGTCACTAAACACCAGTTATAAGTGATGACATCCCTAAGCAAAATGTATACTGCAGGAAACACCTATGTAGATTACATTTGCCAAACAAAATATCAACTCTCCAAGAAAAGTTTATAAGGAATGGATCTATATTTATAAAACAAGAGAAGGGTTTAAGCTTTGTTACCACTTACACATGCACAAACAGACATAACAAAATACATGCATGAATGCATTCAGTTTCAGACAGCAAAACGTAAGTGCTTTATTTTCAGTAGAGACTACAGAATGAAATTCACTCCCGGAGTAGAAGGCTTAACAGGTTACAAAGACCTAACTGTACTTGCTTAATGCAAACGTTCCTTTTTGGAATTTGATACACTAGAATTCCGGTGCAAAATTACTACTGTAGCTAATACAGCTAACCCATAAACTGCCAGAGGGAGTTCAGAGAGCTGCACACTAATGTGCCACAGATCTCTCTTTCATTGAAACAGCTTCATCAACAATTACTGTGCAGCGTGTCATTTAATAGCTGACTAAATATGTTAGACCATGAGCCAAAGGAAAATATACTCTACCAGATTATTGGAAAATGTTCATACTACATACATTATATTCCTTGTAATATCAAAAGCACCTAAGTATTATAAATACAAGGACCTGAGGTTGCTATTTACTATCAATGGGGAAAAAACAGAGAGGGTTTCTGCACATCTTGTGCAAGTGCAATGAGCAACAGTTGGTGCTATTTTGTGTGAGATATGTGCACTTATTCACACTCCTTACACCAGTGAACACATGCAAGTTATGGGATGCGCTAAGATGGAATTCTGTCAAATATGCTGCATTTTGGGTAAAATAACATGCGATTTGCATGCATTTTTGCACCTACTGCACTTACATTTATGAATGAGGGCTGCAATGTCTGAGATCAAGCATTTTATACATTTTAGACATTTGTACAACTGGGATAGTAGAGAAGGTAATAAAACTAACAATCACAGTCTCAGGAAGACACTCTCAATTATATTCCTGTCCAATTTATTATAATTCTGCATACTGTAACATTCATGCCAATGTTCACAAACTTTGTATCTTTTTAGGCCACTTCTATCCCTGATCCATCCAGACCATGGCTGATACGTCCACAATGCTTTGTATGATGATGTCCCTGAAGGTGTCAATTTCACTTATGCCCTCATGCGGTTTTAGGTGAAGGCTTAATATTGCCCCATATATCATCTGCATTAAAATACCGACTTGCAAAAAAAAAAGAAAAAAAAAACACATTGAAATAAGTGCAAAATAAATAAGTAAACAAAATTAAGTCAACATAACTTCTACATGAAGTCTTCATAAGCAATCATGGAAGGTATTCCTATGACACAGATTACCATAAGGCCACAAGTTTGTTGGTGTTACATTAGGTATCCCAAACCCAGAACTAACTCAAATGTTCCGGTCTCAGCCCACTCTTCTGCCTGTAGCAGCCGCCTTTGGCTTCAGGTGGAGCCCTCCGTTACTCAGATGCCACCAGGTCTTAATATAAGAGAACACGGGAGAGAGTTCTGGACGAGCAAGGGAACCAAATGTGAAATATTGGAACAGAGAATAGGCAACGTAGATGGGGTCACAGGCTGGGTCAATACCAACAGGACAGCTGTACAGAATCGTGAGATGAGAGGATAGTCTGCATCCAAAAAATCAGACACAGACGCCACTCACATGCTGAACACTGGAAATGACACCAGGTAAACTTTAAACATATTTGACCAACTGCATGATTGCACGAGACACAATTCTGGGGGAAAAAATGGGGACAGCGCTCAAAACTGCTCACTGTGTCAGGGTAAGTGAATGTGCCCTATTATATCTGTATCTCATTCCTTGTCCTGTTTACCCATATTGTAAAGGCACTTTCTAAAGTATCATAATTTTAATTAATAATAATAATAAATATTAATACTATTATACACTCTTAACCTGCCATTTTGTTTGTCTGAATATTTTGTTTAATAGGGATCCTGATTTTTGAGTGTTCTAGACTAAAATAATAAGTTACTCAAAGAGATCCTTAAACGGACAGATATGTTGAACTCTAAAGTGTTTGTATTCCCTGACTATGACAGACTAAGAGTCATCCTAGAAGCTGTAACTCCCAAAGACCTGAAATTCCACACCCCACGTCCCCAAGCTTCTAAATGCCCTGTGTGACCCCACACCAGCACAGCCAATATCAACATCTGGCAGTACCTGGCAGTGAAGAAACTGCATTCTTAAACGTTAACGCCCCTCCCTACCCTGACTTCATTATCATCATGTGCTTTAAATATGTTCCTAGTATAGCACACTTTTTCCCTGATATCCAGTGAAAGGAGGGAGGGGGCAAGGAAAAGATGAAGAATGCAGCTGTGTTACATTTGCAAGGATTTAACCAAAAACATATACTGACATTTTGTAAGGATACAACATTTGTATTTCTTGCTGGGCCAGTTTAAGTCAAAGTATTTATTTCAATTACAACTTTGATGTGAAATGACTAATAGTTTGGATAATAACATCATAAAATCAAAACCTCATCACTTCTTCGCTTTGTCACACGTTCCTTTATTTCACCTGCCATTATTTCTTTGTTCTGATTCTAGGGATGCACCAAATCCACTTTCTTATTATTCAGCTGAATCCTTCATGAAAGATTCGGCCGAATCCCAAACCATATCTAAACCCTAAAGGGCTTAAGCATTGTGAGTGTTGTGGAAGAGACAAATATTTTATATTCCTGTAGTACATAAAGTACCTTAGCCCCTAAATTGTAAAGGTCTAATGTGGATTGTGTGTGACTGGGATAATTGGATAAAATAGCAAAATGTTCCCAATTTATTATAGGAGATATGGGATTTTGTTCACATTTTCACAGTTTACTATATCTGCAATGTGCAACCACTGATGCAAATATTTATGTAGATCTTGTACCCACATTATTAAAGGTATTGTGTGGAGAGGTCATGGGCATTCATTTACATTCCCTTTAAATGCATGCAATTTCCCAGGCATAGAAAAGAGAATACAGGAGTGTATTGTACAAAGGGATCAGTGTACTTACTGCCATGTCAATGACAGGTGCAAAATACATGGCCCTACTGCTTCAATCACAGAAATAGCCACAACAAGAGCATTTACGCCGAGTGCTACAAAACATTGGCATAAGTCCATTTTATATGGCCTTTGTGTGCAAAATTCATGTTAATTTGCAGTATACTAAATAAGACCCTTGAGGGTTGATTTACCAATGCTTGAGCCTTCGATTTTCAAATTTAGAAACCACACAAGAGTTTAGGAACGTACACATAGTTCTCGTATCCGAGCCTGAAGGAGTGAACATTGGTAAATTGGCCCCTTGGTTAGTACTTGATTCGTACTGATGCAATGTATTTAGAATAGCAATACAGAGCTGCTGATATGACAGATATGACAACAGCAAGAGTGTGCCCCTGATGAAAGCATTTCTTCCCAGGGCCTGACTCTGCTCTGCACCTCATGCTGGACACAAGACATACAATAAACAACAATTTTCAACCTTCTGCAGCATATCTACTGTATGCGTGTCAATGTACAGCCCACATTCAGTTACTGATAAAATATAACACCAGCATATTATAATTGGGTTTCAGACAGACCATCCAACAATATGCCAGATTCAATTCAGTGAGAAAAAAACTTTTCTCCAAATTCAGTGTATAGTTTTTTCCCATAGACTTCTATAGAATTTTCACGCGAAAAAACGTGAGATAAGTTCTTCTGAATTGAATTGCATCTCGTCCATGTCTTTTCACATGATAAACCTTTTTCTCACTGAATTGAATCTGGCCCAATATCTAGAACGGCAAAATGTGGTCACCCCCAAATCTCAACAAATGTCACCTTGCCTTGTGCCAGTTTGGCAGTCTTAAAGGAGACATATTGGGCCAAATTCAATTAAGTGAGAACATTTGTTTTCACGGTTTTTCACGCAATAACTTATGGACGAGATTTAATTTTGGGAGAAAATACTTTTCTCCTGATTCAGTTCCAGTTTCCCCTCTATAGGCTTCAATTGAGTATTTCTGTGATAAACCATGAGATACGTTTTTCTGAATTGCATTTCAAATTGAATCTCATCCATGACTTTTCTGGTCAGATTCAATTCAGTGAGAAAAGGGTTTATCACTGAAAAATCATGGACAAGATTCAATTTGAGATGCAATTCAATTTGGAAATACGTTTCTCATGGTTTATCACATGAAAACTCTGGGGAAGTCTATGGGAAAAAACTGGACCTGAATTTGGAGAAAAGTTTTTTCTCCTCAAATTGAATCTTTTCACGTGATAAACCTTTTTCTAACTGAATTTCATCTGGCCCATTGGGAGAAAAGTTATCTCCTGGTTTATCATGTAAAAAGTCATGGATGAGATTCAAAATATTCAGTTCCAGTATTTTTCCCCATAGACTTCAATAGAATTTTCCCGTGATAAACTTTGAGATACGTTTTTCTGAATTGAACTGCATCTCAAATTGAATCGTGTTTATGATTTTTCATGTGATAAACCTTTTTCTCGCTGAATTGAATCGGGCCAGAAAAGTCATGGATGAGATTCAATGTGAGATGCAATTCAATTTAGAAAAACTGATCTCACGATTTATCACGTGAAAACTCTATTGAAGCCTATTGAGAAAAAACTGGAACGGAATTAGTGAGAAAAACAAGAATGTCCTAGTGCATTATACTAGTTTAAATTTAGAAGGAAAGTGATCAGAAAAGTAATATTTCAGGCTGATTCTGAAATTTTTACAAAATCCTACTAGTCCTGCCCATCTGTTCCACTTCCTACTGCCCTGCTGGGCAGGGGAGCTGGAAGCACACTGCACACTGCAGCTAGGCGGACCTGATAGGAGACTGAAGCCTGTCTTTGTTGATTGGCCATCTCCCTCCTACTTAGCTTCTGGCAGGGACTGTTTGGACACGCCCACACATCATTTAAAACATGGACAGAAAATATAGCAGATATATGGGGAGATTCAATAAAGGGATTGTTTTTTAAGATAATAACATTTTTAGTTCAGAGAACCAGCATCATATATTATTAATTATTATCTTCAAAATTAAAGGTTTTTGATATATCCTATACGTCTCCTTTAACATACAGCCAAGCAACAGATGAGAGCAGCACAGATCAGCTGCATATGATAAGGGTAAAGGCACACTGGGACTAACATTACAATCAGCACAAGTAAAACGTAGTACTAGCAATGATTGCATTTTAATAAAGAGCAGTGGTTAAACTGTGGCAGTATTTCATCTGCTAGACTTCTACTTGAGCTGATAACAAAGCTGTTATTTATGTACATAATGTGAATTTGAATAAAAGCCACTTTAATATGCACAATAAAGCGTGAAGTTCTTTAAAACAGTCAAGATGAATCATAAACATAAAAAAGAGAAGCTGATAAGGATTTCCTGCTTTGGCTGTAATGTCTGTGATCCAGGAGGGTAAAACACAGCACATTGAGAGCCCTGGAACTGCATACAGAGTGAATAAAAATGGTTTCATGGCCACACATCCTTAAGGAGATTCAGCCCTGGAGCCGTTAGAGTGCAAATATATTAGCTAGGACTTTAGCAAGTGCCTGTCATGTTGAATAGCATGTGAAAGAGAGATAGTAATTATTGCCGAGAACCCATTAGAGAGCTCCTTAGTAAAACAAGCTGCCGTAGCAAGCTAATGGACTAACAGGCCACGAACGAGGCTCTCCAAATTCCATTTAGTTGCATGTCACTCCTATCAAACCATCTGACACTTGCAAGCCATGCTTGCTCTGTACAATTAGTAGGATCTGTACATCCTTGTACTGGCTTCAGATGGGCCTTTGCGGGATGCACTACCTGCACAATGTGGAGCCTGTAGGCACAGAAATGTACAAAGAAACTGTTTTATAGCAATAACAGAATCCCATGGCTATTGACTCAACAATATTACATATTTATTTTATTGAATGATTTTAACTATAATTATTTTAGTCAACGGTCAGAATTCTAATCACGTTTTTAAAGTGCCAACATATTCCACATATCTGTACAATGGAAGGGTGTACACATATAACATACAGATTACATACATATACTTCCTGATAAAGGAAGTACAGAGGGCACTATTCAAAAGAGCTTACAATCGAAAGGGTCTCTTTTTACCAGAAGGGTTAACTCAGCACACATTAGCTGTAAGTGTAATAGCTCTGCAGAGACCCTTATGGCTCCTTCATAAAATTGGAATAGGAAAGTTCATGAAACCCATCCAGGTATACTGCAGAAAGGAAAACAGTCTTAGAAAAATAAAATAGAATGGCAATAGGTTGAATGATATTCTGTAAAGGAGCACAGAAAAAAAGTGCATGTACTTACCAGAAGAATGCAGACTATCGAAGGCAAATAACCATGTTTTTTCCCCATAATACAATTTTTTTTATCACTGCAGTTTTACATGTTGTAGTTGTGTAGGATGCATTAAAAGCTGATTCAGTGGGCACTAGGGAGGAGCGAATTGTTTTGCCGCAGAAATGACACACATAGACTTCAATGAGTAGTCAAAAAAAATTTGAAGCCCATAGACTTTAATGCATTTCGGCAAATTTTTGTAGAAGCAAAATGGGTTAAATTCACCCATCCCTAGTGGGCACAAGTAAGTCTTTAGCGCCTATTGCCGTGACCCACAGAGGGAACCCTGGAATTGCCTGCACAACTAGAGTAGTGGCAGCTCCAGGGTTTCCCAGCACCAGTAGGGCAACTGTGCACAACTCATCAGAGAAGGCAGTTCTCTGCAGGCAATTCCAGAGTTCCCTCTGCGGGTCATGGCAATAGGCACTAAAGACTTACTTGTGCCCACTAGGGATGGGTGAATTTAACCCGTTTTGCTTCTCCAAAAATTTGCCACCGGCAAAAATTTGCCGAAATGCATTTATTGGATGCAATGGCACTGAGTGCAACTATGTGGAAGTGCAACTAGTATGTGTTGGCCACAACCACAAGTACCTTTAATGAATAGCTTTCCCTCCCTGGTTGCAGTTGAAAACAAGGCTTCATGACCTACAGGTAGCCATTGAGTGCTAAAGTAAGACCTCAGCCAATCACTAGCTCCTTTATTTAGTATATTGCTTGTTCATTGAGAATCTTTAAATATAAAGTATAAGAATAATTATACAAACTCTTCACTGATGGCCAACCCCACTGTTCATCATTACTTAAAAAGCAACAAAAGTTGTCAAAACCTTCATCTGCGTTCAATTCACTTTGGCATAGGGGTGCTTAACAACCTGCTCATGGCCATAGTACACCAGTAGTGTAGGCGCATTATGCTTTCTGGATATAGCAAGAGAGTGAGATTAAAATATTTTTGGTACTTTTGTAAGATCATTTGCAATAGGCTGCATAATATTAATTATGGTTCTAAAAGAACAAAACTACATTAAAAAGGGAAAACTGTATTTAGTTTTTATTATAGAGATAAATGTGGGGGCTGAGTATTCAAACTTCCAACTGGGAATATTAAGAGTATCTAAGATGCATGATTCCATATTGGAGGCAAAACAATCCTATTGGTTTATTTAATGTTTAAATATGTTTTAGTAGACTTATGGTTGGAGATCCAAATTACAGAAAAACGTACTTATCCGGAAACCTCCAGGTCCCGAGCATTCTGGATAATAGATCCTTTACCTGCAATATGTATTAGCACTGATAAGGCTAATACATATCATAGATTGAACCGAAATGCAGAATGATTCCCAGCTGTTTGATCTGTTTTGCTATTTATCAGAACTCAATACATCACAAGTTACTGCTGTTACGTGTCGATGGTATGAAAGAAGCAATAAACATCTTCCCTACATTCAACCCATTCTTATTAGGATTTAGCCAAAGGCACAATCACTTTTGGGCCTGCAAATTGCAGGTACAAAGGAAAATGGCAACATGAATTAGGCTTGTAAAAGTATAAAAGGACAAGTACATTTGTAATATGATCAAATATTTCAATTTAGCATTGTTAAGTTGAGAGAACTGCAAGAGAAAGCTTATTATTTTAGAATATTTGATTATTTTCCTACAAATACTGCACTTTCCTTTTTACCAGAAGTTGCTATAATGATGCTCCACTGCAAACTCTGCTTGGACTAGGAGTAATCTTGGCAAGCAAAATCTGTGCCGTTCTCTTTCAGTATATTTCATAACTGACTTATGGAGAAATGTAACAACATTTTCTACAGGTTTAATCACCAATCAGTAGGTAGAAATGTCATATATTAAAGGGGATAATTGAGAACAAACCTAAACTCCATGGCAATTAACATGTACTGTAGGTCCTGTCCCATAAGACTGAACATTTTTAAAGAATCATTTTTTTAACGACCATATATAATTTTGGCCCACATATACCTGTATATGTGTGTGTATATATATATATATATATATATATATTACCAAAAAATACCGCACTCAACAGGCTCTGATTTCTATTAACTGATTTTAATCAGTTAAAAAACAAAAGAACTTCCAACGTTTCGATCACATCATAGTGACATCATAGATATCTGTGTTACTATAACAACTACAGATATGGAATCTGTTATCCTGAAACCCTTTATACAGAAAGCTCCAAATTACAGGACAGTCATATCCCATAGACTCCATTTAAAACAAATAATTCAAAATTGTAAAACATATTCCCTTTATCTCTGTAATAAAAAAAAACAGTAGGTTTGTTAAGGCATGGGGTCCGTTATACAGAAAACCATTACCCAGATAGCTCGGAATTACCGGAAGGCCTTCTCACATTATGCATTTTATCAAATAATTCAAATTCTTAAAAATGATTTCCTTTTTCTCTAATGAGAAAACCATAACTTGTACTTGATCCAAACTAAGATATAAATAATCCTTATTGGAAGCAAAACCAACCAATCGGGTTTATTTAATGTTTACATGATTTTTAGTAGACTGTATTGAAATCCAAATTTCAGTTGATCCCTTATCTGGAAAACTCCAGTTCCAGGACATTCTCGACTTGATCCCTGCTAAGATATAATTAATCCTTATTGGAGGCAAAAGAATCCCATTGGGTTTCATTAATGTTTAAAGGCGTTGTTCACCTGTAAATTAACTTTTAGTATGATGTAGAGCGTGAAATTTTGAAACATTTTGCATTTTGTTTCTTAGAATTAGTTATTCTATAGCATACTTAAAGTTAACTTAAAGGTGACCCAACCACCCAATGATTTTGGAATCCACATTAGGGAAATAATCCACATTAGGAAAAGACTCCTTATTCGGAAAACCCCAAGTCCAAAGCATTCTGGATAACAGGTCCCATACGTGTATTAGTTCCTGGATTATGCTGAGATTCAAAATCCCCCAACACATATTTAATACTGGGCATAGTGATGAAGGACATAAGAAATGAGGGCATGTGTGGAAAATAGCCATTCTGTAAATGTATATAAATATAACAATATGCTGGTCACATTATGGTGTCCCTCAGCTAAACAGTGTAAGTATTTATTTATGAACATACACCTGTGCTAATACTCTTCTGGCAAAGATTATGCGTGAAACCAAATGGTTTATTTGAAAATGAGCTGAGCAGCTGGCTGGTCTGTGCAACTATCCATGCCTTTGTATAACAAATCTCTTCCATCATTCTCTACTCCCTCAATGGAAGCTCTTTGGGGCTCCTCTGCTCATGTTTGCTTTATGTGTAATGCATATACTGTATCAGCTTCTTGTAGTGTTTCTTCTACATCCATTATATTTTTCTCCTTCATTGGCTTCTTGCTCTGCATAGTCCTGTGTATATATTCAGCACTACATAAATAAAGTTTTGATTTAAGCATGTGTTCAGAAATATGCATGCTGTGCAGTTATCAGCACTATGGTACTATAATTGTGTTTCTTAACTGTGGGTTCCCAGATCTTCCTGCAGTACAATGCCTGACATCCTTTAACCCTTTCATACATGCTGGAGCTTTCTGGAGACAAAGGTTCAGGTTCTATGTAGGGTCGATGATGTCAGGGGGCAGGAAGGATGACGGTCCGGGGATGTGCCAGTTACGGCATCGATTGGCAGGTCATCACACCATTCATTTTAAAGACCTGTCTGGATTTCCTAATTTGGAAATCCGGACAGGCAGTTTTCACCCAGACAGCCCTCTGGAAAACAGGGCTGTCCAAATATAAACTGGACAGGTGGCAAACGTAACATTCATATAAGTGTAAACAGACCAGTCCGGATTCTCATTGGAGGGTCTGCCACTGGCTTAGGAAACTTGGAAAAAAAATTTCTGGACTACACTCCCCATCATGCTTTAATCCTTGATAAAAATCGGCAAAATGCAGTAGTAGTCAAGTGATATCCAGGTAAATCAGCAACTCTATGGAAGGGATATGTCCCTTTTAACAGCAAACAATAGTACACATTTATATAACAATTATTCTTTGTAGTATAGGAGGAAACCAAAGAAAATATACACACACACACACATATAGTGGCCTGGCCAGAATTACACCTCATAAATACATTTTGAAATTTAAGAGGAAAAACGAAATCTTATAAAGAAATTATCTTTATTATCTGAAAACCCGTTATCCAGAAAGCTTCGAATAACAGGATGGCCGTCTCCCATAGACCCACTTTATCCAAATAATTCTGATTACCGTAATAAACTGTATTTACTTTTTCCTCTGTAATACTAAAAAACTCACACTTGATTCAAACTAAGATTTAATTCATCCTTATTGGAGGCAAAACAATCCTATTGGGTTTATTAATTATTTACATGATTATTGAGTTGACTTAAGGTATGAAGATCCAAATTATAGAAAGAGTTCCCATACCTACAAAAAAAACTGAGTACAGTTATCTCTATGGGCAAAAAAAGCATTGATTGCTGGGTAGAAGGTGATGCATTAAAGTGAAAAAGGACAGTTTTGGAAAGCATGGGGAAAAGGGTTGGTTTGCTGGCTGGATGGTGATGAGTTAATGTGAAAAAAGGCAGTTTTGGAAGACAACTCTCCTTTAAATGATGAGACACTGCTGGAAACGGTAATAGGGAATTTGCAATGAAGGGAAGGACATGCAATTATATTCTGCCTAGGCCCCACTGGACAAAAAGTGATTTACTTGAAAGCTGTCTTTGCACTGGGTAAATGCTCCTGTTATAGCCCGCTCAGCCTGTGACAGCTTTCCAGATGTCAATCAAATTATCATCTATTTACAGTTGATTTGGTGGTGTCATTTGCAATATTTCCTCCGTTTCTGATGAAATTGGAAGGGTGGATTTCACTGCAGTTTGCCCTGGCACTCAAGTGGGCAGAGTGCTCTTTGCAAATGTCATGTGTCCGCTTATCAGCAATCCGAGGGGACTGCTCTTCCATCCGGCTGACTAAATCGCTACCAGATGCAAATCTCTCAATCGTCAGGGGAAAAGCATGGCAAATTTTAATGTAGTTCAAGAAACTCAGTTTACATCAGTGCTCGAGGTGCAACTTTACCCAGGCTAACAGTTTTTTTTTTTTGAATAGCAATGAGCATAAATTAAAGGCTGAAGGTAGGAAAATATAAATATTTTTTTCCTGTTTTCCCACACATCTCTAAAAGTATCTGATAAAAATTTTAAACATCTTCACAATATACAGTACATTATAAAAACATGTTTTGTACTCATTCCTAAATGTTTCATTTTATAAATCTACTCATTTTATAGCAATAACATTTTTTACTGCACTAAACAAGAGATTATACATCATTCACATTACTTAAAGGAACAGTTTTAAAGGAATGACAATATAATGGATTGTTGCTCTGTATTGGTAAAATGGGTGGGGTTCCTTCAGAAACTATTTTACTATACTATACAATAGTTTACATAAACAAGCTGCTTTGTTGAGTACAGATACCCGTTGATGTTAGTGTGTTTACAAATGCAGTAAAATAAACAAAATACTGCTTTTCCACACTGACATTTCTGAAGATTTTAATTATAATTAAAATAAACAGGAATATACTGTTGATATAGAGGGACATGGCAACAGGGGTTGCAATGGTATTAATTATGACTTAATGCTCTAAGCTCCCATGATTTGTGCCCATATGCTCTACATGTAATCTGTGAACCAGACAAGGGTTATCAGTGACACATAACAGAGCCCCTACCTGGAGTCAAGGAGGAATTGGTTCTGAAAAATTAGTGGGGAGCCTGGCTACTTCACTGAAGATAAAGTACAGATAGATAGCGTACCACTCTCAGGTGTTTACTGCTTCAGGCTCAGCAGAGCACGTTATTTCTCGGACCCTTTGGGGTATATTTATTATGCTGTGTAATATGAAATTTGCCAAAAAAAAGGTGTAAAAAGTGAAGCCTGGCAATGAGTGGTGTATTATCCCACTGTTTTTTAAACAACATAATAAATATGCCATTTTAAGACAAGGATGTGCCATTGCTTTAGAAGCATACAGTACATGTTCAGACTGGTACAAATCACTCAAATGGGTGCTAATTGTTTTAAAGGGGTTTAAAGGTGAACCACCCCTTTAATAACTTAACATACACTTTCTGAAAAGGAAGAGGAAAATGCAGGTGTCACATAAATGACAGGATTGATTCACATTGGATTCTTAAATTTAAATTAAAACAACAATTGTGGCAGTGTACCATGGAAACATGCCGCGACCCTACTTCATATCTGGTTGATTTGATGATCACTAACTAGCCCTCACTATCTCATTCTTCTAGAGCAGTGCTGTCCAACTGCTGTCCAGCCCCCGACACCCCCCCTCTTGTGCGGTCCCCCACATGAAAGTCTGCCTGCTGTTACTGCTTACCTTGTGTAAGATTTAAAAGGTATCAATACTGAGATTAACTGGCCCCTGCATTGTTTAAACCTCAAATTCAAACAGTAATCCCCTGCATTGTTCACACCTATAATAGCTCTATTGTTCACAATCCTAAAGCCCCAGACTGAAAGTGCCCACATTGTTCACACCTCATACAAACTGCTGGAGGGGCACCAGTATTATGTCACTGCATGCAGCACAATATGAACTGTTCATCTTAGAGTGGTCCTGATAGGCTTCCCTGTCTCCTGCTCTATTCTGCCTTCCCTAAGTTGCCTGAGTGTACCATACTCTGCCTGCCCTATGCTGCGTGTGTGTGTCATACTCTGCCTGCCTTATGCTCCGTGTGTGTGTCATACTCTGCCTGCCCTATGCTCCCTGTGTGTGCCATGCTCTGCCTGTCCTATGCTCCCTGTGTGTGTCATACTCTGCCTGCCCTATACTCACTGTGTGTGGCATATTCTGCCTCCCCTATGCTCCCTGTGTGCCATACTCTGCCTGCCCTATTATCCCTGTGTGTGCCATACTCTACCTGCCCTATTATCCCTGTGTGTGCAAAACTCTGCCTGCCCTATGCCCCCTGTGTGTGCCATACTCTGTCTGCCCTATGCTGCCTGTGTGTGTCATACTCTGCCTACCCTATGCTCACTGTGTGTGCCATACTCTGCCTGCCCTATGCTCACTGTGTGTGCCATACTCTACCTGCTCTATGCTCCCTGTGTGTCATACTCCGCCTGCACTATACTTCCTGTGTGTGCCATAGTCTACACTACTCATGAGATGTGAGCCTGGTAGGGTTTGTTCTGGGGTGTAAGCATTTGAAAATTGTTGTTAGGGCCCCTAAGGTGCTTAGTATTGTGCTGGGGGGTTCTATGTTATCCACAGGGGTGGAGGAGGAGGCATATGTATTTAAGGGCGTGTTTTAATATAACTTACATTTTCCACATATGAGTGATATCCCTGCAGTGAGCACCAACTATTTGTTTTTTTTGGTTTGCTATCACCAGGAATATGGATATGGCCTTAAAAGTTCTTGTGGTAACATGCATGTGGTTTAAAGTGGGTGTGGTTTAAAAAGGAGAGTGATCAACACTGGCTTCCCTCTACCACATATGCCAGAAAAATTCCAGCCTGCGGTACCAAAGAAGTTGAACAGCACTGCTCTAGAGTAATGATCCCCAACAAATGCCTCGTGATCAAATGTTACTCTCCGACCCCTTGGATGTTGCTCCCAGTGGCCTTAAAGCAAATGCTTATTTCTAAATTCCAACTTGAAGACAAGTTTTGATTGTATGAAAACCAGGTGTACTGTCAAACAGAGCCTCCTGTAGGCTGCCAGTCCAAGAGCACTCCTAGGAACTTTTTGCATAATCATGTTGTGCTCCAATTTTTGTACATTTATATGTGGCTCACAAGCAATAAAGGTTGGGGACCCCCTGTTCTAGGGTTGCTATACATATGAGCTTAACCTGTTTATTTACAAGTCCACCTGCCCTGACTTGGGCTCCCTCAGAAACCAACACCAGGCTGTGGACTACATCATCTCTCCATTGTACCCTCGCAGAATTCCCAGGGAAAACCTATTATGGTAAGTAGGTCACATTCTTTCTATGTGGAACTACAAGAGGGACACACCTTTAACATGAGAATGGATATCCAAAAAAAAGAAAGAAAGATGATAAAGAGACACAAAGATGATAGATAGATTATAGATAGGAGGATAGATAATAAATAGATAGATAGATGATGAGCTAGCTAGATAGAAGACAGACAGATGGATGGACAGATAGATAAACAGATGATAGATAGGAGAAAAATAGATAATACATAGACAGATAATAGATAGATGAAATGATAGGCAGGCAGACAGATAGACAGGCAGATGCTAGTAAAAAGATAGATAATACATAGATAATAGATAGATGAGAGCTAGCTAGATAGATGATAGACAGACAGACAATGATATATTGATAGATGATAGATAGATCTTTGAGTTAGTTGCATAAAGGATGATCTGTATGCCCAGACATGGGGATGGATGCATGGATGGGTGGAAGGAGACATGAATAATTGAATCAAAAACATTTAAAAGAATGTTCCTTTACATGTTTGAAGGTTTCTCTGTTTGATATTTAGTACTGTGTTGTTTTCTACTGTTCTATATAAAATATATGTTTCTGCGGATTTGTTATCTTGTTCACGCTGCATTACTTAACCTTTCATACTTTGCCAACTCTGCTTCTTGATACTTTTAAGTCCTCACTTTGATACTGTGCTGTAAACAATAGCAGGCCCTGGCCTTCAAGCTACAAAACTATTGATATTGCATAAGGCATTGCTGGTTGTGTGGAACCTCTTTTATAAAACATGAGTCGACTAGTGTTTCTGATACTAAATTCATAGTCACATGATAAATAAGAAATACATGTTCTCAACGTAAGCAGAAAATTGCCTTTTTGCAACGGAAAAAAAAGTATAAATATGTATATATATATATTTTTTTTTTTTTACTAAACAAACCTTACTTAAAGTTTACAGACCAATGTGAAACTAGAAATGTAAGATGGACAAAATAAGATAGTTCATGTTTGATACATAGGTCCCATTAATATCTAGTACAGGTATGGGACCTGTTATCCAGAACGCTTGGGGCCTGGGGTTTTCCGGATAACAGATCTTTCAATAATTCAGAACTTTCTGGATAATGAGTTTCCAGAGAACAGATCCCATACCTGTACTGTACTCAAATAATGCATTTTCAATATAATTGCTGCTACACAAATTTGCACCACTGCTTTATTAATTCATTTTAAATTCATATTAGGTTGGTAATGTTGCATGATATAATTTGAGAGCCTAAAAAAATTATTCCTTTGGGCCAAGCAATAGCTGAGTTTCGGTGGTTGAAATCTAGCCTGGTAAAATGACAGACATGATAACAGCTTTAACCCCTAGCTGTGCACTGCCCCCCATACCAAATATAGCACTGAGATATAAAGGTATCCCATGATAAATGCTCTGTTGTATATAAACAGCATACACTTCCCATTCTGTCACATCCAAAACAAAATATCCAGGGCCCCTTCCCACCTATTTTCTTCCAATATTTAAGTTAAAAAAAATGCCTTTGTGGAAGATTATCTGCTGCCCCTCCAGAATTGCCTCCCTCCGCTTCCCTTACTCTATAACACAATAAAGGGAAGAGGTAGGCACTGTAATTGGAAGTGCTTGGCAGAGGTGAAAGTTATTTTGATTAACATGGTTTTCCCTGGGAAGGCTGAAGAAATCAAAATGTCTAGTGTGCCATTGTTCATTATCAAAACATCTACGAGGTGCAGAAACATAACACTGCTGAATTTATTGATAGCTCTCTCTTTGAAAAAAAAAAGTACTTGCTTCATAAGGAAACATTGCTTGAGAGCTACTGCAGAGAGCTGAATCAGACGGCAGGCTTTTGCTGAGATCTCAGTAAGATAGGAGTATGCATAGGAAACCCTGCCATTTACAAGCTCCTCTAAACTTCAGTGGAAAAGGCAAGAGATAACAATTAAGAAAACATAGTCCCGACGTCCAGTCATGAACTGCTCATCTTTAAACAACTAAGAAATCTGAAGTGTATTCCACTGCTCACTCTTTCCCGCTTACAACTTTCACTAGCAGTTCCAGAAAATGTCTTTGTAAACCCCTCTTGGGATAGCCGCATGCGGTTTGCAAGTGGTGCATATTCTGTTTGGTGCACAGCGATGCTGGATCAATACTGTTGCCGTCTCAGGCCTTCAAGAGCACATTACTGAATAATCCATGGACACATCCAAGCTTGGCAGCTCTTTAAGATGCCACCTGCTTTAAGATTAAAAGGGCAGCTTCAAACCTAGTTTTAACCCCTCTCTTGGAAATCGAGGACCTAGAGCATACTGAGATAAACTTTCACAAATAGGCAGAACCCATTTCCTACAATATGCAAACATCTCTTGATATATTACCGGTGGATTTGGACCCTAATACATGTGATCTGTGAATTCTGTTTGTTGAAAACAAACAGAATTAAACAAGTTTACATTTCTGATTTACAAGTATGGGATCTTATCTTTTTTTCCAGAAGTATGGGAACCGGAAAATCATTTCTCAAAAAGCTCTGAATTACAGGAAAGCCATCTCCTATAGCATTGATCTCCAACCAGTGGCGCATGAGCAACAAGTTGCTCACCAAACCCTTGGATGTTGCTCCCAGTGGCCTCAAAGCAGATGCTTAGTTTTGAAATCCTGGTTTGAAAGCAAGTTTTGGTTATATAAAAGCCATGGTTACTGCCAACCAGAGCCTTCAGTCCACATAGGGGCAACCAAATGGCAAATCACAGCCCTGTATTTGCACCACCCAGGAACAGTTTTCTTGCTTGCATTGCTCCCCATCTTGCTTTACAACGGAATGTTGCTTACAGGTTAAAAAAGGTTGGGGATCCCTGTCCTATAAAGTAAATTTTAAGCAAATAATTCTATTTTTTAAAACTTATTTTTTTTTGTCTGTTGTAATAAAACAGTACCTTGTCTTTAAACCTAACAAAGCTACATGATTCCATATTGGAGTTAAAACAATCCTGGTACGGTTGATTAAATGTTTCAATGATTTTTAGCAGATTTACGGGGGAATGCAATAAAAGTCGGTAACGGAAAAACTATTCGCAATGCGAAAAGCTATGCCTTTGCGTGAACACATTTTGCTTTGCACGAATTTAATATAGCTTTTGCGAATCCGGAAACTGTTTAGCGATCACTTCCGACAGTGGAAGACCATTCGCAAATTTTATAGTTTTTGCCAATGCACAGTCAGTGTAATAAAACTTCTTACTGAAAAAGTTGTTATGTTTGCTCCAAAAGATTACAAAACCTTCAAGCACTTCTTAAGAGTGTGCAATTAAAATTCGCAATGCACAATTAAAATTTGCAATGTAATAACAGTTTAAGGAACAACATTACATTGCGAGATGTGGATTTTTATTCTTATTGGTGCGAATTGTTTTGCTCTTGTTTTGGAGATCCAAATTACAGAAAGGCTCCTTATGCAGAAAACCCCAGGTCCTAAGCATTCTGGATCATAGATGTTGTACATGTACCTGTATCAAGAAATTTCAGGATATTGTCAATGTCTTTTCAATAGTCTACAGTTTATATTTGTCTGCTTTGTCTGTAATAAAAAGGAAAGTAAAAAAAAGACATGCATTGTTCTCGACATTAATTAATACACATCAATGGCAAAACACTTGCATTTGTGTACTGGTTACTTGCAAGTCCTTTAATAGATGTAAAGGGGTTGTTCATCTTTAATTATGATGTAGAAAGTAATATTCTGAGACAATTTGCAATTGGTTTTAATTTTTTATTATTTGTGGTTTTTGAGTTATTTAGCTTTTTATTCAGCAGCTTTACAGTTTGCAATTTCAGCAATCTGGTTGCTAGGGTTCAAATGACCCTAGTAACCATTCATTGATGTGAATAAGACGAATATGCATCGCAGAGGGCTTGCATAGAAAGAGGAATAATAAAAAGTAGCAATAACATTAAATGTGTAGCCTTACAGAGCATTTCGCTTTTTAGATACGGTCAGCTGGGAAGAGTTACAAGAAGAAGGCAAATAATTCAAAATCTATAAAAAAATAAATAATGAAGACCAACTTAAAAGTTGCTTATAATTGTTCATTCTATAACATACTAAAAGTTAACTTCAAAGTGAAACACTTCTTTAATAGCTATGCCACACAAGGGGGTTGACTACTTTGCTTGCTTGCTTTGGCCACAGGCAGAGGATTAACCCTTTCTTTTTAATGGGAAGTGGCTGTAGGGCGGATTTAAGGTTTAGAAGCTGTTGGGGCAGCAGATTGGACATCTCAGTACAGCTAAAAGGCAAATGAGAACTATCAAAGAATCTCATGATAAACCATGTATTGTAATTAGCACTGTCCCATTGGATAGCTTTTGTCACCTAATTTGAATGAATTGCATTAATCAAAGTAGGCCTACTTTTCAATATAATTTACACATAAACTGCATCTCCCTTAAGAACTCATGTAACCGGTTTAAAGCAAGAAATAGAGACATCTGATTGAAAACTAATGAAAAAGAATCTTAAACAGCACCGACAGGTATTTAAAATTCTTCAGCGGTATATTATCTACAAGGGCCGAATCCCCACGTCTTCCAAGGGATAATGGGTATAAATGATGTTATGTATGTCACTTAGCTAAATTAGAATGTAAAATGACTGAAGTGTTTATGATTTATGGATTGTAAATGTCAGTTTCGAGTCTGTAAATGGACGAGCTACATTCTAGGCTTCTCCTCTGGGATGTTAGTAGTATTTAGTTGCACAAGCACAGTTTTCCACTGTCAAGGCTCATGGGCCCTGATGTAAAATGAAACCAAAAAAACACATCCCCAGTGAGAGTGAGCTGGCCCCTTTACTTTGAAATTTTATGTGTTTTTTGTCTTTGTACCCACTGGAGACTTTTTATATCCCAGGGTGCCAGACTGGTCAAAACTATTGCTTCTTTAAGAGTATTTTGCGTCCCCAGTGAAAACATTATTAGATAGTGATGGGCGAATAAATTCGGCAGGCGCGAATTTGCAACGAATTTGCGTATTTTGCAGGCAGAGAATAAATTCATAAAACTGCTGGTGAAAATTCACAGGTGTCAACATTATTCAGACACCCACTGACTTTAACGCCGGAATCAAAATTTACTCAAGGGTCAAATTTGCAGTGAATTGACGCAGGCGTCAACATTTTCATTTAGTGATTTTTTACGCCGCTTCGCGAATTTCGCGGGAAATTCACAAAATTTTCGGCAAAGCAAAACAAATTCGCTGTTGTTAGGCTTCCTCCTCTTTACCTTACTGCTACTGTAGGTCTTGTATATCCCTGGCAGATCCAAACACTTAGGGGTTTATTTACTAATCTCCAGTCTAGCTTTTTGGGGCAAAACTAAGGTTGTTGTTTTTTTAAACAAATTTTATGAGTTTTATTAAAGCCCAATGCAGCAAAAAGCTCAAACCCGCCATCTCAGACATGCTGAGGTTGTGAATAAGTCAATGGCAGAGGTCCCTATCCTATTTTGAAATTTCTATAATCTGCACTGGAATTAGCCTGAAAATCTGACCATTTCGGAAAAATTCCGAAAAATTTCGGCTTTTTGCGAACAAGCCCAAAAAAATCTAGCGATTTTAAAAAAAATACATCCAAACATTTTTTAATATTAATGAGGTAAAATCGGGTATGAGAGTTTGGTCATGGTTTTTTAATTTAAATAATGAGATATATTCAGATTTTAGTAAATTACCTTTCCGATGGGCTATATACTAAAATTAAAATTTCTATATTTTTTCTCTAAAAATTTGTATTTTAATTTCTCTAAAATTCCAAAAATTCAAGATTTATAAAATATAAAAACCATGAAAAACTGTAATGCAAAACTGCGCCACGTAAAAGCTATCATAAGTAATTGCCCGCAACACAAATAATTACAGGTTTCTATGTTTTTATCAAGACCATTAAAATTTTTGTTGTTCATGCTTTTTATTTTTGGGTCTTTTAATAAATTACATTGCATTCATGGTTTTAGAGAAAATGAAGAGCCTCTTAATTACTAAATACAAATACCCCCAATAAACACAAACAAAGACGCATTCACTTAAAATGTGCACATAAGCACGACTAGTTTTGCACCCCATACAATGATGACATGGTTTCAAATGATTGATATCATAACTAGTGATGGACGAATAAATTCACCAGGTGCAAATTTGCTGCAAATTTACGCGTTTCGCCACCCTTGAGTTTCGAAAATTTTCTGATGTTTCGCAAATTTTTCACTGAATCGAAACGGGAGAAAATCACCCATCACTAATCTTGTTCACGGCTCACTGTTTAGCAGGTCAGGTTTAGCAGGTCAGCCTTGCAGCTCAGGGGTTTTAAGTTTCATTGTGACATGGGCAAAGCATTTGTCTGGTCTCCCCATGTGTGTATGGGTTCCCTTCAACATACAGGTAGGAGAATTGGCTCCTGATAAAACTGATTGTGTGATTGGGAGTTTAAGCTGTAGGTTCCACAGGGCCAGAGACTGAATGAGGTACAATCTCTGTAAAGCTTGGTGTGTGTCAACATTATAGTAATACAGATAAATAATAATGATAGTTGTAAATGCAAGAGCAAAATTTTAATTTTCAAGCATACCAAAAATACATTAATTTCACACTTATTTAAAGACTGTCTGTCTGTCTGTCTATCATCTATCTATCTATCTATCTATCTATCTATCTATCTATCTATCTATCTATCTATCTATCTATCTAACATCTATCTATCATCTATCTATCTATCTATCTATCTATCATCTATCTATCTATCTATCTATCTATCTATCTATCTATCTATCTATCTATCTATCTATCTATCTATCATCTATCTATTATACCTATGATGAGAAATAAATCATTTGTAGAACCCCCTCATGATGTACTGGAATGTTATATTTACAATGACATTTGCCTGTGCTCTTTGCACCATATAAGGGTTTACTTTATATAAAATCCAGCAGCAGAGCGTCCATTGTACAGTGTTTGCTAAAGCCCTCCCCTGACAGCCTCTCTGGAAGCAATGAAAAGAGTTAAAGCTGCTCTCTAGCTTTGTTGGAAAACCCAAGGTAGCTTTTAATACACCCATACATTATACCTCTTCATAAAAGTGAAATTGGCAGCAGGAAGGCAGAAGCTATGTAACTTTTATTGCATTCATACCCTAATGTATTGGAGAGCTGTAATAGTTTACTTAATAAGTCCCACAAAAAGGAATTACGTTCCCGACAGCATCAAGGATTATGTAGTTGGCTGCCTAGTCTCTTAGCATCAAAGGAAGTAATGAGGGTTTTGATGGTTTCCGCCCCCTTTGAACATGAGTGTGTATGACATATTGAGAAAGTCAGAAGTATTTGGAAACTGTTGCAATTAATGGAAAACATAACCTCCTGGTCAAACACAATGAATTCCTTAAACAAGCAGCGCTGAGCCTGGCAGCCATAAAGTACATTTCCTCAACTTTGTCAGTGCTCGCATTCCTTACCCTTGTATTAAATCTACATTTATAAAGTAAGAGACCTCCGTAAAAAAAAACGAAACGTATTTGCACGCTCTCAGGCTGTTACAAACTATATCTCCAGGATTAAGCAGAGAATACAGGATTTTAACATGCAGCTGGGAATTGTGGGTGGAGACAAATATCAAATCTATGCCTCTGGGTCTGATAGTTCTATAAAGTCTGAAGTGCTGATAAAAGAGCATACACATAGGACTTCACTAAAGAGCCGTCTTACCAACCCATTGAGAAGCATGTTTTGATCTCATCACAGCTCGTCAGCACAAACTATGGATTCTGCCTCTGCAGCAGCCCCTGTTAAATAGCAGTACATACACAAATAATGGCTTGTTCCCCTAGTCTGCCATGAAAAGCTGCCACAGATACAGTTCCATCCCATGCAGTTTTGTATGTACATTACATTATTCCCTTACAATATGAATATACACAGTTATCTTTGTATAACAGGGGAAAGAACCTATAGTACAAATTATTCTAGGCAGAAATGCACTGCTAGAATACTGTAAATAAGTCCAAAGTAGTATCTTGAAATGTGGTAAAGGTGCAAAGTGCCCTGTTTTTTACCTTGCCCCAATTCAATTTGTCTCTTTGTGTCCTAAGGCACAACATTTTGTGGTGGAATGGAGTTCAAAAATTGCACTCACTCTCTATGCAGTCATGTTTGTGTAGGGATGTGAAAATCTTAGACACCCTTACACTTTACAGACAGGCACATCCCTAGTAATATGGACACCTTAGTGGGTCCTTATGGGGACCTTGTGCTTATGTAACCCCTGCAGTTCACACAGTATACACTAGTGGCACTGTGCCAGAGTATAAAAGGTTTAGGAACCATGTGCTCTGGGTCCATTGCTTTAGCCCAACCAAGCAGGCTGGAAGGGAATGGGTGATGCTGACCCTAGGCGCCTTGGCCCTAGTAATTAGACAGCTATACTCGTTTTATAGATCGCTCTAGGAGTGATAGAGAGGTTAATTAGTTGAGCAGCTCAAGGCTCCGCCGAGGAGATTAGAGGGATTAAGATCCCAGGGTATTACTGACCCAGAGTAGGGAACCAAGTGTTGAGATAGGGATGTCAGGAGTTCCCCTAGTCTGCCACTGGAAGATATCCTGAAAACCGGGCAATACCCATCGCATGCTGTCAACTTACTCTCTGCTGTATATTCCCTAGCCTGTGGGGATTCAGCCTATACGTGCTGTGAGTATATGCTTCCTTTATGCTGCTGTGTATGTTCTATACTCCATTGTGGATCAATGTGCTAAATGATCTCTGTGCTATGTTCAATAAATACTGTTCTTGGTTCAACTGTTAAAGAACTACTGGCGCCCATCATTGTGCTATCGTATATCAGGTTACAGTTACACTACACCCTTGCCTCCACCCCGCTGCGAGGGCTTACCCCTGAGAAAGAGAGCTCATCGGTGGTCTCAGCCCACCAAGGAAAGTAGAGTAAACGGCCCTAGCAGTTTACTATAGCGCTACATTTGCTTTTGGCAGAACTGTATTTGACACCCCCTAGCTTGCTGACCAATTAGAAAAAAAGGGTGCAGAGGGGAAGGTAACATCTGCCTTAACATATGAGAACTGTGCTTTGCAATGCCTGTAAAGCAGCTTTTACCTGCCAGTACGACTCAACTGGCCCGTGTATGTGCATTAATACTCCAGCACTTTCACCTGTAGTATTGGTAAAAAATCTTTTTTTTTTACACCTTTGATTTTCAGATTTTCTATAAATAGTTCTCTCTGAAAATGAAAACATTATTTTAAAGGAGAAGGAAAGATAAAATCCCCGGGGGTGCAAGTGATTATGATCACATTCCTGATACCCTGGGCCTGTGCTCCTGTTTGCTGAAAACTGCACCAGCCTGAGGTACTTCTGTAGAAGCACAAAGTTGGGACTATCTTCCACTTCTATCTTCTTCTCTTCAGCCCAATGCCAGTGCGTACAGACAGTTTTTTACTTCAAAGTTCAGATTTTTACTTATTGCCATGTGTGCCTGGATAGGCCAAAGAGACAAAGCAAAAGACAATTGATCAGTTTTTCTCCTCTAGATTTACCCTGAGCTTGTGTAATTTTTAGAAACAGCAGCATCATCCCTGCATCTTAGATTTTGGCACCCCCTAGTAATTGAACATTGTCTTCTCCTTTGCCCTTTGATCTGTTGGACAATCTGCTAGTGACTAGCCTCACAGCAAGAAATAAGTATGAATTCTCAGGTTTTATGTGGTGAATAGTCGAATTAGTGTTCTTAAAGGGCCAGTGTATGATAAATCTCAAAAATCAAATTCAAATTTTTTAAAAAAACCTCAAATGTGACAGTTTTGGCCTTAACATAATTCTAATTTGAAACTCAAATTTCTAATTTTCACTTCACCCCTTGATCTGCCCATAAGTTTTAATTAAACATTGCTTTAAAGAATTAAGAATTGTTTCACCTATAATTAGGATTAATTATATCTCAGTTTGGATCAAGTACAAGGGACTGTTTTATTATCACAGAGAAAAAGGAAATTGTTTTTAAAAATCTGAATTATTTGGATAAAATGGAGTCTATTGGATATGGCCTTCCCATAATTTGAAGCTTTCTGGTTAATGGGTTTCCAGGTAACAGACCCCCATACCTGTATATAAAATAAAAACAAAACAATAAACACAATTTTAGTTACAGCAAGAAAACCCAATACTAGTAAAGCACATCAGTTTTAGGTAAAGCCTTATGGAGCCAGAGGATATTGTATCTTGAGTGTCATCTTTTTTTCTAAATTTCTTTTTTTTTCTTAAGTTTTATTGAGTTTTCCAATAAGTAACAGCAATGCATATGATGCCCAAATATGGATTATATTTAGGGGCCAATTCACCAAGCTCAAGTGAAGGATTCAAAGTAAAAAAACGTCGAATTTCGAAGTGTTTTTTCGGCTACTTCGACCATCGAATGGGCTACTTCGACCTTCGACTACGACTTTGAATCGAAGGATTCGAACTAAAAATCGTTCGACTATTCGACCTTTCGATAGTCGAAGTACTGTCTCTTTAAGAAAAAACTTCGACCCCCCCCCAGTTCGCCACCTAAAAGCTACCGAACCCAATGTGAGCCTATGGGGAAGGTCCCCAAAGGCTTGGCTAAGTTTTTTTGGTCAAAGGATAATCCTTTGATCGTTGGATTAAAATCCTTCGATTCGTTAATTAACCCTCGATATTCGACCCATGATGCATCAGCCCCTTAAAATAAGATAATAGACAAGCTATTTCCAGATTAATCTTACAATGGAATGCTCAAAATATAATACAGGTGACACAGGAACAAGTGTTCCTGTAAGTAAGAAACATAAAGAAAGTACTCAGTGGGAATGAGAACATTTTGAATTACTGTACTTCTTTCATAAAATAATGAAAATATGTATATAGGTATTATAGTACATTATGCCTTAACCCTTCTGGGTTCTGATATAGGGTTTAAGTGAAAATGGGAATTACACTAAAAACTTTTACATTCTGGCTGAAACACATTGCTTTATAGGGAATTCATTATCTTTAGGCACAGGTATGGGATCTATTATCTGTAATTCTGGGGATGTGGGATTTTCCAGATAAGGGATCTTTCCCTTGAGTTTGAAATTATTTAAATATGACATAAACCTAATAGGATTGTTTTGCCTCCAATAAGGCTCAAGTACAAGCTACTGTTTTATGTTTTACAGAGAAAAAGGAAATCATTTTTAAAAATGTATTTGCTTAAAATGGAGTCTATGGAAGATGGCCATCCCATAATTTAGTGCTTTCTGGATAAAATAACAGGTTTCTGGATTAGGGATCTCATACCTGTATCAAAATCACATTAGGCCAAATATATATAAATTGCACATTCATTAACTGTCACTTCCTGTCCTAAAAATCCTCCCCGATACATGCCAAACTTGAAGTCTGTAATTTCTAAGATGTGACCAAATTGCCTTTTTAAAAATTGAAATCAATTAATTTTGTTTGAAGGGGTTTTTCACCTTTGAATTAACTTTTAGTATAATGTCTCAGTGATATTCTGAGACAATTTTCTATTGGTTTTAATTTTTTATTATTTGTGGTTTTTGAGTTATTTATCTTTTTATTTAGCAGTTTCCCAGTTGGTAATTTCAGCAATCTGGTTGCTAGGGACCAAATTACCCTAGCAACCATGTCTTGATTTGAGTAAGAAACTGGAATATAAATAGGAGAGGGTCTGAATAGAAAGATGAGTTATAAAAAGTAGCAATAACAATAAGGGGGTTATTTATTAATGGTCGAGTTGTGTTTTGTCGAAAAATTTGATTTTTCTAGGTTAGTTTCACTTAAAACTTGAATTTTTCACTGGAAAAAAACTCATATTTTTCGAGATTTATTATGCCCCGGAGCTGCCTTCATGATTTTTGGGTGTTTTACGCTGGTTTGTGTTGAAAACTCTATATATTCAAGGTTTTTTAGCCTATAAACTCAATAAATTCGAGGTATTTTAGTTTTTTCCCCAATTGCACTCAATCATGTTTTTTACATTCCGATTTTTCATAAATAAGCAAACATTAGAGTTTGTTTAAATTGTGAGTTTCTCACAAACTCGACCTTTAATGAATAACTGCCTAAATGTGTAGCCTTAAAGGCTTACATTGGTTTTTAAATTGGGTCAGAGACCCCCATAAAAGCTGGAAAAAGAAGAAGGCAAAAAAGAAGGTAAATAATTCAAAAACTATAAAAAAAAAAAGAAAAAAAAATGAAGGCCAATTGAAATGTTGCTTAGAATTAGCCATATAACTTTAAGGGGCAGATTTATCAAAGGTCGAACTTCAAATTGATGTGTGATGATGATTGATGTGTATTTTTTTTTTACTCTCATAAATTCAAATGTACTCACAACTCGAATTAAATTTTTTTTGAAAAAATGTGAACATCTAAATACGATCGAATGGGAACAACTCAATTTGAAATCCAATTCAAATTCGAATTGAAATTGAACAAAACTCGAATTGAATTTTCCCCCGAAAAAAAAATCGAATGTCAGGAAGGCTACTAACTTCTTCAAATGGGTTAATGGACCTCTGCCATTGACTTGTAAATGAATTTGGCAGGTTTTAGGTGGGGAATATTCGAATTAGAACTGTTTCCATTGTCGAGGGTGATAAATCTCACATTCAAATTTACATTCGAGTTGGTGCTTTTAAATTAATTTTTTTTTAGAGAACTTGAATTTACAATGCAAACCTTAATAAATCTGCCCCTTAGTATAACATACTTAACGTTAAAGGTGAACCACTCCTTAAAGACCTTCTTTAAGGCTCTTTCTTACTGCAAAATTAACCTTTTGTGTGTTTGCAAACTTTACATGGAGGACAGTTTGGAAGCTTTAACACAATGGGGCAAATTTACTAAAGGGCGAAGTGAATAACGGGGGCGGAAATTCATCAGCGTGACGTAATTTCGGTACTTTGCCGATTTACTAAGGGGGTCACTGGCGTAACTTCGCTAGCGAAGGAGATAGTCTCTGGCGAATGGACGTAACTACGTAAATTCACTAAGATGTGGATTTTACTGAACGTTACCTCTTGCGCCAGACTTGCCATCGCCACCTCAAACCAGGCAAAGTGCAATAGAGTAGATAGGACTTCCTAAAAAAATAGTTGAAAATGTTTCTAAGTCCCAAAAAATGCTAGCGTCTTTTCCTTTTTCAGGGTGATAGGCTGAAAAAGAGTGTACGTATTTTTGGGGTACCCGGCTTCCCCCCTACATTTTCTAACATATAGCACATAAACTATACACTGGGCTCATCTGTAGGGCAATATAACAACTTTGTTTTATTTTATTAAGGTTTCCTGGGTTTGTGTAGTGTAATGTATTTGCTGCAACATATACGTCCATTGTAATTTAACTTCCTGCCATATGCTAATTAGACAACGCTAGCGCAACTTCGCTTCGCGCAGTAGCGATAGCGCAACTTCGCAAGCATTCGGTGCCCTGGATGCAACTTCGGATTTTAGTGAATTATCATCGTCCTGGTGAATCTACGCCTGCCGAAGTGTTGCGCTGTGAGCGAAGCCTTCGCTGGCGAATTTTCGGAGGTTAGTGAATTTGCCCCAATGTACTTTGAGCTACTAAAAACACAGTGCTTAAACGATTACCTTTAGAAATATGATGCCATTTCTTGCATGAGATGGGTTTTGTGATAATTGAGTTTTAAATGCTTAGCTGGAAAAGATATCCAGCAATTTTATAGCATGCATGCAGTGACTTTTTTTCCTTAATGACAAGTTCATCCACACCTCTTCAAGCCAAAAACTTAAGGAAGTGGCAATGACTTTAGCACAGTTTTTATTTTAGCAAAGGAAAATATATTAAAATACACTTAGCAAATCAACTGGCAAGCTATAACAGGACCCCCTTAAATAAGACGAGCTACGTGTGCATGATAGGAAATCACTCTTCACGCTGGAAGTTTTACTGGTGCAGTCACAGTGCCAGTTTACCACCTAGACTAAAGAAAAGCATTTAATTGGCAGGAGTGAAACATATACAGAAGCTACACAAACAAATCGACAAGTGTTAGTAAAATAGTATCCTATGGCAATTGGCATCATGCACTTGAAATTAACCTACACAACAGAGTTATTACTCATGGAGATGAGGAGCGTGGGACTACTCCATTATGTAGAATATAAACTATATAAAACAGAATAAAGATGCTAAAGGCATAAAAAGAAAAGAAAATATGTGTTCATTTCAAGATCACTGCCAGTCCGTATAATAAAAAATAAATATGTTAGCCTGTTATACAATGTACTGGCTGTTGCTGTGAACACAAAAGCAACTCCCCTACAGTAGAATTGTGGGGAGTTAATTAACCCTCGATATTCGAACGTCGAAGTAAAATCCTTCGACTTCGAATATCGAAGTCAAAGTATTTGCACAAATTCCTGCAATCAAATGATTCGAAGGATTTTAATCCATTGATCGAACGATTTTCCTTCGATTCCAATTTGGTAGGAAAGCCTATGGGGACCTTTAACATAGGCTAACATTGGTGCTCAGTAAGTTTTAGATGGCGAAGTAGGTGGTCGAAGCTTTTTTTTAAAGAGACAGTACTTCGACTATCGAATGGTCGAATAGTCGAACGATTTTTAGTTTGAATCGTTCGATTCTAAGTCAAAGTCGTAGTCGAAGGTCGAAGTAGCCAATTTGATGGTCAAAGTAGCCAAAAAAATACTTCGAAATTCAAAGTATTTTTTATTCTATTCCTATTGCCTAACTAACTATATTAGAAACATTTTTTTATTTTGCAGAGCCTATCTATTTACCCAGTTTTTATTTTTACACTGAACTGTTCCTTTAAGCTAAACCTCTGTACTAGTACAATGTGAGTTCTGTAACACTGACTCGCTTAGTGTATACTGAAGGAAATAATTCATTGAGCATGTTTGCACAATTCCCATTTTGACACACACATTTTTAATTGTTGATATACTGTACTTGCTATTAGCAAATTAAGAAATGAGTGCCATTTACTATTTTAGCCTTCTTGATTGGTGCATCAAGGAATCTGTTGTAACATTTATAGGTCCTAAAAGATGTGTCTGTCCTCTATGATTTGCAGTTTTCGCCCACAATCATACTAACTTCCTTACTTCTGGAATTTTGTTCATCCTTATTGCATTTACCTGTCTTTTCTCAGGTCATCGAACAAGTAAAATAAAGGTTACATTTCCTAAAGGGCACCCATTTCCGTTATGTGTTCCTAAATTAGAAATTATCATCCCAATTTACCCATTAGAAAAAGATTTTAAAGCGGCAACACTTGCTTTCGTAAAGGTTGCAGTCTTTGATTAACTGGCATTTGTATGCTTCTAGCATACTCCTACAATTATGTTATCTGGTGCCTTATAGTCTGTGAAAAGTTCTACCCATATTCTATGCCTTATTCCTAAATTGTACTACAATTTCTATGTTTTTACTGTGTATCAAATCATGTTTAGCCTACAGACACTGTCCCCTATTTCAAATTTGCCTGACCCTTTCAAATATGGTATAACCTTTGATAACTACTGTCCAGTCATGTGACTCATTTAATTATGTTTTAGCAATAGACATGGCAATATATTATATTTTATATTATATTGCTCATCTAGAACCATAAACTCAAGCATGTTCAATTTATAAATCGAGCGTTATATATTTTAATACTGATAGCAGTTTGTACATTGTTTAGATATCCAAATTAAGCAACCCAATTTAGATTTGCCAATTATGCAGCCCATTTGCCCTACCATGCCCATGTTCCCATTAAACATCTTTTTCACAGTATTTTTCACTGCTCCCCGCCCCCACCTCTCATTTTAAAAATCCCCAGCCTTGTAGCCATCTCTCCTCCAAAACAGCTGCAACATCATCACTGAGCTTGTATAACACAGTGCAGTACCCTTATGTGGTGGGTTTATTGCTGCTTGCTGCTTCATATAAAGCATTTACACCACTTGTAAAATGTAGTTATGCTGTGATGCTGCTTATTACAAGCTAGTATTCTGCTTCATATGATGATTTAAGATGCATTATTCCTAGTAAAAATTTACACTTGCTTACAAATCCCTATGAATTTCTATATAACAAGCAGACCTCATTGAACATGGGGTCAGGCGCCAAGTGATAATGCTGGTCATTACTATAGGTGAATTGTGTATCTTGAGGACACCGCATGACAATAATGGCAGCCCGCCCATGATATTTTCTTCTGACCAACAGTTCTCTAAAGACACAATGACTGACAATATCTCTTTAAAGGAGAAGGAAAGGCTAAAATTAAGTAAGCTTTATTAGAAAGGTCTATATAACCCTCAAAGTATTGCTGCTCTGAGTCCTCTGTCAAAAGAAACACCACATTATTTTCCTTTTATTGTGTACACATGGGCTTCTGTATCAGACTTCCTGTTTTCAGCTTAAACCTCCAGGGCACGGCCTTGAGCATGCTCAGTTTGTTCCTCTCCACATCCCTCCTCCCCTCCCTGCTGTAATCTGAGCCCAGAGCTATGAGCGAGCAGGGAGAGACTCAGGCGGGAAATGATGTCACACCAAGCCAATATGGTAGCTGCTATCCTAAACAAACAGAGAACATTTCAAGAGCTGTTTACTTAAGTATGGTAAAGCATTCTGCAGAATAAATATACTGTTATAGCATGTACTATTGTGGCTAATGTATTGGCAATAAATTGCTTCAGTAGCTTTCCTTCTTCTTTAAGCATGTATTATTTGTATTAGCTTTTTAACTTATTTTCATCAGTCACTGCCCACAGTCACACAACAACACACATGCACTAGGGTAGCCAACGTTAAAATCAGGTGTTAGAATGTATATAATCTGTGCAACATACTTGAATATAGGGCATGAATTATATTGACAACTAACTTTCTAATAACCTAAAATTCAGTCAAGAGCAACTACTAAAGTTCCAAACTCATTGACAGCAGCATGCAATAATTTTACATATATATTCCCTGCTTAAAGTGCCCATACAAAGGCCAACCTTCAAGATATCTAGTCGATCATCCCACAAGCCAAATGGAAATATATTGGCTATACCAATGTACCACTGTCCCAGGGTCAGACATTAGGAAGAAAACAGCGCACTGCGCTGCACCCAAGGTGAACTTTGTAAATACCCTGTTCTAGATATAGGATCTGTTATCTGAAAGCCTGTTATCCAGTAAGATTCAGATTATGGGAAAGCCATCTTTCATAGACTCCATTTTATCTAAATAATTCAAATTGTTAAAAACGATTTCCTTTTTCTCTGTAATAATAAAACAGTATCTTTTACATCCCAACTAAGATATAATGAATCCTTATTGGAGGCAAAAACAGCCTATTGGCTTTATTTGATGTTCAAATTATTTTTTAATATACATATAAGGTATGGACATCCAAATTACAGAAAGATATGTTATCTAGAACACCCCAGGTCTGAGTGCTAAAAGGTTTATATTGCAAAAATGACATGATCCTTCTGTAGTGCCAAAGGCTGGGTGCTATTATACAGGTAATGGAACTCCAAGTTGACTTTTAATAGCTTCATATTTTACAACAAGGGGTACGTTATTTTTTATACACAGGTTACAGTGTCACACAGATTAAATCACTAAGCACTGCTTCCATTTGTTGACATCACTAAGCACTGTTTAAATGGATATTTATGGCTCTTATGTAATATATCTTATGGGCAAGTATGATATACCTGGGAGGTAGGGCAGTGAAATACTGTACATACTCTATTAACATCGAGAAACAGTTTTTAATCTCACTTTTTAGGTTGACAAATAGTTACATTATTGTGACGGTTAGATTGGATTTTAAGTTGGACTCTGGCCTAACAATTAACTTGACATTGTTCTAGCTAACCTATGCAGAACACATTTATAAACCTGAACAATTGTTCTGGACTAAAGTTACATATTATTTTACAAGTTGTTGATTTTAAAACACCATTTTCTTATTTGTTGCCCATGACTTGGCTGCTCAAATGTATAATTCTTCACTTCATCAATAGCAGAAGATTTATTGCCTCCCACACATGTGCTACAATGACAACAATGCAGCAGGTCCTACCCATGGCACCCTGTACCTGCCACATCACCCTCAGCCTGAATTGCTGACAACACATTACTGTATCCAGACACGTGACATATTTTCATACACAAGTATGAGATGCTTCTGTAGTGCGTGTATCTTTAGGAATCTAAAGGCAGGAAGGTTCTATTCACCCTTCTGACCATGGCCAAGGGTTTTTAACATAGGAAGTCACCTAGATAAAGCAATGGGATCCATTTTCCGGAAACACGTTATCCAGAAAGCTCTGAATTATGGGAAGGTAATCAACCATAGAGTATTAGTAGTATAAAATAATTCAAAACATTTAAAACATATTTCCTTTTTTTTGTAATAATCAAACAGTACCTTCTACTTGATTCCAACTAAAATATAATTAATCCTTATTGGAGGCAGAACAATCCCAATTTTCTAGTAGATTTAGGGGCAGATATATTAAGGGGCCGATTCACTAAGCTCGAGTGAAGGATTCAAATGAAAAAAATTAGAATTTCGAAGTATTTTTTGGGTACTTCGATCATCGAATTGGTTAAATTCGTTCGAATTCGAACGAAATCGAACGATTCGAAGTAAAAATCGTTCGACTATTCGACCATTCGATAGTCGAAGTACTTTCCCTTTAAAAAAAACTTCGACCCCCTACTTCGGCAGCTAAAAGCTACCGAAGTCAATGTTAGCCTATGGGGAAGGTCCCCATAGGCTTGCTAACCTTTTTTTGATCGAAGGATTTTCCTTCGATCGTTGGATTAAAATCGTTCGATTCGAAGGATTTAATCGTTCGATCGAACGAAAAATCCTTCGGTCGATCGAACGCAGGATTAGCGCTAAATCGTTCGACTTCGATATTCGAAGTCGAACGATTTTAGTTCCCAGTCGAATATCGAGGGTTAATTAACCCTCGATATTCGACTATTGATGAATCGGCCCCTAAGGGTTAAATAGTAAATTCGAATTTTCAATATTTTTGGCATCAAAATTCACACATTCGAATTTTAATTCCCCAATTCGAATGTAAATTTGAATGTGATAATTATCACAACGCGACCATGAAAACAGTTCTAATTCAAATATTCGCCAACTAAAACTTGCCAAGTTCAACTTCAACCATTTGAATATGTCAATTGCCTTCCTGAAGAGTTTCTTTCAGAGGGAAAACTCGAATTTAATTAAAATTTTCTGGTCGGGACTATTTGATCGAATATTAGACGTTCACATTTTTCTTAAATAACCTCCACTTCAAGTTGTGAGTAAATTATAATTTATTAGAGTAAAAAAAATTCACATAAATTCGAAATTCGACCTTTGATAAATCTGCCCATTAGGGGCAGATATATTAAGGGTCGAATAGTAAATTCAATATTTTTTTATTTTTGGTGTCAAAATTCACCCATTCAAATTGTAATGCCCCAATTTGCATGTACTGTAAATTCGAATCTGAGATTTATCACACCTCAACCATGGAAATAGTTCTAATTCGAATATTCACCACCTCAAACCTGCTGAATTAATTTACAAGTCAATGGCAGAGGTCTGTTGAACCATTTGAATATGTTAATTGCCTTCCTGACATTCAAGATTTTTTCAGAGGGAAAACTCGATTCAAATTTGTTTTGAATTTTCGGGGTTGGGACTATTCGATTGAATCTCACACATTCAAACTTTTTCTTAAATAACCTCCCATTCGAGTTGTGAGTACGTATATTCAAATTTATTAGAGTGAAAAAAATTCCCATAAATTTGAAATTTGATAAATCTGCCCATTAATGTATAGAGATCCAAATTACAGAAAGACCACTTATCGGGAAAACCTTAGGTCCTGAGCATTCTGGATAATAGGCCTCATACCTGTATTTGTTTTCTTCATTTTAACTGCAGTTAAATTAGTTTCTACTAGGGATGCAACGAATCCACCCATTTTGGAATTGGCCGAACCCCCTGAATCCTTCAAGAAATATTCGGCCGAATACCAAAGCAAATCCGAATCCTAATTTGCATATGCAAATTAGGAGTGGGAAGGGGTAAACATTTTTTACTACCTTGTTTTGTGACAAAAAGAAACTTGATTTCCCTCCCGCCCCTACTTTGCATATGCATATTAGGATTCGGATTCAGTTTGGCCTGGCAGAAGGATTCGGCTGAAAATCCCGAACTGTATCCTGGATTCTGTGCATCCCTAGTTTCTGCAGGTTAAAAAAGAACAGAACAATGTGTCTATATTACTACCTAAGGCTGTAAAATTCCCCACACCGTTATTACCCAGAATTATATTGTACACTTTTGCAATCTATATGATTGTAGTACTGTATTATAATAAACAAGACCATATAAAGACAATCTAGCAATAGAACAGTTAAAATATATGAAATGAATTTCAGGTATTTATTGAAGTATCACTCTGCATTACATCCTATCTTTAATTATATTTTTATTTTTTATGGGTTACTGTAATTAGGTGCTTCTAATGACTTCCTACAACCACTCTCTGCTCCCCACTATCAGAAAAAAAATGATGTTTTAATAAGTAAGACAATGCACCAGAACAACAACACCTGGCTACCACTGTGGTCAAGCAGTGCCATCTACTGCACTTATTCTTCCCATACCAATGATGTTCTACAATTTAGACGTGGCATTTTATTAAAGTAGCGATAATCTACATGCACTCTCATTAGCAGTTTTTAATGTATTAAAAAAAGAATCCAATTGTCATCATGATACAATCGTACCACATGTTGCAGTGGCTGGATGGTTAATTATAAATATCCACTTCAGAAAGATGTAACTGAAAATGCATTGGTATGGGGTGGGTGGGGGGAGAAGTTAATTTACTACTATAGATGTTTGTGCAAGTGCAGTTGTCAAAAGCAACCAGTAGACACATAGCTATTGCAAGTAGGCCATTTAAAAGAAAGATCTTGTTGGTTGATATACATGAATACACTGGAGCAATTCAGCACCTATGTTTATAAATCAGCACCTATTTTTATAATGCCTTAAAGGAAAAGGAAAGCTCCTAAGTGATGTTATACTAACCTAACAGTCTGGTATATAAAAAGGATATATACCTTTTACTCCAGTCATTCAACCATCCTTCGTACTATAATGAGAAAATTTATTATTTTTTAGCAATGGAGGACGTCAAACTTTTGAGGGAAGCCTGAAGCAAACTGTTTACATTTCCTCTCCACCTATATATAAGGAAACATGCTGAATTTTCTTTTTGTTTTCCTCCCCGCATCATCCTAAATCTAGTTTCAGAATACATAAACATTGGGTAAGAGTAACCTCATTTTGAACATCGAAAACATGAGAAATAATTCATACAGTATATGCTACAGTAGCAAAGCCCTGAGGTGGGTTTTATTGGACCGAAAGATTGCAGTTTTCCTATGATGCAAAGTCTATAGGTCAGGATGTCAGATTTTACACTGCATTTTCATTGCAACCCTATTCATATCTGTACGCAAATAGAGTATTTCTGCTGTTTCACTAACACCTTGACTTTAGTTTTCCTTTATTCTATCTCGGAAGCATGAGCTCTACTTGATATGTACAAACACAAAACGACAACATTAAAAACTATAGACGTCATCCTCCAGGAAAATGCAGAAGACCATTAAGGAGCACAAAAGCGCATCTTTTAGTTTTCATGCACGGAGCAATTCTGCCCCTGGGAATGCATGCAATGTGCACTGTAAGCCAAACTAAACATCTGGCCATTTTGCAGGTGGTAAAAATATGGCACTGTTGAGGCCTTCATCCTTAATTAATTGCTCATCTGAATGATGCACAAGTTAAAGGACTGTTGGGGGGGGTGCCTATGTGACTCCCACCAGCTTTGGACTGGATGGTCTCTAGGTCCCCCTGCACCAGCCGCAACTCCCCTCTGGGCCCCACGTGCATACTTGCATACTCTACTTGCGGCCATGTTTGGGGTCAGGGGGGAGATCAGGGGACAGCACTGGGTCTGGGTTGGTGGTGCCCACAAGGGGGTTACAGCCTCAACCAATGGCCAGAACTAGAAATGTTTTCTTTGCATCAGCCAAAAGGCCCAGGGCAGGTGAAGGGAGTACAGCATAAAAACATAAAATGCCTTGTGCTAAAGTGCCATACTAGTGCAGGGTGAGCCCCCACATCACTGTGCAATTTGAGCCACCCTGGGGTTGCTACTCCTAGTCCATGGCAGACCTAGGGCTATCATGCTACTGGCCCTTTGGGCAGAGGATCAAAGTAGTCTATCTTATATGGAGGAGCAGCCAGAGTCACCTCCTAAGAACATCCTCACTTGATCTTAGCCACAAGGCCTAGAATCCATATTTTATATAAAAAAAAACAAAAAAACGCAGTCCAGCCCTGCCTCACTTCTCCAAACAGCTATGTGCACATGCAAAGTTATTCTTCCTATATTTTACATATGGTCTCAATATAAAGTGGGCAGAATAAAGCACAATTTTCTGCCCTTGCGCTAATTACAAGGTAGAGCAATGTCACCAAATTACGATTTTCATAAAAACAGGTTATAGAAACCAGTGAAGAGGAGAATGTAAAAGTGACAAAGCAGGGCTGTACTTTCTTTTTGAAGCACAAAGACAGTCTTGTGATTGGTTAGCTTGTATGCATGCTTAATTGTGAATAGGCAATGACAAGAATAAGCAGGCAGAGGTATAAGAAACCCTTAATCATCATAGAACAACAACTACACATAAATACTAATTAACACTTTCTTTATAACAACTTTTATTTTAGGCTAAAATATAGAATAGGCTAGAAATTTTTACATTCATTTTGCTTTTAGCGTCAACCTGTTAAACACTGTGGGGCACATTTACCTAGGGTCGAATATCGAGGGTTAATTAACCCTCGATATTCGACCGTCTAAGTACAATCACTAAAAATTTGCGCTATTCCTACGATCAAACGATCGAAGGAATAATCGAACGATTCGAAGGATTTTAATCCATCGATCGAAGGATATTCCTTCGATCAGGAAATTGTAAGGAAGCCTATGGGGACCTTCCCCATAGGCTAACATTGGCCTCGGTAGGTTTTAGGTGGCGAACTAGGGGGTCGAAGAATTTTTTTAAAGAGACATTACTTCGACTATCGAATGGTCAAACGATTTTTAGTTCGAATCGTTCGATTCGAAGGTCGTAGTCAAAGGTCGAAGTAGCCCATTCGATGGTCAAAGTAGCCATATTCGACCATTTGAAATTCAAACTTTTTTTCCTCTATTCCTTCACTCAAACTAAGTAAATGGGCCCCTGTATGTCTAAGTAAATACAAGGGATCACATTTACCAAACCATACAATACCTTCTTTCATAAGTTATCCCTATATTCTTGAGGACTCTACACTATTCTGCGAAAACAATATCCCAGCCACACTTCTGTTCATATACCTTTAACATACAGTAGCAGTTATGGAAATAACGTTGTATGAAATCCTTTTAAAAGGCCATCCATTAAGAACATTACCAGAAAAGTGCCTTGGGCCTATCCCCGACTATAATAAAACATTAGGCAGTCTGTGGAATCTCAGGCGGAAAAGGAATGTCACATACCATGAAGGATCACATGCTTTGAGTTAATTAAACTGTAAAAATGTAAGCTGCACATATGTAAAAACACTGGGACAGTCTCAGGATATGCACCTAACGACGTGACTCTAATATCTGTCATTACACTTCAGTGGCACTTTTAAAAACATGTTGAATATTTTAGAGCTGCATAGAACCTAGTAAATAAAACTGAGCAGGCAGAAATCCGAAAATCCCTCATGTTACGGCTTTCCGTTCTCTGTCACTCTCCCTCCCTCCTCCTTTCTCTCTTTTTTTTTTTTGCCTCACTTTGTCCAGCTTGTGTACATTAAAAAAGGCAAGGTTTTTCAGAACTTTGCTGAGCTGATAGTTTATACATTGCTATTCCTTTAAAGTGTATGAAAATGTTCATAAGAAATCTCCAAAGCAGAGGAAAAATGGGCACAGCACACGGCACTTGATTGTCAGTCATCAAAGTGATAGAATTTCTTTCCTTCTCTCAAACAAATTCCTCTTTTGAGGTTTGACTGTTAACAAAATAGATTCAAACTAAATATTGTTTTATTATTTTCTGCAAATGCTAACTGCCCTATCATGGATAGTGTTATTTACACTGTATTATCTTATATCTGAACACATTTTTATGTTAGACAGTCAGTTTATACGTTAATATATTTTGAACTGTATAAAACAGAATTACCTTTATTAAGCAACAGACATGCTTCTGCATAGGAATAGTACATGTAAGGTGTAGCATTAGAATGTGATGGGAAGGTTGCTTTCCTGTCCACTTTGGTTCAGCCATGCATCATAGCCAGATAAAGGTGCACAGTTTGGGTCCTGGGTGGCTACAATAAAAAATATAAGAGATTATTATTATAGAAAGCTTTTGGGCACCATCAAATGTAATAGCTAATATAGACATAAACATTCAGCTCTTTTAGCTTCTGGGAGAGCTCCAGTGCAACCCACTGATTACTGATCTGGTCATCTGCTGTAGTTTAGCACACAAAAGTTAGATATAAGAATGATCCACATATCTGGATAATTAAAACAAGCTTTGTTGAAATTCATTAAGCGCACACAGGTGAATAATAGGGCCGGTAGTAAGCAAGCTTAATTTTAGTGGCACTAGATAGCTGCTTTCTCACAAGCCTGGCCATTAAGTGTTCTGCTGAAATGGCTGGATATCTCAGGTGTGGGTATATACATTATGGGGCACATTTACTTAGCTCGAGTGAAGGATTAGAAGGAAAAATACTTTGAATTTCAAAGTTTTTTTTTGGCTACTTCGACCATCGACACTTTGAATCGAACGATTCGAACTAAAAATCGTTCAACTATTAGAAAATTCGATAGTCGAAGTACTGTCTCATTAAAAAAAAACTTCGCCCACCTACTTCGCCACCTAAAACCTACCGAGCACCAATGTTAGCCTATGGGGAAGGTCCCCATAGGCTTTCTAGGCAATTTGTGATTGAAGGAAATTCGATCGATGGATTAAAATCCTTCGAATCATTCGATTAGAAGGATTTGATCGTTCGCTCGAACAATTTTTCCTTTGATCGTTCGATCGAACGAATTGCGGTAGATCCTTCGACTTCCATATTCAAAGTCAAAGGATTTAACTTTGATGGTCGAATATCGAGGGTTAATTAACCCTTGATTTTCGACCCATAGTAAATGTGCCCCTATATCTCCAGTGTACATGTACATTGTTCATGGCAATCTTGAAGCAAATTGTGTAGGCATGTTCTAAAATACCTGATCTGTTTGCTTATACATATTAATTATAGTGGATAAAGATATAAGGGCGTTGTGAAGTTCCCTTCTGCAGCTATCACACAACTAAAAATTCATTGACTGTGCCGTTACCATTGCTGGTCTTTGCCCACCTTGACCTGACTTGTCTCTGACATTCTTGACTTCTAGCTTGATTCATGGCTTTGTAGTTTCACAATTGGTTACTGGTTACTGGTTCACTTCTCCCTGCTCAGTTTGTGGTTGTTTACTAAACTTCTTACGATTCCTAACCCTTTCTCACTTTGTCTGACCAAGTTTAAACGTCACATCTCTAGAGACTGTGAGAACTTGCAGGAAGGGCTAATCTCATCAATTCAACATTCACCTATAAATATTAGAGACTCATGCTATATAGTGTTGCTTAGTTACTCTACTTCTATTATTCTAATATTTCTATTTCCAGGGAAATGAATAGGTTAAAGTCATTACCCACGGCATACTCCCCATGCAGGTTCATTTTCAAATCTGCACCTTATGTCCAAGACAGAGTGAGCATTCGCCCATTCGGTAAATGTTTATTGTTTTATTACTTTAATAAAGGTCTATTGTATTATTCACTAGCTGCATTGTTCTGCTTGCTAAGTTTTTTTTTTCAAAATGTAAAGGCTTACATGGTATTTACACTAGCATAATACTGCAGATTAAAAGAAACCATAAAAGAAGAAAATATAGGTTTAGTTTTAAGCAGTCTATTTGTATGACTACAGTAAATCAGTAACCCTGTTGTAGCACACATGATTTTAGGAAGCAAAAAAACATCTGATGGAGTTAAGTTTAGATTGAAGCAACAAGTATGCTAGTAATAAACTAAGCAGAATTTATTCACACAAGTAACAATTATCCTTTATGTTTTATGTTTATGGCACCAATGCACAGTTTATAGAGCTTTTTCATAATTCACAAAAGTCCCCGGATAATAATACAATATTGGTAGCTGGGTTTAGGAGCAGCACTCCAGGTAGCAGAAAGGATACCTAACTTTTGATGCCACCTACCTTGGTAAGGTAAAGAGATCTGGGGACTACAAGGCAATGGCCAGCCCTGTACTTACTACTAATTTATGCCAAGTGCTAATCCTGGGTGTCCTGTTACACTTCCCATTGAAATAAACTGGAAATGGTCCACACAAGTAGAGGCATTTAAAACGGTATGAGCCATAGCTCTAAAATGTGCCTCTGTACGTGAAATATATTTTTAGAAATGGATTTTAAGCATCCGGAGGCATGTATTAGTTGAGTGTGATTTAATACAGAATATACAGGTTACTTTGTCTAGAGCTGTAATTGTCTAATACTATATTTAATATCACAGAAAGGGGGAAGGGGCTGGGCAAAGCAGTCATTTGCACCTCATTACTTTAGGGCTGCAGATTTCGGAAAGCTGATCCTTGCAGTTACATTTTTACAGATGCTTCTAGTTTACTTGTTCATGACTGCGCTATGAGGAAAGACTTCCTGCCACTAAAATGCTTGATGGCATAGGCATTTGAAAAGGACAGAAAGAAAAAAAAAACCTGGGTAAATTTCCCAACTCACATATAAAAAGAAAAACAGAAAAACATACTAAATAAACAAACAAACAAGACAATTACTCTTTAGTTCCATTTTTTTAGATAAGGTTAAATAACACTTTATTATGTCCTATAATAGGTTTATGCATCAACTAAGCTTTCTTATTCAGATTTGTTAACCCAGCTGGACCATAATCTTTGGGTGGACCCAGGAAATGGATATGGGAGGGGTGTAACTGGGCATGGCCGGGGCATAATGGGAGTATAGCAACAGACCTTCTGGAAATAGCCTCTGGGAAGTTGACATCTCTGCATTACCTAATGATAAAGTCCAATTTGATATTGTGCTGTCCTGGTTGGCATGGGCTCTTTACCTTAGGAAGGTGATCCCTGACCAGTGGCTCATGAGCAACATATTGCTCACCAACCCCTTGACTGTTGCTCTCAATGGCCTAAAAACAGATGCTTATTTTTGAATTCTTTGCTTGGTGACAAGTTTTAGTTGCTAAAAACAGGTGTACTGCCAAACAGAGCCTCCTGTAGGCTGCCAGTCCACATAGGGACTACTAAATAGCCAATCACGTCCCTTATTTGGCACCCCCAGGAACAGTTTTCATGCTTGTGTTGCTCCCCAACTCTTTTTACAATTGAATGTGGCTCATGGGTAAAAAAGTTTGGGGACCCCTGGCTTAGGATATGTGTAGAGGCCTGGCCACAAAGCAAGACAAGCCTTTGGTTGTGTAGTGTTGACCGCTGCAGTGCTTTCAAGAAGAACTGAACCAAGCTCATTCCTAATCAGATGAATGGGAAATGCCCTGACTATGGGACACTAGCACTACAGGGTAATTATCAATCTAATTAAAGAAAAACTATACCTTCAGAAAGAATACCTAAACATTATATAATGTATAGAATAATAAGTGACTTAATAAATAATCTTACCATATTGGCATATACACGAGTAAATATTGCCTTTTTACCTTGAGCCACACCCAGGACCTTTCAACTGCTACTGCTGCAGACTGTAATGAGGTCTAATGCACACTATACACTATCATGCAATGTGTGAGGAGCTAAAATTAGCACCCTGTGCTGCTTAGGATGGGTCCCCACAATCCCCTTTAATACAAACAAGTGGTCTTTCATGAACAGAATATGGCAAAGTAAAGGAGTGCATAATTATTTTCTAATCTAGTTTGATGGTCACAAAGCTCACATTCAGATTTAATCTGGGTCCCATGAAATTGAGAAACACTGAAAGCCTACTCAGGTTAAAAAAAATGTAATTAAAAAAAATCTGAAAAGTACAATAAAACAAAGGGACAAAGGTAATAATACATTAATATGGTTAAAGGGAAGCCTGAATGAAGATTGGTAATGAAGACATGCTAAGGAAATGAGGCCAGGTAAACCTGCTGCTTGTTATAGTAAATCCCAGTCCATATCACCCTGGGGGTGATATAAAACATTTTGTATAGCCACAAAAAGTCTATGTGCACTTCTGCAACTGTTTTGTCTACCCACCTGGAATATACAGTGCAATTGCCTTGTGCATGAGAAATTCTGGCCACGGACATAGCAGGGCTTTCTTTGTAGACTATAGACTGTATAGTGCCTGGCTTCCTTTCACACCCCTGTTTGAGACACAGTTAATAAATCATTTGTTCCTCGCTTTTTTTTCTTTTGCTTTGCTTAGTTAAATATGTACTGTATGCGCTACAGTACAGTATATATATTTTACTATGATATCTACTGGACATATTAAACAGGCACATCGGTACTCAATAACTGGTATTTACACTATTTGTTGGGATTAAGTATTATATAGGCAGTTTATTCATTTTTTTCTCCTCACTTTTCACATAGCTAAAACGACAGGCTTAACGAATCATGCACTGTTATGGTTTTATACACAGATACTGTAGATTTGGACCCCGGGGTCTTGCATTTGATTCAGACCAAATCATGATCTTTTTTTCTTTTTAAAATATTCATAAAGTCTCCCAAAATGGGTGCACCATTAACAGCCTCATGCTTGTGCTGTACCCTCTCCTGTGGCAGGTATATTAATAGACAGAGCGAGTGAGTAATCCAGAAGGCACCTACAAATGTATAAACAAAATCTACCTTTGTTCCATGCTTAGCAGAGGTGTCTGAAGAGCTGGCAGTTTCGTGTAAATTCATGCACATTTCAAGAGATGCAAAACCAGTGCTCTTTGCTATTTTCAACATCTGCATAACTATCAGTCTAACCACAATTCACAAATAAGTTCCAAATGACACATCGCTTAAAAAGCTGCTTAGCAGGGATTTTAAATGTCCCTGGCCTGTATTCAGAATCCTGGGAAGTGGCTTTCTTAGCTGGGCAGTCAGCATAAAGGCATCAACATGAATGGCCACAGGGAGAAAATGCATAGGAGCTGCCACATCACTCCCAAGGAAACATACTCTATATTCAAACCATAAAGTAATTTATCTGGAAATTTTCCCTGTTGCTTCTCAGGGTCATCTCTAGTGGGGTCTAGAGCAGGACAAACTGTACTGAGAGCTACATTGTTTATGTAAATTAGGCATGTCCAACATACTGCCCTTCAGGGGTTGTTAAAGGCAGGTTAGGCAACATTGATATACGTGCATATTGATATAAAGTATACAGTATCTGTGCCCTGGTCTGATCATTTTGGTGCCATATCATACCCTATAATAACTGCCTAACTACAACTACTGGTCTATGTATAGGGCTTCATGCAACTGTTAAGATTAATACCCATTAAAGACAGTTCTTTGCTTCTCAATAATTACAAAAAGGCAATTATTTAAGTTTTTTAATATTCTTTTTCCTTCATCTATTTGTCCTTAGCCCTGTGATAAGAGCAATATGTTTTATGAGTGCAATAAGTCCAAATGCAGTGCAAATTAGGGCACAGATTGGCTTCTTTTTTTTACCAGCAATGTAAAGTTTTTCCCAGAATTCCAGCATTAATGCCGGAGGTCAATGAAAAGTACAATGGCGTTAAAACGAGCACAGTGTTGCATGCACTTCAGCATGAATACGCCACAATAGCACTAAAAATCTTTGGTGTTTGGATTTAATTTTCGGTGATCAGTGACAAGATGGCATCTGCATCAGTTTCTTTAGTCCTTAGTCCTAACATCCATTTGTCCTTAGCCCTGTGATAAGAGCAATACGTTTAATGAGTGCAATAAGTTCAAGTGTAGTGTGTAAAATGCAATTCAGAGTACAGGTTGCCTTTTTTTACCCACAATGTAACTTTATTCCTAGAATTCCAGCATTATTGCAGAGGGTCAATGAAAAGCAATTGCGTTTGAACGAGCACAGTATTGTATGTGCTTCAGCATGAATACACCACAATTGCACTGAAAATCTTTAGTGTTTGGATTTCATTTTCGGTGATCAGCGTCTGCATACATTTCTTTAGTCGCAAGTTCCCTGCATCAATTGAAGCAGACTGCTTTGGGTGCCCATGTATCAACAGACACATTGCATATGCTTTACACCAGGACACAAGATGGAAGTAGCGGCACGGAGCACAACTATGCAGAAGTGTAATGAGCAGCTTTGAATGCAAATATTTTTTTTAAATTGGTGTCAATATGAGCAATGGTTATGCCTATAATTGCATGACCACAACTGCACTTATGTCTTTTACTTTTTAAAAAAGGGTGAGGGTGGAGAATATACAGTATGGATATTATGATAGTTAAAAATGTTTTATCAGTCTATGGCTAGGTAGCTTAATGTCTGCATAAAAAGCCTGCCAAAGCATTTGAAGGGTTAATGGTAAGAGACCAAAGGGACACAAATCCTCTGCTGGAAGAGACTGCATTCCAAACTTCTTCGACCCACTCAAAGCCATAATCCCCTGCAGCTGGAACAGCCTCACCATCAGTGCACAGCTAATGCATTTTTTAAGAGCTAGTCACTGGTCACAAATGTAAAGTGGACCAGGCAGTTCCTACTGCAAATAAACCATTCCTGTTGTAAACCCATATTCTACCCAAGCTGGAGAGAAACCAGGACTGGCTGCTTTAGAACCAGTCAAGTTGCAGCGTTCCTCAGTGTTACCTGAAGTACATACTGTATCTTCATTTGTCAGGCAGGGGAGATGGGAATAAAAAGAAATGGCTGATGCAGTTGAGTTGTCCAGTAACAATACACACACCTGATAAAAAATTAACAAGAAGATATATCACCGGAACTACGCCGGCCATTTTGGAAACAATGTTTATTTAGACAAAACACATGGCGGCCTGAACAACAGCCTTAAATGCATGATGGTGTTATGATGGCTCTGTCTGCTGGCTGCCATAATAAATAACACTCTCTAAGCAGAAAAAGAAATTTGTAGATTAATGCAGTTCTTCTTGGCTCAGAAACATCTTGGAGAGAAAGTCTTGAACATTAACTCAGCCTATGCAAACAAGGGCATATTTTCCGCTTTTTCTTTCCAGCATTGTTCTTTCCTTTCAACTTCACCCAGCTAGAATACTTGTTAATCAAAATATAAATATGTGAAAAAAGTGTGATCCAACAGGCAGATGACAACCAGTTTTAGACTACAATGAATAAGGGCCCGTTCAATGTGCAATAAGAGAGGCTTTGTGAATCCTAGAGTGATCATATTTGTACATGTAACTGGAGCAGGCCATTGTTCACTGGCACATACAACTTAATGTGGAATACACAAAACGTTTCTGATGTAGACACATAGTATAAAATAATTCACATTAAATCATTCGATAATAGGACAATACATTGCGCATTGTTTCCAAAAGTACCAGAACTTGTGCAGACATAGTTGCAGTCCTAATTCTTTAGATGTGTTTTGCTAAAGGCAGCCCTGTCATGTGTCAGGCATTTAATGTGACACACGCAATTTGACCTACCCTCAAACTTTGTTCTACTGGGCATGGACTCACTTTGCGTGACTATATCTGAGTATAGTGTTGCTCATAAGGAATATGAAGGACTAGCAAATAAATGAATTGTTTCCTGTAATGTTTCTGGGGACATTGAAAAACTACAGCAGAACTATATTCACCAGCAGAGGGCAGAAAACATTAGGGGTGGAAGTGGGAGGAAGGGTGCACAGCTCAATCCACCATTTTTTTTTGCCTTCCACAGTAGTCGACTTGCTCTGTTTTGGAGCACAGACACCTGTGCTGCCCCCAAGAATGCAGAGCTGCCTGTGTTTGGCAGTGCTGTACTCACAATGAGCAGTAGGGGAGACACATAGGGGTATATTTATCAAAGAGTGAAGCCACTAGAGTGAAATTCCGCCACTCTCCATTCATTTCTATGGGATTTTTATAGGCGTATTTATCAAAGGGTGAACTTTCACTTTCACCCATTGATAAATACGCCTTTCAAAATCCCATATAAATGAATTGAGAGCTGGGAATTTCACTCTAGTGGCGGAACTTCACTCTTTGATAAATTTACCCCATAGGCTTTCCTCCTCGTGTCCCCTAATGTATGTGTCATTCATTTGTGCAAGTTATGTAGCAAAAGATACTTAGATACTTACCCCCTGCCCTATGGAAAGTGGTAAGAACAGAGCTTGCTTGCACCCTTTGATGCTACAATTTGCAGCAGATTTTTCATATGTTGTGAGGTGCAGAGTACAGCCAAACCCTGATTGAAGTTCTCCCGCACTAACAGACACATTTCTTCACTTTTTAGTGCTTTGGTTCTTCTGTCCAGGGTCTTTGTAAATTGTAAGTTTCCCAAACAAGACTGCAGTAAGTTGGATTAATAGAAAGTAATGCAACAAGGGATATAAATAAAGGAACTGGCAGCTCTGGGAAATAGGACAGGGAAGCTGCTTAGCATGCATGACTAAAACAAGAGGGCTCATTTACGACAGCAAATATGGATGCAGTCCATGCACCCACCATTTTTTAAAGTTACTCAAGCCTAAACATGCTTTTTTGTATTTGCATGCTTTTGCATCAAGTGCCATTAAGACCAGACAGTCTGTTCTGATGAATCACCATCAAGTGGGTCTAACATATCGAATGCAGTTCTGTACCAAGCACAAATTATGCTGGAATTGTGGTGTAAACACTGCATATCTGGCAAAAAAACTTACAGAATTAGGTCTAATATTGTGCCTTTGTAAGGGAGCCCTAAAGTGTCTTGACAGCAAAGCAACTTGAGAGAGAAGCGTAAAATCTCCACATATTTACTTTCATAGCAATAGCCTGCAAGTGTATGTGCGCTCGCTTGTCGGCGATTGTCACTTCTTAAAGTCACAGTCTGCATTTCCAAACAACAATTTCTGGGCTAGCAACTAGCAATCATGCAAAATGCTGGGAATCACCCCATGTGCCACTGACAAAAGGAACCCATGACCAACATTGGTAGGCTGTTTCCACATTAAAGAGTTGCTTCACAAAAAGTTACTGCTTAATATATTACTGCGAACTTTATATCAGAGAGGCCTCTGGAGGGTATAATTTCATTCACTTATAATAAAGAGGTTTTTAATTCAGCATTCAATAAAGCAGCATCCACTATATGTTACCTGTTATCAGATAAAGGGGGACTGGCACACTTTTCTGAAGAAAAAGCAGGACTTTGTTAAACCTGTATTGGTATTCGTCTTTATTTCAAGTACAGCCCTTCTGGGTTGCCACACATGTACACGTTCATATACCCATACACCAGTGACTTTGTTGTAGAAGGCACACCATTTTTGCATGTAAACATTGCATTGAGTTTCTACTGACACATCATCATGCCCAGAATTCAAGACAGAATACTGCCTGTAACTACAAATAAGGTGGTCAGAACAATATAGTCAGTAAAAAAAAAAAAAAATAAGGTTGTTGAAGAAACATAATACAGACACAAGTCTTTTAATAATAGCTTCTTTCTCTGATACTTATTGTAATGTGTAACTAATATACAATCGTTACAGTCAAAGTGATGTTTTTTCCTGGCTGGTGAAACACACTGCACAAAACAGCCTGCCGTACACGCTGATGTTATTGGAAACAACTCTCACTGGTTTCCTCCTAACTGAGAAAAGAATCCAGAATCTAAGGTTAGTGATCACATCTAAATTATATATGTTTTTTACATCAATATATCTCCAGGGCATGAAATTATGAGTAAGTGTTTCCAGTGGATTGCATGAGCAGAATAAGAACGTTGCTGGTTTTATTATATTACCTAGCAGAATACTTACTGACCCATGGCAAGCCCTCTATGGGTTTATCATGACTAATATGTAACCCATTTGCTTTTAATCACCTTCCACAAAAAAAAAAAAACGTTTCAGACAATACTCATTTTAAATTTTGGGTAAAAATAAACATGGTTTATTTTGACAAGAAAAGTCAGAGCTGGAAAACCAGTTTGCTATTGACCAAATGTCTTTAGCCTGGTTGGCTATTTTAAACAATGAGACTCCGTACAAATGACTGGCAGGGTATGGAGTCATGTTCTGACAGCACAAGAGGCAGAACCGAGGCGATTGGTGATTATATGCTGAAAAAGTCAAAAGTGCATGTAACTGCGTGCCAGCAAAGGTGGTCACTAAGGCCAATCACTGTATAGAAATTCAATACTGTTGTAGGTATTGGGTGATCAGGGGGTAAATAAAAAAATAAAAAATATTGTGTCCTACTTCACATTTTTAACTGAAATGGACAGCTTTCACAATAAATGGATATCTGGGGAAATGTGCTTCTACGGAGCAAATCATTTAAAGAAAAAAAGACTGTAGTGAAAATGTACCTATGTGCTTGCTATTTACTTGTTAGTGGGAAAGAGTTGACTGATAGAGAGACTTGATTGCACTGGAGTTAATAACATGTTTCTGTCAGGAATACACAAAGGCAACAACAAATGGCTCTGCAGGAATTGAAGCCACACTGTGACCTTTTAGTGTCCATAGCCGGCCTCCTAAGGGTAGGTATTTCTGTGCTGCCTTAGAGACCCTACTCAGCCATATCCATACATATGGTATTTGTAATTAAGAGCCACTGAAAACACAAACAGATCAGTCTATGGCATACAAATTCAGAGTAGCTGTAAAATCTTGGCAGAAAATATGTAGGAGCCCAGTGTTAAAGGGCAAGTTTAGCCTCACAAGCTCTGCAGTCTAATAGTTATATGGCATGGTACTGGGGTACTGTACTGCTTCCCAAGTACAGCAGCTCACTGAGGAATTATTAATGGGAAAAAACGTGCGATTCAAACAAAATTTCTTGTGCACAAAGCAGGAACAAGGAGCGACTCAACTACCAAAGCAAAAAAGTTTCAGGCCTTTTGATATTTGAGCCAAAGAGCAGTATATGTAATAGGACCTCTTACTGAAAACCAATCATTTCACATAAATAAAAAGATGCCATCTTCTGCAAACATGCATAGACTATGTGGGGATCTTGCCATGCATAGGACATCACCAACAGGTGTAGGCACAGGAACAGCTCATCCAAAAATTAACTGGCTTGAAAGAAAGGGGCGGCATTTTCCATGTGACTGCTGAACACAGCCCCATGCTACATAAAAGCACCAATAAAGGTTGAATTCTTAAATAGAATCTTATGATCATTGAGCAGTACTGATATTATTTTCCATATCTCAATAGCTACTATATATATCCTCTGTCTGATGGTACCATGAAATGTGCAAAACGTCAATCCTGGCTATAAAATAATATTGTGGTGGTGTGTACATTTTTGCCACAAAAGTTAAACAAACGTTATCTGGAATGGTACACTGGCATAAATTTCTGCTATTGCAAGGTCTTTTGGTATTGCTTACATTTTATATTTATATATATATTCTAGATTAAGGGGTCTTTCTGTAATTTGAATTAGATGCCTTAAAGGAATAGTTCAGTGTGCAAATAAAAACTGGGAAACTAGATAGGCTGTGCAAAATAAAAAATGTTTCTAATATAGTTAGCTAGCCAAAAATGTAATGTATAAAGGCTGGAGTGACTGGATGTCTAATAAAACAGCCAGAATCCAACTTCCTGCTTTTCAGCTCTATAACTCTGAGCTAGTCAGCGACTTGAAGGGGGGCCACATGGTACATTTCTGTTCAGTGAGTTTGCAATTGATCTTCAGCATTCAGCTCAGATTCAAAAGCAACAGATATGACCCATGTGGCCCCTCCTCAAGTCTCTGATTGGTTACTGCCTGGTAGCCAGGGTAACCAGTCAGTGTGAACCAAGAGAGCTGAAAAGCAGGAAGTAGTGTTCAGACTGACATGTTATACATCAAATCACTCCAGCCTTTATACATTACATTTTTGCCTAACTAACAATATTAGAAACATTTTTTATTTTGCACAGACTATCTATTTACCCAGTTTTTATTTTTTTTTTCCTTTAAGGTTACTAAAAAATCATTTAAGCATGAATTAAACCCATTAGGATTATTTTGCCTTCAATAAGGATTAATTACAACTTAGTTAGGATCAAGAACAGTGGACTGTATTATTACAGAGAAAAGGGAAATCATTTTTAATAAATTGTAATTATTTGATTAAAATGGAGTCTATGGGAGACGGCCATCGCATAATTCAGAGCTTTCTGGATAACTGGTTTCCGGATAATGGATCCCGTACCTGTCTCTATTTTCATATACTCTGAACGTGGCTCAAGTACATAACTGCTTTTAGAAAAACACAATAAAAAGTAACTGGGCTATCACGCTCTTGGATACAGCCAATCCAAAATGGAATTGGTAAGCTTATGAGCTGTAAACCCAGAAAAAAAACAGTGTTTAAGGGCCCTTAATGTGAAATATACACAGTTTTACACTAAACTATATTATTTTATGTCTTAATTTTCTCACTCATCGTTAGCATTTAAACTAAAGGTATATTTCTCACCATTGCATCCACAGATTTAATTTGTTCAGTACGTCAAATTGGCCTAACTTGCTGAATCTTTAGATGAAAGCCAATCAAGGAACTGTATTGAGCCTGTGAATATGTGTTATTAATAGAATTGTTAACAATTGCACCTAATTGTACATCTGCAACATACTCTGCTCACGCATCTTTCCTTGTAAATGTATTAAGCGCTTAAATGCAGAAGGTTGAATTGGCTTGGTGATAATACAGATTTTTAAATGTCTGTGTATGTGAAATGAAGCAGAATATAATTATTGATTGATGTTCACTACATATTTACTGTAACAGTTTTAAGTTTGAATTGTGGTGTATGGAGTTATCTCCATAACAGCCAAATAGTAGGCTTTCTAAATGGGAGAAGTCATCCAGGATGGGAGTTGCTGCAGCCGTAGCCCGAGTCCCTTGTTGCCAGTCATATTAGACTCTCTCTCTGTAAAGCAGTTATCTTCTACCCATCCCTCCTCCCCATTTGTACCTCTTTCTCATCTTAGCGCCAAGTAATTTTTTGTCATGCAACTTGAAAATCACTGGAGGGAAGAATATCACCATAACAACTGCAGGAATGATCTTGTGGAATGTGTCTAGTGTCACTGAAATAACCTGAATATGTGCTCCAGATGTGTCCGCTGTCACGGAAGAAAGTAAACACGGCTGATGGACAACGTATGACTGGATGGCCTCATGGGTGACTCCAGAGAATTGGGATGGTGGAGAAGGAGGGGGCATGGAATGGGAGGGAGGGTGAGAGTCTTTGAGCAAGAAAGAGGAAAATAAAGATGGAAAGAAGGCAGGGATTTGGAGTCAAGGGCCAGGCATGAGTCACCCTGTGAACCTGTGCAGCCTGGCAGGCTTAGTGAGGTGATAACTGGGCCTGATTGTTCCTTGTATGTCCCCCTCCTACGTGTGGCCTCTGAGGGACTTCTACAAACCTCCGTGAATTTCCATCTGGCACAGTTCTGAGAGCTCTTGGGAGCATAATGAAATATGAACTTCTGGAGTGAAAGAAGAAAAAAAAGAGAGGAAGAAGGGATTACATGAAGTGTGCTGCCTGATTTATAATCTGCCCTGCTCTGTAATCCTGACACTATTTTGTTTTAAAAGCCAATGTTTGTTTATATATAAACAGTAGATTTTAAATATTCTGACCTGTCTGGGTATATACTTGAAAGCAGCAGATGCTATCCGTTCTTTACTTTAGGGGAAAAACAGGACAGATACTATCATTTCTTTACTTTAGGGGAAAAACAGCAGGGGAAGTGATATTCATATTAAAAGTAGACATAGGGGCACATTTACTAAGCTCGAGTGAAGGATTCGAAGTAAATAAAAACTTCGAATTTTGACGTTTTTTTGGGGGTACTTTGACCATCGAATAGGCTACTTCGACCTTCGACTCCGACTTTGAATCAAACGATTCGAACTAAAAATCGTTCGACTATTCGACCATTTGATAATCAAAGTACTGTCTCTTCGCCACTTCGCCAGTTAAAACCTACCGAGCACCATCCCCATAAGCTTTCTAAGCAATTTCTGATTGAAGGAAAATCTTTCGATCAATTGATTAAAATCCTTCGAATCGTTCCATTCGAAGGATTTAATCGTTCGATAGAACGATTTTTCCTTCGATCGTTCGACTAAAGTATTTGCGTTAAACCCTTCGACTTCGATAATCGAAGTCAAAGGATTTTACTTCGATGGTCGAATATCGAGGGTTAATTAACCCTCGATATTCGACCCTTAGTAAATGTGCCCCATAGTGTATATGAGCAAATATATATCCACAGAGGCCCAAAAGGCCAGGTTTTGTGTAATTTTGTGGAATTATACTGATTTATTTGGGCCTTTTGGTAACGAGGTTATAAATAAAGTTATACAATTATAAAAAAGTTATGGTTACTCTTCTGCTTGTACAAGAGATATCAGTGGTTAAATCCCCTTCCATTCCATTCCATCTCACAGAGCAGCAGCCCATTCATGGCTGAGATTCTAGCTAACTGAACAGTCTAACTACAGTGGTCAGTTACCCTATCTGTAACCCTCTCTTTATAAAGTTTCTAAAAGGCAAAGGAGACAACTTCACAGCGATATATGAATTTAGAAAAGAAAACAAAGCCTCTTCAGAACAAATTAGACATTTATAAAGGGAAATGTATATATGCTATTATCCTTCCAACTCTCTGTAAGGCTGCTGCACCAAGCCAATAAATGATATGCATAAATACAAGCGAACCAAAAACAAAGCTATTTGTCAAAGCATACTAGAAAAGCAATGAAAGTGTGTTTACATGTTTTTAAACATAATGATTAATTTTTAAATGTGATTATATCGAATCATACATAGCAATGTGATTAATTGCATGTCTGTAAGGATGATTGTCATTGCAACAATAAAATTATGCACCAAAGAGCTGAAATTACAATTAATACAAAAGAAAATGGTTTGTTGCAGTTAAGTCACATACTGTCACAAAACCGGCACAGCAACTGCTTATTATTGTTGTTTTTATTATATCTGTTTTACTGGCAATACACACGACAATGTGTATAGGCAAATACTGTACACAGAAAAATAAATGGGTGGTAGAAAAGGGCATATTAGTTAAGAAGTCTTTGGGCCATATTAAAAAACATTTTTTTAAAGCGGTGTAGAAATATTTCTATAAATGCCATTGCTGTGTAAAAGCCAGAATATTTAAAAACCCTTGTACAGGTATGGGACCTGTTATCAAGAATGCTCAGTACCTTGGGTTTTCTGAATAATGGATCTTTCCATAATTCGGATCTTCATACATTAAGGGGCAGATTCACTAAGGGTCGAATTTCGAAGTTAAAAATACTTCGAAATTCGACCCTCGAATTGAAATCCTTTGACTTCGAATATCGAAGTCGAAGGATTTAGCGCTAATCCTGCGATCAATCGATCGAAGGATTTTTTCGTTCGATCGAATGATTAAATCCTTCGAATCGAACAATTCGAACGATTTTAATCCAACAATCGAAGGAAAATCCTTCGATCAAAAAAAGGTTAGCAAACCTATGGGGACCTTCCCCATAGGCTAACATTGACTTCGGTAGCTTTTAGCTGCCGAAGTAGGGGGTCGAAGTTTTTTTTAAAGGGAAAGTACTTCGACTATCGAATGGTCGAATAGTCGAACGATTTTTACTTCGATTCGTTCGATTTCGTTCGAATTCGAACGAATTTAACCAATTCGATGGTCGAAGTACCCAAAAAATACTTCGAAATTCGAACTTTTTTCATTCGAATCCTTCACTCGAGCTTAGTGAATCGACCCCTTAGTCTACTGGAAAATCATGTAAACATTAAATAATCCCAATAGGCTGGTTTAATTTCCAATAAGGATTAATTATGTCTTCGTTTGGATCAAGTACAAGGTACTTTTTTCATTATTACAGAGAAATCATTTTTAATAATGTGAATTATTTGGATAAAATAGAGCTCTCTGGATAAAGGGTTTCTGGATAATGGATCCCATACCTGTGGTGACTTTGGACTTTATGATGTGAACTTTTATATGTTGTAAAGAATCAACTGCATATAGAGGAAGAAGTGCGTCTGACATGGAGAAGTTTCCAAAAGGAGACAAACTATGCTTTATTCCATTAAACAAAGCCAAGGGTCCTTTGCTTCACCAGGCAGCACCGAAATATATCATGACAGTCTTCCCTATCTGACCTCATAGGGGTATATTTATCAAAAAGTGAATTTAGAGATCGCCACAGTCCTCTAGAGTGAAATTCCCCCACTCTCCATTCATTTCTATGGGATTTTTAAAATAGTATTTATCAATGGGTGAAAGTGAAAGTTCATCCTTTGATAAATAACTCTTTTAAAGGAGAAGGAAACCTAGTCGGCGCAAAAACCCTCCCACCCTCCCCTGTGTTGCTTCCCCTCCCTCCTCCCCCCTGGCCTACTTGTCCCGCTGGGCAAATGCCCCTAACTTGTTACTTACCCTTCTGCACAGGTCCAGTCTATGGAGTTCACCGACGCCATCTTCTTCCAAGCGATCTTCTTCCTGCTTTGACCGGCGCATGCGCAGTAGGAGCATTTCGCCGGTACGAGGGTTTTTGCGCCGACTGGGGTTCCTTCTCCTTTAAAATCCCATAGAAATGAATAGAGAGTGGCGGAATTTCCCTCTAGAGGACTGTGGCGAGTATGTGTGGGATGATACGAAACACGTTAGGGAAAATGTCTGGTTAATAAATCCGTTTTACATCACTGATCTGTCGAGTGTCCAACACAAGGATATTGTATGGGTTGTGAAAACCTCCAAAAGCTGCAGGTTCGGGGCATCTCACCCGGACCAGAGACCAGGAGCAGTGAGTGACCTGTACATTTTGAATGCACATTATCTTGAATTAAGCGATAGGTTCGGGGCATTTGCACCTGGACCCACCCAGTAAAAGGGTGAGAATCAAGCCTGCATAATATTATTTATTTGTTTTCTTCAATGATCTGCAATAGGAATCACATCTGCCTGCCATTGTTCATATCATTATAGCAGGTGATGCCCACTTATCCTGATTATCTTGCTAGGAGTAAACCTTATAGCAATGCAAACTGATTGTTGCAAGCTAGAATTCACATGAGCAGCAAAAGGTTTATGGGCTTACTCCTCGCAAGATCATAAGTAGGAGGTGTGTAGAGGTCTGTTACTCTTTAGGATATACTCAGACCTAATCTTTCTCCAAAGGTGTTAGAACACTGGTAGTGAAAACACAAATACCACCCAATGCTACCCTGTTTTTCATCCATAACACAGGACCAAACATTCCCAATACATGCTACACTGTATATACAAGTAACCCAATATAAAGATATGCATGGAAGATGGTTATCAGTAGCATTAATGAAATCAGCAGCTGCTGGGATTAACATATTAAAAATAAATCCTCTATGAAAAAATAGTGGAATACGAAATGCTTCTCTGAATTGTGCGGCCATCTTGTTTTATGTTAGGACTGTCTTGCTATGCTTACACAAGTTTAGGAAGTATTTGGTGTAAGCGTGAAATGTAGCAGCCAGAGGCAGTTAGCACACAAGCAGACCTATAGCTCAGTGATTCTTATCCCATTAACTGTGAGAAAAACTGCTGCCATGAGACCAAGGAGCGTGTAAAATGCTCAGTGGATGATCAGAAGCTACGAGAGGCTGCATGCTAGTAAATAAACACCCAGCTGGTGACAGATGCTTATGCTCTGTCACTTTATAAATATGACGGCTCATGGCCTGCGGCTGCGTTGCCCAGAGTGTAGAAAAGTGGCCTTATGAATCAGCAGAGGAATGCCCTGCTCATCTGTCTAAGCTTGCCCTGTAATCTTAAAGCCTGGGCTTTGGCTCTGCTATGAAAAGCACAAATTATATTTATGCAGGGGAATACTGTAGGTGTTCTGAGGAAATGTTTCCTTTTTTAAAAGTCAGTTGGTTTAAATGATTGCTCTTTTAAAATATAAAGAAAGTAGTTACACCCTATAATTGAACAATCACCTTTTCCCTTTCAGTTTTTGCCAAGGATTCTCGTTTTAGCTTGCCTGCCAAGACAGACATCGCGGCCCCAGACAGCACAACTGACTGCAGAACATGCTGTCTTCACACGTAAGATGCATGGCAGGTGAGATCTATAGATATAAATACTGTATCTGTGTCATGAGATGTAAAGCAGAACTCCAACTCCAACTATCTCATGGCCAAAAGTATTTTATCAACAGCTGCCCAGCCTGGCTAAATTCAGTTCTTAAATTAAAATGAGGCTAATGTGACCTATGCCACTACCCCCCATGCATATATCTCTTCCTCTATCCCTTCCAAGTACAGCGTATTCCACATTCTGCTCACTACACTTATGCAGCTTTTTATGTGAATTTTTAATTGTGGCAGCCTCACAGCAACTTCTCAGCTTTTTTAAATAGCTGACTTTATACACAGTAATTTGCAGTGTAAGAAACAGCTCAGGAAATGTCTGCCCCCCTTTTTTTACACCACTTTATAAATATGCCCATAGAGTGCATATTTGTAGTAGAGAGGCTATAAGGTAGACAGATAAGTAAGACCAGCATGTAGCTGCCAGACTTTGTGCCAACCCTACAAATGTTCCACAGTAAGAGACTTTGTGCCACAAATGAAAGGTGGGAGCAAAGAGGGGTGCTTTCCTTTTTCTATCTATTAGTGTTACTGTCTCAGGAAAAAGGGACAGAGCAATACAGTTATACAGTAATGTGCTGCTGTCAACCTGCTTTCTAAGCATGCAAATGCACCTACTCAGCCTTGTATTCTTTTGTAGGTGCAACTTTAAAGCTCTGAAATGGCGAAAAAAGACATTTAGCATACAGTGACATCATTCACAGCTTGCACCCATAAGTGTGCCCATCTAGCCTGTTCTGATTTATAACTTACAAGTGCATGTACTGGCGCAAGGGAACCCTTGTTGAACTGAAATAACATCAATTGCTATAATTTGCATTCGGATGTAAGCAAAGGTGGCGATACAGTACATAGGCCAACCTACAATATGCAGTGTTCCAAAAGACTCGACTCGACCTTGTACACTGCACTTTGGCTGACCAAGGGAAAATTTTCCTTCAGGAAAATCCACCATGATCATAGTATTATTGGTATAAACAGTGCCACAATTTGCCATACATGCCTAGAATGTCAAGGGGGCAAATTAACTAAATTGCCAGAAATCCCATCTGTAGGGACATCACCAATTTACTAACAGGAGTAGAGGACAAATTGCTAGTGAAAGAGATCGATGCTTCTCCCTATTGCCAGATTAATTGTCACTCAGGGGAACTACTCACTCAAGTGCGAACTATTCATTCAAGTGTGAATTTTACAGAACGTTACCTCTTTCACCAGAGTTTCCTTTGCCACCTTAGACCTCGAGAACTGATAAGATAAAGCTTCAACCTCTCAATCGTATGTCTGTATGAAATCATCATATTCTGTATGAAAGTAATAAAAGTTCTAAAAAACACTGGGGTTTTTTTCTTATTTTAAAGAGGGATTGCCTTCAGAAGTTCTAACTATTAAAGATTTTTGTGTTTTGATTTTTTTAAACCAATTTAAGGAGCATGCCACATTTGTTTTAGGGTGGGCTCATGTCTAGGGCATTAGAGGATCTCTTTTGTCTTTATTTGCTTCCTTGGACATGTGTAATAATAAGTGGCCATTTTAAGAATTTGCACCAACATTTCTAATAAAGACAAATATACAACCTATACGTACCCGCCCTATTCAAATTGACCTAAGCGTAGGAGTACTAACAAAGTTTTGTGTGGCATAAATGACTGCTAGTGAAAGTTCGTTATGAAATGCTCGCACTGACGAATTAGTGCTAGTGAATCTTCACCAGCATTCGGCTACAGCATTTTAATGAATTAGCATAGTGGTAGCGAATTTACACCTGACGAAGTGGCGCAAAGTGTGACAGCCTTAACAGCCAAAACTTTGCGAGCATTTCATAACGAACTTTCGCTAGCAGTCATTGCTGCAAGGAGTATGGTTAAAATAGAAAAAACTGACCAGCCAAATATGGGCATGTATGCCCAGCTTAATGCAATTCTTTTAAAATCAAAAAGTCTAACTAAAGTCGCAACATATCAAATAAAGCAATTCTGTTGTGTGATCTAATTTTGTTTCCAGCCAGAGCAACTAAAATTTAACCAACCTTGCTGATGAGAAGGCAGCAGAAAGAGTTGCGTACAGTAGAATAAAGTTCAGTGTTATTGAATACACAAGTCTCTTCCTATCATTACTGCTATGCTGCTGTTTCTGTTTGCCAGTCGTTATTTCTCTATGCAATGTACTTTTGCCTCTATCAAATGTCGTTAATTTTTCCTTGCTAGGCTTATTCTATATGGCTGCATTACACTTAGAGACCATGCTGTATAGTTAACAGAGAGTCTCCACACAGCACTGTCAAGAATTCTCAATTTTGCCTGGGTGCAAGAAGGTAAGCCCCAAATAACTTAAAAAGGCAAAGCACAAACACATGAGTTGCAATTAGTGAGGGTCAGGAACTCACTGTGGTATTCATTTATTTCTTTAAACTGTCTAGAATTCATTAAGGCTTCCTTTAAGGCAAATCTTTTAACATTGCACCCTGCCTCGCATTTAGCATCTGCCAATCTGCACCTCTCTCATGAATACAGTGCTGTCTGAGTTTATCTGCTCTGTATTCATGAGGTTCAATATCAATATGTGTGTCTACTATTCAGATGTGCAAACTGGGGTGCATCATCTGGTGCAATGTACAATAGTAGAGCCCTGTGGTCACCCCCAGACTACTGCAGGTGATGAGTAAAGGGCTGCCTTGCACCAAACTGGAATGAAAAATACAGTGATTGGTAAACAGATTAATACAATACACTAGTGCTTTAATGCAAAGTTAATAAAACATATATATTTTGAATAAGAATCAGTTTTTTGGAGTTGAAATCTGTCCTTATACAGTAGCATGAACACAATTCAGCCAGGAATAACCTGTAGAACTGTGATGTCATCAGCTATGTGCTTACTGATATCACTTGACATGACTATGACATGACTAACTGAAACCTATGTATTATTAAAAAATTAGGTTTTGGATGTCCTTGGTGACTTTTAATATAGAGATTATTGTACCACCTACTATTATTTATCAGGCTATTAGAAGGAGAGAAGTAGACCAGCTGACCCGTAACCCGACTTGCCATCCAATATGCCCACCTCCCCAGAACCACTACACAACCTGGACAGCTAATAGTTAATTCACCTTCTGACCAGGAACCTGCGAAACTGGAAGTGCTGTCATTATGGACCGGAAGTGATGTCACTCCAGCACCAGATCAGCAGGGTAAGTGGACATAATCTTGCCAAAACCACAGGGGAGGGATCACTCCCACTCCTTATCTTTCATAAAGATCACAAAACTTACAAGATATTAGGCTAAGGACATATGAATGTGAATAAAATATTTTGCAACCCAGAATCCAGAGGTATTGGTATGGATAGGCTGTTAAAGTGATACAGACACTAAAAAATTAGTATTCAAAATATTAATGTACATCAAAAGTTACCTATAGCTCATGTTGTTCGTTTTTCACTTATAGGGCTACTTTTGTAAGTAATTGTTACTTGAAGTTCCTAAACCAGACTGTTTTGCCAGTCCGAGTGTCCCTTCTCAATATTTCAGTTAGAGTTTCTAATGCTAACGGACTACTGCTGCACAAATATGGCAGCCCCCTCATAGAGGAATATGGGGGATCAGATGGGTAATGTACAAGCATCTGTAAATACTTTTATGGCAAGATTATAGATAGCATGCAAAGACAATATCATGATAGAGGTAAAAAAAAGGTTTAATTTCTGGTGTCAGTATCTCTTTAAGGGGTATGCTGTCTGCTTCTATGAACGTGCTGTCAGGTTACTGAGGGACATGTTTACAGATTATGTCTTTAATGGCTGCACAGCGATGTTGACCAGCACCATTATGGACAGTGCTCTCATACCTCACTCTTACAGCAACAACTGTTGTAAAGCCATGTGATTGCTGCTTGTGTCTATCTGTAATTGTGTCCGCTTTGCTATTGGGCCCCTGCGATAGCATCCAAAGTAGAGCTGTATTCAGGCCACTTTAATTATTAACAGCACATTCTGATGTAAGAATATTCAATTTAAAAAGATATATAAAAGATATATATATATATATATATATATATATATATATATATATATATATATATAAAATGTACCCCGTAATATAAAGACATTAGAAATGGTTGAGGAGTTTCAGGACCATACAACGTTTCATGACCATACAACGACTCAAGGCCGAAGACCAGTGATTTTTATGTAGGTTGTGTTACTCCAAGGTGACTTCTTATGTCCTCATATTTTATAAAATCGGAATTTATTTATTTCTATAATATGCAGGTTTCAGTAAACCATGTGACAGATTACAACCAATGACATCACTACGAATGTATAATAACCTATAATATTACTAAGCAATTGTTTTAGGGATATATTTTACATGATATTTATGTCTCTTCTGTTCATTGTATTTATATCCTTATAAATACATAAGATCCTTAAAAAAAACAGTCAACTATATTGCATATTTACCAGTCGTCTAACTGTTAGACAGAGGCACAGAAACCAAAGTGCCTTAATATATATACTATTTGCTGTAGTTGTTTTACAATTTCTCTTTCTATATTCTTACCTGGCCTTTTGCTGTAACATCAGTTTACTTTCTAATCTGACACTATACGGGCAGAGCGCAAATAAATATTTGATAGCAGTTCTGATGACCACCCAGTGACTCCAGATAAATCACAAGAAGAGTAGCAAATGAAGATTACACTGTTTACATGAAGGCCCACTGGGATACATTCCTTTGAAAGAAACGTAGGAACTTCCAGCTAATAAACAGACAGGGGATCAATGACCTACTCACCATATGTGTAAATGTTTCTGGCATACTGTATGTAAATGAAATAATTTATTCTCAGATAAGAAGTAGATGATTAGACAGACTACTCAGCACTACACATAAATAATAATTAACAATATTATTATTAACAAATAATAATAATGATGTACAAATTGTGTTTGCTGTGTTGCATAAAATTCATACTGCCACTTCCAATGAATAATGCTAAAAGTGGTGACATTTATCAGTCACTTCTAATCAATAATGGCAAAATAAGTTGGACTTCTCTGGTGGTGTTTGGTGAATTAAAGCTGAGAATTATAATTCAACCTGCCAGATGGACATTCTAGTTTAACATGCACAAACAAGGAAATGTATTTTTTGGGCTTGTTCAAGAAATCATCCAAGAAATAGCATAGAATCACCCATCTCAACTACACCTATCAGGGCATTCCAAAACCTCAATACCCTCACTGTTAAGAACATTTTTCATTGATTCAAATGAAAATTCTAAGGGATGGCCTCTGGTGTGTTGATTTCTCTATGGGAAAAACACTGTCTATAATGCCCTATTATGTACTTATAAAGTGTAATCAGAGAAAATATCCCTACCTTGACAGTCTACCCTCATAGGTTAATTCTTCCATCCCTTTAACCATTGTAGTTGCACATCTCGGTACTCTCTCCGGCTCATTTATATCCTTCTAAAAGGGGACCCATCACCCCAAAAAAATATTCCAAATGCTATTTTATCATGCTAGTCAAGCAAAATTAACTTTAATTACACTGTATATATTATTTGAATCTTGTTTCCTTTGGTCTGGAAATTCATAATTATAGTAAGCAGGCAGGAGCCATTTTGTAAACACTGTTATTAAGACAAGCCTTGCATCATCTCAGAATCTTGTTTGTGCACCAGAATGGGGGACCTGACATCCATCCCCATGGAATGGCCACATAAATGAGAACTAGGGGAATATGGGGAGAGCCTTAGGCATAGAGGAGGGGCAGGCAATATTTGATTGACAGCTGAGATTTTTAAATGAGTTTACAACAGCTATGAATGCGTTAATAAAAAAAAAAGAATTTGGATTTCATGTTTAATTTGAAAAGAACTTTTATTGTACACCTTTTTATGTCTGGGTGACAGGTCCACTTTGAAGGAGAATTAAATCCCCCTTGTAATAAAAGCCCCTATTAATTTTCTGTCATCGCCCCCACCCTTCTCCCTCTCCACACTGTGCTTTAGTTAAAAAGAAGCCCCCGAAAAAATTCTGACCTTAAACTGCAGAGTAGTGTAGCGGAGTTCCCGTGCGTTCACTTTTTTTTGGGTCTGAACGCTAATGGGAGCATGCGCAGTTCAAGCTGATTCCTGGCTAGATACAACTGCTCATGCTCCCACAGTCTTCATGGCAGCGAAGAGACCCGAAAGAATGGGAATGTCCAGAAGATGGTGCCTGGGAACTCCACGCACTGCTCTGCAGTTTAACGTCAGAGTTTTTTTCAGGGGCTTCTTTTTGACTAAGGCACGGTGTGGAGAGGGAGGGGGGGCGGTGGCAGAAAGTTAATGGGGGCTTTTATTACAAGGGGGGTTTAGTTCTCCTTTAAGGACTGGAGCCCAAAACTGCTCTGCATACTCAAAATTATGCCTTTAATCCCCAAATCCTTCTGAATTTAGGAGGCCCCAACACACTACCATTAAAAGTATAATTAGCATTTGTATTCATTTATTGACAATTTTTACAAACACCTGGTAACCCCCAGTTCTATATTTGGGATTTTAGGAGTCCTGTCTTCTTACTAATAATAAGAAGCTATGGTCCATGGCTCAGACAAGGTATGCGGTTTTGATAAAACACATTGCACACTGCACATCATTTATTTGAAGGGGGAAAAGCATTGATCTTATTTCATTGCAAGAGTGTTTGGAATTTTTTTGTTGCTTTGGACAAAAAAGGTATAGAGAGATAAAAATCAGAAACACTAGCTGTGGCATTCAGATTTATGTAATTAATTGTTCCTACTTATAAACTTCCATTGGTAGAGAATATACTGACGTGTAGCTTCCTGTTAAGCAGGCACAGACACGGATCACATAATTCCACACATGCTGATACATATAGATCATTGTTTATAGTTCAGTCAATGCTAAAAGCATAGGGACATGTTGAAATGTGCCAACTGTAGGCAAGTAATGCCAAGTTTCTTGGATTAAACTATCAAGTGCTGAAGACACCAGTTATGCACTGAATATTTATCTACAAAAAACTGTTCTCTGTAATGTGTTCCACACTGGATACTTCACAGTAGCCATCTAGATGCCATACTCCATTATTTCATTATAAATCTGGGTTTAGATAAGGTTTCTGTAGGGACCAATTGGGTATCTAGCTTTAAGTCCTCATTTCCCTAGTTGTTGGGTAAATGCCCATGTATCTAGCTTACCAATTGACATATTTGTATAATGGGCCCTTAGGTCTGTGACCACTTCCTGACACATTTTAATAGTGTTTTGTAAGAGGTGGTTCTTCCTCTTTGGCCTTCAGTTGCTGACCCAGCTGTGTGTATTTCAGGAAACCTGGTATTAACAAGACAGCAGGGACCGAATGAAAAGGCTTTAGTCAGTTACAGGTTATATATTGCAATTCATCATACCTTCCACTTAGCATACTGGGTGTTACCATCCAATGTAACTAATACTCTATCCTTCCCTAGCTGGACCTAGCCAAATTAGTGTTACATTTCTTTTTGGGAAACTTAGTAAAGTTATGCCACTTTCAGTATAGACAGGAACAGCACATGGCCAGGATGTGAACATCCACTGGCATCTCTTCCTTGTATATAAGTTATGACTTATGAACACAAGGTCCTCTGGAGCCATCTCCTTAATACAGTACACAAAGAACCACCTATGCTGCTTTAATTGAAAATTCAGTTTAGCATCAAGTTGGATTATCTAAATATTATAGCTTGGTGTTAATTTCCCTTTAAGATAAAGTTATTCAGCTAAACTGAGCGGAAAAAGCGTTTTTTTTTGTTTGAGTCCTCTTGAAAAATGCAAACATTATTAGGTTTATAACACGATTCATTCAGATCACAGTCTAATTAATACAACTATGGGACCAGTCTGGACCAGGAACTGTTGCAAATAAGTGTGGTTTGTTCAACTTCAGCCTACAACTTCTAGCTTGCATGAGATCAGAATGCCTGGTTTACCCTTGACAGGTTCTGTTATGCAGCAGTGGGCTATTGATTAAATGTTTCTTGGATATACAGAAATGTTCACAGGGATATGATACTACCAAGTTAACTTGGCCCTCTAGCATTTTAATGTTCCTGGTCAGTCCCATCTAAATAGATGTTTGTTAAGTTGCAGTCCTTTCAAGTATCAAACTTTGTTCATCTAGAAATAGTATCAGCCACATCACATACTACTCGCTCCCCCCCAATTCTGCATTGACTTTATAAGACTAGTATCTCTGCACCTTAGAAGAAAGGATCACAGACAAGTCACCGTTTTCCTATTTACAGTATGGAACAGCCTGCAAAATGTAGTTATATTGCTTAAAGAGAAATAGAGAGAAAAAAACAGTATTCAGCTTAATAAGGAGCACCTAGAAGACTCATCAATGTGACCAGCCACTCTCCATGGTACACAGCCTAGGAAGAGGTTTCACCATCAAATACAGGGTTTCCATTTCAAATGAACATTGAGATAACAACTCAGCAATTGCTCTGTGGTTGAAAAGACACCATGAAGCTTGTAATTTTGGTAAACACAAGCGGCCAAAGAAAACATCACGTATATTTCACAACATGCTGGCAGCATGAGGAAATTGTGGATTCTAGCATATGCATAGTTATTTCTTAGATATTTTTCACATTCATCAGGGGAATCTATGGTTAGTGCTTTTGTCTGTTAGCAGATATGTTGCTATCATGGGAGCTATGACACTTTTTGTTGTGGGTGGGAACATTGTTTGCTTAAATAAGACTCTATACAATGGTGCTTAGTTTTATTTCAAGCATTCTGCCTAATAGCTTAATAGTAGTAGTAATATGATAGTAAGCCTACAACACAAGAGGTGCTTAAATGCAAAAGTGACATTCTACTCAAAGGATTAACTATATTGCCGAATATCACACCATACAGAACTTCCATGGCAACAAAGGACTCATTTGATGCAATCCATTTAAATATATTCTGGAAAGTAATGCTCATTTCGTCACCTAGGTGTATGTAATAGCAGTGTAGTGACTCATACCAACCAAACAGCAATTAGCTGTGGCTAAAGATAATGGTCCAAATATGCAGCCATAGTAATACAGGATTGAATGGCATTACTAAAAAAAAAAAACCCAGTAATGGGTCTTGGCATTTAGACTGGGAGTGGTGAGGGGAGATGAAAAGGTCTGACCACAAACACCTTTCTAAGCATAAGAGTATGCTTTATTTAATCTGGACGTGTGTCTCACCATATGAATTTGTGACTGGAAAGTACAAATTGACTGGTACTGGTATTCCCTTGTTCACGTGTAATTCTACAGATAGGCTTAGAGAATATGACTTAATTTATCTTTACCACTGTGCAACTTTCAGGTACTAAATAATGAGCTCCAGTAGCACCACAATAAAACTAAGAAATTCCCAGAAACCATGTTGTCAAGCTGAAAACAATTCAGACTGAGATCAAATACTACTGACTGTTTTATTTTTTTATACAGTTATGAATAGGATCACAAGAACACGGACTGGAACTCACCATCTTTCCAAGGTGGTTGAGAATTAAGATATTTGTTCTTTATTAATACAAAACTAAAATATCTGCACTATATATTATTGGGATGACTATTTCCTATAGGTTTGGGAAAAAAACACCAAAGCAAAATATAAAGGTAATTTCCTTAAACCCCGGACTAAAATGTGAAGCATTTAACAGATGTAAAAGTAGTGCTTAGTGGACTTCTCTCCGGGTGGGGCTGCTTTCTGCACCTTATGCTAGATTTTTAAAAAATGGGGAAGGTGCAAAATGCAGCATCAGTGAGTGCAAAGCAGCCTTGTCATAACACAGCCGATAACTACAAGCCTGATGCTTATGAACAGGGATGGATGGGGATAGGTAGAGGGCAAGTGGGTGGGGTGGCTATTTGCCTATTCCCCACCTGACCCTTGTGAATACAGAGTTGCCAAACATAGACAGTGATGTATTCATGAGGCAAAAAAAAGTGTAGTCATTACAGGGACAAAATATACAATAGGATCCACGCATTACAGGAATGGCCAACATGGAACACAGAACTACTGTACAAAAGTTTTATTGTGCAAAGCCAGACACCATATATCTTTAAAATGTTCTTCTGTTGAGGACTTAAAACAGTGATATACTACCCAAAAATGTCACATATTACATTTCTTATTTTGCTGGAAAATGTTGAGGATGTCACATAAAAAGTGTAGCTCCCACACATGGTTATTAAATTAAACATTTAAACATAGCACTAAATAATAACAGCATTTTGGAGCACACTTTAGTGGTATCTCTCGAGTGCACTGATACATTTGGCATTTTTGTGCCTGTAAATAAAATGACCAGACTACGCTTTACCAGACCTTCCTTCCCAATCACAGAAATAGCAAGGTAACCTTAGAAAGCATACAGTTCCAAAACGCATATTTCAAACTGTCCTAACTTGGAAAAGAAATGCATGTGAAAGTCACAGAAGACTATACATGATCTTATTTGGTAATATTGTAGTTACCCATAACAATGAACTCTACAATTTCTTTCATTATTCTGTTTCTGGCTTGTCAGTGCTAATTGCTGATTTCTTTACTATGGCTCAATATACTTGGACAAGTTGGCTCTAGAAAGGCTAGAATTTTCCACATAATTGATTGAACACTGGTCTTAAACATACTGTATTAGCTATCCACATACCATAGAACAGAGTGGAAACCAGTAAGTTGCAGGTATGATAGCAACCAAAATAGATGACTAACAAGAAGCAAAATACAAACCTATAGCACCAGTGAGCTTCATCGAATATTGCTGTGATTAAAGATGTCCTTGCTGGACTTCAACCATGAGATCAACAACCACTTTTCACTCCTCTATATGACATCCCCTTGTCTCTGGGTACCCAGGAACAAAACATTACGTTAAGCTCAGTGCTGTGATTTAAGAAGGACATTATTGAGTAACCGTGCCTATAAAAATCTAATTCCTTTAGATATGTTACACCTTTAGTACTGAGAAAGAAGGTTTTTGTTGCATTTTCTCATCCATTTACAAGTAAAAAATCAATGGATGCATGCAGGAAAATACATAGAAATGTAACCCAAATCCAGTAGCTTACAACATAATTTATACATAATTTATCTTAGATACCTGTAAACAAAGTAGGTATTAAAAGTGTACATGCAGTACAACTGAGCACTGATCAATATGTCACAAGGGGCCCAGAGCAAAAATTCTGAACCGAGATTGGTCCAGCTAGTTGCTGCTATTAGTTATTAAAATAAGGCACAATTTTTGTCAATATTACTATATACTGTAACATAGACAGAAAGTGTATCATATGATGTGGAGGCAACACAAGTTGACTTCACTGCATCTTACCATATATTATACAAGTATACTGTATATGATTACTTCCTCATAGACAGTTTTTATTGGGACATATCCATCTTGGGGTAGAAGAGTGGGTGTTCTAGACTAGCCCCGCATGTGTCAAGTAAAACTGATGTTTAAGGGGGAGGGGTGAGTCAAAAATATTTCTCTTGGTACCCATGAGGGAGGATGTAGTGAAAAGTGTAACCTGAGTGAGTAGGTCTTATGATTTGACCATGTGGACATGGACTTGGTGGATTTTCTGTTTAGATTCTCTAGGGGCACAAGCTATTGATGCTATCTAATGGACAGCATTTAATTCTGAGGAGTGAAAACAGGGTCTTCCTTATTTATTTTCTAGAGTTGTAGAACTATTTGCCTTCTTCTACTGACTATTCCAGCTTTCAAATGGGGGTCATTGACCCCCTACGACAAAACAAATGCTCTGTAAGGTAATACATTTATTGTTACGTTTTATTCTCTTTAGGACCTCTCATATTCATATTCCAGTCTCAAATAAGTGCATGGTAGCTAGGGTAGTTTGGACCCTATACTGGATAGCTGATGAATTAAAAGCTAAATAGCTCAAACATCACAAATAATAAAAAATGAAAACCAACTGCAAGTTATCTCAGAAAAGCACTCTTTTTATCATACTAAAAGATAACCCAAAGCTGAACAATAAAGGTGAACAACAGTACATTGCTCACACTTGAGTGTAGAGAAGTATAAACAGTGCTCTGCACAAAACAAGCCATAAACAATTACATAAGAATAAATGTTGAACAAAAAGCAATTGCAATACATCAAATAAATCTTTAATATTTACTTGTGTTATGGCAGCAACTTATTTTTGAGCATTAACACAATGGCTGTGATAGCATATTAGAAATCAAATAGAATATAAAGAGGACGGGTAATTCTAAAAAAAACAAAAATGACAACTCAAATTCTCTGAATCTTGTAGTAACTGAATTCTCTAATGAAAAAAAAGCAGGACTGAAAATAAAGTCTTCAATCTCTTTACAAAGTATTATCTTACTAGGTCACCGAGGGTCAGTAAACGCTGATTAAAATATTATTTTTTATTTTTATGACATCATGGCATGAAAATAAATACAGGGCACCAAAGAAAAAAATGAAGAAAGTCCCAGTTTGATAATAAAGTCACACATTTAGTATTATTGCATGCAGCTGCATTGCAATAAAATATAAGTGGATTTTTAGACTTCTGTGGTTCAAAATGTTTATGTTTAACTCTTTCTAGAAGTGTGTGCTTTCCAGAAGCTGAAGGAAGAAGCTATTTACAATTTTAAACCTTGAGACAGGGACATTACAGGTTTGTAATAAAAGGAACAAAGTTTTGCTCAGAAGCTGTTTTTGCTTTTAAACAGGTGCTTCCTGCTGATTGGTTGCTATGGGTTACTGCACCTGGGCAAACGTAGTGACTTTTAATACATAAGCCCATTCGTGCATACTGTATGTATATCTTTATTCAGGATCAATATCAGTAATGAAAAAATAGAATGTGTGATGGAATATAATAAAAGTTCTTAAAGGGCATCTATAGATGGAAAACATATGTTCACATAATGCAAAGCAAAACCACTTTGTAATGTATACAGTATATGCATTATTTACTTTTCTATTTCATTTTTAAAATAAAATACCCCCCCCCCCCCCACACACATACACACACACAGGTTAAACAAGGAGTTCCAATTCCCTTACTCATATCTATTTCATCTGAACTGATTAGGGGCGTGAGCCAATTGCAGTGACAGAAACACCTACTTCCCATTGGTGCAGTAAACAGAAACTGGTCCTCACTAGCACTGATCCTCTGCTTTATTATATATATATATATATATATATATATGGGATTCATTATCGGAAACCCGTTATCCAGAAAGCTATGAATGACAGAAAGGCTGTCTCTGGCTAGACTCAATTTTATCCCAATCATTTCATTTTCTCTGTAATAATAAAATAGTATTTCGTACTTGATTGAAACTGAGATATAATTAATGGTTAAAAAGATCCATTATCTGGAAAACTCAAAGTCCAATAACTGTATAATTATATAGCAGTTGCCAGCTCCATGTTGTAGCTCTCACCCTTTCCAGCTATATAGTCAGATAAACCCAGTGGTGGCCAATAAAAGGGCAACCATGTTTGGGAGTTTTAAGCTTGAAGAAGTTGCAGGTAAAACGTATTCCCTGTGTTAAATGTATAAGTATAATTCTTAATGAATCAGATGAAAGTTGAGTGTATGAATGGCCATACCAGGGATCTCCGGGTTGGAGCATTCACTAATAAAGTCAGCTGCTTGGGTACTGGTTATATCAAAATACAAGTTATACAACTATGAACCACACTCACAGGGCTTGATAAGGTGACTCACTTCCTAAAGAAGGCTTGCGTACAGGAGCCGAAACGTCGGAATAAATACCAATTTTTCTTTGCAGAAAAATACGAGAGATCAGATCCTATATATACACACACACACACACACACACACATACACTAGCCTGGGCCATGCTGGTTTTTAGCACCACTCACAACAACAGCTCACAGTCTATTTTGTCTTGACCAATACCAGCACTAGGATCTAATGCACCATAACCTTTGGTTCTGTACATAACCTCATTGCAAACACTGCATGCTTTTAAAAACTGTGTTAAATCAGCTTCATGGCAGAAGAAGAGGTCATCCTCTGTCTGATGTCACTGACCACAATTTTCCAGAGATAAACAAGCTGTCAGATTGTTGAGAAGCGTAGACTATAAGAAATGCAGAGCGTAATAAATTCATAAAAAAGTTCCACACATCTCTGTTATTTGTGTTATGGACACCAATGTTATGGTCTTTAACCCTTCAAACTTTGGAGCTAGCTTTCATTGTCTTAATTTCAACTTTCTTTTTAGTAATAAACCCATTTATAGCTGCCTTCCTATGTAGCTAATAATGCCAGCAAGTTATACACTAGATTACACATCTATATATCGGCCGACTTATATTTATTCTAACTTAACATATAATATTATTGATAAAAGAAGCTGTGGAAAATTCTATTGACCAAGGAATGCATTAGACATGAATCTGTCATCTACACAGGCCACACACCCCCTTGTGATCAGCTTGAGCTTCCCAACCAGGTAAGTACTTTGCAATCTTTCCAAAAAGCAGATCTAAAGAATGTCCAGCTTTAATTGAAAGAGTAATAATCAATTCTCACATGGGCACATTTACAAACGTGTGACTTCACGCAACTACATCAGACGTTATTTTGTGGCGAATACAAGTATTCATCAAAATGTGCAATTATGTCTCGGCAAAAGAACTTTGGCGTACTTTTGTCAGCGATGATTCGTTTGTGCGAAAATTTTCTCTAGCATTACTTTCTTCCTAACAAAACTTTGTTAACTTACTTACGCTTCAGTCAATTTAAATAAAGGTCATATGTATGTATTTATTAATGATGTTGGTGAAATTGCTGGAAGTGGCCACTTTTTAAATATGTCCAAGGAAGCAAGAAGAAGACAGAAATCATCTATTGTCCTAGACCAAGGCCATGAGCCTACCCTAAAACAAATGTTACATGAGCTTCAAATGTTAATGTTGGAATACAGGATATTATGTCAGTGACATAATAATTTTGAGGATGTAACTTCAATGTATTAATTCACCAGTCAGATTTTGGTGAAACGGGTACTGAATTGAAAATTTATTTTTTATTATCGGATTTACGATCTTTTGCCTGAGTGAAAATTCACTTGCGAAACGCACCGAAAGTTCTCCAGCGAAAAGGTAATTTGTTAGAGAAATTTATTAGCCTGCACCTAAGGTTGGGGAAGATATTTTCAGCCAACTGGTGCCCTTTAAAGTGGATTAAAGAGGCATTCAAGCTAAAAATGGCTCTAATGTCCTAGCTTTATCAAACACTCAGAGTGGTTAAAAGAAGAGGATACACATGAGGCATATTTTTACACTGACTTGTGTTAGGTTTTATGTGGGATTACTGGGGGGGGTCATTTACTACCAATTTGCAGAATCAAACACAAAACTTTTTTTTTTTTTCTGATTAGGCTACACAATGAAAAATGTGTGGTTGTGGGGGGGGTCATTTATCCATACAATCTTAATTTTTAGGGGTTTTTTTGTCCCTCGCTTGTATATTCTAGCCTTGTTAGGACTGTAAATACTATTTATGCTGGAGATACAGAACAGGGCTGGTGTTATTTATAGTATGGCTGCAAATGCTAACCCTACCTCCACTTCTTTAAAGACAGTACTCTGATATAAAGCCAAGATAAAATCAGTATAATGGAAGAATCAACTAGCACCAATATTAGCAGGGAGGACTGTGGCCAAAAGAATGATGAATAGCACCAACTTCATTCTTCACGGTCCAGAGAAACATCCATGATGATACTGGAAAAAGACAGCTGGAGTCATGAAATAAGACTAACTGATGGGGAGAGGTTAGGATGGAATAAGTAAATCTGTGTGTCATCTGTGTAGAGATGGCAGAGAAACTTTTCAGCTTTCCCAAGATAAGATGGATAAAGGAAAAACTATGGGGTAGGGTTTGAGCTATCCGGGATGAGACACACACCAATAAAATGTCAGACAGACGTTGGTGAACTTCTGTAACAAAAGCAGCAAATTTAAAAGAGTATTAGAATGGAGCCATGTCCTTTAGCCCTTCCTGACAGGCAGTTTCTGTCTGTTTGTAATTAGTAATAACAACACTACAGGGGCTCAAATAGGGTATGAAAAGACAATATATATATATATATATATATATATATATATATACCTAAACTACAATAAAGGTAATGGCATATGAGTTAATAAAAGTGGGTCCGCTCTTAGCTAATAATGCACTGATAAAACTCCTACGTGTGCCACTGCCCTCCTCCTTATGTATAGTTTATCCTTAGCTATGTCGGAAGCACTCCGTTGTGGATTCCTGGATACGACTTACTTGGTTTGACTCCTGACTACATTGATCGCTGTCTGTCCTTGAATTCTTGCCTGGATTTTGACCATGTTCAGATTTACCCCTGGAGAACTGGACTTTTACCTTCAGCTTTTATTTTACCTTCAGCTTCCTCCTTAGTCCCGACTTCAACCAAATAGACCTGTTAGGCCCTGACAAACTACTAATAGGATATAAAGGCCATACCTCTGACTACAAAAGCACAACTTCAGGAGCATGTTCACATGTTTTTTTCAGCAATAATCATCTAACAAACACTTTAAATGGAAGGTAGCAGGGTGGTATGGAACAAGAATTTTACATGGAAGACAGTGGGGTGGTTTGGGCAATTTCTGCTCCCTTTTACTTGTTTATGAAAAAACAAGCTTAACTATTTTAGTCCAAAAGTAAATGGAGGGTATATGGAGGGTAATTTCTGACATGAATTTCATGCTGATGTGTGCAGCAAAAAGAAAGGGCCGCTACCTGAAGCTGGGAGTCTGGTTCACCTGGACCACACACTCAACCTGGTGAGCTATTTACTCTATCATTCTGGTTCCCTTTGTCTTGCAATGAAGGTCATGCTGCCACTGATAGAGGTACTGTACTTTATCATAACCATAAAGATATGTTATGATAAAAAAGTAAAGCCTAGTTACATTTTCATCCCCCCGTCTGCTAAAATATAGCAAGGGTAATAATGCAAATTTCAAAATGGAACTAGAAAGAAGTAAATGTTTACATCAGAGATGTTTACCATTGCATACAATGAGATACTGATGTGTATTAAAATATGTGGCTACCAGAAGAAAATGAGTTTTAGTTAGTCTCTTAAAAAGCTTAAAAAAAGGAAACAACCATGTATTTAATTTTCCAAAGACAATCTTTTGATGCTTATGACGTGTAGTAGGGGATTCCGTTTTGGCTGCCTGATTAATGTATTTATTTTCATGTTGCTTCCACTAGGCTTGTGGTCAGTTTTTTTGTATTTAGATGCAGTGTTATGAATAAATCTCCTTGCTGTGCATAGTTGTCAGATGAACTCACGACTATATTTAAGCTGGGAAGAAATACATTACTTGTACATTTGAATCCAGTAACAGCTATAGTTTTAGTAATATGGTTCTGTGCTGCAGTAAATGGGAAAATGTGTTTTGCTTTCCTGTAGTGTTTGAGGCTTGCGAAAGAAGAGAAATAAAACCCAGCTGTTTATTGGCTGCAAAAGTGTCAGAACTGGCACACGTTTTGAAAGGGAAAAAATATAAATATAGTTGAAAAAAAAAATAGAAATGCTGTAGTTCATAGTTCTGGACACCGGGTTTCTATTTTGTACAGATTTAATTCAATCGGTCACAGAAATAAAGGAAATTATGTTGGTTTTGCTCCTTTCCATTACATAATCACAAAGGATTTTTAGTGGCAGAAAGTGAGATTTATGGAGGAATCTAACACAGAATTAGGACCTTCCTTAAATTTGAAGCCTGGGATAAAATTCGGTTTATCTTCCAAGGTAATTTCTGGGGCAGCCCTATAGTAAGTCAAGGAAACATTATAACCCAGTAAAAAAAAATCTGGGCCGTAGATATACGGAATAATACTTATACAATACAATATGGTTCTATGAAAAACTGTACATGTAGGGGAACTGTTATTGAAAATGCTTAGGACCTGGGGTTTTCTGGATAATGGATCTTTCCGTAATTTGGCTCTTAATAACATGAGGCGCATTTACTAAAGAACAATTTGTTTTTTTGTTTTTTTACAAATTTTAGCTAAAAAGACAGTTTGCAGCAACATTGCCTATTTACTTAAAGTTTATAAACACATTCGCTAGCAAACTACCTTGTTGCTGAGAACTTTCGCTACGTTTTTTGCTCAGGAGAACAAATGTAAATTGTTTTTCACAAACTGTGAAAAATTCACGTAATTACCCTTTTCACCAAAATCTATTTCTCCAGATTCTACCTGGTGAATAATATAATGAAGCTACATCCTCAACATTATGTCAATGACATCATATGCTGTATTCCAAAAAAGTCCTAAGCAAAAGTCAAAACGCTGGAGGTTATTTTACATATTTAGTGGGATTTTGTTTACAAGTTGTAACTGTTAAAAATATATTTTTCTACACTTTTTTTTAACATTTAAAGCTCATGCCACATTGTTTTAGGGTAGGCTCATGGCCTAGTACAATAGAGGATCTCTGTCTTCATTTTGATTCCTTGGACATTTTTAATAATAATTGACTACTTCCGGCTACAGTATTTCATCATCATTAATAAATACATACATGTGACCTTTATATACCTACTGAATTTAAACTGACATAAGCGTAAGTAAGTGAACGCAGTTTCGCTAGGAAGAAAGTAATGCTAGAGAAAATTATTTGTGAAATTTTCATGCCAACGAATCATTGATGAAAGTACTTCAACGTTCCTTTGCCGATAGATAATTGCAAATTATATCTCATTTGGATCAAGTAAAGGTGCTGTTTTATTATTACAGAGAAAAAGGAAATCATTTGAAAAAATTTGGATTATTTGGATAAAATAGAGTCTATGGGATACAGTCTTTCCATAATTTGGAGCTTTCTGGATAATGGGTTTCCAGATAACAAATCCAATACCTGTATCTTTCCTGTATGCATAAGGAATTTTTTCTTGGAATGTAGGGAAAGATATTGCCTTTGCACTAAATAATGCAAAGTTTCGTTGAGCAACAGGAGATTCAGTATGAAATATTACCTGCTTCTGTAGCTTATTCTAAAGCTGTTACCATTTTAATGGTTCCCTGTTGTCACTAAAAAGATCACAAACCATAAGACAAAAGTAAAACCTTCCTACACCTCTACTTGGTCTCAAGAGCATCTCCCTTCTTCTATACAGTATATCCAACCAGTACAATTCATCTTTTTTCTATGGTATTAATAAACTATTAAAAGTCAAATTTTTTTGGCTTCCCCTGACATAATTAACAACGATTCCGACATCTTTTACCACTTCCACATTGAGCAAAAAAATGTGAAAAAGACATGAACACAGACTGTACGCAGATGAGAGAATAAATTATTCTGTGCAGACTATGTGAGGACAGGCAAGTGTGCTTTCTAACAATACTGCAAAGAGGCCAATATGGAAATGATCCGAAAAGATTCTGTGGTACATGAGGTTTTTGAGACACATAAAGCCACTTCTGGTTGTTCAACAAGAAGAAGTAGGAAATTTAAAGCATTTGTTACTCTTTGCAACTGACTTTAACATTGTTAAGCAATAATTACATATTACTTATTCCCTCCTTTTAGCAGAAACAAGAGGCTAATTCCTCTAATAGTTCCCGATGTCCCGGTAGTTCTAACCTATGGCCTGTGGGAAGGATGTTTTCCCATAGGTCCAAGAGTAGTGTGAATTATCAATGTCCATAGTTTATATAGGCTTGCTGAATCATTTGACCACCTGTGGCAGCCATCAGATCAAGGCTGTCCAGTTGGAGACCCAAGAGGTAGATGGAGCCTGTTGAGGGATATTTCAAAGTGAGTTTTTAAAATAGATTAAAAGTTTGCAAGGTTTTAGATAGCAAGCTTTTAATTCTTGTTGAAAACCTACCTGTGGGGAAAAAACACTTTAAAAATGCATTATGCTGCTTATTGTTGAGAAGTGAGATTAGGAAACTCACGTGGAATTTCTTCAATTTGTTGCCCAAATACAGATGGACAAAGGTAAGTAAATCCTACCCCAGGGGCAGATTTATCAAAATGTGAGTTTAGAGCTAAATAAATAAAAAAAAAGTAAGAATGCACCATTTGATAAATACAGTTGTTTATGAAGCTCTAAACTTGATAAATCTGCCCCTATGTATGTATGTATGTTTTTAAGGCACTTTCATGTCCTGGTGTTACTGTCTCTTTAACTAAATGCACAAGTTGCTTTAGGTAATTTTTACTGTACATATGTTCATCTGTACCACAAAATGCCTGATTGCTGACACATAACATGCAAATATTAGCCAATAGTTTCTTAAGTTGAACACGGATTTTGCATTTACCATAAAGGATTCAACTTCTTAAATTATTGCCTTAACTCAAAGAAATTGAAAGTGATGTCATGCTTGAGAAGCACTGCTAACTTGTTTTCCAGGCATTCTGTCCATGTCAGTGTGCCTTATGTTATCATCATGGCCGATATTTATGGTTTTCCTACACAAAGTAACATTTGTTGTTTTGGAACGGTGACTTTATTGGTTACACAGTGTTCTGTAACTGTATGACAAATGGAAATGTCTGCTGACAACGAGCAGATGCCAGATTCTAAGGAAAGTTTAGTTCAAGGAATAAAGTGGATTAATAAAACTATTAGCTTTTATAAAGTGACAACTTTTTCAGCTGGGCATGACAAGTTCGTAGACCTATTCTAGAAGAAAACTGGTGGCTAGCAGGATGTGTAAGATGCCCATATGATTTTTGCCACTGCTTGGCAATGGTCTATCTTAGAATGTAATTATTTCCTTTTGTCAGAATGACAGACAAGGGGTATAGAATAAATCTTCTATTGTAGATGCCGCCCCTTTAAAATAAAGGCTATACTCCACCTTGGATGTTAAATAGAGCAATTAACAACCAGAGATTTTTGTCATGCAAGCAAGCAGCTCACAGTATAGGTTTGTTATACCTATGCTTGTAACATTAAATATTACATATATAAGAAATGTACTTCCTAACAGAAGATGAGAAAGCCTCCCAAAACAATGTATGCAGAAGGAGGTATTTTGGCTTTGGAGACTTTATAGGCCAATGCAAAGGAATTTTAATAATGATTTCAGCTTTGAAATTCACCATACCTAGTCTGAGGTATTACAAAGTATATGATTATAGTGTATTTTAATGTACCATTTCTGCAATTTTCATATTATTTATAGGTAATCCATGTCTGGTCTGTTGAAAAGAGCATTGCCCTCTATGAATAGACAGATCTCCTCATTCATTTCAACAAAACCTGCTTTTGATTATAACCAGCATATGTGGCTTATAAGCAGCATTATTCCGAAGCTTTACTTTGTGATGTTATTAGTGTTTGTATTACAGTCATTTTCTTCTGCCCTTTGTAGGGAAGGACAATCTGGTCTTGTTCAATGGTTAACTGAGCCTCCCCAACAAAAGAAGTTATCCGACCCCCCAAAATGTTATGCTGCTTGTTTTCATTTGAATAAACCTGGGGTATTACTTCATTGGCATTGGCACTTCATTGCTCAATGTATCATTGGGCATTCATTTTGCTGCACATGAACAGTCAGATAAGCCAGAAGTGAAAGCATAAAATGTGTGATTCTGTATTAAAAAAGGATAAGTAAAGGTCTACATAGCTGAAAACCACAGCTTTGTTTTGAACTTGTATATTCCTCTGTTTAATGTTATATACTGAATAAAACCAGCTTCGGCTTAATAGAATAACCCAATTTGTTAATTAGTCAGTGCTAATGTATGTGTTTCCTTAAGCTATTTTTAACATTTTAATAGGACCGTAAAGGCTTTAATCGTTTTTCTGAATTGGAGGTGTGGCTTTCAAATTACAGCTGTCCAATTAAATGTATTTTTTTCACAGATAACTTGGCAGTTATCTAAGGGGATCAGTCAGCAGTGATCTTCAAACAGTTGAATGCCAGCTCTGACCAAACAACCCCAGCATACCGTGACAATGTTTGGCTGTCAGAACATGCTGGCAGATATAGGATATCTTGGACAGCCACAGATTGAATACCATTGGCACTGGGAAGGAGCAAAAAAAAAGATAAAAAAACAGAGCTCTATATAGATAAAATAAACTCACTGTATAGAGTATGAATTTGAATAACATAGAAAAAGGAGGGGATATTTTACAATAGACCTTCTTTTGTACTTATTGTGAAAGGACAACTAACAACTAAAAATGAATATGGCTAAAAATGCCGTATTTAATATGCTGAATTTATTGCACCAGCCTAAATTTTCAGCTTCTCAATAGCAGCAGCGATCCAGGACTTAAAACTTGTCACAGGGGGGTCACCATCTTGGAAAGTGTCTGTGACACTCACATGCTCAGTGGGCTCTGAGCAGCTGTTGAGAAGCGAAGCTTAGGGTTCGTCATGAATTATCAAGCAGAAAATGAGGTTGGCCTGTAATATAAATTGATGCTACAGGTCTATATTTATATTCTGATGCTAGTTGCACTGGTTTCTGTGCTGCCGTGTAATAATTATCTGTATTAATTACTATTTGTAAGTATATTTTGAGTCGGTCTCTAATCTCAGTAAGTGACAGCAGCACAGAACATGTGCAGTGAATCAGCAGAAAAGAAGATGGGGAGCTACTGAGGCATCTTCAGAGACACAGATCTTTACTGCTAAAGGGCTGTGGTTGCCTTGGGCTGGTACAGAAGCCCAAAATATAATGTACAACATTTCTAGCCTACTTCTTTAGCTAAGCTTTAGGCTAAGGCCACACTAGGCGATAGCGCCGCGATTTGACTCGCGGCGACTTTTCGCCGCGACTTTTAAGCCGCAATCGCTGGGGAAACTTTTGCGCTGGTGTCTATGGGGAATCGCGAAAAATCGCCAGCGTAAAAACACACGCGGCGATCTTTTCTCTACTGTCGCTCGAAATTGCCTCGCTAGACGATTTCGCGCGACAATAGAAAAAAGATCGCCGCGTGTGTTTTTACGCTGGCAGGGACACACTGATTTCAGACTGACAAAACTGAACCCTGGGAATTCAGTGAATATTGTTCTAATTTAAATTGTATCAAGTCACTGATACACTTACTAACAGTGAGAAAATTTGCACTAGAGCAGTAGCCTATGGCAACTAATAAAATATTAACTTTCATTATTAATCCTTGGGCAGCTTGACTGACTAAACTACATATTTAATAGCCAGGAAAACTTGACATAAGAGTAGAGGCACAATGGACAAATGCTAACATTAACATAAGAAAGAATATTTAGTTGGAAAGGAGCACGACTGGTCTAACGTTAGAACAAATAGTATACATAGAAAGTAGTGCTACACGATCATTCTCACCGCTCTTTGCAGCGTCGGGTGCCGACTGTGACTCTGTTTGCCCAGGTCAAATCCAATCTCCATAATATATTCCAGCAGCACTCCGGTTCAGTGAACAAATAATTTATTTGTGCGACAAGTGAAGCAATGTTTCCGGCATAACCAGCCCTTTATCAAGCTTCCTTTCAGCCCTTTACGAAGCTTGATAAAGGGCTGGTTATGCCCGAAACATTGCTTCACTTGTCACACAAATAAATTATTTGTTCACTGAACCGGAGTGCTGCTGGAATATATTTTGGACGTTAGAACAAATAGTCACATGGTCATGGGTATGTCCCAATTTTGGCAAAAAAAAAAATGCACTAGGCCAGATAGTGAACTTAATCCAAACTCTAATTTAAATAATAATATGGGGGTTCTTAATCAAAGGTCGAATGCCAGCATTTCTATACCTCGAATGAACTCACAACTGGGATGGTTTGTTATCTAAGATAAAACTCAATTCAGTGAGTTTGAGTTTTTGGGCAAAACCCTTGAAAAAGACTCAAACATAATGAAAGCTATTCACTCTTCAAATGATTCAAGGGACCTCTGCCATTGACTCTTACATGACCTCAACAGGTTTTTGATGTTGTATTTTTGAATGCAAGCTATTTCCAGGGTAGGGGTATAATGAATTTAGAGAAATTTTAGTTTTTTTTTATCAGAAAACTCAAAAAATTTGTTTTTTAAAGCAAAAAATTTGAGTTTTGATCAACAAAAATACCCTTGAAAACTTGAAATTCTCGTGGAAAACACGAATCAAACCTTAATAAATAACCCCCTATTTGGGAAGATAACTGAAATGAGCTTCCTAACATCTGCTGAAGAGTGTGTCAAAATGGAATAATCAAGCTTTTGTTCAATGAACATTGGAAACAAGTCAAAACTGTTAAGGCAATGTATGTTTTTCCTTAATAACACAGGCAATTGTTTGAAGCATGTGTTAACATGAAGACATAGGCACATAGGATGATTACACAAAAAACTTTTGGATGTGTCACTAAACGCTGGCCTCTGGGTATTTAAGCAATCTGTCTGGGGTTTTAGCTTCAGCACTGAACAAAATACATGGACAGCATAAGATAAATCAAAATAGGCGAAGCAGGTCCCTTGTGGGATTAATTTCTTCCAAACATTGTACTTTTAAACACATAAAAATGCAATAGTTGACTACTTGAAAATTCCTTCTAAAGAATCAACATTGCAAAGTATATTTGTTTTTTAGCTGACTCGGGCTCTGGGAAAAAATGAAGCTGATAGAAAAATCTTGCACACTCATTATTATGTTTCTTTTGTTGACTGGGAAACAGCTTTTTATCTTTGTATTATCCTGTCTAAACACATCCTGGCATAATGGCATGCAGCTCTGTATCTAAAGTGTGCCACAATGTATAGAATGGTATGCTTGATTTCAGCTCTCTTTACTTTTGGATTACATTTATTAACATTTTTGCAGCACTTAAAACATCTTTGCACATTAATCTAAGGCATACATCAAGATTATGTATGGCTGGATGTGCTCTGAGTTTCCACATAACTATGTTTGCCTACTAACAGGGCATAGGAGAGAGAAATGAAGGGGGAATAGCAGGAAAATTATAGTATTATAGTTTTGCTAGCACAAAAATGGGTATTTGTAGAGGGCTAGAGAGGAGTGGGATGATATTGTTGTAGATAGGTGGTACCAGTCAGATGGTAGGGCAGCACTTTCTTGATGTGCTGCCCTACCATTCTTGCATGTCCAAGTCTTAGTAAATAACCCCTTTAAACTCCTTGTAAATTGTACCCAGGTTGGAATCAAACCTAGAACCTCAGGCAGCAATGCTATCCATTACACCACAGTGAAGTTTAGTGATTTGACCACTGTCAGCTATCAGAATCATTGTTCACTGATGCAAATCACAATTAATTATTTTCATCCCAGCACAGAAATAAGCACCATATCTGAACTTTCCTTAGCACTGGAGTAAAACAAGAGGAGGTATTCAGATGTGTTCCCCAGTGGCTGCACCTACAGCTGGGACCAAGTCAAAGAAACACTCTCTTTGGGGAGTGCTACATGTAGCATTTTTATAAACACTGAGCAAATCTGCAGCTGGGCAGTAACCCACAGCAACTAATCAGTGATTAGCTTTTTTTCAGCCAACTACGGTTAGAACAATGAAAGCAAATATCTATTTATTAAAAAATAAGGGACGTCCCCTGGGATTGTAGGATTCACTGTGCACACAAACATACCTAACAAACTAGACTTGTTAAGTCACATGATCCAATTAACAGACAGAGTTCTGTCTTTTACTTCCACACTTTTTCCTGTTACAGTTAGAGTTGTAGTATTTCTGGTCAGGTGATCTCTGAGACAGCACACAGACCATCAAGAAATGGTGGGTGAATGCAAGAGATATAAAAGGGCAATATTTACTTAAATACATATTCCAGTTTGATAAGATTGTTTAATATGCCACTTAATTTAATATAAACTATCTGCTGCTCAAGTATTCATTTTGGGGGTATAGTTTTCCTTTTAGGAAAACTTTGAAGAAGTGGGACTATGTAGTCCTTTATTCCTTCTCAATCTTAAACAACAAAACTGCGTCATATTATTTACGACAGAAAATCCCCCCATTATAAATATATTACTATATAAACGAATGGTCTGTAAAAAATATCCATATGTTGGTTTCTTTATAGCTATTATACTTACATAATTAACACCAGTTATAGCAAAGGCAAATTAGGCACATCGCACTTAGGTAATTATGGTGGTTGCATCTATATTTGTGTTAAATTTGCAGTGTTTATACTGTAGGTAATGAGTTCTTAGTGATTTTAACAAACTGTACTAGACAGATGCCTTACAATCAGTTGCAGAGATCAGAGTAAAAGTCCCCAGCAATACAATTAGAAAGAAACAGATTTATGGTATTAAGGTATCAATTTTACTTCTGATCCTTACAAAAAACACAATACATATTAACATTTTTTTTCATCCTACATGATTATAACCTTCCAAACCACTATGGGGCCAATGACACGGTGTGGCCCGTCTTATATACACATGCAAGGCCTGCACATCAGAACAGCATGACACACAACAATAGCGTTAACGTTTGTCTGGTTCACGGTTGCCTGAGTGTTAACTGAACAATCTAATAAATGTGACAGTTATGCCCTGCCTTTCACTGACAGTAAAGCAGGCCAGACAGTAATGAAAGGTTAAACGATTCGCGATAGTTGACAAGGTATAATACATGAAGGGCATGCTGACTCTCAGACATCAAGCTCACGAAGGTTTTAAATTAAAAAAAAAAGCAAAGATCACATTAAAAGTTCTACGAATACACATAGATCTATTTCATGAAATCACACCATGTTTTTTACTGTATGCATATAACAGCTCTGTCAAACGCTGATTTTATATATATATATATCTATATATATATATAGATATATATATATATATAGATAGATATATAGATATATAATACACAAAAGCCATGAATATCCTGTAAATTATATCCTTATAAACGGTGAGTAGTGATGTCATCAGTTATAAACGGTGAGTAGTGATGTCATTTCTGTCACATGACTTACTAAAATTTGTGTATTATAATAAATAAAGTACCCCCAGTTGTAAAATATGAGGATATTAGAAGTTACCTCGGATTTCCATGACCTGTATAAAAACACTCGGCCTTCAGCCTCGTGTTTTTATATGGTCATGAAACTCCTCGGTAACTAATAATATCCTTATATTTTACAAAAGGGGGTACTTTATTCACTATATAGATATATAAATAAATAACATGCTGGTGCACTCAGAATCCCAATACTCAATGTCTGGGTACTGGTTAATATACGGATAAATATCAAAAACAACAACAAAACCGCACTCTTGGGTCTTCTTATAGTGAAACAAAATCTGTTTATTTTGACGGCTTAAGTTGCGAGCCGAAACGTTGAAATAAACAAAGAATTTGTTTCACTATAAGAAGACCTGAGAGTGTGGTTTTGTTGTTGTTTTTGTATCTGTATATTAACCAGCACCCAGGCATTGAGTATTGGGATTCTGAGTGCACCAGCACGTTGTAATATAGATATATATATATATATATCGATATATATATATATATATATATATAGATATAGATATAGATATATATATATATATATATACATATATATAGATATAGATATATAGATATAGATATATAGATATATATATATATATATATATATATATAGACAAATACAAGAGTCCTCTGCACTCAACCCATTATCAATATATTTAAGACAGACATTTTGTGCATACTGCTACTAAAAAATGCCTTACCCTTTAAATAAAACAGGGATTGTTTGTCCATATATTGCAATATATTTAAGCTGGCCAACTACGTCAAAGTCATCCCATATCTGGCCAGTCCTATGCTTAATTTTCATCTGATTCATTAAGAATTCTATTGCTTCATTATACATTTTTCAAAAGGGACTAAGTTTAACCTGCAACTTACTAGCTGCTTTCAAAGTAAAACTCCCAAACTTGGCTGCCCTTTTATTAGACACCAGTGGGATCACCTGACTATAGCTGGGAAGGGTGGGAGCTACAACATGGAGCTGGTCACTGCTCCTGTATAACTATAACAAACAAGGGAAAGTTGGAATATTGCAATATATGGACAAACAATCCCTGTTTTGTTTAAAGGGTAAGGCATTTTTCAGTAGCAGTATGCACAAAATCTCTCTGTCTTAAATATATTGATAATGGGTTGAGTGCAGAGGACTCTTGTATTTGTCTATATGTATTTTGTGGTCACAGCCTCATTGCACCCCCGCCTAATGTTTTTTTAAAAATTAGTGGTGAGCACAACTTTCCCTTGTTTGTTATAGTTATACAGGAGCAGTGATCAGCTCCATGTTGTAGCTCCCACCCTTCCCAGCTATAGTCAGGTGATCCCACTGGTGTCTAATAAAAGGGCAGCCAAGTTTGGGAGTTTTACTTTGAAAGCAGCAAGTAAGTTGCAGGTAAAACCTAGTCCCTTTGTAAAATGTATAATGAAGCAATAGAATTCCTAAAGAATCAGATGAAAATTGAGCGTAGGACTGGCCAGATATGGGATGACTTTGACGTAGTTGGCCAGCTTAAATATATTGCAATATATGGACAAACAATCCCTGTGTTGTTTAAAGGGTAAGGCATTTTTCAGTAGCAGTATGCACAAAATGTCTCTGTCTTAAAAATATTGATAATGGGTTGAGTGCAGAGGACTCTTGTATTTGTCTATATGTATTTTGTGGTCACAGCCTCATTGCACCCCCGCCTAATGGTTTTAAAAATTAGTGGTGAGCACTACTTTCCCTTGTGTGTTATATATATATCCTTGATAAAGGTCTTAGATGTAGACCGAAATGTTGGCCTGTTCTTTTAAAATAAATTAATAAATGAAACGATTTTTTAACCTTCAAAGGCTCCCAGTGTGCACCTGCTTACATCAGACATTTATTACTACAGCTTTTCACAGGTATCACCTGGGCCATTTGCATTTAATGGTGTGAGGAAGATTTTTGTATGTGTATATATATTTATATGTATATTAAATATATGTATAAAATGCATGCAAGTAATTGTATAAATATAAATACATACAGGTATAGGATCTGTTATCCAGAATAGTCAGTACCTAAAAATGTCTAATTAAAAAATCATTTAGACATTATATAAACCAAATAGGATTGTTTTGCTTTCATTAATGATAAATCATATCAATTGGGAGAAGTATGGCAATCATTTTTAAAATGATTAATTATCTGATTAAAATGGCGCCTAAAGGAAATGGCCTTCACATAATTCAGAGTTCCCATACCTGTATATATAGGATGCAGCATGTAATGAAATAAAAGTCAAAGGCACATTGAATCACAAAACTGGAAGTGCTGGTTCTTCTATGCATTATATATATATATATATATATATATATATATATATACTGTATGCATGATATATATATTGGGGGCCTCCATGACAAATGCATCCCATTACATGAATGTATTTCCTGCACATTACATAAAGGACTAGCGGCATATGGACAGCGTCAAAGCTTTCCAATTTTTCAATGCAGTATGCACCATTTTAGCATTATCATAGATATCCAGCATATCTATCTATCATCTATTTGTCTGTCTACCCACCGATTAAATTCTGGTTATTTATTGCATATGTACATATCCCTGGCTTTAAATGGCTTTATAACTGATGAGCGGTTATGTGAATGATTCTTTGAATTCTTGAAAAGTGTTGCCCACTGTCCAACTCCCACTAAAACATTTTTAAAAGTAAATAAACATTCTCACTTTTATCAAACAAATGCTTAGGAAAGCAAACGAGGAGTTATATTGGTGAGTGCTTTCATTTTATTGCAACTTCTCTACAACTTTCTAAGCGGCACTGATGCTTTATGATCATAATAAAGGAAACATTTAGGCGGTAATGGTATCAGTGCTTTGTACATAAAAGTACAATGGCAAAATGACAAGCAAGCCAATAATGGTGCTGGGACAGCTGTATAAATGATGAATGCAACATATATTTGCTGCAATGATTTTAACACAAAGGAGGGAAAATATTTCTGGTTTTATCTCTTAAGGCTTTGCTATCTAATCGCTCTGCTGAGGTTTGGACTCTTGTATTTTCCCTTTTTTCTAAAATTCCAGTACTCAGGATGTATATTGCATTTAAGAATACGACAATGTGTTTATTGAAACATTTTGAACTCAGCATTCTCAAGCTTGGTTGCTATCACTTGTCACTGGTACACACCGTAATATAATGCATTAATGTGCACACCTATATATGTTTTCATCTGCGTTCCTAAACATAGATCTACTGGACAAGCAGATTTATGGAAAACTAGTTCCTATTAACTCATGCTACCCAGATGCATTCATTGAGTGTATTATGGTTATTAAATTCTTTGTGTAATCTATTAATTTATTATATTTCAGCACTTTTGTACAAGCTTCGTCCAATGATTTTTTTTATTTATATAGTTACTGAAGTCAAGTGACAACACCAAAGGTCATGTGAATATGAGACCTGGATTCACATTCATTGACCAGTTGCATCTGCCAAATATATTTACATGTATGTATACTGTTTTTCAAGCTTTATTTTGTTTGCTGGCAGAGTCGGATTGTAGCATTGGGGGCCCACCGGGGCTGCAAAGCAAAGGGCCATCCTTGCAGTCCCCAAGGGCCCCCCTCCCGACCTCCAAACTTGCACCGCCTGCATTTGCGAAAGACGCCCTGCAACAGCTGATAAGTCGATTGTGGGAGCAGGGCTGGGCCAAGACCGAACAAAAAAATTAAAAATCACAAAAGTAAACTGTTTTTTTTACCAGCAAACAGGGTTGGACTGAGCGGCAAAGTGTTATCAGTTTGAGTTTGCCATCACTCCCTGAACAGCTCTACCAATCTGTTTTTATATTAAACATTAGTTGGTAATAATGTATTCTTGTATTGAACAAAGATGGATCAATGTTTTAACAGAAGAAAAAAAAACATTTAAAAAATTGGTAATTTGTAATTGTGTTGGTGGCTCTAGTTAGGATATCACAAGAAATACCATCAGTAGCAGCAAACGGGCTGTCTCACTTCTCGTACTCTGTAATGTAACCAGACTTGCAGACTGAACTTTACAAGTGCCCAAAGACATGGGTGTTCCTTTGAACACAGAAAATTCAATTAGAGCTTGAATTTAACACGGGCTCCGAAATGTAACAAGTAAAGCTTTTTACTAGCAAGTTATACAATAACCACTATTGTGCAGAAGGGAAAGGAGAAATCTGGTAACTTTCTTTGCTTAATTGTGCAATTTCCTCACATGCCAAATAAGTTTATCATAAATGTGTTTAAGGGACCTTTTATGTATCTTAAGGAACAGGAGATTTCTATTTGTTTTAAATTTTAAAATTCTTCTTCCAATATAAAGCCTCATTGATAAATGTTTAAGTTTACAGTATATGGTGTATCATCAACTAAAAATTACCATCACTCAACTTATTTATTTTAAGAATTAAAACCAAAGTTCATTAATAAATGTAACGTAATTGATTGGATTGGGTAGAGACAATTACTTAAAAGGTTTTAACATGGGAATCTAATTGTCACGACCGGCACCCAATACCAGAACAAGTGCCAAGCACCCTGGTCTCGGCTTCACCAGTAGTGTGACCACCGTTGGGCTTCGGGAGGAGCCCTCAGCTTACTTGGGTGCCATCTGAACTTAACGAGAGGTGCAAGGCGAGATTTTCTGGCTGGCGAAGGGGCACGGCTGTTAGCATAGTCTTTTGGGCCGAAGGTCACGGTACAAATGGAGCAGGCAAGAGAATCGTCAGACAGGCTGGGTCGAGGCAGGCAGATATCAAGAATCGTCAGGCAGGCAAGGGTCAAAACCGGGTAATCAAACAGATGGGATCATGCAGAAAGAGTAGTCAAGATGCAGGCAAAGGTCAGAGTTCGGATATCAGAATTGTCAGGAACAGGCAGGGATCAAAACCGGAATAACAGATAAAGCTTACAGGAACAGACAGCACAAGGCTTCAGGAACCACTAGAATCAAGATTCTATCACGGGCAAGGGGCTGTACACTGAATGGCCCTTAACCCTTTAAGTGCCAGCAGAATTTCACATTTTGGTTACGCGAAATGCCAGCCGTTTTTAAGCATTTTGTGCTCTCTCACTTTAGGGGCATTTTCTGAGGGGAAACCTATAGTTTACCTAGGAAAACTATACATTGTTTTTTTCGGTAGAAACTAAGCTTTCTAAATCTGCCTGAGTTTTCATGTATTTCCACCTGTGCAAAAAAATTTATAGTGCTAAATACCAAAAAAAAAATGAAAAATTACCATTTTTCATCGTATATCAATTTATACCAGAAAAATATTTCATTTTACAGATGAAAATCCAACTGATTTGTAAAGCCTTATGTCTCTCGAACGTGCCAATACCAGATATGTATAGTTTTAGGGAGATTTAGGACTTCTGTACAGCAAAAACTCCCGGCAGTATATTACTGAATTTTGAAAGCACTAAGGCAGAAAACGGCATGCTTTAGATTCCAAGGCAAAAAATCCTGAAACCATAGGTTTACCCCAGAAAACCATACATTTTTGAAAAGTACACATTCTGCCGATTACAAAATGGGTAACTATGTCTCTCTACTCCCAACTACCAAACATAAAAGCTTGTCTGAACATAGCGGTTTTTCAAAATAAAATTCAAAATTCTGAAAAATCATTTCAAAGGTTTTATTTTGCTGCTCCGCATATCCCAAACTATATTAGGTACCAAGAAAAAGCACCTGAAATATGATTGCCAGGGGTCCACTGAACAGTTTGATACCCATTATGCATAGGTTTACCAAAGTATCTGGCATTTAGAGACACCGATATGAAGTTAGCACATCCAAATTGTTCAGGACTTTACTTCAGCTACTGAAAAATCAACACATTGACTGCATTTTTGTGGGGTAAAAACACAGAAATATATGTTTACCCCCCAAAACCCATATATATTTGGAAAGTACACATTCTACTGAATCTAAAATGGGTATCCATGCCTTTCTGCTCCAAACTACTGAGTCGCAAGGCTTTCCCAAAATTGACGGTTTTGGTGAAATATCTGAAAATTGCCTCAAAGCTTCAACTTCTCAGCACCATATCACTCATGTATCGTTACGCACCAAGAAAAAACACCCTAAATATGATTGCCAGGGTTCCTCCAAACAGTTTGGTGGCCATTGTTCATAGGTTTACCAAAGTATCTGGCAGTTAGAGGCCTCAAAATGAAGTTAGCGCATACAAATAGTCCTGTGGGTAACTTCATCTAATGAGAAATCAACACATTGACTGCATTTTTGTGGGGTAAAAACACAGAAATATATGTTTACCCCCCAAACCCATATATTTTTGGAAAGTACACATTCTACTGAATCTAAAATGGGTACCCATGCCTTTCTGCTCCAAACTACTGAGTCGCAAGGCTTTCCCAAAATTGTTGGTTTTGGTGAAATATCTGAAAATTGCCTCAAACCTTCAACTTCCCAGCACCATATCACCCATGTATCATTATGTATCACAAAAAAGCACCCAAATTGTGATTGCCAGGGGTCCTCCAAACAGTTTGGTGCCCACTGTGCATAGGTTTACCAAAGTATCTGGCATTTAGAGGCCCCAAAATGAAGTTAGCGCATACAAACAGTCCCGTGGGTAACTTCAGCTAATGAAAAATCAACACATTGACTGCATTTTTGTGGGGTAAAAACACAGAAATATATGTTTACCCCCCAAAACCCATATATTTTTGGAAAGTACACATTCTACAGAATCTAAAATGGGCACCCATGCCTTTCTGCTCCAAACTGCTGAGTCACAAGGCTTTCCCACAATTGTTGGTTTTGGTGAAATATCTGAAAATTGCCTCAAAGCTTCAACTTCTCAGCACCATATCACCCATGTATCGTTACGCACCAAGAAAAAGCACCCTAAATATGATTGCCAGGGTTCCTCCAAACAGTTTGGTGGCCATTGTTCATAGGTTTACCAAAGTATCTGGCATTTAGAGGCCTCAAAATGAAGTTAGCGCATACAAATAGTCCTGTGGGTAACTTCATCTAATAAAAAATCAACAGATTGACTGCATTTTTGTGGGGTAAAAACACAGAAATATATGTTTACCCCCCAAAATCCATATATTTTTGGAAAGTACACATTCTACAGAATCTAAAATGGGTACCCATGCCTTTCTGGTCCAAACTACTGAGTCGCAAGGCTTTCCCACAATTGTCAGTTTTGGTGAAATATCTGAAAATTGCCTCAAAGCTTCAACTTCTCAGCACCATATCACTCATGTATCGTTACGCACCAAGAAAAAACACCCTAAATATGATTGCCAGGGTTCCTCCAAACAGTTTGGTGGCCATTGTTCATAGGTTTACCAAAGTATCTGGCAGTTAGAGGCCTCAAAATGAAGTTAGCGCATACAAATAGTCCTGTGGGTAACTTCATCTAATGAGAAATCAACACATTGACTGCATTTTTGTCGGGTAAAAACACAGAAATATATATTTACCCCCCAAACCCATATATTTTTGGAAAGTACACATTCTACTGAATCTAAAATGGGTACCCATGCCTTTCTGCTCCAAACTACTGAGTCGCAAGGCTTTCCCAAAATTGTCGGTTTTGGTGAAATATCTGAAAATTGCCTCAAACCTTCAACTTCCCAGCACCATATCACCCATGTATCATTACGTATCACAAAAAAGCACCCAAAATGTGATTGCCAGGGGTCCTCCAAACAGTTTGGTGCCCACTGTGCATAGGTTTACCAAAGTATCTGGCATTTAGAGGCCCCAAAATGAAGTTAGGGCATACAAACAGTCCCGTGGGTAACTTCAGCTAATGAAAAATCAACACATTGACTGCATTTTTGTGGGGTAAAAACACAGAAATATATGTTTACCCCCCAAAACCCTTATATTTTTGGAAAGTACACATTCTACCGGATCTAAAATGGGTACCCATGCCTTTCTGCTCCAAACTACTGAGTCGCAAGGCTTTCCCACAATTGTCGGTTTTGGTGAAATATCTGAAAATTGCCTCAAAGCTTCAAATTCTCAGCACCATATCACCCATGTATCGTTACGCACCAAGAAAAAGCACCTTAAATATGATTGCCAGGGTTCCTCCAATCAGTTTGGTGGCCATTGTTCATAGGTTTACCAAAGTATCTGGCATTTAGAGGCCTCAAAATGAAGTTAGCGCATACAAATAGTCCTGTGGGTAACTTCATCTAATGAAAAATCAACACATTGACTGCATTTTTGTGGGGTAAAAACACAGAAATATATGTTTACCCCCCAAAACCCATATATTTTTGGAAAGTACACATTCTACAGAATCTAAAATGGGTACCCATGCCTTTCTGCTCCAAACTACTGAGTCGCAAGGCTTTCCCACAATTGTCGGTTTTGGTGAAATATCTGAAAATTGCCTCAAAGCTTCAACTTTCCAGCATCGTATTGTCCATGTATCATTACCAGCATAAAGCATCCTAAATATAAACATAGGGGTCTACTAAACAGTTTGATGCCCAATGTGCATAGATATACCAAACTATGTGGCGCACAGAGACCCCCAAATGACAATATGTATAGAGATTTTCACGGCTGACGCGCTGGCTGCTGCAATATAACCACCTGGTGTGTGTATTATGCGACATTAGACCACCTAACAGTACAGAAACCCCAGAAAACCATATATTTTCAGAAAGTACACATTCTGACGAATCCAATATGGGTAAATAAGTGTTTCTACTGCAAACTGCCAAACTGCAAAGCAATGCTGAACGTAACGGTTTTTATAAAATTTCTGAAAATCGTCACAAAGCTTGAATTTCACCCCATTATATGCCCCACATTTCGTAACTTATAAGCATAAAACATCCTAAATATGAACGCCAGGGGTCTACTAAACACTTTGATGCCCAATATGCATAGATATACCAAACTATGTGGCGCACAGAGACCCCCAAATGACAATAGTGTATATACTTTTTTACGGCTGACGTGCTGGCTGCTGCAATATAAGCACCTGGTGTGTGTATTATGCGACGTTAGACCCCCCTAACAGTACAGAGACCCCAGAAAACCATATATTTTCAGAAAGTACACATTCTGACGAATCCAATATGGGTAAATAAGTGTTTCTACTGCAAACTGGCAAAGTGCAAAGCAATGCTGAACATAACGGTTTTTATCAAATTTCTGAAAATCGTTACAAAGCTTGAATTTTACCCCATTATATGCCCCACATTTCGTAACTTATCAGCATAAAACATCCTAAATATGAACGACAGGGGTCTACTGAACACTTTGATGCCCAATATGCATAGATTTACCAAACTATGTGGTGTACAGAGGCGCCCAAATGACAGTAGTGTATATAAATTTTCATGGCTGACGCTCTGGCTGCTGCAATATAAGCACCCAGTATGTGTATTTGCACCATAAGACCCCCTAACAGTATGGAGACCCTAGAAAACCATATATTTTTTAGAAAGTACACATTCTGACGAATCTAAAACAGGTAATTACATCTTTCTACTGCAAACTACCAAACTGCAAAGCTATGCTGAACATAACGGTTTTTATCAAATTTCTGAAAATCGTTACAAAGCTTGAATTTTACCCCATTATGTGCCCCACATTTCGTAACGTATCAGCATAAAACATCCTAAATATGAACGACAGGGGTCTACTGAACACTTTGATGCCCAATAACCATAGATTTACCAAACTATGTGGTGTACAGAGGCGCCCAAATGACAATAGTGTATATAAATTTTCATGGCTGACGCTCTGGCTGCTGCAATATAAGCACCCAGTATGTGTATTTGCATCATAAGACCCCCTAACAGTATGGAGACCCTAGAAAACCATATATTTTCAAAAAGTACACATTCTGACGAATCCAGTATGGGTAAATAAGCGTTTCAACTGCAAACTGCCAAACTGCAAACTGCCAAACTGCAAAGCAATGCTGAACATAACGGTTTTTATCAAATTTCTGAAAATCGTCACAAAGCTTGAATTTTACCCCATTATATGCCCCACATTTCATAACTTATCAGCATAAAACATCCTAAATATGAACGCCAGGGGTCTACTGAACACTTTGATGCCCAATATGCATAGATATACCAAACTATGTGGCGCACAGAGACCCCCAAATGACAATAGTGTATATACATTTTCACAGCTGACGCGCTGGCTGCTGCAATATAAGCACCCGGTGTGTGTAATATGCGACATTAGACCCCCTAACAGTACAGAGACCCCAGAAAACCATATATTTCCAGAAAGTACACATTCTGACGAATCCAATATGGGTAAATATGTGTTCCTACTGCAAACTGGCAAAGTGCAAAGCAATGCTGAACATAACGGTTTTTATCAAATTTCTGAAAATCGTTACAAAGCTTGAATTTTACCCCATTATATGCCCCACATTTCGTAACTTATCAGCATAAAACATCCTAAATATGAACGACAGGGGTCTACTGAACACTTTGATGCCCAATATGCATAGATTTACCAAACTATGTGGTGTACAGAGGCGCCCAAATGACAGTAGTGTATATAAATTTTTATGGCTGACGCTCTGGCTGCTGCAATATAAGCACCCAGTATGTGTATTTGCACCATAAGACCCCCTAACAGTATGGAGACCCTAGAAAACCATATATTTTTTAGAAAGTACACATTCTGACGAATCTAAACAGGTAATTACATCTTTCTACTGCAAACTACCAAACTGCAAAGCTATGCTGAACGTAGCGGTTTTTATCAAATTTCTGAAAATCGTCACAAAGCTTTATTTTACCCCATTATGTGCCCCACATTTCGTAACGTATCAGCATAAAACATCCTAAATATGAACGACAGGGGTCTACTGAACACTTTGATGCCCAATAACCATAGATTTACCAAACTATGTGGTGTACAGAGGCGCCCAAATGACAATAGTGTATATAAATTTTCATGGCTGACGCTCTGGCTGCTGCAATATAAGCACCCAGTATGTGTATTTGCATCATAAGACCCCCTAACAGTATGGAGACCCTAGAAAACCATATATTTTCAAAAAGTACACATTCTGACGAATCCAGTATGGGTAAATAAGCGTTTCAACTGCAAACTGCCAAACTGCAAACTGCCAAACTGCAAAGCAATGCTGAACATAACGGTTTTTATCAAATTTCTGAAAATCGTCACAAAGCTTGAATTTTACCCCATTATATGCCCCACATTTCATAACTTATCAGCATAAAACATCCTAAATATGAACGCCAGGGGTCTACTGAACACTTTGATGCCCAATATGCATAGATATACCAAACTATGTGGCGCACAGAGACCCCCAAATGACAATAGTGTATATACATTTTCACAGCTGACGCGCTGGCTGCTGCAATATAAGCACCCGGTGTGTGTAATATGCGACATTAGACCCCCTAACAGTACAGAGACCCCAGAAAACCATATATTTCCAGAAAGTACACATTCTGACGAATCCAATATGGGTAAATATGTGTTCCTACTGCAAACTGCCAAACTGCAAAGCAATGCTGAACGTAACGGTTTTTATCAAATTTCCGAAAATCGTCACAAAGCTTGAATTTTACTCCATTATATGCCCCATATTTCGTAACTTATCAGCATAAAACATCCTAAATATGAACGCCAGGGGTCTACTGAACACTTCGATGCCCAATATGCATAGATATACCAAACTATGTGGCGCACAGAGACCCCCAAATGACAATAGTGTATATACTTTTTTACGGCTGACGTGCTGGCTGCTGCAATATAAGCACCTGGTGTGTGTATTATGCGACATTAGACCCCCCTAACAGTACAGAGACCCCAGAAAACCATATATTTTCAGAAAGTACACATTCTGACGAATCCAATATGGGTAAATAAGTGTTTCTACTGCAAACTGGCAAACTGCAAAGCAATGCTGAACATAACGGTTTTTATCAAATTTCTGAAAATCGTCACAAAGCTTGAATTTTACCCCATTATATGCCCCACATTTCGTAACTTATCAGCATAAAACATCCTAAATATGAACGACAGGGGTCTACTGAACACTTTGATGCCCAATATGCATAGATTTACCAAACTATGTGGTGTACAGAGGCGCCCAAATGACAGTAGTGTATATAAATTTTCATGGCTGACGCTCTGGCTGCTGCAATATAAGCACCCAGTATGTGTATTTGCACCATAAGACCCCCTAACAGTATGGAGACCCTAGAAAACCATATATTTTTTAGAAAGTACACATTCTGACGAATCTAAAACAGGTAATTACATCTTTCTACTGCAAACTACCAAACTGCAAAGCTATGCTGAACGTAGCGGTTTTTATCAAATTTCTGAAAATCGTCACAAAGCTTTATTTTACCCCATTATGTGCCCCACATTTCGTAACGTATCAGCATAAAACATCCTAAATATGAACGACAGGGGTCTACTGAACACTTTGATGCCCAATATGCATAGATTTACCAGACTATGTGGCGCACAGAGACCCACAAATGGATATATAGTAGATAAAATTTACATAGGCAAAACAAAATAACACAGAACAGTGTGAAATGCAAATAAATCACCAAAACCTAGTAAAACCACAAAAATCAATGCTTTTTTTTTTTCACACTAGTGTAATCGGCCACCAGAATTACCGTTTGAATATTTTAGCTGGGCCAAATCGATTATACGGACAGAAACAAGTGAACAACACAAATGCAGAGCTGAAAATGCAATAAAATGGCTAAAAATTCAATAAAATGGCTAAAAATGCACCAAAATACCCAAAATTGCAATATAACCACCAAAATAACATACAAAAGCTATTGCACACTACGGTTAGCGAATACGCTATTCGGAACGGCAATAAAACATTTTTTTTAGCCAAAAAAGAGACGATACGATAAGAAAAAAAAAAGCCACAAAGCCACAAAGCCATATATGTACATATGCGTGTGCACAACGGGTAAATTGCATGTTATTTGCGCGTGTGCGCGTGTGCAAGTGTACATGGGTGCTGTGAGTGTGTGTGACCCCCCCAATCCCCAAAAATCTATGTGTGAGTGTGTGTAAGTGTGAATGTAAGTGTATATTACTGTAATAAGTGTGTGTTGGTGTGTTTTTGTGTGTGTAAATGTTACACTTACCTGGGGTAGATGCATCAGATCGATGAGAAAGGGCCCCACGCAGCAGATCTGCAGCTCCAATGGTCATCAGGCAGGGGGGGGCGGAGCTGGGCGGAAGTGAAGTGCAGGCAGCAGCAGGACGCATAGGAAACGCGTCCCTGCTGCTGCTTTGGGGCCCCTGGGCGATCGCGCCCCAGGGGCCACTCGATCCCCTGCTCTGCTCGTTGCCTAGGGGCAGGGGATCGTGAAGGAATGGAGCGAGCGGCTCTAACAGCCGCTCCTCCACTCGCAAACCCGGAAGTGCTGCAGAACGTAGAATCTACGATCTGTGGCACTTTGGTCCTTTGATCCACAGAACGTAGATTCTACGTTCTGTGGCACTTAAAGGGTTAAATACCTTTCAAAATTCACGCCAAACGTGCGCAAACGTGCTGGCGCAATCACTCCAGCGTGCCTGCGCTGGAGCTAAGGGCTATGCGGTGGGCGACCCCGCCGCATAGGTAATTTTCGTACACTAATGACTTTATTAATCCACACCCATTTATCACCAGTCTTATTTTGGTTGCTTTGATTATGGAAATAAAAAGTTATGTTGATAACAATCTAAAAAGTATTTTTTATTTTTATTATCTACTATTATCTGCTGTGATAAACAATAATAAACGGGCATCAAAATGTTGCATTCAAATATATACATATATGAAATATATAAAATTACTTATGGATATCCATTGATTTTTCATGTCATTGTTGTTATACGAAAAATGATGGTTATCCGGAATGTTGGAGTTTTCCAGATAAGGGTGTTTTCCTAATTGGATCACCATACCCTAAGTATACTATAAAACATTTAAACATTAAATAATCCCAGTACAATTGTTTTTCCACCAATATGGATTAATGCAGTTTAGTAAGAATCATGAACAATTTACTGTTGTATTTTTAAAAAGAAAACAATTTCAGAAATTATTTTTAATAAATGGAGTCTATTGGATATGGCCATCCTGTAAGTTGAATATATTTAGGGGGTTATTTATCAATGTCCAACTCTGAATTGCTGATTGGACAAAAAGTCAGATTTTCCCGCCAAAAAGTCAGATTTTCCCGCCAAAAATCTGACTTTTGGCGTTCAAATTAGAAAAATAAATCAGATTTTTGGCCAAAACTCAGTGCAGACCATGATATTGAAATGGGACCTTTGCCATTGACTGAGATCAGTTTTGGTTTTTTTTCTGATGGTGTCCTTGGACCATGGAATTTTTTGGTCAAAACACATTTTTATGTTAAAAAAAACTCATATTTTTTGAGTTTTTGAAAAAAACTTGAATTTTTCAAGATTGATTATACCCCAACCCTGGAAATAGCTTGAATCCAAATATACACCATCTAAAAGCTGCCAAAGTCATTTAGGAGTGAATGGCAGAGGTCTCTTGAGGAGTTTTTTTTGTAGGGCTTTGCCAGAAAACTCGATCAATTCAAGTTTTTTCGCCAAAAACTCTATTCATTTGAGATTTTGCAAATCGAAGTTATACATACATTTAAAAAACAAGACACATAGTAGCAATCTTTACCACATTTATATTTTAACATCTCAGCTCAGTTTGAATACATTGTATAACAAGTAATGAATGGTATCAATATATAACTTTATTAATTGATATTTATTTATAACTTTTTTAGCTATATGTATGTTTAGTGATGTTTAAAATGATAGTCGCTTTGGTATGACGGGGTTGGCACGTCAGGGGTGCCACATTGTAGATATAAGGCACTTTCATTGTTCATTTGGCACTTTGAGAAAGGTCCAGTGAGGTTCAAAACGTCAGTCCTTTTGCTCTACAATAAAGTGACTTTTTTTAAGTCCTGTGAGTGCGGATCTTTCTCTGGAGGTATGGATAAGTTATGATGATTTTGCACCCAAGCACAATAACGGACTTTATCGAGAGTTCCGGTAACACTATGGAATGTATTTGAAAAGATTACCTGGCACCCGTGTTTTCTTAAACATTTAAATAACTATATATTGTGCTTAAACTGCTAATGGAGACGGCGACAACAGCAATGACCCTAAATCATTCCGTGGTGGATCGAAAAGGAGGAGCAAGAATACCACAGTGAAGGCTGGTGATTCGCTACCCGATTATGTCGGTACATCAGATACCTGATTGTGTACATCTGTGAACATGGGTGCTATTAGGATTGGACACCGGCTACACGAACTCCATTGTGATGAGAGGGATGCTGAGGGTGAATGGCCGGAAACAAACTGGAGGACTGGCGCTGCAATAGACCAGCGGGAGCAAGGTGAGCCAGCAAGAAGGTACTATTTCCCTGCCAGTTGAGCTCCAGGTGGCTGTGAAGGACTGTGGTTGAGACTTGCGAGTAGCGAGTAAAATTCATGATAATTCCTTTTAAGGTTGAATACTTTCCCCAATGATGGCAGCCAATTAACGTGAGTTGGGTAGATTTACATCCATTACAAATGCTACTTTGTTTTTTGGGGTAGACCTTGGGATTGACTATCTGTCTTTGATTCGCTGAAAGAATCTTTTGTATGAAGTTCATTATGGCCAGATATAGCGGCATGAAAGGAGGATGTTGCACACTACCGAGGACTTTAGGGGGTGGTATTCAAATTACATGTTTTGATATGAACACTTTGGGACTTTCTTACTTACAAAGAAAAATGTACACAAGGGAGTTGTAGTTGCACATTTAGGTGAAATGCGGATGCATTCAAGTTAATGACACTATTTGTTGATTGCATGTTTTATTTTTAGAGTTTTCTCCAAAAGTAAAGACAAAAGTTAAGATAAAAAATTCAAATAATTTATTAGGACATACAGATGACCGCCTAATGCGTTTCGTGCCTACTAGGGCAGAGCCTATGAGTAAGTGCCCCAGTAGGCATGAAACGCATTAGGCGGTCATCTGTATGTCCTAATAAATTATTTGCATTTTTGTCTTTACTTTTGGAGAAAACTCACAACTTCTTGCTAATAAGGAAGGGGGCTATACACAACAGGATCCCTAACAAGGTGATGCACAGATAGACTAACAGGAGGGTTTACAGTGGTGTTTTATTCAATTAAGTTATGGAATGGTATTGGGGATGACACGTTTTAAATGGTATAATATAGCAATCATTGATGCTTGGTTTTTCACATATATGATTATTTAACCACCTGGATGTATGGGTATCTGGGATAGATAGTATTACTACACATTGAACACAGTCCCGTAGATTAGAGGGGGATGGGCCAAGACCCAGGGATCTCTCATGCAATGGATAAAAAGGGAATATTCCGCATTCATAGCGTAGTGCATTAAAATCCCGGGTGTCCTAAACAGCTTCCCAGTGATAACTAATGGATAAATAATGATTTAATTAAATTTAGTGATGAATTAAGTGACATATTAATATATATTAAAGAATTAATGTGAAGTTGTACCAAATAAGGGTAGAAGGATCTATAATGTTAGAAATGGAATTAATAGATAACGTACTGATATAATCTTGACAGTCCACGAAATGACTGGTAGCTTTATTTAATAACATTTTACTCAGAGATTGACACAATAGCAAAAATGTATTCAAACCGGAAGCTGAGATGTTACAATATAAATTTGGTAAAGATTGCTACTATATGGGGCACATTTACTTAGCTCGAGTGAAGGAATAGAATAAAAAATACTTCGACCTTCGATTACGACTTCAAACGATTCGAACTAAAAATCGTTCGACTATTCGACCATTTGATAGTCGAAGTACTGTCTCTTTAAAAAAAACTTTGACCACCTACTTCGCCACCTAAAACCTACCGAGGTACAATGTTAGCCTATGGGGAAGGTCCCCATAGGCTTTCTAAGTATTTTTTTTATCAAAGGAAAATCTTTAGATCGATGAATTAAAATGCTTCAAATCGTTCGATTACTCCGATCGTTCGAACAAACGAATTGCGGTAAATCCTTCGACTTCGATATTCGAAGTCAAAGGATTTTACTTTGACGGTCGAATATCGAGGGTTAATTAACCCTCAATATTCGACCAATAGTAAATGTGCCCCTATGTGTCTTGTTTTTAAAAGTAATGAATGGTATCAATATATAACTTTACTAACTGATGTGTAACTTTTTTAGTTATATGTATGTTTAGAGATGTTTAAAACGATAGTCGCTTTGGTATGACGGGGTTAACACCTTCCCCTTTAAAAACTCAACCATAAAAATTTGGGGTCATTAAATGGGCCCCTAAGTGTAATGCAGCAAGATATTTAAAAGGAGTAGGTATTCTAGGTATATGCTTTCATTTATCACTAAGAAGAAATAAACCTAAATTTAAGATCATTTGACAGGAAATATGGGTTAGGGCAATAATAGTGTGACCCAGTGCCATTTTTCCTTTATGTAAATCATAAAAGGGCTACTTTAAGCATACTTTCTATTTTTCTAAGAAATGAACATAAATTTCCCAATACATGAAAAGGAACATTTCAGAAAACACCCAGTGAATACACAGCAATACTTTAATCACTTGACTGGCCCATGATGGGGCTACCACATCCTGAGGGCCAGAACACCGCTTTCTGAAGAAACTTGGCCGAAAAGAGTCAAAAGTGGTCACTTGATCCTTAGACATCAGAGAAACTGTGGCCTCTTCATACTTTATGACATATTTAATAAGTACAAGAATTGCCGCAAGAAAAGATTATATAACAAAATTCTAATAGCTAGCAGAACAATTTAATTATTTTTGATAACGTGTCAGTCATAAAATATATTGTATAAAAGATTTGCGGCATGTGCAAAAATCATTACCATGTTTCTGTATAAAACATCATTAAAACTAAGACTAGTCTTTCTCGTAGTATAATTCACTTGGTAATCACTCTTTTACCTTTTTTCACCACCATCTTCCTGTTTTGATTCCTTTATACAGGCTAAAGGGGATTTTTTCTAGCTCAAATCATGAAAAACAGTTCCAAACCATATCTCCTTCTCTACACACTTTACAAGTAGCAGAATGTATACAGGCATGAATCCTTCATCTGGTCTCCACTTGAGTTTCTGGATAATTTTGGCAATATATACATTATATTTACATTATTATATATGTGTGTGTGTTTCAGACCAAATACTTGCCCACAAAGGAGGGGGGTATGAACCGCACATGTCTAAAGACCTTTGCATTAGAATATTTTTGGGGCTTAGATCAGTGACGTGTGTCTAATTGGTATTGAAATCAGTATATGCTTTATTCCTGGTTGTTACTTTTTAAACAATGTTGCACACGTCTTAGTTCCCCAGTATACACAGGTCATTGGCTTTTGTTACATTGCATCAATAGTCTGAGCCACCAGTGCGGAGAATAGAAAGGGAAAGACAGACACAACTTTCAATAGCAATACATATACAAATAACTTAAAACCATAGAACATTTTAAATGAATAATGTTTTCTTTTATCAGGCAAAAAAATGTTTGGGGTATGGGTAAATAGAATCACGTTAACAGCATGTGGCTAAATACTTTTTCACTTCCTTGTTTGTTTGTCAAAAAGTCAGAATCTGGAACTGAATCCTGGATTCCATGCATCCCAAGTCTACTTGTTTCCATTTTGATTGGTGACCATTCTCTTAAGAATTCTGGTTTCTCCAACTGCTCCTTGCCCAAGCATGAAAAGACTTTATTTATATAAAAGAGTGATTTACATATTAACTATTTTATTCTATATTGTATATTTTACAGACGTCTGCAAAGTTATGTTTGCCTTGAAGATTTTTTAATTACATCAACCTACTATTGACTACAAATGGCAAAAATGATAAGCTGTCCAAAGTCATTGACAGATAACCAATACGATAACCAATAAGATATACTAAAAATGACCTCCCCTTATAATAATAATAATTTTGTTTAAATGTATCTTTAATTGGTGCATAGTACCTGTAGGTACTGATATCCACAGCTGTAAGTACCAAAGGGATTGAGTCCTTCTGTATACTTGATTGGATTTCATGATGGTCAATGCCCTGCTGGCATATGGTAGGTTTATTTTCCTTATCCTTCATAATACACTGGCATCTTCAGTCTGATTAGCTGTTTAGCTTCCCTTTAAAACTTTTTATTACTGTTTTATTTTAAGCAGAACTTGTTTTGAGAATACTGACTGAACAACAATTCTTTAATACTTGTTGAAATATATTCAGGCTCCAGGTATATTCACATTCAAACTTGTTACATTGTCACATTAGAGTTCAAAATAAGACATGTCTATCAATTTCAACTCTTTCCTCAAATAAATCTTTTGAAACTTCTAGTTAAGTTGTAAAAGGTTAATTTAAGAAGTAAACGTAAATAATCTTAGAATTTATTCCAGCCCGAAACACTCAGATACTGCTAGCATACAGTATGTAGCTAGCCTCTTGTCTCCTTTTAAATGGTCATGTGAGCCGACTATAGCTTGTACTTTATGGGTAATTAGTAATCATTTGTATTGCTTACTGTAGACTTCACTTTATGTTATGCAATGGCAGTGATTACTAAGTGGTCATGCTGCATGTGTAGTTTAGAGGTGTCCAGATTTCAACCGATGATGTAGTAACTTTTCCCCTTTTCAACCAAACATCTATAAAGTTCACATACTGCAGAGCTGATTTGTTATAAATTTATACATGCCTTATTTTTGCAGATAATGCTGTAGAGCTGATTACAAATCAACCTCGAGGCATGAAAATGTATAGGTTCATTTACAGTTTCTAAATAGATCAAGGAGGAAGCCAGCAGACAGATTAGTAAATGTTCAAGTTGTTTAAGCACGGAGCCCAGGACTATTTTTATTCTTGTTCCCTACACAATAATTGTCCACTGTAGAGCATGGGTAAAGCTCCTGGGCACAAATAAAGAGAAGAAAGGTGGGGAGCTACAGGAACAACATGAGACCTTCACTGTCATAGAGCTGTGGTGTGTCTAGGCTGGAATGCTAAGCCTATGCAAAATGTGCATCATTTATTAAGCTTTAGTTATTTTATAATACAAAATGTATCATCTACAAAGTGAACAATAAATTGGACTAATGAAATAGATTTTGTCATGTGATCACCCTTGCTGTGCAACATCATCTGCACCTTTGTTAGAATAGAATTCTGATTCCAAAGGAAGCAACATCGGAATACAGGTATGGGACCTGTTATCCAGAATGCTTAGGACCTGGACATTTCCAGATAAGGGATCTTTCTGTAATTTTGATCTCCATACCTTAAGTCTACTAAAAAATAATTTAATTAAGTCTACTAAAAAATAATTTAAATATGAATTCAATAGGGTTGTTTTACTCCATATAAGAATTAATTACATCTTAGTTTGCATCAAGTACAAGGTAATGTTTTATTATTACAGAGAAAAATATACTTTTTAAACATTTTAATTATTGGAATAAAATGGAGTCAATTCCCGTAATTGGGAGCTTTCTGCATAACAGGTTTAATAAAGACCAAGACATAAAGCAGAACCCTGATTTTTTATCTTGGGTCTCCAGATGCTGCTGCGCTATAACTTGCAGCATTCTTCAACAAATACTAAGGTGCAGATTTATCAAGGGGCAAATTTCGAAGAAAAAAATACTTTGAAATTCGACCATCGAATTAAAATACTTCGACTTTGAATATTGAAGTCATAGGATTTTTCACCGAATTTGGCCATCGAACGATTGAAGTAAAATCGGTTGATCGTACGATTTTAAAGTACGATCGAACGATTTTACTTCGATGTGTGAAGACTTCTAAAAATGCATTAGAAAGTCCCAATAGGCTAACATAGCACTTCAGCAGGTTTAATTTGGCAAACTATTGAAGTCGAAGTTTTTTTAAAGAGACAGTACTTTGATTATCGAATATTCAAACTATTTTACTTCGAATCGAGTTGTAGTATCCTATTCGATGGTCGAAGTATCCAAAAAATGACTTAGAATTTCAAATTTTTTTACTTAAAAATTCCCTCTAATTCACTTCGACCCTTGATAAATCTGCCCCTAAATGGAAATAAGAAATTGAATTGATCTCTATTAAATTCATATACAAACAATGTACTTTTTCATTACCACTAAAACATATGATAAAAAAGCATCACACATCACAAAAAGGCCTGCCTTTTGTTTTTAGGATTATGTTTCTTACCTTTATATTTTTCATCAAGCACAGGCTTTACATTCAAAGCTGATTTTCTAGGATGAACATATATTGGATAGTGAAATACACGCCAACAGTAAATTGTAAAGAAATGAACAAGTCAATAAGGATATGACCACACAGGTCACAGAACTCCTAAGTGACTTTTGCTATCCATTTTATAATGCATGATTGATAGTTTTGTAGAAAGTAAACATGATATTTAATAGTAATAAGAGTCAGTGTTTGAAGTTATGTGATCCGTCAGCCTGTGGACTCCTGCTTTCACACAGGTCACAGGACTTGTTAACACAGGAGTTGAGCTCACTCAGAAAGGGCCAACAAAATGAACTAAAACTGCCAGTATTTGGCCCTTGGCTTCCAGAGGATACTGGCAGCTTCAGATCATCGACAGCTGGAAGGCCACAGGTTTGACATTCCTGTTTTTCTTCTACTTACATGTATTATTATTCTAGTTGGCTATGTCATTTCTTATTAGTGAATGATGTCACAACTACAGCATGCTGTTATTATTGTACCACTGTAAAATCACAAATATAACATGATAACATTATTATTATAGCAACATTACCGTATTTAGCCAGAGTAGAATGCATACATACAGTATATAATTGATTTCTGTTACACTTCAGGTATATTATAGGCATTGAGGCACATTTAAATATTTTTTTACGCATTTTTTTGAACAGATTAAAAAAATGTTCAAATCAATAAAAATCTTAATTCATCACTAGGGATGGGTGAATTATTTTGCCTTGTATCGCCACGTAAATGACGCCCATAGACTTGTATGGCACCACACGTCAAAAAAAAAAAAGACGCGGGTCAAAAAACAATTTGCCGCACGTCAAAATTTTTTTCACGCCCATAGACTTTAATGGTCGTTGATGACATTTCACGGGCAGCAAATTTTTTACAAAAACAAATGGGTCAAATTCGCCCAAGCCTATTCATCACTTTATACCACTAATACAATATATGTGTGTCTTTTCTGCACATACAGTATTCATGTATAAATATACAGGCATGACCTGTTATCGAGAATGCTTGGGACCTGGAGTTTTCCGGATAAGGGCTCTTTCTTTAATTTGGATTTCTATATATTAAGTCTAGCTAAAAATAGAAAAAAATAGATATTAAATAAACCCAATAGGATTGTTTTACCTCAATAAGGATGAATTGTTTCATAGTTCGGATTAATTTAAAGGTACTATTTTATTACAGAGAGAAAGGAAATATTTTTTACAATTGAGTCTATGGGAGATGGCTTTCCCGTAATTTGGAGCTTTCTGGAAAACAGGTTTCTGCATAAAGGATCCTATACCTGTACATAATACCAGCCCTTCAACTGTGATTTGCAAAAACCATCTGTTGTAGATAAAGATGTGCATATTAGGGGGGTTATTTTTAAATCTCTGAATTTATCTCATTGTTTTATTAAAAAACCACAACCAAACTCCCATGCCCGATTTTACCTTATTTATTAATTAAAAAACTCATATTAATTGGATCGGGAAATGACCAGATAAAATCAAATGAAACACCGAATCATCTGTTTTTTCTGACTTTTTTCCCAAATCACAAAATTTTTTGGGTTTTTGCCCAAAAACCCCTAAAAAGTCAGTGCAAACCATGATAACTTTCAATTGGTGCCTCTCCCATTGACTTATACAGGACCTAAAAAGGTCTGAGATGGCGAATTTTCGGATTTGTGCTTTTTGTAGCATCAGGGGATAATAAATATCGAAAAATTCAAGGTTATTTTTTCCATGAAAAAGTTTTTGCCCCAAAATGCCAGACCAGAAAAATTCGAAGTTCAGAAAATAGCCCCCTATATCTGTAAAATCATTGTAAATTAGCTAAATGGTCAGCTATTTTGGAATTAACAAAATATTACATGCAAATATAATATCTGATTCCCCTCCAGACAACTAAAGAGTTGTTATCCTATATTTTCTTGTAACATTGTAACACTTCTATTTTCCAATACTGCTAAGTCATGTATAGTGATGGGCGAATTTGTCCCGTTTTGCAAATGGCAAAAATGGGAATTGTGATGCCGGCGTCAATTCGCGGGCATCAAAATCGACGCTGGCGTCAATTCCAATGCCAGCAACAATTTGACGCCAATGGGCGTATGTTTAATTGTCTCCAGCATCTGAATTGTCACAGCAATTTCGTAAATTTATTTGCCGGTGGTAAAAAGCAGAAATTCGCAGCAAATTTGCCTGCCGAATAAATCCGCCCATCACTAGTCACATACAGTAAATAGTAAATACTTTATGCATGCTTTATATTAGCTATGCCAACACTTTGTTGTTTTAATAGCTTTTTTTTCACAATTTCTGTTCCTCAAGGAATATAAGAAGCTAAAAAAATATTGGAGGGGAAAAAAAACAGTTCACTAGAAAAGATCAACTGTGGGGACCTTGTGGGTTCAACTGTGCAGACCTGTTCTTCATTAAGTAATCTCTCATGGGACGTCACAATGTACCTGTCCATGGGCCTATTGAACTGCATAACCCTTTTCTCTATTCCATTTTTTCTTGAACCAAGTGAATCATACCCTGCTGCTGACAAGTTACAGCAGGACAGCAGAAGCAACATGAAAGTACTTTTTTCTTACTTGTCTAAATCAGGCGATTTTTTTTTCTTTTTCTTGAAAAGAGGACACAGCATTGACTCATGACATGGCGAGATGAAATGAGAGGTCTGGGATGGTGGCGGAGAAGTGAAGATAAAAGTAATCAAATGACACTGCTGGAATGCAAACAGGCATTCCTCAGTGCAGCAGTTGCACAACCATGAAACATCCCTGACAGCATGCAGGATTAGGAGAAAATGTTATGGAAAGCATTGGCTTTAAAAAAAAAAAAAAAGAGAAACTTAAGTAAGTTAAGTAAATAAGTAATGAAAAGACATTTAGTTGTCCTTCCACAAACTTGTTCTAGTTATTTAAGAATATTAATAAGCACATGAAACTCTAAAATATAGTGGTTTATTTGGCTGTATTGCAGGCTATATGTGTACTTATAAGATCATTATTTCCAAACATAAAATTTAGGGTAATTGTATCTGCCTTAAGTATATGGATTTTTTTTAAATTAAAATGAACCTCGGAATTGCTGCTACACAGATAGATCAATGATGATGCTATTTTGAAATAAATATTTAGATTTCTACATAATTCCATAGTATTTGTTTGTTCTTTTAGAAGAAAGGCAAAGTTAGCTTTCACATTTTCATGATTTAGTAGTTTGTATAGCGAGAAGGAAAGGTCCATAATAAAGAGGAGGCATATATCTTCTTCCAGACCAAATCTTTTGCCGGAGGCTATTAGTTAAAACTTTATTTCTCTCGGACACTGATTATGATATAGTTTACTGGTTTTGTTTCAGCAGCCCAAGGAATGCTATCCTGGCTAGTGTTCTCCATTTAAATTAAACATCTCTGATATAACATTCCTTCTCTAAATAAAGAAAGGGCCCTGGCATTACACACTTTATGAGCACTGTTCACTCTGAAAATAGCAGCTAAGGCAAAAGTGAGACCGAGTTTGTGCTCGCTGTGACAGGATATGTTTTAAAATGTATAGGTCTTTTTACTGAGCCTTAACGTTTTGATCAAGGTCTCTGATAACAAATTTCCTTAATGGCCTTGTTGTGTGTGCATACTGCAACATTTACATGTATGTACATCAAACACTTGCTTAGGTCAAATAACATGATCATCGTTGAGGGAAGAAATGGCAGAATATATGTTTCAGATGGCAACAATTTTCCTTCTATCAAAATATTGCACTTTTTGTTGTTACACGGCTGCAGCTTTTTTATTCTGTTTTTTTTATTTCCTTGTCTCTCTAATACATTTGGTTGGGGATGTGTCAGTGTGTCCTCAATCAGGGATTCATTGTGTTTGCTGAATGTAACTTGACATATCCTTAAGAAGTTAAAGAAGCGATTGTTAGGGATCGCCCTCTCCATGTAGTTAATTATGTGGTACATGATCAGGTTGGCTTTTGTCTAAAAGCTTTTTTCTAATTGTAGCCTAGGGTTAAATCCCAAGGAGGGGCTATCCTGATTTTCAGCAGCATTCTTAACTACACATGATCTGGAATATTTCCACTACAAGTTCTCTTTCTCTCTTTTGGTGCTTGTCTTTTAGCTGACCCATTTCCCACACCTCTTTTGATCATCAGAACAAGCATGTCATATTAAATAGAAAAAAAGGGGGGCATTAACATAAATCTTTTAATCCCAATTCCTTCGCGTGAAAATAGGTGCGTCCAGTCCCACCTCCTATCCTCCTTTCCAGTCTCTTCAACATAGGAAGGCAAAGGGGGGAGCTGGAAACTAAACATGAGAAATAAATATATAAGGCAGCACTTTCAATGACTTCAGCTTCACTTCCTAAAGTGTGCTGCCGCTTGCCGGCTTGTTCAAGAATCCATTGAAGATAGCAGGGCAGGGAACAGTCTGCACTAATCAGTGCTAGTTACATCTATATAAGTGATCTTATTCATATGAAAGCCTTCCAATTTCAGCAGGTATTTTTCTTAGGTTGTACCTACCAGACTCCGCACCTTTTTTTGTACAAATGTACAATTGTATGCATTTAATAAAAAAGTAATTTCTTAATGAATAAATTGCACATCGTTTATCCCTAATATTCTTTAAAAAAACGTGACCAATAATTTAGTTTGGGATGCAAATGAGGTAGTGTATGTGTCATTGAATCAGATTTCAAGCTTTTTCAGAAGTCCTGCGTAATTTCTGGAGCAAATAACAAATTACTTTTGAAAACTTGTAATCCATTCCATGCTAAAGAAACTGGAAGGTGTTTCTTAGATATCTGAACACTAAAGAGCAGGGTTCCCTCTGATAATCAAGGCACCTCTTTTCACAAATGACACACTGTCTAATTACCATTCATTAACAGGCAGCATTGGGCAAGTGAGATAATAGGAGCTTTAATATATCTATATAATATAATATATATACTGTATATAACAGCACCTAGTTCAAAAAACTTTCTAATACAGCTAGTTAACCTGCAATCATATTACACATTTCTAACTATGTCATCCATATTTCCTAAGGCCATTAAACATCCATAGAGGGGAACATATTAATGTAATAATGAGTGATAAATTATAAACCCTTGGGGTGGGGAAAAAATAAAGCACTGATGTAGAAAAACAAAACAAAATAGTATGTAACAACTGCATATATGTATGCCTTTTTCACTTCCACCTTATTTATTATTATACTGTTCATTGCAATACAGGGCCACAAATAATTGCAATTTCCAAAATTTTGACCTTCCAACGTTTGTTAAACTACAACATCCTTTTAACTGTTATGTGATGTTAGTGTTGCTTTTTACATTTACTCAGTATCTGTGCATATATTTATATATTTATATATTGTAGCTGAAAAGAACGACTTACCATGCTGCTTCCCTCTTGCACACCCCTCCTGTTAGTTTTCGTCTCGGTAGCTCAGGCAAGCAGAGTTCTGTCAGTGCCTGTTGCAAACTTTTCTAACTATCCTTTCACTGACTTTCTCGGTTATCTTCAATTTAGTTGAGGCGACAGCTTGCTGGAACCTACAAACGTTGTTATGGCTCTTAACGGGAGACCCGATCTTCATTGGCCAAAAAAACAGAAGATGTATATAAAAGGAATGAAAAAAAATAGTTTCAGAAAAATCTGAATCCCTCTAAGCGCATGATAGTTGAGAGAGAGAGAGAAAGTAAGAGAGGGGGGGGGTTTAAATGGGAGGGAAGCAATGACTTCTACCTAGTGTGACTTAAAAAGGATCTGGAAGAATAGAGCCCTCGTCTGCCACTTACATCTAAATGAAGGGATAGTTTATGCTCTGGCACAGGTTCCCCAAATGATTTTTATCTGTTTTTACCCACTGGCACATGCCTGCTGAGCTCCTATTTTTCAGATCTGTGTGAGCCACTGTAAAGTTTCTGGAGTCATAAGACTGTTACTAGGGGCTGTGGATGGGTTGACATGAAATCTTGAAGCCTTCTGCCTGTTCAGTTGCAGGGACAGACACTCTCACATAGAGGCGCTGATCTTTTCCCCCCTTTTTCCTTGAGCTGCTGTTTTCTTCCTTATCAGCAGTACAGCTAGTCCAGACACTTATCTGAGAAGAGGGAGGCTGAGAAGGAAAACTAACAGTACACTACAAAAATAGAAAACCGAACCTGGTTAGGGTGAGATGGGCTAAAAGGAGCCAAAAAGGCAGAGAAAGACAGAGTGGCTGCGCTGAAAACTTGGCTGTCTACAAAAGTTTTGTCCTAGGACTGGTAATACTGTCTGTGGCTTCTCCTTAGCTCCTGTGTCTGTGTGAGTGTGGGTTTGGAAGAATTTGCCTTTTTTTTCTCTTCCTCCTCAGCCGTCACGGTGTAGGTTTGCAGGGTAAAGAGTCACATCTGTGTGTGACACTGAGCCAACCAAACTAACCCTGCCCTGGAGACATACAAACACACACACACATCCCACGCAGGAATGTCATCTACACCCAGCACCCGGCACAGCAGAAAACGGCAATATGGGATTCAAGCGATTTCTATCTTAATAGATATTAGATAGAAAAGATTTTGCAGGCTTTGAATATACCATTACTATTTGGGTATATTTAGCTTACCTAGCACTCTATAACCGCAGTACGTTATAAACAATCACATTGTGTAAAAGCTATGATTAAATGATAAAATCATAAATGCACAAGCACTTAAAACTTGAGGTCCATTCCTTAGGTACAGACAGTAGATTAGGAAATTATTTCCAGAGACACCCATCTTGTGCCCAGATTTAGGACCATAGCTTGCCCCACCTTGGTTTATTCAGTACAAAACAAAACATAGAAATTAAGCCTATAGCCCTCCAGCTGTTGATGGCCCACAAGCTCCTCTGCGTTTAATCTGCACTGGTCATTTTCAGAGCTATTGAAATATGCGGAGGGGGGAGGAGCAGGGAGGGGGCACTATCTAACTTAGTAGGTAGATGCTTTTCTTAATTGGCTGGTTGAGTTCTCCTTTAGGGTAGGGACACACTGGGCGATTTGGGGAGTTTTAGTCGCCTGGCGACTAATCGCCGCGACTTTTCTCCCCGAATGCCTCCCCTCGCTCTGCGCCTGGCTAAAATGAAAAATCGCCTGCGCTAATCACACGCGGCGATTCGTTTTCCGAAGTCGCCCGAAGTTTCCTCGTGAGGCAACTTCGGGCGATTTCAGAAAACGAATCGCCGCGTGTGATTAGCGCAGGCGATTTTTCATTTTAGCCAGGCGCAGAGCGAGGGGAGGCATTCGGGGAGAAAAGTCGCGGCGATTAGTCGCCAGGCGACTAAAACTCCCCAAATCGCCCAGTGTGTCCCTACCCTTAACCATCAAGAGCTGCCAAGATACAGGAAGGTGTAGCTCAAACAGCTGGGGAGTAACATGGTGGTTACAATGGCAAAACTCTGCACGTGAAACCAGCAGCAACTCCAAGTTAACTTCCAACAATCCAAGCATGTGGGAGGGGACAGGCAGCTCAAATCCCACTGGATTCTCATTGGCACCTAGAAAAAAAAAAGGTAGTCTTAATGAATATTTATATGTAAACCAAGCACTGATGGGCAAGGGTCAAAAATGTATGTTGAGTTCCCTCAAATCTCTTGCTGGAATGTCACATTATCATTCTAAATCTAATACATTTTTACTGTTATTTTGAAACTTTTTGAAAATGTCAAAAAAGCTAAATAAAATATAGAAATACAATATTCAGTGACAAGGGCTGTCTGAGCCAAACATTTTTATGACCGAAACAGGGACATTTCAGCAAAAGTAGAAAATTTAAAATTCTCAAGCATTGAAGATAACCCTGAGAGGTTTACTAACCAATTCCCTCAGTTGTGTGTGTGGGGGGGAGGGACATCCAGTGATAAAACCAATAGATTGTAATACGGGCAAGCCTGTTCTCATACAGACACTAGTGTATTTACCAACTGTAAATATTCATCCAACTTGTATCTAATTTACATATGATCCACTGGAAAAACTGCAGATAATCAACCTGAGCTAGTCATCACCTGTCCACATCCAACATCCCACATCCCTGCTGTATATCCTGTACTTACCTGCCTTTTTCTATTTACCAATGACAGTAAAAGCAGACTTCTGCAGCGTTCTTGTGGTTAATATATATACAAATCAGAGCAATATATTTGATGATTATTGAATTCAGTAGTCTGGGTTGCTAGTCTAAGTTCTTTTACTTGTGTTTTTTTGGGCATTTTGTTTTCATTTATAAATAAAGCATCACATGTTCCAACTCAGTGGGGGAAATTTACTTACCTCTGAAAATCCGCTAGCGTTGTCTTCGCCGCACTTCGCCAGGTGTCAAAAGCTGCAAATTCACGAAGATCGGAAGTTGCGCACAGGTAACCGAACGCTTGCGAAGTTCCACAAGCGATAGTACGATCAGCCGTTCGAAGTTGCGCTAATTTGCATACGGTGCCAAATTTAAAAGTGAATGGACATGTATGCTGCAGCGCACATTACAATACACAATCCCAGGGAAAGTTAATAAAAGTATATAGGGGTGTGCTAATGCCCTACACATGTGCCCACAGTATAGTTAAGGTGCCATATGTTATAAAATGTAGGGGGGAAGATGGGTAAAGAAAAAAAAATTTAGATCTTTTTTAGCTTATTACCCTATAAAAAGTAAAAAACGCCAGCATTTTTTTGGGACTTACAAAAATTTTCAACTTTTTTTTTTCAAACTCCTATCTACTGTATTGCACTTTGATTGGCGAAATCAACTCTGGCGAAAGAGATAACGTTCATAAAAAAAAAAACTTAGTACATTTGCGAAGTTGCGCTACTCTATCTAATTCGCTATTGAATTTTCGCCAGGGCCACTGTTAGTAAATTGCCAAAGTGGCAAAATGACGTCATGCTGGTGAATTTTCTCCAGCGTTAGCCACTTCGCAGTTTAGTAAATTTGATTTGTCCAATAAATAACCACACCCTTCATTAGCATATATTAATGGGGCTTTTCTGTAGCACAGGAGCAAAAGTCTGCAAACACTCTGCACTATTACAAAGCATAGAGTATCATGATGCAATTATAAGATAATCGAATTGTACTAAATTTAAACTGAATCTAAATACAAATGATGAGCTGTGAACAAAAATAAAGGTGTATCAGAGGTTTGTTTGGGACACAGCTATTGTGGTGAGGCGTATATGCCCTATACCAGCCTTATAAAAGCCACAGCTTGTGCTTACGCATTTTGGCACCTTAACCCCCCACCAGTCTATTTGGATGAATCACATGCAGTGTGCTTACTAACACTAGAAAACCCTTGAGGGTGGCAATAACTCAAGGTTTCACACAGTGGTACTTGTGTAACTGCATTGTACAGCTGTAAAGAATTGAACATCCAGCTAAAATTAATGCATACTGGACTAAAGCCTTTGGGTCCAGTGTGGATGGATTTAAGTTAGAGACCCTCACATTATTTATCAAGTTATTTGAGTGGATTGCATTTGGACGACTCAAACTGTGATAATTATTCATCACAAGTGAGCTAGATATTTGTTCAGTTCTTTACAGCAGTACAGTGCAGTTATACACAATTGTGACAATACAAGCATGGGATCCGTTATCCAGAAACCCGTCATCCAGAAAGCTCAGAATTACAGAAAGGCCGTCTCCATGTTTATCCAAATAATCAGAATTTTTAAAAATAATTTTAGTAATAATAAAACAGTACCTTGTTCTTGATCCAAATTAAGATATAAATAATCCCTATTGGAGGCAAAACCAGCCTATTGGGTTTACTTAATGTTTGCATGATTTTCTAGTAGACATAAGGTATGAAGATAAAAATTACGAAAAGATTAATTATCTAGAAACCCCCAGGTCCCGAGCATTAAGGATAAAAGGTCCCATACCTTAAAGGGGTGGTTTGTCTTTAAGTGAACTTCTAGTATGTTATAGAATGGCAAATTTTAAGCAACATTTCACAGTTTTTGAATTATTTGCCTTCTTCTTCTGACTCTTTCTAGCTTTCAGATGGGTGTCACTGACCTCATGTAAACAAAAAATGCTCTGTAAGGGTATAAATGTATTGTTATTGGTACTTTTTATTACTCATCTTTCTATTCAGGCCCCTCCTATTCATATTCCAGTATCTTCTTCAAATCAGTGCAAATTACCCTAGGAAACAGGAGGCCTCCTAAATAAAAAAACACAAATAATAAAAAATGAAACCCAAAATGCAAATTGTCTTAGAATCTACATCATTCTAAAACTTAGTTAAAAGGTGAACAACCCCTTTAAAGATATATGCACATATATAGAATATTTTGTAATATATTTGCACTTAATAACTTTCTATCCACCTTTTCAAAATAACTTTTATAGAATGGAGTGTGCCCGATATAATTCCCCCTTTTTCATTAAAGTGTTCTATAGTTTAGGGTTGGAGCCCCTCCCCAATATTTGGGGTCTCCATAATTGCCTGTGTCAGTGTCTAGAACTATCATACAATAAGAAAATAACCTTGTTTCCAAAATCGACTGGTATTGTGTTAACAGAGCTGAAAAGCTGCAAGCTTGCCTAACATAGTACATTATTTTGTGTTTAATACGACAATTTCAATAATTCCCTATTTAAGGGGCAAACCTGGAATGTTAATGGAATATATTCCATAGCTATGCCACAGAGAAAGACCTAGATTTAAGTGCATGATCTATACATTTGCCAAAAATATCAGGCCATATACATTAAATAAAAGCATTATCACAAGTTGTTCTTAAAACTGAAAGTACAGGTACTTCAGTTACTGAAAGCAATTGTATTCTGTCAGCACTGGAAAAAAAGCACTGTAAATATTTACAGTACAGATATTTGGGGGGGGGAATAATCAAAGGTCAAATTGCCATTCCTTGAATTTTTAAATGTTATCATAACTTAATTAACCTTATCTCAAAATTCTAGAAATGTGTTGATGTTACTTATTTATCATAGTATTTTCCCCTTTGCCCCATTTTTTCCAGCTTTGAGCAACTGAATTCTATTATTTCACTGAACAAAATGTTAGAGGAGAACTAAAGCATAAGAATGAATGTGGCTAGAAATGTTGTATGTTATATAATGAATTTACTGGACAATCCCAGAATCTTTATAATAGTCACGATCCATGCTTTTAAAATTGTCTGTAAAACTTCAGAGTTCAAGTAATCTGTGCCTATTTTTGGGCAGATCTTATTTTTTTCCATTGGTTAAAGATTAGTAGTAGTTTCGTTTTTTTCTTATAAATGTCAAGGGAAATGTGGGGATAAGACAAAATAATAAGTAACCTGACATTTTTTTAATTTGCAAAAATAAACAAAAACAAATTAAGATTTATGTAACACATTTTATAGCAAAGGAATGTCTTTTGGTTTCTTGAATATGAATATGAACAAGTCATTGAAAGAATACTTGTCTAGAAACTACTTATTTGAACGTATGTGCTTGCTGGTGACTAGAGCCAAAACAAATAAGAATTACATTATTTGTGGCACTTAATTGAGCTCTCAATATATATTTTTTAGCATAATTATATTTTACTAACAGGGTTTCCTGGAGTTCAGGATGACTATATATACAGAGATAGTAATGGGACTTTGCAACAGCTGGTGTAAGTTGTCAGCAGCCCTTCAATGGTTTAGTGTTTAGTATTTAAAAGCTGAGTTTGGACAAGTGCAGGATATTACCATCACTCTTAAAAGCTAACTAGCATGTTGAATATAAGGGCAAATAGTCTTTGGGATGTGGCTCACAGCCAGTTCTGGGTCTGGCCACAGAAAAGTCTTGTGATATAAGTAATTTCATAGGATGCAGAATGTAGAATGGCTGGTGTTTCATTACATCATAATTTGTTACTTTTCTTCCACACTTACTCATCTTCTGTTTAATGTATGCCTGGATTACATGTTGGCCAGTATCTCTTACTTCGGGGGACTCACATTAACTGCTCTGCAAATCAAAAATGTGTTTGGAACTGCTTCTTTATCTACTTTTGAGCACTATGTATAACGGTAGAGGGGGGAAATACTTTCACATTCAAATTTAAACAGATATAGACCCATTTATGGGTCTTACATAATGTAATTGTAAGGGATTCATCACAAATGTCATTTTAAACAGGCCTTCTTGTTGTATCTCCATGTAATGATCCTGGCACACCAATCGCTCCATTTCCATAGTTTAAGAATATATGCCCTTCCATGGGACTATGGGAAAATCTTAGTGTGTGTCCGGACAGACAAATCCATCATTATACAGTTGTCTGTTGTATTACCAGAAACTCCTCTGCATTCAAATGAGCAATACTGCTCTTATTATAATAATGTGTTATTCTAAAGTAACTAATATGTTATGTACATCATACAGTAATTGTGTTAATTTACTGGAAAACTGGATGCACAGTGAGCTTGAACAATTCAATTGTTTAATGAAATAGACTGCTTAGACAGTTCTTTGTAGTCTTAAGTGTTGCCAGTTCCATTGTATTACCTGTGATTGGACAGAACTGAATATGTGAAGAAGGCTTGTTCATAGAGCAGTTGCATAACAGGCAGAAAAAGGCAGCTTTGCAAAGGCATGGAACTGCAACCTAAATTCATTTGCAGGGCTTTATGTGCCCGTTCCTATTAGACCACTGCAAAATCCCCTTTTCTCATACATTAAAGCTGGGGTAAGGTACAAAATACAAAAAACAGGCACAAGGAACACTATTGGTCCTATTTATCATGCAGTGTAAACAGCAGTGAAAAACACACCACACACCACTGTATAAAAACAGTGTATTTATCAAGTGTGCACTGATTTTCAGTGATCACGTGCCTCTATGTAAAAATATGTTGTATACAAAAGCAGCCATTTGAAATTGCTATGGGAATATATGGCGTTCATTCAACTTATTTTTTCTACTAGGAATTTACATGTCTCTGGATTTTTTCCCATTAATTTAAATGCATTTCACAAGGTCTGAAGTGGTGTAAAATAATGGCGTCAAATCAGGTGTTCAGGTGGCGTTAAATAAAACACAAAGTGATAAATTCTCTATTTTACACTGCTTTTTTTGGCATTGTTTTACACAGTATTATAAATAGGCCCCTAAATGTTTGCATTATACTCTTTGTTTGGGCCAGAGGCTAAACTCTTTGAATACCTAGAATGTAGCCTGGTACTTACTACCTACCTATGGCAAGCATTAAGTACAGGGCTTATTTGTGCCCAGAAGTGCTGCAAACATACTTTTATAAGTAGGGCCTATAGTTCTCAAGTCCGACATTCACTGGGTCTATTTTGTGGTTCATGTGTAGTGTTGCCTAATCTTTTCACTATAGGGAGCATAGACAAAATGAACAAACAATAGGAAGATTATGAAAAAATTATGAAATAGAAAAACGTTAATCCAATATTTCAAAAGGCAACATGCACATATGATATTAATTCAGCAAATGCAGGGAAAATGTCAACGCAAACTGGTTAAGAGAGAATACATTGAAATATACTTACATTTGAGCTAAAAGAAAAGAATGTCAGAGCAATTCGTTTATCTCCTCAATATGGAACATAGAAAAAAAATATATCAAAGGTTGAACTTGATGAATGTGTGTCTTTTTTCAACCTAACTAACTATGTTACTATGTAATAATGTTCGAATTCCAGGGCTATCTGTATCATATGGGGTGACTTGAAATTCCCATTCAATCCGTATATAGTAATTCATGAATACCCTAAAGGCACATGAAGACAACCTAGACCTACACACATAAAAACAACCCAAAGGATGAACCTGGTAGATCCATGGAGACTCTAGAACATGACAGTTGCACATGTATAATTCATTCATATCATCACGGCAAGATATCCACAGGGAACTGCTATGTTAGCTACTTGAAAAAAAATTATCACAAATATTTGCATTCATCTCTTATATGTTAAGATTACATGAATTGGTTTCCGTGGTCTCAATATGAATTTGTAACTTTTTTTTAGCTTAAATAATTTTTAATGAGTATTCATTATAAGACAAAGGCAAATATTGGGATTGAACTTCACTTGGATGTGGTGCCAGTGAATAACCCATCAGACGTATGTTTTGGGTAAAAAAAATATATATATATAATTGCATTTTAGTTATAATAATGTTTTCTAAAGGAGTAAATGTTGGCTTTTTACAGTCAAAAAGGAGTAAATGTTGGCTTTTTACAGTCAAAGAAAAAAAATCTCTTGTTTTTAAAGACTTTTTTTTATTTTGCTGGTCTTTTGTGTTACAAAATCAATATTATGTCACAAAATCAATATAGCTTAATTTTTAAACAGTTATAGTAATATTTTATTTTTAATTCCCTTTGAAGAATGTAAGACTTACAAAGGTCACCCCAAAAGCTTACTGTTATAGGATTTGACATTTTTTATACAAAATGAACATACATTTATTTTTCAACACAAAACATAATTGGATTTTAAGGTATGATCACAACACAGGAATCACAAAGGGAAAGCAACATAATTGTTTTAAGAAGCCTATTTGTAAAGCTTGGCACAAAAAAAGGCAGGTCGAAATTGGTGCTAGCATGTTTAAATAGTTGCAATTGCATTGCCAGACATGCAATTTACAAACGGATTGTGTGAGTCAGACGGTGTTGTCAATGGAGCAAAGGTAGCTTTATTAAGGGGCACATTTACTAAGGGTCGAATATCGACCCTTAGTAAATGTGCCCCTTAATAAAGTTCGAAGTCAAAGTAAAATCCTTTGACTTTGAATATCGAAGTCGAAAGATTTACCGCAAATACTTTGATCGAACGATCAAAGGAAAAATCGTTAGATCGAACGATTAAATCCTTTGATCAAAAAAAGCTTAGAAAGCTTATGGGGACATTGTAGCTAGGTAGGTTTAAAGTGCCGAAGTAGGTAGTCAAAGTTTTTTTTTAAAGAGACAGTACTTCAACTATCGAATTTTTAGTTCGAAACGTTCGAGTCGAAGTCATAGTCGAAGGTCGTAGTAGCCTATTCGATGGTTGAAGTACCCAAAAAAAAAAACCTTCGAAATTCAACGTTTTTTTACTTCGAATCCTTCACTCGAGCTTAGTAAATGTGCCCCTAAGTGTAAAAACCACAAAAAACTCGTAAATGTAAAAGTCAATCAGAGCTGTCCTTTGTAAAAATTTTCTTTGCTTTGAGCTTTTTTTAGGGGGTTTTATTGTTTGTAATTGAATGAAAATAAGGATTTTGTGTTTGAAAAAACCTCTAAAACTACAGAAATTAGAATTTGGACAAATAGGTCTCCCCATTTGTTCAGATAGTGATCAGTTAATATAACAGACTTGTTCGGTAAAGCATTATACCTACAGTGTTATGCTTTTGTATCTAGCTCAGTCCGTATCTATGCAATCCTATTGCCATTATGCTCCTCATCTTTATAAAGGCCTTCATACTATAATATGTGTGATCAAAACAAATAAAAATCAACACATCCTCAAAATCGTAAATTAGTTCTGTCCCTTGGAATCCAAGAGCTTGCCTGCCTTTTAGTGTTTAGTGTTTGTTGGACTAGATATTACTCCACTAAAACCACAAAGCCATAGAGAAACAAAATATTGGCCTAAACATGTGACATGAAAACATCTGGATTTTTTTAACCATAGATATAAGACTTTCCTAAGAAAGGGGACTTTCCAAATAATAACAACATTTTGCAGAGGTTAAGTATATGCTAGAAAATTTATTTAAAAGAACATTTAACCTTTTATTTGTTGTTGCATAGCTCCAAAATGTCTTAAAGCATATAAATTTAGATCCACACATGCTCACATTCAAGACTTTGTAAGGAACGCACCCCTCCTTTGGAATTCTCTCCCACAGTCTGTCCGACTTTCTGCTTTCAAAAGATCTCTTAAAACACACTTATTAAGAGAAGCCTACGTTCACTCTGTTCAGCTACCAAATGCAATAGCAATACAATATGCTACATCTCTCATCTTGCTTATTTCTGATCTTGCCCACTCCCACACCTTGTGTCTCTGCCTTCCTTCCCATTTTAGACTGTAAGCTCCTTTGCACAGGACCTTCCTCACCTTTTGTACCAGTACTGGTTGCTATGTAAGTAACTGTGTATGTTCTATGTATGTTATTCATGTGATTTCTTTGTATAAACACATTAATTTTACAGATCTGTGCAATATGTTGGTGCTCTAAAAATACATGTTAATAATAATTATCATTCCACACTTTGCACATAAAGGCTCATAGTGTGACTCACATCATATTACCATTGCCTCTGTTTTTAATAATTTTATTTTAGCAACTGGGATTAAAGGGCAGTTGCTTCTGTTGCTTGAGATTATACATTATAAAGACACTAATTTGGTGACACCAGTTGATTTCCAAACCAAACAGCATCCATTGTTTAAGTCAATTATATTTAAATTTGGCATTTGCTCACGTAGTATGGTAAATGGAAATGGCAAAATAAATCCATAAATCCTAGCAGTCATATAAAGATTTCAGAAGGATTAAGGTATGACAATAGGCAGCAACACTGGTAACATGCGGCTGGTGCAAGGCTTAATATCATACAGGTATGGGATCAATTATCCGGAAACCCATTATTCAGCAAGCTCTGAATTACAGAAAGGTAGTCTCCCATAGACTCTATTTTATCCAAATAATCCAAATGTTTATTTCACATAGCTAACAAAGGAACTAAAAGAGTTTGAAAGAACTCTAATGTCTAAATAAAATTTTTCTTTTCAGCCTGAAGACATTAGGGCTTGTAGCTTGCCTCAGGCAAAACAGATATTATCTCTTGTTTGAGTTGATTGAAATTTTCCAGCCTGATTGACGAAACAACTGACATCTATCATATATGGATGTCTGTTCCTTAGAAACATGTCGCAAAAATCACATGAAACCTTATATGTAAAAACAATATCTGTGTGTGTATAGTCACCTTTACTTTTTGTTGTAAGCTTCAATCTACAGTTGATAATGATTTGCACTGCACATTTACTGAGTTAGAGGCCTCTGCTATTACTATACAAAGCTGTATCCTTCTGTGTCTTACGTGAATTGACTATATTTCTTTAAATATATATTATAGGTTTACAACAGGACATTAATTCACAAGTTATTGGCATAATGGCTACATATCTGTATCCATACTAAAACTGATTTTTCGAAAAATTTATCTTTTATTGGTAATATGGCAAATGGCATGCAAAGTGATTATCAAGAACATTCAATGACTATTTGTATGTTTGTTGGAATGAAAATTTTAAATGAAAGACCTGTTTTAAGTACTTAATTGTGCCATAAGGTGGACACATGGCCTCCAATTTATAGTATTGTTTGTTCCACAGCTGGGTCCAGTGGGAACTCTCTGCCATCACTACTTATATGTGCCTGAAGCCTAATAATAAAATATAAGTAAGGTTACCTTCAGGGGGTAACTTCATTATGATAACTCTAGGCTGCATGGATGCTATTGATTTTTAGGTCCTCTGCGTTATTTTTGTATTATTTCAGTACTGTTGGAAATTAAGATAGATTGTTTTACACAAGGGGCCATATATTGTAAAAGATTTATTCTAGAAGCTGTGTCAAACTTAGTATTGGGATGTATTTACAAGCTGAAAAAAATATTTTTGAAAATTTTAAAACAAAATATTGGGGTCACATTCATACAAATAGCTCACAGAGGACTGCATGGACCCCACCAGAGAATAAACACAGCATCACACGTATTGGCCTGTGAATTACTGTTTGCATAAAAATACAAAAATACATGTCTGTCCTTGGACAAACAAATATAAAGCATTTACATATCACAGAGTGACACTGGAGTCAATAGCAGTCCACTTGATTTGGAAATAATATTCTCCTTTAAATGTAATGATTTTATTTGAATAGATATGGTCCCAATATATATATATAATTTGCTATGAAGGCAAGTCAACAAAATGCATTAGGTGTTGGAAATGATCTAGTTACAGATCTTTATTCTAAAGAGACTGTTATACATTGTTATCATATTATAGGTTTCACTTAAGCAACATCAAGAAAGCTATCTCATTACATGTGTGAAAAGGATTGTACGAGACCCAGAATACTGTCGTTTCTATTAACAGCAAATGTTATCTAAATTTCCTGCTACGGGTTATTCATATTATCTTCTGGAATCAGAGAAAAAATCTTTGCCTGATGATCACATGATGGAATTTAGGAGGCGGGCCCACTTACCTATTATCACACTCTTTTCTGATGCTAGTGTTACTTTGTCAGAATCAGAAGAATATATTGGTCTTACAATCCACATATCCTAATGTTTGTGAATTTTGTTCTTGCCCCTATAAGTAATAAAGGGCACTGTTTGCCCAGGTGTAGTAACCTGATCACATTTTAAACAGATTTTTACAAAAACCTAATTTACATATTATGTAAAGTAAAAGAGCACCCACTCTTGGTTGGTTAAATTTATTTTGCAGCCCATCATCAAACTGTATCATAGGTTGGAGTTCTTTCATTACTGTGCGTAAGTCCTCTAGGTGTGGATTACATATGACGATACAGAGGACATGGTTATTCTTTGTGGTTTGTTTGTTTTGGAGGAGGTTTTTTTCTAGGTATGGTGATAGGGTCTCAACAAAATACAATAATAGTGTATTGCCTTGTTGTATATGATTCACCTTGCTTTGACAATCCTGAGGGATGTGTATCTGTCTGTATATTTTTTGTAGAGGTAACACGTTTGCTGCCTTCTTTTTTGATAATGGTGTCCAGGAATTTGATCTTGTTCTTGTGTACCATACATCCCACAAAATGACTTCTTGCAGGTTTTGAAACTAATGATTTATTAACCTTTGGTATTTTGTTGATGTTGCACCAAGGCTGTTTTCCATAGACTTTCCATTTTTAACATGGAATGGTGGCAGGAAATAGGCTTAACTGTATTTAAGGCTTAATGGAATATGTTGATATCTTTATAATTAAGAAATGGGTCAAGTTTCTAGGTGAGGTTTGAAACAAACACACATTTCATGACAAACTGACAACTACACTAAAAACTGTATAAAGCCATTCATAAAGCAACATAAATTCCATGCTGCAAAGTGTGCCATGAGAAATCTATCAGTCTTTAGATAAATAACTATGAAGCAATAAAGTGATCTTTACTGTGATGACAGAAAAAGCATTTCAAGATTGCTGTCTTGGTATAAATTTATATTTTTTGCTTCCAGTGATGTTTTTTTTAAGCTAAAAAAAATCTAGATCATATTCAAAACATTAAAGTGATACTGACGTAAAAAAATCGAATCCTCATCCTTATTGTGGAAAATGGCGACTCAGAGGTGATGTTAAAGCTGCAGGCAAATACTTTTACAGAAACTTATAATGCATGCAAACACAATGTTATGATAGTTGGAAACAAGTTTAAATTCTGGTATTTGTGTATCTTTAATGCAAATCCATGTACATAACATTCAAAATTCATTTGGGGCAAATTACCTGCATACAATTTTCAATAATACTATGAGTTTTTTTTTTAATAAAACAAAGACTCTCCTTGTCTTGCAAGGGCACCCTGGGGGCAATCTTATAGGGGCCTATTTATCATGCTGTGTAAAAAGTGGAGTGAAGCATATCTAGTGATGTTGCCCAGAGCAACCAATCAGCAATTAGATTTCAAAAGCTCGAAAACAAAAACGAAGATCTGATTGGTTGCTTTGAGCAACATCCCCTGTAATGTTTTATTCCACTTTTAACACAGCATGATAAATAGACTCTCTAGAACACTACATATTTAATCCTTACAGGCATATTGATTTTTATTAATGCACCACACATCACCAAGCTTCTCTGTGTAAAAAATGGTGTAAAAATTGGCGTAACATTTTCTTAGAGTGACTTCTGACGGAAGCAAATCTGGTATTCGAATGGCATGGTATTAGATTACACACACCATACTATTTTTACACAGCTTTTTGCACCGTTTTTTTTCAGCGAATTTCCTTTAACACAGCACCTTTTTGTACTGCCAATCCTGAGTAGATGTTTATAAGAAAAGGAGTGTGTGGTCAGTCAACCCACCTCCAGCCAAAATAATTCAGAGGTCAGTCGAGAACCCCTTCATTTAATGCTATAGTTCTTCCATTGGAGATAAAATGGTGATAGACTGGGGACAATTTAAATACTATATTTCAATAGGTGTTATATTTAAGATCTTTGACATACATTTTGGTTATTGGAATAGTAATTGCTGCAGGTATAATCACAAAACCTGAAAGAATCCTGATAAAATACATTTCAAATATAATCACATAACCTGAAAGAATCCTGATAACATACATTTCAATTCGGTGTACTAAGATGCATGTTACAAATAATGATTTACTGCTTCAGGTCAATATTAATAAAACATGACACTGAAACAACAATATTACCCAATACGCATGTCTTGGTTCTGCTGTGATTTTTATGTACTTACTGTACACATACTATGCTTTTGTTTTTTTTTTCTGACCTGGTATAAAGTATCCCGGAGAACAGAAAGTATAATCACAGAACTAGGGGATACCATGCATTTTTGGAATTGCAGTGGGATAAAGCCAACTCTGTTCTTTTGTAAATGGAGATTTGAGTCTACTAAATTCTTAGCTGCTTTGGCAGAAAGCGACCACAAACTACAAATTATCAATTCTCACTAGGGAGATGGAAGGACCACAACAATCAAATTGTTTCACTTACTTAGACTCAAAGCCTTTTTTATTGTTCAAATAAATAATGGTGGGTAGTCAGAACAGAGTGGCAAAGCTGCTTAGCTTTAAAAAAACAAAAAAACACAGGTAAATCAAAATAAAATACTTTCTTATATATTCATTTTTTTATTTAATTCTGCATTCAGTTCTCCACTGGATAATCAGGTTTCACCCCACATTCCAAAACATACAGGCAGGTTAGCTGGCTTCAGATTGACGCGACTGTGTGAATGTGTTAGGGGCATTCGATTGCATGCTCCACTGGTGCAGGGTTTGATATGAATGATATACAGTATATTCTCTGTAAAAGAGCTGTGTAAATGTTTTAGTACTACATAAATAACAAATAGATAAATAAAATAAAGGGATATCCAAAAAGTCCTCTGAAGCTGCCTCCAAATTCTACTCAGAGGTAAAGAAAATACTTCCTGTTTCTAATATAGAAAACACTATACTACACATTGAGATGGAATGAACCAGCTCTTTAAAGTCATGTGCACTTCTATATTTCATATTAGGCTTTGGATTTAGTTTTGGATTATTTGGCATTTGGCCAAATAAAAAAAATAATTCAGTATATCTCTTAACTGCCCTGACTGCTAGCAGACAAAATGACTAAAGTGACTAATACTGCAAATACAGGTTACTATAATGTTCTAATGTGTTTGAGAACAGACTGTACTGGCTGTGTCAGGCAGTTTTTATTTACATAAATAGTGGCATATATACAGCCAACAAGCTCTTGATATAATGGTACAGTGATTTCCAGATCCTAAATACATTACAGGCTGAAGAAGGTCTCAGCATTCTTTATATCAAAATTAACTAAGAAATTGTCTGCATTGCTAAAAATGCTCCCATGCTTCAACTAGTGGTAGGTATGAGAACAGCACCCAAGCAGGAGACATTGGAGCAAAAGCTGAGTTGCTCAGGAATGTTAAGGCCCCCCATACACATGACGATAAAAGTTGCCGGCAGACCGAGTTGGCAGTTTATTGGCCCTTTTTGGGGTCATCCGACGGGCTTCTCTGATCGATATCGTGTCGATTGGGCAGGGTAAAAAATTCCGCCTGGATCGAGTCGGCGTGTGTTCATTGATGCGGTCCCGCGATCCGACCGCCCGTATCACCTCCATTCTGGTCCGATCGTTGGGCCCTAGGGCCCACGATCGGATCAGCCCGATATTGCCCACCTCAATGTGGGCATATCGGGGAGATATCCACTCATTTGGCTACCTTAAGATAATATTGTGTAGTTGAGGGAACAGTTTAATGAAAAGACTTGTATTGTTCTGTGCTAGCAGAGGATCATGCATAATAAACTGAGATGGTGCCTATAGACCATTATTAAAAAAAAAAAATTAAGTCATATTGGATTCCATTTTTTATTATTTGTGTTTTTTGCATTATTTAGCTTCTTATTCAGCAGCTCTCCAGTTTATTTCCTCAAACTCGTTGCTAGGGTTCAAATAACCCTAGCGATCATGCATCGATTTGGAAAAGGGACTGGAATATGACCAGGGCATTTGTTTTTTTAGATGGGAAATCAGAATAAGAAGGCAGAAGAAGGCAAATAATCTAAAAAGTTGGTTAGAAACTCTGCCATGCTCCAGTTGCAAGTGAGGTAAAAAAAAAAAAAAGGTGCACGGTCAGACTGATGGTGCCTGTAGTGATGAGAATGGCTTATTAGAATGTTTACATTTATTTAAGAACATTTTTCAGTTTAGTGAATTGTTTGGTTAAAGATAGCAATGTCCTATACACAATGCCAATACATATAATGTAGTGAGTTTTACAGCATGTGTTGATGCTGGAAAATGATGAAATAATTACAACAACCTGTGTATTGGCATGGCTTTCTCAGTCTCTCTCACAATACAGCACTTTAGGACACTATGTTATTGCACTAATATAATTTGCTGTCTTGGCTTTCTGGTTTGTCAACTTCCCCAAGCAGGTATGCTGAAAAAAAAAACCTGGAAACCCTTTATCCAGAAAGCTCCAAATTATGGAAGACTGTCTCCCATAGACTCCATTATATCCAAATAATCAGAATTTTTAAAAATAATTTCTGTTTTCATAATAAAACTGTACCTTATATTTGATCCAAACAAAGATATAATTAATCCTTATTGAAAGCAAAACCAGCCTATTACCAGTGCCGTAACTACCATTCACAGGACCACTGAGGAGGAACTGAAGCAAACATATGCATGATATAATTGTAACAGAAGGTTTATCTTACTGCCTTATCACTTTTTCTGAACTCAGTATCAAATGATAGCCTGAGTATATTTGTTCAACCACTACAAGAGCTAGAACTAAACATATCTCACCTGAAAATCAGGTATGAAAGCTTTTCACCAGACAAATGTTATCAAACATGCACACACAATATAGGGGTTATTTACCAAAGGTTAAGTTCGTGAGGTTTGTAGGGGTTTTTTTATGCCTCGAATAAACTCACAACTCGAATGTTTTCTGATTGGTAAAAACTTGAATCAGTGCAATCGGTGGGAAAAATCGAGAATTCAGCATAAAAAAAAAACTAAAATCGGTCAAATTTATCAATTTTTCAAGCAAAAACAACCAAATAAAGCCAAACATCATGAAGGCTACAAACATCTTCAAATAGTTGAAGGGATCTCTGCCACTGACATGATGTTGAAAGGTTTTAGCTGTGGTATTTTTTTCTGATTTGAGCTATTTCAACTTTTGGGGTATAATACATCTTGAAAAACTCCAGGTTTTTTTTTTTTCAGCTACAAAATTTTGACTACCCTCGAAAAACTCAATTTTTTTTTTAAGAAAAACACAACTCGATCTTTGATAAATAACCCCCTATAATACACAAAAGCCATGAATATCCTGTAAATTATATCCTTATAAACGGTGAGTTCTGATGTCATCAGTTATAAACGGTGAGTTCTGATGTCATTTCTGTCACATGACTCACTGAAATTTGTGTATTATAATAAATAAAGTACCCCCAGTTGCAAAATATGAGGATATTAGAAGTTACCTCGGAGTTCCATGACCTGTATAAAAACACTCGGCCTTCGGCCTCGTGTTTTTATATGGTCATGAAACTCCTCGGTAACTTATAATATCCTTATATTTTACAAGAGGGGGTACTTTATTCACTATATAATCTATCACTAATTTTATCATTTCAGCTTCAGTTAAACTTAAATAAAAGTTCTTAGGTTACTAAATATCGTTAACTGTATCTGAAAACCATCACTTATGTATTGTGAAGAGATAATTCCCTAGTATGATAAAATAAAACATATAAGCAGTCACTTTTATATGGTCAGAGAAATCATGGGTGCATTATCTCATATAATATTATATAAGGGTCCAAGTTATATACAACTCAACATAAAATATTTCAGACCTAGTGCCATATAGAATATAAATTCATATTTAGTATAATTAAATGTTGCCAAATGCAAAAAGTGCTCATATGTAACACAAATATCAAGCCCATGTGCCTGTGAGTAAGAGACCAGTCACAATTATTTGAGAAACACCACCAAATTAAACCCCAAATAATGGTTACAATCTATAATGAATGTAATGGTTGCTTACTAACCGAACAGAAATCCTGTTTAACAATGTAGGTGTCTATATAAAAGTAACATATAAAATGTACACAGTATACTTGTGCTTATTATGACAGTACAACTGATCAGTATCAGTATATTTTATGTTTTTGTGCAGTGGGTATTGCAGTAATAATAATTTTGTTATGGATGGTTGTATTTATTAGTTTGGAAAATTACAGCCTGGAAGTGATAACCAGCATTCATAGCAGAAAAAGGGTTAAGGGGATTCATAAAATGTCCTAAAATAATTCATAAATAAGGTAAGAAGTAGAACACAAGACAAACTTTGAGAAATAAGACACGCAGGCGTTTCAGAACAGTGGATCGTTCTTAGTGGGCTAGATTAGGGGAAATGATGGTTATGTTCCAAATTCCTCTTGTTCAGATTGGGATTCAGATTTCCAGCTAATTTAATACAGCAGCCATTTCTACGGTTACCAACTGAGGCACACAAAATGCACAAGACAAATATCCGAGACCAGATAATTATGACGGGGGGAGAGCTCTGGTCACAAAGCAGCACACGAGAAGCAGGCTGCATGCCACCAGGAGGAAAAGTTATACAGCAAGTAACCTACCTAGCAATCCATCATCACAAGGATAAAATACAGCCTGGCATCAGATATCCACACTAGAGCCTACTGTTCTCCAGTGCAATTGATCAAGACTTGGCAGCTGGTTAGCAATCACAGATGCGACATGTGACTGTTCTCTGTGTCTGACTGTGGGGCAATGTTGCCACCCTTAAACTGTTGCCCGTTGTTGAGCAAACTGCATCTGATCTGTGTGCTAAAGATGTGACAGCATTGTATTCGACTGGTAATGAATGTGTTGCTAATGTTATGGCAATGCAAGTGTAATAGATTGCACTGATAAAATGTTCGTGCATACTTCTGATGCCTGCTCCTTTTACTGTCTTGTGTTTCCCAGTGCACTCCGTGAGAGCTTGTTGTTACATAAATAAAGGTATGCATACATTACCAGGCATGAAATGTTGATGTAGTTAAAAGAAAACGGAGTACCAAAAACATTTGTTATATGAACTAGGCTATCAAAGTACTTTGAGGTTATTTATCAAGCAACAGCATTGGAGGTTTTTTGTGTGTGTGTGATTTTAAATTTGTGCTTTAACCATTTCATTTGTAGAAAGTAACCATTATACTGTAGTGACTGTGAGCTGTTGATTTGGGAATTACAGTGAGGTGCAAGTGAAGTTTTTGCCTCTGCTGCACATTGTCCTCCCCAACTAAGGAAAACATGGCACATATTTTATCCAAAATAATGTACATCAGAAAATTAGTAATTCACTTATATTTGTAGGCACAGTTAGAAAACAGATTTTTAAAAACTATTTCATTAAATACATGAGGTTAGTTATTAGATGACACAAATATAGAATTGATACTGCCCATCTGCTGTTATCTTGAAAATTCAAGCAATATGCTGCATGCTCCACACAACAGCCGTGTAGGTTTGATTGTTTTGCTGGCTCCAAAGTAGCAGTCACTCTTGAATGCAGTCTAAAGAAAATGGCTCTGTACAGGCATTAAAAACCCGGAAAGGTCCGGGAAATCAGCAAGCCGGGATTTTAACTCAGGACTCCATGGGCAAAAAGCTAGCGCTTTAGCCACAGTGCCACAGAACCAAATCCTGGCAGAGCCTACCATCAGCTCACATTTAACCTTGGTCAATTGTTTAATGGAGATAGGGTTCTGTAGATAGCTGGAAAAGAAAATATTTCAGAAGCTGATTAGCGAAGGCGGCTTTTGGTGCTTTACAGAACCGTAAATATCAGTTACTCATTAATGTGATGAAAAAAAGGCAACTTCCACCAAAGCACCCACCCTGGGCAACCTGGGGGAAGAAACCAGGCCATTTGCCGCATGGGCCATAGAACAGATGAGTGAGGTTTCCAGTTTTGCCTACTCCAAAGTAGCAGTCACTTTTGAATGCAGCCTTGTAATGGCATATGCAACCCAGCAAGGTCAGATAAATCATCCACCTGGGATTTGAACTCAGGACAGCACAGGCAGACAACAGGCACTTCAGCCATCATGCCACAGAGCCTAATCCTGCAAGGGATCAATCTGGTTGACTATAAAAACACCGAACTTCCCCTTGTGCCTCTACATTGACTGACCTAGGGGGGCAAGGTGTCTGCCCCTAGGTAAGTCAATGGGATTCCTAAGGGGAAGGTAGCCTGCCTGTGATGGAAGGAGGGGCCTTGCTAAAAAAACATCAGCTCGCAGCTGACCTTGGTTTAACAAAGACAGGGTTCTGTCGATGGCTAGAAAAAAAAATTTGAGAAGCTGATTTTGACACTTTACCAAACCACAAATATCGGTTACTCATTAATGTGATGAAAAAAGGCAACTTCCGCCAAAAGCTTCCCACCAGGGCCCTCTGGAAGAAAAACCAAGTGATTTGCTGCATGCGCCACAGAACAGCCATGTAGGTTGGATGATTTTGCTGACTCCAAAGTAGCAGTCACTAAAGAAAATGGTTTTGTACCGGCATAAAAAAGGTCATACACCGAGAGTCAAATTGTCACCCAGCATGTTTAAAGGAGGAATGCCAAAAAGAAATCTAGGACCTCTGATAGGTACCAATAGGTGTCGTAGTCTTAGATTTATCATCTGTGGCTATAGCAAAGCATCCACAAGCTTTAGGGCAACGGTAATGGGTAGGGAGTTTAAGATAAAGAGTTACATGAATTGTAATACTCCATACATGATATATTTTATCACGTGTTTGAAGTGCTGCAAACAATATGTAGGTTGCACTAGTAGAAGATTAAAAGAAAGGGTAATAGAACATTTGAATCAAATTTGAAATCCATAAGCAGCTGAGAGAAGCAATGTGACTAGATGCTCTACACAATGCAAAGGTCATGATATCTCCTGTTTGTCAGTCCAAGGGATAGAAAGAGTGAGGTTAGGTGTCAGAGGAGGTGACTTAGTGAGCCTTCTAGCAAGGAGGGAGGTATTCTGGATTTTTCATTTATTAACACCTTTGGGATTGAATTATGAGTTTGATGCTACATGTTCTATATACTGTAAATGCTATGAGGTTGAGTCCTGATAGGGAAATTTATTGATGGTGCTTATCTATATGATTTTACAAAGAATACAAATGTATGAAATTATATTATATAACATGGTACTTACTGTAGAAACTGTATTATTCACTTTGTTCAGAATTTGTCATTTTGGAATAATAATAATTGGCTGGCCTACATATATTAATATAGCCAACATTTTCATGGAAGCCATTTTTGTCTATACTGGTTATAGGGAATGGTACAAGTAACACAGTAAAGTATGATTTAAATGAGGAGGGTTAACCTCACTGATTGGTTTAAAGATGAACAGGGTGGGATCACTCTGTTATAATTTCTGGATCAATGGAACACTGGCATAAACACCTATGAGTACCGGAGGGTACAAAACACGTAAGGTGGGTCATATGGGTTCAGTATGTACTAATTTTTAACATGACGTTAATTTAATAAATGTTTGAATTTTTATGAATAACAGGCTATTGGACAAATCTTTTGTTTAATGATTATTTAATGGTGTCCTGGTACAGGGACATGTTCTTGTGGCCATGCTGTTAATAGTGGAATGACTGTAGATTCCCCCTTTCTCTAATAGAATAATATTGCAACTTCCTGTGTGGCCACAATTATGATGGAATTCTGGGAGGCGAGGGAATGGCACATTGTGGGTTTAAAAACATGGTAATCTGGGTCTGAAATTTGCACTTAGGACCTAGTAAGTAAATGATCTGCTCTGCGTGATGTATTATACCAGCCTCTGGTATTGTAAAGAGTGATTTTGTATTTTCTACCAATTTTTAAGAAAAGTGTTTTGGATAGCATGTTGAAATGTAAAAATGAGCATATTGCACACATCTACAGTCAATATAACATAAATAGGGTTAATAGCATACCATGCACTTTCATATAATTACAACCTTGTTTTAAAAGTAACTATAATTGTTTTTTTTAACTAATAAAAAAATCCCATTGGCTTTGTCAGGACTTATCTGTTCTTTAGTAAGCAGTTTCCTCACGGACACTAGGCCTGCTAGGCCTCGTGTGCCTCTCAAGCAACACAAAGGTTTTTAAGTGTCCTCTTTAAGTTGTCCAGGGCTGTGTTTACAAGAATGATGTGTGGTCTGTTGCAGACTTGGCTATTAAATACAGAACATTTTAACATAATCTGTGCTTTTGAAAGATCATCTCCCTGCTCGTTCTGTTTGACAGAAGCCGTACATCTTATAACTTAAACATACATAGCTGGGGTTTGCAAAAGAAGAGGGAATTCAGTGACCTGTAGCTTTCATCCTCCTCCATAAAAACACAGATAGCATAGAGGGGGCATTGAGCATTTGCAGGCACGTTTTATGGCAAATAATAGTTATTTATGTTCTGTTACATGCAAAATACTTCATAGCAGCAGACATAAAAGTTAACCAACAGGATGTACATAACTTTTTATTGCAGCATGATCACTTTTTAAAGCTATTCTTTTTCACAATAATTTTATATACTGTACATAGTTAAGACGTGGTGTTTGTACTGCAGAGATATTCAAAATGAATCCATGATAGTTTAAAATTGATGTTATGACTGGAAATCCATGCTGACCAATTCTTATTGTCCTGCCTGCCTGCTTTCAGGACCTGCATGTATCCTACAAGTAGTACATTACTGAGGGAAGTCATTCTTGGCTGTAAATTATTTTTTATGTTCCTGGTGTTTTAGCTCATATATCTTATTTAAACAGATGGTTTTACAGTGTCAGCTGTATGAAATATTCCTTGCAGTACACAGCAACATGATGATTCAGTGCAGTGAGAAGCAAGGTAATGGAAGATCCCAGCGTAGAAACTGAGTATTTTGCAGCCTCAATGCACACTTACTCCTAGTGGCAGCAGTGGAGATTTAGGATTCCATTTGAACTGTAAGCACAAAAAGGAGATGCAACCCAAAGCTAATTACAGGTGGAAGCATGCTATCCAATAAGAATTGTGCCACCCAGTATTATTCTGCTTCCCTTTCCCTAATCTACCATTACTGTACTGTTTTGGCCTGACAAAAGTGCACTAGGATGGATGTAATGCTGTTTAGGTATTAATGCATTTAACACATGTAGCTCTTTTTTTGGACGGTAAACTAGGGGTTTCATACAGTATGTATCCAACGCAGTCTGAGCACTACACTATAAAGTAGCCACTTTGTAAAGTGATAAGTTAAAAGAAGCCAAAGATGTGAGTCTATACCTGAGCAGGCTTGTAAGAGGGTTTTTTTAATTTTATTACACTCATTTTTTGAGAATTTGTTGACATTTATTAATACAGAAAAGCATGTTTATCTACAACACCATAGTGTATTTATATAGTGCCAGAGCCGGCAGGTTATGCAGCACTCATATGCTATCAAACTGGGGACTTAATAAATTAAAAATCAAAGGTGAAAGAGTGAACAATAAGATTGGAGGGCTCTACTGAACAGAACTTCCAATGCAAAGACACTGGGAACACATGACAAATAATGTAATACTGTAGCTTCTTAAACCGGTAAGACTTTATATTTTGGAGGGAAAGGACGAGCCTGATTTAAGGAGAGAGTTCCATAAACAGGCAAAAGTTCAAGAGAAGTCTTAGCGTAAGAAATATGATGAACTGATGCAAAGGAGAAGAAAGGTAAATGTCAGAAGCAGAGAGAAAGAAGCAACAAGGAGTGTATTTGACCTCAGGCCTGAGAATTAGTGAGGGTTTCATTTTTAAAGGGGATGTTCTGCTTTTGCAAAGTCCTACCATATTGGTAGAACTTTGCAAAATAAGCACATTTCCAAATACTTTTAATAAGCAGGAATATATTGTTTTTGTCTTACAATTAATCAAAGGCAGAGATCTGCCGTAGATATGATTCTCCTACATGAAAAGCACAGTAGGGAAGAAAGACAAATTTGCGCTTCCTGGAGAGTATCTGCTGGAGATCTTTGTATTTGTGATGAACAAGAAGAATGACAACCCTCTTATCCAGACGGAGTAAAGTTAAGTGCTGCTTCTAATTATTCTGTCACTTTGGTAGGACTCTGCAAAAGCTGAACATCCCCTTTAAGAGCCAGAAATGCGAGCGTTAATATTTTGAATTTAATTTAAGAGGACACTAGGTTCTAATGAAGGGATTTATATAGAGGTCAGTTAATAAGGGTTATTGAGTGTTGAACTAGTTCAGTTGTACTATTCAGTACAGATTGTAAGTAGTGGTTGTGTGGCATTTAAGGAAAGAGTGAATTTTGGCAATGTTACTAGGATTGAGGTGGCAAGAATTAAGAAGGGTTTGCTGTGTGCAAAGGAGAGATATGAGTAATAGTTCAGGAATGGGGTCTGGAATAGACTGGAGCACACATGTAGATTTAAGGGATGCACCGAATCCAGGATTCGGTTCGGGATTCGGCCAGGATTCGGGCTTTTTCAGCAGGATTTGGCCAAATTCTTCTACTCGGCCAAACAAAATGCAAATTTGCATATGCAAATGAGGGGGGGGGTTGCATGACTTTTTGTCACAAAACAAGGAAGTAAAAAATGTTTTCCCAACCCACCCCTAATTTGCATATGCAAATTAGGATTCGGATTCAGTTCGGTATTCAGCCGAATCTTTCGCAAAGGATTGGGGGGTTTGGCCAAACCCAAAATAGTGGATTCGGTGTATCCCTAGTAGATTTGGATGTCATCTGCATAAAGATGGTATATAATTTCAAACAACTGAATCAGTATTTCCTGACGATGAGTAGAGCAAAAAAATCAGGGGCCATAAGACAAATCCTTGAGAACAAAAAAAGGACTAAGGAACAAATGGAACTGAAACATGCAGAAATGCCAATAGAGTACAAAACATCTAGGATGCATGATTGTTCAGCTGTGGCAGAGAGAACTTAAATAAAGTGTTTGGAATAGTGACCTTTAGCTTTTGCCAAGAGAACATCATTGATAGTGCTATCAACATCAGATGACCATTCAGATCTTTTCTTAGAAACTTCTAGGGGAGTCTTAACTAATGCCAATCTTAGGGGCTGCCGACACCTAATGACACAACCTTAAAGAAAGTCAGGTTATTGTGGCACTCTCCTAAAACACATTGCTCCTTTATCCATTGCTACACCAAGCCCATCTAGATCTAAGAACAATATCATTATCAGTTTTTCATTTAGGATAACTACCAGTTTGCTGCAAACTTAAGTTAAACATTATATAAAAAAGGTATACAGATATGGGACCTATTATCCAGAATGTGCGGGACCAGGGGTTTTCAGATAAAGGGATCTTCATGCCTTGATTCTACTTGAAAATCATTTAAACAGTAATTAAACCCATAGGATTGTTTTGCCTCCAATAAAGATTAATTATATCTTAGTTGGGATCAAGTACAAAGTACTGTTTTATTACTACAGAGAAAAAGAAAATCATTTTTATTTTTTGATTAAAATGGAATCTATGGGAGATGACCTTACTGTAATTCAGAGCTTTCTGGATAACGGGTTTCTGGATAATGGATCCAATACTTTAGAGCTTTAGAGTAAATACAGTCAAGAGCATTTCTGAGCTCCTCAGATCCTGAGGCAGCTAACTTCATGTCACCTGAAGGGCTGCATAGTTAGTGCAGGAAATGACTATAGAAGATAAAGAAACAAGCCCTGCACACACTGCTGACATACTCAAAATTCTACCTGTAACTGGCTGTTTTTAGGATATATTACTTTCAAAGTACACTGACTATTTATACAGTTTTGTTACACAATACACAACACACACCTACACAATTTTAATTTTTAATTTGCTAAAGTGATGCAACTTATCTTGAACAGGAAAATATTGTAAGGCTGAAAATTCTCACTACAAAAGCATTTATTTCACAATAGCATAACCGTGTTGCTTCCAGTTTGTGGTAGGACACAGGGGCAAATTCACTAAGATTCGTAGTTGCGCCAGGCGTAACTTCGCCGCACTTCGCCACACTTCGCCAGGCGTAGTTTTGCCAGCACTTCGCAAATTCACTAAAATCCGAAGTTGCGCTCAGGGGTAGCGTAAGGTTGCGAAGTTGCGCTAGCGTTGATTCGCTAAGTAAAGCGAAGTTACGCTAGCGAAGGCTAATTTGCATACGGCACCAAATTCAAATTTCAATGGAGGAATACGTATCAGCACTACAAATGCCTAGAAAACCTTCAAAACATCAAATAAAAATTTTGTTTTGCCCTACACATGTGCCCACTGTCTAGGTAAGTTGCCATGAGTCAGGAAATGTAGGGGGGAAGGAGGGGAGCCCCAAAAAAAATTTAGATCTTTTTCAGCCTATCATCCATAATGTAGAAAACACGCCAGCGTTTTTTGGGACTTAGAAAAAATTTGGACTTTTTTTGAAGCAATCCCTATCTACTCTATTGCCCTTCGCCTGGTCTGAGGTGGCGAAGGAAGTCTAGCGTAAAAGGTAGCGTTCAGTACACTGCGCGCGTTAGTGAATTTGCGTAGTTACGTCACTAGCGAAACTTCGTCAGGCGTAAGGGTGCGAAGTAACACTAGCGAAACTACGCCAGCGTTCGTTAGTGAATTTGCGCAGTAACGAAAATGCCAAACGCTAGCGAAGTAACGCTAGCGTTCGGCGCTTCGGCGCTTAGTGAATTTGCCCCAAAGAGACTGGACGGTGTGCGAGTATCAGACTGGCGTGTGAGTAAATAAATGGTATGAGATTAAAAAAAAATAGCAATAAAACTGCCCTGTTTAAGCAGTTACTATTTGCTTCATGCACTGTTATCTGATTTATATGAAGTTCAGATACAGTTGCTCTACATTGTACCTTTTTGACCACTAGATGGCATTTGGTGAATTAATGTTAATATGTGTGACCTTTAGTACTTTTACAGTGACTCCTTATTGAGCAAGGTTAGACCTACCAGCATCTAGTACCCGGGTCAGGCAGTAGAAGCTGCAAATTTCAGCAGGGACAAGCACAGTAAGTTTCACTGAAGTACTGACAGCAATTAAAGGAGAATGTTGGAAAATCATACACCTAATAGATTTGTCATACGGCTACAAAGTTTATAAGGAATTTGGGAATTCTGATGTGGAGCTGCAGAGATTTCAGAAGTCCAAAATACAGTGTTAACATTTGTGTAAAATAATTTGTGCATTTCTAAAGATTCAGTATAGTTCTTACGTGTACATTAATTTAATGTATTCTGATCACATTATCATAGTGTCAACACATTTACGCAATGCTTTACAGAGATTATACATTATTCACATCAGTCCCTGCCCCAGGGGAGCTTACAATCTAAGTTCCCTATCATATTCATACATACAGTAGGGTCAATTTATCAGGAGCTAATTAATCTGCCTGTATGTTTTTAAATAAACCATTTAAAAAACTAGTTCTGGTCACACTATATTACCACCCAGTGTAACCCATTGAAGATATTATGAGAACAGGCACAGAAATCTGTCATAAATTGTGGCAGTAGTTACACCACTCTTATAGATAGATTTAAACCAGATTTTTTTTTAGCCTGCTGCATATGCAAAATTCATTACAAAGCTTTATAAATTCATGAGATTTTAACTGTAAGTATGCATTCTGATATGGGTCTGCGGAGATCTCCACGCAGCTCTGTATGGAACATTTCCAATGTACCTACATAAATACATAGAAATACATTGAAGTTAATTTAATAAAAGTTGCAGTTTGCACTAGGTATAACAACCTATAGCAACCAAACAGCAATTAGCATTTACTAGTCCACTGGGTGATACTATTTTTTCTAATACTATTTTTTTACTATGGGAGGGGTAATCACTTACTTTCACTATAATAAATAAGGAAAAATCTTTCTAGTTAGCAGCTACGAAAGAAACATTACTTTTTCAGAAGAACTGTGTTTACAACAAGGTAGTACATACACTATGCTGGTTTAGCCTTATGGTGCTCTGTGCAGGCTATAAGAAAAACCGAGTGAGCTTCTGACCCTGTAAAACCGGTCACAGTACATTAATTTAATAGCACATCCCCTGAACTTCTAGGTCACAACCCATTCTAGCTATTCTACCTTCATTTAATCGGCTTATAAACACATAATAGGGTTGCCATCTTGCTGGTATGTCATGGGCATAGCCAGTAAAATACCAGCTCTGTTCCCCCCTCCATCCCACTCATCCCCTCTTAACCTTGCCTTCTCATGAATAATTGGTCTATGCTGGCCATCCACGTCACAACTCCACCCTGTTACGTAATAGTCCCATCACAAACCTCTCCCCGTGATGTCATGTGTCTACCCCTCTTAGTCCCAACCCCCTCTCCTATGTCATTGGCCAGTTAGGCTCCAGCAAAAAGGTGGCCACCCTATATTTTGCAAAAGCAATCGCCCATTTCACAAGTGCACACAAAAAATATAGATTCAAAATTAAGGTATTCTGAAGTTTAATGATCCTGTTAGGTATTTGCCTCATTTAGAAATTCCATAGCATTTAGCTATGAAATACAGGGCCCTTTGATGTATTTTTATTCATCATTTTCCTTTAATTGCTTCTGCCTTTCATATCTATTGCTATGAACTAAATATCTTTTTAATAAACTATCGCTTTAATAAGCTATAATAGCAATAATGATGTTATTGTTTATACTTTAAGCATTAAAACAGATTTTGATCATTTGATGTAAAGTCTGAAAAAAAATCTACCCAGCATATTCACAGTTTATCCATTTTTCTCTCTTCTTAAAAACTGACCTAATAAGCACATTTGCTATTGGAGATATATAGAAGCCAGAAAAGGCCTTTCTTGATGGAAATAATAAAGATGTGCAAAACTCTTTATAAAACTAACCTCCAGGTCATTTAGTTTAGAAATTCATAAAATTTTGTTGAGCTGGAGGCAAGTTTCAACAAAAGTACAAATGTTTAGATGATGATTCCAAGAGCCTTCATGGGAGAAATTTTATTCATGTATTGATTGGAGTGCTGCAGATTGGGACCGCAATCAAGAGTAGGTGTTCAATATGTTTTGTACAATTTTGAGATACCTTGAAAAATCCTGTGGGAGCTGATTTATGAAGCCTGGTATAAAAAAAATTGCCTGAGCATGGGGAAAATCTGCTGTAGGGCAAAAAGTAAGGATTTATCATTGTTGTGCATCACATTTTATACCAGCATAGTCCCTTGATGCACTGCAAACTTATCCATATTACCATTAACACTAACTATCTTTGTGACTGTACATTACGTGATATGTGAAATGCACCGTTGGAGATTTACTTTAGTTTATATTTATTGCAAACCAAGATATGGCTTCTGACAATGAGGGGCTATCTTGTGCAGTTTCCCTGCTTTTCCTATAGATCTGCTATAAAATGTGTAAAATCTATTTATACTGTATACCTGTTATGGAAACAAATATAAAGCTAGCGTTGTGGTATCTTAGTAACTATAAAAATAATTTGACCTTGATTCTCCTGCAGGGCCAAACATTGTAGGCTAAAACTCCCAGAAGTCACCAACAGTGCTGGATTAAAACATGCCAGTGCTCCTTGGCACATTTTTTTGAGGACCTACTCTAGGCATTCTGTGTAGCTTTCATGGGTGTACTGGGATGTATAACTGGAGGCAACCTACTTTTCATGACTTACTATTTTGTAAGCCAAAATGTAGATTCCTGTCTTTTATGAGCCCACTCTGGGTATGTGGGTTTCTGGTGATATCATAAACACTGGTTAGATGCAGACACTGTAAAGGTTTAACTTATTTTATAAGGGAATATATAAATCAAATAACAAATATGACTTAGGATAGGTATTATATGCAGTCCCTTAATACAGTGTTTATTAAATTGAGGTTAACTTTGACACTAAACATCCTCTGTTAAAGGCACAGGCAGAAAAAGTTGGGCTCCTAATGGAGACATTGGCTTATTCCACCATCATTTTCTACTTACTTTAAAAAACCATACAATCTTGGGCTTTAGCAGAGCGATAAAACTCAAAATTCTGCCTACTGATTCTGGTAGACAAATAGGAGATATATGGATAAAAAAAACATGTAACACTATTCATGAGAAAATTCTAAAAGCATAAGGGGAAGTAAAAAAAAAACCCCCAAAACATATTGTATTACAGATGAGTGGTGGAATCAGTATATACTGTAATGCAACAAGGTATATAGTAAATCTGCTTTTTGTTTGCAGGGAAGGTACATATTTGTTATTGTCTATATATCTTTATCAATATATACTGATTATACATTCTACCCTACTTTGATATCAATATAGCATACCATTTGTAGTGCAAAATTAAATGTCTTGCTTTAAAGTGACAAGGACTTTTCACATATTGAAAAATAAAACAATTGAAGCTTTATCAAAGACATCATTAGTAAGCACAATCAGAAGCTTCAATAGCTTATACTAAAAAGGTTCCCATAAATGAATTTTCCAACAAAGACTTTCATCTCAAATCAGGTGGCTTGCTGCTTAGTAAAGCAAACTGGGCAGTATTACAATTGCAGGTCAGTAAAAAAATGAACTGAGAACAAAATGTTCATTTTCAAATCACAGTTAGTTATACGCAAATTTTCATTTATGTGTTTTTTTTAGCCTGTGATAGCTTAGAGAAGTACCTGCATGCAACCGTGGTGGACTGAGGCCACTCGTTTATCCAACGTTTCGGCCTTTATCAAGGATAAAGTGTGGGTGATCAATATGTCACTGATTGATCACCCACACTTTATCCTCTATAAAGGGCTGAAACGTTGGATAAAAACGAGTGATGTTATAATAAATAATTGAATTGAAAATGTTTGGAGTGCTGGTCCATTTAGAAGATTTTATATATATATATATATATATATATATATATATATATATATATATATATATATATATATATATATATATATTGTTTAAAGGAGACCTGTCTCCCTAAGAAATAATTCCAAATCCTATTTTATTGTGTTATCGACGCAAGCTTTGCATTACACAAAAATCTAATGTATGTGCCAGAATAAAGGACTTGATGCCCATGCCCATACAGAGGCTGTGAAGTTATAGACAGTGATGAGGGAGGGGGCCTGTGAGGAGTTCAGTGACATCAAGAAAGTTCAAAAATGAAAGTGAAAATGATTGCTGTGCCTGAGGCATAGAGTCAAGGAAAGCTGAGATTTTTAAATGATTTTATAACAGGTATGGATCTTTTACTAAAAAAATATTTGGGTTTCATGTTTAAAAGGACTTTTATTATACTGCTTTTTTTTGTATCTGGGTGACAGGTCCCCTTTAAGAGGATATTAAAGCAACAGCAGCACCAAAACGGAAAGTGTTTTATATGCATTTAACTATAATATGCTGTTATCCTGCACTCGTAAAAAAAATTGTCTTCACTTCCAAAAAAACTAGCTTATATAAATATGTTGCTGTGTAGCCATGGGGGCAGTCATTCATATTTAATGGCCAAAAGGCATAGTTATAAATAACAGACAGCAAATAAGTCGTATACAGGAATAGTTTAAAGAACTGGTAGGCCCAGGGCAAATATCTCCCTAGTGCAGCCCCACAACCACCAAATCTTTGCCCATTCCCCATTTAGTACAAAGTTGCAGAATCAGTACTGTGCCCTTTTTATAATTAATCAAAACTGTAATAAAATAAAGCTAATTAAAATGATTGGTTTGCCACTTCTGAGGGTTAATTAATTCAAGAGTTGATGCAGATGAAATGGCTGAAAGTTGCCTCGTCCTGCTAGGCTCTGGGCAAATGCCATTTTTGTCCATTTATTTAATCAGCCCTAAAATAATATAAAGGGTCTAGATTTCACACCAAAAGATGAAGGTCAAATTCCATTAATGCCTGTGCACAGGACTATAGACTGAAAGCCTTTCTCATATAAAATAGGACATTTGTTGCCAACATATAGTTTATTTCTAAAAACTGGATGAATGGATATGTTTTCAATGTAAATAAAAATGTTACCAGTCCTTTATCATTGTCACTGAGCCATTCCTTTTAGGTGGGCTGGGGCTTAGCTGAACATTAAAGACCTTCCACAAGTTGATGCTGCAATGTACATTAGCTAAATTTTTACAATGCTTCATTAGAACATCATATTTCATTAGATCAGTATTATTAACCCCAGCAGATTTTAAAAGGCAGAATGGGCAAGTAACCAAAGGACCATGTTTTATTTATAAACCTAGCAATCATTATCACAGTTAGCCAAATGTGATCCTAACTCAGATTTCATTTTTACTTTGCCTTAAGGGAAAATTAATTTATATTCTGAAATTGCTACCTGCACCGTATGGTATAATGCTTGGAAACTTACAGATGTTGCAGAAATGTGTTTTTTGTGAAAGCAAAGCAATGTGTAAGTTGATTCCTAGGGTTTCACTTGATGAAATTTCTGTCTACAACATTCATCAGACACTGTCACAATGAATTCATTTGCAAGAGATAAGTTACCTGTAATCACAAATTCAGAGCGATAATCTAATGACTTAAGCATTGAGGAGACATATGTAAACATCTTACGAGGATGTTTTCAAACATCTGCTGGGTGTTAAGAAACATACAGCTCTGAGTTTTGAAAAAGAGCTCTACAGAATAAAAAACTATAATGTCAGCCATGCTACAGTGTAACTGGAAGTACATGTACTACTTTGCTTTACAAATAACAGGGAATATGATCATTGGAAATAATTCTGCTCCTGCATCTAGTGTAATTGGTCTCAAATTTGTTGGGTCCATTGTAAGAATAATTCAGTTACTAGGTAATTATAAAAAACAGGGACAATTAATAAATATGAGGTGCTGGGGCTGCAAACTGATTGCTGCAAACAATTAAATGCAATCAATGCCACCCTTCTAGCTCGATTTTCACTGGCGAGTATTAGGCTCAGATCCCATACTGTCAGGGCTTGAGCTTGGAAGGCCACAATTAATTTATAAACGAGGATACTATCTGAGAGATAGAGTATCGCCAAGCATGTTATCTGAAAGTAATGAAAATAGAAACTGGTTATACACTACGGGATCATATAGATGTGGCGCTAATATTTGTAAATGTTGTCGATTTATTAAAGTGTCTAAAGAAATTGAAAGTACAGTAACAGGGAAAGTTTACAAAAATAGGGCATATGCAAACTGCCGTACTCCCAGGAGCCCATTTACTTAGCTCGAGTGAAGGAATAGAGGAAAAAAACTTTGAATTTCAAATGTTTTTTTGACTACTTGGACCATCGGATGGGCTACTTCGACCTTCGAATCGAACGATTCGAACTAAAAATCGTTAGACTATTCGACCATTCAATAGTCGAAAAACTTCAACCCACCTAAAAGCTACCGAAGTCAATGTTAGCCTATGGGGAAGGTCCCCATAGGCTTTGGTAGCTTTTTGTGGTCGAACAAAAATCGTTCGATCGATGGATTAAAATCATTCGAATCGAACGATTAGAAGGATTTAATTGTTCGATCGAACGATTTTTCGTTCGATCTTTTGATGGAACGAATAGCGCTAAATCCTTCAACTTCGATATTCGAAGTCAAAGGATTTAATTAACCCTCGATTTTCGACCTTAAGTAAATTTGCCCCCCAATGTACCCTGAGGAAGTGCCTGGTATAGGGGCACGAAACGCGTAGAATCTGTCTGCACACCCACTGTTTGTATCACACTGTATACAGAAATAAAGCTGCATTGATATTATAACAGGCGTCTTCGGCGTGAATTGGTCTGCGCTCCGTATGTGAGTCATTTGCTTTCATGATTACTACATGGCAGCACAGAAACCAGTGCAATTAGCATCATAATTTAATAATCAGCCCCATAGCATCAGCTTATATTGCAGGCCAACCTCATTTTCTGCTGGATAATTTGCAACGACCCCTAAGATTAGCTTCTCAACAGCAGCTTAGAGCCCACTGAGCATGTGAGTGCCGCAGACACTTTCCAAGATGGCGAACCCCTGTGACAAATTTGAAGTCCTGCATTATTGCTGCTATTGAGAAGCTGATGGTGGTGTAATAAATTCAGTATATAAAATATGGCATTTTTAGCCATATTTATTTTTAGGGTTTAGTTCTCCTTTAAGGTCACTGACTAACTAAGTTAGAGAGCTGCAAAGCAGGAAGTTGGGTTCTGTTCTGTGGTACATACACTCACTCCAGCCTTTATAAATTACATTTTTAGCTACTAACTATATTAGAAAAAAATTATTTTGCACAGCCTATTTACCAAGATTATATTTTTACACTGAACCGTTCCTTTAAGGGGCTGATTAATCAAAGGTCAGATTTTAGTGGTTTTTAAAACCACGACTAAACTCAAACTGTAAAACTATGAATGCCATGAGATTTATTAAAAAATCTGAATAAGAAAAGTACGAACAAAAAATTACACATAGGGATATTTTGAAAAACCTCTAAAAATTTGAGTCTTTCTGACTACCGAAAACCTCTAAAAGTCTGAATTGATTAAAAACAGTCCAATAGGATCAGTGCAGCTCCCACTGACCTCTATAGGACCTCGACAACTTTTACCTGGCAAAGTTTTGTAATAGTGGTTTTTACACTTAATAAAAGAAATTAGAAAATCACATTTTTTTTGAGATGTCAGTAAATGACTCTCCTTAGTCTGCAAACAATGATCTAAAAGTTACATAAAACCAATAGGATTATTTTGTCACCAATAAGGATTCATGAAGCTTAGTTAGGCTCAAGGTACTGTTTTATTATTATAAAAAATATAAAAAATTATTTAAAAATTAGAAATATTTATTCTCTAAACTCTAAGTATGATTGCCATAACGAAGAGCTTTCTGGTTAACATTTAACGTTAACGTTTCCAGATAAGGTATCCCATACCTGTATACGTTTTGGAGGTATTACTCAGAGGGTCTTAGTTTTAATAGGACCGTTAACGTTGGCATGTTTTTGAAGTCTACAGTGAGCCAAGAAAATCACTTTTTGCATTCACTAAAACAAACAGTGTGCTACAGCGCTTTGGATTTTGTTAATTTTAATAGGAGTGAAATTATTTTTTTTTCTTCCATTTGCTTTTATGGGGCTCAATGATTTCTGATGGTGGCCCTGTTGTGTGTTCAAACTATGTAAAATAACACAAAGTGAAGCAAACTAAAAGAAGGAAAATGGTTCTGATCTATACATTCTTCAGGAAGAAACTTTTTCAAAAGAAGGGATATATACCTTAGTAGCCATTTTAGAACCAGGTTTTGAATAGAGAGAGCCAAAGAATACATTAAGTTGGCATGCATTTAGGGACCATGGAATGTGGTATTCTATTTTTTTTTTTTATTTATTCTTTTTATTAATTATTTTTGTAACTTTATGTTTTTTTGGTTTTACAATTTTTCCAACAAACAGTATGTGATGCATACAAAACATTCAACAAGTCGCAATAATTATTTACTGGATTTATACTGTGGATTGTATATAAATCTCAGGCTTCATTTAGCCACAAGGAAATAACAGCAAATATATTAAAACAAAGATTTAAAAGATCAAGAAAGAAAAAAAAAAAAATTGAGAAAAGTCCTATTAAATCATGAGCTAATGCTCCGCCATTTGTGAAAAATATATAATATTTTCCAGGATCCAAACCTTGGGGGGATTGTTTCCCCAGGTACCACACCCACATGTACCCGCCACCATCGGGTGTATGCAGTGCTCTCTGTTATCCATAAGAGAGTTGATAACCCCTAAGGGGCAGCATATTCCAATTATATCAGATGTAGTCAAGTTCTATTGTAGAGTTTTTCACTGCAGTTAAATATTCCATCCGTCTAACATACTGGATCATATTTAATAATTCTCTTTCAGAAGGAGCTGAGGAACTTTTCCAGTTCTTTGCTATCAGCCCTCTTGCTGCTGTTAGTATCACATTCACTAGTCATTGGGATGAGTTATTTATATTTCCTATCTTGTCCCCCAATAGAAACACCCGGGGAGGGGCTTTTTGACCTCTGTTATGACAACTGCACTTAACCAGGATGCCACCTTATCCCAATATGTACTCAGCACAGGGCAACCCCAAAAGATATGAATGAATGACTCTTCAGCTAGTTAACAGTGCCAACAGTTCTTTGTTGCTGATTGTGGAAATAGCTTAAGTAATATATAGTATAGGGTACCATCGCATATATATTTTATAGATTCCCTCCCTTCTGGATGCACAAATTGAAGTCTTCATTGCATTCTCCCAGATTCTCTGCCATTCTTGCAGAGATATATTTTCCCTATATCTGTTTCCCATTTCTGCATATATGGGGGTGGGGGTGTTTATTTAAGTCTCTTGATGATAATAAATTTTACAATGTGGAGATCAACCGTTTTTGGGTGTAGGCCTCGTCCGCATATGACTTCTATCAAGTGGGATCCTTTCTACTTCTTATTTCTCCTAAGGGAGTCTAGATAATGCCTAATTTGTGGGTACAAGATTCTGGGGAATCAACTTAGGGATTCAATGGCAACTATCTCATGGTATGTTTGTATTGCCCCTGACCCTGTTTTCAAATAATTTCGCAAATGAAAGTTGTCCTTCCTCTTCCATTTATCTATCATACCTGACTGCATTCCTGGAGTGAATTTTGAGTTTCCCCAGACTGGAGTATAAGGAGAGCCTTGTATTTCATAGCCATTTTTTCGAGTATATATTTTTGGGCTAAGAATATCTCCAGGTATAGGGGGGTATAGTATGTCCAGAGTAAAGTTGCTGGGTGTACCGTTTTCTAAGATGTCCACGAGAACAAACTTGCCTTTTTGGACTATTTGATATGCATCCAAGAGGGGGGTAACTTGAAAACAGAAGTATACAGGAAACCCACTCATACGGATCAATATCTGTATCTCTGCACCACAGGGCGGAATGTGTGGCAACTGATACAGAGTCAAAACACAAAGAGCAAAAACATCTCAGAGGAGCTTTGAAAGTGTGTGGCTACCCAGTCAAAACAGCAGCAACCAAGCCCAACAGGAACACCAATAGAAATAACCGCCCGGAGACACATAGTAGGCGAAACATAGTCATCCCATATGTAGCTGGAGTGTCAGAGAAACTCAGGAGGATTTTCAACAAAAACCACGTCCATGTGTTTTTCAAACCTAGCAACACAATGAGACGAAAACTGGTACACCCAAAGGATCCAACACCAAAAGAAAAACAAAGCAATGTGGTATACGGAGTCCAGTGTAGCGAGGAGTGCACAGATCTATACATTGGGGAGACAAAACAACTGCTCATCAAGCGAATAGCTCAGCATAGGAGTGCAAAATCTACAGGGTAAGACTCAGCTATCTTTCTACACCTAAAAGACAAGGGACACTCCTTTGAAGATAGCAAGGTCCAAATCTTGGCTAAAGAAGACCACTGGTTTGAACGAGGTGTGAAAGAGGCGATTCATTCAGATGTCACCTCTTTGAAGAGTTACAATGTGCCATTGTGATTGGATTAGTGGAAGAGTTTATATGCCGAGAACTTCCCATACCAGTCAATTGAACTGAAGAAGCTGCTCGGATGAGTAGTGAAACATCTTCAATGATTACTCAATAAGCAAAGGTCAAAAACCAAAATGGAAATACAAAAATAATGCTTAGCTGTTTCAGGAGAGCTGAAGCTTGAGCAAGGATTGCTGTCTGAGATGCGCCTTTTAAATTCAAATTTGGCGCCAAGCGTGACGTCACCACTGCCACCTTCTTCACAGCGCATTGTGCTTGCGTCCTCTGGCGTCATTGCGCAAGCGCATGATAGACTACGGTAGCCGGCGTGCTTCAAGGTAGGGGCACACGCCGCTCACCCGGAGCTCCTTACATATATATTGCGTGATATGATGTAAAACAGTCATCTGATGTAGAACACACAAGTGTAAATATATCACATGCATAGCACAATCTTGCAGAGTGGATTACAATAATTTCTACATTTGGTTGGATTATTGAAGTCATACAAAATCCAGGTCATGTTTTTGGCCATTTGACCTTTAAGGCCTATGACACACTGTGCAGAGAGTTCTTCAGTGCTCAGAAAGAACTGGAAAATAAAGTCCTACACGGGTCTATTTTCTTATACCCGTACCAAACCCATAAATGCTCCTCGTGACCGGCAAACCACAATTTCCCCCCACTGATCCGCTACCTTACCTGCAAAAGGCCCAGTTACCATCTGACCCAGGGAAATGCGAAACCGGACTTGACGTCACTTAAAACTGTGATGTCACTCCGGCACCGAATCCGCACAAAAATAGAAACTACCAAATCTACAGGGGAGGGTGGGAGTGCTCAAGTACGCACCTTTGTCAGGTACCCAGCCGGGTTCCCACGGACTGCCTGCACGGCCGGGGAATCGGGAACTTTTTAACCAAAACCTGACCACTTTGCGGGTGTTCTGCAGGTACCTGACCTGGTGCAGGAAAGGTTAAAATGTCTTGCATTTAATAGGCCTTAAAGGGATTATGTCATGATTTTTTGTGGTGTAGTTTTTATTTCTAAATTACACTGTAAATAATTCACTCTACCATTTAACATTTTATTCCTGAACCAATAAGTGTATTTATTTAGTTGTAATATTGGAGTGCACTATGGAACTGCTTCCTGGCTATTGTTTCTCCTACTCAATGTAACTGAAGGAGTCGCACTGGGACATGGATTTTTACTACTGAGTGCTGTTCTTATAGCTACAAGGGAGCTGTTATCTGGTTACCTTTCCATTGTTCTGCTGATGGGCTGCTGGGGGGAAGGGAGGGGGTGATATCACTCCAACTTGCAGTACAGCAGTAATGAGTGTCTGAAGTTTATCAGAGCACAAGTCACATGACTGGGGGCCCCATTTCAGATTTCAAAATTAAATGTAAAAAAATCAGTTTGCTCTTTTGAAAAAGTGCAGAAGTCTGCTGGAGCAGCACTATTAACTGATGCGTTTTGAAAAAAAAAAATTTCAGAAGACAGCATCCCTTTAAGATTCTCACAAGCATATATTATGCTGCAACTTGAAGTAATCATGCAAAACAGACCATACTAAAATGTTTCATCTGCCTCTGCCTGTTTTCATGGAAATGTTTGTTTCTTGCCAGATCACCTATTTCTTAACTATTTCAAATCATTATTATTTCTATTTGAAATTTGGAATTAACTGATTTACTCAGTAACAATTTGAGTGCTTTTGGACGACTGATAATTAATAGAAAAATGACTTGCAATTCCTTTAAAATTACAATTGTAGGTCAATTGTTGGTTTAGTTCACTTTTAGTGGGCTAAAGTGGATAATAATTGTTGGATTTATTGAAACATAATTGCTTAATTACAAGTGATTAGGCATACAGTTTCATTCTTATGTCTGTTTATCATGTTATTAAAAAGAAAGTTATTAAGCAAATGGCATTTGGGGCGCTAACAAAGAGAGAACTTTTTCTCCACAGCTGTGTTTCTCCCAACTGACATGTGACGAATACAATGAAATATGCTGCAGCTTCTTGGCAAATGATCATATAGTATAAGTGATGAATAACTCAAGAATAATTAGGAAATTAGCAGGTCAACAATATAAAAGGTGGGACTTCTGCATGCCTGGAAATGCTGAATTTGTATAAATATCTGAGTGCATTTACAGAGCCTTTCAGGTTGTATACAGTATCTTCAAATGCTAAAAATTGTATTAGAACTTATAGGGAGCACCCTCTCTGAATCCGTGAACTTTAATTTTTATAACACGGTACCAGTATTGTGAAAATAATCTGGTGCAGACTGCAGTGATTAAAAATCAGGGAAGCAGGAACAGCATTGTTAGGCATGTGACATCTTCAGAGGTGAGCCTGTTAAATGTTTGTGCTCCACTCATTGGGGCAGTAATGCAGTAGCATTTTCAAGTATCATAACAAGATGAACACAGTGGCAATCTCATGCATAATAACCCTAGAAATTATAGTAAAATGAACACAGGGGCAACCTCATGTATAATATCCCCAGAACTCATAGCAGAATGGTACAGTTGCAATTCCATGTATCAATACCCCAAGAACTCATAGCAGGATGAACCCAGGGACAATTCCATGTACAATACCCCCAGAACTTATAGCAAGATGTATGCAGTGCAATTTCAAGTATCAGGCAACATTTTTGGAACCCCCTGCACCCCTGGTAGTTACACCACTGAAATCATATAAGGGGAATAATATAAAGGGGGTCATATAAGGGGAATGAAAGGTGGGAATATAAGGAGACTCATATATGTGGAATAAAAGGGGAATCATATAAGAAGGGGAATCATATAAGTGCAATGCCCTACACTAGGAGGGATACAGAAAACAGACTGGGATTATTCCTGTGACTTGGGGCAGATGCAGCAGCTGCTCAGGTGTCAGTGGCAAAGACTGGAGGAATTGGGGGGTCTCTGGTCTGTGCCAATCACAATGCGGGACTGATCCAAAGACTAGGGAGTCCCCATCCCGCACCCCGATCCACAAGCAGCACCGCGCCAGCACCCCCATTCCTCCCACTTCTGCTCCAGCCTGATCAGCTGATACGCCCTGGTGCGTCTTGGCTCCTACCCACCTCCTCTTTCTTCTCCTCCCGGAGTATGCGCCGGCAGCTACTGCTGCGCCTCGTCCCTCAGTTCCGCAGCTCACCTGTGTATCCTGCACTCCATCTTCTTCTTTCTCCCCTTCTTTCAAGTGGGACTCCGGGAGACACAGCCCGAGATCAGCCAAGTGCCTTGAGGGGCGTTTGCGTGCAGCCTCAATGTGCTGCCCCGAGTGCAGTAGCTTAACTAGGAGGGCCAGGCCCGGAATTCGCAATAGCCACTGGTTGGCCCAGAGAGGGTGTGGACCTGGTACAGTGGCACCCTTTACACCCCTGGTAGTTACGCCACTGATTGTGGGACTGTGGTGCCCTGTCAAGTAGTTCCAGCAAGTGAGCTAAACATAGGAAAACAAATTAAGATCCGTGGTGCCTCCTATATAAAAAAGCACTTGAGGCCCTTCTACACTGCCTGATATAATTCTGTATACACTTACTCTTAAAGGGAGTTGATGTATTTTCACACATTTTCACACATTGCTGTCTGATTCACTGAGTTGCACATTTGTACACCTAGCACTGAGCATTACTGGATATATTTCAAATGGTTGTACTGAAGAGAAAAAAATATGACAGCTGCCATTTATATGAATTAAAAAAGTATGTTTCATACCATATTATATATATATATATATAATATAACACGGGGAACCAAATAAATTAGATGACGTGAAATGAGAAGGTTAAAGAGGTCTTCATTTGCATGAGTCCATGTGCCAGGTGCCCCAGCTTCAGACAGTGGGGTATAAGCAAAATCAATGTCAATCGGAGGCCTTCAACACAAACACTAAGAAGCATGGTTGTTGAAGAGATAGTGATTTATTGCAACGTATATATTAATATTTGTGTCCCAATGGTATTTATTGATATTTGTGTCCCAATGGTGTATTTTTACTTTCTGGGATTTACTGTCAATACATATATGAAGCAATAAAAACACATTCTCCTGGCATCTCTAGTATGCAGATGCTGTGCAACAGGATGCAACATTCTTGATTTTGGAATATTGTACAACAGTCATTAAAAACAATGAATTTCCTGTGATTTTTCTGACTAGCAGAATAATTATCTTCCTGGTTTAAATGGGTATCTATAATCATCTAGATGTAAAAAGGGATATAAACATTGTTAGGTTACTCAAATATTACAGAAATACAATTTATAAAATACTCCAGTTTATTGTCAAGAAAAGCATGCAGGCTTTAGTCCAGTAACTTCAGGGTAGGATCCCAACTAGGTATGGTATCTGACCTATCGGCCCATGGGCAAAACAAGGGGCCAAACAAGATACAGCAACATTTTCATTGTTCAGCTAATTCGGGCAGACAGGCCTGAATGATCCGAACAGCAGGAAGGAGAAGCAAACCCAAAAGTTTGCTTCAGCAATTTTCGTGAGTATGGGCGCATGCGCAGTTGTCGCGAAACAGAAAATTTCTCCCACTCCGCATGCGCCGAAGATTCCGAAGACTTTGAAAAGAAGTAGATGGAGCGTGTGAACTCCGATGCCTGAATCTGCACCGAGGGGAATGTAAAAAAGTTAGGGGCATTTGCCCAGGGTAACATTTAGGCTTGGGGGAGGATGGAGAGGGGTCTATGTAAGGTAGGGGTTTTTTAACTTTGGGGTTTGCTTCTTTCACCATATACTAGCAGATACTGTATGGTGTATCAACAGATTTTTAAACAGACTGTACATGGATGTCGGTTGGGATCATAAGGCCACCATACACACACCAGCTTATGACAACAGTGAAAATTCTTAATTACATTTAAAGGAGATATAAACCTTCCATTTTTAATATTATAGCCCACAATATATTTTACATTTTGTTATGTACAATATTCTTCTTCCATTATTGCTTTTCCTTGCCTTTGAAAATTTCTACTAAACAAAATAATTTTCATTGTGCCATATTTTTAAATGTGTTATGTTTAATCGATCTCAAAATTTCTAATTGTTTAGGACAAGAATGCCAGTCTCAAATGTTTATGCATACTGATATTGAAGATCAATAGTGCTACACATTGGATATGTCATTTTTATACTAAATGTGTTTCTGAAAAAATTATGCATTGTCCATAGGGAAATTACCACGACCACCTGTTACATTATCTAGCTCTGCAAGAAGACAAATGAATTTATTATGTAAATTTTCCTCTGTCTTTTTTGTGTTGGGGATATTGACACAAACCGAATGCCTTAATACTTTTTTTTTTAGTGATATAGAACTGAACTCTGTACTGCATGTTGAATGAGCAAAAATTGGAATTGTTCAATATATTAAGAGAAATTCTAGATTTTTTTAAATGGAAACATTCAGTTTTGCTTAAGAGATCTCCAAGGCCTGAGATTCTTTTGAGGTTTTGAGTCACTGGTTTTGAGTATCTTGGTAGAGAGCTGGCTTTCAGTATTCTTTTGCAAGTCCATCTTCTGTTTCTTATTTTATATGTGTATTGTGTTTCTTTCTATTATGCACTTATTTTTAAAAAGGAATCTATTTGTGGATTGTTAATAATGAAGTAATAGTTATATCAGCCTTTGTTTTAATGATTTTTCTCCCAGAGACCATGTCAATTTGCTTTAAAGTAGTACAACTTGTCAGTTCAAAGATATGTTTACTAGGCAGTGATAGTGATACTGTAGGTGGGCTACAAAAACACTGAATACTATTAAAGCTATCACTTTGTAATTTACTAGATTCAAAGTTAAATGACCTTCAGGGAGGCTGAAACTACTGCTACTTTCAACGTTTTGCCCATTGCCAAACCCAAGGGAACTGCCATTTAAAAGCAAAGGGGAGGTATGCTTTAGAAAGCTTTATTTAAAATATTTACAAAGAAAACCTGGAATATAGTAAAAATATATTCAAAACAGCATTGCAAAATTTCATAAATAGTACATTTTATTTGAACACAACTTTGCCATTTAACAAAAAAAAAACATTAATTTGGTGATTCAGTGCCATGTAAACATTTATCTGTTACAGTAGACACGCCTGCTGTCACCTGAAAACTGCCACAATGGAATCCCGCTAGACATTGGATTCCCGTTCAGACATGGGATTCAAAACTGCAGCCAAAACACACTGATCCTTCCATATGTTTTTCAGCAAGTCTTGCTGAGATGATAGAGTTGTAGCCCAGGGCAAGATATGAACATGACCTAAACCAGTGTGCAATGTGAAACTTAGAACTTCAATTCAGTTAATGTAGCAGCTTCACAGTATACACATACAGTCTGATCATATTTGTTTAGGTTACCAATAGAGCTGTTGATTTTGTTACTAAATCCCTCTATTGAAGGCAACAGTGCCCTGCGATGCAAGACAGTGCTTGTAGCCAGAACTTCGATAATAATACAATGGTCATGGCTTGAGACATGAGCCAGTGAGCAAAAGCGTAGCAAGTGAAAAAAAAACATTTAATTAATTGAAATAGAGAATATTTGTGATACTGTCTGCACTATAAATAAAAGTGCAAGTGGCATTCTATGTCATTCAATGCATTCTAATCACATCACAATGTTGTTTCCTTTGCAAACTTCCCACATTTTTTCTAATAGGGATAATTTACAAATTTAGGTGCTAAATTGCACCAGAGCATTTACCATTAGCAACCAATCATATTTTTTGATTCCATTTACAAACTTGTAGCACACTGTTTAAAGGTAATTGCCGATTGATTGCTAGTGGCAACAACACTTAAGAAGTTTAGCACCTAATGCCAAATTTTGCTCTGGAAATACCTTATATTATATTATGCTAATTTTACAGTTAATAAGAGAAGTTGCCTAAATTGGAAAGGTTGAAGGTGGATAATCTGAACATACATCATTGTTGCTGTCTTGTCACAAAAACAGGGAGTAGTGAGGAAGGGGGTCACAGAGATAAAGGAAGGAAGAAAAGAGGGTACAGATATCAGTTACTGAGAAAGAAATCGGTAGATATATTAAAGGGATACTGTTATGGAAAAACATGTTTTTTTCAAAACACATCAGATAACAGTGTTGCCCCAGCACACTTCTGCACTGAAATCCGTTTTTTTCAAATGAGCAAACAAATTTTTATTTAATTTTGAAACCTGACCCGTGCTAGACATACTGTAGTGTCAGTTTCCCAGGTGCCCCCAGACATGTGTCTGATAAACTTCAGACACTTTTTACTGCAAGTTGGAGTGATATCTGGGAAGCTAACCAGATAACAGCTCCCTTGCACTCAGTAGTAAAAATCCATGTCCCAGTGCGACTCCTTCAGTTACATCGATTAGGAGAAACAATAGCCTGTCAGAAAGCAGTTCCATAGTGCAGCACTGGCTCTTCCTGAAAACATATGGCCATGCAAAATTACCTGAGATGGCTGCCTACACACTAATATTACAACAAAATAAAATACACTTGTGGGGTTAGAAATGAAAATTTACATGGTAGAGTGAATTATTTGCAGTGTATACAGTGTAATTTAGAAATAAAAACGACACCCCAAAAATCATTACAGAATCCCTTTAAAATAAGTTTTTCAAAAAATTCAGTAGCATAGGATTGAATTAAAAAACTAAAAGAGGTGACAGTTCCCAATACTAAACAATGTATAGTGCAATAAATACAATTTAAGAATTGTTTAAAATCGAGTAGGCTTAACTGGTATCAGATAGTTTCTATTTTAAAAAAACCCACGGCATGTTGTTGGTTTAAGCTTGTGATTGAACATTGTATATCCCATTTAACCATACATTTATTAAAAAAAACAATTTGGTATATTTAGTAGAAATGGCTTAGGGGATATTTTATTACCCTGTTATAAGTTACTTACTGATGCTAGAAGAGACCAGGAAAATCAATGATTCATGCTTCCACAACATTACCATAGCCACGTGTACCTACTGCTCCTACTGACACTCTATTGACAATATGTGTATGTTATTGCAGTATGAAAAAAGCTACATTGAAAGACTAATATTGTACATAGATATTGTAAACGTATAGTAAAATAGAAGAAAAAAATAAGTTGAATACAAGTTTTTGTTTGTTAAATATTGGTGCATGGCTGCAAAACTTCTGACCTTCTGTATGACTGGTGTACTTTGATTTCCTCCCATATTCAAAAAACATACAGATTGCCTCTTCACCAAACTGATCAGTGTGTGTGAATGTGAAAGAGGCCCAATATTTCAGGCTCCAGTGTGGCAGGGACTGATGTGAATGATGCAGCACTGCAAAATAACTACAAGGGGCCCATTTACTTAGTTTGAGTGAAGGTTCGAATTTCGATTGGTCGAATATGGCTACTTCGACCATCGAATGGGCTACTTCGACCTTCGACTACGACCTTCGACTTCAAATCGAACGATTCGAGCAAAAAATCTTTGACTATTCGACCATTCGATTTTCAAAGTAGTGTCTCTTTAAAAAATTCTTCGACCCCCTAGTTCGCCACCTAAAACCTACCGAGGCCAATGTTAGCCTATGGGGATGGTCCCCATAGGCTTCCTAACAATTTCCTGATCGAAGGAATATCCTTCGATCGATGGCCAGTCCTACGCTTAATTTTCATCTGATTGATTAAGAATTCAATTGCTTAATTATACATTTTACAAAGGGACTAAGTTTTACCTGCAACTTACTAGCTGCTTTCAAAGTAAAACTCCCAAACTTGGCTGCCCTTTTATTAGACACCAGTGGGATCACCTGACTATAGCTGGGAAGGGTGGGAGCTACAACATGGAGCTGGTCACTGCTCCTGTACAACTATAACAAACAAGGGAAAGTTGTGCTCACCACTATTTTTTAAAACCATTAGGCGGGGGTGCAATGAGGGTGTGACCACAAAATACAATAGTCAACTACAAGATGTCTTCTGCACTCAACCCATTATCAATATATTTAAGACAGCGACATTTTGTGCATACTGCTACTAAAAAATGCCTTACCCTTTAAACAACACAGGGATTGTTTGTCCATATATTGCAATATATTTAAGCTGGCCAACTACGTCAAAGTCATCCCATATCTGGCCAGTCCTACGCTTAATTTTCATCTGATTGATTAAGAATTCAATTGCTTAATTATACATTTTACAAAGGGACTAAGTTTTACCTGCAACTTACTAGCTGCTTTCAAAGTAAAACTCCCAAACTTGGCTGCCCTTTTATTAGACACCAGTGGGATCACCTGACTATAGCTGGGAAGGGTGGGAGCTACAACATGGAGCTGGTCACTGCTCCTGTACAACTATAACAAACAAGGGAAAGTTGTGCTCACCACTATTTTTTAAAACCATTAGGCGGGGGTGCAATGAGGGTGTGACCACAAAATACAATAGTCAACTACAAGATGTCTTCTGCACTCAACCCATTATCAATATATTTAAGACAGCGACATTTTGTGCATACTGCTACTAAAAAATGCCTTACCCTTTAAACAACACAGGGATTGTTTGTCCATATATTGCAATATATTTAAGCTGGCCAACTACGTCAAAGTCATCCCATATCTGGCCAGTCCTACGCTTAATTTTCATCTGATTGATTAAGAATTCAATTGCTTAATTATACATTTTACAAAGGGACTAAGTTTTACCTGCAACTTACTAGCTGCTTTCAAAGTAAAACTCCCAAACTTGGCTGCCCTTTTATTAGACACCAGTGGGATCACCTGACTATAGCTGGGAAGGGTGGGAGCTACAACATGGAGCTGGTCACTGCTCCTGTACAACTATAACAAACAAGGGAAAGTTGTGCTCACCACTATTTTTTAAAACCATTAGGCGGGGGTGCAATGAGGGTGTGACCACAAAATACAATAGTCAACTACATTGCACCCCCACCTAATGGTTTTAAAAAATAGCTCTCCAAGCACATGGATGTTGCTCCTGGTGGCCTCAAATCAAGTACTTATTTTTGAATTACTGACTTGGAGGCAGGTTTTTGTTGCATAAAAACCACATATTCTGCCAAACAGAGCATCAATGAGATTAAGTCCACCTAGGGGCTACCAATTGGCCAATCAAAGTACTTATTTGGCACCCCAAGAACATTTTTCATACCAGTGATGCTCCCCAACTACTTTAACATCTGAATGTTGCTCAGGGGTTCAAAGGGTTGGGGATCCCTGATTTACAGTGAAAACAGTGTAATTTAGAAATAAAAATGACCATCAAAATCATGACAGAATCCCTTTAAGCAAGATCTGGGTAACAAAAATTGGCTTGGGCATGTGAACACTGCAGGGAAAACAGTAAAAGGGTGCACTGAAAACCATGCTTTCAATTTGTACTTGCATACACTAACATCACGCTTGCCACAAACTGTGGTGTGCCTTCAAGTCGTGTATGCACTGATACTACTACCAGGAAACACCATGAGAGGAAAAAGGACGCACTGGATCCACAGATCGCTCAACAATTAGGGGCAGATTTATCAAGGGTCGAATTTCGAGGGATAATAAACCCTCTAAGTAAAATCCTTCGAATTTGAATATCGAATTCGAAGGATTTACCGCAAATACTTCAATTGAACGATCAAATTAAAATCGTCGAATCAAACGTTTTTATTCGACCACAAAAGCCTTAGAAAAGTGCTGGGGAAGGTCCCCATAGGCTAACATTGAACCTCGGTAGGTTTAAAGTGGTGAAGTATGAAGTGTAAGTATTTTTTAAAGAGACAGTATTTCGACTATCGAATGGTTGAACGATTTTTACTTCGAATCGTTCGAATCATTCGATTCAATCGAATTTATCCTATTTAATGGTCGAAGTACCCAACAAAAATACTTAGAATTTTTTTATCATTCGAATTCTTCACTCGAGCTTAGTAAATGTGCCCCTTACTCTTGGTCAATATCGTGGATAGTCATTCCTAAATTAGCCCTTCTTTTGGTGCCAAAACTGCGAAAAATCGAAATTCTGCACAAAAAACACTGGGATCCTGTTGAGCCACCATGGAAAAAGGTTATAAATATAACCTTAATTTTCCCCAAATCTGACCTTTCTTATCCTTTTCAGTCCCTAAGTTAAAAATACTGCTCTTGTTTAGACAAAAAAAACAAAAACCACTGGTACCCTCAGGGTAGCAAAACATTATTACCAAGGGCACATTTACTTAGGGTCGAATATCGAGGGTTAATTAACCCTCGATATTCGACTGTCGAAAGATTTACCGCAATTTGTTCGTTCGAAGTCGAACGATCTTAGGAAAAATAGTTTGATCGAACCATTAAATCCTTTGAATCAAACGATTCGAAGGATTTTAATTCATCGACCGAACGATTTTCCTTCGATAAAAAAATACTTAGAAAGCCTATGGGGACCTTCCCCATAGGCTAACATTGCACCTCGGTAGGTTTTAGGTGGCGAAGTAGGTGGTCGAAGTTATTTTTTAGACAGTACTTCGACTATCGAATGGTCGAACGATTTTTAGTTTGAATCGTTCGATTCGAAGTCGTAGTCGAAGGTCAAAGTAGCCAATTCGATGGTCGGACTAGCCAAAAAAAACATCCGAAATTCAAAGTTTTTTTTATTCTATTCCTTCACTCAACCTAAGTAAATGTGCCCCCTAGTGTCATTTTGCACTAGCTTGCACGAACACTCAGTTCCTTCTAATTGAGAGTAAAGGTTAGCCAGGAAAAACAAAACAAAACGAGATAGGGCCTGAGTAGTGATGGCTATTGCTGGTAACCACCAGAAATTGTTTTCTGTTCTTTGGCACAAGAACAACTTCTACTGAGCAGACTAAAACAATGAATAAATCAGTTTCAGTTAACTATGGGTGCTTCGATTTGAAGGCAGTCGATAGGGCTAGCAACCACCGCGACGTTTTTAATGCAGCAGCGTTTGCCCGCCGCCTCCCGCGCAAACTACCGCCTGATAGCGCCTTTAACGTAACAGCCAACAAACTATCACATCCCCCAGCGCGTCACTATCATTGTGCCTTGCGTCCCGGCACTTATAAACCTTCATTCCGACGTCACGGTCTCGCGAGACTGTGACTTCCGATGTCTGGCTGAGCAAGCTGTCAGGAACCGAGGAATTAGTTATTTGAACGGAGTTGCGGGAAATTTGAACAGCGATTTGGAAGTGCGTTATGAAGAGTGGCACTGTTGGGCGGTACGTAACCGGCAATGTAAAATAAAAGGATATGAGACACAGAGGAGTAACATGACCTTCTTTTTATTGTATACAGCTCATGGAACTCTCAGGTTCTAATATACCGATAGTTTACGACAGTGGGTATATAATAATAACACGTTTTTATATATTATATCCTCTGCTGTCATTTCTAAAAATATTAGAAGTCATGAAAGAGTTCCCTTACAATGATTTGCTTCGTGCAGTAACCCATAGCAACCAATAAGATTGTCAGCTTAAATCTGCCCGTATATGGCCACCTTTAGGGTAGGACTACATGGACGGTTTTGGCACGATGCGACAAAACGCCGGCGTTAAATCGGGAAGTGAATGCATTCTCTGATAAAGTCGCATCGTTGATCCGACGCGACATGACTGTTGGATGCAGACGCTACACGCTGCTTCTGCATCCGACAATCGGATCAACGCTGTGACTTCATCCGACATTGCTTATTCCTTATTTCCATCGTATGCGATTTGTCGCAGAGCGTTGGATCGTGCCGAAAACATCCATGTAGTCCTACCCTTTGTGTCTTTTATTTCAGAATTCCAAGGTGATGCCTAATAAGTGGGCCTGGAGACAAGGCAGAGAGGGGATAGTGGATGAACAGCACTCCAGGGCCAGTTACCTTCTCACCTTATTCCTCAGGTGCTGGCATGCTTCCAGATGTGGAGGTGTTGCTTTTTTGCACTCTTTATCACGCTTCATATTTCACATGCAGCATCTGTCATGTGGCTTGTCAACTTTGTGTTCTTTGAAAAGCTTTGTTCCTTTAGCTGACATATTGCTCATCTATGGAAGTAGAATGTGCTGGAAACCTTTTTTTATAACCTAGTTCACTTCAGGCTCACTTTGACTTCTGGTTCATGTGATTCTCCGGTCAGTAATAAATGTAACCCCCCCTTCAGGTAGGGTAACAGGCCTGGGACCAAGGCAAAGCATATAGGCAGGTTTTGGTCCAATTGCCAGTCATTGAGTCCAGGTTGGGCACTTTTATGCCCGGCGGAACCAACCGAGGACTCTGGCATGTGGCCAGAACTTAATTTCTCCCCCACACATGGACTTGCTGTTAAAGGAAAACTATACCCCCAAAATGAACACTTAAGCAACAGTTTATATAATATTAAGTGACAAATTAAAGAATCTTACCAAACTGGAATATATGTTTAAGTAAATCTTGCCCTTTTACATCTCTTGCCTTGAACCACCATTTTGTGATTGTCTTTGTGCTGCCTCTGAGATCACTTGACCAGAGATACTACAGCTCTAACTGTAACAGGAAGAATTGTGGAAGCAAAAGACAGAACTCTGTCTGTTAATTGGCTCATGTGACCTAAGAAGTATGGTTTGTTGGTATGTTTGTGTGCACTGTGAATTGTATGATCCCAGGGGGTGGCCCTTATTTTTTTTAAAATGGCAATTTTCTATTTATGATTACCCAATGGGACATACCCTACTAGAAAAGTATATTATTATGAAAATGGTTTATTTACATGATGCAGGGTTTTACATATGAGCTGTTTATGCAATATCTTTTTATAGAGACCTACATTGTTTGGGGGGTATCGTTTTCCTTTAAAGCCACTATTGTGATGCCTTGGAACTTTTAGAATTCTTATATGTGGGAATTTTTTTAACCTGTGTCCCTGTGTTTGAGTGCAGATATATTTTCACACCCATGTTTACCAGCATTCCCCTTATTATAGTTGCCATAGAGAAAACTCAGGGCAATTTATCTACTGCATACCCATACGTACAAATAGATTAGCTGCAATAGTGCAAGCTAGAATGCTATATTTATTCTGTAGAATGTTTTACCATACCTGAGTAAAAAGCTCTACAAGCTCTCTGTTTGTTTAGGATAGCAGCTGCAGTATTAGCTTGGTGTGGCATCACTTCCTGCCTGGGTCTCCCCCTGCTCACTTATAGCTCTGGGCTCAGATTACAGAAGAGAAGGGGAAGGGGAGGGGAGGGAAGAGGAGCAAACGGAGTATGCTCACGCCCAAGGCAAGGAGTTTTAAGCTGAAGGCAGGAAGTTTGATACAGAAGCCCATGTGTACACAATAGAAGGAAAGAAATGTAGTGTTTCTTTTGACAGAGGACTCAGAGCAGCACTTCTTTGAGGGTTTACTGGTATATTTAGGTGGTCCTTTCTGATAAGGCTTACGTAGTTTTAACCTTTCCTTTTCCTTAAAAGAATGGTTTAACTTTTAATCAGATGAGACCATAGTTTTTTTGCTATCCAGGTTTCAGCAAAAGGATCGTACCACCAAAAAATAAAATTGATGGTACTTAAAAATGGTCAATTGTTATGCACACTATTGTTTCTAGAATGCATGGTGATTTTTATTTAAAAATAAAAATGATCTGGGTTTTGGGTGCAGTTCATGAATATGCATTATTTAAGGTTCCATTGAACACAAAATCTGAGTGGGGTTTTGATTAGACACAGATGCGCTAATCACTAACAGATTGCAACAAAATAATATTTTTCAAATAAAATATTATTGCATTTGCAGGATAGCAATAAATATAGATAGGGTACCTGTATCATCTTTGCATATATTTCATTATTCAAATATCTCTGAAATACATAGTGGCTATATTATTATTATTATTTTTTATTTTAATAGTGGCAGCATATTCCAAAAGATATATCATTCACATCAGTCCCTGCTCCAGTTGATCTTACAATCTGAGGTCTCCATCACATTCACACATGCTATGGTCCGCTTTATTAGGAACCAGTTAATGTGCCTGTATGTTTTTACAATGTGGAAGGGAACTAGAAGTACTTGGCAAAAACCCGTGCAAGTACAGGGAAAACAAACTCCTTGCAGATTGTGCTTTGGTTGGAATCAATGCATCTCAACTCTTTTTATTTATATTAATAGGAAAGGAACTTGTACTTGATATCACTAAATTTAATCACTAAACAAGAATACTCCTTTACTGCTGCACCTTTGTAAGAAAAAAATCACACTGCAGCATGCACACATGGGGTCTGTCAAAGCCCAGGCTAGCTGATGCACTCTCTCACAGATTACTCCAGATGGGGTATTTAACGGCACAGTTCAGTTCATTGTTCATAGTTACTTCCTAAGAGCTACTAAACCCCCAAGTAATGATCACATCCCTAATACTCTGATACGCTACACTAGCACAAGTAATATTTTGTAAGTATTTGTTTACTGGTATTTATTTAGTGCTGACACATTTCTGCATAACTTTATAAAGATTATATACCATTTACATCAATCCATTCCCCAGTGGCGTTTACAATCTAAACATTCAAATAACATTCCTGTATGTGTTTGGTAGCGTGGGAGGAAACCAGAGTACCTGGAGGAAACCCACACAGACACAAAACATTTTCTAACAATCCTTTTTGGTTTTAAAATGTTTTTGATGCCTTGAATCAAAGTTTATCACATTATGGAAAGACCCCTTATTCAAAACTCATGTCTCAAGCATTTTGGAAAACAGATTGCATACCTGTAGAAGGTTGGGCCAGATTAATAATATCAATATATGGTGTTTCCAGTCCTGTAAGTATTCATTTTGTGTTCTCTAATTTTGATTACTGTTACCAGCTTCTCACCACAAATACCATTGTGACCCAAGCACTCCTCAATTACAGCTTGCAGGATTGTGGCCTTGTCTAGTGACTGGACCCTCAATTAATACCTACACCCAAACGAACTGGCCCTGAGCTTCAACCTACCCATAACAGCCCATTTGCATGTCAACCCTCTTCCCTTCACCTGCTCCAAAATAAGGAAGTGATGTAATCAGTGAGGTGGGAGGAAAGCAAAGGAAGAGGTGCTTTTTAGCATAGTAAAAACCCAACCCAGGTAAATTCACTCACACCAGCAGCGGGTTACCCAGTGAAACTCACACATTGCTTCAGATATACGCAGGACTCAAAGTACCTCTGCGGTTTTATCTGTGCATTATCGCCTAGTTGGTGGCCTTCAAATTCTTCTTCTTTGTGTAGTTTTTAAAAACTGTGTGCACGTTTGAATTTATTTTATAAGACACAGAATTTATAATTGATATAGTCACACAATACATTTATTTTAGTTTGTTTTCAGTATACTTAAAGGGGTGGTTTAAGTAACTTTTAGTATGTGACTTTTAAAGTTGAAGTAACTTTAACTTTTGGTATGTTATAGAATGCTCAATTCTAAGCAGCGTTTCAATTGGTCTTAATTTATTTTTTTATAGTTTTTTTTTAGTTATTTGATTCTTCTCAGCTTTCAAATGGGGGTCACTGACCCCATCTAAAAACAAATGCTCTGTAAAGCTATACAATTATTGTTATTGCTACTTTTTATTACTCATCTTTCTATGCAGGTCCTCTCCTATTCATATTCCAGTCTCTTAAATCAGTGCATGGTTGCTAGGCTAATTTGGACCCTAGCAACCAGATTGCTGAAACTGCAAACTGGAGAGCTGCTGAATAAAAAGCTAAATAACTCAAAAACCACAAATATTAAAAAATGAAGACCATTTGCAAATTGTCTAAGAATATCACTCTCTACATCATACCAACAGTTAATTTGAAGGTGAACAACCCCTTTAAAACGGTGGTTTAATTTTGCAGCACTGACTGATGGGTGCATACCTCCCAACATTTTGGAAACGGAAAGAGGGACAAATTTTGCAGCCACGCCCTTTTTTTGCAGCCACACCCCCTAATTACCATGCCCATTTTACAAAATTTGCCAGGTTATGAAAGTTTGAACACATTTCTGAAGTTTTTATGTTTTATTACAGTTTTACTAATGAAGGTGAATTGCCCTTTAAGCTGTGAGTCTAACTTCTCATAAATGTTCTACAGAGAGTAAAGAATGACCAAAAGATTGCACCACCCCATTTGTTACTCCATAAATCCCATGAACAAAAAGGTAAAACTTAACCTTTATTAGTATGTATTAAAATGACACCAAGGGTGAAAACCAAAATTATTAAAATTACAATCAGGAGGAGCACATTATTTGCTGGATTGTGTAGTATATCCCAGATGCTTAAGGATTGATCGTGTTCAGAACTGATAAGATCATATGAGAAGCATCATAGTGGGGATTCGCTACATTAAGTCCTGTGAGTTAGAGCAAAAGGCCCATAGTAGTCGCCCTCCGTTACCCAAAGGGTTAAATGACTGTGAAATTGTACAGGTTACAACTACTTGTCAGATAGAATTGAAACGTGGACACCAATTATATCAGGCCAAAGCAATTCGTGAAGTAACCCTCAGAAGAAAGGAAGTGTACAGTTTAAAGCCCTGCCTATGTAGATTCAGTTGTCAGCGTTACATTCTATCAATGTTAACCGCTATGGTGCCGTTCAGCCACCCACCCTTGACGCACCCCCAGATGCACTGTATTGCCAACAGTAGGGTATATTTCAGAATAAGTGACTTAAATTTCAGCAAAAGTGTCTACCTGCCTAATTGAGCTAAAAGAGTAACCAGCGCCTAAAGAGTCTAACTTCTCCCAAGGGACAAAACTGTTAAAAATGTATCAAGTATCTATTCTGGGCTCTCTGCCAAGAACCAATTAAGTAAGAAACATTGTATCTCTTTTGGCTGTTCGGTGCAGAAAAATAGGGACTTTCTCCTTCAGTGAAGAGAAATAGGGACTTGCTCCTTCAGTGAAAAGAAATATGGACTATCTCCTTCAGTGAAGAGAAATAGAGACTTTCCTCTTCAGTGCAGAGAAATAGGTACTTTCCAGTTCAGTGCAGAGAAATTGGGACTTTCCAGTACTAAAGCGGGACTGTGGGTTGAGCAGGACTGTCCCGCTCAAAACTGGACAGTTGGCAGGTATGTGTAAAATACACACATGGGACAGTATTAAGCAAGGCTGCAGTGTTTGTGGAACAAGTAAAGTATTCTTTTCCGTTATCTGCATTACCTATCCACACTGCATCATTTTCCACAAGCCAAAGGGCTGCATACACACAGTAGGCTTTCAGTCAGTCAGGCTTTCACAGAATGTGATTTCTACCTGGTGGATGAGTTCAGTAAACTTCAGTAAACTTGCCCCTTGATTCCCTGTAGGTATCTGCAAACAGGAATGCTGTGAATACTGGAAAAAAATGGGTTATTGTCAGTTTTTTTTCCTATGCAGTCCTTGTATGTCTTTCCCATTTGTACAGAGCGATAAAGAATCATAGAGTTGTTTATTGATGTGGTTAACAATTGCCATGCAGAAATGAGATGTAGCAGCAAGCCACTTATTTTTTCCCCACACTTTTGGGCTTTTAGATTTTAGTAACAGGTCTCAAAAGTTAATATAAGTATGGGATCCGTTAGCTAGAAACCTGTTGTCCATAAAGCTCCGTATTACAGTAAGGCCATCTCCCATAGACTCCATTTTATCCAAATAATCCAAGTTTTTAAAAAATGATTTCATTTTTCTCTGTAATGATAAAACAATACTTCATACTTGATACAAACTAAGATATAATTCATCCTTATTGGAAGCAAAACCAGCCTATTGGGTTTATTTAAAGTTTATATGATTTAGAAGTAGACTTAAGGCGTTATCCAAGGTTGAATTGATTTTTACTTACAAAAATTTGAGTTTTCAATGGTATTTTGCAGTTAAAATTAGAATTTTTGGGTTGAAAAAAAAATACTCACATTTTTCGAGATTGAGTATACCCGAAGCTGTAAATAGCTCAAATCGAAAAATACTTCAGCTAAAACCTGTCGAGGTCTTGTAGAAGTCAATGGCAGAGGTCCCTTTAATCATTTGAAGATTTTTGTAACCTTCATTATGTTTTGTTTTTTTCAGTGATCAATCCGAGCGATTCAAGTTTTTCTTTTAGCCGAAAACTCTATTAAGTTTTCGTGTTCTTCACCCGAATTCACTGATTTGACTTTTTCCTATCCGAGTTTTTTTCTTAAATCCAAAAAAATTCAAGTTGTGCGTTCATTTGAGGTATAAAAACCTCACAAACCTCTAAAACTCGACCTTTGATAAATAACCCCCTTAAGTTATGAAGATCCAAATTATGGAAAGATCTGTTATCTGGAAACCCCCAGTTGATAACACATCCCATACCTGTAGTATGATTTGAATGAAGGTTTTTAGGATTAGGCTTTTATAATAGTTACATAGTTAAATTGGGTTAAAAAAAAGACAAAGTCCATCAAGTTCCACCCCATCCAAATGAAAACCCAACATCCATACACACACCCCTCCCTACTTTTAATTAAATTCTATATACCCATACCTGTACTAACTATAGAGCTTAGTATCACAATAGCCTTTGATATTATGTCTGTCCAAAAAATCATCCAAGCCACTCTTAAAGGCATTAACTGAATCAGCCATCACAACATCACCTGGCAGTGCATTCCACAACCTCACTGTCCTTACTGTGAACCCCCTACGTTGCTTCAAATTAAAGTTCTTTACTTCTAGTCTAAAGGGGTGGCCTCTGGTACGGTGATCCACTTTATGGGTAAAAAGGTCCCCTGCTATTTGTCTTTAATGTCCTCTAATGTACTTGTAAAGTGTAATCATGTCCCCTCGCAAGCGCCTTTTTTCCAGAGAAAACAACCCCAACCTTGACAGTCTACCCTCATAATTTAAGTCTTCCATCCCTCTAACCAATTTAGTTGCACGTCTCTGCACTCTCTCCAGCTCTTTTATATCCCTCTTAAGGACTGGAGTCCAAAACTGCACTGCATACTCCAGATGAGGCCTTACCAGGGACCTATAAAGAGGCATAATTATGTTTTCATCCCTTGAGTTAATGCCCTTTTTTATGCAAGACAGAACTTTATTTGCTTTAGTAGCCACAGAATGACACTGCCCAGAATTAGACAATGTGTTATCTACAAAGACCCCTAGATCCTTCTCATTTAAGGAAACTCCCAACACACTGCCATTTAGTGTATAACTTGCATTTATATTATTTTTGCCAAAGTGCATAACCTTGCATTTATCAACATTGAACCTCATTTTCCAGTTTGCTGCCCAGTTTTCCAATTTAGACAAATCACTCTGCAAAGTGGCAGCATCCTGCATGGAACCTATAGTTCTGCACAATTTAGTATCATCTGCAAAAATAGAAACTACTTTCAATGCCCACCTCCAGGTCGTTAATAAACAAGTTGAAAAGCAAGGGACCTAGTACAGAGCCCTGCGGTACTCCACTAACAACACTGGTCCAATTAGAAAATGTTCCATTTACCACCACTCTTTGTAGTATATCTTTTAGCCATTTCTCTATCCAGGTACAAATACTATGTTCCAGGCCAACATTCCTTAATTTAACCAGTAACCTTTTGTGTGGCACTGTATCAAATGCTTTAGCAAAGCCTAAGTAAATCACATCCACTGCCATCCCAGAATCGAGGTCTCTACTTACCTTCTCATAAAAAGAAATTAAGTTAGTCTGGCAAGATCTATTACGCATAACACCATGCTGGCACAAACTCAAAGTATAATGATTTGCTATGAAGTCCAGTATCTTATCCTTTATTAACCCTTCGAAAAGCTTTCCTACCACTGACGTCAGACTAACTGGCCTATAGTTTTAAGGCTGAGAACGGGATCCTTTTTTGAATAGAGACACCAAATTAGCAATTCGCCAGTCTCTCGGCACTATGCCAGATCTCAATGAATCCTGAAAAATTAAGTAAAGAGCTTTGGCAATCACAGAGCTAAGCTCGCTAATTACCCTGGGATGAATACCATCTGGCCCTGGACCTTTGTTAATCTTAACATGTTCTAGTCTCTTTTGAATTTCTTCATGTGTGAACCATGCATCATTAGTTGTATTACTAGAATTGGGACTGTTAAGAAGGAAACCTTCACTTACTGGTTCCTCATTTGTGTAGACAGATGAAAAATATGAGTTCAGAATCTGCGCTTTTATTTTTTCATCAACCAGCTGACCCCCCTCTGATAGGAAGGGTCCCACCCCTTCCTGCTTCATTTTTTTACTATTAACATATTTAAAAAATAATTTTGGATTTTTTTTACTGCTTGCTGCAATGAACCCCATGCAGGAAATAGGGATTGTTAGATCAGAAGTGTGGCCCTATTTTATTTCAGCAGATGGAAACTGTTTCATAATCCTAGAGATGGACTGTGAAGTGAAGTTCATAAGCTCATTTTTTTTCCTTCTAGGATTTGCTAAAGAGACCGTTTTATTCTGCAAGCATGGCAGCAAAGCAAAATAATCAAGAACACGTTCTTAAACTTGAAGAGGAAGTAGAACATTTGACTGAAGAGTTGTCTCAGTGCCAGGTATGCATCTCCATTCAGCCCTATGCGGTGTAGTGGGAGTTGTAGTTCTCAACATCTGCAGGCTCCCATTCTACCAACCGCATTGCTTAGTCTTATTTTGAATGTACTTTGTTTTCTTACTATCCAATGCTTAGAATCAACATAAACGGAATTAATGCCTTTTTTTTAACCATACATACACTTAAACCATCTACAGTCTAAATCGTTTAAGATTAAACTGCAAGAAATTGAATTACAATTCCTGTTACTGTCTCAGTGGCACATCAGTGTGTTAGAGGAGTCCCTTTTTTGTCAGTTTCCATTCTACAAAAACACATTCTTTTAGCTGCATCCAATATTAATGGGGACAATACAAAGAGAAATTATTTAAATGAAGACGATGAAAGGAAAATATTAAATCATTTATTATAATTCAATATGATAATATGCCTTGTGGTAGCTCTGCTTTTGTTTTCTTTTTTTTTTTTTTGATAGCAATCTATTCAACCTGTTTAATTTGTGAGTTATTTTATCCTATAGGCTGTTGGTTTATAACATTAACTCCACTGACTGATTACAGTATTGGCCATGCCTTTCTATTTTTAGTTTCTATGTGGGGAAAAAACTAATATTAGAAGTTTTTATGTATTTTTCTTGTATGAGCAGCAAGCGGGCCTTAAAGTGGACCTGTCACCCAGACACAAAAATCTGTATAATAAAAAGTCCTTTTCAAATGAAACATAAAATCCTATTTCTATTTGTATTAAAGCATTCATAGCTGTTCTAAGCTCATTTAAAAATATCAGCTGTTAATCAAATATTGTCTGCCCTCCTCTATGCCTAGGCATAGAGGTGGGGCAGACAATTGCTTTCTCCACACATTCCTGTTCACGTTTAATTGTGTAGCCAGGGCATGGGGATGGACATCAGGTCCCCCATTCTGGTGCACAAACAAGATTTTGAGATGATGCAAGGCTCGCCTTATAACAGTGTCCAAAAAATGGCTCCTGTCTTCTTGCTATAATTATGAATTCCCAGACTCAAGGAAACAAGATTCAAATAATTGATCTAGTGTAATTAAAGTTCATTTTGCTTGACATTTAAAAAAATGTGATAAGAGACTATAATAAAGGCAAAGTAAAAAAATGGCGTTGGTTTAGGCAGTCTCCCTTTTAAAAACCACATATGCAGATATATATAGTCCACAGATTGAAACCAAGCTTCAGGAGATATTTACTCTAAGTAATGCTGTTAAGCAGAGAGGTATATGACTTTTATATGTTGATTACAGGTAAACAAGTTAGGGACCACCGTATGGGGTTTACCTTGATGTGGCTTATCAACTTTATGATCATAACTTTGTAACAAAAAAAAAACGTTTTTCTTTTTTAAATACATGCACTTGCATATTCATTGAATTATTTAGACAGGGGATTATTGTACTTAAATATGTTTTTATATGGCCTTAGGAGTGCACCCACAACCCCCCTTTTTTTGTACTTCTGCTGGAACTTACTTACAAAGGTCCGAATTGGTGTAAAATAATGGTGGCAAATCTGTTTCCACAGTATAAAATAAACCACATCTTGATAAATTTGCCATTTATTTTACACATGCTTTTTACACTTATTTTTTTGGCAAATTTCATTTTACACAACATAATAAATAGGCCCAATGTGCCAATGTGTACTATATAGGGAATAATGTACCCCTATTATAAAATATGATAATATTAAAATAATAGATGTCACCAAGGAGTTTATTTTCCAAATGCTCCATTTTTAATATTTTAGTATTTTACCATTTGCATATTTTCCCCACATATGCAATGCCACATGGGCATTTAATGAGTTATAGAGCGGTATCAGAGCAGCTGTTTATAAAAATGTTTAATTGTGTATTTTTTTTTTTTTTCAAAAAAAGTTACATTTTTAGTGAAAGTATATTGGCCACAGTTTCCAAAAGTGTTGGTATATTCAAATTACTGACCTTGAAATAGCGGATAACTGGAATATCTCTTGAATAGATGTTATTCTTACTATAGTTTATACACAAGTGTTCCATTTGTAGCATGTCACTTGCTTAGCTGATGTTGCTGACCCTGTATCAGCAAATTCATATATAGGTTTGGGACCTGGGGTTTTCCGGATAAGGAATCTGTCCGTTATTTGGTTATTCATACCTTAAGTCTACTAGAAAATCATGTAAACATTAAACCCAATAGGCTGGTTTTGCTTCCAATAAAGATTAATTATATGTTAGTTGGGATGAAGTACAACGTACTGTTTTATTGTTACAGAGAAAAAGGAAATCATTTTTAAAAATGTGGATTATTTGGATAAAATTGAGTCTATGGGAGACGGGCATTCCGTAATTTGGGGCTTTCTGGATAACGGATCCCATACTTGTACCAAAATAAAGGTGGCCATACACGGGCCGATAAAAGCTGCCGACAGACCGAGTCGGCAGCTTATTGGCCCGTGTATGGGGGCCCCCGACGGGCTTGCCCGATCGAGATCTGGCCGAAAGTCGGCCAGATCTCGATCGGATGGGATTAAAAATCCCGTCGGATCGCGGCCGCATCTGTTCGTTGATGCGGTCCCGCGATCCGACCGCCCGTTTGGCGAACGCTAGGATCCAATCGTTGGGCCCTAGGGCCCACGATCGGATCAGCCCGATATTGCCCACCTCAAGGTGGGCATATCGGAGGGAGATCCGCTCGTTTGGCGACATCGCCAAACGAGCGGATCTATCCGTGTATGGCCACCTTAAGACTGTTGGGTCAAATATGGACAGTGGACTAATTGTAATTCAAAATTAAAATTGGTTTCAAGAAAGTTTAACAACTTAATGCACATTTATGTTTATTATTGTATTATAGATGTCTTAAATGTATCAAAATAAACAATACTGGCTATATGAAGAGGTTGTGTATGTTTTGATTAATCTGCAATTTTGTCATCACTCCATTGGCATATCTTACATTTTCTTTGAAACATGCTGTTGGTAGACTTAAAATACGCAGAGAGCTTTCTGATCAGCAGGCGTGAAACAAGTATACTTGACAATCCTTGTGTATGCTGCAGATGGATTCCTCGCAGGGCTGGACAGCTGGAAATCCTGCTTCCTGTGCCAATTTCAGGCGGGATGTAGAGTTTTCTTTTTAAAGATGTTCTTTGGCTCCTGTAACCATTAAGGGAGCAATTTTAGCATGTCTATTAATTGTGCCAAGATGTTTGAAAAGCTGTTTAATAATTAAGCAAAATAAATACACACGAGTCTGAAACACTTAGAATGCTCATCTACAACCAGATCAGTGTATATTACATTGTTATGTTGTATAAAGGGCCTTTATTCTTTTTTTTTTTAACTGAGGTGCTAAGACTTATAAGAGAAGTGTTAGTTTCTATTGTTTTTCTTTAAAATAGATGCAACTGTTGTTTGACAATGTGTGGGCATTACACTGTTTGTCTTCACAGCTACAATAACGGACTATAAAAGGGAGAGATTTTCTCAGCCTTTAAAGGAGAATTAAACCCCCCATTAATCAAAAATCCCCACCCCCTTCCCTCAATTGGTCCCCTTCCCTGCTTTCTCCCTCCATAGTACATTAGTTGACAAAATGTCCCAGGCATTAAAGGGGTTGTTCACCTTTGAGTTAACTGTTAGTGTGATATAGAGAGTGATATTCTGAGACCATTTGCAATTGGTTTAATTTTTTTTTATTATTTGTGGTTTTTGAGTTATTTAGCTTTTTATTCAGCAGATTGAAATTTCAGCAGTCTGGTTACTAAGGTCCAAATTATTCTAGCAACCATGCACTGATTTGAATAAGAGAATGGAATATTAATAGGAGTGGCCGGAATAGAAAGATGAGTAATAAAAAGAAACAATAACAATACATTTGTAGCTTTACAGAGCATTGGTTTATTAGATGGGTCAGTGACCCTCCATTTGAAAGCTGGAAAGAGTCAGAAGAAGAAGGCAAATCATTCAAAAACTATGAAAAATAAGTAATGCAGACCAGTTGAAAAGTTGCTTCGAATTGGCCATCCTGTGACATGCTAAAAGTTCATTCAAAGGTGAATCACCCCTTTAAGGTAGGCATATTTACGAAGCGAAGCTCTTGGGCACCATCTTCAGTATCTTTGGGTTCCTCGCAAAAGTGAGCGACGACACAGAACTTTTTTGCGCATGCACAATTGGGGCCATTCTGGATTGCCGAAGGAAAAGAAGATCCAAAGATACTGGAGATGGAGCCCAAGAGCTCTGTGGCGCGTGAATATGCAAAGGTTAATTCCAGGGACACTTTTAACTAAGGTACTATGGAGGGAGAAAGCAGGGAAGGGGATGGGGGTTTTCAACTAATGGGGATTTAGTTCTTTAAAGGAACAGTAACATCAAAAAAATAAGTGTTTTAAAGTAATATCATGTCCTGTTTCCCTGCACCAGTAAAACTGTTGTGTTTGCTTCAGAAACTCTACTATTGTTTATAGAAAAACAGAAAAAGGCAAAAGCTCTTTAGAACATAATCGTGTTATCTGTTATCCACTATTTAATCTGTGCCATGTAGTCTTTTTTCAATTTACGCCATTGGTACACAGCAGCTTGTTTATATGAAATATAGTAGTGTTTCTGAAGCACACAAATCACTTTAACCAGTGCATGGTAACAGTACATGATATTTTCATTGCTTTAAAACACTTTCATTTCTAAGTGTTATTGTTCCCTTAAAAAAGACTGTGAGTACTGGGACAGAACTTTTAACAGTAGGAGCGAATAAGTCTTTTGTTAATTGGCAGGCTGCAAATTTTTATATTGTAGAAAACATTGATAAAATTTATGTCTATTTAGAGGGTTTCTTTTTAAAGTTTTTTTACTTAAAGAAGTCTATTCATTTGGCCATTTCAAATAAATATTTATAGAACCCTTAACATGCTTGATTTGTTACGTAAGACTCTTGCAACACTTGTTGGCAGTGTGTAATGTAGCTTATCAACTGCAAGCGAGAGTTTTTTTTATCACTAAAATGTATTTATATCTTGCAGTTGTCAGATTCTCTTATATGATAAATATGTAAGCTCCTGTTGTAGCATATGAAGCAGCCATGCAGTGACATGTACAACTTTTGGACCCACCTTGATAATGCCATTCATGGCACAAGCTTGTTGAAAAACATTTTACACAAAGCAATGAATATTTTATTTGCAAGTGTAGGTCTAAGGGTTTTGGCAGACGGGCAGATTCGGGGAGATTTAGTCGCCTGGCGACTAATTGTCTGTTCTGCGGGGCGACAATCTCCCCGAACTGCCTTCCGCCTGCTTGAATGAAGAATCACCTGCGCTAATTAGCGAAGGCAACTCTTCATTCAGGCAGACGGAAGGCAGTGCAAGAACCAGTTGAACAACAATGGAAATTTTAAAAATACTTTGTTCTACATTTGACCTACATTGTAACTGTTTATCAATGACTTCTTTTGCTGTTTCCCCTGATAAGTGATACCAGTTATTTTGTTTATTCTCTTCTTCAGGCTGACAAGGAATTTGTATGGTCACTATGGAAGCGTCTACAGGTGGCTAATCCTGACATAACACAAGCGATTGGTTTAATAGTGGACAGGTAAGTCTAATCTGAAATAGGAATTCCTAGCTTTTAGAATTTTGTTGGTTAATCTCGTATTTTGTAGTACAGATGCATGGTACAGACTACTCAAATTATTTCATGAGATTTGTTTCTGGTCCTTTAATTTTTTCAGTTAGTTAGTTCACACGAAGAGATTCGGGGAGATTTTGTCGCCTGGCGACTAATCGCCTCGTCTTTTGAGCGACAATCTCCCCGAACTGCCTCCGCGTGTCTACCCATAGGCTATAATGAAAAGAAAACGCATCGCCGCATGTTCTTTAGCGCAGGCAACTTTTCATTATAGCCTATGGGAAGACACGCTGAGGCAGTTCGGGGAGATTGTCGCTCAGAAGACGAGGCGATTAGTCGCCAGGCGACAAAATCTCCTCGTGTGAACTAACCCTTAGGCTTTAACAGTACAAGTTTGTTTGTAAAGCAATTTAAAAACAGTCAGCATCCAATAGATACAGTGACTGACTGCTGTACCAGCAACTGCTTTTGCAGCACTGCTACAGGAACTATGATGTTAATAACATCCTTCATTGCAAAACTGAAATCTGTTACGTATTTGTCTCCCAATTATAAAGCTTTGTTAAATGCATCATTACTATTAGATCATAAAGTTATAGGACTGTTGTCTCTCAGCAGAGAAATACCATGAATATAGTATATTTATTTAAACCAAGGATAGAATATTAGTAATAAGGGCTAGTCTCAATGTATTAATATTGATTGGCAGGGGAAAAAATAAGAACCACCTGTTCAATACTACAGACAGTGTTGTGGGTATAAATTCACTATTGTGGTTACCAAGCTTGAGGATCTGCTTATGTGTGTGAGGAACATTCCGATGTACAGATATTGCTATGGACACATTTCATAGAAAGTTTTACTAATATGTAGGGCAATTTACCTCAGGGATTTATCACTACAACAGCATTTCTGAACCCATAGTCCTAAATGTATCATTAAAATTAAAGAAATATAGTTATATCATTTTAGTACACATGTGGGACCTGTTATCCAGGGTACTTGTTGCCTGTGATTTTCAGGATAAAGGGTCTTTCTGTAATATGGATCTCAATACCTTCAGTCTGCAAAAAAAACTAAAATTAAAACATATTTAAACCCAATAGGATTGTTTTGCCTAAATTAATTGTATCCATGTAATAATACAACAGTATGTTTTACTTGATCCCCACAAATAAAAAGGAAATCATTTTTAAAAACTGTAATTATTTTGTCTATGGGTGATTGCCTTCCTGTAGTTCTGAGCTTCCCAAATAACTGGTATCCGCATAACAGATCCCATAGGTAAAATTACTCAAAGGGCGCTGATGTGTTACTGTGTTGCTAGATGATGTAACATAGAGAAAACTTTAACTCTCTGTGTAAAAGTAAGTACCTTTATATAACAAAAGTAGTTTTTGTAAGTCATAGATGTAAAGCATTTCCAAATCAAATCAACTCTACTTCAACAAATTGCATTACTGAAATACTTCAATTGTAAGACTATGTATCCAGAAATGTTTATACATGTGTTTGCAATGTAGTGCAGTTTTATGCCTTTTCACCACATTTAAAGCATGCTCATTGCTCTTATTCTGTCCTTTATGCCCAACATTGGTCTCCTCTTTTTTTTCAGTCATTAAATACAGCTACTACATTTAGTTCAAGTGAAATGACTGTGTTTAACAGTCTAATTGTACGGTACAGTTACCGTACTGTTATGTTTTCAAAACAGCAAAACAAAGTACCTAGAACATGAAAGGAAAAAAAGAACATTTAAAAAATCAAAAGTACAGGCTTAAAGGCACTGAAATAGGTTAAGTAATGTATTATACCCTGAATCCATTTATGATCCTATCATCCGTCGGGAAAGCAGTAAGTTCAGTTACCCCATATCTCATCGTATTTAGATATTGTTCCATTATGGAGAGCTGAGAGGTATTCCATCCATTTTACTTCCTCTATCTTGTTCTGCAGCTCTGTAGGAATGGCCAACTGTTTTCATCTTTGACAAAGCAGCCTCCTGGCTGCTGTCAAAATGTGATTCATCAGTTTTCTGGCTGCTTTTGTATAAGTGAGATTGGGTGTCCCCAAGATAAAGGTCCATGGCTCCCTTTGTATGTTGGGCCAAACGAAGGGCCTTTTCATTGGTCTCCTTTTCTATGCACAGATCCACAAGGGAGAATGATATTAAATAATGTGTTGCTGTAAATTAGTTTCACACTGGGTAATGTAATCTCAACTTCATTTTAAATCGTAATTGTAATAGTCAAAAAGATTTACTGCAAGGTAAAAATGTCAGTATCAGGTGCACATACAACTTCTGATAAACTGGCCTTAATGTTCGGCATCGCTTAAAACCACATTTTCAGCTTTATACTGCCTCCTGTTTGATTATCATAGTTTTAATTTTACTTTTTTCATATTAAAATTTACATTTTACTGGTGGAGTCCTACAATACAATCTGTAATATGGACACCAAGGGTAGAAGGTCCCTCCATGCCAATGGCTAGTTGCAATGTATTAAGGAGACATGTTATGTAAAAAAAACAAGAATGTGCCAGTGCATTAAACACTTTTAGATGCAAGAGGAATGTGCTTTAAAAAGTTGTGTTTCTGGTTACTTTATTGAACATTTCTGCAAAAACCCTACTAGTCCCGCCCATCTATTCCACTTCCTGCTGCCTTTCCCAGGCTGTGCAGGGGAGCTGGCGGCACTCCGCACACTGTACTGTAGGATAGGAACCAATCAGCAGCTAGGCTGACCTTATAGGGAACTGAAGTCTGTCTTTGCTTGTGTGACTGCATGGCTGTGATTGGCTGTCCAACTCCTACTGTGCTTCTGACGGGGACCGTTAGGACACGTCCACCCTTCATTGTAACAGGGACCAGAGAACATCTATGGGGAGTTCCAAAAAAGGGGCTAATTTTAAAGATAATATTCATTTACTGCCAAAAGTAAAACCAGCACCATATAGTATTCACTATTGTTACAAAATGGGGGAGGGGGGGCATTTATCCTATATGTCTCATTTAAGGAAGCAAGAGGAACATTCTTTATGGTAATGAAATTATTGAATCAAATCAAATAGGATTTTTTTAGCATGAAGGTACAGCAGAAAAATATGACAGACTGTAAGATAGTAGTGACAGATGTAATTGTTTAAGACCATGCTTGCCTCAAATTATTTTTCCACAAATGCCAGTTTGGTAATGACACGAGCATAGTGGGAATAACAGAAAAAGAGAAATAGGTTGTTGCAGTCACTCAAAACTGCTTGGAATGGCTGTTAGATCTGCATTAATCTACTGTAATGCTGCTTCAGCACAACTGGAAATAATATCCTCTAAAGCCCAAACTTGCTATTTACTTGAGCAAAAGTCTTTATGTCATGGTAAAGCCATTACTGGTTTTTGCTAGACTTGACTATATCCTCATGCAAATTTAGGCTTACTGTAAAAATCTCTGTGCTTTACAAAACCTAAATCCATATAAATGGCAAATTTAACATTTATGTTAGGTACAAGCATAATGTTATGTGTTTTTATAGTCTATAGCACAGATGCAACCACTGTGAAGAGGTCAAATATTTCCAGGACAATCAAACTTTTGCAATTGTTTACTTTAAAAACTTGAGGCCACTGCCTAAGTTGAAAACATGCATATTGTATTCCTGTATGCAGTTACAATGAATATTCAGAAATAAATAGCAAAAAAAGAAATGTCTTTACTGTGCAAATGAGTAGAGACATCTGGGAGCTCTGCAAATCTCTAGGTATTTTTACCAAGTCATTGTGCAATCTATAATGCACTTTCCACCTACTTGAAATACTATTGATCTTCAAATTATGCAAACAGAGTCACTTGTTTCTTTTGTTGCTGTACGGTTTTATCATAGTAGCAGGTAAAGGGAAGAGCTATATCTAATCCACCTGGACTGAGTTCTCCCACTGGAGAGCTGGAAAACAAATATAAGTTCAGCCTCATTCATTACAGATCCTGATTTAGTTACACAGTGTTAATGTGATGTTTGTTACAGAGAGATTTCAGTTTAGAGTAATTTTATTTGTGTGAAGAAAACTTTTTTCAAAAATACAATGTCCAAGAGAACACACTTATAAAATATAACACTCCTAACCTGAAAAAGAAAACATGTTATCGGTGTTGGATATTCTTGATATAAACTGTATGGCACCACCAGCAAGTAGGTTCCATATCTGATGTAATTTGCTCTGCATACACTAGGCATTATGACTCCATGATAACAGCCCATTCATTTGTGGATGCTCTATGTCAGCTCTATATCCCTAGCATAAAGGACACTGCTGCACCACAACCATATACATGTGCTATCCTTTAAGTACATTGATTCAGTTAAATTGCAAGTATTATGGGTTCTCTTTTTTTTGTTCATACATCAATCAGGAGGAAAGATCAAAGTTTTTAGGACTGGTGGCAGGTGAGCTTACTACTTAATTTTTAATGATTCTCCACTGCTTAGGTACATATGAATGGTTAATCCTTTTTAAAATAATCGCTGCAAATGTTTTAAACTGCTTAAAGGAGAAACAAACCCTTAATAAAAAAAAACCTACCCTACATAGACGGTTGGTTGTTTTTTGGAGTGATACAAATTGTTTAATTGAAACATGGCATTTTGGCAACATACATTTTGAAAAATACAGATATTGTATTTTTATACTACAAGTAGCCTGTAATAGGGGAAATTATTAGACATTATGGCCCCTACACATACAGTACTCCAGAAATAAAAATCTAAATAGTTTAAATATTTTCTTTTACTTACCTAGCATTTTTGATAATTATCAGGCACAGAACAAGTTGGCAGTGTAAGGGCCCACACTGACCGATATCTGGCCAGGTTTAGGCGAGGACTGCATTTATCCTTTCTTGATGCGTCCAGAGGCCAAACAATTGGCCTGTTTTAGCATAATATGTATGTGGTAAATTGGGCAAAGATCTGCTTGTTTGGTGATCTTTATGTGTATGGCAAGCTATAGCCCATGACTGTAACAAATGTCTCAAACTTTCAAGTATATACTTTTATTTTTTTTTTGTTGGAGTGTGATGAACAGTTAGCAAATCATTCTTTGGGCATTGTATGCTAAGTGATTTTACTAATTGTCTTTAGTCTGTGAAATTTTAATATCTCATTTTGTATAAAATTCCCTTAGCATTGAATGCAAGGCAACATTCCATGGAGAAGAGCAACATTATGCAGCCCGCATGTGTGCATATCTGCATATCGGAGCACAAAATATTGACATGATAATTGCAGTCAAGCCTGAATGAACAGTGGCCACTGGGATTTCAGCTGGTGCTGTACCAACTGGATGGCTGCTCAGGACACAGTTTGAAATTCAAGGTGCAAGTTAGCACTTTATTCAGCACAGAAAGGCATCATTTAAAAATCCTCAGGGGAAATGCTGGTGAAGCGCAGATGTTAAAACAGTCTGCTCACAAATGCTGACTTTTTGTTCTTTAGCCCTTCAAAAGGCTTATGACTGTCTAAATATAGAATTCATACAATAAATGATAGACATTTGAAGTTGAAAGCTGCATTTAAATAAATTAAAATAATGTGAAAATACTGCATCTTTGTACTTTCATATTTTCCTAATATCAAGATAACAAGCTTTTTTCATTTGTATCTGCAGTCCTTATTTGTACCTTGAATTCAGTATTGAACTGGGACAGTTTGAAGTTTAGTTATAATTATTGGTTAAGGAGTAGCTTAATAGTCAGGGCCGCCATCAGGGGGGGGCAGGGGGTACTGTTGTACCAGGCCCAGATGATTTGGGGAGTTAAGGGGTGCCCGGCCGTGCTGCACTTGCATTGCCGGGCCCCTGCCATCAGTGAGCTGCAGACTTCAGAACGGAGGGTGGGCTGGAGCTCAGATGGCTGTTTTTTGCTTCCTGTGCTGTGATTCGACGTAAAGTGTAAGTCCCGGTAAAGCAGCATGGGGATTGGGTGAAGTTTGAACCATCCCTCTACTTTATCCAATCACCATGCGGCTTTACTGGGACTTACATTTCACTGGCTAATCAGAGCACAGGAAACTGAAGATACAGGCATCTGAACTCCCTGGCTAAGGTAAGTGCAGTTTTATTTTAACTTGTAGGGGTCCTGGGCAATTGTTTTAAACACGTGTAGGGCCTGGCCAATAGTTTTTTTTATTTATTTTTTTGGTTTGTTTTTTAAAAAAACTTTTAGGGGTCCCGGCCAATTGTTTTTTATTAAAAAACGTATAGGTAGGGGCCCTGGCCAATTGTTGTTTTTTTGTTTGTTTTTTTAAAAAAACTTGTAGGGGCCCTGGCCAATTGTTTTTTTTTTTAAAAAAAAAAACTTGTAGGGGCCCTGGCCAATTATTTTTTTTTTTAATAACTTATAGGAGCCCTGGCCAAATTTTTTTTATAACTTGTCGGCGGTCCTTGGCCACCAATGATTTTTTTCTTTAACTTGTAGAGGGCCCTGACCACCAAAACTTGTAGGGGGGCCCTGGGTTTTTTTTTTTAACTTGTAGGGGGGCACTTAATGTTTTAGTGCTTGTGTCTTTCATGGCCTTCATGGGTGAGAGAGGGTTGCCCAGAAAATGTTATTGTGCGGGGCCCCGTGATTTCTGATGGCAGCCCTGTTAATAGTGATGATTCTTTTTAACGGGGTCTGGAAAATGTACAAATTATGATGCACCCCTTCAGAATATCCAGTTGATATGCTGGACACCCGAATGGACAAACTGGACTGATCAAAGCAATTAATTGTTTAGGTGGGAGCTTTGTAAGAGACCCATGCATGCACTTGGGATCATATATTTTGACTTTAAACTGAATATCACACCTCATATTTTACACATTTTGCAAACCTTGGGATTTATGTGTATAACTTTCTGTGTCTAACACTGCAAACTGATTTTATATTAAACCCTACATTTTTATTTCCATATTAGTAGCATCCAGAAAAAGTTGACCAAAGCACACATTATGTTAGATAGATTCTGCAAGACTTGTGCAATTAATATTTAGATAATTCTACCTTTTTTTAATGTATTTGTTCAGTAAATTTCAGTTCATTTTTTAAAGCTCATTATCATCTTAGTTATCCAATAAAGATATTGCCTTCTCACTACATTTATGTTTCATATCAAAAGTTGATGCTGAAAGTTACTACAAGTTTTTGTTTTTTGTGGGTTTTTTTCTTTTGCAAAAGTGCCTAGATATTAGCATGCAAAGATGTAAATGATTACTTATTTATCTTATATGCCATACACTTTTGGAAGTGTTTCTTTGCTCCAAGCAATATTTTAATTCCTTATATTGGCATCATCAAATTACAAGGATTATAGTCTTCAGGCCAAACACATAATTGGATTACATTGCTCTATAGAAAGTGAGACTGCTTTCAACTGAATTTGATCCCAGGAATCAATAGACTTATCTAGAAAAATTTTAAATTTCCTTTGGTATAAATAATGGTAGGTATAGTGTTTTCAATAGCAATGACAGAAGAAGGACTTACATTCTGTCTAGTGTATTAATTTTATGAAAATATAATGCTGTTTATACTGCCTTTCTTTTCTGTGTAGCACTTTTCTGTGTAGGCCCAATACTGAGAAATTACTTATTACTTACTTATTAATGATTTGAGTTGAGCCATTGCTAGCTTAATTGTGGTTATGAGGTAAGTAGTGTTCTGGCTATTATGTTAGACATTCAGTCACTCCAGCCTTTTTACATTACATTTTTGGCCAACTAACTATATTAGAATTTTTTATTTATTTTGCACAGCCTATCTATTTACCTAGTTTTTATTTTCACACTGAACTGTTCCTTTAAACATTTATATTGAACCATCAAAATTTACCTTATTACAAACTAATATGCGTGTATATATATATATATATATATATATATATATGTGTGTGTGTGTGTGTGTGTGTATATATATATATATATGGAAAAGCATCTTGAGAAAGGTTCTATGAACCGAAACGTCGATGTGATGCATGTTTAATAATTTTTCCAATAAAATTTTCATAAAGAAACGGTGTGCGTGTAACCCCTGGACTACTATATATATATATATATATATATATATATATATATATATATATATATATATATATATATATATATATATATATATATATATATATATAATAAGTCTATTCATGGCATTTACTTACCAGCTGCAGTGTGCAAAGTGAAATTTTTGAACACAAATTGCCATAGTTTTTTTTTTTTTTTCATAGTTTTTTTTTCCTAGAATTCAGGTATTGCAGCTGTCAGAAGATTCGCAAAGTACCTTGCACATTGCTGTAAATTGGGTGCAAGTTGCAGTCAGCATCTTCAGAATGGAGATTGCTTTATTCTGCTTGCATAAAAAAGTATCCCGTTTGTAGGGTGCAAGTCTGTATTGTCTGTTGACCCAATCTTCTATGGGAACTCTGCAATTAACACCATGTTCAGGGTGGTGGTAATCCGTCAGAAGCAACACATCAGTCTGAAAGAGCGTTCACCAATGGGGAACGCCCTCCCTTCTATTCACTAATATAATATATTTAATAACATATTACAGAAAGGATGAAAAGAAAGATGAAAGGTGATAAATATACCCCTAAAAATAATATGCAAGTTAAAAGAGCCACAAAATTCCCTTATGAAAAATATGCACCCATGTCCAGTATTTGTTAAAATTAGCTAAATTTTTTAAATTTCTTCCATTTTACTGAATACTATTCTCCACTGAAATTTCCCCTGTGATATTTTTAACTTCAATGCTATGAAGCTAAATATTTTTTTTCCAACTATGGCAGATTCTCAACTGGATCGGTATTGGTTACTTTTTTTTGTCCTTGCTGGAAGTTCTGCTGAAAATAACTTTTCCAAGGCTTCAGTTTTTTGGCAGACTAAAATTGGTTGTATTTTGCACCATCCAAAAGTGACCTTTTTCTTAAAAATATACTGTTTTCCCATGCAGAGTCCAGGGCTCTGTTAGCCACACCTCAGATCAGAGAAACCGCTTGTATAGGTTATACTTGCTCATTAAAGTGTGAGAATTGTGTGTTCTTAAATCTATTCCATTTATGAAAATAATTGCAGAATGGCTCTTGAATGGTTCATCTCTTCTGTCTGCATCCATAAATTAGAAATCTTTTGAAGTCAAATCCAAGCGTGCCATTGTTCATAATTTGCCTCTTACATTCAGAACAGAGCTGGCACAGGTAATGTGTACTTTTTGTATTAGGACCTGGAGTTTCTTCTATTTGAATCATGGATCAGCATATGCCTTAAGTCGGCTAAAAAGCATTTTAATAATGCCACCAGTATGGATTTATGAAGCCTAGTTAAAATCAAGTGCAAGGTACTTTTTTGTTACTACAGAGAAAAGGAAAATGCATTTGCTTAAAACTGATTCGCATCTATTCATGTAAATCAGAGCTTTCTAGAGATCGCGTTTCCAGAAAAGACTTTCCATACTCCTATCGAATAGACAATGTCTGTGATTTCCAGTTTATTCAGAAGGGATTATGTTTCCAGGGTTTTGGAGCCGTTACATAAATCCTTTGACTCCGACTCCTCAGTTTATGGTACCTCCAACTCCTCTGTTTTTAAAGTAACAGTAACACCAAAAACTGAAAGTTTATCAAGGTAATTAAAATATAATGCACTGTTGATCTGCACTGTTAAAACTGGCATGTGTGCTCAAGACTTAACGAGTATAGCTTGTTGGTATGTTTGTGTACACAGTGAATCTTACAATCCCAGGGGGCGGCCCTTATTTTTTAAAATGGCAATTTTATATTTATGATTACCCAATGGCACATACTACTAGAAAAGTATATTATTATGAAAATGGTTTATTTACATGAAGCAGGATTTTACATATGAGCTGTTTTATGCAATATCTTTTTATAGAGACCTACATTGTTTGGGGGGTATAGTTTTCCTTTAAGCAGTTTTAAGAATACATGTTTTTTTATTTATATAGTCCTTACATATTGTGCAACACTTTAGAGACTATGCATCATTTACATCAGTATCATACGATCATTTTTATCAGGAGTTTGTTAACTGCCTGTATGTTTTTTGGAGCATGGAAAGAAATCAGAGTACCTGATGGAAACCGGCCAGTAGTCCAGGGAAGAAAATACAAACTCCTTGCAGTGTCCAAGCTCAAAATGAACTCAAAAGCCGTAAGGCAAAAAAGTTACCCACTTAGTCACCATGCTGCTATGAACTAATTTCTCTTTATTCTCATTCTGCATTTTATATTGTTGTTCTGCTTTTGTTACTTGCTTATTATTTCAGCCCCAACTATATCTTTACTTGTCATTCACATTTAACGATTATTCAATACCTATAATATTTCATAGTCTGGCATCTCATTATAAGTGGGCCAGGGCCCAGAAAAACAGTGTAGTCCTATGTTTTCCACATAATGCTTGAAGATTTAGAAAAGTAGCCTGTTAATGATCTGGAATAAATTATCAGATTTGGGAAGATCATAAAAACTAAATATGGATAATTCTTGTGTCTCAGTACAGCACAGTTAAATGTTAAATATGTGCAGCCTCATGGGATATAGACTGGTGCTTAAAAGTTTTACAAATTGACAGCATACCCTGACTCCATTTTTCATCCTAAAGAAGTCTTCAAATATCCATAGCCTAAGTCATTATGGTACATCAGTGATTCTAATTAGCAAAACAGGAGTTTGTTTCAGCCATTGATCTTCATAAACCTCCTGACAGAGTCTAATTTCCGTAGTGTTTTTCCCAATCTCTGGTAGACTGAGTTTTAACTCGGCAGTTAGCCGCTGTTTTGTCTTTTTTATATTTTTTAGTGTAAAGGTAAAATTTAAGGCAAGTATATGACGTATATATAGGCAAGCAAAATGTATGTCTAGAAGGAAAAAAAAAACAGAATTGCATACCTGATTGAAAGTTAAATCTTGTCACTCTGTATTCCTTAGGAAGAGGTATGGGCAATTCTGGCTTTTGAGTTTTCTGGATAACTGATCTTTCTGTAATTTGGATCTTCATAGTCTACTAGAAAATCGTGTAAACATTAAATAAATCCAATAAACTGCTTTTGATTCCTATAAGGATTGATTTTGATTATTTCTTCGTTTAGATAATGTACAATGTTCTGTTTTATTATTACAGAGAAAAAGGAAATAATTTTAAAAAATTGATTATTTCATTATAATGGAGATGGCCTTTCGGTAATTCAGACCTTTCTGGATAACTGGTTTCCAGATAACGGATCCAATACCTGTATCTTAAATTTTGGATAACTGCATGTAGATTTTTTTTTTTTTTTTTAATAAACAAATTATTTCCTTTTAACAAGTTGCAATAAGCAGTTCTCTTACATGTGCCATCTTTAAAACAAATATTTTGATTGACGATCAAAATTTATTTTACTCCGAATCTGCTTCTTTGCAAAAAAAAAAACAAAAGAAATTTCATAATAAAGTTGTCATAATTGGCTACAGCAATAATATGCTGTCACTTGCCATATGCACACTGATTAATTCTGGTGGGGATGTTGGTCACAGATAATTTCATTCTTTGCTTCTTAAAATGACATTTATCATCCAGACTTGGCAAATTGAAATGATAAAGTACAAATTAGCTGTGCTAATGTGCCAATATATGTATATTTTTGTGTTTGTAGAGAGAAGAGTAAAGCAGAGTCCAAAGACAGGAAGGTGCTGGAAATTTTGCAGGCAAAGGATAGCAAAATAGAGGAACTTGATCAGGTTTGTATGGCATGGCTTCCCATAATTTTGGATTTATTACATAAATATCTAAAGATACTGGTAAACTGAATGGGTAAGTACCATGCAAGACTGACACTGAGGGGTAAATTTATTAGGGTTGAATTGAAAATTAAAATTTCAAATGGTCAGACCTCTCATTTCGAAATTCGAATTGTGAATTATCCAAACTCGATTTGAGTTTTAATTGGAATTTCGAGATTTATCATATGCTGGCCCTTGATTTAGACCATTCGCCACCTAAAACCTGCTCAAGTTCATGTATAAGTAAATGGGAGAGGTCCATGGACCAATTTTGACATGTTACTAGCTTTCCTGACATTCGAGATTTTTCCAAGAAAAACCTTTAATCAAGTTTTGTCGAATTCGAGTTTTCGAGTCAGTAAAATTTGTGTGAATTTTAGATTTTTTTAAATTTTTTTTTAACCCCCCAATCAAATTCTGAGTATATTCTAATCTAAACGAGTTTAAAAAAACGCACATGAATTTGAAATTCAACCTTTGATAAATGTGCCTCCTTGTAATTCAGGCCAGTATAATTCAACCAAATGAAGTCTTATACATTTTTGCTTCCAGTTAAAATATATTGAACAAAATCTCAAAATGCTGTTGTATGATAAGACTGGTCAGATACCCTAAAAAGTGCAGCAGTGGCTTAATATAGACGTAGGAGTCGGCTAGATGTGTGAACACAGCTGCTTTAAAGAAAGACTTCAACAGAAAAAAGTTATAAATGTAGAGGCCAGATTTATCTGTCAGTTCAATACTCCTGTGACTGCACGAGTCTTGGTGCTTTATTACCTATGTCTCAGTGTCCAGAAGCAAAATTGGAAATCATCCAGCGGTCATGTGAGATCTGTCTGCAGTAGTCACATTTCTTAATAAGGGCTTTTTGGGTACAAGTTTTCTGGAGTAGAGGGACATTGTGGCGTATTTGTGCTTGCTGCAATCGCCTCATTCTCATAATCACTCGTATTTTAATGCCTGATTTAACAGATGAACAATCTAGGCCCTCCATGTTAACATTCTGTGCCAACATCAATGATAACTGCTTTTGACCCACTAGATAAAGTAGAAGAAATGTTTAGATATAAAGTTGTGGAAAAAGGTCAATATTTTGAGAGCGAAAAAATAACTAGCTGCAATGAGGACATGCCCTATCGTAGTCACTGAAATGGAATTCACAAGCTTGTTGTGTCTGAATGTGAATATATATTTTTTTAAAGTAATAAAATGAACAGGCCTTTTTTTATGCAGGTAAACATTACTGCATTATGATGCATATCAATTATTAATGAGAAGTCATAAATATGTCAGATGGATTAGTCTTAATAGGAGTTGTCATAAGGGAGGTCTATGAAATGGATCTGTTTATGCATGCCTACCAATAAATAATTTCTTATCCTGGATGTGGTATGCATGGACTAATTATACCTGATTTTAATTGCTTATAGAAGCAGCATGGGTCATTATAAGCACATTGGTCTCTTTAAAAAAATGTGTCCATTCTATTATTCTAAATATTGATGTTAAAGTCCATTTAATTATAAATGAAAAAGGAAAATATTCCTTAAGAATCCTTGAAATTTAAAACCAAATGTGCCTGTTTTTTTTGTTGATGGATACATTACATCATAGAAACTTTAAATCTTAATTTCATTGCAGTAATATGGTGCTGCATTACAGATTAATGTGTAACTCTTCCTCTTGGCCCACTGCCTGCTCTTTCTTTCAGTGTAAAAATAACAATCATGGGTAGCTTGGGCTAATGATATGATCGTCTAATAGTCTGCTTCCTTCCGCTGCCCCCCATATCTTCTACTTAAATAGTAATATGTATGGGGAGCTTGAAGACACATAAAAGATGATACAGTATTCTAAAATAATCTTTTTCTGTAAAAATGACTGGATTATAAAAATAATAGATTATATACTATATATGTGGTAGTAGAACTTGGATACCCAATACTTTTATTACTTTTGCCCTGCTACTTCTTAAGAGGGCTACTCAACTCTTCTACTCAACAGTTCAGTGTAAAAATAAAATAGATTGGTTGTGCAATATAAAAAATGTTTCTAATATAGCTAGTTAGCCAAAAATGTAATCTACAAAGGCTGGAGTGACTGAATGTCTAACATAATAGCCAGAACACTACTTCCTGCTTTTCAGCTCTAACTCTTGAGTTTGTCAGTGACTATAAGAGCATAACTTGAGTTTGTCAGTGACCACATGGAACATAACTGTTCAGTGAGTTTGCAATTGATCCTTAGCGTGCAGCTCAGATTCACAAGCAAACAGTTATGACACATGTGGCCCCTCAAGTCTCTGGTTACTGCCTGGTAACCAATCAGTGGAAACCAAGAGAGCTGCAAAGTAGGAAGTAGTGTTATGGCTATTATGTTAGACATCCAGTCACTAAATTTTTGCCTAACTAACTGTATTAGAAACTTTTTTTATTTTGCACAGCCTGTTTACCCAGTTTTTATTTTTACACTGAACAATTCCTTTAAAACCCCCTGTACCACCCCACACTTCCTGCTGCAAAATATTGTGCATGCTTGGGACCCTCCATGGATGTCACCAGATTTGCATTGCAGTTGGATAATTTGGAGTTTGGATTATATGGTTGTTCTCTCCTGGGATAAACCTACTGTTAGTGGCATTTATGGCCTTGAAATCTAAAGTATGCAGACTTCTGGAATGATGTTTTTGAAATTTGGTAATGTTTTTGACCTAAGTCCGAAATCTGCATAAAACTATTCATATTTGATGTTGGCATGCCCGAGAGAAATTAGACTTTCAAAATCAAGTGTATTTCTAAAATCATATGTCTCTATATTATGAAAGCGAGTATGACATTTTTTATTTCGGCATTTAGAAGCCTGTATCTTAAAACAGAAGTTAATTTACACAAAAAGCCCAGCAGATTTTAAAAGCTTGGGTTGTCCTGTAAAAATATCTCCCATGCAGGAAATAGCACAACATATTCAATAACTTAGTACAAATTATTAAAGTGTAGAATTGTGGCAGTGAGATATTAAGAGCTGAATTTTTCAAAATATATTTAACAGTTAGCTTCTTCTTTTTTTTCCTCACTGTTAAAAATTGTAAATTGTTAGGCTTTCTCCTTCCAGCAAAATTCTATCAAGGCTGAATATATTCAGATGAGATTATAAGACCTTATATTTTACCTTGCTGTTACTAGTAAACATACTAAATCTTGCTTACAGGTATTTGTTTATATGTTTTAAACAAAATCTGCTTTGGTTTTGCACATTTGGAAGCCTCAAAGAATCAATCGATAAACACCAACGTGTCATTCCTTTTTCTGTATTCCCCTGTATTTCCCCTTCTTTTAATCAAACAGAGAACATCAGGGCAACAGCAAGAAATAAACAACTTAGTTCAGAGAAAGATCGCTGTAGATGAAGAAAATATATTACTGAAGAAGGAACTGAATGACCTCCAAGAAAAATTAAAAGATAAAAGTCAAGAACTTAAGGTACATCATCTTAAAACATTTTCAACTGTTGTAAAGTTTCCTGCTTCAAGCTGTGTGCCACTGTGTGACATAGAAAGGGACATGCACTCCAGAAGAATTGCCTGAGGTCTTAATGTACTTTGCAGTAAATCTTCATACAGCTAACTCCATGTTACTGCTTTAAAGGCAAGAATCTAAGGCTTATAGCTTTTAGATAAATAGTTAATGATGGGAATGGAGCAAACGAATGTAGTGTGAATATGTGGCTTCTTTTAATTACAATCTGATGGGACTGGTATTATTTATTGATAAAGCCGAGGTCTGGAATGATATGTCTGTGTGGGTCTCAAAAATAGCTGGGGACATCATCAAAGGCATTTTGATCAATTAAAGGATTCCTTGCAAATTTGTGCTCATCAGAGCTGTCAAGTAGTTAGAGAAATAGGTCCTCTCCACCTGCATGAATGAAATGAATAATACTGCAGAACTACCCATACAGACTTCAGGGGCCAAGGTCACTTGTGCTTGATCTGTTGATTATAGCCTGCACATGTAATTATATTCTGGATTTAATTTGCAGTCTTTGCTTTGTCACAGAGTAATAAGGAGAATATGCAAGAAAATGGAAAACAGACAGCAGTGATTTTAAAAAATCTTGAGCTGGAAAAGGAGGGGTTGAGGAAGAGATGTGCTGACCTGCTCAATGACCTGGAGAAAGCAAAGAAGCAAGAGGCACAGTGGAAAGAAGACAAATCTGGCATTGATGGCAAAATAAAGGTATAAGGCAGAGTAGCAGCGTTCCCACACATGATCCTCCAAACCTCTCTGTGGCATACACTTATGCTTTGTGTTATTTGCTGTGATAACAACTTATGTATTCAAACATGCCAGTGGGGACCAGCATTCATTTAAATTCCTACACTTAAAACCCACAGCTATTTAAAAATTGATGGCGCAAAGCAGGAAGCTGACATCAAATAGCCATCCTAAATTCTAATCATTAGACAGTAAAACAGATTCTTTTCGTACATAAAGCTGAAAGAATACATGCAGTTTTTAAGTTTCAGATGTTACAGGTTTTTAGAAGTTCTTTTAATGTTTTTACATGTTAATTCATTTTTTAAAGCATTATATGTATGTCTACAGTTTATATATACATATATATATACATAAATACATACATACATACATACGTTATAACATTTTTGCTATTTTGTATCTTGCATGCTTTTGTATAGGATATGGAAATTGACTTAAATGAAACCAGAATACAGATGGAGGCTATGCATAGCAAAATAAATGGGCTGTCATCACAAGTCGTTGTAAAGCAGACAGAGTTGGCACAGAAAGAAACTGATTTGACCAGGTTGAGGCAAGTATTTCTAATAAAAATGTGACTGTTACATTTTTGTCACGTGCAGTATGATACGCTATGCATACTAGAGGGCAGATCAAATTGTAAGATTAGAGTTTGCCACAGAAAATCTCACCCACTCTCTATTCACGCCTATAGGACGTTTTTGAAGAGTATTTATGAAACAGTGAACTCTAACTTGAAAACATATATATCCTTCTAAAAATCCCATAGGAATGAAATGAAAGTTTTTCTGTGGTGAGCTCTATTTTTACAATTTCATAAATCTGCCTTTGATCATCTTGTGACCATACGTTTTGCATCTAGCTTGAAGGTACTGCCAATTTTCATGTCTTGGGTGAACCATTAGGCTGTAGGTTCCCAGTGCTCATATATGAATGGTGGTACATAAACTATTAAACAGTCAAGTGTTTAAATATTGCTGATATAAAAACTTTTATAAAGGCTTTATCGGGCTCTAAAGTATTTGAAACATTTTAATGAATAAAAAATTTGTTCCTTCACCTTTGTGCCTTATTTTATGGTCATGCAAGATCTGGATTAGATGGATTACATCAGTAAAAAAAATCTGCATAAAAGGCTTATATGGATCATTTGGAATAAGCCTATTTTCTGCATATCTTAAATATGGGCAGCTAGAATATTTTTTTGAGCATGTTAGAAGTATATTGGGAATAAGTTTAAAGAAATGTTGAGAGATTATACGTTCAGGTGTTTAATCTCTATCTTCTTTAAAATTCTGTTTGACATCCCTCTTAAATGCACCCCACCCATGGCTTTTTTTATCATTCTTTCTAGGATATTTCAGCAAAGCCACGTTTATTGAAATTCCCATTTTTATATTTAGAACATATAATATGTGCATGTTGTATAAGATTTAGTAAATATCTGGTATGTGTAGACTTTAAAATACAAACAATGCAAATTTGCATGGCTGATCTTTGCTTTGTAAAGTTTCTCAAAGTTGCTTCAGATCTGGGAGTCTATACCATCTGTTCTCTAACATGCCCTTTGGTATAGAGATAAAACAATATAAATATAAATGCCAGGACTCTTCTGAACAGTTTGATACCCCATAAATACTATTACAAAACCATGGGCATGTAGAGACCCCCAAAAGAAGATTGGTAGGTTTAAGGTGTCGAAGTTTTTTAACTTCGATTTTCGAATGGTCGAATATTCAACGTTTTTTTCAATAGAATTTTGGCATATTCGATGGTCGAAGTACCCAAAAATTACTTCCAAATTCGAAGTTTTTTAATTTGAAAATTCACTTTGACCCTTAGTAAATGGGCCCCTAAGTATGCTATAGAACAGGAATTCTTAAAGGGATACTGTCATGGGGGAAAAAATTTTTTTTTCAAAATGAATCGGTTAATAGTGCTGCTCCAGCAGAATTCTGCACTGAAATCCATTTTTCAAAAGAGCAAACAGATTTTTTTATATTCAATTTTGAAATCTGACATGGGACTAGACATTTTGTCAATTTCCCAGCTGCCCCAAGTCATGTCACTTATGCTCTGATAAACTTCAATCACTCTTTACTGCTATACTGCAAGTTGGAGTAATATCACCCCCTACCTCCCCCCCCCCCTCAGCAGCCAAAAAAAAGAACAATGGGAAGGTAACCAGACAACAGCTCCCTAACACAAGATAACAGCTGCTCAATAGTAAAAACCCATGTCCCACTGAGACACATTCAGTTACATTGAGAAGGAAAAACAGCAGCCTGCCAGAAAGCATTTCTCTCCTAAAGTGCAGGCACAAGTCACATTACCAGGGGCAGCTGGGAAATTGACAAAATGTCTAGCCCCATGTCAGATTTCAAAACTGAATATAAAAAAATCTGTATGCTCTTTTGAGAAATGGATTTTAGTGCAGAATTCTGCTGGAGTAGCACTATTAACTGATGCGTTTTGAAAAAAAACACGTTTTCCGATGACAGGATCCCTTTAACCTATGGCTCAGGAACCAAAAATGGGTCTCATGTTGTTTAAAGAGGGTCGTCTTTTAGTAACTGGACTGGACACAGCTGACCTCACTGTATTGGATAACTAAAATATTTTGTGTAAGGACTTGGGTGTTATCATGCCTTCTCTTAGGCTAATTATATTGTATACTGTAATATCATGATATATCAGATCTGGAAAACTCCAAAATATAGACATTTCTTAATGAGTCTTACTTAAACAAATAGTTAAAGGGTTTGTCCACCTTTGTGTTAACTTTTACCGTGATGAAATATTCTGAGACAATTTGCAACTGGTTTTCATTTGAAAGCTGGATAGTGTCAGAAGAAGGGAAATAATAAAGAAACTATGAAAAATATAATAATGAAGCCCATTTGAAAAGTTGCTTAGAACTGGCCATTCTATAACATGCTCAAAGTGAACAACCCGTTTAATTTTTGACCTTGTCTATGAAATTTTTGTTTACCCAGGTCAAGATTTTCATGATTTCTTAGCAAATCTAGCTGCTTGAGACTTACCACTTTTATATAGCCATTTTGTCAACTATTAAAATATAGGATTTTTTCCATTCTATTTTGTTGATAATTTAATGCATATTTTGTCTGGAATAACTTTTGATTTTCATTTATTCTTACAACAATATAGATGTTCTGCTCATGCTTGCTATTAATCATGGCCATAATAATATGAATCCTTGCTGAAACGTATCGCTAAACCCTTTTTAAAAATGTCTTTGTGTAAAGTTCTGTTAAAGCAGCTATGATTTGACAGGTTTCTTACTATTAGCTTCAGTGTCCTGCTGTTTGGCCTCTCTTCTGCTTTGAAGAATGTAATGACTGCACAGTGGGAAAAGTTCACTCTATAAGGAAAAGCTTTGACATAATCCGCAATATAGATGACTTGTTGCATCTCAGAGTTTACCTAGTAAAACCCCTGAAACTCTACATTGTCTACAGAAAAGTTGGGATGTAATATCAAAAGCCTTGTTTTGAAAATTCAAGATTTTTTTTTTTTTTTTTACCATTGTTGCATTGACTGTCTTGATGAATTTACTATATAGAACAATTTCTGTCATATACTCCTTCCAGTTGGAAATAAGTCTCCCAAAATGTCACAGAATATTCAGAACTGGGCAAAAGTGTTGCTCAAACTACAGAGACAAAACTGTACATGGTATGTAGTGATTTTAAGGTCCAATAAGACTGAGGTGTACATGGGAAAAAAATATCATTGTGGCCTATGTTAGGTATATCTTTTTTTTAATCTAAAACAAAAGTTTTTCTCATTGCTGCTACTGTCAAACAGAAGAACTTTTTTCCTTAAATTGTATTACTGTCACCTTGTTTTAAATTCCTTATTAAGATCGACATGCTATAAGCCTAATATGGCATACTGTGAGGAATTTTAAGAGTTCTTATATCTCAACACATGACCACCGGAGGTAAAGACAGAGCCCCAATGTGGGCTGCACCTCCTTCCACTCCGCCATTCCATAACTTGCACGGCAAAATGATACACAAGTTAAGGGGCTTGTGGGGGGGCACCTACAGTATATGATTTTGAAGACTGCCTGGTACATAGTAAATGATTCCTAAATTGACACAACATTTTTAAAAGAAGCACACAGTCTAATACAGCACATGCGTTGGTGTGTGGGAGAATACCACAATCTTTCAGGTACAAGTCCTGAAAAATGATACCCCTTGTAGAAACAAAAATCCAGCTCTGGCATTACAAGTAAATGCATTTGCTGTTGCCTTGTTTCATCAGGGCAAAAAAAGTCGGTATAAAGGTTATACCTTTATTGGCTAACTAAGATAATCATAGCAAGCTTTCAGAACATTTTAGTTCCTTTTTCAAGCTGAAAATAATGAAGCTGTGTTGTTCTCTGATATATATATATATATATATATATATATATATATATACAATTTTCCGCTCATAGATCAAATGACCAATACAATGTCCATCTCTGTGTGAGCTGTTAACAAAGTCATATACACAGGGACATGCAAGGGATAGCCAGATAAGGCACTAGATAATGTGGATCAAAGTGGCTGAATATAAATGTAGGCTAAATTAATGCAGTGTGACATAAAAGGAATTCCATTTGAGCAGTAAGTCTAGTGTCCCAAAAACTGTTTGTGCTTCCTGTCTTGGTGCAGGCAGATCTTAATCCACATAATTAGCCATAAATCCAAGGCCCAGGTTCAGTCCCTTCTCCAGAGAGTTGAAAGTTTTCATCAATTTGTATTCCCATACTTTCCTTTTGTTTTTGTTTCTTAAATTCCACTTAAGTACCAGGATTCTTAAATCATTCATGGAGTGGTGAGGGCTGTAGAAATTGTTTTTCTACTGGTGTGTCCAGTTTCTTAATGGTTATGGTAAAGCGGTGGTGTGTGTTTCTGTTTCTCAGACTTTGACCAGTTTCTCTTATATACAGTCCTCCTGTTTGGCATCTGGTGCAGTTGTACTTGCCATGGAAGCTGTATTCCGGAATCTGTATTTTATCTTCGATCAGGATGTGTGGGCAGGTTTTGCTGAAGTGGTGGGTCTGGGAATGTGCTTTTGAGCCTCTCATCCTTATGAAGTACAACCTGTAGTTTGTTCCTTGGCTATTTTTCTAAGGGTCTTGTTGTGCGACCACTAGAGGCATCCGATTTATTTTAGTTTTTTTTTTGATACTGTAGAAGATGACTCCTGGCAATCCTGGTGGCTCTATGGATGTATTGATCCACAATCCTTGGTTTGTAGCCCCTGTTAATGTAGTCTGCTTTGAGGTGGTGATTCCTTTGAGGTGGTGATTCCTTTCAGTGGTGTCAGAGCATATATATATATATATATATATATATATATATATATATATATATATATATATATATATATATATATATATATATATATACACACACAAAAGGCTTCGTTGAAGAGCTGGACCTTGCCTTTTTTTCTTTATGCTAAATATTCTAGTTTCCTCTTGCCTTAAAGTTCTTTCACTTAAGAAAGCCAATAGTGTTTTTTTCCCCTACTTCGTACCTACAATCATTTATCAGCAGTCAAGGTACAATGATCTAGGACATATCCATTTGTCTCTAATGGTATCTAGTGATTTACAGTTACATTTCCCACAGTGTATTGACGTTTGGTGACATTTTTTGCAGGTCAATGGACCTGGAAAGAAAAAAACTAGAAAGCGAGCAGTAAATGGAAAGTCTGAAATGCATTCTTTTAGTAACCTTTAGCGTGAGATGGTTTCTTTTAAGCAAATGCACTTTTGGTGACATCATATAAAGATTCAGCGTTTGTCAGGAGTATAGGAATATATGCCTCAAGACTCAGAGTAAATCATTACTACTTCTCTGAACTGACAGAGCCAGATTCACTCACTGACCTGTTACCGCTGCTTGTCAATGAAGTATTCTGATATTTAGGGTGGAGTGCTAAAAGAATTACAGTTTATACATGTAGTAGATGTTACATTTGCTTTTGTATTAAAGATTGCCATTGATTGGAAGTATTATGCTACATTCAATTTCATTTACCTATCCATCCTAACTACCACAGCGAAACTCTGAAAAATACATCTACCTTTAAATACTGAATGTCATGTGTAAATTGTAAAAAAATACAAAGCAATCATTAGGGGAAAACAATTGAGGTTTCAGAGAGAAAGTGAACTATGCCACTTGGACTGCCCTTTCTATTTGTTGTAATTTGTCAATTATGCCAATTATTATAACGCTTATTTATAAAGTCTCCTCATATTCACAGCACTGCACAAAGATATTTAGCAAATGTTCTTGCATCTTCTCATCTGCTGGATTAGGCAAGTCAAAACTAATTGTCATTTGTTTCCTTGGGTTCCTGAAAGGACAATGTTTGCTACATAAATACATTATGAAATCTTGTTTGTACCATATATCAATCAAGCTTTCTTTGCGCAAAAAATAAAATCAGAAACAGAAAAAATTACAGTTAAAAGGTATTTGTTGAATGTTTCTTAAAGGAGAGTTACTACTTCTTTTATTTAAAGAGGAGATGTCGCTGAAACACAGGATTTTAACAAAACAGAAAAAAGGGAGCTCCTTCATTCAGCTAGAATTGGAATGGCATACCGATAATACTTGGAAAGTGAAATAACACAAATAACAATTATGGGTTGTATGTTTGTACTGCGATTAATTGGTCATGATGGAATGGAATGCTTTAATCCCCTTCCAAAATGTAAACATCCAAGATTTTACATCTTCTAAAATTCATAGGCAAAACTATATACACATGAAAGGCAATAAACACCCATTTATGCTTCAAGTGTCTTTTTTTTTTCCTTTTATTTCTTGTATTGATGGAATAGAAAAGAGTTGCAGGAACTGCAAAACCTATACAAGCAAAGCAATGAACATGCATCACAGCAAGCTGAGCTGATCCAACAGCTTCAGGCTCTTAATTTGGATACTCAAAAGGTATTAAGAAATCAGGAAGATGCTCACACTACTGAAACAATCTCATACCAGAAGGTGAGTATTGTTAATCGCTAGGCCATTTTGAGTGGGGTTTGGGGATGACTATATGTTTTTTTAGATACCCTAGAAACCCAGCTATGAGGTATGAAAATGAGTTGAACACTCGTTTGCTACCATATATATTATTAGAATTATTGATAAATGGCTGGTACAGTAAGGTTTTTCTTTATTTGTAACCTTGTTACATAATTCAGAGCTTTCTGGATAACTGGTTCTAGATAACAGATCCGATATCTGTATATGTAATGAGAAGGTTTCTCTTAAATGGCAATTGTGATAGATATTGAAAGAAAAAATTTATGAACAAGTGTCTTTATAGCACTCGGAAAAAAATGTAGAACGTGTGTACAGGACGTTTAGGTAATTTCTATTTATTATAGTATCTATATACAGTATTCTTATTGTTATTCTATATTTTTAAACATTATTAGTGCCAATAATATACTGTAGTATCTGTTTAGTAAAATGCCATAGTGAAGGCATGTTAAAAGAACTAAAGAGGAGTCTACAGTACTTGTTTACATAGTTTTAAACATAAAACTCTTAGCAACATTTCTCTGGGGTTTGAATGTCCTTTGTAATAACTTTATTTTACCTCTGTTCATATGCATCCCTACATTAGAATGGGCAGGACTTAAATCCTTCTGTACCCAGTAAAAACATTAAACTTTTACAGGGCAAGGCTAGACTGCCTTTAGCTAAAATAGGATTAGAACTGCCACAGGAACAAACCAGTTTTGAAGCATGCCGTGTTGTTCATGAAGTGTTTAATAAATATATATATATCTATATATATCTATATATATATATATTATATATATATATATATATATATATATATATATATATATATATATATATATATATATATATATATATATATATATATATATATATATATAATATATATATATATATATAAAAATTTTTTGTTTGCAGCTTTACAATGACTTGAATGTCTGTTATGAAATGGCAAAGTCCAGTGAGGCTCAACTCCGGCAGAGTAATATTGCGCTCACAGAGCAGCTACATCAAAAGGAACAGCAGATTAGCCAGCTCCAAGTGAAACTGCAAGAAGCCCTCAGTGTTTTACCCAAGTCACCTCAAGAACCTCAGGTACAGCATTAGGATCTGTAATGTATTTATATTTCATGAGTGCTTCACCAGACCAGCATTATTATTAGATATGGGTTTCTTTCTCTTTCTATTGTGGAGATTGACATTCTCTTTTAACCTCTTGACTGTAGAGAGTTGCAGACAGCACACATTGGGTAAGGTTTCCTCTTTGCAGCAGGGAGAACCTCACATTAGCCATTAGTGAACCCTAGTATTAGACGTGTGTATTAATTATGCATGTTTATAGAAAGAATGTGAAAATAACTTGTAACACCTCATGTACACAGTACAGCTAGGTGAGATACACATTGCTTAAAGCAAGAAATGTGTGACATTTATGAAAAACAGTGCCAATGCTAACAATGTTTTTCTATTTTTAAAAATTAAGCCTTTTATGGATCAAAGCAATTATTTGTGTAACAGGGCAAGGTTTCATATCTGTAAGTAAAGGGGTTTTATACAGATTTTTTTCTGCTGCCTATTTGCATCTGATAACATTCTTCTATGTTGATGTCTGTCATGGAGGCGCAACTTCAGATGTATGTGCAGTTTGGTGTGACATTAAGGGGTTACTCTGACCATAGACATTCAGATTCTATTCCTGGACCAAAGAATATTCTGTTATCAATTGTTGGTTTCAATGCCACCATCTACTACTAGCCATTCAGATTGTGTAAGATTAAGTAGGAAAAGTTACAAATCAGACAATGTTCTGCCAATTAAATCAAGCGTACAAAAGTCATCAAGCGTACAAAAGTTATGTCCGGGAAATAGTAGTGACAGTCACCTATTGATTTCATCAGATCCAATACATGCAAAGATATTATCGTTGGCCCAAAGAAATTTTCTAACCTGTCCGTTCGACCATGGGACGAAAAATGACGGGACACAACTATACCTTTGCATCTATGGCCAGCTTTAGACACTCCAGCACTCAGTCTATTGCTCACCCACAGGTCAGACTTGCACAAGCACACCCCAAAGTCAGCACCAACATCCACAAAAACGTACTGCCACCACACAGTTACTTCAGGTATTGAGAAACTGCCAGCTATTATGCATTAACAAAACTCTCTCTCATACACGTGGGGTATCTGATAAACCAGTCCTCCAGAAACCCTTTCTCTTGATTTGTGGGTGTAGGATTGCCCAGGAAACGTGACCTCCTCGTAACCACTATTTGAGTTGTGAAGATCAAGGGGGATATGGATTGAATTCTGTAAGCCATATATTGTCCCATAACTGACCCCCCTGCATTTTTTTATTCACAGCCGTTGATAATTAGTTCAAAGAGAAACAAACTGTTTTCAGCTTCTTAATGAATCTTGTCTGGACCAGCTAAATGCATCGGCTACTTACACAGCTCCCTGCTGGAATACAGGGAGGATTGCTGTGTGCTTGAGGCAAATGCACCCAGTTTAACTCTTACAATGCTAGATCACTGCTGCTCTGCCATGACCGTCCCTATTTTTATCGATCAAGTAAAAGATAAGTAGATTATGTAATTAAAGGTGCAAAGTTTGCTAAAGCTCTTGTTAACTATAGCAACCAATCTGCATGTAGCATTTACTGGACACCTGTTTAAAAACAAATATATTTTTGGTTGCTATGAGTAAAGCTGGCCATACACTAGATCTATTTGTTTCATGAGGTTGCCAAATGAGTGGATCTTTCCCACGATATACTGTATCCACCTAATATGGGGTGATATTAGGCTAATCAAATTGTTTGGCACTAGGGTCAAATGATTGGATTACAGCAATGGGAATACAAGCTGTTGGAATGAGGTCTGCATCGATGAGCCGATGTGGTCCCTGATCTGAAAATCAAACCTGCCCTATCCGCATCTGGCCAAGTTGCCAGCTTAAGGGTGGTGGTACACGGGAAGATTTAGTCGCCTGCGATAAATCTTCGGTACTGCGGATGACTAGGGTTGCCACCTTTTCTGGAAAAAAATACCGGCCTTCCTATATATTTATCTTTTTTCCCTATTAACATTAGGATCAACCATCATTTTTACCGACCAGGCCGGTAAAATACCGGCCAGGTGGCAACCCTACGGGCGACTAATCTCCACAAAATGCCTTCCCACAAGCAAGAATGTGAATCACCGACAGGATTGGCATAAGCATCGCTTTGGTTTTTTTAAAGGGGACCTGTCACCCAAAGAAATTATTCAAAATCCTATTTTATCACATTAGTCAAGCAAAATGAACTTTAATTACACTATATAAATTATTTGAATATTGTTTCCTTCAGTCTGGGATTTCAAAATTATAGCAAGCAGGCAACAGCCATTTTGTGGACACTGTTATTAAGACAAGCCTTGTGTCATCTGAGAATCTTGTTTGTGCACCAGAATGGGGGACCCAATGTCCATTTCCATGCCCTGGATACTCAATTAAATGGTTAAGAGAACAGGGGAATCTGTGGAGAGCTGTGACATCTAGTAAGTGCTGAATGGAAAGTGAAAGTAATTGTCTGCCCCGCCTCTATGCCATTGGCATAGAGGAGTGGCAGACAATATTTGATTGACAGTGGAGATTTTTAAATGAGCTTACAGCAGCTATGAATGCTTTAATAAATGTTAATTAATTAATTTGAAATTGACTTTTATTATACAGATTTTTGTGTCTGGGTGACAGGTCCACTTTAAGCAAGGAAGGTAGCTTAAATAGTATTCAGAGCAAGAACAGTAAGCATTATTACCAAGGTTGTTCTGTCCTCCCTACGTACTGTATTACCCTTGGGCAATGTGTGGTTCGACATGCAGCTAATCCTCCCCACAATCCAATAAATAGACCGAGCATGGAGTCTGTAGATTTTACTGGATAGGCAAGGGGAATAGGTAAAATTGTAATACAAATGAAAGGAAATGAAATGAATACAAAGAATGATAATGCAGAAAAACATATGCAGGTATATAACTATAACAAACTTATGTGCTGGCAGAAATATGCATAAACAATGTCTCTGAGCTGCTGGCAGCTATAGTAATGGTTTAGTACAGTTTTAAGTCCTTTGGCTTACCAGCAATGCTACCATAAGAGAAGAAACTGTGTGTGCTCCTTCCACAGCATGGGCTACAAAATGGAGTCTTAACTCCCACAAAGCACTGTGCTGGGTCAAATGGTAGAACTACGGTAGCCAGATAAGTTCAAATGCAATTCTGTAATTGGCCTTAGGGAGGTGCTAAATAGATACCTGAAATGGCCTTGCGTAATTTCAGCAAACATCCAGCAGAGGGAATTCACCATAAGGGAGCAATAGAATTAGAAAACATGATGACGGCTTATGCTGAAGACCTAACAGAAGTAAATATTGTAAACTGCACATTCTCTCCCCATTTTCCACCACAGAATTATCACTTTCTGGGCCCTCCTTTTGTTGCCTGCCCCTAGATCCAGCCCTGATGGTAATTTGTAAATTGTAATTTGTAACATTTATTTTAGATATTATTATAGGCATATCGTTTTTCTTTAACACTGGATCTATTGTCACATGATGTGGAGGCAATAAATACACACGTTGGAACACTGAAGGTTTATTTGCTTTGATTGTTTGTTTCCTAGTTTTGCTGATGACCTAGATCTTGGAAGCAGCCTAAAATAACAATGCCAGAGAAGATATGATTAGAAATAGAACAAAGATTGAGGCCTTTTTTTATACAGTGCAAATACAGCTGTACTCGGATCTTGCGTCTGCAAATCACAAGAGCTCCTGAAAGAATGTCAAGCAGGATTATTGTCCTTCCTCAAAGTACTTTCTGCTCTGCTGACTCTTGATGCTAATAACAGCTTTAGCATTTATTTTCATAATGAAATCCAATACTTAAGTAATTCAGACTTTACCTTCCAAATACTTTTCTCCAAAAACTCCAGAAACAAAGTTTACCATTTATGGAAATAAGAGAAATTTTTGTAGCAATCTTAAAGAGCAAAGCATAACATCTGAAAAAATGCTTTTGCCTAGAACTATTACTTAGATGTTTCTGTAAAGTATGTATTCCTTCATAATCCTGGATTTAATCTTATTTTCCATCTGTATAAAGTTGTGGCTCTGTGATACAGCACTGAATACCACAATGAGCAAATGATACAAGCAAATCCACACTTAAGCCTGTAACACAGTGATTGCATTATTCAGCAAAGCCATACATTCTTATAACAGAAAACGCAATACTGTACATTTTGAGTCCATTCAAATATTACTGTCTGCTTTTTTGGTCAGAATTGTTTATTGCTCGTAAAGCTCGCATAGTAACCTGGTACACTGATAATAGAGCTATGTTTATCAAGGGTAACAGGAAATCTACCTCCCATAGAGTCCATTTTAAGCAAATATTGCAATCATTTTTTTGTTCATATTTTTTCTGTAGTGACAAAACAATACCTTGTACTTGAATGTTAAATAAACTGCAAACCTCCATAGCAAAACAATCCTATTGGATTTTTTTAAGGGGAATTATAGTGAAAATGGAAATTTAATATACAGGCTAGCTTTGGCATACTAAAATAAGAAACTTTCTTAATACAATCAATAAAAAATTCTGTACAGTTTCTGAAATAATCAAATTTATCTTCACTATTCCTCTCTCAGCATCTGTTTCTCTTCATTCTGTCTTCTTGCAGGAGTTGTGTGTCAGATATTCATTGACAGTTAGATCCAATATATCTTATAGAGGGTCTCCTTTTGTGTAGAAAATGTATTAGAGCTCACGCTATTAAAAAAATAACCAGAAATCCGGTCTCTCTACATGCAGAATTTGTGCAAAAGGCAAGTATTTTGTTAGATTTTGTTTGTACTGGAATCAGTTATTTGAGTGAGCTCAAATACATCTGCTAGGAGAAGAAGCCCCCCCCTATAAGATATATTGGATCTAACTGTCAATGAATATCTGACACCCAACTCATGCATGAAGAGAGAATGAAGAGAATTGTATTTAGGAAGTGGCTTATATCAGTATGATGAAGCTTATAATACATTTTCATTTTCGTGATAGTTCTCATGTCATGATTTTTATTATTTACTTTTTATTTCTAAATTACATTGTTTAAATTGCAAATAATTCACTCTACTATTTCAAATGTTATTCTTGAACCAAAAAAACATTTTTTTAGCTGTAATATTGGTGTGGAGGCAGCCAGCATTGTGCCTGATTTTGAGCTTTGAGGAGGAGCCAGCACTTAAGGATGGAACTGCTTTGAGACAGCTATTGTTTCTTCCATCCCCAATGTATTATATCACGACCCTGGGTCGTTTTTGTAGTGCTAAAAGTGAGAATAGTACCCAAGCAGGAAAAAAGTAGGGGTTTCCCTGCTTTGGTGCTATTCTCATGTCTACCACTAGGTGGGGCTAGGGAAATTTGTTAACACTGCAAACAAATCCTTAAGCAGAGGTGTCAGCTGCTATCTGGTTAGCTGCATGTTGTTCTGTTGATAAGATGCTGATGGGCTGCTGGGGACGGAAGGGAGGGGGTGATATCACTCCAACTTGCAGTGTAGCAGTAAAGAGTGACTGAAGTTTCTCAGAGCACAAGTCACATGACCTAAGGGCTCCAGGGAAGCTGACAATATGTCTAGCCCCCATGCCAAATTTCAAAATTAAATATGAAAAAATCTGTTTGATTTTTTTAAAAAACATATTTCAGTGGAGAATTATGCTGGAGCAGCACTATTAACAATTAACAATATACCTTTAAATGTGTTTAGTAGAATTAAGATATTGGCAATCCAAATTATGGAGCATAATCTTATAAGGAAAATCCCAGGTCCCGAGCATTCTGAATAATAGACCAAACCTGTATAATGGAACTTTTTTTGAAATTTGGAAAACAAAAGTGAGAAGAGGACTTAAAGGAGAATTCAACCTGTTCGTAAAAAAAACAGTCAGCTTACAGAGATCGCGATAGATAGATGCTTGCAACTCTGCTGGAAGAATCTGCGCCGAGGGGTAAGTATGGAGTATGGGGCATCTCCCCGGGAGGGGGGAGTAGTTAGCCTAGGGTAAGGGGGTCTACCTGGGGTGGGGGGTACGGGTTTTTTCTCCTTTAAGGTGGACAGATTTATGCTGCCAATTCAGCACACTCAGACCGAGTCAGCATCTTATCTACTCATGTGGAGGGCCCTCCAAAAGGCCTGCCTGCCTGCCTGCCTGATATCTGGTCAGAAAATCAGGCAGGTTTGAAAATGAGTGTTCAATGGTAAAGGCTCTGGGTGCTTTAGTTTTAAAATATGAAATGTATGCCAAATCCATACACTTTAATGGACTTTGGTTTTACTGGCTGCATCATGTTCTACATAGCTTTACTAGACTAACCCTCGTGACTATGCAAGTTTTTACTTATGGCTTACTTATATCACCCATCACAGGAAAATTGCTTCTTCCACCATAGATGGTAACAGTAGTATTAGAAGTATTGTTTGAGAAAAAACCCCCTTTGCGGGCAGCCACATTGGAGCACATAAATGTGCATAATGAGTTGGCACCCCAGCCAATTAGTAGATCGAGTATTGGTCGTCCCCTGATTCTACATTACGCACATTACGCTGGTTAAATTAAGGATTGTTGGCCTGGAACATAGTATTTGTATCTGGATAGAGAACTGGCTAAAAGATAGACTACAAACAGTGGTGGAAAATGGAACATTTTCTAATTGGACCAGTGTTGTTAGTGGAGTACCGCAGGGCTCTATACTAGGTCCCTTGCTTTTCAACTTGTTTATTAATGACCTGGAGGTGGGAATTGAAAGTACTGTTTCTATTTTTGCAGATGATACTAAAATGTGCAGAACTATAGGTTCCATGCAGAATGTTGCCACTTTGCAGAGTGATTTGTCTAAGTTGGGAAACTGGGGAGCAAACTGGAAAATGAGGTTCAATGTTGATAAATGCAAGGTTATGCACTTTGGCAAAAGTAAAAATGTGTTGGCAGTTTCCTTAAATAAGATGTAAGGTTTTTTTTTTAGATAATTCTGGGCAGTGTCATTCTGTGGCTACTAAAGCAAATAAAATTCTGTCTTGCATAAAAGGGCATTAACTCAAGGGCTGAAAACATACTTATGCCTCTTTATGGGTCCCTGGTAAGGCCTCATCTGGAGTATGCAGTGCAGTTTTGGACTCCAGTCCTTAAGAGAGATATAAATGAGCTGGAGAGAGTGCAGAGACGTGCAACTAAACTGGTTGGAGGGATGGAAGACTTCAATTATGAGGGTAGACTGCCAAGGTTGGGGTTGTTTTCTCTGGAAAAAAGAGGACATTATAGACAAATAGCAGGGGACCTTTTTACCCATAAAGAGGATCACCGTACCAGAGGCCACCCCTTTAGACTAGAAGAAAAGAACTTTCATTTGAAGCAACGTAGGGGGTTCTTCACAGTCAGGACAGTGAGGTTGTGGAATGCACTGCCGGTTGATGTAACGATGGCTGATTCAGTTAATGCCTTTAAGAATGGCTTGGATGATATCTTGGACAGACATAATATCAAAGGCTATTGTGATACTAAACTCTATAGTTAGTATAGATATGGGTATAATTTATGTGAAAGTAGGGAGGGGTGTGTGTATGGATGCGGGTGTTTCATTTGGAGGGGTTGAACTTGATGGACTGTGTCTTTTTTCAACCCGATTTAACTATGTAACATGCTCAGTTTGAGTAAACTGGGCCACTCGCTTATTGGGAAATTGCACTTATAAGAAGGTCACTGAAATGTTACAGCATGCTGCATGCCATTACTCATAGGCAAAAAAGTGTTAATTTGATGGCATAAAGCCAGAGCAGTAAATAGAATTTTCTCAGTTTAAATTAAATACTGTAACACTGTATTTTATTTTTTAAATGACCCTAGCAACCAGATTGCTGAAATTGCAAATCTGAGGCGCTGAGCTAAATAACTAAAAGAATTAAAAAAAAAATACAATTGGAAATTGTCTCAAAATATCACTCTCTACATCAGTGATCCCCAACCAGTAGCTCGTGAACAACATGTTGCTCTCCAACCCATTGGATGTTGCTCCCAGTGGCCTCAAAGCAGGGGCTTATTTTTGAATTCTTGGCTTAGAGGCAAGTTTGGTTGTATAAAAACCAGGTACACTGCCAAACAGAGCCTCAAACTAGGTTGACAATCCACATAGAGGCTATCAAATGGCCAAGCACAGCACTTATTTGGCACCCCAAGAACATTTTCATGGTAGTGTTGCTCCCAAACTCCTTTTACTTCTGAATGTTGCTCATGGGTTCAAAACGTTGGGGATCCTTGCTCTACATCATACTTAATGCTAACTCAAAGGTGAACAACCCCATTTAATGGCTTGTTCGTGTTGTATGTGCATTTGTGCAAAGTATAGCGCCAAAATGACATCCTATAGATTGAGGTCCTGCCAGATATCTGTAGGGAAGTCATGATAATCCCATGAGGCAAGAATTGCACTGGCCTGTTTTACAACTATGTGGGCAAGAGGCAAAACACTCTATATCATTCCCTATTTATTACCTCTTCATAGACACCTACTGTTAACTAGGGGCCTAATTGGGCAGCTCTACTTCTTAGGTGAACTTACCAAGCAAGCAGATTTTTGCAATTATACCTAGTTAAACTATAATACTAGAATATTATTATTTAGAATTGTAGTTTATTTCTAATTTACATTTTAAGTGTATGATAAATAAATATTTAAATGTGTTTACTGGACAAATGCAGCCTGTGTTTAGCTATCTTGTTTCTTACGTCTCCACATGCACCTGCTGACATCAAAGATTGGTTTAGTGGGGAAGGCATCCACGGAAACTTTGTAATTAACTTGAATTTAATATTTTTATTTGTAATGGAAGATCTAGCAGGTGTGCTCTTTCTGCTGATATATAATTCTGTTGCAACTGGTAGAACATGCTTTTAAATTCTCAAATGTAAGTCTGCGGGAATCTCCTCAGTAAAAAATTGCTGCTGAAATGTTCAAAGAGTTGATCAGAGGGGTGCACTGGTAACCTCGATGCGCTAAATATGTTCAAGATATGCTTGTTTGGGACCACAGGTGCAACTGAATAAACCTTGCAGCTTTTCGGATCATTCCCAAATGCATTGATGAAAACCAGTTCTTCGTGGCAGTGCAGATGAATTACAAGGAGTGAAATTGGTTATCATTCTATTTATCAGTAACTGGGAAAAAAATAACTGAATAATTTATTTGAGGATTTGATTGCGAGAAAGATAATGTGCTTTAAAAAAAAAAAAGTTTCTTTAATATGTGCTAGTTAGGTTTTTATCCACATACTTGTGTTATTACTTGAGCTCCATCTGTCTCATAGCTCTATAGAAGGTCACCCAAAAATGTGCACATACATACATACTCACACTGTGGGGCACATTTACTAAGCTCGAGTGAAGGATTTGAAGTAAAAAAACTTTGAATTTCGAAGGTTTTTTTTGGGTACTTCGACAATCGAATAGGCTCCTTCGACTACGACTTTGATTCGAACGATTCGAACTAAAAATTGTTCGACTATTAGACCATTTGATAATCGAAGTACTGTCTCTTTAAAAAAAACTTTGACTACCTACTTCACTACTTTAAACCTACCGAGCTACAATTTTAGCCTATGGGGACCTTCCCCATAAGTTTTCTATGCTTTTTCTGATCGAAGAAAAATCGTTAGATTGATCGATTATAATCCTTTGAATCGTTAGATTTGTACTTCGATCGATTGATCAAAGTATTTGCGGTAAATCCTTTGACTTCGATATTCGAAGGATTTTACTTCGAGGGTCGAATTTGAGGGTTAATTAACCCTCGATATTCGACCCTTAGTAAATGTGCCCCCGTGTGTGTGGATTGTGCCACTTACATCATCATTAGGGAATGATACTTTATATGGTGCTTCATGTTTATTACTTTATTGGTGGATTTGCTTGAGAGAGGGCTCTTTATGGAGTCCAAAACCTAGTAATTGTATATAGACCTTTTGTTTATCACAGAGGTCAAAATGGATGTATGCCAAAGGTCTTGGTTGCTATTCCCAACCTTTTGTTCAGCTGCAACTCCAAGAAACTTGGCAAAAGCCTTTGTCATCATACTGGCAGCTTTAGTTCTAAGGAGCTGATCATCAAATGGAGATATCCTTTATTTGTTTCTCTGCACTAGGAACATATTTGCCTGAGTATGTTTATGGGCATTAAAAGAGTTGTTGCTAATTTGTAATTGGTTTTCGTTTTTATTATTTATAGTTTTTGAGTTATTTAGCTTTTTTTCAGCAGCTCTCCACTTTGCAATTTCAGCAATCTGGCTGCTAGGGTCCAAATTCCCCTAGCAGCCATGCGCTGATGTAAATAAGAGATTGTGATATGAATAGGAGAGGCAATAACAATACACTTGTAGCCATATGTATAAGTAAAAAAAAAAAAACAATAAAAAAAGGTGCAGACCAATTGAAAAGCTGCTTAGCCTTATCAATTCTATGACATAATTAAAGTATAGTTAAAGGCGACCCAACCCTTAAGGCAGGGATCCCCAACCTTTTGAAACCATGAGTAGCATTCAGAAGTAAAAGGAGTTGGGGAGCAACACTAGCATGAAAAATGTTCTTGGGGTGCCAAATAAGTATTGTGATTGGCCATTTGGTAGCCCCTATGTGGATTGGCAACCTACATTGAGGCTCTGTTTGGCAGTACATTTGGCATTTATATAACCAAAACAAACAAGCTCCTGCTTTGAGGCCACTGGGAGCAACATCCAAGGGGTTGGAGAGCAACATGTTGCTCACGAGCTACTGGTTGGGGATCACTGCCTTAAGGCATGGTTTTCATTGGATTAGTTTATAGTGTAGTAGTAAAAATAAATAATCATGACCAATTGAAAAGTTGCTTAGAATTGGCCATTTTATAACATATTAGTTAACTTTAAGGTGAACCACCCCTTTAATATGCATTCAAATGAAATGTTTTATTAAAAAATTCAGTTTCAAATTTTGAGTTGAAAACTGTTCTAGCTAATAAATTTAAATAATATTAATGTAGGCACTTACTGCCTTTCTTAGTATTGTCTATTAATAAAGGGAATTTCAATTCTGAAATGTATTAAAATCCCTGCTACACGTCACTTACAGGTTATTTCAGTTTATTAAAAGGAAGCATCCCTCTATGGTTGTTGAAGTTCTGCTTTGTTTCACTAATGAAATTCTAAACATTTTAGGCAAATTTGGTGTGCAATTACTCAAACTGTTATTACCGGCAGTGAACGCTCAATGGCTTAAGGTGGATTAATTAAACTGTAGCTGGCTTGCCATCTGGGTGAAACATATTTAGCTGATTTTCTATGAAAAAGATTTTTTATTCAGTAAAGCATTCTTTAAAGGGTGTTTGGTTGTGTTTTCTAAAAGAAAAATAGCCCCTGTTCGAAGTACATTTATATCTTTTTCTTTAGTGGCAGCGAGAAGTTTAATGTAATGTTTAGAATGAAAATATTTTGGCTTATTGCAGACGCTCTGGTTTAACACAACACTGTAAATATAAAAGGAAAAAAAAAAAAAAAAGATGACAGACATGAGCGTAATCTGATTCTTGTGACTCCAGTGAATTCGCTAAATTAGAGAGTTCGTTGTTACTGCTCATTAATGATCTTATGCCATATGCTTTAACTGTTCTGGTCAATAGCTGATAAAGAAAAGCTTTTATTTGGGGGGAAAAAGAGAAACAGCTGGATAAAAATATCCTTGTTTTGGACTTCTATCAGAAGAGCTGTTTTGAATTTAGCAAACTACAACTGAGGCAATATGGCTCACAATTTGTGACCCAAAGGTAGTTGTACATTACTGGAATACAGCCTACTGTGCCTCACATTACACAGATGTGAAGGCCTGATTATAGCGGCTTCATAATTAACAGTGATCCGATTTGTTTTGTGGCATAAATGGTGCATGTGTAGAACATTAGCCATGGCACTCTCATTCAAATTCAACTCAAGGGCTCAGCGGCAGGCGGGTCACGAGCTTCAGGGAGTAGAAGCACAAGCTCCTCCATATGTTCTTGCTGCATCTTACTATGGCTACGAGTGCAAGATAAGTTCCCCAAAGAACCTAATCGTGTTCTGTAATTACAGTGCGGCTTTCTGCTGGCTAGAAATGAGGGAAAAGCTAAAACACTCCCTCATCAGATAATTTGTAAATTACTTTACATGGCGGATGCCTAACTCAGTTGGTTTTCAACTGCTGAAATTATAAATAATTGTAACAGATGTGGCAATATGGCTGGTCTCCAATAAACGAGGCCCTTGGTAATTTGGCCGACCCTTTGACAGGCCAATTTAATAAAATGTGAACAAAATCTTCTTGCTAATAATTTATCATCCTTTTTCCCCACTGAATAAACTTAATTACCCTAGCAGTTAACAAGGTCACACCCAGATGCCAAACTCGGCTCCAGTTTTGATAATGCAATCAGGAACTGAGAGGTGATGACAGTGTTGTTGTTTTTTCATTACCTGGCTTCACACAAACACAGGTGGCGTAGCTTTCTTGTCAGTTTTTAATAATTACAGGCTATTATGGAATGCATAGTTAGCAGATTGAAAACCCCACTTTAGTGGATTTGAGTATGATTGAGATTTTACTGTAGGTAGAAAAAAAAACCAAGAGAAGAAAAGTCCATAGTTAACACTGTTAATATAAATGTTACCATTTACTGCTAAGATTATTTAAAAGCTGTAAATCCTGCACCATTAGAATTTTTAGCATTGATAGGATTAGGAAATGTAGTGCAGGGTAGTCTTCTGATTTCTTAATAGATGATGATTCTAAGAGTAAAAAGTGACAAAACTTGTTGGATATCGACAGGGCAGTTTAAGCTATATATATCATACCAAGTATCAGATCTATTTTGCATATATGTATTAATAACTTTGAGTCCTGTACAATTTTACAGAGCAGAACAGTACACAAAGAGAACAAGATGCTTTCTGCCATCAGATATATTGCAAAATATGTGATCACTAAGTAAAGACACATAAAGAGTGAAACGTGTTTTGCGCATAATGTGCATTATAGAGCAGGTATGCTTTCCCACACCTATAGTCACAATATTTTAGGTGAGAAGTAAAGCCTTTTATAAACTGAGCACCTGAACAGGCTACATCAGACTCCTGATCTGTGCCCCCTTTCCCTGTACCTTTGGGCAAAATGCAGCAGGTTAGTGACTGCCGTCATGCTGTGAGTCTCCACTGCTGCTATCACCAAGATGGAGCATGTGCACGGAAAGCCATCCTAGTACGGGCTTTCAGTTTGTATGCTCCTTGTTGGTGATCACAACTCTGCGTTCCACCCTGCGACTCGCTTGAAGGATCATATAGCATGTTTTTGCTTTACTCCACCACTCTGGGGACATACTTCTTCCTGCTTTCTGAAACCTCACCTTGTTCCATTATGAATTGATGGACTCCGGAACTTGAAGTCACTCTACTTTTCATAGTGGGTGGTGCCAAATGATAGGTTTATGACAAAAAAAATTATTTTTACTTTGTCTGTTTTTCTCCCATATTTCAAAGGTAAACTATAGCAAAGAAAACCATTCCCTATCAAGCAGGCCTCTTTACACAGAAGCTTCCATATGTCAGTGCTCTGGAATTAAACTGTACCAACCATAACATTGCATGATAGCTGCTGCTGCAGCCAAGCCTCCTAAATTACTGAGAGAGACATACAAATACTGATGCAAGGGTTTCTGCACTGTGTTTATTGGCACTATTTCACCTGTCCAGTGCAATGCAGTTATTATAAAATAGTCGCATACCCTTTGCAGGAGGCTTCTGATAAGCAAGTCTTCCTGCATAGGGAATTAATGGCTACTGCCCTCTGCAGACATCCTTAATTAATGTAGGAGCTGTCAAACATTTTGCTCTGGTAAATTACATTACTCGCTGTGATTCAGCTTAATTGCAAGAAAATGTGTAAGCAGGCGTATGTGGTGACCATGTACTTATTTGGATTAAAAGTTACTTTAATTTAATATGAGCATGCCTTATTTCTATGTTGACCCAGCTTAGCCAAAATACAACAGCCCAGTATATGTGCTGTGCTGTAATTTAAGACTGGAATGATGTGGCTCTACACAGGAAGATTTTGGAGAGTTATCCGTTTTGGAGAACTATCATCCTCATCCTTATTTATTCATATAGCTCTGTCAAGTTAGGCAGGACTAGGATAATGTTCATATAAGACTGTAATGACTGTTGCCTTTTGATACTAAGTTGTATGTTGTAAGCTTACTTTAACCGTCTAGTGCTACAGTCAGATCTTTAATATATGTCATGTAGTAACTTATAAACAAAAGGGAATCATAAATCAAAGAGCCGGTAAAAAGGTATAAGCTGCTGTTACAAAAACTTATATCTAGCCGTATAACTATAACTTTATCAGATTCCTATTTGATAGCCAGAACCTTTAATCAAGAAGAGAGAAACTAGCTTAAGTATTGCAGAAAACTCCGTTCTGTTTCTCATGTGGAATTCTCTCCCCGAATCAGTTGTACATGCTGATACATTAGAAAGCTTTAAAAAGGGGTTGAATGGCTTTTTAGTAAGTGAGGGAATACAGGATTATGGAAGATAGTTCATAGTAGTTGATCCAGGGACTAGTCCGAGTCAGGAAGGAATTTTCCCCCTCTAAGGCAAAATGGAGAGGCTTCAGATGGGTTTTTTTTTTTTTGCCTTCCTCTGGATCAACAAGCAGTTAGACAGGTTGAAATTAGGTTCAAAGTTTGAACTTGATGGATGTGTGAATTTTTTTCGACCTAACCTACTATGTTATTATTTAATTTCGGGACATGCAACTATGAATATAAAATGTAAGTAAAAAGCCTACATCCAAATGACAACATTTAAGGTTCATGTCAAATGCAACATGTTGATCACTGCATTGAAGTGAGTGCAAAGTGATCTGAAGAGAGTAACAGAGTTCTAATTTATTCCACAAATCATCTAATAAAGTTGTAACGTTGTGTGTGGGATAAATAGCTGCACACTAAGTGGCCTATTTATCAAGGGTCGAATTTCGAATTGAAAAAACGTTGAAATTTGAATTCCAAAAGACCAAATTAAGGTCGGAATAGGACCGCATTCACCCGACTTTCGAATCGTATGAATTGAAGGAATAGCGCATTCAATCGAATTCGATTCTAAGTTTTTCCCCAAAAAAATTTAGATTTTTCATAGTCCACCAATTGACTCCAAGTAGTTTCTAGGAGGTCCCCCATAGGCTAAAACAGCAATTCGGTAGGTTTTAGAAGGTGAATGGCCAAAGTCGAATTTTTAAAGAGACAGTACGCAATACATTTACAATTTTTTTTTCAAATCCAAATAGATTCCCTAGTCGAAGTACACAAAAAATAGCTAGAAATTCAAATTTTTTCATTCGAAAATTCACCTCGACCTTTGATAAATCTGCCCCTAAACGTGACTACTAATATGAACCCACAGAGTCTCATTTAAAATATAATATAAAATCTTTGTTAATAGAAGAGCGAGTCAATTTTCTTGCTGAATGTGTTAAATCCTGTAAGTACGTAGCAAAACAAGAACTGAATATATCATATCTTGCTCATTTATGACCTGCTGTTGGGTGCATTGGCAGTACAATGTAGTATGTTGAACTACAAGATTTTTTTTTTCCTGGAATGTGTCATTATATTCAGTTTTGTCTTTGAGTCCTGTTAAGTGAACTGCACAAGTGTTATAAATGAATACTTTAACTGTTCCACTTGTTATATGAGGTGTAGCATGCCAAGTAGAAATGCCACAGTGAACATTATTCCTTCTTACAGTATGTAAAATATTTAGCAAATAATGGGACTTTCGAGAAATTCTGGGAGCAGTTCAAGCAGTTTTATTTTTAGTATATTGCCTTTTTGTTTTTAATTACCTTTCTAGGACTGTGAACATCCATCCTTGGTAGAATTGGAACTCATAATAGCTTCTCAGAAATCAGAAATCAAATTTCTACAGGACAAGCTTAAAACAACAGACCTTCAGTTAACTCAAGTAAATAATTGTGGTGCCGATGCACTTGAGAGCAGCATCCTGAGGGCTGGGAGAAAGCATGAGGTAGGAAACCTTTATTGTCTAGTGCATTTGTGTCAAATTGAGGTTATTCGAATCAACACATTTTTCCCACAAGGATTTCAAGAACTAACTTTTTTAATAACACACTACTTTGCTCATAATTTTTGCAACCTCTTAAATCATTTGCCAAAGGCTTGTTATATCTTTTTGCTCCATGGCAATGACTATAAAATATTGAGGTAATTTTCTGTAAAACTGCTTAATTTCTTACCAGATATCACGCTTTGAACAATTACATGTTAACTATTTAGTGGCTTCTGATGCTAGTGCCTGTGGTTACATTTCCTGAGTAAGAAAGCAGCTCATAAACCTCGATCTACCCTAGGGTTTGGGCCACATGGGATTGTATATTGGAATATTAAAACACTGCAAGAAAGATTTCAAAATGGCCCTAGAGGATTCTGTTATGGCTGCCATATGTCCAGGTATTTGCATATTGTGGAAATCTGGGGACCTGTGTGGTTTAGGGAATGCATTGTTGCCCATCATCTAGTTGAGTGGCAACTGCATCATGGTTCTTGGCTGTGCAGCAGGCGACTATAAAGGTATTCTCGTTGGCCTACCCCCTTCTCCTGCATCCCAATAGGTAAATTATGGGTCCTCTTCCATCAACCTGAAGGGTGTAGTTAAAGGGATTCTGTCATGATTTTTTGTATGTAGTTTTTATTTCTAAATTACACTATTTACACTGCAAATAATTCAATCCACCGTATAAAATTTAATTTGAAATAACCAACAAGTGTATTTATTTTTAGTTGTAATATTGGTGTGTAGGCAGTCATCTCAAGTCATTTTGCCTGGTCTTGTGCTTTCAGAAAGAGCCAGCACTTTAGGATGGAACTGCTTTCTGGCAGGCTGTTGTTTCTCCTACTCAATGTCTCAATGGGACCTGGATTTTACTATTGAGTGTTGTTCTTATCTAGTTATATTGTGTTAGGGAGCTACTATCTGGGTGCCTTCTCATTGTTCTGTTGTTAGGCTGGTGGGGGAAAGGTAGGGGGTGATATCACTCCAACTTGCAGTACAGCAGTAAAGAGTGACTGAAGTTTATCAGAGCGCAAGTTACATGACATGGGGCAGCTGGGAAACTGACAATATGTCTAGCCCCATGTCAGATTTCAAAATTAAATGTAAAAAATCAGTTTGCTTTTTTTAGAAACGGATTTTAGAGCATAATTCTGCTGGAGCAGCACTATTAACTGATGTGTTTTGGAAATAAAACAGTATCCCTTTAATGCAGATATATTATAATGCTATACATTTTCTTGAACATATTTTACATTGCAACATTGGATATTAATATATATCCACAAACAAAATAAATAGTGCATTGCCTGTCGTGCTGATGCAACCATAGCACCTTTTTTTGTCCTAATGTAATCTAATGGGCCTGTTGGGGTGCATGTTTGCACACATTTGTGAAATTCTCCGTTATAGTTATTCTTTTATTGTGAGCAAAGATATCGTTTTTACATGCATAAAGTCATGTTTTTTTTGTTGCAGTATAAATGATGCTTTGTTGACTTGATACTTGGTCAAATAAATTGTAGGCCAGTGGTGACCATATTTAGCTTTGGAATGACATCAGCAGGCCAGATTTTCTGTAGTAATCAGCACGTTTTTACAAACTGTATAATGAGCTTATCTGTAATGAGCGTTATTTGCATGTGAAAATCCCAATCTGTTTGTGACACTGCAGATCCAAAATTGTTCATTCATGCAGTTGACCTAAAGGATTATTTTCAGTAATGGAGGTTTTCTACATGGCCAAAATCCATCGGTTTACAAGTATGTGTACCCAAATAAAAGGTTTGACTTCATAATTTTGAAAAAAGCAAAGCCTTAATGTGTAAATCAGTTCAGCTGTCATTTCAGGCTTTAGGGTATTTGAGAGATGCATACTAATACTTTGTGTGACATAAATGTGCTATTTATTTGTCCTTTTTTTTTTTAATGAATGTATATGGCAGCGTAAGGAGAAATGATTTTGTATGCCTGTGCATATATTGTATATAGATATTAGGCTATGGTGGTTTGAATTCACTGGTCTATATTTGTAACACTTGTGTTCTTGTGATGGATCCTAGTGTGATGCCTTTCGAAGCTGTGCAGGTGTTAAAGGACGGCAAACATCTAACTATAGTATAGCAAGTACAACTAGTAGACAGGAGATATCATTTATTTATGTTTGCATGGTTGTTGCTTTCGTTGCTTGCACATAAGTATAAATTGTGCAAGGAAAAAATCAACGTATTCGCTTTTTAATAACCTTACTTTTTATACTTCTCTTAACAGATTGTTATACAAAGCTGTACATAATGGAAACACATATTCTTTTCTCTTGTTAGCAACATTATAGTTAATGACCATATGGTCATTACTGTATAAGATGTACTGTCTGTTGTATTTATATTCCTCAAGCATATTGTTCCTTCTACTTCACAGTGTGTTAAACCATTTCAAAGGGAAAAAAGCCTTTCCCTCTTGTTTCCGGTTGTCCTATCAAGTGTAACCTTGGACCCTTATAGAGCAATTAGACCATCCTCTATCCCCTCCTTTGTAATGAGGTTTCTTGCATTCCTGAGTCTATAACCCTTTAGTCTTCCCTAATGGGACATCATTATTCTGAAAGAAACAATGTAAATGTAAATGAATATTCTCATTAACGAGTCACAGAGAAACCTTTAGCAGTAGCACTGTGGTAATTCTGCTTGTTATTTCTCTAGTATTCCAGGCAGAATTTTTTTTATAATTCATTATTAGTATTCTCAATTACTTGTTCTTTAATTTTGCATGTCTTTCATAATCCAATGTTCAACTCCTTCAACCATGTCCTTGTTTTATTCTCCAGGCGCAACCTGCGAAACGTTCAAGGTCTCTGTCCCCAAAAGGATTTTCCAAAGAGTCAGAAGAGTTAAAGAAGCTTAAGATAGCAGAAAAGAGAATTGAGCATTTAGAGAAAGCACTCCAGATTAAGGTGAAAGCTCTATAAACCTTGGTCTACCTGTGTAAAGCCTGCAGATTTAAGGATGGAAAATGTAGTTCTCTAATTAAGCTGAAGGCACTTTCACGAATTGAATAGAAATTGTGGAATAAAGCTTAGGCTGTAGGGGTTTACTTTAATCTGAAACAAAACACGCTTATTTTTTTCTATGATTATCAGTATAACATGCTTATTCAGTTATGTATTGTTCATCTGACTCAACTTCTTCAACTGAAATTAGATGGTCGACTCTAACTGCTATATTTTTTATAGGGCATTCAAGTATTTGGTGCTGTATTTATTGAAGTTGAAAAATGTTTAGAACAATTACAAAAACAACTGCTTTACAAACATGCATATAGCTAATGAAGGACTGGTACATACCAGTAGATAGATGTAGTAAAAAAGTATTTTATTTAAGCAAAAAACATCACAGCAAGCCTAACACGTTTCGTGCCTCAGGGGCACTTAGTCATAGGCTGAACAAACACTGAACTATGCAGTCATATTTAAATGAAAAAGGACCAATCGCAAACATGTATTCAACTGCCAATTCAAAAGCGATAGTAATTGGGAATGGACCAATCAGAAGCATTTTGGTCCAAATTTAGGGTGGGTTACTTGCTCCCCCTGAATACAGTCAAATTTCCAGCTACTATATAAGTACTAATAATAGGTAATCGAAACAACATACATGACTGTTGGCTTATTTCTATTTTGTGGGTCTCAAAGCTGAATACATAACTTAATGTAGGTCCCCTGATTAAAACATTCATAAAAAAGAAATACATAAAAAATATATAAAACATAATGGCAAGACTATGCAGTCTAGGCTTGCTAATACTTATACTCATTGGTTATCCTGGTATTCCACTTTGATCAGCGTATTGAAAGCAGTGGTAGGATAAGGCATATTGTGGGATCAGTGTCTTTTGCACCTTAAAACCACTTAAAAGTAGGTGTTTAATAGCCAAATTAATTTATGCTTTATAACAGCCTACATTGTTACTTGCCATGCAGCACGTGCTTAGTATTGGTCAGCACAAAAGGCATGGAAAGACAACGCTGTTCAACAGTTATTGCAGTTGTGAAGTATCAGTCAGTATAAACTAGGCTTTCTTTTTTTTTAAAAAGGTTTTTATTTTGCATTTTAAACAAAAAAAACAAGCAATAAACAGTACATATATGCTTTATACTTATTCAGCTCCGGTTACAAGTACTTATATGTATAGCGATTATTTGAAGAAATAAATAGCCAATAACCATAACTACGGCAGAGTACTTCTCATAAATCAATCATCCGGAAGGGATGCATGGGGGTTGACGCTTAGCCAAGGGTCCCATATTTTCCCAAATTTCCCAGGTGTTCCCCTAGCATTGTACGTCAGCATAATTAAGGGTAATGTACCATTGATCAAGTCAATCCATTGCTGCAGTGAGGGAGGGTTAGGGCTCATCCATTTCATAATTACTAGTTTTTTCGCGTAGAAAAGGATCGACCTCAGAAGTGCTCTGGATTTCTGTAAGGGCACTACCTCATCTATGACACCTAATAGGCAAAACTCCGGGGACTTGATTCCTGGGAAGGAGAGGAAGACATTGGCGTATTGTATGACTTCTGCCCAGTATTCTGCTACTCGAGGACAGTCCCATATCAAATGGAGGAAACCAGCTTCATCCCTGCCACATTTTACACAGGTGGCTCCGTCTAGTCTACCCATGGCTTTTAGTCGCAATGGGGTAATATAAATTTGGTGAATCATTTTAAATTGAATCATTCTGTCTCTGAGTGAAATTAAACAGGGGTATAGGTTATCTATAGCCTCTTCCCATTGGTCCTCCTCTAGAGAAGGAATAAGTGACTGCCATTTTTGTTTGGCTTTGTTGAATGGGGGAAATTCAGAGGATTGAATTATATTGTAGAGCTGAGATAGCAGCTTGCTGGGGTCTGGAGTCCAAAGTCTGGCTTCCCACTCCAGCAATTTGAGTGTAATTTGAAAAGAACTGAACTGTGCCTGAAATGCATGTCTCAGTTGAAAGTATCGAAAGAATTGTATATCTTGACGATTCAGTTTGGCGTTCAATTGCTCCAGGGAGACAAAGCTATCCTCTACAATCAAATCCTCAATGTGTCTTATACCCATTTGTGGCCAGTAACTAAAGTCTGATAGATCCTTCAGGTGGGGCAAGTTACAATTTCTCCAAAGAGGAGTTTTGCCAGAAACATTACGTATCGGGGTTCCCACTTTTGGTCGTAGCCGTGCCCATACTTTAATGGGGGTAGTAATTACTCCTGGTAACTGAGGGAGGTCACACAGTCGCCTATAGGGAGAGTTACGTATAGCCTCCAGAGATCCCAGAATTGAGGCATGTACAGCAGTTAAAGAGTTACTGTCATCTGGGTTAAACCAGTTGTGAATGTAGGATAATTGGGAGGCAAAATAATAATGCTGCAAATGGGGCAGGGCGAGCCCTCCTTTGTCTGTAGGAGCAGTTAGAGTAGACCATGACATTCTAGCAGTCTTGTTGGCCCATATGAAGGAGATTAGATCACTATTGATTTTTTTAAAGAAAAGGTTAGTGATATAGAGAGGTGAGTTCCATAACGGGTACAGGAATCTAGGTAAATACAGCATTTTGAATAGATTGACTCTACCCCACACAGTTAGTGGTAGTTTAATCCAGTGTGGAATTGCCGTTTTGAACCTTGTTAGGATGGGTTCCAAATTTTCAGCTACATATAAGGAGGTGTCTGATGTAATAATGATACCCAAGTAGCGGAATTTAGTCACTACAGTGAGTGTCGAGGTCTCTTCCCTAACAACCTGATTCCCCAGGGGAAATAATATCGATTTGTTCTTATTCACATGTAGGCCACTTATTGCACCAAATCTTACTAACACTTCTAGTGCTGCCCTCAAAGAAGGACCAGCATCTGCAAGGAACAGTAGTACATCATCTGCATATAAAGCCACTTTTTCATCTATTCTACCAATTGATATACCTTTTACCAAGGGAGTTCGTCTTAGACTTGCTGCCAGCGGCTCAATAGCTAGGGCAAATAACAGAGGTGATAAGGGGCAGCCCTGCCTAGTGCCTCTGCCCAAGTTGAATACCCCCGATAAAGTGTTGTTTACTCGGATCTGTGCTGTGGGGTTCTTATATAACAGTTTTATCCATGAGATAAAGTTCGGTCCAAACCCAAATTTCTCAAGTGCCTGCCATAGGTATTGACAACTGACTGAGTCAAATGCCTTGGTTATATCCAGCGAGGCAACCGCTCCACTGGATTGATGTTGAGTGGCTAGTTGAATATGTGTAAACAATCTTCTCAAATTAATGGCCGTGGTCTTGTGAGGCATAAAGCCTGTCTGATCCGGATGAATGAGTGATGTAATAACCTTCATCAACCTATTAAACTAGGCTTTCTTAAACAGATAAAAGGCATTTCAGTATATTAAAGGGGATCATTCAAACGCACCCTAAATGGCTTGGGAACCCATAAGGTTATGTTTTCCTGGCTTAGGCAGTTCTGCCTCTAGCTATAATACTGCAGAAAAGCACATCTGTTATAAGCAAGATATTGTCCCTAGAGGGAGCCTGTTAAGTTGCAGACTCAACAAAAGTGTAAAGCTTAAATTATAGTCCAGTTTTACAATGTACTTTACTATGTATGTTGTACAGAAAGGTTCTGTAAGGACCAAGCCTAAATTCAAGGTTCTGCTAAAATACAGCCATTTTTTAACTTTTTCCCCCTGGAACCATGACTGATACAGCAGGGTTTTAGACTATATGTAAACTCATTTGCTAAGAGGGCCTTCAACAATTGCTGGGACAAAGGGAAGTAAGAAAAAACCACTGACATAGGCGGTATCATAAGCAGAATTTTCAGTTTTATATATCTCCAGTATGTGCCGATAAAACCATTCTTTGTATTACTGGCACTGTTTTGTATCATTTCTATCCTGCTTGGCCATATTTAACCTTAAATTTTGCACTCAACTCTTAACTAGTAGTTTACTTCAAAAATAATTTTTAGCATAGCCTAATAGTAATATTTTACTACAGTTTGCAGTTGGTCTTTATTACTAAATTTTCTCTCCTCTCTCCAATATGAAATTTAAAATGCTGTTTGGCTCACTGCTAGCCTTAAATTCAAACCACCTCTTGTTTTCTAGGTAACTTAGGCCCTAAAAGCGATATAACTGTGCAAATTTCAGGCTGGATAGCTAGAGAGCAAAATGTTAAGTAATTCAAAAACCCACAAAATATATATAAAATGAAGATCGATTGTATATTGTCTTAGAATGCCATTGTCAGCATCATGCAAAAAGTTAAATTCAAGGTTAGCTACCACTTCAAAACCATTGTGTTCTAAATACCTTGCTGTGCAAAGTGAGCCCTCTAGGCTATGGCATAGTAGATTGTTTGATCAGGACTATTAGTAGATGTGACCAAAACACCTGGGGCATTGCTGCACATCTTGACATCTTGATATTGACAAGTAGAGTTGATGAAAATCCCTCTCATCTTGTGCCATATAACTTATGCTCTGCTAGATCCTGTATAGATAGTAGCCTCCGCTGCTGTAAAGATGATAATTGTGAAAAGAAAAGCTACTGTAGTGCAGAGTATGTATAAATACAATGATATGGTCCTTGTTTTAAAACATTAACACATTTCATGCATTGGCTTCTAGTGATACAGTTTCTACAGGCCACCTTGTGATGCCATCTTTCGGTATGCCAGTATACTCTCTTGTTTAACTTCTTTTCCTCCACTTCAGCCTGTATTGAACATATTGATTGTGCCAGTACTTGACAGAAAATTTCTAATTTTTAGTTAAGGTCTACATCATGTTATTTAAAATATCATATAAATAAATTCTGAATAATTAGATAACGGGAATGAAAGCAGTGTTTAGAAAGATTTCAAGCTTGGTATGCACTTAAGATATGTTGTGCTTCATCCACGTGCTAAAGGTCTGATGATAGAGTACACATTAAAAGTACAGTAGTTAAGGAAAATTAAAATTCAGAAAAATTACAATAATCATTTTCTTGTATTAAAGCACAAGGAAACCTTTTTCAATAAATAGTGCTCAACTGCTCCGCTGGTTAAAAGACTTTTGGCTTTACTGGTATTTTCCTTACCCTTTTCCTTGGGTTCCAACAAAGAGATATTTCCCTATGCATAGTAGAGTAATACCAGAAGGTATACACAAGTTTCAGTCTGAATATTAATATCTGGGAAAGGTAATTTAGATGGTGGCACTGTGCTTGTTTTTTTTTCCTCCAATGCAATTGATTTTTTTCCTAAAAGGAGCATGGAGGATAAAATTGGGATGACTAACATATTGGCACCTCCCAGTGAATCTGTGTTTCCTAGTTGTTGAAGAGAACAAAACTTGTTTTGTTTTACTCTTTTATTTTTAAATAAAAGTTGCTGTACACAGGGTGACCCATATGGTAGTCCAGCCTATTCGACCTGGATCACCTCTGTGTTGTTCTATTAGTTCCGCTAAAAGGAGTACCAGTCTGGAGGAAAAAATTGAGTAGTCACTGGGGGGGATGACTTAACATATTGGAACCTCCCAGTGATTTGGAGTTTCCATCAGGAACAATCAACCTCATTCCAGGAGTATTGCATGATTATTAGTCTAAATGCACCCCAACTTGTGCATACATGATCTGATCAGTCCAGAAGTATGACTAAAATTGTCCAAACTGCCACATGTCTTTCAAAAATTACTAAGATCAAAACCCAAGTAGAACATTAATTTAAACTTGCTCAGAGTACTCCTTTGAGCACCTTTCCATTATCTATTTTTAGTGTTTTCTAGAATGCGAATACCATGATTTCAGCTCAGCTAATCCCCTTTAATAGTTTTACCTCTGGAGGCCACTTTTCATCAGAGTATGTTGTTAATGTTACTGTGCCAGAGCAATCATGACTGTCTCTACCTATATGGATAAACACAAATATGCAGATGATTAATGATCCCTGTTCTTAATTATCTATGCCAATATGTTCTGCTGAGCATTTTATTAAAGTTAATGCAAAACATACTTATGACAAGGATATATTGTCCCTGTAATGTGAGAATGTAGAAGTCTGTGAAGCATTTATTTCTTTAGAACTAATTTACTTTCTATTTCTTTGGCATTGATTAAAATGTTTTGCTAAAAGGAAAAGAGCTGGCATTGGAACCATTATTTGCCAGTCAAAATTTAACAGATATGAAAAATAACATAGTGACACTTAAAGGAGAACTAAACCCTAAAATGAATATGGCTTGAAATGCTGTATATTATACAGTGAACGTTAGGCATCAGTCTAGAGTTTCAGCATCCCTACAACAGTAATAATCCATGCTTTTAAGATGTATATAGGATCTCCTCATCTTGGATTTTGATTGGCCATCTTTTCAGTATGTTACACCTATGATCAGTGTGATTTGGGCAGTTGTTGAGACGCTAAGCTCAGCTATCACTACAGATCATCAATTATACAATTGGATTGGCCTGTCATAAAAGTTAATGTGGCGGGGATCATTATTATATTCATATGCAGAATGGACTGTTTTTTGAACTGTCCTGTGATGGGAATCTAAATGAATTACCAATTAGCATTGTATAGTGTATTGTTGTGTTAGTTAGCTTTTTGGTTCTGTATTTGGTTCTGTATTGCCATATATGCTTGCTTTGCAATGACTATTTTCATTTGTGATATGAATATTTACCTTTCCCATACCATAAAGAAGCCACCTTTAAGCTCATCCTAAAAGTGTATTTGTACATGTAATCAGAGTTAAACAACAGACAACACAGCGTAACATGCATTAATTACATTTATAAATTACTTCTAGGTACAGGAAAATGCTGAAATCCGAAAAGCTCATGAAAGGCGAAGAGAGAGGCTACTGACATTGCAAAGTACTTATAGGGCATTAAAACAACAAATAGAGCAATGTGAAGAGGACTATACCAGGTATGTTCAAATGATGACCGTGTTTGGTAAAGTAGCATGTTGCCTGTTATCCTATGATAATCCTATAATACACGACAGCCATGAATATCCTGTAAATGATATCCTTATAAACGGGCATCTGTTATAAGTGGAACTTAGTGATGTCATTTTTGTCTCATGACTCACTGAAACTTGTACCCCCTGTTGCAAAATATGAGGATAGTGTCCCCTCAGAGTTCCATGACCTTCAGCCCTGTGCTTTTATATGGTCATGGAACTCCTTGGTAACTTATAATATCCTTATACAGTGAATAAAGTACCCTCTATTGTAAAATATAATACAAAAGAGCTATGAATATCCTATATATTACTTAGAAACAGTGCTTAATGATGTTACTGGTTATGATTGAAGCTTAGTGATGTCATTTGTCACATGACTCACTGAAACTTGTGTATTATAATAAACAAAGTACCCCCTGTTGCAAAATATGAGTATATTAGAAGTCACCTCGGAGTTCCACGAGCTCTTGTTTTTATATGATCATATAACTCCTCTGTAACTTATAATATCCTTATATTTTTACAAGAGGGGGTACTTTGTTCACTGTATAATAAAGAAAAGTATGATAAAATTGCATTATGTAATTATACTAAAATACTGATTATAATTTTTACTGTTACTAAATTAATTATGTTAAAAAGTCACATGAAAACCTAAATGTTCTATTTGTAAATACTTTAAAAAACTATAGTAAGATCTTCCTGACCCAGCCTGTATTTTTCTGAAATAAAGATGTGCCGGTGTTTTTACTGATGGAAATTTTTAAAAACTTTTAAAGGACAGAGAAAAGTCCCTTATTTTCATCAGAAAAAAAAATAATTGCCAGTGGGAAATATATTCCATTTATCATTTGTTTCTAATAATATAATAATATATGAAAACATTTCACATAGAATTTGAGTTAGACTCAAGTTTAGAGCCCATAAAATAGTATGGTGTTTGCCTGCTAAAAGCCCTTTTTGATGAAAACATAATGGAAGGACATTTTTGAGACGTTTGATAGAAATGAGTTTTGGCAAAAAATTTGATATGCTGTAAAAATGGAAAATTTTAATGGCAAAACTTGTGACTGGTCCTTTGCCATGTGTTATGCTAATTAAAGTTGTATGCCGGGTTTACTATCACTATCTAACCAATGTTAGATCTGTCAATGACATGCATAAATGTGGACATTAAACACTTATTTGTTGGTTCTTTTGGCACATTATTGATTTCAAGAAAATGGTCACATTTTTCTAAGCAGGACAGTCTTCTGATAATAAATTTGTCAAGCTTTGTTTAACACACACAATTCCACAGTCAGAGGTTACTTTGTTATTTAGTCAAGTTCCTTTTGTTTGTTGCCTTTTCCGAACTCAAGCAGAAAAGAAAATAAAAAACGAAGCCAGCGTGCAGATCCATGGCAACTTCGGCATGAAGACTCTGATGCAGTGTGGAATGAGCTTGCTCACTTTAAGAGGCAACACAAAAAACTTCTTGTTGAAAAGTAAGTTATTTCTGAGTTATTTTAGTTTGGGTTGACTTTGACAAACACTCAGTGATCTCATTAAAGGGGTTGTTCAGCTTTGAGTTAACTTTCAGTGTGATGTAGGGAGTAATATTCTGAGACCATTTGCAATTGTTTTTCATGTTTTATTATTTGTATTTTTTAAGTTATTTCACCTTTTATTCAGCAGCTATCTAGTTTGCAATTTCAGCAATACATGTATGGGATCGGTTATCCAGAAACCTGTTATCCAGAAAGCTCTTAATTATGGAAAGTCTGTCTCCCATAGACTCCATTTTATCCAAATAATCCAAATTTTTAAAAATGGATTTCTCTGTAATAATAAAACAATAGCTTGTACTTGATTCAAACTAAGATATAATCATTCAAAGTAAAAACAGCCTATTGGGTTTATTTCATGTTTACATGGTTTTCTAGTAGAAATAAGACATGAAGATCCAAATTACAGAAAGATCCATTATCCGGAAAACCCCAGGGCCGGCATATTCTGGATAACAGGTCCCATACCTGTAAATATATACAATGGGGCAGGTTTACTAAAGGGCGAAGTGGCCGTCACTAGCATAAATTCACCAGAAATCGCATCCACCAAGAGCGTAGGCAACAATTCTCTAGCGAAAGAGACCATTGTTAGAACAGTTTTGCGCCCTATCGCCATAGTTTCCTTCGACCACCTTGGACCAGGTGAACCGATAAAATGAAGCTACATCTTCCTCAATCTTATGTTAGTGACATCATATCCAGTATCCCAGAAACTCATAAAAGTTGTTAAAAAAAACACTGCAGTTTTTTCATTTTTTAAAGTGGGATTGCGCTTTGCTGCAAAAGTCCTAACTATTAAAGCAGTTGTTCACTTACAAACAACTAGTTGTTTTCAGATAGATCACCAGAAATAACAACTCTTTCCAATCAATTTCTATTTTCTTTGTGTGACAGTTTTTAAAGTGTTATTTACACCTTCTGAAGCAGCTCTGGGAGGGGGTTGCCAACCCTGTAAACTGTTTTAAATTGATACATTTAGTCCCTGGGTTTCCTGTTGGAATTGATACAATAGTTGCTAATACTCCAGAAATGCTGCTGAGAAATGTAGCAACTAAATGTTGCAAAATTGTAACAGTTTAGAGCCTGCGTCTGAATTACTGAGCTGCCAGACTCAAACACCAGGGACATTAAACTTTAAACTTAGATTTTAGAAAAATAGTAAAAAATAAATAATGCAAAGCAATTGAAAAAAGTATTTATTTCTGGGGAACAATCCAAAAACAACTGGATTGAAAAAAGTGTTTGGAAGGTGAACAACCCCTTTAAAGATTTATCTGTTAACATTTCTTTTCCAACCATTTGAGGGGCATGCCACATTTGTTTTAGGGTGGGATCATGTTTAGGGCATTAGAAGATCTATTATATTTTTATTTTGCTTCCTTGGAGATTTGTAATAAAAAGTGGTCACTTCAAGCATTTGCACCAACATCTCGAATAAAGACGTCTACACGACCTTTATGTACCCATCTTATTCAAATTGACCGAAGCGTAAGAATACTAACGAAGTTTTGCTAGGCAGAAATGAACTTAAGCGAAAGTTTGCTATGAAATGCTCGTGCTGACGAATTAACGCTAGCGAAACTTTGCCAGCTTTCAACTGCCCAGACGCAAATTCACATTTTAGTGAATTAGCGTAGTGGTAGCGAAATTTCTTCTAACAAAGTGGCGCAAAGTGTGGTCATTCGTTCGCTGGCGAAAATTCGCCCTTTAGTGAATTTGCCCCATAGTGAGAGTAATAAATACTTGCTCTTTTCCCAACATGTTTAATGATGTCTGAAGCTGTTAAGTTAATATCAAATGTGTAGAAAACAGAAAGCAGCCAGTGTTTGAATTTCTCTTCGCCTGTCTACAGGTTCACTAACTTTAAGACTTTACATACACTTAATTTTGTTTTTAATACATATTGTTTCTTATCAGATATCAAGCACTTTGTGCGTCTGACTTAAAGTTCAGCTGATATTGGAATGTGCTGAAGAGCTCTGCATTAAACATTCAGTCCTAATCATAGTATAAGCTGAAGCAGGAAACAATATGCTTCTATCAGTGGCGTGCAGCTTTGTCCACAATAGCTGAAATGGTAGAGCACATTGCAGGGATTGTGTTAATTAATGTGGCTCTCATCTGTTGGAGGTGTCGCTCTTCATTAGCCTGTATTTTACACACTGCCTTGCTTCATTTCTGGAACGAGGTGGTGAGGGGATAACCTAAGCAGCCATCCTCGTTTGATCTCCCTGATACATACGCAATGCAGAATGCCTCAGCTCTCTTGGTTCCCTGCCCTGTCCTGCTAATCCCAGCTGAGCTCATTATGATGTTGCTTCGCTGCTACTCTTGGAGCCAGATCTGTCCAAGCTAATTACTGCTACCAGCAGAGCTGCCTGTTAAGGGTCTGCTATGGCTCTGCTAACATGGTCCTTGGTAGTGACCTGCAAAAAGCACAAGGGAGTTGCTTTCTTTCTTGCCGCGTACCACCAGTCCCTAGGGCTCAGTGCTTATCCCCATCACAGAGCTCTCATAGTTGCAGTCAGAGGAAAAGTTAGTGGAGAAAACTCATACTAGAGAAAACATGGCATTCACTGCTTTGATCTTTCATGAGTCGGAGGGTTTTAAGATCTGTCTGGAAAATTGAGGAAGCCCTTCTTTTATTCTATAGAACTGTAATGGGAAATAATTTGCCTGTATCTGCTAGCTAACTATGTTTCTAATTAACATTGCTGTTTTGTTTTCCTAACCAAATTTCTTTGCAGAACCTTTTTATAACCTACAATTACTTTTCGGATTAGAGGGAAAATAATTAATGACTCATGCTGCAGTTATTCAGCAGATGTTTATTTAGGTACTCCTACAAACATAAGCAATAAAGAGTGGCCTTCACATGATCTTTTGATTGTTTCAGTGCCTTAAAAAGAAAAAAAGAGCTAATAGATTTCAACACTAAAACACATCTCTTATTATGTATTTCCTTCACATACAAACATATTATTGAAGCTACATGGGTACATTTTGGCATAGTCTTTATTTTTCTGATAGACCATGTGGCATGACATGATGCATCTTTTCGTTAAAAAGGATGTTAAAATGTCAATATCTGAAGGACAAACCACAGGTGTAGGCATGTGATCTCTGTATCAGAAGGAACAGCTTGTATTGCTAGGCATAGATTGTCACCTAAAGCTGCAGGATGATTTAGACTATAACATATTTCTGGTGACATTATTTATATAAGTCATTTCTCGTGGTTTTCTAAAAAAAATTAATTTTTTTTTCCAGCTCCAAGAACCTGATAATTAATTTTTACTTGTGCATGAGCGATTCAATCATTTTCATAGTTTTTTAAATGTTATTGAAAATATCAGGGAAAATACTCAATGAGTGAAGTGGATGCGGACATGAGTACTGACAAGACAAGCAACATAAATATTGTGTTTTCTACTTACCAACAAATAATTCACATCAACCTTCTTTCATAGATATCTAAGAGGTTATTCACCTTAAAAAGTTACTTTTTGTATGAAATAGAGCGTGATATTCTGAGACCATTTGCAATTGTTTTTCTGCTTTTATCATCTGTGGTTTTAGAGTTATTTAGCTTTTTATTCAGCAACTGTGCAATGTGCAGTTTCAGCATTGGTAACCTTACAGAGCATTTGTTTTTATAGATGGGGTCAGTGACTCCTATTTGAAAGTGGAAAGATTCAGATGAAGAATATAACATGGGGCAAACAAATACTGCTTTCAATAGCACTTACATCTTACAAATAACTTGTACTGCATTAATGTCTATTGGAAAGATGCTTAGATTTCTGTTTGGATTTATGGCCCCTTTAAAATAATACTGTAGTGTAAAACGGTACTATTCTATATGTATTACCGTCAAGCACTAATGATGGCACTGTTTTATTGTATATGCTTTGAGCAAACTTAGTTTCTAGTGTTGCTGTGCTTCATGTAGGTTTATGTTCTTACATGGGGCTGTAGAAGGAGACATGAAATATTGTGGGCAATCAATAGACAAGGAATGTAAGACAAGCATAAATGTGCTATCCTAAAGGTGGCCATATGATATGATAAGTCATATCTTCGTACAGTATTCGTTGCGTGTATGGCAGGAGATGAGCCAACTGATATCGGCAGAAGACTTGGATATCGGTCGACTCGCCAATTGGGCTAGCCAAAAATGTTGATTTTTTTTTTTTTAACATCGCCCACTGTTAGTGCTAAATTGTCGGCTACAGATAGAATTCTATTGTTTCTACCTGACCATTCAACTCTAACAGGTCTGTTTTGAAAAAGAACCAGTGGTAGTAATACTTCTATGGCCACCTTAAGGCTAGTGGTACACCAGCAGTCGATTGGCTTTTTTTCGATGCGTTTAATACACAGGCGAAGATAAGCCATGCACTCCCATCCGCTCCTTCCTCTATCAGCACTGATGACAGGCACAATGTCTGCCTGTATAAAGAAAAAACTAAATAAAATATTGACGTTATTCAAATAGAGACAAAATAATGGGTATAGTGGCCCTTTAAGGCATTTATACATTAGGAACAAGTAAAGTGTTTGCATAAGTATATTAATTACGATTTATCCATTATCAATAGGATAAATCACTGCTCAACTTAAAAACCAGTGCCCTGCCGAGTGTGACCACTACAGGCATGATTGCAGACTTTGAATTTAATGAAGTATAATATATTTTTACATACTGATTTCTGTTTCATCTAGATTGTTAATAGATATTAGAGGTAATGAATCTCTATTGTCTAGGTCCGTAGTGAATTATATTTTGCATATTTTCAGAGACCATACTGTGAATATTTCCTGCAGCTACTTTAGGGTATTATGGGCTTTTGTTAATGTTTGTGAAGAAGCATTGTCTTGATGTTTAAATAGCCCACCTGCAGTGTTTGCATAAATACCCACCCCCAAAACTTCTTTTTACTTCAAACTGTCAAATTCCCTATAGGCAAATCCTCTAAGGATGTTTCGCAGAAGAGTAGGTTCACTGTTGGCACAAAGTTAAGATATTCTGTATATTAATATAAACTTAGATATATTACACATAGGATGTAGTTCAGTGGGTTTTTTGTTTTTTAGATAATTTTGAGGTATTATTAGTGGTTGATTAACAAAGCTGCCCCATTGACAAAAATTACAAAGTTTGATCTGTGAATTGTTCAGGACCTTCGCTTTTGACACAGTGATGAAATCCATGCAATAGAAGCGTCTGTTCAACAGCCACATCTGTTCAATTGGCCAGTTTGAACAAACTCAATAACTGTTGAAAAAATCCATGTTTGTTATTGTCCAAGTCTTCAGAATTAATTCAGAATTCAGCCAATAGAACAACTTGTGTAGGATCTTGAATCCCATAGAAGCGGCCAATATTGGTAATATCCTCTTTCCTAGAAGTGCCACCATACTTTCCAGAGTTTATCTTTTCTGTTGATTCTGAATCCGTACATTAATAAATTCTGTTGATAATTATGGATGTTTTAGAATGATTACAACCTTTCATAGAATTCCCCCAAACACTGCATTATATAATCTTTGCCTTGAAAAATAAATGTTTCTACTAGTCATAGAACAAGTTTCTATTTACTTGCCATGACTGGTAAAGGGGAACATTTTTAAGCAGAATCAGGAACATGTCCTAGCTATACTTAAAGGGGCTGTTCAACATAATTTTATCAATTTATTTATCATAATTGTATTATTATTTTGTTTTAATTTGTAAACATTTGTAAACAAAGCCACACTTGTACACACCTGCACATTATTAAAATGTTAAATAATGGAACTTAAATAGATAATTTACCTGTCATTACTGACTATCACAGGGTAATGACAGAGGACCCATTCTTTCAGAGGATTAGTGGCTAAAGTGTACAAAATTAAGGAGGTGCAACTGTCCTCTTGGTGTTCACCTTATGAACTCTTAATAAATGGGTCCCCCTCTACTCCTGTTTTTGCATTTGATTTGTTAACTTGTCTGGTACACTGATTTCATACATGATCTTTGATTTTATGATCTAATTCTTATTATTTTAATAAAATCAAAGCTTTAAAGTTTGCACCAGGTTGATTAAACCTTGGCAGCCTATCAATTAGCAACATTTACTGGTCAACTGTATATATATAAGAATACATCTGTTTGGTTACTATATGTTGTAGATTTGGTTCATACATAGTTTTGCTTTTTAATGCTATTATTATAATTTAAAACTTTATTTTGCAGAATGAACTTAGAAGAGGAACTAGATCAAATCAAGGTGCAGGCATCTGCAGACAAAGTAACTATACAAGAATTAAACGGATGTCTTCAGCAGGAGCGAGAAGGTATAATTTGCAAGATATCATAGTAGTAGTAAATTAGAATACCATAATGTCACAAGACCTTGTCACGAGAAGACGAGGGCATAGGGCAGGACTCACACTACACTACTCCATTAGGGAATGCAGCTCTTTATTGTAGCATGGCAACTTCAACGTCACAGGTTTTCCTCAAATTCTAGTTGGTAGGCAGCCAGAATTCAGTAGTTCTGTTTGTGGATGATGCCAGGGTTGGGCACTGCTATTGCTGGTTACTGGAGCATGCAATTACATCTGTGATGGCTTACAGCTGGGTAGTTTTTGTGTTTCTGTGGTATTGAAATTATTGAAATTGTACCACTTAATTGGAAATTAATAGCACAATTTTTTTATTTTTGTTTGTGGTTACCTATTGTTTTTTCGTAATTACAATAATGCAATTATAACACAATTTTTAGAGAACAGAGTGACTGTATTACATTTCTAAGAAAATTAAACCTTTTTATTTTTTGGTGTTATGGGTTCTTAAAAAATAGGGCCAGTAAAGTTTTTTTTGTAGTCTCATAGAATCTAGCATATTTATTTTAAGAGCTACAACTGCTTTTATTCAATAGGACATTTTACTGGATTGCCAGTGATGGATTTAAAAGGGTTAATATAAAGTTAGACAATGAGCTTCACATAGTATTAATAATGTTCAAGATTAAACTTTTGAACCTGTCCCAGAGTGTACTAGCCTTTGGACTACTGCGCAGACTAGTGTTTAACAAGTGATAGTGGGATTCCCCAATGGTACTGATACAACTGCAGAGGCAGGTCAGTCAGATAATATATTCATGTAATCATTACAAGAAGTTTTAGGCACTTGATTTCTCTGTATATAATTTGATTTTCGTGTGGGTTATAACCTCAAGGCAGATAACATTTTTTTGTCTTTAGGGCCATGAAAGCTTCATGTGAATAGCACTAGTAATTTTATTTCAGTTAATTACATGGATGGGAATAGCTGATATTAACATATGTAACCATGCAAGAATATTCAAAATATAGAAAGCAAGTCATAATTCATGAGGCTTTTAGTAGAGAAACATTATTCTAGCATATACATTTTTGAGTTTCTGGAATGTATAGGATATGGAATGGATGTTGAGCTATTTGAATTGCACTCAGAGCCCTCCATTTGTTAGTTGCATAGTTCTGCTGTAGCTGGTACTTTGGGAAACTATAAATTACTGTGCACATTTTTACTAGTAGCATATTTCCCACTGGTTGGATCCATATATTTTTTGTTTCCCTGGACCGAAGAATGAAAGGGACATGACCAACCCCTGAATGCATAAGGTCCAATTTAAGAATGACTTCCCTTCTTTGGCTGTTATAGGTAGCAGTTTGTGTCGACTTTGATCTTATTCACAAAAAAATAGCTATTATTCAAACCCTATTATTCAAAGAAAAAGAGTCAGAGCTTGCCATTAGAAACATCCACCAAGCAGAACTCTTGGGACCCAGAGTGATACACAGATGGGAGAACTATAACTTTTCACCACGTATAACATACCACGTGGTGTATTACACTACGTTTGAAGGTATTAGGCTTTATTTTTCTTCCTAGGAATATAGAGTACAAACTTGTACATTTAACTGTTGGCCATGTAAAAATATATTTTATTATTTTTCTGAATTTATTTTATAATTGCAATTGTTAAGAACAGTAATGAAAAACTACATTTTGATTTTAACATTCATTAACCCACTAGAATACCAGAAACTTAGAGTGAATAATCTGCACATATAATTAAAGGGGTTGTTCACCTTTGAGTTAAAGGGATCCTGTCATAAGAAAACACGTTTTTTTTTTCAAAACGCATCAGTTAATAGTGCTGTTCCAGCAGACTTCTGCACTGAAATCCATTTCTCAAAAGAGCAGATTTTTTTATAATCAATTTTGAAATCTGACATGGGGCTAGACATTTTGTCAATTTCCCAGCTGTCCCTGGTCATGTGACTTGTGCCTGCACTTTAGGAAAGAAATGCTTTCTGGCAGGCTGCCGTTTTTCCTTCTCAATGTAACTGAATGTGTCTCAGTGGGACATGGGTTTTTACTATTGAGTGTTGTTCTTAGATCTACCAGGCAGCTGTTATCTTGTGTTAGGGAGCTGTTATCTGGTTACCTTCCCATTGTTCTTTTGTTTGGCTGCTGGGGGGAAAGGGAGTGGTATTCTGAGACAATTTGAAATTGATTTAAATTTTTTATTATTTGTTATTATTTGGTTTTTGAGTTATTTAGCTTTTTGTTCAGCAGCTCACCAATTTGCAGTGTCAGCAATCTGGTTGCTATGGTCCAAATTACCCTAGCAGCCATGCACTGATTTCAATGAGAATATGGAATATTAATAGGGGATGGTCTGAACAGAAAGATTAGTAATAAAAAGTAGCAATAACAATAAATTTGTAGCTTTTCAGAGCATTTGTTTTTAGATGGGGTCAGTGACCCCCTTTCGAAAGCTAAAAAGAGTCAGGAGAAGAAGGCAAGTAATTCAGAAACTATGAAAAATAAATTATGAAGACCAAATGAAAAGTTGCTTAGAATTGGCCATTCTATAATAAACTAAAAGTTAACCCGACAGGTCCACTTTAAATAACTGAAACATGGGATATGCCGTTTAGTGGTTATTAACAGCATTTTTATATATTTTTTATTTCTCCTTTTCTGTAAACTTGGGTTTTTTTGTGCATTTAATTGTTTTGTAATTTCTTACAAAGCCTACCTTATAGCTGTTAAAGAGTAATATGCCTGAGATGAGCAGTATCTGCATTAAACAGAGGCAAAGTGGTTTAAAGTTTTACTTCATCCTAAATCTCTTACTATTTGCTTTGTTCCCCCAATCACTCTGATCCTCCTAGCAGGGGCACAGGACCCAGAGAACAAAACTGACAGAGACTATGTAGATAAAAAGGCATTGGCATTTCCTTTCAAGGCAAAAGATGGTGCAGTCTATAAAAGAATGGAAATAAAAGTACAGTATCTGTAACCTGCAAATGTATTGTACCTTTGTAAAGTTCGTACTGTATAACAAAAAAGAGATATCGTTGTGATGTTCCAAAGACTTCCTAATTGTATGACATTAGTCTTTGAAGAGAGGTCAGTGCATAAAGAAACTCCACTTTTTTTTATTATAAGGAAATGGACCAATTTACACAGGATAGTTAAAGCAAAGAACATTTCCCCTGTTAGGAAATGACAAACATGCCATTGCAGGTCAGCTTGTGATGGACCACTAATAAAATACATACATATGTACTTTTTTGCAGAACTGCTTTATATACTTGCCAAAGAGGAAGACATTATCAGCAGTACCCCAAAGAAAAATAAAGATGAGGTTTTGTACCAGGCCTTGCGCAAGGTATCATAATTTGCAATGTAACAACGTATTTAAAATGCATTTATTATAATTTAAAGAGCTATGATAAATTGACGGACTTATGAAGGGTCTTACCTTTTTTTTAACAAAGTAAAGACAAACTTTAAACAGAATAATGCTTGGCATTCCCAATTCTTACATATACTTTTTGACACGAGAGTTAAAAAGAAATCTGTCCTGATTTATATGATGTAGTTTTTATTTCTAAATTACACTGTTTACATTACAAATCATTTACTGTACCATTTAAAATGATATTCTTGAACCAACAAATGTATTTTATTTTAGCTGTAGCATTGGTGTGCAGGCAGCAGGTCATTGTGCCTGATTCTGTGCTTTCAAAAAGAGCCAGCACATACAATGGAACTGCTTTCAAATAAGGTGTTGTTTCTCCTACTCAATGTAACTGGAGGAGTTACGATGGGGCTTGGATTTTTACTATTGAATGTTGTTCTCATATCTACCACTAGAAGGGACATGGGAGCATTTTTAGCAATTCAGGTGTCAAGGAAATGTTATCTGGTTAAGGTGGCCATACACTATAAAATCTGCTCATTTAGCGAAGTCGCCAAATAAGCAGATCTTTCCCTGATATGCCAACCAAAGACAGGGTGATATTGGGCTAATCCAATCATTTGGCTGTAGGAACAAATGATCAGATTACAATTATAAGAATAGATGCCGACAGGATGAGGATCGCATCAACTAGCCAATGCAGGGGAAAATCAAACCTGCCCAATCGATATCTGCCCGATTTTTGGCCAGATATCAGTCGTTGAAATTATGTAAATATATGTAATATATATATATATATATATATATATATATATATATATATATATATATATATATATATATATATAAATGTCTCCAATAAAAACCGCACCAAACAGGTCTTTGTTGTAGTGTAAAAAATCAAAATTTATTTATCGACGTTTCGGCTCTGTAGGTCGAGCCGTCTTCAGGAGTAAGAAGATGGCTCGACCTACAGAGCCGAAACATCGATAAATACATTTTGATTTTTGACACTACAACAAAGACCTGTTTGGTGCAGTTTTTATTGGTGACATTATACTATTTTGTACGAACCAGCACACAGGCACTGGACTCTTATTTGCTGTGTGCACCAGCTTCGGTTTTTCTATATATATATATATATATATATATATATATATATATATATATATATATATATATATATATATATATATATATATATATATATAAAAATATATATATATAATTATATAATATATATGAGCAACAGAACGGAGTAGTATAGGGTAGGTGGTGTGGAGGCACAGTAGAATAAAGGGAGTTAGTAGAAAGGACAGTAAAAGTTTATGGGAAACCATTTAAGTAATAGTGACAATTTTTGATCATTTTAAAAGTGGATAGCAAAAAGGGTACCTCGTTAGAGGAGTAAACCAGAGGGCAAATTTGGGCTTGGGGAGAATCTAAGATTACAGAGGAAAATACAGTACATTGTTTTAAGGGAAAGAAAATAAAGCAAAGGAAAATGAAAAAGCTAGGACAGAACAGGTAGGAGCACAGAAGGGAAGAAATGAAGAGGAGGGGGAGTAAAAGCTGAAAAGGGTGGAGGAAAAGCAAAAGTAAAAGAAGACACAAAGGGAACTGCCATAATGGAAACAAGGAAATTATGTTCATTGCCCACAGCAACAACACAGAGGTGTCAAGCATAGAATATAAGAAACACGAAAGAGCTTTAAGATATTCATTATTTATTTTTAGGTGAATTTACCTTCAAAATATTTGCAATAGTAATATTAACTCAATGCTCAAAAGAATCTTCCAGAAATGGGTCTGAACTTTGTGGTCTTCATAGAAATAGGTACTGTATATGGCTGGTTTTGCAACTTTGAAACAATACAATTGCTTGTTTTTTGTTTTTTTTAATACTTTCCTCCACAAATTTACTCTTTGTGTCTGTTGCCTGCAAAATATTTTATCTATGGAGAAGCTTTAAATACAAATCAGTTCTACTTAATTGGCAGCATACAGTGCAAGTAATTGAATGTCAAAACACCACATTAGTGTCTTCTCTTTGTCTATGAGTAAGTTGTAAAAGGAGTGTAGTTATTTGAAGGCAATGATTGGATTGCTTGTTCTTTTAACAAATGCCATATGGTCAGCTAATGAATGCTGTCATCTCGTTATTATGGAATGACAAACATCATGTTAAAGTAATAACACACTGAACAGGATGTACTCACATTCATTTATCTTAAGGTGGAATGAGTAATGAAATAATTTTAGTGCTCCTGTTTATAATGTCACCCAGTTTGTTTTAGTTTATCATCTCTGAATCAGCACTCTAATTTTACTTGCAAGGTAGAAATGTTCATCTCGTAGCTGCAAAGTGCTAGTCTGCTTACAAAGGGTATAAGCCCAAAAGGCATTTTGCATTTCCTTTTAATCATTTTGAGTGACTTGCTGTGTATAACATAATGCAACAAGAGAACGAACACATTCAAATGAATGTAAAGCACTTATAGCTAAAGGGGACAGCACTGAAAAGGTTTCTGTCAGTTCTAAAGGCAGTATCACTACACAGTTCCAAGGGATAAGTCCTGTCAGGGAGTATTTCAGGCATAGTGACAATTTTTTTCATACTAATTTGACAAGCCACTCTCTAACGCTAATACATTATAATCAGATTATGAATTCTGTTCTTAAAGGAACAGTAAAACCAAAAAATGAAAGCGTTTTAAAGTAATGAAAACATTATACAGGTATGGAACCTGTTATCCAGAATTCTGGGGACCTGGTGTTTTCTGGATAATGGATCTTTCCATAATTTGGATCTTCATACCTTAAAGGGGTTGTTCACCTTCCAAACACTTTTTCCAGTTCAGTTGTTTTCAGATTATTCCCCAGAAATAAAGACTTTTTTCAATTACTTTCCATTATTTATTTTTTACTGTTTTTCCAAAATCTAAGTTTAAAGTTGAATGTTCCTGTCTCGTGTTTGTGTCTGGCAGCTCAGTAATTCAGGTGCAGACTCTGAAATGTTACAATTTTGCAACATTTAGTTGATCCATTTCTCAGCAGCTTCCCTGGAGTATTAGCAACCATTGTATCAATTCTAACAGCTGCCTGCTCTGTAGGAACAAACAAGAAATGTATCAACTAAATGTATCAATTTAGAACAGTTTACAGGGTCAGCGACCCCCCCCCCCTCCCAGAGCTGCTTTAGAAAGTGAAAATACCACTTTACACTTTAATATTAGAAAAACGGTGACACATAGAAAATAGAAAGTCATTGGAAAAAGTCATTATTTTTGGTGATCTATCTGAAAACATCTAGTTGTTTGAAGGTGAACAACCCCTTTGTCTACTAGAAAATTATTTAAACATTAGATAAACCCAATATGCTGGTTCTGTTACCAATGAGGATTTATTGTATCTTGGTTTGGATTAAGTACAATGTACTGTTTTATTATTACAGAGAAAAATCAAATCATTTTTAAAAATGTGGATTAATTGGATAAAACGGAGTCTATGCGAGACAGCCTTTCCGTAATTCAAACTTTCCAGATAATGGGTTTCCAGATAATGGATCCCATACCTGTATACTGTTGGGCTACACTGTACAACTGGTGTGTTTGCATCAGAAACTCTGTTATAGTTTATATAAAAAGACTGCCGTTTAATCATGGGAGCAGCCATTCAAAGCTGAAAAAGGAGAAAATGCACAGGATACACAGTAGATAACAAATAAACTCTGTAGTATACAATAGGATTCTTCATAACTTATCTGTTATCTATTGAGTATCATCCTGTGCTTGAATGGATGCCCCAATGACTACACAGGAGCTTGTTTAGATAAACTATAGTAGTGTTTCTGAAAGAAACACCAGTGTTACCAGTGCATGGCAACAGTATGTTATATTTTCATTATTTTAAAATACTTTCATTTTTTGGTGTTGCTTTTCCTTTAATTTCCTCACAGATAAAGATAACAATCATTTATTTTGGTTATTAAAGGGGTTGTTCACCTTTAAATACATTTTTACTATGATCTAAAGAGTGATATAGTTAGACCAAATACAAATGGTCTAACTATATCACTCTTTAGTTCATTTTTTACTATTTGAAGTTTTTGAGTTTATTTTGTTTTTTATTCCACAGCTATTCAGTTTGCAATTTCAGCAATCTGGTTGCTAGGGTCCAAATTACCTCAGCAACCATGTATTTATTTAAATAAGAGACTGGATTATAAATAGGAGAGGCCTGAAGAGAAAGATGAGTAATAAACAGTAACAATAAGGGGTTATTTATTAAAGGTTGAGTTGATTTTTTCCTGAATAATTAGAGTTTTTCAATATTTATTATGACCTGAAGCCCAAATCTGAAAACACTCCAGCTAAAACCTTTAACCTTAAGCCTTTATCTGTGGTGTGCTCTCGAAAACTAACCCCTTAAATGTGTAGCCTTAAACCGCATTTGTTTTTTACATGGGGTCAGTGACCCCCATTTAAAAGCTGGAAAGAGTCAGAAGAAGAAGGCAAATAGCACAAAAACTTTAAAAAAAAAATTGAAAAGTTGCTTAGCATTAGCAATGGTATAACATAATAAAGGCATGGTTGTCATTGAGTCAGTGACACTTGTATAGTGTAGTGTCCTTATTGTGAGAAGCATTCATTTATCCTTTACCCCTATGTTTCAAATGTTTGTTTTAATATGTAATATGGAGCTGTTTGTCCTTGAATTCACTAAACTGCATAATGACTGCATGCTTGTTATAGTGGTCACTTTTTCTTTTGATTTTCATCTTAGGCAAATCGTTTGGAAACACATCTAAGTGGATTAGAAGCAGAAGTAAGAAAATTAAAAGGAATAAATGAAGAATTAATTGGAGAGAAACATTCTTTAAAACTATTCATAATTAGTCTACAAAAAGACGCAGAAACTAGAGAGACAAAAATGCAGAAACTGACGACTGAAAATATGGAAGCATATCAAGTGAGAGAGAATTTAGAGGTGAAGAATGCAGAACTAATTAACGAGATCACAGCACTGAGGATGCTATTGGAAGATGGTAACAAACTGCAAAATGAAAACCGGGATCTCCTAAGGCAAATAGAGAACCTACAACGTGCTCAGGAGCGAGTTAGAACAGTTCCTGTTCTAGCCGTTAGGGAGTTGAACAGTAGGCAAAGAACTAAAAAGCATATAGTCAACAAAGTTAAACAAAGAGCAGTCAAGAAGATCTCTGTGAGACGTCACCAAGCTTTTCTTAATCAGTCTATCAAGGTTATGAGCAGTGTATTTGAGAACTTCAGCAGAGACGGATGGGAAGATGTTAGTGAAGACAGGTACGGCTCTCATTAACTCGGCTCTGTTGTGGGGACATTGTGCATATGCAAAGCACAGGCGAATGGAGATTGAATTTCAACTACTGTCGGTATTGAAAAAAAAAAAAAAACCCTGTCAGATCCTTTGAAATATCTTGGGAGGTCTTGTTCTGAGCTTATTGACTGAAATTTGCATGCAAAATTAGCCACAACTGTACTAGCAGTTGAATAGGTGCCAGGAAGCCCAAAAGAAGGCAATGCTTGATTTCTTCCAGTGATGCTATTTTCATGCAGTCATGAGGCTTGAAATTGACAGTTTGGCAGGTTGATTTAATTTGCTGGCCCTTTGCATATTCACCGCTGACAGCTAAGGATTCCCAGGCAAGCCTACGAAGTCAGTTTAGTTATCTTGTGACATGCTGATCCTTGAGGAAAAGCAGTTTTCCCCCCTTTTATTTAGTTAGATAAATTTTAAATGACCCATTTCAGCTTGCTACCAGATGTCTACAAGCTGTTTAACATCCCTTAAATTAAAAACCATCCTCAATAAGTATTTCATGTATGTTTTATGCTCAGTCATTGTACTAACTTTAATTGAACACTGTTTAAAATGCTTTGTATTGCAGCAACTTTCCTTAGAGGGTCTATTCCTGTTTTATTCACACAAAGAAATCCAGGGGCATTTCTTTACATGATAGCTGCATAATTATAGCACTGGTTTATTTCTATTACCAGGTTTAGCATACTGATAAAAAATCTTGGCCAACCGAACCAACTTTATTTTATGTATTTTTTTAGGCATAAAATGCCCCAAATCCAGGATTCAGCCAAATCCTTCGTGAAAGATTCGGTCAAACAATGAACCAAATCCAAATACAGTAGAACCCCCATTTTACGTTTTTTCAGGGGGAAAATCCAGGAAAATGTAAAATTAGGGAAATGTGTTATGCATAACATATAGGTGGGACCATAAAACAACATTATACAACTTAAAATCAGGGGATGTAAAATGGGGGTTGTACTATAATAATTTGCATATGCAAATTAGAGTTAGTAAAGGAAAAAGTGGGAAGAAATGTACTTTTTTGTTTTGTGACGAAAAGTCATGTGATTTCCCTTCCTGCCCCTAATTTACATATGCAAATTAGTATTATGTTCATACAGGCACGAAGATTCGGCCGAATCCTGGATTTGTTGGATCCCTAATATAATGTAATCAATCCTTTATTGTTAAATATATAGTGAATAAAGTACCCCCTCTTGTAAAATATAAGGATATTATAAGTTACCGAGGAGTTTCATGGCCATATAAAAACACGAGGCCGAACGCCGAGTGTTTTTATACAGGTCATGGAACTCCGAGGTAACTTCTAATATCCTCATATTTTGCAACTGGGGGTACTTTATTTATTATAATACACAAGTTTCAGTGAGTCATGTGACAGAAATGACATCAGAACTCACCGTTTATAACTGATGACATCAGAACTCACCGTTTATAAGGATATAATTTACAGTATATTCATGGCTTTTGTGTATTATAAAAATATACTGCACAGATCAACATATCGGTTCAGTTCTAGAACCATTCTCAAAACTCAATCTGCATATTAAAACTAATTAAAACTAAAACAGTACTCCCCAACCCACCAATGACACTATTTAAAAATTAGTTGATTTAAAAAATAGTCTATGGCCGCTTTAAAAAAAAAAAAAGTGTTAAGCCACCAATCTTATTATCCTATTACCTGTGTTTCTAAATGCCAAACTAATTGCAGAGAGATGGGCATAAAATCAGGTTTGCCCATGACACTCATGGATATGTTATGAAATGAATGACACAAGTTCTTGTACAGGTAAAGTAAGACAAATTGCTGGTCCCAGCGTATAATTTCAAAAAGTGTATCGCTGTGAATTCCTAGGAGCCTATGTCACACTCCCAAAAAGTATAAGATACTGTAATAAAGTTGGAATAAACAGCTTCAAAGCAGTATTTTCAAACTGCATGTGTTTCTTTTATTAGCAGTGCACTGCTAATAAAAGAAACACATGCAGTTTGAAAATACTGCTTTGAAGCTGTTTATTCCAACTTTATTACAGTATCTTGTACAGGTAATATGTGGCCTAACTGAAAAGTTTTTACCAATATGCGGATAATAATATTAAAATTTGCCCAGCAGCACATACTCCAAATAAAGTAAAATAATGGTCTTGGTTGGCTCCACTATGGATGTGATGCCAATAAAGACCATTATTTTACTTTATTTTTAGTATGTGCCACTGGCCAAATTTTGAGCACATCTGAGGCTTTAGGAAATGCCTGAGGATTGTGCAGCCTCTTCAAACAACTATGGTGATCTGGGAGCGGCTACATTTTGTATTGCCCATTCTTTTTGAATATTAAACCCACGTTTATATGCCACCACAAGGGCGGGGAATAAGGTTTTGAGGTCGCTAACCGCCAATGCAGAATTCCACTTTTTTCTAATAATATCTCATCTTTTTTATGTGTTCCTTATTATAGCAGTCTGCAATAGTTTCTGTGAATCTGTGGAATCTTGTATGACTGCAAATATATATATATATATATATATATATATATATATATATATATATATACATATTTATTTTTTGACGAATAGATAGTGTTTATACACATTTTTATGAATAATTGAACTCAAGCTTCACAGTCAATCTGCTGCTAGGGTCCAGTGACTGACAATGAGGTAGCATTGGAGCTCAAGAGGGTTGGAGTAGACAGGCTAATAATTAAAAAATTTACGTTATTTATTTACCAGTTCAAACGTCCTCATTTAGACTCTCACGCATTCTACTTTGTTTCCTGCAAACACAGAGTCTCTCTCCTTCCCATACTCTGCATTGGTAATTCAAAATCCATTTGGAATATATTCTGATGGTCAACTGATTGCTGCTAAAATTTCCATTTCCATGGATCCTAGAAATGGACCCTACCCTACAAATTTTACCTCAACCACTGTGTTTTAAATCACACCTAGAGCCATAGGCTGGTCAGAATCCAAAGTGCAGACTGGTTTTGTCCATATTGGAGCTCAACAGTGCAGTGCATTCCATGCAGTTTTTAGGAGCAGTCCTTGGCCCCTGTCCCAGAATTCCTTCTGCTTTGCATACCAGTGAGGAGTGCATATATTGTAAGTTACCAATATGTTTTTTACTAAAGCAATTTACTTAATTGCTTTAACTGCCTATCTTAGCAGCCATGTGAGTTCTTTCTTGAAGTAAAGCAAACAATATCTGTTGTTTGTGGCCTGTGTTTAAAAGGAGCTCTGAAATTACCATATGCATTTAACAGAGCCTTCCAAATGTTTTTTTAAGGCTTTCTCAATTTTGCATTGTGTTGCATTTACAGGATTAACCTTATGTGGTTATTCATGGGATTAATATATGATTTTGTTATTAGCTAATGTTATTGTTTCTCTTTTAAACACAGTGATTCGGAGGGTCAAACTTTGGGAAGTGAGGAAGATGCTAAAACAGCTACATCTGAAAATGTGTGTATGAATTACACAAACTCAGCTGAGGAAAACACTTGTTCTGAATATACTCATTCAGGGTGTGAAGATGCAAGTGATGAATTTACATCTGGCAAGGCATGTATTTGCATGATTCCTGCATCATGGCTGACGGTTGTCTTTGTTGCTAATTTTGTAGTTTAATTCTTCATATACAGAGTTCCATACACTAGTCTCTCTCCTTTAAAATCTGATCCCCCTCAAATTCTTAATACAAAAATCTGTAGAAAAAAAATATAAAAGGGACTGAGGGTAAGAACCTTGTCTAGTGTAAAATTGTCTATTGCAACAATCATATCACCACTTAAAATAGGTGCCAATCTTCTTGAGAAGAAAAAGAAAGTTAACCATAATGGTCTATCTCACAGCAGTATGACTCATCAGAAGGCAGGGTTGATACAGAGAAACTAGTCCTACCCTTCTGCTGGTGACTACCAATGAGGTGTGATAAACATGGATTTATTACTTGCCTAGAGTGTGGTGGAACACTTAAGGATCCACAACACATCAAAGGATAAGTAAAAATATCCTATCTAGGGGTGTAACAGACTGTGGACTGTGTTGCTTTTTGACTAATGTGCATTATGCATTGGAGGTAAAACCTTGAAACTTGAAGCAATAACATCTCTGTTTTGGACCTAAAGCTTAGGTAAAATTTTTCTTGGCTTCTCTCAGCAACCAATCAGCTTTTATTTAGCACCACCATTAGGTGTTTAACCACCCTTTTGAAGACACAGTGTCTGCAGAACATTAATAAGAAATGTCCTTGCAATAGAAAGAACAAACATTTAAAGAAAGTGTCGTATTTTAAAATGTACAATATTATATTTGATAAGAGCATTGATAAAACATTTTAGAAACATTTTAACAATTTATTTTTATTTCACAGCAGAATAATCTGCATGAGAGTGTAGCAAAGAAAAGAAACATTAAAAAATGTTGCACCAGGCTCCATCCAACCGCTGTAAATTCAGGTATATATATATTGGATTTGTTTTAAATATCTAATTTAAGCTTAGGTGTGTTCCTTTTGTGATCACTGAGCCATGAAAGATCTCCAGGAGTAGTGAATTCTGTTTTCTAATGCATTTCTTTCTTATGGAACAAATCTTATTCAGATATTTCTCAAAAGGTTACTGAAGTAGCATCTGTTATTGTTTTTGTTCTCATAAAAGGCTATAGTAATAATCATTTAAAACAACAACAATGTGCCTTTTTCTTTGTAATGGCATGTCCAGGGTCAGCGTGTACTGACATTGAGATAAAAGAATGGTCCTTTAATATTTTTTGGGACCTAATGCTTAAATGTGATTTTGTCATATAACTTCTTATATACAGTTACAGGTGGGTACACAATGTACTGCTGCAGGATTTTTACAGAAGGTTATCTCAAGAAAGGCATATGATTATTTTCTCCCTGTGTATTCACCCTAATTACAAATACCGAGTTATAGTGTAAATATACAACTCTGTATTTGTGCAGAGAAAAGGTTATAGTCAACCTTTGAGGCACAGCCTCATCACTTTCTTACTTAAAGTTGGTAAAGCCTTATCTCAAGAAAGGCATATGATTATTTTCTCCCTGTGTATTCATCCAAATTACAAATACAGAGTTGTAGTGTATATATACAACTCAGTATTTGTGCAGAGAAAAGGTTACAGTCAACCTTTGAAGCACAGCCGCACCACTTTCTAACTTAATGGTGGCAAAGCCTTTATTGGAGTAAAGGCCAGCCTAACTAAAATCATGTTGCTGAAACTGCATACTCTACAGTTGCTATAAAAGATCCAGTCAGTTTGTCTAATTTAATGCACACAATCTACTGTATATTTCTGTTCGCTCAATAGTGCATCTCTCCTCCATTCATAAAACTGGATTTACTAGGTTTCTCTGACTGAACCTGATTTGAAGATCTTTTGTCAATTATTCAGTTAATTTATGGTTTGTCTGTATTTCTTCTTTGTGGTATAGAACTGCGGGTATTTTAATCCAATTAACTGCATGTACATGTTCATTTTTGGCGGCCACAATTTGTTTTATACCTTTCATACATAATAACCTTCCATTGACCACTAATTACAGTTGTTTAGCTAAATGGGCTCCAACAGCAACGGCAAGTTCTTTAGTAAATATAGAAAGTGGCCATACATGCAAAGGCAGCAGCATTGACACTTAGGGGCACATTTACCTAGGGTCGAATATCGAGGGTTAATTAACCCTCGATATTCGACCGTCGAAGTAAAATACTTTGAATATCGAAGTCGAAGAATTTTGCGCTATTCCTACGATCGAACGATCGAAGGAATAAACGATTAAATCCTTCTAATCGAACGATTCGAAGGATTTTAATCCATTGATCGAAGGATATTCCTTCGATCAGGAAATTGTTAGGAAGCCTATGGGGACCTTCCCCATAGGCTAACATTGGCCTCGGTAGGTTTTAGGTGGCGAACTAGGGGTTCGTACAATTTTTTAAAGAGACAGTACTTCGACTATCGAATGGTCGAATAGTCGAATGATTTTTAGTTTGAATCGTTTGATTCGAAGGTCGTAGTCGAAGGTCGAAGTAGCCATATTCGACCATTCGAAATTCAAACTTTTTTTTCTATTCCTTCACTTGAACTAAGTAAATGGGCCCCTTACACTTTTATAAACTTATACTTGTAGATAACTTTATGGAAATATACACTAGTCCGGGGGTCTATAAAATTGCAAATTATACAATTGGTGTAGTATAATGGGAGTTGTAGTTTCATAGCATCTACTGAAGGGCAATAGATTTGAAATCCCTATGTTTAGGTATAAAAAAGACAATAATGCACTAATATGCTTCTATAAGAGAACTGCTGACATATTGCTGCATGTGATTGCCTACCTAAATGTGATTACATGTCAAACAGTTTTGTAAATAAGAAAGTATGGGCTTTGTTTCTAACAATATGAAATGAAAACTAATAAAATAATCATTTGATGAGTTTGATTGAATGCTTAGATCTTTCCCTCAATTCATATATGTTTAGGGCACCGAGAGAAGAGAAACAAAATCCTGGCATACGGGCATATTTCCTCTGTGTCATCGTTAAGACAAAGAGTTGCAACCTTACAGCACCAGGTGTCCGTGTTGCAGAAAGGAAAGCAAGTGGCTAGAGCTTCTGCAGACGAGCTAAAGAAAGAGAAGATAAAGCTAGCAGCTGAACTGCATCTGGCACACCAAAGACTTCAAATCAGCAAGCAGATGGCAAAGGTAAGGCATACAGTAGTCTTTACTTAGAGTCTAACAGAAGATTATTACTGAAATAATTGCTGTGCTTAAATAAAAGGTTAAACCCATCAATAATGTGGTTTTTTTCCCATTCCATTTTTTATTCTCTCCTATATTTCAGTAGTTTCATGCTGCATGACACATTGCATGAACTACTTGAAAACCACAAATCTAATCCAAAGTAAACAAAAATTCAAAGATTATGTGTAAACAGTTTAATTTCATACAGGCCTGAAAAAATAACTCCAATTCACAATAAAGAAACCTGCTCAGCATCCTGTGAAAAAATGTATTTATTATAGGGCTGCAAAAAATATTCTTAAAGGAGCAGTATACCCTCATGTTCAACATGAGCTCAATAAAGAGGACTAATATGGAACATATTTTTTGCATATTAATAAAGAGGACTAATATGGAACATATTTTTTGCATATTTTATTTAAAAGAGAAATATACTCCATATAGCCTTATGTAAAGGTGTTCTGAGCACGTTTATAAGTTACAAGAATATTTTTTTTTTTTTTTCTTCTAGATGTCATGATATTAGCCAGTTTACACTTCTAATATAGGTGTATCAAATATAGGTATTCTAATATTATATAGGTGTACCCTGAGTGCCCCATGCTGTTTATTCCGGGTGAGGCATAATAAGCAAAAGCTTATTTTACTGAAGTAGAAAGCATCTCTTGACACTTTCCTACTAAGTTCTATCACCTCTGTCACATTGAGCAATAACACAAAGGTTTATATACAGTAGGTGTATGCTGCCCCTGTATTTCTGTAAAATGCTGTTTTTTAACCTTGGGCCCCCATATGTTGCTGCACTACAAATCCCAACATCGATCAACATAAAATAAAGGGTAAGGACATATCATGCAATCTACTGTAACATAAAAAATAAGCTTCTAGGGCAAGGTTGTACAAAAGAAACGGTAGTCATGGGTATTATAAGTTATGTCAATGACGAAATTCAATTAGATGAGAAAAAAACGTTTCTCCAAATTCACTTCCAATTTTATACCCATAGACTTCAATTGAGTTTTCCACTTGATAAACCGTGAGATGTTTTTCTACACTGAATTGCATCTCAAATTCAGTTTCGTCCATGACACTTCTCACAGCATAAACCTTTTTCCTCACTGAATTGAATATGGCCCTATATTTGAAATGCATTAATTACACTACTGCTTACTAATGTTAACACAAAAATGTCACACTATTAGTATGTATTCAATATCACTTTTTCTGTATTTTCCTGTGAGTTTTACTGTAACTCCCTACCATCTGGTTACCTTCTCATTGCCCTTTTTAATGAGTCAACATGATACCATTCCTTCCAAGAAGAGTCTTCTGCACTGGGCAGCTGTTCTGTCCCTTGATGATGAGCTGATTCAGCATCTCTTCTGGAAATAGTTCCTGATTTCCAATTTGGTGTGGTGTCTTTCAGGCCATGCCATATCAGCAAAATAGAAACCAGCAGGATGTTATACCTGAGAGAACTAATAGGGGAAAAAATAATCCTTATCAAAATTGTTAGTAGGAAATAAATCATCATTTACATATGTGGATTTTTTTCTGTCATTAATACAATACCTGGCAAAAATATTCATACCCTTGACCACTTGTCTTGTTCTATTAAATTCTCTGTAATGTTTTTATTTATTATTATCATTATTAACATGTATTTATAGAACGCCAACATATTTTGCAGCGCTGTAAAGTAAATGTGTTTATACAGCAAAATCACATCAATTACATACGTAAAACATTTGAAGTTACATACATCACAACCAATACAGGTGCAAAAGGTGAGGAAGGTCCTGTGCAACAGGGCTTACAATCTAAAGGGAAGGGAATAAGCCACAAGGTATGGGAGTGGGCAAGATCAGAATTTGGTAGTTAAGCAGAGTGAGGATGGGCTTCTCTAAATAATTTCGTTTTAAGAGATTTCTTGAAAGCAGAAAGTGTGGGAGAAAGTCCGACAGAAAGTGGGAGAGAATTCCATAGGAGGGGTGCAGCCCTTGCAAAGCCTTGAATGCGAGCGTGTGAGGAGGTAATGAGAGAAGAGTTGAGTAGCAGGTCAGTAGTGGAGCATAGTAAGCGGTTAGGCGAGTATATAGAGATGAGATCAGAGAGGTAGTGAGGGGCAGAGTTATGAAGTGCTTTGAATGTCTGGGTCATTAATTTGAATTTTATTCTGAAAGGTAGCAGAAGCCAGTCAGCAAACAAAACATCAGATCATGCGCTTAACACGTTTCATGGCATGGCAGAGGAGGAGCGGTTGCTGAGGTATATAACCCTGGCGGCAGTATTCATTATGGACTGGAGAGGTGTCTCTAGCAGGGAAGGCCAATTAATAGAGGTTTACAGTAGTCTAGATGTGATATCATGAGATAGTGAATAAGAATTTTGGCGGCATCTTGGGTGATAAATGATCGTATTTTGTATATATTCCTTAGGTGGAAGTGACAGGGCAGAATCTAGGATAACCCCAAGGCACCTCACCTGGGGAGATGGGTTGATAGTGGAATTGTTAACTACGATAGATACTTCTGGGATGTTACGGGTGTTAGTTGGAGTAAAGAGAACCATTTCCGTTTTTGGGAGGTACTCACCTTTGTATATATCTACTTATGTACCTCACAGGGGCCAAACATTGAATAACTTTAGACTTTAAGACTCATATCTGCTACTTTTTCCTAATATGTATGTATGTTTATATGCATAACTTAATATATAATGTATTACTAGGATATGCAGCGCTGTACCATTGTGCTTTTATTCACAATTATTGGCACCTGCGGTTTTCTTTAATTAGGATCTCCATTTGTTAAGCCTATTTAAAATATAATTCAAACATTAAGGGGCCGATTCACAAAGGGTCGAATATCGAGGGTTAATTAACCCTCGATATTCGACTGGGAATTAAAATCCCTCGATTCGGAATATCGAAGTCGAAGGATTTTAGCGCAAATAGTGCGATCGAACGATAAAATCCTATTCGCAAGATTTTAATCCAACGATCGAAGGAATATCCTTCGATCAAAAAAAGTTAGCCAAGCCTATGGGGACCTTCCCCATAGGCTAACATTGAGTTCGGTAGCTTTTAGATGGCGAACTAGGGGGTCAAAGTTTTTTCTTAAAGAGACTTTCGAATGGTCGAACGATTTTTAGTTTGTTCGATTCAAAGTCGAAGTTTTTATACTTCGAATCTTTCACTCAAAGTTAGTGAATTGGCCCCCTAAATAAACCCAACAGCATTGTTTTGCCTCCAATAAGAATGAATTACTGTATATCTTAGTTGGACTCAAGTACAAGGCATATATCTGTGTTTTTTGGGGGGACAAAGACTCCTTGTAAATATGAAAATTGTTACTTAATTATAGGGACAGGTTTATGAAGCTATTTCCAGATTCTTTCCCACTTACATATCTTTTTATGTGTTTACTCATTTGTTAAGTCCCTTACACTTGCATCACATCAAGATGAATGCAGTCCTTTTTTTTGGGGGGGGGACTTAAATTGATCTGGTGTCATCCAGTAGTTTAGCACTGGCCCTGAGCTCTAACCCACAGAAAAGAACTTTATTCAACCAGTCTATTGGGAAAACACTAAAGATGTAGATTGAACCAGGAGACAGAACACTGGCATGCAACAGTAGAGCAAGCTATTGATAGTGGGCACATCATCAAGCACCGATATCTTCATGATCACCTTTTTAAAAAGTCCCTTTCAGGATCAAAGTGATAGACTGCCGCACAGTTCTGTTTGAGTTGTTTGGCACTTCTTGTTTCTACAGATACATTGAGATATTCCTCTGTAAAGTATCAACGTGCCTTATGAATACTAAAACTCATATTGATTAGTTCCTATTCATTGGCATGTGATACTCTCAGAAAAAGAGAAAAGGAAATTTTTGGAGCAAAGATATTTCAGATTGGCTCATATTTTATTTTTCGTATCTAGTAAGAGTGACCTCTTTGCCTTTAAATAACGTTACATGCCACAAGGGGAAGGGGCATTCATTTCCAGGCTTTATTTGCTGTAACATACGCTTCCTTCACATCCAGCTCTTTCAACAATCCCCACAAGGTAGCTTTGTTGGCAGAAACTACAATGCTACAGACGGAGACAGATGTTTTTTCAGTCCGTACTTTCTAATCTACCAAAAGTCTCAGAGCTGAAAATAACATGTAGATGTGAGATTTATAAATATTCCACAAGTTTCGAAGCAGATTTTTTAGTTCTTTCAAACAGAGGAACGGTCAGCATCTGGTGTTTCCTATGTTATGCTTTTTCCCCAACCACTCACCCTTAATTTTATCTTTTCACATTATACAAAATTTAAAGATTCTACATTTTGCAATTGCTTCTTTGATAGTCGGGCAACGGTGCTTTTAGCTATTGAATGCTTCTATCTTACTATATTCATTTTTGTTAAAGAGAAAGTGGATCATTTTGCACATTCCACAGAGACATTAACAGTGCTGTGCTACTGAATTTTAGTAAGCAGGTAAGTAAACCCTTTTCCCCAATCAAGCACATATAATTGTATTAAAGTACCCTACACATCCTACTTAAAAAGAATAAATACAATTCCATCACAGTTAGTACTGTAGTAATTTCTGCTAGGAGATTATAAATATGGCTATGATAGTTTAATCATTTAAACCCTTAAGGTTAATACAGTCGCTGTGGTACCATTAATCTTATTCAGGTAGGTGTTAGTTGAAGTAGGAAAGTGTGATCCTGTCACAATGGTGCCATAAATCTCATTGATGTCAATTTAAATTTTTCAATGACTAGACATGTAAATTATTGTGAATCTACCTGGGTACGGGTGTTAAAGAGGACCAGCAACTTCCGCAACTGTCTGTTTAGAGATGTTCTTCCCGTTTGGCATTCTGGCTTTCTTCATGCCACTTTTAGATCTGTCTTCTTTTTCCAAAATGCGCATGTTGCTGTCCTCAAAGGAGTGTCCCTTTTCCTTTAGATGTATATAGTCTACTGTGTCTTGTTCTGAGAGTTAGCGCTCCTATGTTGGGCCATTCTCTTTCTGGGCAGTTGTTTAGATTGTGCACTGTATAGATCAGTGCACTTTTTACCCTTTACACTAAACAACATATACCACATTCATTTTCTTGTGCTCTGGTGTTGGGTTTATATGGTGTACCAGCTTCTGTCTCAGGCTGTTGCTTGGTTTGAATGTGATATTCAACCAATGAAGTGACGTTAATTTACCTACTATGCCCTCACTACTGTGTATTGTTTTTGTTTTTTTCTTGAACACAATGTTGTTTGGACCCAGTGTAGGTTTTTCAAAGCTTCTTTGAAATGCTTGTATTCCTTGTCCTTAGACTCTGTATTGGTTTTTACTCCAATAAGAAAAGAAAAAAAAAAGTGAAAAGCAGTGTGATTCTTTCTGAATTCTCTGAGGTTCTATAAATCTTCTATGTGCAGATTTTTTTCAAACACACTGGGGCAAATTTACTTAGCTCCGAAGTTGCGACGGCCTCGCTCACTTTGCAACACTTCGCCAGGCGTAGATTTGCCAGGACAGCGCAAATTCACTAAAATCCGAAGTTGTGTCCAGGGAGCCGTAACGTAGCGAATTTCCGCTAGCGTTAATTCGACAAGCAAAGCAAAGTTACGCCAGTGATGCCTAATTTGCATATGCCGCTAAGTTAAAGAACAATGGACGTATATGCTGCAGAAAATACATTACACTACACAAGCCCGGGAAACCTTAATAAAATAAAATAGAGTTTCTATTTTGCCCTACACATGTGCCTATCGTATAGTTTAGGTGCCATGTGTTAGGAAATGTAGGGGGGAAGGAGGGTACCCCAAAAAAAATGACGATCTTTTTCAGCCTATCAGCCTGAAAAAAGTAAGACGCCAGCGTTTTTTGAGATTTAGAAAATATTTGAGCTGGCGAAGTCAAGTCTGGCGCAAGAGGTAACGTTCAGTTAAATCAGCAGGTTAGTGAATTAGCGTAGGTTTGTCCCTTCGCCAGAGAGCAACTTCGCCTGTCGTTGGGGTGCGAAGTAGCACTAGAGTATGTCTACTCCGCTAGCGAATTTACACCAGCTCCCGTTTGTAAATTGGTGAAGTGCCAAAATGACGTCACGCTGGCGAATTTTTGCTAGCGTTAGCCACTTCACCCTTTAGTAAATTTCCCCCACTGTGTTTGAAGGAATCTTTTATAGCAGAATGAATTTGAAATAGAAAACATGTAGTTATGTTCAATTGGTATAAAGCTATTTCTCCTTATTGTTTATTTTAGCTCTAGGTTTTGTGTCAATCCATAGGCTGTTTTACAATATTAATAATTATAAATGTATAGGGTAAATGTAAAAAATAGTTCTTATAATGAATCGCCAAACAATTAAGCCATATTCAATATTTTGTTTTCTTTACCCCAGATTAAGTACAAATTCTAGAATAAATTAACTCTAAATCTACTTTCTTTGGCTAAATTATACATTGTGTACCACAAAGTCAAACACTCATATTTTTTTTTTTAGGTTATTAATATAATATTGGTAAAAATAAATAAAACAAACTGCAAAAGAGGTTTGGAAGTCTCACAGAATATAAACCTAAGATGACTTAAAATCAGCGGTATTTTTAGATTTCTTTAATAGTGAATAGGGCTGTAAAATTTGCAAAACTTCTGCAGAAGTGTCTTATACACATCTATGTATAATTTGCTATCATATGCGTTTTTGCGGTAAATATCTTCCATAGGTCATTCCATTTCTTATAGATGTCAGAGCCTCTAGGGCCACGGCTTTTGCCTGGTAACTTTTTTTATTTTGATTTTGAAGCTGATATATCACAGTGCTGTTATTGATCTGTGCATGACACAGCCTGTCTGTGTGCTGGGGGAATGTAGCAACATTTATTCAGGAATTTGTGAAATGTCACTTGGATCATGTTCCCTGGGTAAACCGTGCACGAAACAGGTTGTGAGCTAAGTATCCACGTGGATCAGGACGTGACTGCCCTACTCTTGCATCCCATCATTCTGCCAAGACAAGGTTATTTGTTAATGGAATGTCAATGCTTTCAGTTCATCTAGAAAGGAAACCATCAAAAACATTCAGACTGTCATGTTATGTCAAGCCTCTATTCTCACAACTATAACCTGACTCTGTAATTGCTGGCAGTACAGTGTGGTAATTTAGGGATCATTTTGAAACACTTGAGTTCATCAATAGATTAAGAGAATCAACAATATATTCTATATACGGGGAGGGTTATTTATTAAAATCTGAATTTATCAAATAAAAACACGACTAAACTCCCATACCCATTTTAGCTTATTTATTGTTAAAAAAGGTTGATTTAATCGGTTCGGGTAAAAACTTGATAAAATGTATAAATAAATTTAAAAAATCTGAATCTTACGTTTTTTTTCAGATTTTTTTCCAAAATCACTTGATTTTTTTTATGGCTTTTCCCTAAAAAGCCAGAATCTTTCAGATTTTGACTTAAAATGGTCAGATTTTGGGGCTAATTCGAGCTCAGACCACATAAACTTCCAAATAGGAACTTCTGCCATTGACTGATACACAATCTCGGCAGGTCTGAGATGGCAGCTTTTTGGATTCAGGATTTTTGCTGCATCGGGCTTTACTAAATCTCAAAAAACTTGAGTTTAAAAAAGCCCGACCGGAGCTTAGTAAATAACCCCCTACATATATTTTAGGAATATGCAGGGGGTTATATATATATATATATATAACCCCCTATAGATAGATTGATAGAGATATATATATATATAGAGATATATATATATATATATATATATATATATATATATATATATATATATATATATATATATATAGATGTATATATCTACAATCAAAGCAGGTTTGTATATATTGCCTGTTTTAGAATCATTCTGTATTATATAACATTTAAGAATTTCCATAACTGTATTATTGGATTTTGCTTTGACAAACGTTTTTTTTTTTTTTTTTAAATTCAACTATTGATGTGTGTAAACTAACTGGCAAAAAAATGCTGCTGTCAGTTTTTCATTCCATCATGGGTAAAATGTATATAGTCATGTAACAAGTGTGATTGTACAAAATGCAGTATGAGGATACCTTTTGAAATGGTATCTACATATATTCATTTCAATTGTGCCACCTAAAAATATTCTTAAGAAAATATACAATATTCACAGAATTTTTATCAGTGCATATTCCTTATGTATGCTTTTATGGCGATTCTTCACTTCTATAGTTAAAAATCCCACAGCAGTACCAAACAAATTTTCAAAGCACCACTCCTGAAATACTTTAGATGGCAATGCCTAAAATACCCATTAAAGTAAACTAGCCCCAAAAACCACATGCATTCTTAAGAATTGTATAAGCCTAAAAATGCAGAACATTTTACAAAATTTCTGAAAATCGGCTCAAAATGCACACTTTACTGCAGCACTAAGCCAGCAACAACCTGCAGACAGACTTATTTATGTAGACCCACCGGGACTCAATATATGTTTAATTTTGCATATTGTACATTCTGGTATATTACCCACATAAAAACCTTCCTGAAGACTGACATTTTTGAAAGAAATCTTGTTAATTGCTACCCATATTTAGGATTACCTTAACATGATATTACGCAACTTAATTGTTATACCTGTCTTCAATAGGAACTCAAATTTGCCTTTATCCATATAAGACAATTTTAAAAATCCAACGTATATATGCCTGATAGGTAATTAGTAGTAATTAGAAAACTTGACATCAATGAGATAACATCAAATTGTCTAAAGAAAGAAAGAAAAGGAAAAGTTTATGCCAATGATTTAAAAAGTTTCAGTCTCTCACTTGTATATGACATGAAACGTGAAATGTTAATGTAACTTTATTTCCCCTTATTATGCATGCACCATATTAGAGTGTCATTCATACACTCCAACTGACAGTGTGCATAGGCTGTTAAAATAGTGCTGTTAAAGTAAAAAGAGAATTAATCTGTGAATGGCCAATTAGCCAAAGGGTTCTTAATGGTCTCTACAGGCTAGTAAACTCTAACAAGTAGCTAAGGCACTGGTTAAAAGTGCTTTATATTACCATCATTTGCTTTACATTTGTGCAGAAGCTGCTTTGGGCTGCTAATAAGTTCATTTGACAGAGAATATTCTTCAAGTGAGTGATGTGGAGAATCTGCTTAAATTTCAGGCAAACTGATAATAAATGAATTATATACTCATTTCTCCAGGGTCTGCCTAACACATTTTGTCCGTACAGGATTATATTCAGACTCTAAATTTTTGGTTAAACCAAGAATGATGGTAGATTTTGCCATTGCAAAAAAATCTTCTATAAATCCTTTTAATTCAGCTTTAAAAAGTTTAGAGATGCAATGAAAAAAGTACTTTTACATTTGTGTCACATTTTGAACATTAGACAAAGTATTCACAAAGTGTATTGACCCTGTTTTTCTTGCTTCTGGGCACTGCTGGGCCACATAGCAGCACAAATGCATTTCCACTTCTAATTTGCATAGGCCTGCATTTCATACAACGTATGCTATTGAATTATTAACCGTTATGTTCTCAACTGTTATGTTTTGTTACATATATAGAAGTATAACAGTGGCCCAGATCGGATTTGTGCTGCATGCATAATATGGCTGTGAGATATTAAGGTCCCTCATATTATTCAAAAGAGCTCATTGACATATAAGCATTTTCACAATGGATGTTGACGATGGGCGTAACTACAGAGGAAGCAGATTCCGCAGGTGGGGGCTAAGAGTGTAGAGGGCACAGTAAGGCCCTAATTAATGAGCAATTGTAATATATTTTGGTAGAAGGTTAACTTACATAGTAACATAGTAACATAGTAAGTAAGGTTGAAAAAAGACACATGTCCATCGAGTTCAACCTTTTTTTTTTTTTTTTTTTTTATTAACTACCTATCTGCCAGTTGATCCAGAGGAAGGCAAAAAAACCCATCTGAAGCCTCTCCAATTTGCCTTAGAGGGGGAAAAATTCCTTCCTGACTCCAAAATGGCAATCGGATTAGTCCCTGGATCAACTTGGACTATGAGCTATTTCCCATAACCCTGTATTCCCTTACTTGCTAAAAAGCCATCCAACCCCTTCTTAAAGCTATCTAATGTATCAGCCAGTACAACTGATTCAGGGAGAGAATTCCACATCTTCACAGCTCTCACTGTAAAAAACCCCTTCCGAATATTTAGGCGGAACCTCTTTTCTTCTAATCGGAATGGGTGACCTCGTGTCAGCTGGAAAGACCTACTGGTAAATAAATCATTAGAGAGATTGTTATATGATCCCCTTATATATTTATACATAGTCATCATATCACCCCTTAAGCGCCTCTTCTCCAGCGTGAACATCCCCAATTTGGCCAGTCTTTCCTCATAGCTAAGATTTTCAATACCTTTTACCAGCTTAGTTGCCCTTCTCTGTACCCTCTCTAATACAATAATGTCCTGTTTGAGTGATGGAGACCAAAACTGTACGGCATATTCTAGATGGGGCCTTACAAGTGCTCTATACAGTGGAAGAATGACCCCCTCCTCCCGTGACTCTATGCCCCTTTTAATACAGCTCAAGACCTTATTTGCCCTTGATGCTGCTGACTGGCATTGCTTGCTACAGCCAAGTTTATCATCTACAAGGACTCCAAGGTCCTTTTCCATAATGGATTTGCCTAGTGCAGTCCCATTAAGGGTATAAGTGGCTTGGATATTTTTACATCCCAGGTGCATGACTTTACATTTATCAACATTGAATCTCATTTGCCACTTAGCTGCCCAGATTGCCAGTTTGTCAAGATCCTGTTGCAAGGATGCCACATCCTGGATGGAATGAATTGGGCTGGATAATTTTGTGTCATCTGCAAACACTGATACATTACTTACAACACCCTCCCCTAAGTCATTAATGAACAAGTTAAATAAAAGTGGACCCAATACTGAGCCCTGGGGGACCCCACTAAGAACCTTACTCCAAGTAGAGAATGTCCCATTAACAACCACCCTCTGTACCCGATCCTGTAGCCAGTTTCCTATCCATGTGCAAACGACTTCATTAAGCCCAACAGACCTTAGTTTAGAAAGCAGTCGTTTGTGGGGCACAGTATCAAACGCTTTGGCAAAATCCAAATAGATCACATCTACTGCCCCCCCACTATCCAGAATCTTACTTACCACATCATAAAATGCAATCAAATTCGTCTGACATGACCTATCCTTCATAAAGCCATGCTGATTGTTGCTCATAATGCCATTCATTAGGACAAAATTTTGAATGTGATCCCTTAACAAGCCTTCAAATAATTTGCCCACCACAGATGTCAAGCTTACTGGCCTATAATTGCCAGGCTGAGATCGTAATCCCTTTTTAAATATTGGAATAACATCAGCTTTTCTCCAATCCATAGGCACCATACCAGATGACAGTGAATCTGAGAAAATCAGAAATAAGGGCTGGTCTAAAACTGAACTAAGCTCTCTTAGAACCCGGGGGTGTATGCCATCAGGCCCTGGAGCCTTGTTTACATTAATTTGTATTAAAGCTTTTTGAATCATATCCTGAGTCAGCCACTGACTAGATTGAGCTGAACCATTCGTGCAGTTATTAAGTGAGCCTGTGAACCCAGACTCCTCTATTGTATACACTGAAGAAAAGAACTGATTTAACACATTTGCCTTATCTGTATCTGCTACAACCATACTGGTACCATTATTTAATGGAGCAACACTCTCAACCTGCATCTTTTTACTATTAATATATTTAAAAAACTTTTTAGGGTTAGTTTTCACCTCCACCGCAATTAACTCTTCATTTCTTTTCTTAGCCTTCCGGATTGCTGATTTACAACATTTATTACAGTGTTTATATTCATTAAATGCATCTTCTGTCCCTACAGATTTGTAGTTTTTAAATGCCTTTCCCTTCTTTCCCATTAACATCTTTACCTCTGTATTAAGCCACACAGGATGATTCTTAGAGCTTCTACGTTTAGTCCTTAAGGGAATAAATTGAGAACAGTAATGATTTAATATCATTTTAAAGGACAACCATTTCTGTTCTGTGTTTTTAGCTGAAAACCTAATGCCCCAATCAATGCTCTGTAGGGCAGCCCTCAAGGCACTAAAATTAGCTTTGGCAAAATTCATGGTTTTTGTTGCCCCAGTATATTTTTGTTTTTTGCACCAGACATTAAAGGATATAACATTATGGTCACTATTACCCAGGGGTTCAATGACTTGCACATTTGCTATAAGTTCTGGGTCATTTGAGATCACTAAATCAAGAATAGCATTTTTTCTGGTAGGCTCCTCAACAACCTGTGCTAAAAAATTGTCGTGCAATAAGTTTATAAACTTGTTCCCATTAACTGATCTAGCAGTACCGTTGCTCCAGTCAATATCTGGGCAATTAAAATCCCCCATTATCATTACTTTACCTAAACTAGCAGCCTTTTCTATTTGCATTAGGAGCTTTGTCTCTTCCTCCTCACTTACATTAGGGGGTCTATAGCATACTCCTACAATTAATTTGCTGGATTCTTTACAATTGGTGAAGAACTCCACCCATACGACTTCTGGCCCCTCATTTTCTAACACAACCTCCTCCTTTATATGAGCTTTTAAATCCTGCCTAACATACAGACATACCCCTCCTCCTTTTCTATTGCCTCTGTCCCTCCGAAACAAAGTATAGCCACTGATATTTACTGCCCAGTCATGCGACTCATTCAGCCATGTTTCGGCCACACCAATCACATCATATTTTCCTTCCATCACCAGCAGCTCCAGCTCTCCCATTTTACCAGTCAGACTTCTTGCATTTGTAAACATACATTTAATACTGGCACCATATTGAACATATGACATGTGGTCCTCCCTATCCTTAACAGTATCCCTAGCCAAATCTCCTCCCCCATTTTCCCTTTCTTTGCCCACTATCTCATCTAACCTGTCTACCACTGAATCTTTTACTGAACCCTCCCCCCCCCCACACCTAGTTTAAAATCTCCTCCAACCCTCTAGCCATCTTCTCTCCCAAAACAGCTGCCCCATCATCATTGAGATGCAGCCCATCCCTAGCAAAGAGCCTGTAGCCGACTGAAAAATCAGCCCAGTTCTCCAAAAACCCAAAACCCTCCTCCCTACACCAATCTTTTAGCCACGCATTAATCTCCCTACGCTCCCGCTGTCTCCTTAGCGTTGCTCGTGGCTCAGGTAATATCTCTGAGAAAATTACCTTGGAAGTCCTCGCCCTCAACTTTGAACCTAGTTTTTTAAAATCATTTTTGAGGACTTCACCACCTCCTCTAACTGTGTCATTGGTACCTATGTGTACCAAGACCGCTGGGTCTTCCCCAGCCCCTCCCAATAATCTGTCAACTCGTTCCACCACAATGTTTTTGGTTCTCTGGGAAGATTAACTTTCTAAATGGTAGAGAAGTGGGTTTCTTGTGCAGAGACAATGACACAAAAAATGCCTTTACTTTATTCAACTGAAAAACACACCAACAAGCTGCTTGTCTGTATATGGAATCAAAAATATAGAACAGTCTCTCTGACAGCTGAAAATTTAGTCTTTCTGACTACTCCAGGGTCTCACCCAGACTGTGGACCACCACAAGGTAAATAACCCGTAACTCACAGTTCAGAGATAACCTCACTCTATCAGCCAGGCCACACAGCCTACTTCCAAGTCAGCTTCACTGCTGCACTTTCCCAAACACTGCCCCTCTCCACTCACAGGTCCCTTGACTCTCTCTCTCTCTCTCTCTCTCTCTCTCTCTCTCTCTCTCTCTCTCTCTCTCTCTCTCTCTCTCTCTCTCTCTCTCTCTCTCTCTCTCTGAAGGAAAATTAACCCTATATCTACTAAGTATCCCCGAGCAGCCCATATCATACAGCTAAAAAACATACTTACCTTTACATTGTTACACCTGACAGGCATTTTCTAATAACACTGTTATAGGGCTTAAATTGATTTGCTGAATTAATTGACATATATATTTTTTGTCCTTGGTTTTTACAGCAGCCCAAGCACAGACATACAGGATAAGGGATTAGAGAAACAAATAGGCAAGCCATACTATAGAGCCACTCAGAGTAATGATATAAAGCACAAAAGGTACAATATCTGCTGGGGATGATGCAAATTTAATAGCATCTGTAGCATTGTATCAGATCACTCAAGTGTGCCTTTACTTTGATGTCTACCATGTTTTTTGTGCTCAGTTTTGTTCATGCTTTGCAGTCCCAGAAAGCAGCAAGTTACTCTGTACGTGTAGTGTAGTGTAGTGACAACAATGGAATCTTGCATAGTCCTCAATCAGTGGTGCAGATCTCTGGCTCTGTACAAAGAGTGCTTTGCTAGAGAAACCAGTGTGTGTAGATATTTATAAAATACATTAAATCACATTGCTGTGCATGCACATTAAGCCATGTGGCCCTTAAGTTATTATTTCAGTAAAAGAAGGTACAAGGTAATGCCTTCTTATAAACAGGGCTTTTTTTATATCATAGTAATTTTGCAAGTGAACCAGAAACACCTTGGCTACTGTATAAATTGGTAGGCTCTACTCAGTGGAATTAAACAACTAGCATCTGTTATTATATCCACTTCCAGCTTGGCTTTTACCTATTAAGTGCTTTAATCCACTGTCAAGGTTATAGAAAGTGTTTTTCCCTGGCCATGATGCTTATATAGTAGATGTTAAAAGAAAAATACAGATAGACCATCCAACAAGATATTATTTTCAGCAGCTGCTCTGTTTTCATTTAGTTTGTAAAAGACCTAGAAAGTTAAAGCCAAAAAAAGGTCATGTGTTTTAAAGACACCCAGATTTCAGTTTCATGGGTCATTGGTATGAGATTTTAGAAGCCAATCCCTGTGCTAAATGCCACTGCAGTTTTTTGGCTTAATATTGTGTTTAAATTATGTCAACTTAATAAAATACAATATATTTCTACAAATAAGTGATTTATAAATATATTTTGTTTAACATCATACTATGCAACATAATAGCTGATGTAATTAAAAAAAATATGATCCAAAGGAAAGCTTGCATTGTACCTGCTTAATTCTTCTTCTTAGGTACAGTTAAGTTGTTATCTCACAAACGTGTCTTTGTTTCTGGGGATGTTTTAGTGATTAGTTCTGATACTGGATGAACCAAAATGTATGAATTGGTAAAAAAAAAAATCAGTGTAATAAATGAACAGGCCATTACTGTTCTTAAATTTGTAGTGTGTTGTAGTCCTGCAGGAAACCTAGACAGACTTTTTCTTGCAATCATTCTGTTTTTATTGATTAGGAATACACTTTAAGCAAAACAAACACAAAATAGAGCTTGCTTTGATGGCTGTAACAGCAGTTTTGGAGTTTCTTCCACTTCTATTCTAATTTTCTCGCTTTGGATTACTCTGATTTCCGACCTACATGCTTCACTTGCTATATTTCATTCCCCTACCCGGTAGAGCTTACAATCAGTGAGTGTTACAGTCTATTACAGTTGTGTTACAACTGTGGGTTAATCTTCCTGTTACTTTTCAGAGTGTTGAAGGAAACTGGAATACCCAGAGGAAGCCCATGCAAGCATTGGAGAACATGCAAACTCCTTGCAAATAGTGTGTAATGGGCAGATATAATTTAATAATTTTTATTATTACTTCCAATCACTAGATGGCAATGTTAGGCAGGGAATCCCATGGTTGGGGTTCTAGAGCTTTCTTTGCAGTATGCGAAGTTCAATATTGTAGGTATGTATTTTTCATAATGCTTTTGTTTTAATTAGTGAACATCTTTCAATTAAATGTATATTTAAAGGTGCACTATTTATGGGAATTAGTTTAAGTTTGATGTAAAAGCAGCAGTGCCATATAAGCGACTGATCAGTAATTAATGGTATTTTCCCCATAGAAATAACAAAATACTTCTTTTAATTTATTTACTTTTTTGCCGTAGAAATTGTCGGCAGAACTTACTGAATTTCATCGGGGAAAAGAGTATTTGGAAAGATCTGCAGAGCAGATGAAAGAACAGCTGAATCTAGCCAAAAGATCATCAGAAACGCAGAGCCTTCTGACCTCAGATCAGTCTCCAGTCGCACAATTAACGCAATTGAAGAGTTCAGACCATGAGATGAAGCAGCTCCAGACTAAACTTAAGGTAGAAATGATTGCTTTGTCACAAACTAAACTTTGTCTTGGACTGTGAAAACTGGGAATTTTCTATCATGGTAAAACTAGAGTGCATACATAAGCAAACATTAAAGGGTATATTTATCAAATATTAAATTGGAGGACTGAGATGGATTCCCAGCAGTTTGATATTTTTTCCATTTAAAAATAACTTTAGTCGAGAAGAAATCTGTGTCTGTTGAACAGAATGTGTTTGGTTGCTTTGAACTAATGATTATCCTGTTTAATGGGGGAGGATAGTCCTGGTGCTAAGAATTATCACCATATTACCTTTCAATCAAAGTCTGGAACAAATCATTCCAGTGCAGAAAAGAAATTGTTAAACTGTTTCAAATGAAGGGGAAATAAAACTCCTTTCTACCAGTATTTCATGTTGACTTGAAACTGTCTGTCAGAGCAAGCTCCAGCGAGTGCACCTATTTTCTGCATCACGCTGTTCTAAAAGAAAAATATAAACTCCTCGTGTGCCAGTTGATGAAGTGAAATGGATATAGTCAAGCAGATGGAACTAAAAAAAAATAAAAGTGAACTCATGCCTTTATGCAACAGTTCATGATCAGAGGGCCTAGGACCGTAGTAGCAGATCTGGGACATTAGGCTCAGGAGGGAGGATGTGCTTTCTTTAGTACTCGTGTTGTGCATGCTACAACAGGATCTATGATCTCTTAGTCCTGTCAGTTTCCTAAAGAGCTGCTCACTTACTGCTCTAGCCAGCACTTAAGGCTTTGGAGGACAGCTGACAACAATAGAAAAGAATGCAAACGCAAAGGAAAAATTGGACAGAGGTTTATACATGTGCTGGGGTCATTAGTAAGGGTGTAGTTTTGATCTAGTTTTTTTCCTTCCTCTTTTCTTCCTGCTAAAGCTTTCAGGCTTTAGATTCTTTCATGTACAGTTCTGATCTTAGGTTGGCTCATTGATTGTTCCAGCACATATGATCCATGTTACCTTTGTCCCTTTAAACATCTGTTCTCATTATTAAAGCTTTGTGGTCTTTCACTTCATACTATGAATAGTGCAGAATTGCTGAAACACCATGCAGGATAGCCGAACTTAACGGCAGACTGCAGCAGATCATTTATTTTGCTACAAAATTAACATTGCTGCTACTGTGATTTATTAGGCACTGAGCAACTTTTTTAGGTACTATTCTAGTCTAGTATTTTGGAAAGAAGATTTTAAAATGATATAGTGGCAATGTAGCTGTTTATGATGAGAACTTGTACTAATACCTTAAAGGCAATATCCAATGCATTAATGCTGTGCCTTTTATAAGAGAATAAGATCAACAAAATGGATCAAGTTTAGTGCTAAACAACAGAGCTATTAATATGCTGTATATAGATAAAGATAAATATTCTACAGCACTTTACAGAGTGGTTTATCATTTGCATTATTCTCATAATATATCCTTTAAAGGGCACCTATAACCTTAAAATTGCTAACAGAGCCCACACTCCAGATGGGGGAAAACAAAAGTATTTTTGTGGAAAGACCCCGGGCCTAAGGTGAAAAAGTTTTAGGGGTGCATGCCTCCTGTTTGCTGTATTACTAGGAAACTTCTCTGAGGAATGTACTTTCACTACCTGTCAAATCTCCTAGGTAGCGGCACTGGATACTGAGCTACCTGTTAAATCTTCCTTCCTCCGTATGGCTTCTTTTTCTTTTCTTTTGGTAGCTCTACATGCAGGTCAAGTTTTGGGGTGGGTTCTTAAAGAAGAGGAGCAGGTCGCAGGAATGTTGGTGGGAGGCAAGAGACAGCCTGGCCTAGGGGGATGGCGATTCTAAATCTAGCTCTGACTATTGAGAACTCTGAACCCCCACACAGGGAGGTTCCTGCCTGTTCAGACGGTCATGTTGGAACACACATGCATAGGATAAGGGGATGCATTGAAAGAGCATGTGGATAATAAGGGATCTGTGGCATATGTTCCTTTCTAGTGCAGGGGCCAGAGTCTTCATTATGGGACTTATGTTAGAGAAATACTATTATTTAAACCAGCTCTAATGTGGGGGGCTGTTAGAAGCAGTTCATGCAATTTCTTATGAGAAAAAGTGACTTGTACTCAAATTTGCTTTGGAGTAATAGGTCAGCACTCACCCAAACCAAAATTTTATCGAAATGGTGCACGTGCAGGGTTGTCCACTCCAACCGGATAAACAATACGTAAATAGAATCACAGCACCATCCAAAGCGTATCTTTTCTTAAAAAGCCTTTATTGCATTCTCTGGCTTGGATCTCGAATGAACAACGTTTCAGGCCTATGTGGCCCTTTGTCAAGTGTCAAATTTGCTTTTGCATTTATCAGTCAGTACTTTAGTCAGTGAAGCTAAAGCTTTTAGTTGTGTGGCAGTAATTGATTTTTTTAGCACACATCATGCATATATCCTTTGCTTACTGATCTCTCTACTTGCTGCTCTACAGCATGTCAGGGGACACCAATAGATGTATGTAGTGCATTTGGGAGCCAGAAGCACTTTCCAGTCTTTCAGGTACAATTTACTTCTGCCTGCCAGCTAAAATGTGCCCACAGGCAGCATACAAGGATGGGCCCCCACAACCTTACCCCATCTGACAGTGGAGACTATCATCTGATTTGTTTGGTCACATAGCCTTAAAAAATACATTGGTTGTATGGCGTCTATTGCGGTTTTTGGATTTTTAAATGTTCTTTATTAGCCTTATGATGCTGCTCCAAATTATGGAAAGCCCCCTTATATGGAAAACTCCATATTCCAAGCTTTTCAGATATTTCCCATGCCTGTAGTTTTAATGCTTGCATACAGTATCTTAGCATCTGTGATATGAATAAAAGAACATGTAGCCCACATAGCAGTGATTTTGGTTTCTGGCAGGACATTATTCTTTGCTGTGTTTGTCCTGAAAAAAAAAAAGTCATATTTAAAGGGAGCATGAGTAAAAGCAGTGTTCTATTCATTATTATCTGACACATTATGATCCAAAAGGATGATAGGATAGCCTGGTGAAACCTTCCCAGCAGTCAGGCACATTTGGCTAAACTGGCTAACCAAACTGGGCATGTATAGTTTATGATAAATATAAGTAATTTACTTTTCCTTTAAGCAATGCCTTCATTCTTTCCCCTACATATATTATGTTTTTTTTGCAAATGTAAATTATGTTGAGAAATAATGTGAATCGAAATGAATTCAACACCTTTACCTTCACAGGAAAGAGACGACCGTAGTTAATGTAATACATAAAGTAAATGCATCCGTTCTGTTCATTTCCATTAAGAAAAAGAAAGAGACACACACACAATAAAGTTTGCAGAAAGGTTATTTATCAACTGAAATTTGTCATGCCAAAAACCGTTAAACTAATATCCAGACTTTTGTATTAAGTTAATATGACGTCTGCTTGAATTTCTGAATAAGGGGAAATATGTTTTACATTTGTAGTAGCAAAGAATATTATAATTTGTATATATATATATATTTTTGTGTTTAGTGTACTGTTTTATTTCCAGGAGATTTATGTTGGTGTAGAGGGGAGAGAAATTGACTAAAATTTGTAATATTATACATCATTGCTTGTCTGTACAAACATGTTTTATGGAGTGATTGCACATTTAATCCCTTCAGTGCTGGAATCCAGACAACACACAGTAATTCAGTATGTTGCGGACCTCCCAGTAGCACCAGAGTTGAATTAAATTCTACACCGAGATCATTTATTATGCCTTTTTTTTTCTATCTACTTCAGAATATGACTGTTGAAATAACGAAGCAAACCACAACGATTAAATATTTGAAAAATGAAGTCCAGGAAAAAGAGGACCGTATTCGGGAACTGCAGGAGAGGTATGGTTTACATTTCTTTTCAACTTTTCCCTTATTGATCCATTGTGTTTGCTGCCACCCTGTGGCATATATGGATCCACGCACACTTTTTTTTTTTTTTTTTTTTTAAATAACATTCTCAGACGGAATTTTAGCCTTGCATATTTTTAGGGGCAGTTAAGGGAGACGGACAGAGGTGTTAATGCTTTACATTTGTTTTTCATTTCTCTGTTTTGAGTTTAAGATTGCAGATGGATTTTCTGGTTTTACAAGAAAGCTGAGAAGTGTAACTGAAGGTCACAAATTGTGTGAACTTGGATGATTCGATGCAGTAACCAAAGTTAGACAGAGACCCCAGAGTGGACTTAATGATCCTTGATGTAAATTCAAATCAGTGCAGAGCTAAGAGGAATGTTTCAGATACAGTAATTCCTTGCCTAGGGGCTGAGAGATGTGTCAAGGTTTAGCTGCTTAAACTGGATTAAGTACCAAAGCTTAAATGTCTAACGAGTGCAAAAGGACAGTTTTGTTTGTTTAGATTTGGATTAATTGAGGCCTTTTAAAAATCAGAATTCAAGAGCACTGTAATAGTTTACAAATTATGGCGTTCCTCTTTTTTTTTTTTCTCTCTCTATTTTTTTTCCTAATCATCCAGGGGTTTTAATGCAAATAGCTTTCACAGCCATCTTGCAAGAAATTGGCATTTTATTACATATTATGATTCTTGGCTAGACATCATAGTAATGATATGCCATTTATTACAGATTGTGCCTTCGCCATTATGCCAAATTAGTCGTGGGCTAGATTGTTCAAAAGAATGTTAAGCATAGTTATTTGGATTCCACCTTGTGTTGATTTTTCATGTTTGCCGATTAAATTAAACATATAGAAGAATAATAGTAAAATGCCAGACATACATATACAGAGCTCACAATTACCTATTTCACATTGATGGGGACAGAATGTATTATTTCATTAAAAATAAAAACTTCAAACTAGGACCAATAGTTGAATAAATCACAGGTTCATTGTTTTAGTTATCACAAAGTTTTATTGATTAGCACAAATGGATAAGAGATGGAAGTCATATCTACTGTAGCAAAAAGTCTGAAAATATTCATTTAAAACACTGCTGTCCGACAGAATGTTAGACTAGGGGGCAAATGGAACCTACAAGGGGATTTCTATGGCCCCTGCTTATGTTCCATTCCTTGTGGAATAGGTGACAGTCTTTTCTATAGCTTCCGTTGTAAATGACTGCAAGGAGCTTATAAGTTAAACATATAAATTCATAATAAATGTTTGTGTATTAAATTTTAAACGTTAAGCTTAAATGTCACATTGAACAGAATAGCTGAATCTTTAAGAAATGAATCCACCTAATCAATAAAATCAGTGTTTATTTTATCTGTACAAAAATATGTTAAAAACAAAACAAACTTTTCCTTCTAGGTTTCTCCCTTGTATTGATCTGTACTCTTTAAAGGGGAACACCTATCTAATGAAAATAAGAAGCTTCATAAATATAATCAATCAAAAATTCTCTACCGTTTCCAGAAATAATCAATTTAATCCTATCTATCCCCCTCTTGGAAATCTCTCTCTCTCTCTCTATTCAAGAAGGAATCCGATTTTAATTCACAAGCCAAATATATTGATGTGGAGCTAACTTTCCTTTAAAATACACCAACTCAAAAATGTAGGTGGGGAGACAGGTTGCTGTGAGAAGGGAATAGTAAGGACTTGATTATTTCAGAAACAGTATAGAATTAAAAAAAAAATTAAATTGGTTATATTTAGTAAGTTTTTTATTTGTATGAGATAAAGGTTATATTCAGTTTTCATTTTAAGATCGTTCTTAAAGGTGGTTGTTGTTTCCTTGGTTGAGTTCTTCTTTCAGCATTTATTAAAACTGGATAGACTTAATAAAAGAAGGTATACTAGCACATATTATAAAAGGGACATTTAATTTGGCAGTGCCCCATATATAGTCCACAGCATGCCATTATTTGTAAGGAATCGAATCATACTAATCATGAGTTAATATAATGTCATAAATACTTTAAGAAAAATGTAACACTATTTTGGGCTATACAGACTTGCGGGGTTAATCACCAGCTAGTGCACTAGAGCATGGGTTACACGTGACTCTGATGTGCGGGCCGCGGGACAGGCACACCTCGCACGGTTCGTTGCGGGCAGGTGCGAGTTGAGTTCTTCTCCTGCTCTCCCTGCCCGCCACCGTCAAATGCAAGCTTCCCACTTCTGGGTTCGTCTTTTATAGACGATGCGCCTGCTCGCCCCACCCTTTTGTTACGTCAACAGTGGGGCGGGGCGACGTGGGTCTATAAAAGCAACCCGGAAGCACGGATTCGGGAGGGCTGGTTAGGGTCGGGTGTGTCAGGGAATCCCGGCCTGCATATCACTAGTGGCTCTAACGCTTCAGACTTTGCTAAATGGAAGCTGAAAGCTGTGGTGTAGTTTAACTCCCACAGGCTACTGTACAATAATAGGAAAAGAATGGGTGCCAGGAAGTTCTTGCAGGTAAACAGAATAACATTTTTATTTGTCAGAGACAAATGATCCACAGGGTTGTACTTACAAAGCCACAGAGGCCCAGCAGATAATCATAACATGGCTACAACATGTCCTTCAGAGACAGCACATTTGAACTCCCTGAGGCGATAGCGTCACACCAGGATAGATACAGCCTCAGGATCTCAGCACCGTGACATGGATCCCACAGCTTGGATCAGGGAACTCACTAGCCCTAATTCACTATTAGGCTGTGTCCCTATCTACAGGCCAGTCTTGCCTGAGGGGAGAGCCACCACCTTGCTATCCCTCCTAGTTGGAGCCAAGCTGCTGTTGCTACTTAACCTGCCTATCTTACTCTCCTACAGAGTACTATTACAGGTAGTAACCTATCTCTAGCTGGCCTCATTCACGGGGTCCCTGCTCCCCGACTCATCTCTCTAGAGGTACTGGTCCCTCTAGGGCACATGGCTTTACTGGGCCTTGTTGCACCCAGGCTCCCTGGAACATGCAGCTGGGTCAGCAGCCAGAAGCCAAAGAGGAAGATCATCCCTTCTCTCTCACTATACCAAAGTGTGACAGGGTGTGGTCACAGCGCCTCCTGGCCAATAACTTGGTTATGCAATTTACATCTAGCTACATGGCCATCTGCCCAGCAACTATGGAGATCAGGAAGTGTAGGGAATTGGAGCCATAGGGGCATATTAACCCTATGGGTCCCTACACAAATTTATTAGAAGGATCCTTGCAGCAAATTAACGAGACACAAGATCCTGATGTGCTTACCAATTATCACAGAAAGTAAAATAAATACAAGTAATGGAATATTTGTTGCTGAGTTTCTGGCTGATAAATGAGACAAACAAAAACAATGCACCATTGTTACTGTACTGAACAACACATGTATTGGTTGGCAGAATTTACTTTTATTCAAACATATATGCCTTTTGACTGATAAACTGCATATAGTTACACACAGCTTTGGGAATCACATATGAAATTGCCCAATGGTACATGTGTGACTTGAATCCTCTTCAACTAAATTGTGCTTCATTACGCTTGGAGGAGCGTGCAGGTAACAGTCTACGGAGTTCAGCATGTACGTCTTGTCTGAGTTTCCTTTCACAGTGGGAAATCAAAGAGCAAGGAAGTGCAAACATCAGGATCAAATGAACATTCTACATCAGGATTAATGTAGGAGATTTTGAAAACAACATAATTACACTTCTTATAGCCTTTAAAAGTGAACTTTTCCGAGAATTATCAGTACGGAATAATAATAAACTGCCACCAAAATGTTTATCAGTCCGTTATAGCAACTATAATATTTAGATTTTCAGGCTGTTATCACTATTATCTGGTATTTACATAGTACTGCTACATTTATGTTGCACTTTTAAAGAGAGAGAGAGAGAGATATATATAATGCTCATCATACAGGGATATATATATATGTGGAACATGGATTTAGTAAACATTGCACCTTATGTGTATACTTGTTCTCACTTGGCAAACTAGATGTTCCGATGATTAAGACATGATTAGTTCAGAAGCTATTGCACAAAATTAATCTGTTTTTCATGACTATTTTACATTAGTTTTCAGCTTACACACACTAAAAGCAAGAATTGCAGATAACGAGGGACCCCTGTGATTTATAACTTATACAGGTAAAGGACCTGTTATCCAGAATACTCAATACCTTGAGTTTTCTGAATAAGTAATCTTTCCATAATTTAGTTCTCCATACCTTAAGCCTGCTAAAATGAATTTCAACTTTAAATAAACCAATAGGATTGCTTTGCCACCAATATGGATTCAGTCAAAATAGTAACCATGAAGTACAAGGTACTGTACTTATTACAGAGAACACAGAAGTCCTATATAAAAATTATAATATTTTGCTTTAAATCGACTCTATGGTAGATGTATTTCCATAATTTAGAGAATTTCTAGCTAAAAAAGTTTCTGGATAATGAACCCCATACCTGTATTAACATGTTTTAGCGTTCTTTACTTTGAGCCCTGTTTGTAAAATGCAATATTTTTCCTTTAAATACTGTAGATAAACATTACCGAGTATGAACAGACTTGACCTGTATAATCTTATCAGCTGTCAAGTTCAAGTTTAATGGTATTGCACTCTAGGGCTGCATATAATTTACTGCATGTAATATAGTAAGAACAAACATTACTGTTATTTTACATGTGTGTGCCATAGATTACTCATTAAGGATTTATTTTCTGTTAGTCATCCAGTGAGTATTTGTAGCTCTTTGAAAACTCAATGAAATATTTTTTTCTGTGTGCATGCTACTATAGCTTAGTTGCATGACATATGCATGATAACCCTTTCATATGCTTGCTTAAAATACATATCTTTCCTTCTTAAAGTTAGTAACAATACAAGTATAAGATCCATTATCTGGAAAACCATTATCCAGAAAGCTCCGAATTAGGGGAAGGCCACCTCCCACAGACTTCATTTTAATGAAATAATTAAAAAATGTTAAAATCATTTTCTTTTTCTCTGTAATAATAAAACAGTACCTTGTACTGGATCCGAACTAAGTTATAATTAATCTTTATTGGAAGCAAAACCAGCCTATTGGTTTTATTTAATGTTTAAAGGAGACATTTTACACAACCTTCATTTTCAAATATAGGATTAATCTTTCCTCAAAAATGTAATGATGCCGAAAAACTTCCCCATTATACCCCCTTTGAACTGTAATTTACCCAAGCACTTGAATTATAGAATAATAAGAATAATAAAAAATGGCTGGGAAAAAAAGTTTAGGCTAATATCACACAGGGCCGAGAAAAATCCAAATTTTTTTTTAGATTTTTAGATGTAAACCCTGTACTGTACATGGAGTAAAATTTTAGGTACAGTCCTAGCCAGGACTGTACCTAAAGGAGTAGCCACCAACATGTGTCTCTGTTAACAGCTAAACCCTAAAAATTAACATGGCTAGAAATGCTGTGTTTAAGCTTTATTTGTCCATTAATTGTGTCGCTTGTAAACAATGGGGCCCCCACAACATTATAATCAGTTTTCAGGCCCCATAGTAGTACAGGTATGGTACCTATTATACAGAATCCTCGGGACCTGGGGTTTTTTGGATAACTGATCTTTCCGTAATTTGGATCTTCATACCATAAGTCTACTAGTAAATAATGTAAACATTAAATAAACCCAACAGGCTTAATTATATCTTCGTTTGGATCAAGTAGAAGTTACTGTTTTATTATTACAGAGAAAAAGAAAGTCATTTTAAAAAATTTGGCTTTTATGGAAGAAGGCCTTTCCGTAATTCTGAACTTTCTGTATAATGGGTTTCCATTATACCATAAACATGAGATTTTTTTTAACTATACCTTTGTTAAAAGCTTTGGGTGTAGTCTGTACCATTGGCTTGCAGGTGTATGCATGTTTACTGGTGCATCTAGGTGTGTATTTGTAAATATATAGCAGTATAATGCAAGCATTTATTATTGGCTAGGTGGAGAAAATGTTTTATAGCCTGTGCCCTCATGGTCTTAAAACACTAAACTTATGAACTCTCATTATGGAACAATTGGTTCAAAAAAACAAATAACAAATTGTTTCAATGTGTTATCGCAAATATATAGGTTCAGCACAAACAACGCATTCCAAATCAATGGAATGGTATCCATTACTCATGAAAGTGATTTTGTGCTTCCGGGACATTGATCTGATCACTATTGTATGAATCAAATGAAAAAAATACTTCCGGAATAAAATGTAGATTTTCCATTTGATCGAATCAAACACAGTTTATCTGATGAAGTCATTTGAGTGAGGTTGGTGCTGCATCCGAAATATTTGCTTCTGCAGTAAATTTTTGAAATCGTGATATTGATGTCCTGCACACCTATTAAATGTATTACCAAAAAACAGCACCGATTACTGTTTTACTAGTTCATAAACCAAATATGTTAATTCAGCCATTACGCTGGGAAATATACAGCAGTTGTATATTTTTTCGGCTTATACTTGTGCAGGCCGAGCACTATTTTTTTCCTGATAAAGCCTAATGTTGATTTATTTTATTCTTTTTATCTGCAAGACACAATTTTGCAGTGCTCTTCCGTGGGTGTTATTTTTTGACTGTTGCCCACGAATATATATTGTCTTATTGCACGAGTCTCCTTCATATCTATACACGTGATACTGTATTTTCTTTATTGGAAAAGTAACGGCAAACATGTTCTAGAATTCACCAACTTTAAAAGGGTTGAATAATATGAAGAGCAATGTTTTCCTTGTGTAAAATAACTTGTTTTATTGATAGCAAGGCTGCACAGACACTGCATCTGTTTCATTCTATAAGACGATAAATCTGAATTGCATAGTAGTAACACGGGTCTCTCGTCTCTCTTAAGGGTTGCACGAATGGAAAGGGATGTCAACATGAAAAGGCATTTGATAGAGGATCAGAAAACGCGCCTGAAAACCTACCAGGAAAACGAGAGACCTAGCAAAGATATGTTAGAAAGTCTTGAAAGGAAGGTAATGCACACTGTATATTTATTCCCTTAACCTATTATTCACGAAATCACCTTGCAGTGCAGTAACAAGTATTACATGTGCTGAATAATAATACACCAGAGACCAGCTAAAATCTTCCCATGACGGGCGTTACCTTGATAGAAAACTAAAACATAATACTGATCATAATAATGTTGCTGTAAGCTGAATCGGTAACAAAATTAATCTGTTGGCCCCCATTGATGTTAGTCCTTTTACTGACTGGTATTACATTTCCGTGTAAACTCTTGCAAGTATCTACACTGTACGTTTTTTAGCAAAGTCCACAGCAGTAAATAAGCTTTAAAAATGAAAATGATAAACATGTTCTAGTAAAAAAAGCAAAACCTGTCATTATTATTCTCAAAAGTAAAGATTATCAAAAGCAGTTTAATTCTTACAATATATCCGGTATGTAATATAAGGAGCAGAATTTCCCCAGGTGAAGTAACCAATAGCAAAAAAACAGCTATTTGCTTTTAAACAAGTGACTAGTAAATTAGGGATGCTATTTTAGGATTTGGCCAAATCGTTTGTGAAAGATTCAGCAGAATACCAAACCGAAGCCGAACCCTAATTCGCATATGTAAATTAGGGAAATGAGAGAGAATGAAAACTGCGCAGCTAAAAAAAATTATTTTACTTTCTTGTTAGTGTGATGAAAAGCCATGTGATTTTTTTGGATTCTGTTTGGCCAGGCACTTGGATTCAGCCATATCTGAAAAAGGCCAAATCCCGAACCGAATCCTGGATTCATTGCATCCCTATAGTAAATGCTACATTCCGCTAGCCTTCCTATATCTGAGAGCTTTCTGGATAACAGGAATCAAGATAATAGATCCCATACCTGTATAAAGAAAACACAAACCTGAGGAGTTATTAGAATGTTCCAGGCGTTCCAATCTTATTGCAGTATTTATCTGACTCTTATTTTTAAATCACTTGTTGCAAATCACACAAAGGCAAATGGCTCTGTAAGCCATGTTGTAAGATATGCTATAAAATTCCATCAGCTTTAGATCTGTGTTGTACATGGACTGTCTCTTAATAAGCATTGCATTAGTCATTTGTTTCGATCATGATTAATTCTTCATTGTGGTTATCCTCTAGGTGAAGGCATTGACAGAAGAATGTTCTCACAAGAAGACATCAATTGATTCATTAAAGCAGAGGCTTAGTGTAGCTACAAAAGAAAAGGCACAGTATGAGCAGATGTACCACAAAGTAAGAGAAGACCTGGAAAAAAAGGTAAATAGCATTTGTGCACATGCTGTGTGCTTTGTGCTTTATCAATCTGCTGGATTTATTTGCAGACTTTTTTTTCTCTCTAATATATGACGACCACCGTAACCATGATTTTTGCCTAAAAAGATGCACAAAGATTTCAGTGACATATGTCACACAGGCTGGTTTTGATTTGCAAACTGGTGCCTCTAATTCTTAGTGGATTTAATCTAAAATTCATAACTTGAAAACCAGAAGGAACTCATTCTCAGGTATACAGAACTGCTTATCCCAGGGCAATATTTGATGCAGCAGTGTTTAGGAAACGACTCTGTTGGGGAACACATGCACAGTTTTACTTGGGTTTACTGTGTGATCCAATTGATTATACATCCTGCCTACTGTATCCATGAATTAATTGTCCAACACTTGATATTAAACTGTAGACACACAATTTCATGCTCTTATGCATGCTCATACTAAAGTTTATATTCAAAGTCAATGAAGATATAGCTGTACTGCAAGCACTTTCCAGTTTCTTTCTTTTCTTGTTATTCCACATTCTGCACACTTCCACCCTCTGTAATATGATTAGTAGAAAATGGAGCTTTATGCACACAATTCAGGGCAGGTTGTTAACTCATTAATAAGTGTGTGCTGCTGAATAAATGGGTTACTCACCCACTGAAATGTGCAAGAACATTTCTACTCAAATGAAAGCAAAGAACGTAATTATATTCATACATGAATGTCCAAGGTGGTTGCATGAATATACATAGACTGATATGGCAAGAGTTCGCCCTCACTCATGTAAGTACAAGAAACATGACCCCCTGGGGCTAAAACCAGGCAGTTCCCTGAACTAGAGTAGTATTCATATACTGCAAATTAACCTATTTATGTTTTCCTAAATATACTATCACACCTATTGGGGTTTAAAGGAATACTGTCATGGGAAAAAAAAAGATTTTCAAAATGAATCAGTTAATAGTGCTACTCCAGCAGAATTCTGCACTGAAATCCATTTCTCAAAAGAGCAAACAGATTTTTTTATATTCAATTTTGAAATCTGACATGGGGCTAGACATATTGTCAATTTCCCAGCTGCCCCAAGTCATGTGACTTGTGCTCTGATAAACTTCAATCACTCTTTACTGCTGTACTGCAAGTTGGAGTGATATCAACCCCCTCCCTTTCCCCCCCCAGCAGCCAAACAAAAGAACAATGGGAAGGTAACCAGATAGCAGCTCCCTAACACAAGATAACAGCTGCCTGGTAGATCTAAGAACAACACTCAATAGTAAAAACCCATGTCCCACTGAGACACATTCAGTTACATTGAGAAGGAAAAACAGCAGCCTGCCAGAAAGCATTTCTCTCCTAAAGTGCAGGCACAAGTCACATGAACAGGGGCAGCTGGGAAATTGACAAAATGTCTAGCCCCATGTCAGATTTCAAAATTGAATATAAAAAAAATCTGTTTGCTCTTTTGAGAAATGGATTTCAGTGTAGAATTCTGCAGGAGCAACACTATTAACTGATGTGTTTTGAAAAAGAAAGAGAAAAAGAAAGAGCTGATTGGCCACTCAGTTCCATGTGTCAAAAAATGGCATGTGCAATTATATACAGTATTAGCATTTATTGTATATAATAGATACTAATCACAACGAGTTCATATTAATATATAAATGGCAGCTCCCAATGCCAGCCTAACTGATGTAAACTTCCAATGTCACAATTGTAGATGCATAAAATGTATATAAAAGTAAGTTCCATAATTATAATATGGTGTAGTTTATGTGCAAATCTGCCAACAATATGGCAATCACATTTTTTCAATCTGTGCAGTTGTGTTTAATTGCCTTTACTTAAATGCATGAGCATTCATTGCCAAATACTTTTGGTTTTAGTGTAAGATTTTGCCAAGGCTCTTTGTTCAAACATGCAGGGCCATGCAGCAATTGCAGCAGCAGTTTCCCCACCATGTGATCTTCCGTCTACACAATTAACAGCTATACCTTTCACTAACCAATTGAATAATGCAGCTGCATGCTTATATATCAGGCTGCATATACACTGTGATCCAGTGTTATGTGCCATAAAGATAGGGGGGGCACTGTACCCAGCCTGCTTTCCCAGTAGCATCAATGACCATTTTGCTAGCAGCTTTCACAAAAGTTTTCTTTCCCAGAATACTTAATGGCAGATGTACTAAGGTTCGAATGGTAAATTCAAATGTTCAGTTAAGTCTTTGGGCAAAACTCACAATTTCAAGTTTAAAACCACCAACTTGCATTAAAATTCAAATCTGAGATTTATCATCCACCTACCCTGGAAATAACTCATTCTACTGTTCACCATTTAAAACCTGCCGAGTTCATGTAGAAGTCAATGGCAGAGGTCCGTTGAACCATTTGTAGATGTTAATTACCTACATGCCATTCAAGTTTTTTTCGGAGTAAAACTCAATTTGAATTCCATTTGTATTTGATTCGAATTCCGTTCATATTTGATTCAAATTCCGTTCATATTTGGTTCAAATTGTTGAAACCCAACCTCTCAGAATTTAATTTTTACCATTCAAGTTTTTTCTTAAATAAGCTATCATTTGAGTTTATTAGAGTTAAAAAAAATTCACATAAATAAAAAATTTGACCTTTGATAAATAAACCCCTTAGTCTAGGGCCAGAAAGATCCAAAATCCGTAGCTCCAGCGCGAACACACTCGGCAGATTCCAGTGCAAAATGCAAGTTGGTGAAATTTGCAGCGTCTGAACACTGATCAGTTTTTGCCCCTGGGGGGCCATGTTTCTTGAAGAATGTAATTACTATGATTATTGACTGTGATCAGCTACAAGATAATAACTATAAACAAATTTAAAATGCGACAACTACTATGTTTTTATTTTACAATATTGTGTTATTATGAAAGTTTTCTTTTCCATTTAAAATCAAAATTATCAACCAAATTCAAATTCCTTCCTTTTCTGCTCATGCTTGGAACTTCACCTTGACCAAAATTCAGCAGAGCCTGTGAGATGATATTCAAGTGTTCAAAACACATGCACACCCAGTTTCAGAAAAACTACAAATTTATAAAATAATAATGTATTTTTACTGATACTGTAGCTCTATAAAGGAAAAGGAATGTGCTGAAAAATGGGGACCAATATTTCTTATTTTATTATTCTGCGAGCAGAAAATATTTTTGGTATTTTGCAGAATGTTAAGGTCAGCAACCTTGAGACTAAAGTGACAGAATCGGAGCGTGCCATATCTAAACTGGAAAACACAGCCACTCAGCAACTTCACAATTTAGCGGCACAAAGTGAACAAGCTTTGGAAGTAGTTCAGAATAAACTGCTGCTGGTTAACAGAAGGGCCGAGGAGCTTGCCACATTTGTAAAGGTATTATTCTATATTTATTTATCTCTCATTAAGAGAAGATAAATAGTTATGTTGCTAATAGTTTTGAACTTGATGAACGTGTCTTTTTTTTTTCAACCAAAGTTACTACTATGTTACTAGATTGTTATATTTCTTATGAAACAGTGCAACTTTGAAAGAAAAGCAATTGTGCACAGAGGAGCATTTAGCAACATCTTACACTCCATTTATGAACTTGCTTTTCATGAACTGTGTTGTTAGGATCTTTGCGCCTAAAAAAATCATGCTGTTCATTGTATGTAACATTTATTTATTTGTTGGGTTTATTAAGATCAAGTTTTTGACTATCTAGGTGTCTTAAACATTATTTAATTTTATTGTAGCCGCAGATATAGTTTCAAACAAACCTTGTTCATAAATACACATATGTGGGATGGTGCAGCTGTGAATCTGTTTATTGACGGGTAGTATATACCCCTCAGATGTCTCTTGAGAGCCTATATTGGGTAGCTTTCTGTCCCATGATCCTAGATATCTTGCTGCTTAGTCACTGAATTTTTTTTTTAATTACACTTGATATCTGCTGGATTCCTATGCATTCCGTCGCATTGCAATGCAAGAATTAACTAACTTATGCTGCCATAGGCCTTTTTGGGCCTTTTGTGCATATGTCACAAAGTACTGCAGAAAGACATGAATACACATTTTTAATTGATTTAAAAGTAGTAATAAAGGTAAGAGTTTATAGTTATTTTCGTGCATGCCATTTAGGTGTTTTTTCTTTAGCCCCCACCATGCCAAAGCTTTCCATTGGCCGTTTATGACAATAATGTGGTCCCTAAATGTGTAATAGCAGATAATAGGAAATAGAGAAGAAATTACCCTCGCACACCCTGGCCTTCCCGAACTGTAAGAGTCCCAGGTGCTCAATGAAGGAGGCGTTGGCAACCTCAAATTCAGCATGAAAAGCAGAGAAATCACTGGCACAACTTGGGTTATTTCTAGCAGGGAAAACCCTTGCTCATTTATTGCGGATGCAACGTTGCATCCGCAATAAATGAGCAAGGGTTTTCCCTGCTAGAAATAGCAGATAATTGGCCCACAGCACTTCTATTAATTATTCTGTGATATTCCCCAAAATGCTGCCCCCTATTACATATTTGTCATTCCTAGAAATCTTGCTTGCCTATGTACAGTATAAAAAGATATATTGTTGATAAATGTACTTAATCTATATCACGTTGCAGCTGAGATGTGGGTTAAATGAATCAGAGGCCTGAACAATGACAGTTAATACCTATTAGGCTGTAAACGGAATAATAGGCTCAGTGGATTTTAATAAATGAAGTGTCTGACTGAGCTCTTACATTCTGAGAATGGTTTACAGTTACTGAAGCATGCACCTAATCTACAGTACATATTTTAATGGGTTGGACTCTGGTGCTTTAGTTTAATAATTTTCTGTATTAGGCAGCACAATGAAAAGGATTTTAAAACTAGGATACTTGGAAAGTCAACAGTTAAAATAAGCAACGAAGTATAAAATAAAAACATGTGTTCTCTACTACAAGGCAACAATGCAAAGGCTTTGTTTCACATATCAGTAACCAAAAATAAAAATGCACAGTGATATTATTTGCAGATTTACTAATTTTTATCTGTAAAAAAAACGTAGTTATTTCTTTCATGAAAAAAATGTACTGTAGTTTATTATTAAGGTATGCACTATTAAACAGCACCCTGGTTCATAGTTATTCACTTCCCAAGTCCTTCCTGATACAACTAGATGTTTTCCCGAGTATGAGAAAATGGGGATATGTTCTGCTATGACACATGGTTGTTTTGATCACATGGGTTTTTGTCCAATGACTGCCATGGAACTGTGACAGATGGTTGGTTTCCAGATATATATCTGACAAAGAGATGTTATTCTGGCATTTTATTGCATCAAAATTCCCTTGCTGCCATGACCTTGTGATTTTGCCCTAATGCCTTGTAGTCACTCTGTACTGCTACATATAGAGAACAGGAGCAAATCATTTCTTGTTAGCACTGCTACATACAGCACAGAGTTGCCATTCACAACATTTGAATCAGTATCCAAGATATAAAATGAATACATCCCAAGGATGTACTGTATTTTGTCTTTAATACATTTTATTTTACATCCATCTTCCTACATTATATTTGGAAAGACACAAACCAGAACCCACTTTCAACAAGAAGACAACTTTCTGGGTGCAGATTAGCATTTATATCTAGAAATGACTACAAAAGCTGAGTTTATTTTCTACAGTGGGGATTATTTATAATAATTTGTGGTCATTCCCTTCACTGTAATGGCAGTGACAGGATGGGTGCATGTTAATGGAAGTCTTAATACTTGTAAATACTTCTTACTTTACACTAACTTGGCAAAACATTACTTTTTTTTTTTTCATTTAGAGCCTAGCTAAAGAGCTGCAGTTAAATACAGAAGAAATCAGAAAGGAAATCCGACAAGCAAACTTACTTCAAGAAGCAAACAACGGTCCATCCAAAAAATCTGTTCACAAAGCACAATCTCTGGCAGCCTCTATCCTCAATATATCATGCACTGACCTGCATGAGATATTAGATGTTCAGGATGAAGAGGTACAGTATGCAGATATTCACTTCCAGCACAAAAGTTCTGTGAAGGAAATCAGCGTTTTAGTATTGGGTACTTTGCACTAAACAATATGAATATATACAGAGTCACAGGTGGTAATTTGGAGCATTTAAACTACTACGGTTGACTTTATATTGACTTTATATGTTTACAATATTAACATCTGTCTGGTCCTAAACCTTGCAATATAAAGATCAAATTGTATTTAGAACTGAACAACACTCTTAATACTGAGTACAGCAGAAATAACTAAATGAAATTATTTTTGCAAAAATACAGTATGTATGGGCACCTACTGATGATTGAATGTGCAGTTTCAATGAGCATTCATTTGTACCTTGTAATGATGGGGAGGTCATCCTAAAATCCTTGGGTTTATCTGTAGGTTAGATGTTAGATGTTTTGCAAATGAGGGCAGGGTTGTAGGTCCCAAATAGTGTCAGGTTATGTACAGCTGGCCTGTTTTCACAGCCCCTGCCTGCCTTTAATCTGTGTTTTCTTCCCCTCCATGACCTCATTGGTAGTTACTGGTTGAGGGAGGTAAGAATTTGGACAGCTTCATGTTTAAATAATAAAGAATCAATTCAACTTTATACAAATTAATTTTTTTTAGAATCATAAACGGTTTTATGGCATGAATGAATAAATGGCAAAATAATTATCTTGCAGTCTGTGCAGTTGACATAATGGAAATACTGAATACACTGATGTCCTATCAATTTTGTGTAGGCTGGACAAACCTGGACTATCTCCATGAAGCCATTTTTGTGCTTCTATGGAAGACAGAGGGATATTAATTGTTCCTTGTTGTTGATAAAATACACCTTTGCGATGTGTATATTTAACCGTTTGATGACTTTTGATGCTAGGTGCTTCACATATGATTCATCTATTACATTCTGTGTGTACAAATGCTTTCATCAAAGTCTGTCATTAATTATTGTATTTCCTTCCCCCCCCCATTAGAAAGAAGCAAACATGAAGCGGTTGGTGGAATATGATAAAGAATGGATGAACCACATAATGAAGCTTCTTGAAGGACAGGTAACTAGAATGTTCCTATGTGTATATATTTGTAAAGTCATTACACGTTCCTTTACAGTGAATAAAGGAACAAGGCAAAGAGTTTACAACATCTCATCACTGTCTAATGATCTTTTTTTTATTTCTATTGGCAGTTTACTAGAGGGTTTAAGTCTTGATTCAATCAAGTTTATGTTTTGTACATACAGTAGCAAGCTTTTATTCCTAGAATGCATGCATATTCAACTACTAACTAACTCAGACTATCTTAATAAGCGTATATATACCTCCATGTATCTAGAGCATGCACCTGACCTAAATATGCATACTGTGCACTTGAAAAGAACAATCCCTTTCACTCATATCAGTGTTGTAAACCCAATGCATCTAGCTGTTCAGGGTAACTTTTCCATAAGTGGGTGATCACATTTTAAGCTGCTCTTCTATTTCATATTCCATGTGGCTGCTTATTGCTCCTAAATTATTTCTGATGCAGGGGAGCATATTCCCATGCACTCCCCTCTAGCCTGTAAGAAGCCATTAGAAATGTGACTAATGGATACAAACTGACTACATTATTCGGCTTACAGTATATCAAACAATATGTTTTCCCTACTGGTGGGAAAACACATTGGGGGTTATTTATAAACACTGGGCTAATTTGAACCTTTGCAGTTACCCATGACAACCAATCAGACAATTGCTTTCGGTGTTCAACCTGCAGCTGGCTGAAAAAAAGCTAATCACTGATTGGTTGCTGTGGGTTACTGCCCAGGTGCAAATTTGCCCCAGTTTATAAATGAGCCCCTGTGTATCCTCTCTGATGCCACCCCGTGTAGTAGTATCTCTGTCTCCACTCTGTTCCTCGGTATTGCAAGATGGTAGGGAATACTGTGCTGGGGGTGACTTTGGGGCAGTTGTGCCCAGGGCCGCCATCAGGGGGGGACAGGGGGGAGAGTTGGAGGGGGCCCAAGGGTAAGGGGGGCCTGGCCACGCCACACTTACTTGATCAGCCGGGCCCCCCATCTTTCTGAGAGCTGCTGACTTTGGGAAAGCATGGAAGTTTAAGGGGCCCTGGCCACCAATTTTCTTATGATGTGGGGCCACCCTGGCCACCAATTTTTTTTTCTCGTGTGGGGTCCTAGCCACCAATATTTTTTAATGAGGGGGCCCTGGCCACAAATGTTATTTTATGGGGGGCTTTGACCACCAATATCTTTTTATTTTTTATTAACATGTGGGAACCCTAGCCACCAATTTCTTTTTTGTTTTTTTACTGTGTGGTGGGGGGGCAGACCTGTGGGGTGGGGAGGGCGGACCTGTAGGTGGGGCTTGCGGTGGATGCAGCCCAGGGGGCCCAGGAAATTTTGTCGTATGGGGCCCTGCGATTTCTGATGGCGGTACTGGTTGTGCCACATGTAGAACATTGTTACATACAATGGGGACCTATACAGAATGTGAAACTCAACCTTACCAAATAAAAACAAATATCAGTAGCATGTCTGCAAGTTGCAGATGATCAAATTAACCCTCATTTTGCTTAAACTGTTTACAAGACACACAGAATGTAGAGTAAATCTTTTGGTAACTCTGTTATTGTCTAATAGATCCTAAACTCAGAATAATTCAGTCCTTTATTGAGTGGTATTGCTATTGTGCCACCTCCATCTCTGTTTAGAGTTTGATATTCCTTTAAACAGGGGCGTAACTAGAGAGGAAACAGACCAGCGGGTATTGTGGCCCCAATTTATATACAATTTCAGTAAATATTGGTAAAACAGGTCAATCTCATTGACATTTTTGGGGCCTAAAAACTATTTGCTGTGGGGCCCCATTATATCTAGTTTTGCGCACTGCCTTTAAAGGTGGCGGTTGTCAGCTGGCTTGATCCACTCAGATGATGTATATATCTAAATAGAGAAGGTGTGAGACTGACTAGCTTTAAGTCACTGTTGAGTGATTTCCTGCCAAGACATTTTAAGCCACTTGCTTCCCTTACCTTATTTACATCCCTAGGCCATGGTCACAAGTGCCAGCTGCGGTCTCTGTTCCCCCCCCCCTGGAAACAAGTGTTGCTGCAAAACATTCTAATGCGGAATTGAGTGTCTATACAAGCACTTGCCTATAGGTATACCCACTGCGACAATATTCAAATAATTGCCCATTCCTATTATATAGCTCAGGTGTCTGAACCCTATTTCAAAGGCCTGGTGCTGCACTCCACATACATGATAAATATAGTAACACTTACAGCTTGCATATTCCCTGGATTGCCATGTTTTGTGCTCTTATGCCTATCTCCAGTTTTCATGTGCTAGTATGTGGTACTGTATATACTTTTCTATTAATCACATTTCTAGTAGTTTGCCCTGTTTAGAAAGAAACAGTTAATATTGGTTTTACTTGTAACTTACTGTTGTATATCCCTATGTTATACTATTATATATCATTTATGATAATTGCCCCAGCACGTGTGTGTTTTTGGTGATTAATAAACAACAAAACAATTGTATAATATATCCCAGGATTCGGTGATAGGTTTTGTCTGCACGAGAAGAAGATGTAGCTCGTTCTGCAATGCCTTTTTAAACAGCTAGCGGTACTGGCAAGAAAACAAAAATCTGGTAATGAAGTAGTTACATTTTTACATTGGCTGCTGTGATTTTGATGTAAAGCAAGTTCCTGGCAAAGAGTTAACAAAGAAGAAAAGGACCTAGGGAAAACCCATGTCGAATCTTAGCAGATTGACTAATTTAATTATCTAGCTGGCATACATGCTGTCTGCTAGTGAAACAAGTATCTGTTTCTTCGTCTCTCCCAGGAAAAGCTACTACTTTAAAGTCAGCACTTGATAGGGACACCTGAAGAGTTCATGGGTTGCAATGACCTTTTACTATGGACCTGCTTCCAGTCAATTCATGTTTTCCTCACAGTCAGACAGCTGTTTATTACTGTGTCTTCCCGCACTCTCTGCAATATTTTCTACTGAGACCTCGAGCAGCTTGTTAGTGGGAACTAAATATTGATTTGGCATCCTGTCGATGCAGAAAGAATGAAAAAATTTCCACAAGAGGCCCCTCAAACATTTTCCTATCGACATTTTCTGGGCAGAGTGGAAAGCTGCATAGAGGATGACAAGAGCGAGACTAGTTGAAACCCCAGAGGGTTCCGCCGAGACTGCCGCTGTGACCTGTGTGATACTTTTTCTTCCCTTTCAAGTCTCTCTCTTTTTTTTTTAACTCTGCACATTCAGTCAGCTGGGAGGATCCCCTCTTGCAAGTGATCAAGGGCAGTTTATTGGCAGGTGAGAGCCCTGCATCTCAAGCCATAGATTTGCTTTTGTTTTGACATCATTTACAAGAATCCATGAAACTTTTCTTCTGTTTCATGTAAGTTTTCTCTTCCTGTGAAAAAATCCCTCATAGGGGGAGATCTGTTGAAATATTTGATACTCATACATGATACATGCAGGTATGGAGAACAAGGAAAATTAGACATCGCCGACTAGAAATCAGAGTTCTGCGCTTTTCCGCTATAATATATATATATATATATATATATATATATATATATACAGCTCCATTGCTATGAAGCTCTTTATATTATGTTCCTTATAGCCCTTCATTTAACTTTAAAAGGATGTAAAGAATAAAATACAGAAAGGAATACCTAATTATTGTATATATTTCTGTTTATTGACTTAAAAATCATTTCTGCAGCATAATATCTTACATTTAAAAAATGCAGAAAGTTTTAGCTTTCACTTCCCAGGCAGAGAAGTGCGCATTCTGCTCTAGTTATAATTTTAAGAGCATTAAAATCCTGCTCCTGATTGTCTCTAAATAGCAATATAAACAGGACAAATAGTGTACCAACAAAAGTTTCCTTTTTGGTCACTATTGATTTTTTTTTTTTTAAACTATAACAGAATGTTGCTCCCTCTCTTGTGAAAATTGTGATGCATTTATGCCACTGATATTTATAGGGACATCTGGTTACTGACACTTTTTTTTAACCTGAAGCATTTAACCCCTTGACTTCCAAAGCTAAGTAGGGCTTCTTGTGTTTGCATTGGAGTGTTAATTCATTTAGATTTAGTGTTACAGTTCAAGTGCAAGAATCATGATCCTGTAAATTATAGGAGCTCCCTGTGTCTCCGATATATAACGGTAATTACGGCGATCTGATCTAAGTGATGGTGCTGTTAAGCAAAGGGCCATTTACTGTATATCATTTCTCATTTTTTGGGTTAATGCTATTGAGTCTTCTACAAATTCTTTAGCTGTTTTACTAAAGCTGGAAGGAGGGGATTCAGGTAACGCATCCCACAGTCATATCTGAAACCTAATCCTGTTGTTCAGTTTCATCGTTAAAAACAACCTTTTCCCCGTCCTCTTATCATATTGGAAGGCTTTATTGCCCTATTACTTTAAGGTGTCTTGAAAGAAGCTCATCGTGTACTCAAATGAATGAACTTCTTGTAAGTTTCACATCAGCATTTAAAAATATAACAGTCCGTTTAAGCTGCTCCTTTTTGCACATTAGGACGTTTACATTAATTTGCTGTTGTTATTTTTTTAAATAAAGCCAGAAATAAGCTCTTTTTCCCCAGTTGTTGAACTTACATTCTCTATAGATTCATGGTACACGGAATCAGACAAAGTTTTATATCTAGGCTAATGATAAGAGTAATAATGTTGATTGTTGCAGCAGACCATTTAATGCGGCTATGTAAAATATACAGTCTTTCTGTGCCACTGAGCTTGGTCTATGGACCATAATTGTCCAGCAGTATTGATTTAATTGCCTGGGTTTATTTGTTGACTCCTAATTATTGACTGGAGGTAAATTTAATAGAGCAGTCTTTATGAACACACGGAAACCACTGCCCTTGCTGTTTAACATAATGAACTGCACCATATCCCTTAAGATCGTTTTCACACTCATTTTATTCCTATGTGACACAACAATTATGCTTGAAAGACCCTTTATTTTTATTTTAGTTTTCATTTTTTTTTTCTAATCCAGCCTTTGTAAATTAGGGTGGAACAAAAGGGGGGAGTGTGAGAGTAGTACTTACTAATCAGTAATTGCTCTTTCCCATTTAACGGCAGGGAGTCTGTAACCTTCAGTGAACCATTAGTTCATTTATTGTTAACTTCCATTAAGATTTATTTTGGGGGGGATCACATAGTACTTGACAATGTGAACTCTTTAATTGAAGAGGTTTATTCCTCCTTTAATTAGATTTTTTTTCCCTTAGATTTCTTTTATGTGTTGAGCCTGCCGTGTACACATCCCACCATTAATATTCAAACCGTTCACTTCGGAATGCGGCTAGATTGAAAACCCAGCCATCACTAATCAGACTGCACAGCTGCGGAGAGCACTCCTTTGCTTAACCATTGCTTCTGCTCTCGCTATTCCCGCTGCTTTAACAATTCTTTACTCGCCTTCCTCAGACCATATAGCTCACATTTACATCAGCAGTTATTGCACAATATATCTCCAGCAATATATAAATGATCAAATGTAACACAGCACATGAATATTACGCATTCTGTATTACTTTGAATATTTCTCTTTTGAAAATATTATCACTATGAGAGAGTGAGAAAACATTTTTTTTAAATATGATTTTTTTCTTTATAATATAAAAAATGTGTATATATGATGTGTAGTTGGGTTTTGAGGGTCACTAAGTTTGATTTCACAAACTTCATTTTGCCTTGGTTAAGTCATTTCATCTTCCTTTGCCTCTCCCACTGAACTTCTTCTCGAGAACTGGAGACAGTGTAGAGCTCCAAATGCGAAAAGTTCAAAAATAGGAACAACTGCTAGTAAAGCAGTAGCCAAAGTATTTATAAAGTTAAAGACTTTATTATAAACCTA